>NW_026087631.1:67915221-69267401 GCF_022539395.1 Myiozetetes cayanensis
GGTAACATATGGAGAGTGGCACTGGCTGCATAAAGATTATGGATTTTATTATTTGTTGAAATGGAAATGTCAATGTAATCTCATGGGCTGATACCATCGAAATTCCATTGGATTTTCCATGTTAGTGATGCATTTATACAAGCCTTTTGGATCATAAATGTGCAACACAATATTAACCCGTTAGATTGTCTGTCTGGTGTCTACAGACTTTCAGTATTATGCCAACGTTAAAACTCAGTGTTTGTGTACACACCTGGATTATTGAGATGAAAAAGAGATGTCTCAAGCAGTCACTCCTTTTATAATTATTTAGTGGTTTTTAAAAATGAAGAAACTTCTCCAGGAGGAGAAGATAGCCCCTGACTCACTAAGACTGTGAATGCGCTCTTCCAGGTCTCAGTCATATTATCAAGGAGCCTCAGGTAAGCTGCAACTTCTAGTAAAACAGTTTCTCTTTCTTTCTTTTTCTTTCATTTTCTTTCTTTTTCTTTCTTTCTTTCCTTTCCTTTCTTTCCTTCTTTCCTTCCTCCCTCCCTCTCCTTCTCCTCCTTCTCCATCTCCTCCCCTTTCTTTTTTTCCCCCCTATGGAAGGTGTCTTTCGGCTTACAGCTATTTACATATTTATGTATCCAATCATACTGCATACAAAGTTTATGAAAGGAACTCAGTTACAGATCCACATGACTAAGTACAGGTGGGGGTATATGTTTCCAGGTTGCCTTTAGAGGGAAGAATTGTGGCAGATGTTGAAGAAAAGGATGTTCTCACGTAACAGTTCAATACTGTAGTTTCCCATTCAGGAGTGGCACACATCTCTCATAACTTTTATAATTTAGACATTTAGGTGTGCATTCCCAGTTGATAGTCAATAGAGAAATTTAGAAACCTCCTTAAAGAGATTCAACTCATAATGTTAGATCCCAGTTTTAAACTGACAACAATCTTATTGTAGACATTCATTCCTCCTGTCATTGACTGTGAAGGGACTCTTGATTACTACTTCAGTCTTGGCAACTGGTACTTAGATAGGTCTTTCTGTAGATTAGGGGATGACATCCAAATCAGTTTATGCCCTTTTATACCTTTAATGTAAAACATACTAAAAAATACAACCACACAAACTAAAAGAAATGCATATAGATATAACCTCACTAAAAGGTTCCACGAAAGGAGCCATTGACTCTGATGAGACAAACAGTAGAAACAAGTCAAAGTATTCATACCAGACTAGAATGTGTTCAAATGTATTATTTGATTTTAATATTATAAGAACAGGATGGAATCAAAAAGAGAAGAGGTGAGATGAGGAAAGGAGAAGATAGTAGTTGTGAATCTACTAAAAGAAAGTGCATACTGAAGTAAATTAAAAGACTGGAGCCAGAGTCAAATAAGTAAGTCAAACCTTAAGGGAATGTAAGGAACAAGGAGAAGAAACAGAAGAAAAAGAGAGTTGAATTGCTAAGGTGGACTTCATTACTGCCTTGAAGACAGAACACGTGAATGTCAGTGAAAATAAAGACAATACACCTAGTTTTGTAAGAACAGAGCACTGATGAGATGGAAATGGCATTACTGGGCTGTAAGGCATGAGAAAAATTTTGTTTTCAGCCTGTCATGTGTCTCATAGAAGTAGTCATGCAGGTCACGCAGAGGGGAAGGAGTTACAGTGGCAAATATATGGGATGGCAATGCACTTTGGTAAGAGGTTTGTAAAGGAAAGGGTCTTTTTCAAGGTGGTGTAGTCCACATCAGAAATAGAAAGGCTAGGATGCAAATACTTATGAAGATTAAAGGGAACCAAAGATAAGGTCTGAATCATAAATAACAGCATTTAGTTTTCTGGCTTAACTACTGAGGAAAATAATGGATCTCCTCTCCTCCCACCTCCCTAACTGCAGTTTTAAGGCAAGAAGATGAAAGACTGAAGAATCCTTACCAGCGTTTTTCATAAGGAGTATTTCAGTTTTCCCTTGGCCCAGTGAGAAGAGAGACAGCTTTTACCATACCAAGGCTTTTGTTGTCCATGAGATGACTGATATGGCAATTCAGTCTCTACTCGCTCCTTCAGATGCATTAATAACATCTGCCTTTTCAAATCATTACCTAACCACCTCAGCAGAGCCAAAACCTCTTTCAAGACCACTAAACTTTGGTGCTCAGCTTAGGAATCAAATTTTAGGCAGCAAAACAGTAACCATTTTAAATAAATGCCTCAGCAAACTGTTCAAGAAAAAAGGGAGGCAGAGTTTGAAGATATGCAGCCAGGAATGTTTTCCACCTATTTTCAGTCATCTGAGTCAGTGCTTAATGACAGACATTTGTGAATGAGTTATACACAATGTCAGGTAAATGAGACCCACTTTAGTTTTTTTTAACTGGCTCATATGAGGGACAAGGATTTCAACATTTTTTGGATTTTGCAGTCAACTACACTATCTAAAAGGCATTACTAGCCTTATTTATGTAATTTAATTGCTGTTGTAAATATTGATATTATTGGTCATGTCTGAAAATGTCATTTAGATAGATTCCTCTGGATATATAGAATTAGCTACAGAGAAACAAGGTGATTTTTCTAATTCCACAAAGTACTGTAGTATTAACATCAGAATACATACGAGCCCTGGACTCTAATCACTTAACAATATTCCCTGACCTAGATCATTTGCACCTTAAAATTGGTAGATTTTATTTCATCCAATACCGTTGCAAAAGGTTTCAGTCTAATTATACTTGAAACTTCTTTTTGTTTTTCTATTCCAAGCCTGTTTCTGACTGTGTGACAGACTAGAACATTGGATGGAAAATTCAGCATTTGCAATTCAAATTCCAAGAGAAGGTTTTAATGCTGAATACTTGTGGATAACATTTAAAAGTCCTATAGAGTTAAACAATGTAGATTTTTTTTCCAATACATGGTGAACTGACTTTACAGATATTATTCAGTTAAGATCTGGAGATAATATTAATATGGTACTTATGCATAAAACTCACAACAGGCAAGTATTTTGTAAATTCAGCATTTAGTTATCTCTTATCCATTAACAAGAAGCAAAGCAAACAGCTCCCCCTTATATTCATGCCCCGAGCTAAGCAAGGGGAATGGAAAAGGTTTTTAGAATTACAAATAGAACCTTTAAATTGTAGAAACTTGCTAATTTCATTTATGAAACGCATTGCAGAACTTCTACTTTCTATTCCAGTTCTTATTCAAATCACAGTCCCAACGATAGGAAAAAAAAGGCAACAAAAAACCCCCAAAAAACAGTCAGAAAGAAAGAAAAAAAAAGGGGGGGAGGGGAAGGAAAAACAGGAAAAGAGAAAGGAAATAATCCTGCCAGGAATTCAGTGAGTGTTTCTTTTCAGAGATCAGGCAGAAATACTGCATGTTTAAATATGCAAATTGAAGCAAAACTTTAGAAAAAGAATAGGGGACAGGGGGAAGGAATGGAGAAAATACATAAAGAATTATAAGCTAAGTTTTCAAAAATAGGTAGCTGGAAATATGTGAATTCACCCATATAATTTTGAAATTACAATATGCATTTCATTGTAGAAACAGTGAATGCATATTTTCAAATATTAAGGATTTATCTTTCTTATAGGACTTTACAGGTATTGAAGCCCTAAATACAAATTGAGAATAAAATTACTTCATATGTAAGAATTCAGAACAAGGGTTTTGCACCTCCTAAATCCCACTCAAGCCCTCAAAATAGGATTTAAGAGGGACTTACGTGGCTTATGTAGCTGTGAGAATTTCACCCAAAGGGATAAAGCATATTAGCATTACTTCTGCAACTAGTTTCATTGCAGTCTTTTGGACTAATTACCTAAGATGAGAGTCCTTTCTTCATATAGTCTTTTAGTCTGGCAAGACAGATCATTTAGAAATACTAAATATTACAATAAGACAAGGGATAGGATATGCCATTACAGGCTTGCACAGTCAGATTTATAGGCAAACCTGGATGCAAGAACGTTTTTTTCAAAATTTGGGACTAATGAGTTAAGCACTCTTCTGAACATCTCTGACAGATAAGCAAATATTCCTCACCCCAATTATAGACAAGAATACCAAAACAGAGAAGTCATTAACTGTTCAATACCAAATACTGAGTGTGTCTAGACTATTGACTGAATCTGAGTGAGATGCCTCCCCATAGATGAATATTTTTGAATTAAAGGAAGCAGTAAGAACAGTGGTCCCAATTAGTTTTCACTTAGCATGATAAATCAGTTGAAAATATTACTGTAAAGAAAAAAATGGTTAGGGAAGTTTCAAATAGACAACCCTCAAATTAATGGTCTAGCCTTGTACTTGAATGAAAAATGAACAAATTCTGTTATTTGTTCCCAGATTTCAGTAAAATTATCTTCCAACTTTCCCTGTCCCAAGTTGCAGAGCTGGAAATGAAACCATAGCTAATGTTTCAGGAGAAAAACCCACACTGCATAAAAAAGCAGGGATCATTGCGAGAATGGGTTTTAACTTTGCTTTGAACATTTTTTTCTCAGGTTGTGCAACATTTGCAAAGGAACAGAACAGTTCTCACATGACCTTAAATATTAGTGTATATAAAAAGTATTCATTTAATTGCAAGAAGCCATGTTGTTCTTCACATCACACCCAAATTCAGAAACACAGGGAAAGATGCAGAGTCTGCAAAAGTATGTGGTGGTGAACTAAATGGTGCAGAGTCTTCCAGTCAGAAAGTCTTTACTTTATATTTCCTTATTCCAGATCTGTCCAAAGACTAATATCTGTGTAAGGAAAGTGAGATAATGGTTCCTGCTCAGGAGAGGCGACATCAGAAACTTTTCTTGTACCATCGACTTACGGCGAAGCTACCACTGGATAAGAATTTGCAGGTTTTTTTCATTTCAAAGGAATTTACCTTTTTTTTTTTCACACTTTCACTTCATTTTCTATTTCATCTGTGGTGATCTTTGAAGCTTCGTCAATCTAATTCACTTTATCACTAGATTAAGTTCCAAGTGAGTAATACTTCTCTTCCACAAGGCAACCATTTGATTCTTTTTTCCTTTGTAATCTTCCCTGACCAGAGATTTTGGTGGACCATCAACAGCATCCGAGTAACAACACTCATGGAACTGCATTGTGTGAAATACTGCAAAAAAGCCAGTAGCGTTCTTTATGTACAGTATTACAAAATACAAACAAGTGCCCTAAACCCACCAGTTTTCTCTGTATATCATCTATCATTTGAGTTCTTTTATGGCAACTCTTTCATTTTTACTTCCTCAAAGAATCCCCAGACACTAAAACCTGTTTCATCCTACTTGCTTAGCTCCATATGTATTATTCTCTGTGTTCTGTAGGTAACATCTTAACATTTTACAGTTTGGTAGAGTTCAGCTAATAGAAGATGTAGTTTTATCAAACTGATGTTTTAAAGTCCTGAAGGAAATAGCTTTCACAAGGGCATCAAGACTGGAGAGTGGAGACTGCTTCAACAGCAAAGAGGATTTGGGTTTAATGCTTTTTGTAAGAAAGGAAGCCCATTAAGTGTTTGGCAGGGATGAGAAATTGAACACCGTTTTCTCTTTTGGACATAGAGCAATTACATAGCAGATTGTCAATACCCATGCTCAGCATAAGTAGCTCTTGCATAGAGCCCTCTGTATAACACAAAACAACATGGCTCCTGGAAAGGAAAGATGTTGAACCACTCTAGAGGGAAAAAAAAAAAAATTAAGACTTTTATAGGGAAACACAAATGGCTAAGAAATTGGGTTCAGTTAAAGCTGTCTTGTCTGTCTGCTGTGAAGGGTGCAACTAGTTTCTTTGAAATGAAGTGTGTGTTCCTGCTGTGAAAGGCAGGGATGAGCCACCTGGGTTGATACGTTGGTAAAAAGCAATTTTGGGCGCGAGAATCCAGAACACAGTCATCTATGGAAACAACGTCTTCATGAATTTGCAGTAATTTGTCTCTGAAATCCTAAATTTGCTACACTTGTACTTAACTATTAGCATGTAAATAGACTAAAAAGACTTAATGAAGCTTGTCATGAATTTATAGTTAGGGAACACATATAGGTACATCAGTGAATTAAGTCCCTACGGCCAAATCCAATGTCCAGTGAAGCCAAATAAACAGCTACATCAAGCATGAGATCAAGCCCTAATCTAAGATGTAAACACAATTAAGACCAGACTGTATTATGTCTGGAGCTACTGTGCCTGGCTACACTAAAAAAACACCGAATTACACACAAAATATGGGAACAGAATTAAAGAAACAAAATATTTTCAAGTTCAGTATTAGATGAGCAGTGAACATTGTCCAGTTTTATACGTCTTAGCTTGTTTGAATCTTTCAAACATTAGTAGTCATTTTTCAGGTCCTGTGGACTTTTTACAACGTCACCTTCACAAGCAGATAACGCTGTGAATTCTTAGTGTACGGTACATTATGCACACAGTGGTAATTGTAATTAATTCCAAAGGTATTTATAAAGAACACAGTGATCTTTCCAGCATTCTCAGGGCAATATGCCCTGGTTTCCGCCCTAAACAACACTTTGGGTTTGCTGTTACTGTTTTGTAGTGTGTTTTTGTTTTGATTTGGTTTGTTTGTTTGGTTTTCCCCCCAAACTGCTTTTGAAAGAGTGAAGGGGAATATTCCATATACAAGAAAAAGTTTTCTTTCATCATTCTTGTCTCTGTTACAGGATGAACTAGCACCACATCCATAGTGGTGAAATAAGAGCTGATCTAAGAACTCCTTCTAATAACACAGAGTGTCTCCACCCAAACTTTGCTGTAAGTCAGTGTGTAAAGGTAAGCACATAAAGGACAAGGATTTTAATAGTCTAGATGTAATCTTCTGGTGCTAAGTATTCTGATTTTAAAGTGCTGACCTGTCATTTTCTTTTTCTCCGTCACCTGCTGGAACCAGTGTTCTTACCTAGTTTGAACTTCAAGTCACCTACAAAAACAAAGGACTCAATCAGCTGTTACATACATTGATTTTATAAACTGAAATACTTACAAAGTGTGAATATAGAAGGCTTTCTCATACACTGGTCCATGAATATTTAGCAGAGACACTTAACTGTTATGCATTTATGGATATTTCCATATACTGTTTCTCCAGCTATGTTGCTGGGGTATTGAAGAGAGAAAAATCCTAATTAAAACTAATCTAAATTGGCTAAGAAATGCAAGAGAAAATCTAAATAAATCCCAGGATTGCCTGTACTAGCTAGTGAATAAAAATAGTTATTTTTAATAGGCCCATAAGAGATTAATAGAAATGTCTCAAGTGGTCTCTGGGTTTGCAGGCCATGGAAGCCAGCAGTGATGTAGTCTAACACACATGTGAGCCTGGCACACATACATAAATGAGGATTTCTGTGTTAATGTGCAACAACCCACCCAAAGACCTCCATGATAAAAAAAAGACTAGAAGGAAAATAAGAAAGCACTGTTCATTTTCATCTGGTCAACAAACAGACATGGCAGAGCAAGGATTTGCAGAGCAACTGCAGAAACTTGGTAGCTGGATGTCAAGAAATAAGTAATTCCCAAGGGTAGACCACATTTGATCCACACTGGATAGATATGTTTTACTCAACCTTGCCAATATCAAAGCTGACACCTGGTCTAAACTAGTTATCCAAATCTGAGGTAAGCTCTCCTGCAAAGATCTACAGTGTAAGGAAGTGACTTTTACTATATATTTAACTTTCTGGAGTCAGAACCTCAATGAGGTGATCATAGAATCATAGAATGGCTCTTGTTGGAAGGGTCCTTAAAGATCACCTCATTCCAACCCACTGCCATAGACATGGACAACTTCCACTAGATCAAGTTGCTCAGAGCTCCATCCAACCTGGCTTTGAGCACTTCCAGTGGTGGGGAACCCACAGCTTCTCTGGGCAACCTGTGCCAGGGCCTCACCACCCTCACAGAAAAGTATTTTTTCCTAATATTTAATCTAAACCTACTTTCTTTCAGTTTAAAACCATTCCCCATGTCCTGTCACTATACACCCTCGTAAATAGTCCATCTTTCTTGCAGGTTCCTTTCAGGTACTGGAAGGTTGCAATTAGCTCATCTGAAACCTTTTTTCCAGACTGAACAAATCTCAGTTCTTTCAGTCTTCCCTCTTATGAGAGGTGCTCCATCACTAACCAATTGCCAACCTGGTGGTCTCCTCTGGACTGGCTCCAGCAGGTCCATGCCCTTCCTGTACTGGGGACCCCAGAGCTGGATGCAGTGCTCCAGGTGGGTCTCACCTGAGCAGAGCAGAGGGGCAGAATCCTCTCCATCAACCTACTGCCCACACTGCTTTTGATGCAGCTTAGGACATGTTTGGTTTCCGGGCTCACATGGCTGGGTCACATCCAGCCTCTCATCCACCAGCACCCCAAGTCCTCCTTGGCAGGACTGGTCTCAATCTGTTCCTACCTCAACATGGATTGATACCAGGGTTGCCTTGTCCCAGTTATAATACATTGCACTTCAATTTAGTATAAATATTACTTAGAGACAACTAAAAACACCAGCATGGTACCTACATTATTCTCATACTAAATCTGAAACACAGTGTTGTACCAGTTACCGGGAAGAAAATTAACTCTATCCTAGCCAAAACCAGCACAAGAAGTATTAGAATTTATGTAGGTATTCCATGAGAGAAAAAAGCACACCAGAATTTATTAGTCATGTAATTTATTAGTTGTTAATTACTTGCTTCTCTTTATTAACATATTACACCTCAGAGAATAACTCTGAGGTAGGTAAATTAAACTAGACTTCCTTTGCTGATGTGTAATTTGCAACACAAAGAATGTAAATAATGAGCAGAGATAGGAATGGAAGTTAGTACCCTGACAATGATAATTTTATCCGAGTATTGCCTTTGGGGCTTAAATATGTGCAACAGGAATTGCAGCAGGAAAGCAGAAGCTGGAGCTAATATGTCAGAAACAAGAATGCAGAAATGAGCAGAAATTATCTAAACAGAATAAGATATGCTCAAAAAGAAATAGCAGGGCTTCTCTATGTCTTTGAAGAAGGAAGGGGAAATGATCTGGCAAACCCTCTTCAGCAGTGTCCCACCGGTATCAACAGCAACATGAGAGAAAGATCCACACCAGTAGCCTGGCTCTGTGGCAGAGAGACATTTGCAGTAATACACATGCCTAATTAGAAGGGAACTTCTTGTGGTCAAGAGAGAGAAATTTTCTCTCAGAAAGAATGCCCTGAGTGCTGGAGAGTCGAGTCTGGTTTCACTTCGCCTCTCTTCAGGTGTTTCACTGCAGTTCCTGTGCTCAGGGCTACCACAGCCACTGCCCATGTAAAGAGAACGGGAGCTTAGTATATACTTGGTGTATACTTAATATTTGCTGTTAACACCAGTGCTTCTCCAGGTTGTGCATCATGCTGTGTCCAGCGCCATCCTAACACTGCTCTCAACATGAAGGGAGAGCATTCGTGGGTTAAGAGGACCACACTAACAGTGAAGAGTTTGTCAGAGATTTGATGTTTGACAGAAATATAATCAAACTGGCACATTACAGTGATTCGAGATGGAACCAATCCAGGGCCCTTCAATCTATGAGAATTCTTCACTGACTTCAGTGAATACTGAGCTGAGCACTATGGCCTCAAATAGTTGCCTAATTCATGCAGCAAGTCACAAAGGCTGGAAGCTTTATCCTGAAGGTTTTTCTTGAGTTTCGTGCAAAGGGAGTAGCCCATGAGAAAGGAGTAACTAAAGTGCCGTAAGTGCAAACTTCAAATGGATAAAGTGGTGAATGTTATGAAAATTATTAATAAATGTAAATAACTGCATGAGTCTTTGTGTCAAAAATACTTTTCTCTTCAGATTTTTGCCTATAAATAAGAATAAATGGATAAAATATAATAGATATTTAAACAGAAATAAATGCATAGACAAATTAATTGTCCCAATTCCTGGGGAGCAGAGGAATATAAACGGTTTTATTGTTGCCAAAATGCCTGTTATTGTGCTGAAATAAAGTATTTGTGCAACTATTTCTGAAATAGGTGAGCTATAAGCTAAGACCACTGATTAAAAAATGGAATAATGGTACAAAACCGTCTCACAAAACCAATTCACCTGGCACCGAGTAATATATGACTGTTGAGAAAATCTCACACTTGAATTACAGAAGTGGCATACATTTGTGTGCTTCCTGGGTAATATCAAGGGTTATCAGTTGGAAAGGAAGAACCTTCTCCAGCTATAAACGACATAAAACAGAGTTTTATAGGCACAAACAACAATATAGCAACCATATGTGAACTAACACAGTAGAGCATGACTTTCAAACTTTTATAACATAGTCACTTAATAAATAGATACACATGATGTTCTTCTGAAGGGAAGATATTCCTTCTTTGGGAAAAACATACAGACTTACTTGGGATTAAGTTACATTCTGAGTTATCAGGATTGTATATAGTGTTTGGCATTGACAGAAGGAGTCCACTGAGTCCACTGATTTACTCCAGCACAATATAATTTAGTTTTTTAGAAACTCTTGGTGTACAACATAGCTACAAAAGTTAAATAATGAAAAGCACAAGAGAGAGAAAGAGGAATAGAGAGTAATATATAAGAAAAATATAACTCAATTTTATTTGAAATCTGGGAAGCAAAATATTTGGTAAGAAAGAAAAAAAAGTACAGAAAAGCAGATTCAAGAATTCAAGACATGTCTATCTCCTTTCTAAGAAATCGTTTAGACATTTATCTGGTAAATGTCATGTTTTAACTAGAGGAATGGTTCAGTGATGTCCAGTACACATTTCAGTGCTTCTTTGGATTGGGATCAGGGTCTGAAAAATTGTTTTCTTAAGCAGTAGCTGAGCTCATGACAAAAAGCTTCAGAAAAAAATAGTTGGGGCACTGCCTGAAAAGAAATTGTAAAAAAGCTCGGAGCAAGAGGGGAAAAAACCTGGGTAACAGAAACATTCATGTTAGATAGAACCTTTAAAAAAAAAAATCTTTGAAAACTTAATGCATTAACATCAATCTGATGGAAATTCTTGGGTTTTTTACCATGACCCTTGATGAGAACAAATTACAGAGTGATGCCAGTAACTTCTGAATAGCCCAGCTAAGGTTGTGAAAAGCAAGGAAGTCTATGAATTCATCATATCTGAGTGATCTGTAATTTCCCTCTCATACCTATTCTATCTGTCTGTATATCTATTTCCCAGTCTGAAACCCAGGAAATTAAAAATGGAGAAAATACATAAATAAACCCACTTTTTTTTTTTTTTTTTTACCCCTTTAAAGATATTCCTTCATTTCCCCCCCCCCCAACTTTCTGTTGGAAGAAAAGGAAAAACCAGTGCTATGATATTATGCAATGTTCACCTCCATGATGAGTTCTCACTATATTGTTTTCTGTAGTTCATCTTCCCTTGGTTTGAAAAGTGTACTATTTCCCTAAAGAAAAAGTAGCACAGCCTCATAAATCTCACTGTTGGGCAGATTCCCAAACCTGACACTAATTCTGTTTTAGCCCATTTTAAAAATAATCAAAATTTAGAGGTAAAAAGTATAAAGTTTGACCAAATTATTTTTTCTTTCATATTTCAGAATGTTGACACAATGAAAATCTGACATTTTCAGAATTGAGGAAATAGTGGGGGAGAGTGTTTAATAAGTTGTCATGACTTATTTTGATTAATTAACCAACAAATATAAAAAAAAGTTTGACAAAAACAGGAAATCATTAAAAAAGAAAATGTAATCACTGACTCTTTGTTTTTAACCAACTGCAGAAATGGAGCTATTAATCATAGCAACATGATGGTAAGGACTGTTTTCTGTCACTATATCTGGTCTTCTGCCATCAATGGCAAGATATTAATTTCTTGACTCCTGTAGAATTGTTTTCCTCTCTTACTTTACATCTTTTGCTGTTCTGTGAAGAGATACAGTCCTTGTTTCTCTCTCTGTTATTCACAACTTCCCCATGCACATTTTCAAGAGCATGATGATTTGTTGAAGCCACTGGAAACGTTTCATTTGTGTTGCAAAGTGAATAATGCTTTTGGAAATATGAGGTTGATAAAGCCCTGTGAGCCTCTTTGTATGTTTGTTTTGCTTTTCTAAATAGGAACATCTGAGAATATAACCCTTTATGAAGCAGAGAACAGAAACTCTTAAGACGGGATTAATTTTGTCTCCTTTTTCCCAGGAAACACTAAATTATCTAAGGTGAGTTAAAGTTCTCTGTGGTGATGCAAAGACTCAGTAGGCAATGGAGACACCAGGGATTTCCAGCTCATTGAACTAATATAGGCAGCAGTTTGTAGCTGGGTTTGTTAACATTCTGGCCTTACCTGCACAGACCAGAACAACCAAGAAATGGACCATTCCTATTCAAAATTGTTGTACACAGCTGTCTCGGTGCACTGCCCAAATGGCTGATGTGCTCCTTCCTGCACAAAGATGAAAAGTAAAAGGATTTTCTCCCCTGTAAAGTAGAGAGAGGTTTAAACTCAGTCTCCAGAATCAAAGGTAGACAAATTCAGGCGTAATGGAGAACTCCCTTGAAATGTCGTGATTTACACCAGTCTGTAATTCGTTTGATATACTCAGCAAGGTTTTCTGAGAATGCAGAGGATATTTTATACATGTTTAGAATTTCTACTTCCCCTTTTCTCCCCATTCTCTTCTACTCTGCCTCTGATGTTTTCATGTATCCACTTGTACACCTGTATTAATGAATTCATAGACATTTATTTATATATTTACTTATTTTTGGTATTCTTAGAAAAAGTCTGGTTTTTATTAAAAATAAATCCTAATATTTTGTTGCTCTCAGCCTGAAAAAGGTTCAAGAACAGCTTTTGCTCTGCCTTTGATGGTAGCATATATTCTCCTGCCTGTGGCTGTTTATTCACTTAAAGGTGTCTTTGAAATATTGTCTAATTCCTTGCTCAGTACTACAGTGTTCTTTGCTGCTTTATGGAATGAGTAACAGACTAGATTCAATAAAAAGAATTAGAATTAAAATCAATTGGCTTTATTCTTCTGTGTCTTTATGGAAAATAATGACATAGAACATGCAATATTGTATCATTATCTCTTTAACAATTCTCATAAATTATGAACATGTATTTCATTTATTCCTACCTATCTGGTGCCCTTATTACACATTTGCTTGCTTCATTAATGCAATATTCTTCATTCTTTTCCTCCTGGAAAAGAACTACTTATGCCACTAAGGAAGAAAACTTGCTAGTCTATTAAACATAAATTGGTTAGTAGTTGGGCTCCAGACCAAAAAAAAAAAAAAAAAAAAAGAGTCTTCCTTTAAAAAAAGAAAAGGGAAAGAAAAAATATAGAAAGTGCAACAGAGTGGAAGGGTAAAGGATAGACTATGTATATACATATGTGTCTGTTTATAATCAAAAACAAAGTTAAGGATGCGGAAAACAGACTGAGAGGGAGCAAGAGAAGTTAATGCACAACCAATTTTTCAGTTGGAGGATCTGTGAGAGCAATTGTCTTCAGAGTCTAAAACATTCATTTTTACTACAGATTTTTGTGTGATAAACATGTAAGTGATATATTCACCTGCTGTAATTATGATCTTTTAAGGATATATGGGGATTTTTTCTCCCAGTAAGATACTCTCAGACTTTGGATTCTACAGAGATTATAACACAAAGGCAAAGGCATTACTGTAAAAGCCTAGGAAGGATATGTTTGTTGCTTGTTTCTTTTCTTAAAGATAAGTGACCATCCACCAACAAAATGTCATCAGTCATGGTGGAATTGTTCAGAATAGAATGTTTCATTGGGATAACAGTATCTCTCTGACTCTCCTAGTAAATGGAGCTTCTATTTTGATATCCAGAGTTTTTTTTTTTTTTTTAATAATTAGTGTTCCTTTTGTCTTCTATAGCTGAAACAGTGTTCATCTGTGAGATTAAGACAAAAAAAAATGCAGAAAATTGAAATAGGAATTTAAAGTGATGATTTGTTGAAAGAACCAGAAAGTTGGGGATGATTCCAGAAGTTACATACACTAAATTTGCCCCTCTAGGAGAAAACATGGGACATCACATCACCATACTCATTTAAGATGAAGTGATGTAGAAACACATCTTTACCAGAATGATGCAACTGGTGAGCATTTTGCATTAAATATTTTAATAGCTCCTTAACATGACCATTTTTTTATACTTTTGGCTGATTTTACTCTATTTTCCAAAATCAAAATAAAGTAACATTTTCCCCCCTCTGTATCTTTATTTCTCTTTTTTTCTTTTCCTTGCTTCATATTTAAAGAAGAAAATGAGGAGGATAGGGAGGAAAGCCAAGATATGAGCCTTTTCTCAACAAAAATATATTTCTGTAAAAGACCTAACATAACTGGAAATATTTAATTTTGACTGAAAACTTTTACAGAAGATTCCAACCAACTTGAATTATACATTGGCCATCCAGCATAAACCCAGGAAAACTTGGCTCTGACTTCTCAGTTCATAAATATTGCCTCGCTGCCATGACAGATCTATGCACTAATGCTGAAAAAAAGCAATCCCAGAACTGAACATGGCCAGCACTGCTTGTGCAGGTTGCACTACAGACTATCTGAAGACAAGCATTTTCTCCTTTAGAAAGATATTGCATAGCACAATAAACTCCACTGTGAAGAATCATTTCTAAGACTTCAGAAACTCATCAAAACTTGTCCCTTTTCCATTTAGATCTCATTACTTGAGTTAGTGCTCTTCCCATCATGCTTATTCATATAGCAAAACAGTCCAATGAAAGAATATATTAATTGGTCTTTACAATTTACATTATGATACTAAAGGGGGAAAAATAAAACAAAATGGATATTTTAGTAGTGTATTAAAAAAGAAAAATCCTTTCCTGCATCAACTGATTAACTCCACTCAGATCTTCAAATATTTGTACAGAACCATGTTTTTTGGTACTACAGAGGAGTGAGTTGTAAATATGAAAATATGAACCACAGAAAGAATATTTATTTAAAATACATTCTTCCAGGAAGCCTAAACCACTTGATATCATGAATCTCAAAACTAGAAGTTCAATGAGAAAAATCACAATAAAGAGAAATAATATGATTACTTTTGCTTTTATTATTATTTTAAGAGTTTGCCTGAACCAAAAGCTTGCAGATACTTTTGTAAAACAGCACTATTTACTATAGGTAAACTAAACTGAAAAAGAAATACTTCATTTCAGTTTTTCTAAATAAAAAATGGTTTTGACAGAATCTTCTTTTTTTTTCTCCCTACTAAGAGCTCTGGAAAAATAGCTTTTCTGCAGAGCTCAGTTACTGCATTTTCTTTACTAATGAATTCATCACAGTTGTTGCCAGAAATTAAAGCAGATTTAACCTTTCCTACTCTAGTTAATCCTCTTAGCTAAGATTTTCTGAAACTGGAACCTAACCTACAGTTCCTCAACACGTGTTAAGATGGTACAGTTATGTTTTTCCAGGGGATCAGCCCTTTTGAACAGCAGATTTAGAATGCATAAGTTTGGGTCTGTTTTGGACTTGTTGCATGTTCCAACTGAAGGTTTTACTGGCTGCCAAAATGTTAAGGTGGGAGACAAAAACTGATGAGCCCATGTGGTTTAAAAGAGAGAAGACATTTGTCCAGAATTGTCCACACCCATCCTTCAGAAGGCTGAAATTAGTTGTTTTTCTTCATCACTGAAGGACAACTAATATAAGGGTAGGGCATTTAACTGACTGAAGCGTCTTATATCTACATTGTTATCCATTTGCTAAGAAGATCCTGTGAAAGAACTGTGGCCAAGGCTAGCTCTCAAAACAGAACCTCCTCATCCTCAGGAGGTTGATGTTCCCTGTATGGACATAATAGATCCTCTGCTGAAGCAGGGCCTCCTGCCAGCAAAGCCAGTGGGAGTCCTGCTAAACTTGCCACAGCTGGAAGTTACTCTTTCCGCATGGTGCACTCATTCATTAAGTGGCTTCCTGTCTCTGTGCAAAACTGTACCAGCACATCTGCAACAGCATTAATTTCTGGAGGGAGAGAAAAGATTCTTAGCCTTGGAAATGAGTTGAAAACAGAAGCACCAGTGCAAAGAGCACAGCCACACAGCAGAGAACACTTTGATTTCAGACACTGGTACCTGAGGGACATTTGTCTTCTGTTGCTAGAGTTTTATACTCTTGTAGCAGAGCATCAAACAGAAGATGATGAGAAACTATCAGGCCAATATTATGCTATTAATATTCAGATCTGGTTCAAAAAGAAAAACAAGAAAGAATGTTTCTCTTAACATGAGATAAAAGGCATTGTTCTTGGAGAATCTGTGTTTCTAAACAAAGGTAAAATGGAATGGAAGTTTGTTAATTTCTTTTCCCAATTAAACAAAAATATTTTCCCTTGATAACAAAACTGGGAAGAAGCTGTACTACTTGGTAAACAAGCTTGCATTCTCTGTGTCAATTTTTGTGTCACTATTTATTCTCTGCTCTGAACAGGGTATACTTGCCCTTTGGAGGAACAAGATAAAGACAAACATAGGGGCCAGGCTTTTTGTTCCCATCATAATTTCTCTAAACTCTTTATTATGCAGCCAGACGGGCTAAAGTCATTTAGAGGAATGTCACCATCTCTTGTCACTGTTTCTTTTTTTTTTCCCCTTACCTGAACACACCACAATTAGGAAATAATGCTCAGTTATTCCATGTTATCTCTCAAAATCCTCTGCAGGCTTACATCAACCACTGAGCCCAGCTCAGAAAGGTGTTCCCCTCACCTCTGTCTGCTTTCCGTGAGAAACATTTTGGGACTTTTTGATTGAACCACTCTTCAGAAATATAGAGGTTGGTGAGTCATTTATTTGTTTGGTTCTTAGCTGTGATCTCCCCTGAACAGGACAGACTTTCCTGGTATCTGTACCTTTTGCATTTGCATGCAAACAGGCTTTGGTGTGTCACCCAGACAGAGCTGGGAGGAGATTCAACCCACTCATCTGTCAGAGTTTCCCCACATTCAGTGGATATGCCCTCAAAGTTCCCAAGGTGGATATGCCCTCAAAGTCTCTGTGGAAAGATGTTGCAGGATAAAAAGGAACTTAGTCCAACACACCACATATCTTTAGGAGACAAAATCTGGCAAAGAGCCTTACTTAGTAGAAGACTGTAAACAAGAATGGTGTCCATTATTGGTTCATTCACTTTGGGTCACAGAATCACAGAGTGGTTTGGGTTGGAGCTAACCTTAAGGGTCACTTAGTTCCAACTCCCCTGCCATGGGCATGGAATATGCAAAAGCGAAATAGAATTCACTGAGCAGGGAGCTGGGTTGATTCTTTAAAATAACCATGATAACCAAATAGAGAACACAGTTAAGCCAAAAAAGAATCTGTTTGAGCATCTTGTCTGAGAAATGGAGCCTTTTCCCCATCCTGGAAATGTTCAGAGTTAGGCTGGATAAGGCTTTGAACAAGTTGGTTTAGTGGAAGGTGTCCTTGCCCATGGCAGGGGAGTTGGAACTGGATCAATTCTAAGGTCTCTTCCAACCCAAACCTTTCCATGATTCAGTTCCACTTAGATCTTCCTGAAAAATTTAAAAGTTGATGTTAAACACACACACACACAAATCCCCTTCCACAGCACACATGAAACATCTCTCAAGCACGTTGCATTAACCCCACAGAGGTTAGGAACCTGTAAGAGGTTTTTGGATTATTGTGTTTGTAACACATGAAAAAGAAAAAGAAAATACCCTCTGCTTTCACAGAATTTGTTCATTGTTACTTTCCACATATGCTGAACAGCCTTGGAATCAAAAGGTCCTCTCCAGAGGAAAAGATCACAGGTGGTGAGCTAAGACACTCCACTGGTGTTCAAGCTCACATGTTTCTGAAGTCGACAGAGTACAGGGCTTTTTCAGACAGTTACTTCCAGTGGTGAAGACAAATGAAGAACAACATCCAGTGAGCTGTGACTGGAACCCTACAAAATATTTTGCTCATAAACGGAATTTTCATGCTTGAAAAACAAAAACCTTTAGGGATCAGCACAGTTTGATGGTTATTTTAAAAAGCTGAAAATTTGGAAACCAAATTTCATCTGCATCTTTTTTTCAATCAAGTGTTGTTCACTACATGTGTCAGGTTTTTAAAGAGTTTTATTTTTTAGCCCAGTGTCCCATGAGTAGTTACCATATGTAAAAAAACTCCAGTTTTTGTCAGCAGGATAAAAGCAGGGAAGCAACAAGGTGCTAAATATGAAACTTCTGCACAGCATCAAATATTGCACAGAAACCAAAGAACAGTTTTAACAAAAGCTGACAAAACTGAAGTGAGACCTACTTATTTATTCAGTGTGGGTTTGGTTTGGTTTTCTTTTTTTTTTTTTTTTTTTTTCCTTTTCTTTTGTGAAACTCTATACAGACTTTCAGGAAACCTTTTCTCATTCAGTTTAGGGATTATTTTCTTTCATTTTAAAAGTAATCCATAAAAATTGCATTCACATCTAAAAAAGTGGTCCTGGATTTTTCACAACCTGTAGTAGTGATTAAAATGAAATCAAACAGAGTGACTTGTTCTGCTTATGTCCTTAACATCTTTCCTTCAGTATGAAAAAGGAATTGAAAATAAAAATTATTTTATTCATTTTTTTGTAAATTAAATTCAAAGTTATTTTCAATTCTCAATGATATGCGTGTAATATGCAACACTTTCTGCAGAACTTCCAGATTTATGGGTTATTTCCTGATTTTGGAGGTATCCTCTCATTTCTAGTGTATTCCTTCAGCAAGTTTCAGTCAGCTAGTTTATTCCAGGACCACACACTTACTGATGATTTTTACCCACTCGTGTAGGTGGCATCCTTCATGTTCCTTGTAATTTCTACGCAGTTCTCTGTAGTCTGATCATATATTACTCACGTCTCTGCTTCTAAAATTGAATTATCAAAACCTCAAAGTTTCCAAAGCTATCATGGGCCTCAGGATGTTGGCAGTAAGGTACCTCCTGAGACACAGAGTCCAGACCTGCTTTTAGTGGGCAAATGTGACATATGGGCTACACTGAAAACTCAGCCATTTTACCTCTGTTTTGCTCCTGTGACTACATTACCAGTTCAGTTCCAGGGCCTCATTCTTCTGTTCTTAGAAAAAATATTTTAAACCCATAGCTTATTTGCTTTCCAGCCGTTACATACCTATTTTCTCTTCTACTGGCATATCTCTCTAAGTAGCCTGTCTTGTTTTCTGCTGTTTACCCTCCCAAAATGTTTATTTGCTGCAGTCATATTTTGTCACCTTTTATTTTGCCAGGCTGAAAACACAGAGCTGCTTTCATCTCCGTTTGCTTAGTGGATTCTCCATTCCCCGGTCTCTGTAAGAGTCCTCCTTTGTGCTTTCTGCCATTTGATTTTGTTCTCGTAATTATTCCTGGTGTTTCTCATGGAATCACAGGAGTACATTGTCCAAATGACATTTGTTCTTCCCCATGTCAGCTGAATCCCAGAACTCCACATTAAACTCATAATAATAACTGATGAAATATAGATGCACCCAAAATTATTATCTTCTTCCCTATCTGTCCTGATTCTAAAAGCAAGAATTCTTACTATCCTTCTTGGAGAGAATAGTCTGGCAATTCAATCTGTTAAATTAATTTGATTTCAGTTCCTCCTGTCCTCAAGACCATGTAGTTATTCCTGTATGATATTCTCATCTTTCTCTGTAATGATAGAGGCTCCCATAATAAGTTAAACTAGCACATTTCATTTCAAATATATGGCCTTGGTTTACAAAACTTTCCGTCATTTTCCTATTTGTGGCAAATTCAGGTTTTACTGTGATATCTTTAGTAGCACTGAAGTGTGGAAACACTTCAGCTGGCGGAAAGAAATTAGTTGTTGGAGGGACACTGTGATTTGTACATGTTGAAAATTTGCTTTCTGAACATATGGAGTTGATTTTTAGGTATATGACTATGTTTAATCCAGAATTTACAGTAAATTGACTTAAATCAAGAGGTTCTTAACCTACAGTCTCCTCAAGAGAAGCAGGGACAAATACAATCTCATTTTTATTTTTCCTTCTTTTTAAAAGAAACAAGCATTTTCTCTTTCACATTCACACACACGCAACTACCCTCTTAGCTATTCATTACATCCTTAAAAAAGAACTAAAGTTAAACTATCCTTTGAGGATAACAAAATGCAAAATTAACTCTGGACTGAATGAAGTGCATATGGCCATGGAGAATTATTTGTGAGCTATTCCCAGTGAAATGTGCATGTCTAATTTGATTCCGATTGTGTTTTCTGAAGAAATAAAGTCTTTAGTGTCACATCCCTGTTGCACTTTTTCACTTAAACTTAAGCATCACGCAGCACCAAAATTTTCACACTGAACTCTCCGTTCCCCTCCCTCCTCTTCTATTTCTCCCTCACACATTCAAACCGCACACACTAGGACTATTCAGGAAGATATTATTCAGTTTGAGGTAGTCTTTACATAGAAATACCACTGGTTGTTCTATGTTTAGAGGTTCAGTATGATTATGACATTTTGGAGACCCATATTTGTACTTTCATACCCTCTGAGACCACAGGGCTGTGATTTATGGCATGTGTTTCAGAGTCATGTTTCTGAAATATTAAAGATAATTGAGATGTGGCTTTGGAGATGTAAATCAGCTCCTTCTAGAGTCAGAGGACATGTCAGAAGATCTTTTTCAATTCTGGAAATGTTTTTTTGGAAAACCAAAATGGACATTTTGATCAATTTTCCAGAATTTGAATGAAAAGATAGAAAATTATTACACATGGATCAGTAAGGGACAGCAGACTAGTCTCTGTAATGATGGATGCTCTAAACAGGAAATAGCAAGTGTAGAAACTAAACACTATTTTCTCTAAAACAATCTTTGCTTGTATTTTGACCTCTTCAGCAGCATTTTTCACACCCCATAGCCAATGATTGCAAAAATTATTTACTGTTCAACTTCACGAATTAGTGACAAAATAATGAATAAGGAATAGAGCCTGCTGATGTGTTCCGGAGGGAAGTATCCTGTTTTTCTAAATTTGGATAGAAAAAAAAAAATTAGTTAAGAGGAAAATGCGTGGTTCACAGTATTGCTGCTGTAACATTTGATATGAGGCTGTAGCTCCTTTTCCCTCCTCCAAGTAGTCAAGAGTTCAGACGTGAATGGAGAAGACTTCAGTCAGATATCTATTCTTTGAGTGTTCGCTGAACAAAACCTAACCAGAATGAACTGAATGTAAGAATAAATCTCATGACCACCTTATCCTAATATCAACTGTGAGAATAAACACTATTTTTATTCAGGTAATGATAACCTGTCTAAAGTCACTTCCTCCACCAATCTGTGACTTACTCATTCTTTCTGGAAATACCTTACAGAAAAGGTATTATTGACAGGGTATATTGCTACATATGCAAATGGATAAGAAGCAACAGCCTAGCAAATGGCACCTCTTATTATGAGGAAATTGAACTGCAAGATTTTTTTTCATCTTTAAGATTATCTTTAGAGGAGACTACCATGAGTTGATCATTTCTCACTCTTGGCAAACAAGGCTGTAATATATTGTCAGTGAAAAAATAACCCAATAATGCAGCACAACAGCAGCAAGACAATCAGACTTAAAGGGTAAGATTCAATTCATCTACACTTTCTCTGTGTACCTAAGATAGGAGTCTTGCACTCCTGTATAATCAGCAGACAGGGATTTTGGAGACACTGTTCTAGACATCTATTTTATGATGACATGATTCTCATACAGAAATGCCCCTTTTTGCCCTCCATATATAAAGGCAGCTTGAAAGCAGATGTCAGTGCTCCAATAGTTACATTTACTTACAATAACCCAAACACAGATGATTAGTAAGTGCTTGCTATCCACTCTGAAGTGTGTATGAAGCCATAGCCCAACTTTCCCTTATTGCCTTCAGGCTTTTATGGTTCTTCCACAGTAAAGATGCAACGTGGAGCCATTCGAGCACTCCTTGTCCAATTCTGAGCAAAATTAAATGAGTCTTTAAATAATCTTCAGTGCCAGCCACTTTCACAGCTTCAGTCTCCTGGACAAGAAGTCAGATGAAGATTTTGAAGATGATTCATGTGGAAGAGGCACATGTGCCTGTGCATGGATGAACAGTGAGCAGAGGGAGGAGAGATTCTGCATGCAGCAAAATGAGGGTAGGAAGGAAGTACGCAAGCAAGCAAGCAAGGATACTTTAGAAAACTAATCCCCTTTTAGTACATTTTTGTGTCATCTTTGTGTTTCTAGACCATGAGACAACACCATTCGTTACAAAAATGTGCTAGTCTATTCTTATATGTTGAACTAGTATAAGTGACCCCATGCATGTAATCCTAAAGTCCTTTCAGCAGGCTCAAATAAGGACAACATTTAACAAATAATTCTAATGATTTGTTAATATTTATCTAAATATAATAATCTTACTTTTATTCTGCTATATCCATTCAGTAATTTACTTTGCATCTAACAGTGAATTTATTGTGGAATGACCTAAGATCTCTCTTTGGATACTTAGAATTCAAGTAGTTTTAATTCAGTGTAACTTTGGAAGTTAATAAAAAAATCAAAATAAGACCACTTCAGTTCTCAGTTGGAGATCCACATAACAGATTAATGAGATTGAAATAATTCAATTAAATAATTAATTGAGGATATTTTTGTAAGTATCTCACCGCTGTATAGACAAACCCCTAATACTGCCACAATTCTATAACTCTAAAAAAGAAAGAAAGCAAGAAAAAGGAAGGGAAGGAGAGGGGAAGGAGGGGAGGGGGAGGGGAGGGGAGGAGGAGGGGGAGGGAGGAGGGGAGGGGAGGAGGGAGAGGGCAGGGAAGGGCAGGAAGGAAGGGAAGGGAAGGGAAGGAAGGAAGGAAGGGAAGGGAAGGAAGGGAAGGGAAGGGAAGGGAAGGGAAGGGAAGGGAAAAAGAAAAAATGAAAAGAAAGAGTGGGTAGTGCAGAGGAAAATGTACCCACCTGTGGATCCAGTGACAAGACTGGACTGTTGCAGCTTAGATGAGACATGATGGTCACAGGCTTGACCATCAAGGGTGGGAAAAGCCCCCAGAATATAAAGTTCAATGCATTAATATATGTTCATTTTAAGGTGAATGACTTCCCTGAAGTTTTTTTGTGAGTTAGTATGCCCTTGTACACTGTTTCTCAAATGGCATAAATGATTTTGAAATTCCCATGTCTCTCTTTGCACTGGTTAGCAGGCAGGTATTCATATATCATTTGATTTTAATTGATCTTCCTCATTTATCCTTGTTTTGCATGAGCTGTTAAGGATTTTTCAATATCCCCCAACTCCTGTAACACAGTCTCAAGTTTTGGAATAACATTTGTTACCTAAAGAGAAAGTAAAGCGTGGGTTTGTCCAGGCTAGCTCAGTTTAACAGTATTATTCAGCAGTCTTCTAGGTCACCATAAACAAGTGATGTTGTTACTTGCAAGTTAACATTTCAAGTTATGAGTGCAAAGATAACAGCCCTTCTTTGGCCAAAAAAAAAAAAAAAAAAAGAAACTAGATATTCTCCTCTTCTTCTTTTGTCCTTCTAGGGCTGTAATGAGAACAAATGGAAGTGACCTTACATTGCGGGACACTCCTTATGGTGTTTTAATACAAATTTCATTACACTGAAAGGCTTGCAAGGTATTCATTAGAACATTCATAAAGTCTTTGTGAAGGGCTTAATAGCTAAAACAAGCTATTGAAATTAGCCAATCATTCTATAATTGAACTCCCTATGAATCTTTTACTGCAGTAAGGTGAAGTAAGTTGCCTGAGGTACTGGATGTATGTTTTAGTGCTTGGTTACGTGCAAAATAAATGAAACTGATAAAAGTGGTGTGTAAGACTTCCCAACTGTTCTTCAGTGTGTTTGTTACAGCTTTGAATCTTTGAGTTGAATGCATACTGAATTCTAGACTGTCATTTTTTCGTTCTTCATAGAGGTTTTCATAGCATCTTCTCCCATATGGCACACAACCAAATTAACCATTTGATAACGCTGAAAATATGGAAGTTGGTTTTTTTATACTCATATCCTTAAGCTGTAGGTTTCCTTCTCCTAGTTCAGAAAAAATCATTCACCCCCGTAATAGTAATACTCACATTAGTACTAGTCTCTAGGCTTCTTCTGTAATGAAGATGCCATTGTAGTTGGTGCTATACAAACACTCACCTACAAAAAATACAGTCTTTCTCAGAGAATTTATACCTAAATCAAATAAATAACATCAGTTTTTACAAAACTGTGTACTTGAATGCCTACATTTTATACTTTTCATCCCCAAAAGGAAATTCATGCTAAGTTGTGCGTTGTTGTGTGCACTGGGATAATTTAGTATCTGGGAAATGCAGCTTAAATTCACCAATAGTTCTCAGATTTCTCTGAAGCAGAACTTTTTTACAGGAACTTTATTTCTCTTTCAGGTGAGTGAGTGGAATGCAATATGCTTGTAGGGATCTGTCTCTGCTTGTGTTCTGGACATGAGGCCTAGAAATCAGTTATCTGATGGGATATGTCTGCCTTAGCAAGCAGCTAAGACTGACAGGAACAGAACTGTGGAACTCATGAGGAGCTGGTGTCCATAATGTCTGTGGGTTTTCCACCTCAGATCAGCACTGCTACAGTCCAGTGGGATGGATGTCCACCTCTGGTTGGGTTACACTGGATGTGCTCCAGAAACATATTTTTACAGTGTGGTTGCCTCTGTGGATAATCTAGTTTACATATTCCACAATCTAAACTGATAGCCAGCAAGGAAGAACAGGGAATTTGTTTGAGAAATGCACTCCTGATACAAATTCAAAGAAAAAAGGTTTCCCACCTCCTGAAGTAAATAAATCCTTAATTAAGACTAAGAATTAGATGAATCCCAACCACATATTCATGATTATTTTTGATTGCAAAGCACTCTGTATAATGATGTTAGTGGTCTCTTCTAAACTTTTGCTTCCAAATTCATTGTAGAAATGTTTTGGTAACTCTTTAAAATGTCAACACTGTCACATCTGGATTTTCATATACATTTTGGCTTATTTTCATAACTTTGGATTTGTGTATATACATGCATGTGTGTTTGTATTACTGTGTGGGTGCTATGCACGTACACACATGTATGGATACACACACGAATCTTATATAAAGAAAAATACTATTAAATACCAATAAAATACATTTATCTGTAACTATAATGAAAATGAAAGAAAAGGGAAGCTCCGAAGAGTACAAAATGGTTCAGGCTGACCATGCTTTGTATATTTTGCCAGCAGAAGGATCAGAGCTGGCATTTGTCTAGCTGAGGAATTTGCACCCAAGACTGTTGATGGCCCTGTGAAAAGAGAATAATCTCCTCTCATGGCATGTGTCATCCTACTGTAGCATTAAGGACATTCCCAGCATTTCTTAGAGAGTCTGGAGACCATCACAATGTCATAAGCTTGTTGTTTACTCAGTGGAGGAAGTAGGTTGTGGTGTGCCCATCTACACAACAGAGGAAGATGCACTGAGTTTTCGAGGGATACAAAACAGTGATACCATGCTACTTCCTATCACAAATCATCTTCCACTTAATACTCAGCAAATATTTAACAGCTCATTAGAATATCACACTTGGAGAAGGACATCCTTATCCAAACATGTGCTTGCATGTTTGGCAGCTTTGCCTGAAGTTGCTGTGAATCCAGCCAGTGGATGCCTTGGCCTAGTTAATTAGTCATGCCTTCTCTAGTGTCTTGTCAGTCGTTGGCAATCACGAAAGTCTGGACATAGGCTAAGGCACTGCACAGTGGGAAGGAAGGCAAAAAAAAAAAGGACCTTCCATCACAGGTGAAATGATAATTAGTCAGACGTGTATTTCAAGTGGCACCAGCATCAGAGCAGATTGTGGATGGTATCCTGTAATTTTCTATATACTTTTAATTATCTTTTAATTATTAACAGTTGTCCTCCACTCCAAATGTATTTGGCTAGCGCCAGTTTCTTTCCTCTTTTTTTCTTTTCCATTTTTCCCCTACTTGTTCTAATCTAGACCCAGTTCCAACTGCTAACGCATCAATGTCAGAAACTGCAGTCAAGCACAGTCTGTCCCCAAATCCCAACCTCTATAAACACGATGGCTCATTAATAACTTAAAAAGGATGATGACACTGATACTATTTATAGGGTCCTGCCAGCCAGGACTGCCAAAGTTAAGGAAATTAACATGGAAAAATTGTCAACTGCAAAACATTAGTGTTTATCAACAGATCAATCAAACTTCAACTACTGTAAATTGTGCTTTTAGCTAAATAAAATATATCCCCAATGACAATTTATTGAATGCCTTACTTTGTTACTCTTGTGCCCTTGTATCGGTTTCAATGAGAGACAGACGAAGGAAAAAAGAGCGAGACAGAAACTCCTACAGTCCCCTTTCCCCCTTCGCTCTCCGACTCCCCTGACACCTGCCAAACCTCCCACAACTGCTGAGCTCTCAAAAGTTACAGCTACATGTTTCACGATGAGTGGCAAATCAGAACTGCTGAACAAAATTCTCATGAAGTCAATTAAGTGTTAATTAGCTTTGACTGAGGGCACACGAGTCTCCAGCAAGCTGAATAAATGTCAAGGTGACAAGGCTGTGCACTAAGTACTGGGTTTACACGCGTGGAAAGCTTACTGTTTAAGGGGCTATTTTTCTCCTTTCTTTCCTCATTGCATTCTCTCTCTATTATATCAGAAGGAAACAGAGTTCTACCGCAAGAATGAAGTTTTTCTTTACTTTTTCACAATCATATTTGCTGTGAATTGTTGGATAGCAAACTTGCTGCAAAGTGCTGGGTAGTCCTGCTAATGGGAGAGTGATCCACAGAGAAATTAGAAAAATATGATGTTCAAAGCAAGCTCTGATCTTAATTTCTTATTTGCTGCATCTTTTATTCTGTATGGAATAATCAAATAGCTAATAATAACACAAAATAAAAATTAATAAAAATACCTATATCAGTGCATATATATATATATATTCATGTAGGTGATGTAAATTATGCATAAGAATGTAGCCTGCTGAAGCTTGAGAATACAAACAAAAAGAGTTAAACCAAACCAAACCAAACAAAAAACTTACTGAAAACTGCACTGTGCTCCGACAGAGGCTTCTTTAGGAGAAGTGAAAAGTCAGAATAGCTGCTCCCATGACATGAATACTATGTGTAATATTATTATTTTTACTCACTTAAACCCAGGTTGGGGTCTAGAGACCTCAGTCAAGATCAGGGCCCCAGTCTGGTAGATGCTATTAAAAAAGATCACAAGTCCTTCCCACTAGGATTTAACAGTCCATAGCTGTGATCTTGCAATTAACTTACAGTAGGTCGTTTCCTACATGCTGCCTGCCCATTACATGACTGAGGTTTCAAACAGATGAGCGAGAGGAAGGTGTGAGGAAGGAAACATTATTACCACGTTTTACAGGTTCAGACGGAAAAAATTAAGTGCCTTGCCCAGGGTCAGGCGATATATGACGCTGATAATGAAAAACCTGGGAATTCAGGCTTGACTCGAAGAGTCCAGGCTGCTGTTTGCATTGCAACACTGTCCCCGCTGGGAAGATTTCTACCAAGAGCTAATGATATCCCAGTGTGGGTGGCAGACGAGGAACTCTCAACTGTGACTAACATTTCTGAGGAGGTCCTTAAGCTGGACCAGTCAATATCAACTGACCAGAAAATAAAGTTAAAGGCATATTATAGAAGGCACAAGAAGCAAATTGTCAGATTTCTGTTTATATCTGCTTTGTGAGACTAAAATGAGGAGGTGAGGAAATGAGACCTGCACCTAACTGGGATGCCCATTGGATATGCTTACCTAAACTCATGACTTCAACAAAGGACTTCGAATTTGGGAACGACAATTCAAGTTACTTCCCAAAATCTTGCATTTCTGCTGAGATATTTAAGAAAAGGATAAACAGCTTTCTCTAGGAAAGTTTGACAGCAACAGAACAATCTTGGATTCAGCAAAAAGGAAAGTTATTTAAGTGTCAGAACCTGGGTCTGGGATAATTTTGCTCGTCTTGACCATGCACAGGGGAACTCCAGTATTATTTGAGGGAGATCCTTATATTGTCATCTTTATAAGATTGTTTCAACTTTTTAATCTGATTACTTCTCACAGGAGTTCCCAGGGCAGAGACACTGAACAGCTTCATAGTCATTGATCTTAGGTCTCACCAGCTTTGGAAAAAAATTAAGAGACCTTTATACTGAACTTTTCTGAGATACAGGCTAATCATCGATATCAGAAAATGAGGAAAAGGGGCAGACTACATTTCAGTTTGTCTTATGAGTTGAAAGAATCATAGGATATGTAAAAGAGACAAAGCAAAAATATCTCTCCTTATGTCTGGACAGAGATAATAGATTGCTTAGAAAATGAAGTAGATATTCCTTGAACCTGAAGGCCAGTTGACTATTAAATAATCAACATGAAAATATTATTTATAAATGGATTGTGGTACTCGTTGGCACAGGATATCACCACTGCTAAAGAGACCATAAATACTGAGAAGGATTAAAAAGTCTATAGACATGAGGAGAAAATCTCAGTGAAATATCTTGTTAGTAGGTAACTAGGAGAGAATATTCTGCACCTGTTTCTATTGACTATATCTGGAGATACATTACTGGATGAGACAAGCACATCTGTTATAAGATGGTGGTTATAATACTTCTCTGTAAGTTTATTTCTTCTTTGTACATGTCGACACCAAGACCCTTCTAGAAGAGTCTTCTTTAACTTTGTTTTGTAAATTTTTTTGGGTTTTTTACAGTTTGTGCTTTTCAATTTGAAAATACCAGACATGTTGTGCATGGCTGTTGATTCTGACAGTAGATTTGGTCAGAAAATGTGGATGGAGGCAAATGGCCATAGATATATCTTGTCTGCTCCAGGTAGGGTTCCCTTTGGAACCAAGTGTACTGGAAAGTAATATGATCATAGGATCATAGAACAGTTTAGGTTGGAAGGAACTTTAAAGATCATCTAGTTCCAATGCCCTTGCCATGGGCAGGGACACCTTCCACTAGACCAGGTTGCTCAGAACCCCATCCAACCTGCCCTTGAACAATTCCAGTGATGGGGTAGCCACAGCTTCTCTGGGCGACCTGTGCCAGGGCCTCACCACCCTCACAGTACAGGTAGATGTAGACTTATAACACCAGATTCTGTCCAGTTACTGATTAGAACTTGTCATGGCATCTTGTCTTGGAGCTGATTTTAATCGTTTGGATGTATTTCTACTTATCACACTCAGAAGTGTTAATGAGGATAAAGTGTTTGCCAGGCATTCCAGATGTTGATTTTTATTTTTTCTCTCCCGCTCTTCCTTTGTTGACACCACCTTAAAAAAACAGCATGATGGACCATAATAATTTTTTGGATGAGGAGTAAAAGATGCCATATAATATTCCTGTCAGGAACATCACAAATAGGGCAGGTTGCCTACACCTTCTGGATTGTGCAGTTGAATACACAAGAAATGCTTCTACAAAGGAGTTCAACATTTAGATCTCAAAGTTTACTGGAGCCTTTTCCTTCCTAAGATACATCTTTCTGGCAAGCATAGGAGCTCTCAAGTAGGTGTAAATTACATTTATGGCCATGACTGTAAGGTTCATTGACATGGTTAGAGCAGTATAAAGTAGTCTCAGTGAAAATGACAATCAGGCCCTGAGGCTTAGACAGATGGATGGACAAAACAATATCTATGTAGTTTTATGCTACCTTTGCAAAAAGAAGTCATCAGTTTAAAATAAAAATAAAAATAAAAGAAAGTATTGCTGAATAAATTGATCTATTATGGAATAAATCCCAGAAACCGTGACACAAACAAAAAATAAAAACAAACAAGAAAAGGACTTACTGTTCTTCTCCTGCATGAGGGTGAGTGTATATAAATCTGATAAAAATCAGATAGGATAGCTGAGTCCCAGCTTTGACTCAAACAGGGCTCTCCTGTACAATCCTGGCTAAATCACTTCTCCTATACAGCACATCTTCAATCCCCAAGCCTTGGTATGCCCAGCTATAATATTGAGGTGATGGCCTATATTTTTACTTTAAAACACTTTAACTCTATGCATAAAAAGTGCTATATGAAGGTTTTTGAATATTATAAGAACACTCATCTGTTCATTCCTCTTATAAAATATATGCCTGAACTGTTGGACTGATCTCACTTCTAAATCAGAAATGTTATAGAGGATTCTGCATCTCACTATTTCACCTTGTAAATTAATATATGTACAACCTCTTCAGTGTCTTCTGTTCCTAAATCACAACAGATATAATCCAACTACCTGCTTCTATTATGTGAGCTCTGAAACGAAGGAGCATAACATTAATTCTTCTAACCCTGCTTCTGTTTGAAAAAAGTGCACTCAGCTGTATGTCTGTGACTACAGTTGGAGGCACTGTAAGCTATACACCCCATTTTAAAGGCATATATTTTGATTAATTAATCAACATATTCTTCAATAAGAGTTCATCTATCATTAGACTTCAGTCAGAGTTTTTAACTACAGAATCTAGCAACTCTTAGTAGCATTTAATTTTCTACATAATACATTTCTACCTTCTAAAAATTACTTCTAAGGGTGTAGAGATGTAGTCTTTCTTTGAAAAAGATAGTGGGAATTCTAAAGCACAGTGATTTCTTTCAAAAGAAGTGCTGTAGTGTCACAACAATCTCTATGACTTGAAAATGAAACTCAATACTCACTTATGAAAAGCAAAAAAGTTAAAATTACTATTTCTTTCACTTTATTTGGGACAATGACTTTGCTTTATGAAGTTAAAATGGCTGGACTGTCATCTAGTGATAATATACTCACAGCTATGTTGCTATAACACAGGAAAGGTAGAAGAGGATTTTCGTGGTGATTCTTATAATGATGCATAAATTTAATTTCAACAAGCTAAATCCAGGCTCTGTATCTGAAAGTACTTACAGCATTCCTTAAATCCTAGCATCCTTATGCTCAATCATTACTCAGCCAATTGAGATGCATCATTCTTACAGAAAACTCATCTCCTGGTGGATCCTGGTGCATTAAGTTTGTGCAGAAAGAATTCTGCTGCAGTGCACTGGGAAGAAGAAAAAAAAAAAAAAGAAAAAGAAAAAGGAGATTGGCACTGTGTGTCAGCACTCACAAAACTTTCCACTTGCTCTTTCCATAGCTACACAAGACTTGGTTGATTGCTTCAGCCATTAATTTGATCCCAAGGACCATCTTTGCTTGTTATTCGACATCCTTCCTGGATGCTACTTACAGATGTCACTTGTACCAGTCGATGAAATTAGAATGTGATGAAGTCAGGAGTTTTTGATGGTGTAGAAAAATTTTGAACACTAGGAATTATCATGACAAACCTATTATATTTGCAACAATTTCTAAATTAGGACATTGGTGCAGGCCAAATTTTTTACTGTCCTTCAAGTTCTTATCAGCCAAGTGCTTTATGTGGTACTGAAATGAGAATACTGAAGATACACTGAACAACATGCTGAAAAAAAGCACTTAGCTTAAACACTTGTCACATTCTCTTTATTCAAATCTACAGACAAGTATTTCCTCGTCCTAGAAATTTCCTTAAGGGCTGGGAATGATAACAATGTTTTTCCTCAGTTCATTACTGAATGCTCTGCTGTGTCTTAATACCTTCTGTTTCCAGACAATATGCCTCCATCCAAAATAGTCTGTCAGCCCAGTCCCTACTGCAAGTTGACAAATGTGCACCTAACACCTAAACTGGCTCTAAGCAGCCCAGCTACCCAGGTGGGAGGGTCTGTGTGGTTATGTACTGTGGGCAATGGACATTTCCAATTTTGGTGATATGGGCAAGTGCCTCCTCCCTGAAACTATTAACTGAACTCTAAACCAGAAGGGCAAATGGGTACCTGCAGATCACTGAGGTGAGAAACTGGAGGAAGACAGCGGAAGGGAGAGAACTAGCCAAGGAGAAGTAGAGCCCTGATGCAAGCAGACCTATGCTGCCTTGGAACAGAAATATGGCAAATTATGGTATGACGTAATAAGTGAAGCAAGAGAAAGGCATATGTGAGCACTGCTGAGTGCTGTGGGAGTACTGAACCACTAGTGTTTCCTAAGGATGCAATTTGATGTTACATTTCTTCCAGTGACACAGCAAGTTAATAGACAGCTTTTTTGTTCTTTTTCATGATTACTTATTTGCTCCTGCCTTTGTACAAAAGGTCAAGATGTGACAACAGGAAGAACTGTGAGGGAAATGAGAGAGGCATAATAAAAAAAATAAAATATTGCCTTCAAAAACGATTTTCCTTTTCACTGGTCTGATGTACAGGAAATTTCTAAAAGCTACATACTTATATGTATCTGTTTACGGCCTCACAAATCTGAATATAGATACAGATTAGCTCAGTTGGTTAGAGCATGCTGTTAATAACACCAAGGTTGTGGATTTGATCCCCTCACAGGCCATTCACTTCAGAGCTGGACTCAGCGATCCTTGTGGGTCCCTTCCAAGTCAGAATATTCTGTGATTTCTGTGATATTTTTATATACCTACAAGCACATGTACATATCCATGTGTACATAGCAAGCCCTTGAATGTGTACTGCAGAGAGTGAATACATTATAGCCACTTTTCTGCCAGGAAAAATTGCTCAGAGACTCAAGAGGATTCTATTACTTCTTTAGTCATAGACCAGGGCTTAGTTCCAATCTATCTAAGGGTAACTGCACCATGCAGTTTTTGCATCAAATGGGTTGCATTTGTAATTCCTTAGATCTTGTACTTTAGACCTTATGCCATGCTGTGTCCATTTTGGACCTTGTCCTTAGCAGTTACTGCAGTCCTCAAGATCACATAAATTTAGTGGGACTTCAGCACACCCAGAGGTTCAGTAGTTTCTCTCTATTAAAGAATGAAGAAAACAAAACAAAACAAACCATTAACAAACAAAACCCAACAAAACTCCTAAACAAAAACAAACAAAACCACCAAAACATAAATAAATCAGGGGGTGGGAAAACTGATCCATTAAGTTTCTACTGTATCTCTGTTTAAGCCCATTTCCATGTTTTCAAAAGAAGTTACCACTTCATTATATTTCTTTAAAATACTTCTGTAGACAATACTGGTTTAGAAACCAAGAACAGAGAAACCTTACCTTACAGGAGAGATTGACACATTTTTTAAAACAGACCTCAGCACAGAACCAGATTGAAGTGTAGGAGAAAACCCAAGCAGGTCAATAAGCAAAATGAAGGAACAAATTTCCAGGGGAAGGCAGGAGTAAGAATCTTCCCTACTGGATTTAGCTGTATTTAGCTCTGTAATGTGGATGACACTGAATCTAAGGCTCAGAGTAGGTCTCCGCCCTTACCTCAAACCTAAATTCATTGTGTCCCTCTGTTATATTCCCCTCCATGTGAAAATGTTTTTGTGTGCTGATTTTATAATTGCAGATCACTTTGTTATTATTTAAGAGCAGAAAATTCTACCCAAGCAGAGTAAGACTGGCTCTTTGGTAGCAAGAACTAGTATACCAGAACAAACAAATGGCCCATTCTACCCAGTATCTGGTCTCTGGAGTCTGCAGTGGGAGGCATAAAATCCCCATATTGTAACTAATTATGCAGTAATATACCATGGGAGATCGTCCCCAGCTGCCTGTATTACTAACTCATCTGAAACCTGGATGTACAGGAAATCTCAGGAGAAAAACTTATTCTCTCTAGATTTCCAATTTTAAGAAGTTTTACTGAAGTTCAAAGAAACTGGGGGGAAAAAAAAATAAAGACTGCTTTTATTTTTGCTCCAAAAATGACCCAAAAAGACTGAGGTTCTCTCCTTGCAACCTCACAGGGTTGTGATTATCACAAGATTCACTTGTGGGGTTTCGTTTTTAAGGCACATTTAATTTTTCCTGCAGAATGTGCAGAAGTTATCAGTCACCGTCTTAGTTTTGCTCTCTGTGTGATACTCATTGCACTGAAACTTATTGAAAATTTTGTCAACAATCAGCTTTATAAAAGCTTTGCACATTGTCTGCCTAAAAGCTCTGTTTTGATGAGAAAATGACTATTAATGAGAACATGTTCTTTTCTGGCATCAGACTCAAAGAGACACAGGTCATAAATCTCTTTGATCTTCTTGCAAAAAGCTAGATTCAAGAAAAGAAGCAAGTTCATTCTTTCCCCCCTTTTATTTTCTTTTTTTTTTTTTTTAAAGCTCCTGATTGAAACAATTCTACTTAGTAAAATCAGTAATTTATCATGCTTGTTTCCTCCCACCCTTCTTTCCTTCTCCCTGTGCTTTTGTTTGGTTCTGATTCTTTATTTCAACATAAAAGGAAATCTTCTGGATTGTCCTCTCTATTTATTTCCCCTGGTTTCAAAGGGGCTAAAGAGGAGGATTTTTCCACGGGGATGGTGAGGAGTATATTGGGGTGACTTCAGTTTGAGGCTTTTAGGTTGCCTTTTTTTTTTTTTTATTTTAGAAAGTATGTGTTGAGAGTGGGGAAAAAGAGCATGAAAAGGAAACTATAAAAATGAAATGGGAAGCAGAAGAATCCTAATATTCCAGTTTACTCACTGAACTGCTGCCTTTCATAGATGTGTCAATACTGCCATCTCTTGCCTCTTCTACAACCTAGGCAGGAAATCACAGTTGGATGAAAACTGGAGAACAAACATGCACTCACACACACACATAAAAGAGCTAAGTTTTCCAAGAGAGGTGAGTGAATTTTCCCGGGTACATTTTGCAGAGTTTTAAGAGGATTTTTTCCTTAATTTTTCTCTTTGCTGCTGCTGTGTAGCTTCATATGCACCTTGAGTAATACAGCTGTGGCAACTGAGACCTCAGCTAGTGATTTAAGATTTCAGTGTGAGCTAATTCAAGCCATTTTGAAAAAGAGAAAGAATCTATATTACAACCAAATAGGGATCAAACTAAGATTTTATGCATCCTCTGCTGTGATGACAATATGCAGGTATGTAAATATACATGAAATATACAGTTGTATATATTTTTAATAAAAGTCAATTGCAATATGAGTATTTTACCAATAAGCCTTAGGGTAGAGAAATCTTTCATTGAAATAATTTCCAGAAATTGCAGGCATGTATGTGTATCTATGGTTATGACAATGATTTGGTTTGATAGGTCATGAAACATCATGTCGCATAAATGCACTGGCCAATATTTTGGACCTTATGACTATGATCTATAGCAGAATTATTGTTCCATGGAGATAAACTCACAAGAACTGCATAGTCATTTGTCAGTGAGCAATGTTGTTTTCTAGGCCAGTGCAAACTACATTTCAAGCTTAAATGTCCAGCTCTTCAATTTTAATACCTTCACAAAAAGGTGCTATTTTATCTTTTTAATTGCAATGCAGTGGTAATAGTTACACCAGAAATATGTACTACTCTGAAGTGAAAATCAATGAAAGTTTCATACTTAAAGTAAAAATTGATTTCTTAAGTTAGATGGGACAATTTCTGGGTTTAAAAGCATATCACCATCTAGGTGATAAAAAGACAGATTGACACTTGGATTTTTTTATATTATTACAACTTATGGTTTGGTCCCACTCCTGGTTTTTTGTTACTTTGTTATGAGTCTATTTGTTCTTACCTAAACACAAGCATTTGTGCTCCTATACTGAGATGACAGGTTATTATTCAGGTTTTTTTCTGAGGCTTAATATGTATCCTAGTCAGGATAGTGACTAAGGAAAGGCATATGATGATATTGTAGAACTATGGGTCAAAGGTACAGTTCTCTGAGTTTCTCACAGATACACAATGTTATTTAGCACACTCTGTCCAAAAGTGGTGCATTTGTCTCACTCTGTACGTTACTATTCTTTTTCCTCATCACCATTTGTTAATTTTTGTAATTTTATCTGAGAATAACACGGTGTGTACATGTGGGCACACGTGTATGAAGTGAGGTGGTAATTAAGGGGCAAAAGCACTAAAGCTGACAGTTGTCTCCATTGCAGAGCAAATGCTTTATCAACAAACCACAGGTGTGCAGCACCAAAGCAGATAAAAACATATAGGGCCCGAGATGACAGTTCTCTGTTCAAAATACATTAATCACCCAAGGTAAATTTGTGCATCTGTTATACACTGTAGGTGTTTCACTTGCTTTGTTCCAGAGATATTAAAATAGATGGGAATCTTCTCCTTTTTCAATGTGGTTGGTCCAAAAAGTACACATGCTTTCTTTTTACTTGGTGTGACAAGTGATCTGTCACACTTGCTCTGCTTGCTCCCGTGTGGTCACACCACTCTTCTGCACAATGAACAGGAGTGGGGCACACAACAGGGCTCTGATGTTTTCTTTATGGTCAAAGTCCATAGTGTCCTGTCCAAACTGGGAAAAGTCTCAGTTTCATCAATAAGGTGTGTGGTTCAATTACTGTGATGGAAACTTTCCCGTAATTATGTCTTTTAGTCAATGGACTGCTGTTTCATTTACAGTCTATCAGTAATTTTGAGTCTATGAGTAATTTTGAGAGATTAATTATAACCAGAAAAGTTTCAGTTACATTTCTGAAGTCAGATAATTCCCACCAAAAATAAAGGTCTTCTGATCCTTGTTGATCGGTTTGGGTGAGTTCAACTGTATTATCAGCCATAGAAAACTGAACTCATATGTAAGAGTAAGGATATCAGCTCCTGATCTCATCTACTGTGAAAGGAACAACCTTGATTCTGCTGTCTGTGCTTAGCAGATCTTGGCATCAAAAGAACACAGGTCACTATTAAGCCAGGTGGTGACATTTGGACTTCCTGATCAATGGGAAGGTGGTAAATTACCCACTGGACTCATGGACCAAGCTAAGCCTTGTCCATCGACTTAAAGCTCTTTACAGCTAAAAGTATTTTTTCAAGGTTTTAGGTGCAAGATAAATAGTAGAGGAAAGAATTTTCTGTACAGCTTATCATCAGCAATAGGGAATGCTTTATTTCTTCTCCCCAGCACTTTGACCTCATCTATTCTTTTTTGCTTCACTGGCTTAACCATTTCACCTCCAAAAAGACATACATATAAAGAAGTCAAAAGCTCATGCTTATATATTATCTTTCAAATCAACAAGATGCTGAAGCTCCCTAAAAACAACCAGGGCACTCTCCACTGCATGGTACATCCTGCTTCAGTGTTTGGAGTATACTGTGTTTTTTTTCAATACTGTATGTTTAAATGAGAAAACTCCTCTCTTATCCGATCCAGATTTGTTAATTTTCTGGGGGTTTTTTCACTCCCCTTCTCCACCCTTTCTCATCCTTTACTGATTTTATGCCGTTAACAATCATGACAATAATACTGAATAATATCCTAAACCTATCTCAGATACTTATAGGGATTTTTTCATAAATACATAAAAGAATTCCTTAAAATGGTTATGAAGGAAGCATCAGGAAAAATACACAGAAGTCAGATGGTTTGGGGCCAGAAATTTCAGGAAACTCTTTATTTGGTAAAAAGTAGATCATAAGATGCAGCAAAGAATATTCTATTTTCATCAAACAAATGTTGTCTCAACCTATAAGGTGCTTATTTCCAATGTGGAATATCAGCAGCTAAAACAGTTACAAGGAGAGATTAAAGGAGATGGAATGACCTTTTAAATCTCTGCACTGACTTGTGGATTTGCTCAGAGGTACATCTGCATCTTCTTACAGGATTTAGAAGGTACTTAACCTGCAGAAGTGTTAGGAATAGGGAGTACCTCTTTAATATGACTCTTTCAACAGCTCTTAGATTGGTGAATGTCCCGAATACCAACATTGGATGCCATATACCGGGCAGAAACTATCATTTGTATTTCCTATGTGTAAACGTATGTAGTTAAATGTTATGTATCCACAACCTTAGGATCATAGGGAGGTGGATCTCAGATGGTCATTAAAGCAATTAAATATACTTTAAAACATTTTATAAGTAACAAGTTTAGTTTTTACAAGTAATTCATTCCTTTCTTTTCAATACTTCAGTATGATTTTTTAGGAGTCTTTAGATTCCTGTCTGCCCATATGTTTCTTAACAATTCTTTTAAAATCAGAAGTTTCAGAGGGTATAATGACCAATTTTTTTTTCTTCCTTCCTTTTCACTGCTCTTTCACAAGTATTGCTATTTTACCCCAGAATCTTTCACCATTCCTTTGCTCTCTGAACATTCACCTCAAGTCAACCAGTAATAATGTCCACGTGCACAGGAGATTTATTGCTTTGGAGGATTTGTAAATAAGATTTTGAAAGTGTAAAGAGAATTACTTTTTTTTTTTCCTAGTAAATTTATTTCATTTCCAGTTGCATTTTGAAAGACTTCTAGGTAAGGGTAGATGAGGGCTTTAGTAATACGGGTTACTTTTGATATCATAGACTAGAAGAAAGCTTCATAGGAAGGAGATTATTTTTTATATCTACTTAAAACTGAGATTCTTCACTCTCTTTTCTAAGTGCAATGGCTAGAAACAGGAGTATTGGCTCACTTGATAATGGATTTGTATAAGGTCTGGTATTCCCTTCTGTAATTTCTCAAGATTGGAAGCAAAGCTCTTCACTGTTAGGGAGGAGTTGGAGAGTTTTGTGTTAACACAGTGGAAGGAATGAAGTGTCCTCCAAGGGTCAGCTGGGCCACATCCACAGACACACAGGAGCTGATGGGGTTTGCCATGCTGATGATTTCAGGATGAAGATCCTTGGGTTAGATTTTGTATCCCTACTATCCAGGTTCATCAATATCCTCGTTTCCACATTTGTTTGCCCTCTTTGGTTTTGTTGATTTATTTTTCCTTCAGATCACACGTTCAGGTCTGCTCCCCATTGGCACATGGGGTATATAGGGCATTCTTTAGACCTCTTCTAGCCCATATAAATAAGTCATTACTGTCAACAACATGTTTCTCTTTCAAGGGGGTTTCACGGGGTAATTTTCTCGGGCTCCCTTAGCTCATTGCCTGGCATTTTACTTTAGCACGCAATGTTGGCCATTTAACTTTGCTTTCCTTTCTGTTTTACCACTGCTCAGTAAATTCCTCCAGCTCTGTTTTCTGTTTTGGTTGGACATTTCCACCACACCAAAGGACGCTTTTCGCATGCCAACTGGAAAAATATTATTTCTTTCAGTTGTAGCACTGGACACACTTTAAAGCTAAGCAGTCTTGAGAAGTTTCCCACACAGCTATACACAGAATTTTATAAATATGAACATAACTGTGTATGTATTTCTGTATATGTATATACTGTCTCTTTAGCAAGAGGGGTTTTGTAATGATTTAATGATGGGTGTTGATGGTTAGAGGCTGCTTCTCTCTCCCTTAACAGTGTGAATAAAGCAATAGGGCATCTGTGAAATGTGGATCTGTAAATCTCAAAACAGCAAGGGTAGTTTGTGTGCTTCCTTTTGCCCAGAGTCTCTCATTTGTGTTAAGCCAATGTTTTATTTATTTGCTTGTGTATTGCTTCTAGTTCTTTGGGATATTGGTAGGAATTCTTTATCTACCTTTTACTGTTTTGTCTGACACAAGAAGTGGCTGAATGAATTCAAGTAAAATAAGACCTTATTTCACTCTTAACATGTATACAATACATGACATTGACCCAAACTGATCATTCATGGAGGTTCACAAAAATTCCACTCTTTATTAACTTTGTTCATTGGATTCCTGTTGGTGTAATGGGATTCTCAAGAGACAACTCTGCTCCTGAGACATTTTCAGACCAACATTTCAGACTCAAGAGATTCTATTAGATCAGGTAAATGTTGAATAAATATCCTTTAGATGTTTATCAACCTTTATCTGAACCAGAAGTATATGAAAGTTCACTCATCACTTGACTAACCTTTAGGGCATATGAAATCAGCATCCTTTACAAACGCTGGAGAAAGACATCACTCAAAACCCTTGCTGTATTTAATTTTACTATTGAATAAAATAAACAAGGCAATAAGTTATGAAAGAAAAGACATGTTTATATGAGAAGGAAATACATACAGATATTTCCAGGAGAACATTCAAGTAGATGTTATATGTATAAGTAAATACAGGAACCAACCATTCCATTTTTTCCTATCACCTCCATAATAAAATGAAAATCTTATTCAGGTCCCACAAGAACTGCTGTTTTGATAACCAAGTGATAAATAACAACTCCTACACTCAAACATCAGCTATTGAAGTCACCAGTTCCCCACTGAAATTAGAGAAATTATTAACTGTTTTGTATTTATGCTTTGGGACAGTTTAGAAAAAGAGTAGTTTGGAGACTATTTACCTCCATTTTGATTTCTGCACAGCATTTCTGTAGCTGCTGCAATGAGAGAGGCTGTGGCAATAAATTTCTGTATCTTCTAGGCAAACAGGGGAGCTTCAACCAAAAAATTAATCCTCTATCTAGTCTTACAGCCTTGTAAGACATCAGTTGGCAGGGAGTGAAGATGTCCTGTGTGTGAGAATCTGGATAGAGTGGTAAATGTTTCACACAAAAAAATCAGGAGGGTCTTTCCTACCCCTACTAGGTGACCACGAAATTTGTGTGGGTGGGTGTCAGGAGGGAGGACACCCTGTGGGTCTTGTGAAATCTGTTGTGGGTTGCAACTCCTCAAAGTATCCCCATGGACTCCCAAAGAATTAAGCAGGTCAGCATGGAGATATCTGCTCCTTCCTAAACACTCAGTGCATTTCGTTTGTACTGCTAATGAGAGAACTGCCTGTTTTGTACAGGCTTGTTTTGCAAAGTGCTTCTTTGATTCAATTTCTACGTGTTTCTGAAAAGACTAATCATAAATTTAAATGCCTCTGAGGCTGGAGTTCTAGAAAGGAGTATAATTAAAGTTTTGGACAAAGCAAAAGCTCTGGTCTCATGCATTTAACAGGAGGTGTTTATTTTGTAAACACGGGAGAATATTAAACTCCAAATGTGCCCTAAGTACCTTGAACCCATGTCCTACCTTATTCCAGGTTCAAATCTTAAAAATACCTAAATCTGAAACCCCAAAATAATATCTGAGTGAGTTTCTGGGAAAGTTATTTTGATCAAATCTTTGCTTTCTTTATTGTGGGTTTGGTGAAGCCTTAGGAATTTATTGATGGACCACCAATAATTTCCACAACTGTAAGAAAGTAAAATAATGAAGGTGTTAGTGTCCATCGCTAAATTTCACCATCATGCAGCTACTACCAGAAATTATAACATTATCAGTATTACCTAAGCTGAGGATCTTATACACAGTTTTGGCTGGAATGAAGCTCTGATTTGACTGCAGCAATAGGGAAGTCAATTCTTCACTTCTGTTTCTGCCTGAAGAAGTTTGCACAGAAAGAGGGTCACTTTGAGTTCATATTATCCTTTTTATTGTGCCAACAGTTATCTCCCAAATCCACAGGGCCAAGGCCTATGCATGGGGTTGTTACTGCAGTAATTGCAAGGGGGCAACACTGACAGAGTAATGTGTTTTGTTGATCCAAGCACAGACTTCCTTTGGACAGAGGATTTGTGTTTTTTCTGTGCAGCTTCCCTGGCCAAGGGGGTTGACAGGCCATAGATGATGAAATCTTTTGAATATGAAGTGCAAAACATCATATTTAAATGTCATGAATAACAAACACAAGAGCAAATATTCTTTCTCTCCACTTTCTCTGTGCTCAATTTGTAAGTCATTTGATCTGGTACCACAGCCCATTAAAACAAAAGAAACGAACCTGTACTTAAAAAACAAAGAAAGAAAAATTCCCAAATAATTGCTTTCTATTCTGTGTCATGTTTTAATTAAAGATAGCAGCACCACAATCTACAATATATCTGGAAATTATTAGAAACCTTTTCCAGAGGCAAAAAGGATCAATACCTCTTTGTCTCAGTGGCATAAAACATCTCTGTGTTACTTCTTTCCTGCTGGCAAGAGAGAAAGTGGGAAGAGTATAAGATGGGAATAATAGCAGCACCGAAGGGGAGAGCCATGTGCCAGGTCAAATGAGCAATGCTTTTTCTTTTGTATTTATTTTTAAAAGTAAGCAGAGTGGTTTACATTACCTGCTTCCCTCCCTGCACTAAGTTTTGCTCCCTTTGTGTCAGGGGCAGGAGACAGCACATTGAGATACTGAGTCAAGCCCTTGAAGAAAGGGAATGTGACTGAGGCTAAGACGGGAAACCTGGGAGTCAAGTCCTGTCTTCCCTCCCTGACTTCACCGTGGAACTGCTGTGTGATGCTGCTCCATTTATTTGGAGCTGAGAAGGTGCATGTCTTGTGCCTTGCACAGCGATGACTGTGTCCTCCAGAGAGGAGTTTTTTGTTAACTTTACTTGCCTGCACAGACTGACTTTGGCTTTAACCTTGTTACTTTACGAAGGACAACCTGGAAGTGATGGCACTCAGCTGGCTGTGCCTCATGTGACAGAGTTTTCAGGCATGGTCCCTCTGCATCTGGCAACCCGAATGTACCACAGGTGGGGTTCATCTGGTTCATCTCATTTCCCCAGTTATCAATGAAAAGGAATAGACACTTCTTGGTTAACACTGCAAACAAACCATGAGCTAAAAGTCCCTGACTTTTTTTTAAAAAAGCCAGAGCTGATGATCTCAGATGTCTGTCTCCATGATAGCAATCATGTCAAACCTGGTGTTCTAAATAAAATGATTTGCCTTCCTTCACATTTGTCCATCTCCTTCAACTGTAACATATATTTCTAAAGAGATCAAACCAGACCCCCAAATTCTTCAGTTCAAGACTGCTCAGATGACACTGTCAAAGCATTTCAATTATTAATTAATGTTTGAATGAAAGTTATAACACCAAAACATTTTGAAAATGCTGATCAACAGAGAAATTCACCAAAGGAGCTGACCTATCTATCCTGGAGTTAGTTACCCTTCCCTCTGAATCACTCCTGGGTACCCAAGGTTCAGGAAATTTCTCCCCCAGCCTCATCTTCCTCTGGAGAATTTTTCATCCCCTCTCATCTGTGGGGTGTGATAGGATAATAGCAGCAATCCAGTCCTTATTGTCTGTATCTGCAGATGAAGAGTGCTGCATAAGTGTAAAGTGTTATTATTATTGTAAGGAAATAATAATACTAATAAAACAAAATGAATCGGAGTCTTGTCTTCAGATGGTTATTTTAGCAATCCAGAAATCTAAAGCCCATGAAATAGACAATTAAGAGGGGTTAGATACTTAATATCAGTCGTTGTGTTTGGGTAGAATTTTGCAATAACGCAGCTGCTAAAATAATACGGATTTTTATTTCTCCTTCCAGAAAGGAAGCGGTTGTGTTTTCGGAGAAGCCTTGAAGTCCTGCTGCAGAATGCAGAACTTTGTGTGTGTGCCTGTGCGCTCAAACGGCCTCTCGTCTCCTGTTCCAACAGCTCCATCTTTGGGAGAGAGAAGGGGAAGCATCCCTTTCCTTTAGCTGGCTTTTCAAACAAAAGAAACCTTGGAAATCCTGTTTCGTGATGGAATATCTTTTTTTCCTTACCCTCTTCTCCCCAGGCTTCCCCCCCCCCATCTCTTTTCATCAGTTGGGGAATTAAAAAACCAGAAACAATCCCCCCTTTCTCTCATTTCTGTCATAACTAAGGGCCAGAGACTCATTTAATTAGTCTCTCTCGTGTGGCTTACAGCCCTGTTCAAGGCAAACATTTACCCCTGGGTTTCAGTGCTGTTGCTTAGCCACTGAATTTTCCCTTTTAATTTTTTTTGTCAGGAAAATGTGGTATCATGTTAATGGCTATTGGGGATCCTACGGCTAAATCATAATCATAATTGTCTACACTAATCATAATTGTCTTGCTGTTGCAGTGTGCATCCCTCCCCCCTGTCAGATTGCAGGCTTGTCCTGCTCCCTCGGACTGTGTGCTTACATTGTATATGTGCTCTCACAGGCAGGGCTGACACTTCAGTCGTTTTTGCCTGTTGAGTATCTGGGATCAGGACACAGGGACTTCAAGATCTTGTAGGAGGGATCACTCTGTCTGTCTTCTCAGTGTCCTCATCCCAGAAAATTCTCATGAGCAAAGCCACTACTACATACTTAGTAGGGCTCACATTTCCCTTTTAAAGCGAGCTTAGCTGAGGAAGAGGAGCTAGAGATCCAGAGAAGGAGGTTTTGACGTCCACAGGCTGCTTTTAGGTGAAGAGTTACATTTGGGACTCTCTTTCCCTTACCTTCTGAATCTTCCAAGCCACTCCTTGCAGTGGCCCATCTCCAGCAGAAGGGATTGCATCTCCCCTCCCATAAACCTGAGGGTTATGACATATTCAGGACAACAGGGACCGGAGGGGCAAAAAGTTTGTGCTCAAGACAAACCCAGAACATGTTTTCTCTGTCCTAGATAAAGTGCTTCCTCACTAGACCACTTTTCAAGGGGCAGTCTGTCAGGAATATCTGCCTCTGTCCTGGCAGCAGTGATGGTGAGAGTCCTGATACTACAGTTTTTGTGGTGATAAGGTCAGCATGTGGCTGCCAACTGGATGAGGCTCTTCAAGTGACATAAAGATCCTGAGTGCCTTAGATCCTGGTTAGGTAAACATGTGCATTAAATACCAAAGCCATCCAGAGCTACAGGCTGTAAGAAAGATACAAGGATGCTGCAGGAACTACAGTTACAAAGGAAAAAAGGATAGGTGTCGGTATGTTCAGTAATTGCTGGAGTTTAACTAGAAGTGAGTGGAGTAAAACTACAGGTAAATCTTGAACTGTCAAATCCAGAGTCACTTTTTTCTCCTGAAGGCAGAGAAAACATGAAGAATTTTGAAAGAAAGAAAGGGAAATTTAATTCCCCGCAACTATACAAAGGTGCGGATAGAGATCACGGAGTGAGCCAGTGTAAATTCTTCAAGAACAGGAAAGACCTCAAGTTAAAAAAAAAAAAAAAGACAAGAAGCCAGAGAAGTCATGGAAGCAGATAAGGTCCATAATAACCTTGGAACAAGGCTAGAAAGGATTCGGAAAAGAGAAAAGGTAAAATCAGAGCTGTCAGAGACAAGATCATAAATGACATGAAAAACTAACAAACAAGTGAAAAAAAAAATAGGGCCTGAGTAATTTAATACAGCCCCAGAAGTCTGGCTTTGGCAATCCTGTGCTAGCTTTTGGCTAATCAATGTACACAGGGTGAGATTAACCTCTGTGTCTCAAATAGGCCAGAGAACTTCTTAACAATTTAATGCAGTAATTGATTAAATTTCACTGTCCAGAAAATATTCCTGGTCTTCTTAAACCAAGTAATATGGATGTAGCTCTTGTGATCTAGTCTGAAATCACAAGTCTTTAAACTCAGATTTCCTAAAGGCCAAACTAGTGAATTCTCAGCATTTTTTGGTGTAATGAAATCATTTGTATACAGAGTTCAATTCACCACATGGGTTTTTGTTCAGAGATCCTGGCTTTAATGTCACTGGAACAGAAACACATGTTGTCCTATCCCCACAGCTCTGCTGCATCCTAAGCACTCCAGCTCCTCCAAATTCATGCTGATAAAACCTCATTACTGTTCTGTAATGTATTTCTGATACACTTACCACTTTCATCTGCAATCCCCAGCACTGACTGGGGTAAGAATAAGTGTAAAAACAGCTGTGTGGAAAGATGACGTTTTCTCTTCTTGCAGTATTTTAGACTCTGTTTTAAACAGAACTTACCAGAAATCTCCTGAGACTGCCTGTTCTTAAGAGAATTCCTTGATAAACTAATTCACAGAAGTCTTATCTTCTCTATAGTATTTCATGAAGTAATAGTTTTTACTTCCCCAGTACCAGGTTTCTTTTCCCATTAACTGCTGGGAATGCAGTAAGGCTTCAGCATCCAAAAGCAGGAAATTTGGGCTCACTCCCAGCTGTGGAGTCAGGCTGGCCAGCAAATCCTACCACTATCACCCCACAACTACTCACATGATACAGGCCTGCCATGCAGACAACTCTTGAACTCCTCAAGAGCTACATCTAAACTCTTAAATATCCCATAATTACTGTAAGGAAAGAAGCACTTGCTAAGTGCAGGCAGTTAAGTATTTAGTGTGATTGTCAGTCACAGAATCACAGGATATTCTGAGTTGGAAGGGGTCCACAAGGATCATTGAGTCCATCTCAAGTGAATGGCCAGTACAGAGATCAAACTCATGACCTTGGCTTTATTAGTACCATGCTGTAACCAACTGAATTAATCTCAGGGCCAGATATATATATATATATATATATACACACATACACAGACATACAAATATATATATATATACTTATATAATATATATAAGACCCTGAGATTAGTTCAGTTAGTTCATATATATATATATATATGTGTGTGTATATATATATTCATTGTTAATTTTCATTGAAAACTTCAGTGTGAATCCATGGATCAAGAGTACAAAATGAAAGAACTAAATAACCCTCCTAAAACTACCCTGGCCAAAAAAAAGTCCTGCATGTGAGGCTTCAGGAAAGTCTGTATTCTGTACACCCCACACTTCAGCTGATGGTGAGCTGAGCAGCAGCCAGGGTGGGCTATCCTGCTGCTTGCAAAAGCTCCTTCTCCCCTCTAGTATTTTCACTTACCAAGATCCGTGAGGAAGCAGACAAGCATGTGTAATGCCCAGCACATCATCTAGGACATAAGACAGACACACATTTGAGGTGACACTCCATAAGCAAATCCCTCTGATGCAGCAAGAAGGAGATTTAGTTATGCATGCTGCTTAATGTAACAGAAATGATGGGGAAAGAGTGGAGCATAGATGCTGCCTGCTCCTAGAGAGGGAAGGGGTTGGGGGTTTTTCTGGCACACTTACAGATCTTCTTCAGGAATTGAGCAACTGAACAACGTGTGTCCTTCAAAAGAGATGAAAGCATTGTTTTTGCCCAGTAACTTTACAATCTGAACACTCCAGTGATCCATAGAAAAACCTGGAATCCTTCGCTGTTATTAGTTGCCCATCCTTCTAGTCATGGAGCTAAAATTTAACTGTAAGTAGTCCTAGGTCCTAAAATAACATGAGACTTCAGTCTCCTCTGCACATTAGTAAGCAAAACCAGTCTCATACATATTTGTAAAGGGTTTTAAGACATTGATATGAGCCTTGTTCTACTAATCTAGAATTTCTTTTTTTCAGCTGAACACTTTTCCTCTTACTAAATTGTATTGCATAAGATTGAGCTCCTGTAAAGCACACTTTTCCCTTCCCTTTCAAAAGCCTTTCTGGAACTGTAAATATAAAATATGTTTACCTGAATATTGTTTGCATCCATCATTTCCTCATTCCCCACAGCACCCTTGAGAGAAAAGTGGAAAATATAAACTCTGGTCTTGTCATGATAGGGGCTGTCCTCATTTCAGCCACTGTTTTCCGGTGTCAATATGAGATATAGCTGAAGAAGTGCTATCAAAGTGCTGCTTTGCTGAATGGTTTAAGATTGCCAAGAATGATGGTGTTTTAAGTTGGTGTTTAAGCTGTTAACTTTGCACTGTATCAGCCCTGAAGAGATCCTGTTAGCAGTTATCATCCTACACCCGAATGGAGGCAACACCTGGCTGAGGTGAGAGACATTTTTAAAACCCTGAAATGGCTCGCACTTATACCCATGGGATCATGCACTGATTGTGAGGAAGACTTCAGTCTACAACTATGCATGGTGCTTTGGTGTGAAAACAAGGTTGTGTTACCCCTGTGCAAATCACAGCCGTACATCAGGCTGTGCATCAGCACAGTTAGATCCTTGAGTGATGGCCAGTACTCCAAAAAGAAAGATAGTTCTGTCTGGGGTCTACTTTTGACTATTTGCTGCTCCCAGATGTTCTATGGACTGGTTGAACTGTTCTGCCTGTCCAAACTTAATAGTTCCTTTTGCATTTCTGACTGCTTTGGCCATAAGTCCTTTGAGGCAGTGGGCATTCCTCTTTCCCTGCATGTTTAAAAAGCCAAGAATATTTCTTCTGGTGCACTTGTTCTGTGGTGCTTTAAAACAAATAATAACTGCAATGAATATTCACAGAAACATACAATGGAATGAAAAATACTCTGAAGTCAGATTTTATTCTGAAATTATTTTTATATTTATAATTATTTTTGGGGGAGTGGGAACATTGTAGTCAATTAAATATTTTATTTGTAATCTATTTATATCTCTCTCTTAATATTATGTTTAAATATAGCAAACCTATTCTAAATTAATAATTTATTAAAAAAAACAAACAAACCAACAAGCAAAACCCTCCAAGGTAGAAAGAGTTTCCATTTGATTTCACTTTCTTTCTTCTGTTTTTTTATCAAAGTGAAATTTTATCATAATTAACATATTCTCATGGAAATGAATTCCAGATATCATATCATAGTGGAAAAACATGTCTTCTTGCAATATTTGAAATGAGGCTTAGAGGGGTTTGTCTTCCCCACTCCTACCTCTAAACAGGTTCCACATTAAAGGTGCTCTGCCTTTGTATATGTCCCTGGTGTAGTTTTGAAATACTTGTCAGTGGCATCCTTTATACCTTCTAGAGGTACAATTACACCTGGACTTCCAACTTAATGCCTCTAAAATGCTCCTTCCAAGGGGTGACTAAGAGTTTAAGAACATAAAAGGCTGAGAAAGTATCATGAGCAAAACAATTTGACCAGAGATGTGATGGCCCCCTGATGTTCACGTTACTGATTCAGATTGTGAGTAAGAAGGGAGAAAGGAAGTTTCTCATTTTTGGATAAACTGTTTGTTTTATGACTCCTATTTCCCTGGTAGATGCCTGACTCTGGCACAAGTTTAATGATCCAAGTCAAACCAAGGACATGAAATGGTCTGCAGAGAGATCCAGCTGCACTTCTCTCCTTCCTGCTCTCTACTTGGCCCTGCCTTTGACACTATCCTTTGCTGAGCAGTGAAAGTTCAGGTAGGTTTATATGCACATAGGTTATTATTAGGGGCCTTAGTTGACAGCACAGATAAAGTTCAGACTTTCCTTAGGATGGGGAATGAAACGAGGAGCAAAAAAGAGAGAAAATTAACCCTCTCCCCCATGTCCAGGTGGAAATTGGTCAGCTACCCATACAAGCCTCCTCCTCTGGGCACCTTCTCCAGGACAGCAGGTGGTGACAGTGATCAAGTTGAAAATGACAAAAAAAGAAAATTCTTTTCTTCTTGCTTTCTCCTCAGTACAATTATACTTCTCATCAAGACTTGCTCAAATCTCCCCGTTGGTAGTTACTGTTTATGGCACTGCTGGTGCTGGTTGGAGCATGCCTGATTAGGTGCAGGTGTTGCACACTAATTGCCCATTAAATTTTGGTGGTGCACATTCCTGATAACATTTCCTGGATTTCAAAATTAGTATCATTCATTTTCTGCTAAACTGTGTTTGTTTTAATACGAAGATGCAAACTAAAACCTGCGGGGTGAAGGGCGGATGGATCTACACCCAGAGGTAAAGACTAGTAGCTACAAAGTGAAATGCTGAAAAAGTAGAGGAAGAGGAAGGTTATTTAATCATCAGAAACAGTGAATTCAAAAAGGAACAATATTTTCTCATGCCAAGAGATACAACCATGGAGAGACAACCATGAGAAGGATGAGCATTCTGAGGGAAATGAGGGCTGGGAGCATGGCATGTTCTGGCTGCTGGGGAGTGTGGAAAGATATAAGTGGCCTTCATTTTTCTAAAGGAAGAGATATAGGAGAGAGGGAATTTTAAATATTATAGAACTTAGTGCCACTGTGTCTGAATTTGGTGAGCTTAGATAATGCCAGTGGAAATAGGAATAGTCCACGAAATATGAACAGGTTACTGAAGAACATCCAATAAGTAGAGTCTTCAAAGGATTGAATTATCTATAGAAGGTGTCTCTATGTCTCTACTCAGTGTAACAGTAGTCACTAAACCTCTTAATTTGGCCCTGCAATTAAATTTTGAAACTTATTTGGGATGACCTCAAGCTTTTTAAAACTGAGAAACTGAGTGGAAACAAATGGCTCATGCACAAGAAAATCATGATGGAACTGAATCAATCAGAAGATGGGACCTGAAACCCCTCAGATTTTATGACACACAAAATGTGCAGAGTAGAAATTCCATCTCTTTTGCAGATCCCACATTTGGTGTGGTGGATTCTAGCACAGGACCCTGTAGTCAAATGAAATTCACGCTTTTACAAATGTCATCTCTAGGGTTTTTCCCCCCCCTCTATTTTTCAAAATTTGTATTTGGTATATATCCCCACACATTAGCACTGACAATTTAAACTCCAAACAAATATGGAAAATAACACCCTTTTCTTTACTATGCGTTTACATTTTAAAAAGAATCTTTTTTTTTCCTTAGTGCTAAATTCAGTAGGAAGCACAGAATACCCTTATCAGAACGGACATCTTGTAAAGTATAATTTTTTAGCACTGACCTTTCTTCTACCTTCCCCTCATGCTTCCCTTTTCTGAGATAACAGTTTAATCCTTTTTGACTGTTTTTGGTTTCTGTATGTTTTATTTTAATTCCTTGTCTCTTTCTCCTTCTACATCCTCTTCACAGATATCTTTCCCTATTGCAAAGGGAATCCTCAAAACTCTAATGTAAATGTCCAGATCAACCAGAAATTTCAACATAAGTCTGTTTTTTTCTCTTTTTTTTCACTGTCCTAACTTGCAGGAAGTTTTTTTTTCTATGAGAGACAATGCTCAGAACTGACTATTGCCTTAACAGACAAGAATTTCTTGCCTTCCATAAAACTGGGAGTTAGAGGAAATGTTCTGTCATGAGTCCTCTTAGTCCGACAGTCCTATCATGATCGCTGTCACCAGATATTTGAGAAGATAGCTATTTCTTGGAGGTGCTGAGTGATTATGAGGAGAATTCTGCAACCTGAGATCACGGAGCATGATGAGATGTGCAGGAGATCCTGAAAGAGCAGCATCCCTCTTCCAGTGAGATTTCTTTTAGCGTGACGCCCACTAAGGCCACTGGTCCCCTTGGCATCTCAATTCCCCTGCTCAGGAAACTGGAGGTCAGCAGTGCAGAGACCTGACAGCTGGTTGTGGCTTTCACCTCTATTTTCTTCCAAAAGCATAGGGAAATCAGGAAACACAAGGTGAGGAAGCATCTCAGAGGATTTGGGGGTTTCTCAGGTTTGAATATGCTGTGCCTGGTCTTGTTATTTTTTTTTTTTTCTCTGCAAAGAAACATTCCGTGGTTTAAATGCACATACTGAATCATATTTAGATATTTAGGTTACACATTTCTCTGCTGACCCACAGCGGATCCAAACTTCCTTTTCCTTCCCTCTCACATTGTCACGTCTGCTGTGACTTACTGTGAGCAAAGCGTTATCTCTCCAATTTGATAGTGCTGTCCTCATTGTACCCTAGATGTCCATTGCAGGATCAGGGCCTGTATTAGTTTCCTTCTCTGTTTGTATCTGTATACTTTTGTACAGCTTTGGGGAGCACTGTGGGGCCATTTGTGAAATGACAGTGCTTTCTGTCGGCGAGATCATTACAGGCAGAAAGCATTCCAATGTGCAAATTACAGTTCTGCTTATAGGGAATTTGTTCTGCTTAATACAAAAGAGCTTTACGAAAGGAAGGTCTCACCGCACTTTCCTCTGATTTGGAGCCGCAAAGCTGACTTCCATGCTGTGCAGAAATGCACAAGGAGGGTTAAGTCAGTTTTAAAAGAGCATCGGTTGGGTGAAAATGCATTTGACCTTCACAGGGTTCTTGAGTCATTCTTCAGCTTGAGTGGCTGAGTGAAGAGTGTGTCATTCTGTCACATAAAGAAAAAAAAAATAGGGAGAAAAAAATTTAAAAATCGATCCTGTCTACCCCTGAAAGCCTTAGATTTCATTGGTATCTAACTGACATAAATAATATTTGGTTGGGTTTTCATTGCTATTTTTATTTAAATGTTCTCGGGTATGCCAGCTAGCAGCAAGGACCATTTTTATAGCAAAGCAAATTCCCACAGTTCTGGTAAATATAATCAGATAAGGGGAAGTTGAACTTAAACCTTCTGTTGCAGTCAATAAAAGTAAACTTCATAACCCAAGACTATATCTCTATTTATAATTGCTAATTATAGAAATCTATGGAAGGACACTCTAAAAACAGGATTATAAATCCATCTAACAAAAACAAAATAAAATAAAAACAGAAAACAAAACAAAACAAAAAACCGCAAACCACCAAACAGAAGACCATAGAGACAGAAGGAGACAATCAGTGAGAATTAAGAAAGAAAAAACAGCAGAATTCAAAGCAACATATTTGCTTGATCTTTTTTTACAAGGTAAAGAAGGGTAAGGGACTTGAGGAAGGGACTGGAGCACAAATCTGATGAGAAGCAGCTGAGTAAGCTGAGGAGGCTCAGCCTGGAGAAAAGGAGGCTCAGGGATGACCTCCTGGCTCTCTACAACTTCCTGACAGGGGAATGGAGCAGTGGGGGTCAGGCTCTGGTTCCAGAGAAAAAGGGAAAAGACAAGAGGAAATGACCTCAAGTTGTGCCAGGGTATGTTTAGATTGGATAACAGGAGAAATTTATCCACTGTAAGGGTTGTCAAAGCATGGCAGAGCCTGCTCAGGGCAGTGTTGGAGTCCCACTCACTGGAGGAATTTAAAAGACATGTAGATGTGGCACTTGGGAACATGGTAAGTGGTGGGCTTGGCAGTGCTGGGTTGGTCGTTGGACTTAATGATCTTAGAGATCTTTTCTAATCTAAACAATGTAATGATTCTATATCCAGATCAATACATGCTGAAGATACAAAGAAATTTAACTGATCAGTAAAAAGGAACCAGTGGTGTTAACAGCCCTCCTTACACAGATTTGAAAAAAAGGTGTCTTTTTTTTTTTTTAAAAAAAAAAGAAGGAATAATTTAAATTGGAAATACTTTAAATGGTCTAAAAGTGACAAAAAAAATATTATGTTTTCCCTGTGGCACAAGCCAGTATTTGCAGATCATGAGCCTTTCTTAATCTTAGAATCCTGGAGTCATAGAAAGGTCTAGGATGGAAGGGACCTTTACAGATAAACTAATTCCAAAAACTTGAGCTGGGAATTATTTCACTGTACATCTGACATCACCCCAGCCCCAAAGGAGACTGCCCACCATGGCTTGAACCTGCAGCCAGAGCATCCTTCACAGCCCTGCTCAGCTCCATGGAGGTCCTGAGAGGGATGGAGGTGGTATGGCCACGGTCTCCATCACTGTTTGATAAGACACAGTATTGGTTAGTGATGTGACTCATCTGTTTTTTGGGTATGCTTCAGGTTATATTATCCATGCCTTAAAAGTTTCTTTAAATGTGCATATTGTGTGTCTCATCTTCCCTGGCACCAGTAATGAAAGGCTGTAGTCTGAGTTTCCTGTTTACACCACTGCTGTGCAGTGAATGTTCACTCCTATGGTGTCCTTTTATATCAACCCTTAGTATGACTAACACCTCTAAAAGCACTGAAAGCCACAATATATTATGTACACTTTGTAATTACTCAGTACTATTTCGACATCAAAGGAACCGATGGTTGATATCTGTGGTTTTCTTTTTTAAACTCACACCTTAATGACTTTTAGGGCAGTCAGACTGAAACACCGTAATATTTTTAAAATATATTCCTATTCTATTGACTAAAAAAAAAAAATAAAAATAAAAAAAACAGGAAAGAATTCCGATAATGGAAGAACAAAGAGAATAGCAACATAAAATCAAAATCACTCATACTGTGCTTAAGATCACTGTTAGAATGTTGCTTTTTTCCCCCTCTTTTTAATGAATATGAGGGTTTTGAGAAAAATTTTAGGGAGGAAGAAAAGAAGAAAGCAAGCAAAGTATATTTAAGACCTCCATGAACACATCCGAAGTTAATAATGATATGCACTGCAGAAAGAACAACTGTGAGATGGGTGCAAAATGTCACAAACCCAGCTAATTAAAAATGAGGTTATTAGTTTTTAGTTACACTGCAGTTAGAGATAATGCTACAGAGAGCCTGAGTGAAAGCACATTTTATATTGTAGTAGGAATTGCATTTTATGTGGCATTTTATTTTATTTTAAGGGGTGCTTCTGTTTAGAGAGAGGAGGATTTCAATTATGAGTTAAAATGGACTCACTGTGGATTTTCTGTATCTTTTAGGGGGAGGGGAAGGACGCAAGAAAGGTACAAACTTTCTTCCTAACTTGGCATTCCACCAAAAACAGCAGTAAAAATTTTGTGCCTTACCATAAAAGACAGCTGCCTAGATTCTCAAGATATGTGGGAATGTCTGACATCTATGGATTTTGTTTTCCAGGATGATCAATAGAAATTATTCACTTGTTTTGAAAGTGTAGCTCCAAATATCATTCTCAGTGTGATTTTAACTGTTTTCCAGTAGATTTATGGCTGGATTTCAAAGCAACTCGGCTCCTACATACTGAGGTTCCTTTTTAGAAATCATTTCACATGTTTTTAGAAATATAGCTGTTTATTTAAATAAGTACTGAGTACTTAAATAGATGTTGGGACTTTTGGACAGGTTCATACTGATTCACATACACTGATCTGTGAGTGTCTATGTCTAAAATCCATTGCAGAGTGAGGTTTTGGGACTGTGTGTGCGAATCACCAGTGAAATTGTTCTTCCATTCAGGTCACTGTTTGAATCATAGAGTCATAGAACAGTTTGGATTGGAAGGGACCTTTAAAAACCTTGAAGTCTAACCCTGCTGCAGTGAACAGGGGTACCCTCTATTAGATCAGGCTGAAAGCTTCCTCAGTGTTTCTAGAGTTACTCTAAATATTTTGCTGGTTTGTAGAGCTTCTATGACACCGGTCATTCTGTATTACCCATGACAAGACAATGTAAAAAGTATATCTTTTTTTTTTAATGTTCCTTTGGAATATTTTTTATTGGAACACTAGCTTAAGGAAAAAGGCCTCTAGACCAACAAAAAGATTTGAAAAATTTAAGGAAAAATAATAAAAATAAAAAAAGGTATCTTACCTTCTAAATTAAAATTATTCAACAGAAAAAAATCCATAATTTGCAATTTCTTCCCATTTATCTATTTATTCATCTACGTCTGGGCTGGACCACAGTAATAGGCCATTTTCTTTCCTCCTGCAAGATTAAAATTAAAAATATATTCTCATGTAAAGAAGAATCTATTTTATCTAACTTTTTTTTTTTGGTTTATTTTCTTTATAAAAGCAAAGGTAAAGTAGCTTTACCCATGAATAAAATCAGGATGAGGGAATCTCGATGCTCATCTCAGCTGTAAAGAGTCACAAATGCATACTACTTTTTCTTGTATTTCTTGGCTATATAGTCTCTTCCTTTTCAAACTGTAAGCTTTGTTTACAGAGAAGCATGTAAGAGACACATGCAGGATAATTTTCCTATCACCTGGAGCTGTCAGCCAAGAGAGTGAATACAGTCTTTAGGCTAATCTGTGGATAAAGCCAGAGAGATATTCCTCAGAGTGAAACACAATAAGACCTGCTTCTTCTTTTGGTTTTTGACCAAATTAAGTGTAGCACAGTCCAAAGGATTTAATGATTGTGCTTGTACTTCTAAGCTAATCACTGCCAGAAAATATTCCTGGGCTCTGGAATACAATTGCCTATAAAGTTAAATAGTTAGACTTGTTCCTAGCAGAGTTTTGGCTTCTAGCAGTAAGCATTCCTCCAGACAATTTCTGGGAACTGTTTAGGAGACAACATGGGCCAAGGATGACTCTCAACAGGCAGTTTGGATGCGACCACCCTGAAAGAACTTCCCAAGAAGGACCTGAACTGATCCGTGCCAGCTGGCTTCTGCATCCAAAAGCGGTTCTGAGCATGTATAATTTACTAGACTAGATGTGGGTTTGTTTTCACATTTTCTGTTATGTAATACCACAGAGCACAACACTGAATTGTAAAAGCCTAGAATGGTTTGGATTGAAAGAAATCTTAAAGATCGTCTAGTTCCTCTCCCCGCCCCCGCCCAGTAGTAACTAGATGATCTTTAAGGTTTTTTTCCCCTCACCTTACACTAAATCAGGTCACTCAGCCCCATCCAACCTGGCCTGAACCCTTCCAGGGATGGGGCACCCACAGCTTCTCTGGACAACCTCTTCAAGTGCTTCACTACCCTCCGAGTAAAAAATTTATTCCAGATATCTAATCTAAACTCCCCTTTTTCAATTCAAAGCCATTATCCCTTGTCCTATCACCCTGTTATCCATGCAGGACTTCTGGATTTTTTTGCCTGACTTTCCCTTTGTTGGGACGCATCACTCTTGAGCTTCGAGGAGGCAATACTCAATTTTCAAAGAGCTTTCCTCAGCTCCTCCTGCCTCCAGGACGCTATCCCACAGCACTGTAGAAATCAGCTCCCTGGAGAGGCCAAAGTGCTCTCCTGGAGCCCAGCTTGCTGTGCTCTTTCCTCTTTGCTTCACATTCCCCATCATCCCCTTCTTGGTGTTGAGAATAAGGTCCAGCATAGAACTCTTCCCTCATTTCTCCTTTATCACTTGGAGAAGGACTCTGACAAAAACTCATTCCAGGAACCTCTCAGTTTCCTGTGTTGTCCCTCCAACAGACATCAAGGTGGTTGAAGTGAATATTATATAAAAAGTAAATTAAAACAGGAATGAAATGCTCACTTAAATCAAGAATACTTCCTCCAGAATCTGCTTGGTAAGATTTAGGAGGGAGGCATTGCCTACATTTGGCTTGGGAAATATTTCAGAATTAAGAACTTTACTGTGAATTACAAAATGCAGCTCCATCTCAGTTCTAATTAGTAGAGGCTAGGCAAGTTTAGGAGAAAAAAAATTGCAGCGTCTGTCAGTTGTTCAGCACACAACACACATACATGCACATACACACTTAATGCAATGAAAATAAACAATGCCTAACTCTTTGAAAAGGTCACTCAGTCTTTCTGGTGCAGACACTTTGCTCCCTTTGTGACCAGTTTCACAAAGAGCACTCTTTCTGACTTCAGCCGTCTAAAAAGCCAGCCTTTATGCTTTAGATTCCCCTCATCTCTATTGACATACTCTCTTGCACCGAGGGCTTTGCTCCTGAGGAAAATATCTCCCTCCCACCAACCATGCTAATCTTGACACAAACATCAGAGCTTTCATCTGCAGTTTAACATTTCAAATGGGAATTTCTAAGCATCCAGTTAGGAGGAAAAAAAAAAAAAAAAAGAAAAGAGGGAGGTGGAGGAGAGAGGAAAACTTCCTTATGCCTCTAAGCAGAGATAAGCAAACAGAAAACTTTATTAGCCCTGAGCCCTCAGGGCAGAGAATCCAGCTTCTCCGAGTCATCAGTCCTCTGTGCAAGATGGGTTGGACCACGTTGAGTTTGCATGTTCCTGGGTAACCACACATCAAACTCAGTCATGCAAAAGTAAAAGAAACCCCAACACTGACAAAAGACCAGGCAAATTCTACTCTGTGTGACTGCTAAGATGACACTGTGAACATGAAACAAGCCTAGCTAGGGTGGTAGGAGCTGTCTGAGTGTGCAGGCATCTTGAGGCACAGCCAGGATGCAGTCCACATCACATCTTTTTATTCTTAGACAGCCACTGAATTGTAGAGCTGATTGTTTTTTATCTTGCAGGGCCTTGGGAGGAGAAGTAAAGTGGTCAGGCCCTAAGACTTTAAAACCACACCTTAGATTTTTTTACTGCAAATAAGGTGTCCTCTCCCTCTTTTGACTAATCAGTGGCAGGGGATCAAGCCAACTGCTCATGCTGAGGAGATATAATGTCTCCTGGTTTTAGTCAAATGAGGAGGAGGAGAAGGTAGTCCAATACTCTGGTACACACCATCAGGGAAAGGCATGGGAAGTGTTTATCTGACTAATAGAGATGCCAGCATGTGCATCCCAATCAATGCCCTAGCCTTCCTTTAAAGTCAACAGAAAGAAAGCAAGACTTTTAGTGTGCCTCAATCTAAAGCTGCCCAGAAAAGTGGTTCCCTGGCTTCCTCTTGCTGTTCCCTGGCTCCGAGGGGAGTCCCAGCTGACTGCAGATTTTGACATTGCTAGACCTTGCCAGTGTGGTATGGTGAGGTGAATCTCATCCTGGTGCTCCCAAAGGGTATTATTTCAATTACTCTGGGATACACCATCAACTGATCATAGCACACAAGTGTGAGGTTTAAATCAGGGTGAGACTTCCTGAAAAGTGCTGAAAAAAACATGTTCTGGCCCATAGTTCATCACAACTGAAGGAACAAATAGTGAGTGGACTGAATGCACACTTAACTTCAGAGATCCTTGCCTTTTACTACATTAAGACAGCAGGATCTGTCAAGACTCATTTTGCAGACTGTGGCCGGTGTGTTTTTTGGGGATCCTCTCATTATGGAGGTAGGTTATTTCAGCACAAGGTCTTGTTCCTAGGACTGCTCAGAAAATGCTCAACAACAGCAGTTTTCCTCACTTGGAATACCTTTTATTTCATAAAAGAAATGTGTAGCAAAAAATTTTATATCATTATTGTAGTAATGTTTCTATTTTATTTTAATTAATGTTTTCTTTGAAATTGTGCACTCCTTTTTATCAAGTTCATTTTTAAGACCCAGCTTTTTCCTTATCTATTTAATGAAGTTCACCATATAACAAGAAAATGTGACTTCTGGTGATAAAAATGATTTAATAAGGAAATTATTTTGTTACAAATATCTATTAAAAAGGCCACAAATATAAACACACAAAAAACCCCCAATATCAACCCTGAAAAATGGATACAACTTCAAAACATACTTTCCTTTTCTTCCAGAGATTAATTCTCTATTTTTTTCACCAGCTTCTTTGTCTTTTCCTTTTAGTATCAGAACAAAATGAGTAACAACAAATTACAAAATAAATTAAGATGCTTCACATATGCCTTTACAAACCTCATAAACCTCACCTATTTTGTGTTCTTCACCATATCATTTTAATGCAAACATGAACTTTAGACAAGCTCCTGAAAGCCATGGAATAATAGCACCAGCAGGATATACAGTTTTCTTTGTTAGGGAGAAAGTAAGCCTGGTCCTTAAGAAGTCTTCTCCTTAGACACTTGGAATGGAAACTACCCGAGTATCATAGATGAAAGTACTTGTTCCCTTTTTTTGCAGCTGCACTGAGTCTTATTGGCACAGCCAGAGGAGACAATGCAGTTTCCAAAGTGAAAACAACACCTTGTCCAAAAAAGATTTGGACCACATACACACATTCCTGCCTGATTTCTTTGTGGGAAATAGGTAGTATAGGCACAAAAAACCCTCCAAAGCAAACAAACAACACAAACAAAACCCAGTAAATATCTTTTCCAGTCTGTTTATTTATGCTGAAATAGTTTCATCCTCTCCTTTTCATAAGCACTGCCTTTCAGCAGTGTGGCATATCGGCAGTTCAGAGTTTCTACCTGAGATAAGTGTCTTCACAAAGAAAAAGGGAACATCAGCCACATTTGTGGTCTTATCACAACCACTATGTCCTTTGAAACCAACCTGTTATTTGCCAGTCTCCTGTTCAAGCACTGACTCATCCCAAACCTGCTTAGCTGATGAAATCTGACAGCATCGCAGCTTGAGTTGGCCCAACCTATTTAGCTTATGAGATCTGACAGGATCACAGCTGGAAGTGCCCCAGGAGATCTGATGGGATCACAGCTTGAGGCTTACCTTTAGACAAAGCACATAAACATTGATCCAAAGATCTGCATAAACTTAAAACATTCTAAAATGAAACCTCTTCCTTGTCTTCAAGAAAAGAAAACCAAAACCAAACAGAAACTTTTATAAGATTTTATAAGATTTATAAGATTTATTTTTCTTTTTTTTTTTTTTCACTGCACTTAGTCAGACACAAACATAACTCTGCCAATGGATTAAAGAAATCTCATGAGGATTACAACCCAATCCACCTAACCTAATGGAATGAAGAAGCTCAAAGGCTACTGACAGTCTATCCATCTATCACAATGTGATCCTTTTGTAGGGTGTGAGATCAAACCACCCCCTGGACCAAACAACAGATAAAGCTCACCTCAACTCAATCCTGGTTACAGTATCAAAAGTGACTTCACTTATTTGTCTCAACAGATTTTGTATCCTTTTTAACCCATATAATTGTATGTGTATATTGTATTATTGGATGCCAGGAAAGTTATATGGTGCAATGGAATATAACCAGTATATTTTTTTTATGCCTTCCATATGATAACTTGGTGGACATAACTTTGATTTGCTTCTCACAACACGATCATAAGGATCTGCAAGGTGAGTTTTTTGAGTATTGCACAACTCCACATTTGTCTTTTAGAGTCAATAAACACAACTTTTCCTCACTCTTATGCTTCCTGATGTTGAGAAACAAGGTGATAATAGATTTGAGTATCTAAATGTTCGTGTGCAGTTAGAAATCTAAAAGGTCCCAAATGAAAACCAAAAAAAAACCCAAAAACAAAACCAACACTCTCCCCCCCCCCAAAAAAAAGAAAAAAACCACAAAAACAAACAAACAAAAAACCAAAAACCCAAGACAAAACTCTTAATGTAACTAGTCATAAGTAAAATTATTTTAAAAAGAGAATATTATAATTTAGGTACTTATTTGGTTAGTGACTGACTGTATCTTGATATATTAAAATTGTAGACATTCACTCTGATGATGTTGTCTTTCTCTTCTTCACTATACTACCTTATTTTACTGCAAGACTGCCTAAAATCCTTCATCAAAGACCAGAGCTGTTGCAGGAGAGAGTGTACAAAGTGAACAAGAAGAATGTACCTAACTCAGAGACAAATCATCTACTTGTCTTTCTATCTGGGCAAAATTAATTCAGAAAGATACTTTTTACTCGAGACATCAAATGAATTTTCTTGATTTTATTAAAGCGTCAGACCATGTTGCTTCATTAGCTGATAACAGTAATTCATTATGCTTACTTGAAGAATTCAAATTAAAAGTAAAATATTTTTGGACACTTGAATCACATGGAAAATGTGACATGAAGAAATGCTGAGTAGCTTGTTGGTGGAAACCTGGGAAATATCTTCAGATGGATTTGCTTTCTACTGTAGACTAAAATACTTCCTCAGCACTTGAAACTCAGCTAAAGTTCATGGAAATCAGGTCATAAAGACTTTCCTTGTCCATCTATCTAAAGCAGCGTTCTTCAACATTTTCAGGTTACTGACCCGCCTTATTCAAGTAAAAATTTTCTCTGACCCTCTTACATTAACTATGAAAATAGGAGTACATAATGTATTTATGATAACAATGATATGCCTGTATAATTTAGTTGTGTGCATGTTTCAAGAGGTCGACAGAGAACGCTTGACCTTGAAGAGGAAGGGTGAGTGTGGAAGAGTTTCATTGCCTTTGTTGATGCAACGATTTTAGCTGCCTCGAGCTGACATTGCTTGTCTTTTGTGACCATTGTGTCAGAGTCCAGAACATTTGAAGCAATCTAAGGTGGTCAGTAAATATTCCTAAATATTAGAGGGTAAGTTTCCTAGGTAATGGTTTTCCTGTCCTAAAATATATTTGAAAAGTATGAAAGGAAAAAAGAAAGCTTTTTTAAAGTTTGTCAAAGGGATTCTTCTTTCCATTTTCTTTCTTTAGCCATATATTGTCACAATTCATTCAAGAAATCACTTTCAATGTAAAAAAATTTTCATTGTAAAATTATCAACATGTCAATGCATCCCTCTGCCTTAGGAAGTATATTTTTGAAATGATTAGTACAAAAAACCAGAACACAATTACAAACTTTTTGGCCTAGAAAGGTTTCACCTTGTGTAAGGTTGCATCTTATTCCTGACCTGTGTATGGTATTTGGAATGTAACTGCATTTGAATGTTGCACGGAGTTCTTCAAAATCAGTATCATAATTCCTTCTTTCTCCAGCTTTTCCATCCTACAGTTCTCTCTATATGGGGAGACACAAGCTGTCTGCAGATTTTCTATTACTATAACAAGTAAGATCAGATGGGTAATTTAGTAGGGGCTGCTGAGGTGGGCAAAGTGTATGAGGCACCTCAACTTACAAGTATCCAGTCAAAGATGTAGGATAGCCAAGTAGATTAAAAAAAAAAAACAACAAAAAAACCCAAAACAACTTAGCAGAACAGTCATTTTAGATGTCTAGAAACATTCAGAACTTGATTTATGCCTTCTAACTTAGACATTCATAATGTAGGTGTTGATGTCTGTTAAATTCCCTAGGCTCTTTTGAGGTGCGATGCATGTCAGCTAAAGTACACAGCTAAAGTAGATCAGATGAATTGCTCCCTAAAAGTGCTCAGCACCCCTGTTTAATTGCAACGAGTGACTGCAGAGCCTGGGGTGGCTTGCTCAAACGTGGAGCTCGGCTGAGTAAATGTCTGAAGCTAGATGAGATGAATCCCAGGCTGGTATTATCTGTCAGAAAATATAGTTAAACTCCCTGCAGACCTCCTGCTTCCAAACACCAGAGAAAACATCACCTAAAAAAAGCAAACAAAAAAAAAGGCTGAGTTTCATCCTTTTTCATATCTTGCATAGGAATGAAGTTGGCAGAAGCCGCCAAAAGAAGGGTGGTCTGAGTGTCGCTTCCACAGGAGTTGTTGAAGTACATTGTTTGAAAAATGATGGTGCATAAGCTGGTGAGGCTCAAGGGCAGTAGCTTACCCAGTGTTAGCATAGCTGACATGCTGACAGTTTATATGGAATTTATGTGCCCATTTACTCTGCTTTTTATGGGAAAATATGCTGTTACCTTACAGCTGCCACATCACATGCTGCTTATCCTGCCTCAGAGCTACAGAGCACCTTCCTCAAGGAAATATACATACATCAAGAGGTTATGTATTTTTAAACAACATTGTAAGGGGGAAATAATAAAATATGCATTATACTGCATACTAGCAGCTTTTAATTTTTCTGTATAATTTATTTAGCAGATTTAACTTATACTACAACCATTTGCAGTTGTTCTTTTCCATTCACATATTTGGAATGAGATAAAGAAATTGTTAGTAAGGTAGTACTTTCAATAAGGCAACAGAACACAGTGAAAATCTTTGGAGGTTCCACAATGACACCCAAATAACAGGAATAAACATTTAAACATGGATGGTAAAGGATGTTCAACAATGCTGACTATGACAATATGTCAAATGGTAAATCGGATGGGAGAGGGCTGGGATTAGTGACAGGAGTTAATCTGAACTTTCTATTAAAACAAAGAAAAGTTACAAAAAGGAAAAGAAATAATTCCAGTACCATTATACAGTCTGCCAAATTATCTTGCCTGTATCTTTCCTCATTCACCTTGTAATACGTGTTTTTGCCTGGAAGTATTCCATTTGCTCATTTCAGTAGAGGAATAACTTGAAAAAGTTTCTTTATCCTCCTGAAGTGATGCCTTAGAACTAGTTTCAGTAATGATGTGGCCAATTACTTGCTACAGAGTTTAACATGAAGAATAATCAAAAAAAAGGCTACTGTTGGAGTGCTATTGCATTCCATTGAACTGATGCTGGTTTAGACAGAACCACTGATTTTACGTAATATAACCCCTGCATGTTTATGTTCTGCCTGAGGTGAACCAGAACCTGACATACCTGAGGCTTGAGGATGAAAATCCACCATCCTCTCTCTTCCGTGGCTCCAAGGGCTGAAAAGCAAAGAACAATTTTTATACTTTAATGTAGGATGGGGAAATTAGCTTGGGTCAAAACTCAGACTCCAGGATTTCTCACATCTCGAGCACAAGATATTGGTACAAAATTGTCCCACTCCTGGTAGTGTCCAAGGTCAGGTTGAATGGGGCTTGTAGCAGCCTGATATGCTGGAAAGTGTCCCTTCCCATGGCAGGAGGATGGAACTAAAAGGTTTTTAAGGACCCTACCAAGCCAAACCACTCTTTAGTTCTATGAATACGAAAATCACTCCATATGAGAATTTATATGAGGGTTGTTCAATCTAATTTGCTATCATATTCCCTTTCTTTTTCTCTTCTCTCACAAGAATGCAAAGTTTGTTGGTGATAACACCTTCAGCCTGAGAAAAAGTAAATCCACTCATCTGGATTTGAAAGGCACAGGACTGTCTGAAGCTGTGTCCTTGGGCTGTTTTCCCAATGGGAGCACGAAGCTGGAGGAAAGGGCCAGTGTTGGATCAACCTGGCTAACAGCAGGGGTGTGTCCTAAGAGATGACATCCACATCATCTGGACACCTCTGGACTGAAAGTTATCAGCCATTACTGTGGTTTGAATATGAAGACAGCAGAAAATCTATATTTCTGGTGTACACAGTCCAGCTGAGTGACAAAAAATCTACAAAAGAGTCAAAATATGGGTTAAAGAAAAATGCTGAGGGGTGATAATTGTCACTATTTAAAAACAGGTCCAGTGCTCTGCCCATGTGTCTGCCTGTGTGTACATCTTCCTCAAGCATTTGAGATGGTACTGGTCTGAAAAACACCTACTTTACTAAGTTAAATCCAGAATTTAGGAAAGTACCTAATTTATGCAAGACTGCAGGCTGAAAAACTTTATGTGAGGTATGTATTATGTTCAGCTAACCTGAGAACCTGATTTTCTTTTTTTTCATGGGATTTTCTGGCATCTAATAGATATATTTGTAGAGAGCAAAATCTTTGTTGAATATGTGTGTATTCATCTGACTTAACCCACTTCAGACATCTGAGGATTTAAGACAGCACTCTACATAGTTTCTGAAGGGATACAAGGCAGAGAGCATCCATGTGAGGTGTAAATATAACCTATATTCAATACTGCCTATTTCAAATAAATGCTTTGATTGGCCTAGTGCTACTTGCAGCAATCAATATAATTTTGTATATTAAACAGCAGTGGGTGATTTTTAGGGGGTGCATTTAATTTTTTTTTTAAATAGACAAGATTTTTTTTTTGCCATGCTCTCATAAAAATTGGGTAGTAGCTACCCAATTATTTTAACAGAGGTTACCATTCTCTTTTTAAAAGTTTATCATTTATGAGATGACAGAGAACATTAGGTGTGCATAGATACCGCATTCCTTTAGTTCTGAATCAGAGAGGAGAGAAAACCTTCTCAATCTGTAAGTCCCATGACCATAAAAGGATTCAATTGTATCATGGTTGGTAGTGCTGACAGTGATCCTTGTGAAGGAAAATGAACAATCTGGCTAGTAGGGTTGCTCTAAACTACAGAAAATTATGAAGGAAGAATACTGGATAGGACCAGGCATGCGAGACTCTTTGAACCAAGATCTTTAGGGACACCTAGATGAGCTTTCCGAAGGGAGCCAACATGAAATTTTGAATGCAAATGCAGAGCAGAAAGGGAGGACAAAAGAAACAGACAGGTAAACCAGATCTTACTATAGATAGTATCAAGAATCCTAAAAGAAAGGTTAAGAAAATGGATTAAACTGTTGTTTTAACTTGTCTTTTAATGCTTGAGTTCCTTTACTTGTAAAGTATGGCCAGTTCCCTTCAGTGCACCGAAAAAGATGATTCTTCACCTCCCTCTTTCCTCCCAATTTACACTTCCTTCCCAGCTGCTTAATGATACAGGGTTTTTTCTTCATCTCAGGACTGAAGTAATGAAGTACCACTGATGTTTGTCCCCCAGGTCAGAAATTCATTATGAACCTACCCACCATCCGATGAATTTTGCCATCCAGCCTCTAGTCAGCTATTAATTATACACCCTTTCCCTCTCACAACAGCTCCTGCCGTAGCAGTGTCCTAACATCCATTTTACAGATGGAGTTTAACTACAGAGAGATTAAATGTCTTATATCAAACCACAAGTTGACTGTACGGGTGACACAATTCTGTCCAGCCAAGAGGTCCTAAGATTTGTCATCCTTTTCCTTACACTAGTGTCCATTAGTACTCCAGTGACCAACAGGCCAGGAAAGAAAAATCAAAAAGCCACTGCAATCTTGTCACATCCTTTTCTGCACCTCATCTGAGGCCCAGTGCAGTGACTCTTGAAAGCAGGAAAAAACGCTGACAAAGACACCTTTTCTGAACTGAAACCAAGTGTGATGCTATTTGGGTACATGTGGAAGCCTTAGGGGATGACCCATAAGGAGAAGTCCTTTTTTTTTTTTTTTTTTTTTTGTCTAAGAAGCAAGGAACCAAGTCTGCTAGCTACCGTCAAAAAAGAAATCTTGACTTACTTTTGCAGAGGACTTGTACAGCTTTCCAAGATATGTGTGGCTGAATCTTTGGCTTAGTGGTAGAAAAAGTCCTATTCAGTAACATAAGTCCATATAGTTCTGTTTTGTTTTGTTTTCCTGAGAAAACAAATTGCACAAGGTCAAAGTTCTTCCTGATGCTCAGGGGTGTGGCTCCGTGGTGGACCTGGCAGTGTAAGGTTAACGTTTGCACTTGATGACCTTAGAGGTATTTTCCAACCTGAATGGTTTTATGATTCTACATTGCAAGAGGGCTGCTCGAATGTCCATCTCGCATCCCTAGGACTTACACTTTAGGGATTGGGCGCGCTCAGTGGAGGGACCAAGGGAACAGCACAGCAGTTCTTTCCAGGGCAGGGGAAGGTGCAGAGAAAAAGGTAGGCACCTAGGCATGCACAGACCAGGCTGAGGAAAAAGGATATCCACATTTGGGTGAAGTCTATAGGAATGAGCAGGGAACTGTGGAGGGAATATGAGTTAAATCCTGGACTTTCAGTGATTTGTTAGTGCGGAGAGGTGGCAACCTCTTTACTTCCCATTCAAACCAAGAAGGAAAATACTCCATTTAGGGAATCAAAGTTTAAACAGAACTGTCTGGATGATGCAAAAGATGCAATTTTCATTAACATTTCTAGCATAAATGACATCACCAGTGAAGAAAATCATAATAAACTAGATTGGATTAAAGTTTCACTGTTGTTACTGCTGTTGCTATTGTTTTATTAAGCTGACATACACCCAAAATAGCCAATGTCAAGGTAAAGCCATTTGTGAGAAAGGCAGAAAAAAGACTGAGTTATCTGTAAAATATCCCAAAGGAGTAATTTTAAGCTCATTCAAACTCTTTAGTGGACTCACTTGTAACTTTCCGATAGTTAAATCTTAATTTTAAGATTAAGTGATCTGATATTCATTAACAAGTATGGTCTAATTTTTGAAAAAAATTATTAGTAATTCAAAATATATAATTTTATAAGTTGCCTGTATTCCCATGTGCTGAAAAGTGGGTTCCTTTAAACAGTCTTTACTACCTACCTGGAAATAAAAACAGCCAAAATCAGTAGCCCATTTTAAAATTTAGGTTTAAGTTTGATTATGCTTTTAATGAAGGAAATGAATACATTTCATTGCAGCTTTTACTGAAAACCAAATTGAATCTTTACTTGGAGGCTATAACGACATTCTTGTTTCATAAATGTTATCTTGTAATTTTCTTGTATTTGCCTGTCAGGCTGCTACTCATTAAATTAATTATCTAAACTATTTGAGGCAGGACTGGCTATTGTTCCCTATTGTACGTTTGCTGCAGTGGAAATGTGATGTGTGAATAGAGCCCTTAGATATAAACAATAAGCAAAACTCCTAATGACGGCAATGATAAGGGTGATAACATTTTATTTGCTTTTAGCTAGCAACTTATATATGAAGTTAAGCATAATATAATACGTAAGCCTGTCCAACTTGGATTATAATTAGACTATGATGATATGTTTGCTCAGAATAATTACTCACTGCATGATATGACTTAATAGAGCTTTTACTGTTTATAAAAAAAAAGAAAAAACAAAACAAAAAAACCCTCAAACCAAACAAACCTAAAAACGCCAAACCAAACCAAATAAAAAAAAAAATTGCTCTCTTTGAATCAACAAGAAAGGTATTGTGTTTTCAGAGGTATCTAGTGTTTGAAGAGACCTAAAGCATAATCCATGCAGAGCCCCTGAACATAAATGGACATTCTTATTTGCTAGAGTCATAATATAATATATTCTTTGTTCAATAACTTAGGAGAAAGCAATCAATACACGGACACTATAGACTCCTGGTCTCAGGGTTCCCTGTGGGGCTTTTGGCCTCCTCTATAATGGGCTGTGCTGTTTTTAGTGCTGCAGTGGCATCATTTAGCTTAACATGACACTTCCTTCACTCATCTGCTACAAGGATGTTTGCCAGTCAAGAGGAGAAACATTCAGTGGAATAAAACTAGAGGAGTTAAAATGAAAGGCATTTCCCAAAGGCACAAGAAGAGGTTTCCAACTATACAGCAAACTGAGATTTAGGAGAATGATCAGTGAGCAGCCAGATTAAGGTAGGAAAAGACATATATATAAACCAGGTTCAAATCTAACTTATATAAAACTGCCTTTGTTCTTCTCATAGAGGAAAAAAAAAAAGGTAAAAAGGCCTCAAGATTGGCTCACTTCTTTTGGGAGTCTTTCCAAACAGTGCAAACCTAGATGAAGAGTTTAATCTCCCTTTCAGCCTCAGTTTGTGGTGAGGAGTTTGTATAAGAGAAACCTGGAAGCAGAGAGGAAGGCTGACCACAACACATTGTGCTATGGTTGTTTTCTGCCCTCTGCAGTGACACAGGGAATAAGGAATTTATTTGAGCTGTCCTGAACCTCCTTTCTTTCACGCTAAAGCACTGGGTAAACCCATAATTGCCTCAGGCTGTAATAACCCTATAGAACAGGAACAGTCTTGTATTGGAAAAGGCATGGGCAGTGCAACCTGTTGGTTTTCTGTTTCTCTATGCCTTATATTATGAGTGAACATATGCAGTAAGACAAGGAAACTTATTCCTTTGAAACCAGTTAATTCCTCTTTATGGTCTGCAGTCAGCACAGAACATGTTATGGGAAGGGACTGGAGCAATTTATCAATACCAGAAGTCAAAGAACTCTCAACTGGCAGATACTCAAGCAGTGAGATGATTTGGTCTGTGCAATTAATTTTTAAATGATAGTTATGAAGGCTGTGGGACTTAGGATCAGTGATTTGCATTTCAATAAACGCCAGTTCAGAAATTCTTAAGGCTTGCTGGAGAGCAACTGATGGCTTAACAAACTTCATTAATCTGTAGCTGAATGTTTGGTGTGGTTCTACTCTGAAATGGGATACGGATCAATGGTCTTGTTGGCAGTGGTCATAACTGAAAGGATTGGGTTCAGACAAATACAGAAGTTTGCATAACTGTCCAAAGCCCATCAGAGAGGCTGGTTCTGATGCCTCTAGTTTTGTAAACTTAGCTATGGGCATTGTCTCAGTACTGTTTATACACAGATGTCTGGTCATTGTGAACTGTGCTCATGTTGGTTATCTTCTGATATGTGTCTCTAAAGATTGATGTGAGAGGATGTCATCTATGCACCAAGCACATATTCAAGCTCATCATTATTAGGCACCTGCTTAAGCCATTAAATCAAATACACTTAAATGCTGTACTTGACCATTTTCCAGACCACATTTTGATTATGTGATATACTTAATAGTTAAGTAAAACTGTGAATGCATGGATCAATTTATAGGTAGTATGAAAGGGAATGTCTTTCTTGTAGGATGAGATGACTTGTCTATTACCCTCTTGTGCAGCTTCTTGTTCCTTAAGTTTCAATTTGCTTCAACTGACCTGAAGTTTTATCTAGACCTCATATTTCTCAATCCTTTAAATCACTTTGAAGACTCTGTGTACAACACTTGTTTCTGGTGCATGAAGGCAATTTTACCCTATGCACCAACATGGCCAGTTGCTCCTTGCTTCTTTGCAGCCAATATGATATTGCATTTTTCTGCTCACGTTTATATGCCAGAAACAATTAAGCAAGCATTTGTTTCATACATGGTATCCATAAAATCTTTAGCATCACTGAACTGCACTATTATTTCCCCCAGGAAAGAATTCTTAAAAACAAAACAAAACAAAACAAAACAAACAAAAAAAAACAAAAACAAAACAAAACCCAAAAACAAACAAAAACCAACAAACAAACAAAAACAAAAAAAAACCAAAATACAATCTATATATTTACATTATTTATAAATTCTCAAGGATCATTTCTTGGTACTAAGAAAAATGGAGATATTGCTATCTGGGAAAACTGAGAAACTTTTTTTTTAAAAAAATCCAATTCTTGTAAAAAAAAGAAACAACACTTTCTACTCACATTACAACTACAATTTGCATAATGGTAGAGTGAAAAAAACACAACGTGGCTTTCATTTTCTCTATTTCTTTCCACCCCTGAAAAAAAAGAATTTAATTTTAATAATTTTTGCATGAATAAAGGCTACATTTTTTGGAAAATTCAGCTCTTGGAATGATAAACTTTTTTGAAACATTAGTCCTCACGGTATGAATTAATTTTTTTTGAATACATTCAGGGAAAAAAAAAAGAAATATGAAAGAGAATGAGTATGAAAATATGTAATCACTCGTACGCATACAGCTCATGCAAATATGTGTATGTATATATAGAAGTTTATATACACGTCATTCTGATATATCAATTCTGATATACACATATACATGCATAAGCATGCCTACGCTGAAATGTCAGGTTAATTTTTTTTTATTTGAAATGGAGACTTCATTTCAATACAATCAAAGTGAAACTTAATGTAATGATGTTCTTTTTCATTAAGAAAAAATTGTAAACACTTCATCTTTATTCTGTACTGCAGAGGTTTGTGAGAACTAAAATATGATAGTCTGCTGTTACAAGATGCCTTAAAGGCAGAACATAAACAAACATCCTAATCAGTAAATTGAAAATTAGAGTTCATTATTTTTTCTCCCCTTAATGAATGCAATTCCACTGGCAGGTATTCAGCTTCATATTCATATTCAGCTCAGTGAAAGCAGAATCGTACCAGTGGACTAGAGAGATGACTAGTCTCTCCCAAAATATTGTGCTGAGGGCTGTGTCTTTGAGAGAGCAGCTTCCTTGACAGGCATTGCCAATTTTTTTCTGAGCCTATGCAGAGGCCTTTTAGGCAAAACACACATCACTATGAGGCATCACAGTCCATTCCAACACTATAAAGGGCACAGGAGCTGTGCTGCAGGAATTTTCATTTGACCCAAAATTAGAGGCAATGAGGAGAAAGTGGAGAGCAGGACTAGGCAGCTCAGTTGAAATGAGAAGAATGGGGAGCCCTGAGGAGCACGGTGTGGGTTTTGCTCTGTCATTTGACACAGACCATCTGCCTGACCCAGCACAGACAATCCTTGGGAGACTTTTAATGTGAACATAGAAAACGGTTTCAGAAATCTCTCTGCTTCCAGCATGAACTTCTTTGGGTAACAGCAACTGTTGTTCTAGATAACTTCCAAGGAGACCCTCCTATCAGTAATGCACCCAATTTTCTATGTGTCTGTGCAGACAGATTACATGACCCAAAAAAAACCAAAAACCAACAAACCAACCAACCAACCAAAAACAAACCTTAAAAATAAACAAGGCAAGGTCAGGCAATCTGTGCAATCCATTGCCACAGTTGAGCTGGGCTGCACAGCAAACTGTGGCCACAGCTACAGGCTGTTGGAGAGAAATCTGGAAAGGCTTCATGTTCTGAGAAACTATCTCAGAACACAAGCAAAGCATTTTGCACAGACATAAAAACTGCTATGGTGGAAGAGTATTGTGGGCATGTAGTACAAGCAGCTTATGTTGTCCATTTAGGTTGATATTTCAGGTGTGGTTTATTGTCATACTATTTACAAACTTTTTCTGACTATTAAACATTGCTTTCCAACTAGGAAGCTCACTTCGAAAACTAAGGGGAAATTATTAGCAAATAGATATCTAAGATTTTACATTATGTTAGGTCTAGACTTTGAAATCCAGTCTGGAAAGATGAAGCTCTTTTCTGTGCTTTCACAAGGGATCAAACACAAGGGCATGAGGAAGAGAAGTATAAGAAGAATATCTCAGTACTGCCTGGACCTGATAGAATCACAAACCTGTTTCCATGGGTGAAAAACAAAACAAACAAACAAAAAAGAGATAAACACTTGCAAATAATCTACTAGAAATAAAAGACACTGTAGCTGTTTTCAAACCATGTGACTTAGACAGTGCATCAATTCTCCTGTTACACTATTTTTAACAGGATAGAGAAGCAATCTTATTTAAACGGAGTGTTAAATTTTCAGACTCCGCCTTATGCAGGAGAACTGTCTGGCTTAAAAAGTCCATCCTTTTTTTTCTAGGGGTGCTGCCATCCTGAACAAATGAGGCAGAAGGAAATAACTGGCTTGATCATGTCAGGCAGTGAGTAATGCTGATGTCAGACACCAGCTCTGAAAGATGCTGAAATTGTAAGTCTCAGTGGTTTTGTGGTTTGAAATGCTGAGTAGAGGGATAGTGGATTATGTAGCTGAAGAACTGCTGAAAACGAGTTGTCTTGGTTGTGTCAAAAATCTCCCCTATGTTGAGCCTGGAAACCTCATCATGAGTCTCAAGAAACCCATTTCTTTTACTAATTATTTCCCTCAACTGTGCATCCAATTTGATGTGTCATTTGAGATTCAGATTCTGCACATACACAAGATTTGAATAACTGATTGAATGTAAACACTAGGTGATACAGACTTGGCCCTCAGGAAAAAAAGTCACTTTTTGACTGTTTTATGAAAACATCGTGAAAGAAAATGGTGCACTGTCACCAACACAACTAGAAATACTCCAAATACCTGAAAGCCTGAGTCAAAACTACTTTTCAGCACTAAGGTCCATCTCAGACACTCTATACAGTTTTTTTTCTTCACTCTCAATGGGTGCCTTGGTTCAGAAAGAGGTGCAACATTCAACCTAATGCTATTTGAATACACTAAGCTTAAAATAATTAAGGCAAAATTTTGTGTTAACCTATAACATCAAATCTGATCAACATTCTCCACTTTCACATTTTTCATCCTTTTGTTTTCTTTCATCTCAAAGAGATCAAGTTCTAAGGAAAAGGCTGAGGTTGTCCTACCAAATTTTTCTGACAAAAAAATAACCCAATAAACAACCAGCTGAAACCCAGAATCATCTTCAAAAAAATCAGAAACCTTGCTTTTAGTTATCACGTGGAAAATTTGGAATACATTTCATTAGTCAAATGATTGTCTTTTTTTTTTTTTTCCCAGCAAAGTTACAGTGGTGAATATTGATCTGAGTCATCTTGTCCACACATTCCTTTTCCCTTGCTTGTCAAAAGCCTGATAATGATCTCTCTACAGCTAAAAAGTACAAGAATGTCTGCACTGCAGATTTCAATATAAGGTAAGGGTCTCTGAATTAGCATATAACAGAAATTAAACCAGAAACCATGTCTGCGCGATGTAATCTCCACTTTCCCTGCAGAGCACCTTCACACAGCGTGGCATGCTGGCCTCTGGAGTCTGCACAGCACAGGCAACCTGTTAACTTTGCTCACTTTTCAGCAGATTCAGCTCACTCTTTGCCTTTTTTTCTTATCTAGGAAAGGGGAAGATAATGGGGTAATCTCCCTAAGGCGACTCTAAATCAACAGACTTTCCATGCAAGATATTTGAATGCAAAATACCATTTTGGCAGTAGGTGTTGACTGGGTTCTGGGTTAGTGTTGTCTAGATTAAAGAGGAGTATTTAGAAATAGAAATTGGTTCAATCTCTAGTTTAATCCATAAAGCCATATTTTAGTGCAACTTGTCTCCAGATTTTGGATATAAATCCAGTTTTGCATGGAGCCAAATATACAGCAAGCATTGCTGTGCCACTAAGCAATGAAGAACATGTGTCTGGTCAAAATTGTTGCTCAGGCACATAAGCATGAATCGTGTTCTGAGTGTGTTCACCATACTGGAATTGTTTATATGACCCTTATGGCCAGGTGTCAGTGACTGCCCTTATTGGCACATCCACTGACCCTTGTAAATACACAATTTTTTTACCCAGACAAGAAGATTCTGCAAGGATGGAACCCACTTGTGCTTGGAGAGGTTCACACCAGATAACAACATTAGTTCTGCAGCAGTTTAAGCAAATTTAACACAACAAACAGAAGTAAAAAAGGTAGAGACAACAAACTGACAGTGCCTGCTGATTTTGAGACAGTAGTTACTTTTTTTCTGCAAAGGTAAACCCTCCAACTCGAGGAAGCAGTTAGTTTATGACAGAGCAGTGCAGTGGCAGCAGCAGCTAACTTTCAAAGCAATTACTGCTGTTAAACTGAAGTGGTCTTTAAACATTTCATTCAGATCAATTTATTCAAAAGAGTTTAAGGTTCAGCCAAGTTTACTGCTGGTGTGGTCATGGGACACTTTATGGTTTATCATAACGTTTGATCAGTTTCAAAGGGACGTGAAAAGAGGGGAAATGCAAAGGAGGTGCAAAAAAATCTGCTGGGTGTTTTTTCTGTTGTCGATATTGCCATTTGTGAAACCATTTTTGTGGTTGACAAGAGATATAGGAGGTTGGGGGCTGTCTGGGATGTAAGGCAGAATTAAATGTCTAACATCTCTTCTATTCTCTACTGGAGGGTTAAAGTTTATGAAAGATTTTAAATCTTTCCTTTCCTTCTGAATTTTGAGTCTCCGTTTTAGTACTTTTTTCTTTTTTTTTTTCTTTTTTTTTCTTTTTGTCCAGCCCTGTCTCCAAAGAAAGCAATAAGCCTGTCAAAGAAGGAATTAATTAAGCAAATCAATCAGTCAGTTTTATTAAGGAATTACAAAGCCCATGTGCAGCATTAATTATTCAGATAATGGGACATCTCTAAGCCTTTCTTTTCAATTATTGATAAGCCGCTATCTATCATCCTGACTGTTTTAGTACTGATTTAGTTGTGAATGAAGCCAGGTCATTCAGCCATAGCATATGCCAGTTATGAGAGTTGCTAGATGACTAGGGGCAGAAGAGAGAGAAAGATGAGATGTATCATTTATTTCCATCCACAGTGATTGCACATATTAAATATTTCAGGGTACGTGTCTTCTTCTGAGCTGCAGATGAAAGGGAAACTGTCCTTCTTTGCTGATATCATCTGGGTGATCACCTTTGTTCAATGAGGCAACACATGCCCATTTTTCCCCACTGCAATATCCATGCAACTTTTTTGTTGACTTTATGCAAGATTCCTCATTAGTTCATAAGGCCTGGAAAAATGATATGCCTTTCCATTTTCACAAGAAAAAGTTATCTTTTTGCATCTGGTGATCAAGGCAACTGTTCTCATTTTTCTCTTTACTAGGAATTTCATGACAACTGCTTTAATAGACAGTCCTTCTGCAGCCCTAGGCGTATTTTTCATGCTCACCTCATTAGATGTAATATACAGGGAAGTGTTCTCCTACCTGCTTTCATAAGTGGAGAGCAAAGGCATTGACCTCATAATGTTGAAATTCAAGCAATCAAACAGCAAATTCTTCATCATCGGGGAAAAACATGTACATATAAATACTTATTTATGGGGGAAAGGACTTCATAGTAAAGGAAACCTTGAATCTCAATAAAATTATCTCGTAATTGAGAAGACTTACATTCCACTTGAAAACAACTACAAAAGGCAGAAGTTGTTAGGAAATATGCTGAGCATTGTGCAATACTATAAACAAAATACGCTTCATTTATTACTGCTCTTCAAATTATATTGCCATTTCAAGACATTTTCCATACTTTCTAAACAGTCTGAAAGTCTTCTCCATATAGACTACCCAGTAAATAAGAAAAGGTGTAAAGAACATAGTTCTGGCTCATAGGAAGATTGTATCACCTTGTAGAATATTTTCAGCCAACATGATTCTCTGTGATGTGATCTCTGGCAGGGTTTATTAGTTCAAGAATGTTCCAAAAGTCCAGCAAAACATTTACACTGTCCAGGGTAAAGCCTCACGGACTAGGGATGATGTTTCTTCCCACATACCAGCAGCTCCACTTTCTGCCATGGTGTTTGCAGGTACATAGAAATGGGTCAGGACCAGGTGCTGTTTCTGTCCAAGTTTGAGGTGCAACCTCTGGGTTCCTCTGGTACATTGCATCCCTCTCCAGAATACACACCTTCTAGCTCTAAAACTTACTGTTCCTATCTTCCCCACAATGACAAGACAAGACACTTGCCTCAAAGCATGAGCATATCTCCAGTTGTGGTCAGGAGGAAATTTACTGAACTGAATAACTAGCCCGGTTAAATTGACTGTATGCCTTTCTGTGAACACTCGGCTTTGGAACTGGCATGATACTGCACAGGATTAGAAATGTTAATGTACCCCTCACAGAGCAGAGACTGCTCATTAAACACCAGTGTGTTCTCACAGTCCTTCTACCTTTGCACTTGCTAGATCAACATCAAAATCTGAAGCAGGAGGTGAAGCTCGGAGGGGTAAAGTGCCATCCCTTCACTGTTTCCATAAACTTCTCATAGAAATGCAATGAAAATTCATTGATATCTTGTTATGCAGATTACTTTACTTCATCTCTCAGCTAAAAGCCCTGAATGAGACATATTAAGAAAATTAATGACAAACTTAGGAGTGAGAACTCTTTCTCACTTCAAAAAGTTCGGTGTTGGCACAAAATTTGACCTTGAATAAGAAAATTCCATCCAAATCTGCTTCTCATTTTCAGGTAGAAACCTAAAGGTGTACTTAGTAGCCTAAAGAAATGTTGCTTAGACAGTTATAAATTCGATTTTACTAATAAGAAGCAATTAGGGTTTGGAAAAGAACTGGATGAAATCCGTGAACTGAAAGCCGGGGGGTTCGGGAAGTAAGCTTCAGAGTTCCTGGCCATTTTTATTTGTTACTATATGCAAGAAATGTGCCACTTCTTGTAACTGTATGGGCTTTCTGTCTTCCAGTGGTATCTATTACTTGTCCACTGACAGCTGCTTTCTGGCTGTAGCCTTAGGCTCAGCACATACTGCTATCACTTTGCTTCAGCAATGCTGTCCTGCTTTGACTTTTGCCAAATTGTATGTCATATATGCTAAAAAATCTCTGCAGTTAAGGAAGAAGAAGGGAAAAAACCACAAAGAGTAACTGTTCATTATGGTAGAAATGTAGAAATAACAATAACTTTAACATATATAGATGGACATATGCATATATAACCCCTGCATAATATTATGGCTGACACCAACTGCAGCTCACTCAAGAGCTAACTCTGACATAGATGAGAGAGTAGTAACAAGGCAATATCTTTGGAGGTAACACAAACACTCCATCATTTCATAAGGACACTTGTTGTCACTGGGCTGTCACCTTTGAGGGTTCACCTTTGGCTGACCAAGTGTGTTGTTTGTTTGTTATTTTTTAAGGAATAAAAAGAGGTATCTGTTCTCTTTTGGGTTACGTACCTGTCAAACCAGATGGGGTCAGAAACATGTTCTTGATGTGGGTCAGAAGATACATGTAATCCCACTAGGATCCCTTTTTCTTTTTGTCCCCCTGCCACCCTGAAAACACAAAAGTTCCCAGTTTTGTGATTTGAGAACTGGAAGGCAGGACACACCCTGTTCTCAAAATGAATAGCTGGATCCAGAGTCCAGTCTTTCCTTGGAGAAGCAGACTCACCTTTGTGCCCAGTTGAACTTGTACATTCTGCTGTGAACCTACTGAAAGTGTGTCCTGGGAAACTGGATAAATCATCTCCTTCATGAAGGGAGAACCACTAACAGGTAGTCCCTAAAAGTTGATGCTGCTGAAAGACTCGATGGGGAAGAGTAATTATGGTGCAGTATGAGGAGCAGTACAAAGCCTGTATGCAACCAAAACATTGCCTACAGTGATGTCACCTGCACCACATCTCAGAAAGAATATTTCCTGAAGTGGTCAAATTAAAAGGGCTGATGTTTCAAATTCTTGTGAGAAAAGAGCTATTAACTGTCTGAAACCAAGAGCTCAAAGCTTTGTCTAATCCCAAAGATTTTAATTCCCATGTCAGAGTGCTATCTAGCACTGTGCTGGGGTTTGACTCAGCAGTCAGTCAGATAAGAATAACCTCATCACTTTCCTGCATCATTCATGGCTTAACTGTGAGTCTAAGTTAGTGAAATTCCTACACAGGGTAATGAACCCTCTTCTTCTTTATATATAGACTGAATTTGGCTTGATCTAGATGCAGAATTTAGTTAACAATTATAATTCTTCACATTCCTTATTATGACAAAAATTTCCAGTGCTGTAGTCAGTGCAGTAAAATATATTTTCTATGTTGTGATTTGTGATGCTCTGATTTCCAGTAAGAACAAGAAAATGGTGAATGAACTGATTATTTATAGCTATATCCCCCAGGTGGATCTGCCCTGATTATCTCTAGTCTGAGGATGGAAACTTTAAGGAAGATCACTGCTTCCCTCAGTTTACACACTAATCAAAGGTGTCCAAGCAACAACTTCAGTCATGCAGCACCTCAGTCAGCTTCACCTCTATTCCTTTAGGAATGTCTTATGCTTTCCTTGATCAGACACTCTGTTCATATCTCTGAACATCAAATCAAGCTGTATCAAGTTTATCCCAATATTGACAGAAAACAAAGGCCTGATTTGAACAAGCTCAACAGTTCTCAGATGTTCATTATTTCTTCTTTTACTGAGAGACTTGGGTACCTCAATTACAGAAACACGTTATTGTGGTAGGTACTTTACATGCATGGAACATAAAAATGATCCCTCCTCCCAAAATAATGGGCAAGAGAAAGGTAAAACTTGTAGAACCCTTTAGGAATACAGAGAACAACAGAACACTATTGGTTATTGCTGTTGCTAATGTATTGACAGGTTTTCTGTAAAGGTGTTACATTAAGTAAGAGCTTTAAGAAGGAATTTGAAGGAGACTGCAGAGATGTTATGGCTTTTCTTTATAAGAAAGGCCAATGAAATCCCATGTGGATAAGTACAGTGGAAAGCACAAAATGATTGGAAATTTCACAAGCTGATGATGCAGGTCATACAACATGTGCCAACTGCAGGTCAAAATTAACCTCTTGACAGCAAGTGAGAAATTATGTATGGATGAAATCCTGAGCTATGACTGCCTTTTGCACTTGAAGTGAGAGACAACAGGGAGAGGGTGAAGAGATAAGAAAAAAGAGAGACAATCCCAGGCTGAAAAAGTTGTCTGCACTATTGACATCCAGATAAAAAGGATGTTACAGGAATTGAGATACAAGATGCTGAGAGGACAGGTGAGAGTTTTCTTGTGTGGATGGATGTGAAAAGCCATGTTGTAGACATGATCTAGAGAAAGAGTCAATCAGACTTACAACATGGGTACTGAGGTCCTGAGTAGATTTCTATAGAACAGATGTCACATAAATTTGCTAGGCTAGATGTAAAAGAGCAAGACAACCAGAATCTGGCCTTGTGGAGTAGGAGGTGGAACTGTCCTCAGCATAAGTCTTCACTTCACATCCAGCCCAGGAAGAAAAGACCCAGGGAAAAATGGCATGGAGATTCTATTGCAATTTTGTGTATCAAACTAAAATATACAAAAACAGTTTTGACTGCTGAGTTGATCCTCACTATACCTGAAACAATAGATAAAAGTCTTCTCTATCACTTATTAACCTACCAGCATTTCAGTCTTCAAAATATTGTGACTTTAATTATTTTCTTTTTTTTCCTAAATTTTATTATTGTCCTTTTGAAGAGTATAAGCATATTCAACAATGTTCTATCATTTTTTTCTTTTTTTTTCTTTTTTTGAGGGGGGATCTGATATCTTTCCCTTCCCCCAAGTTTTACTAGTTCTTGTTTTATCTATTTATGCAATATCCCCTTCCAACTGTCTTGTCCAGATGATTCACTAACAACTGGACTAATGGCCTTCTCGCTCCTTAGCAGCTGAGAGGGTGAGAGAATGAAGGGGTCAGGCCATCAGCTGCTGCAAATTGGTGCCACACCATTGGTTTAATTGAAACAGTGCCAGTTTACACCAGCCGAGAGTCTGAGCCTGGGGCTCAGTTCAATCTAAGCTCAAGGAAAGCAGATCTCCAATCTGTTCACCCACCTGAAGTTTGTTACCTGAAACACGTTAAAACTAAAGTTGGTTACCTATTGGCTCTTCAGATGAACAGTGTACAATTAAGGAAAAAAAAAAAAAAAAAAAAAAGAGAAAAGCAGCATCACCCAATTATTTACTTTCTTTCTCATCACCCTCTCAAAGACATCAGTGTCTTCACACTTTATACATGCACATTTGGTTTTGAAATAAAAAACATCAAAATAAACAGTAAGATCTAGGACACTGTCACGGCTCCACTGCCTTAGTATAACAGTGTCTCTTTTACACTTCAGTTTGCTGATGGTAACACTGTTTTTGGTTCACAGCACTTATATTTCACATTAGTGCTTTCCCAGACTAAGGAATAAATTTTAGCTGCAAACACATAGAGACTCTGATAAGCCTGCAGGGGATTTTACACTTAAGTATTTAAAACAACTGACTTCAACTTCCTTGTTCCCCATTAACTGCTGGAAGGAACAGAGACAATTTCTGATCTGAACCTTTTGGTCTAGCCCTTACCTTTCAATTTCTGTTGAAGTGTGACCATATTGCAAAATATATGTCTAAAGCACAGTAGTGTTGCTACTGTTTACTGTAGAGAATTATAATACCAGACTCTCTTGCTCTGTGGTACACTTCTTTTTTTTTTTTATTCCCATAGAATGAATTAAAACAAACAAAAAATAAATATGAAGTCATGCTTCATATTTCATTTTAACTTATTTTTACTAACAAGAGTACCAAATTTCACTGTATTTGAAGCAGGCTAACCCTTCTGAGAGCTGTCAAGATTGACCCACATACAGCAAGATGGCAGACACTTGGATTTTGACATCTACATTGAAAAAGTAGAGACGACATTACAAATTACAGGGAAGGAGAAAGAACAACAGCAACAGAAAAAAAAAAAAAACCACACCAAAAACCTGAGGGTCTGTTTCTTTTTTTTTTTTTTCTTTTTTTTTTTGGCAAAAAACCTGCTACAGAAACAAATGTAGATGAGGGGGGCACTGAGCCATATAGAAGTGAGTAATTATCTACTGTTACAGGCCTTATTATCTCTCCAAATGTTTGCTAAAAATTCTATTGGGCAACCATCTGGACCCTGAGCTTTAACGGTGGATACAGAGTGGATTGTTGCTTTAACTTCTAGATAGGAAAATTTCTTTCTTTAATTCTTTCCTGTCATCCTGTGTTAAATAATTTAGTTGAATGTCTCCTAGATAGCTTCTGAGTCCTCAGAGTCAATGCATTCTAGGTGATATAATCATATAAAATATTCTTTGAAAGTGTATATATATATATAGGATTTTTTTACCACTAGAGGATCTGAGGACACTTTGCCATCTGTTGTAAGGGTTTGCTAATGCACCTATTTTCTCTTCTATCCCTCTCATTCTCTTTTTACATTACTAGGCTTAATAATTTGCCTAATTGGTAGCCTCCCCCCACATCTGAAATTATATACAATGCATATTGCTTCAACATCCTCTCCCTGTATGAAACCTAGCAGTTCTCCTCTAAGAATTTCCATTGTTTCTGTATTACTGTAGTTTTCAACAGCAAATAAAATTTCCTTCATTCAGGTTGTGATAAATAATTCAATAACATATCATCAATAACTATAGACCAGTTGCTTAGCTTGGGACGTGTCTGTAGTTTGCTGTGAAGGTCACAGCTATCAATTATGCACCTATCTTCCATGGAATGTTTCAATTTAGTATTATAATCATAACGACAATAAATGATCTTTGTCCTTATGAAGGATATTTCACTGACATAGGTTTCCAACTGTTTTTGTTTGGGGTTTTTTTTTAACTAATTTCCAGATAGGCACCGCAAGACACTGAGTTTGAGCTGCCTTGACCAAAGTCACAATACTGCACGAGCAGCAGAACCAGAAATATAATCAGTCACCTGATGTTCTGCACTTGCCTTTGGATATTTTCCGTGAAAGGATGTGATGACCAAGCCGTGAGGCTTCTCTCGTGACACCGAATCCATATTGCCTCGCCCCCACCAAGTGATGGCTTTCAACTCTCCCCAGCTTCAGTTTGCACAGGGAACCTGTAATGGGACTGCATCACATTTGAATTTACCTTTTGAAATGCAGCCCTCGGGCAGTCTCTGCATTCCTCTAGCTGAGCAGAGGTATGGGTGAAACAAGTTCTTGATTTAGCTGCCAATAAGTGTCCAAAGCACTTCATGACTGACAGTCTGCAGAGAAGCAGCAGGATCCCTCCGGAGCTAACAAGAGGATGCAGTTAAATCAGCCTCTCAGCTGAGGGTAGGATTGTTCCAGAAGCGAAGCAAAGAGAAGGATGTGACTAAGTCCTTGCTGTGTCCCCAATTTCCTCCACACCCTTGTCCCAGGTGGGGAGAGGTCAGTGTGCCCTGCATGTGGCACAGGATTCTCCTCCACCTCCATCCCAGCCCCTCAGGCACCCACTGTCACCTCCCACCTCAGTCCTGCAATTGAGGGGAAGGAAATCAGACAAGGTGCATACATGTTTTTCCTTTTCTCCTTAGTCAGAGATCTCTTATAAATAAGAATTGCAATATTCCACATATAATTTTCCTACTTCTCTCTTACTGCAGTTTTTTCTACCTATTATATTTCCAGTGTTTGGGGTTTTTCTAAATCCACTTTGTCTTGTTCCTTCTGGTCAGGCTGACTCTTCTGGTGGTATTAATTATTTCTTGGAATTGGTTGCTATTATACCATGTTTCCCTTTGTGGCTTCAATATTTCATAAGCTTGGATTAATCTAGCTTATCTGAGATCGTTTGCTTACAATATGTAAATAAAAATAACATTTCAGGAAAAGGTTAATATTTCCAAACAGGCTTTTGCTTTTTCTAATCATGTTTAGCATCAGATCTTTGAAGTTCTGGAGCATCTCTCATTAACTTTACTAGAAGTAAATGGATATTTTGGAGTTCAGAAATTTAAAACATATAATTTTTAAAATCTTGACCTGAAACCTCAAAAAAAAAGAAAGTGTAATTCTAACAAGAAGGATGAACAGCAGTGTCTCAGGAGACGTAGCACAACCATCATTGTAAAATACTTAGAAGATTGGGGGTTGTGGGATAAATTCACTTGTATGAAAGATAATCCTGAACGGGAAGAGAACCTGATAGCACAAATTCATATTTTTAATTATGTTCTTCTGAGTCTTACTTAAAACTCTTCCATTAGGAAAATCAGTGGTTTCTGTATTCCAGAGCATTCCCAACCCAATACTGGAAGCCACAAGCAGGAACTCAAAGCAGCAGTTTGCAAAAGGGCTCATCTTTTAACAGAGGCAACGACATTAATGGGAACGAATGGGAATGGTCTGTGCTAGCACTCACTGATGGTCTCTCACAGTTTGCAAACACATTATTATAAATAGTAGCTGCAGAGAGGGAATGGGGGAAAGTGTCATTGTGGCAGCTGAAAGGACTCTGCAACGTAGAAAATAGAAATTGCCGTAGCAGATCAGAATTTTGGTCCAGTTAACCCCATCTTTTATACTACCCAGCACTAGGAAGTTCAGCCTGGGAAGGACAAATATTGCTTTATTCCTAAGATCTCTTTAGACCCAACCGTTTACAACTACCATAGACTTTTCCTTTCCCCCAAATAACTCCCCCCCAGCAAATCCTTCTGACCCCCCAGCTATCACCTGGCAATTAGTCCCACAGACTGATGCAAATGAAGTTGAAAACAGCACATTAGCATATGCATATGAGAGATTCCTCAGCCCTCTTCCAGTGCATGTGTGTGTACCTTTACAGACATATATATAAATGGTCCATATACCAAGAATGACAGACCACAACCAGTGAGCGGCCCAAGGACATGTAATACCCATATGGTCACATATATTTGCAGAGAAACATGAACCCCAAGCACTTCTAGTATCAAATAATTTTCCTTAACACAAATGCTGTCATTGAAACCTAATATCTCATCAGTCTCATCGTTATGTGCTTGGGATTTTCTGATGGCATACTTGTCTATTTCAGCCCCGTCCTGCTACTGGGAAAAAATGGATGTGCTTATTACAAGTAGAGCTTTGGAACAGTGGCTTATTGCAAGCCCAGGATCCGTCCACTGATATGTCCATTTTTTCCTCTTTCTCCCTCTCTTGTCTCCCTGTACTCAATGTCCCTTCAGAAATGCAGATATGACCTGCCCAAGGCATGAGTATAAAGGACATAACAGGCTGAATGAGGGAAGCTCAGCACATTTTTAAATGAAAAAAAAAAAAAAAATCTGCGGTTTTGCTAACTGGGGTAAAAATTACAAGAGCTGTGTATTCTCATGCTTCAGGGCATAAACTGATCAGTACCTAGGGTCAGGTGCACCCCAATCTGTCACAATTAGGAACATACAGAGAGTTTTAAACTTTCTCTGGAAGCAGCTGGCTTTGGCTGCTGTTGCTGACGAACACAGTGGATTCGGTGTTCCACTGACTGGGTAAGGAATGGGAAGTGCTGATGTTCTGTTACAATACAATTTATACAGAAAAATTAATGCAGTTTGAAAATCCAGTTGAGGAGAACCTTTTTTTTCCTCTTATTTTTAAGGTAGAAGTCCCCTCACACCTTTCTCTCACCTCTTTGAAGCAGTTTATTAGTCATCTCTCTGTTCCATTCATCCAAGTACTGATTTTTTGTTTTGTTTGCTTTTAGTCCTAAAAACAGCACCAGAAATGTGATTTTCCTTCGTCCTTTTAACTTTAGATGTCATGAACTGCAGACAGAAAGAGAGAAGAGGTGATGTGAAAGTTCACTTTTCCTGCCCTTTCTAGACATGACAGGACAGCCTCTCCAGGTAGCTGCTCTCATAAGTGATGCTGGCTGGACAGGCTAAATGATGACATGTTGAAATTTCATACGAAGCTGAATGATTTCCATATCTGCAGATCCTCTTCAGTGGCATTAGTTATGCTAATAAAGTGGTGCGACTTTTCTGGCAGTGCTTGAGGCAGCTGCCAGGCTGTGACTGAAGACTCTATCTGGGGAAATAACTCAGCAAGTAAAATTCAGATGGCCGACAACCTGCTCGGGTCCCTGCTCCTCACCCAGAGCTGTGTCTAAGCTCTATTGTTGAGTGTGTAATAAACTGTGCCTAACTCAGACACAACCCCGCTGGCATCTCAGACATTACTTTGCAAAGCTCTTTAGGACACCCCCAGTGTTTGCTTAATTTATGTGCTGATGGGCATTTCTAAGACATCCGTATCGCCAGCACGAAGAAAAGGCTGGCAGAGTTATTAGGGGGCAGCAAGAGGAAAACAAAAGAGAGAGTCAGTCTGTGCATTGAGCCAGATGAGCCCACCAGCTGCTGGAGGAAGAGGCATGTGCCACTCGGATGGCAAAAGGAGGCAGCATGAATGCAAGATGAAGCTGGATGTGAGGCTGCACCCTTTCTTTGCACAACTTTAGGGGTCAGAGCCAAGCTGGGTGGGAGTTCAGGAATGGGCTGCAGAATTCAAATGCTCCCCCTTATCTCTAAGCAGAGCCCCTCGAAATGGGTGCAGCTGTGAAAACCAAAGGGCAGAGTGTTGACCAGGAAAGAAATTCCTCTCTACAGCAATGAGCCACACCCCAGGTCTCCAGAGGATACACTGTGCTTTTTCAGGGACTAAATTTTCCTTGTCATGTTTTACAGTTTTCTATTTGCTTAGATCCAGAGTTCAAAATTAAATAGGGAAGTCTGAGGAAGGAAATGATGTTCTGTCAGCTCTGCTCTTGGTCCCTCTAATGATCTTACTCCTATTATGCTCGGAGAGACTTTTTTGTGACTAGTCCTCCATAAGAAGCAGTCATGGAGTTTGTATTTGTTTAGGGGGGCTATTCTTTCATTCATGTAGCTATGACAATCACTGGTCTTCTGTTCACATTGGTTTACAGAAGACTTTATCTAACAATAAGACAATTGTTAGATAATTGTTTATCTAACAATTGAGACAATATCTAACAAATTATGTTTTCATGTGCCCAGGATGAGTTTCTTTCCCCTCTGGTAATTTGAAGCCACACAGATAAGAGAGTATTGTCATATGCTGCTGAGTGCCCTGTTCTTTGGGACAAGGCATCCTATTCTTATTTCCTCTTGGCTTTCTGGGCTTTGCGGCTTTGTACCTTGTTTAGGTAAAGGAGGAAATCATTTTTTGTCATATCACCTTTTTCTGTTCCAACACGTCTTTTAAGAAGAAAGTATCTGCTAAAGAACCAGAAGTGCTTGTACCCAAAAATTAGTCAGGCACTTTATGAATTACAAGCATTTCTGGAGCAAGGTTCATGTAGAGACCTTTCTCCAACAGCAAAAGAAAAAAAAAAATAAATGAACAATATCAACAACCTCCACCAAAAGCAAAACTTCCTCCCCCCCAAAAAAACCCCACTAGCAGTGCAAGATTGTCTTGGCCTTTCCCAGCTGGTAGAATTTACTTGTAACCCCACAGCTCTGTTAACACCATATTGCCAGTGCTAGTAGCAGGCTGACAGTTTTAAATTAAGTTTCCAAGGCCTCAGATCTGTCTTTATTCTGTTTGAACTTTTCTTGACCCGCCTGCAGCTTTGTTTTACTTGGTTTAGCTGCAACTGCAATTTTTCTAATGACCAGATGGTTATGGCTAATTCGTTTTATTTCTGTTTATCTTTGTATGCTACCACCATGGTTTTATAACTCTAACTCAATGTAGTATAGAGAAATGCTGCCCTGGTAAGACAAGAGAGGCCTTGAGAAGCGGGGACATGAGATGTGATGCAGGGGTGTGGAGGCATGGAGTGATATGAGGTGGGTCACAGGCTGGCACTGGAGACTGCATGGCTATAAACAACTGACCCATGGTCAGTTAAAAAAAAGTACAGACCTGCAGCTGAATCTAGTACATCTGGTTGTGGAGTTGCAGACCCATGAAGCAAGAACAAGGTGTAAAATTGTGTTAGGAAACACGTTAAGAATGACCACAAGTGGATCTTTAGGTCAAGAAGAAGAATCTACCATCACCATCACGTTCCTTCTGGCAAAGGCTGCAGTTGCTGGTGATTCAGCCTAACCCCCACAAGGTGGGGGGTTCATCCTTCACCCAATCCATAAGGATGAAACCCCTGACCTTGGGACCCAGCAGAGAAGGGGAAGGGTGTGTATAACCCTGGAAAAGGGTTAGAAACTCAGGAGGTATGTGTATGACAGACTCAACCAGAGAATTATTAGTGCTGAAAATTTTCCTGCATGGAAGTATTCTTTCTTTTTCCACACTAGTTAGATGAGGACTGATAGTGATTAAGTAACTAAAATTTTATTATACTAATGATAAACTCTTGTATTTATACTTAAGACATATTTACTGTTTGCTCATAGAAATTATTCTGAGAATAACATACTTTCACAACCAACATTTGGCATAATGTATCAATGCCTGAAAGATGCTTTTCATAACAGTTTAAGTTGATGAAAGACAATAAAAAGGATGGTCCTAGTCTCCTTTGCCTAGTACACATGGTTGGATATTTCTGCTTTTCGTGTTGAGCCATGACCCCTGATAGAGCTGAAAATGGGTCTAGTCTAAACCTAATTGCGCTCAGACAAAGAATACTTCCATGCATTAAAAGTTTCGCTAACAACAATAACAACAGCAATAATAACGATAGCTGTGGCAATACCGTATTTCAGGGCTACAAGGTTACAGCTGCCTCAGTTTCCTGTGCTCAAAACCAGAATTTATAGCATTAGCCCCAAACTGCTACTGTTGAAGCCTTCTAGGGACAGGTGCAATTAATATGAACACCCAATTTGGAATTGCATAGCTACAAAATTAGTTTAAAATATAGTAAATTTTAGTGACTAAAGAAGGATAAAGATAGAGTCAGGAGTTCATGAGGGAAGAAAACTTTTAAGTCCACTTTGTCACCCAAAATATGCGTGCCACTGCACCTCAGACTTGCTGTTTGCTGCTTGTTATATGTAATTCCCCTCTTCCAAAGAGTTCAGTTATCCACTGGGAGAGCAGTGAGATGCAATTTTTTTCAGCCATCCAATCAGGGAACATATGATTTCAGGGACACAGCACAGTTTACAGAATAACAGAGAACGAGCAGCTGAAGTGAATAATTCACGAACTATCCACAGGCTGTGATTTGTTTGTATAAACTATTTGGTAAATACTTACGCATAACTATCATATTCATAGTAATCAGGAACAGGTTTGGAACAACGGCTAACTCTCCTGAATAATTTATTCCCCAGGAATAATTCAGATCGCTCTCGTGTATTCTCTGGAGTGTCTCTCTCGGTGGCACATTACCAAAAGGTGCTGTGCATTAAGTGGAAGTTGGCTGTGTCCCAAGCAGGACAGAGTGTGAGTGTTTGGAGTACAACCTGCAATGCCTAGAGAAACCCTTGCCTCCCTCCAAGATGAGCTGCAGAGACTGAGGCACAGATGTGCTCTGTGCCAGGCTCCAGCTTTTCAAGCTGTTCGCTACAACCATGAAGTGAAGAAATCGGTGCCGAGGCATATGTGATGGGGAGAGAAGTTTAAAAGAAAAAAGCAAACACACAAAAACACACACATACACAAAAAAAAAAAAACACCAACAAAACAAAATAAAACAAAAAACTAAACAACCAAACTCAAAACAAACACCAGAAAAAAAACAACCAACAAACCAAACAAAATGAAAAAAAGCAAACAACAAAATGTAATATCTAGACAAAAAAATTACAGAAATTTGGAGAAAACACAACTTGAAAAACAATAAAGCACTTTTCATTAATTAACTAATGAGAACAATTTTTGACCCTTATTAGTATTTCTGCTCTATACTGAGAAGAATAGCTGAATATTCCTATTATTAGAAGTCAGGTATTTTATGAGAGGTGGTTCATTTGTTTGTTTCTGTTCATATAAGCATTGAGGTCTTAACTTCCCTGCTTTCCTATGGATTCCTACAGAGGGTAAGAGAACAATAACTATCAAATTTTTGAAATCTAAGGCACTGTAAACAAGATTACTTTGTTGGATTTCGCTTGAACATTATGAAATGTTGCTCTCATTTTCAAAGTCAGGAGGTTCTTAAACTATAATTTATTTACCAGACCACAGTCAAGTATGGGCATAGAAACACACAGACAAATTCCCCTTTTCATCAAGTTTAATATTATTGCAATAAATTTCTTTTAGTTTCTACTGACCAGGAACAGTTTAGGTAAGTATCTTCTTGATTGTAGCTGCTAGCAGAAAAGCTATTCCCTCTTCAGTAGAACTGGGACAGTTTTATCATTGATTTAAACGCATTGATTTTTTTTCTTTGTACAATGGGTACTTAATTTTAGTCAGATTTTTCAGATTTTGAATGCAGACAAGAGAATTATAATAAAATTTCCCTCTTGCTGATGGTTTCTTTAGGAAGTATTTTCTCCCTGTCTATTACAATACGTGTTATTTTCCTACCTCACTGAAATTTTCCTGAATAAAAGCCATCCTTCGCTACAAAGAAAAAAAAAATCACAACTAAAGAAACATTTCCTCACAATCAGTCTATTGAAATGCAGCTTGCACCCTTGCAAAAAGGGGAGCTCTGAACCATGATGAATAAGCCTTGATTTTACAGGTCTAAGTGATGTTTGAGCCACAATCATTCCCAACTTGCTTATTTTTCAGGGGGATTGTCGCTATCCAGGTTTCCCTAAGACAATCAGGTAGCATCCAGAAAAAAGTTTCAAAGATAGAGTCACCGGAATATCCAAATTATAGAGACAGGATGAGAAAATAAAAAGGCATTGGGAAATGTTCAAGGCCAGGCTGCATGGGGCTTGGTCAAGTGGAACATGTCCCTGTCCGTGGCAGAGGGGTTGGAATGAGATGAGCTTTAAGGTCCCTTCTAACCCAAACTACTCTGTGATTCTATGTTCCTCTGATTCTGAGTCAAAGTACACGTTTCATACATAATTTGGTTTGTTTTGGTTAACCAAAACATTCACTGTTGTCTTCATTCTGAATGCGTTTGGGGATTGACTGGAGATTCAGTTTTCTGAGATTTTTTTTTTTTGTTTTTTTGTTGTATGGCTGCATGGGTTCTTGTTGCACATTTACATGCTTGTCTTCTTTGAAAAGTGATAATGAAGCCACATTTCAGCATGAATTGTTATTTTGAAACAGAACAGTGCATTTCAGCATTTTAAGATAAAAACGTAGATTGTTGTGGTTCAGGGAAACTCTTCTGTCTCTTTCAGGAGAGCTTGAAGCAGCTAGCTGATGTTTGCCAAATTCACAGATTATTTTGTTTGCCTGAAATTGTCCTACCGACCATTTTAAACCAGAGTTTCTTCGCAAATCCATCTAGTTGAAGGTGTTGACCCTAACTATGTTCAAAGATATGGAAATCATGGAGTTTACAAAAAAAAAAATAAAGGGGAGACCCTGATGGTTAGGATGAGAAGTGAAGCACATTTCAGACAGTCTTTGATCAACAAAATGATAAATAGGAGGTAGGTCAGGGAGAAGCACCCTGGAACCACTAATTTGCAAGAGCTTCCTATATCATTAAGCATCCACTTTTCTGAGCAGGTAAATATTAAACTTATGTCTAGTTTTAGGGACATAACTCTACATCAGTAAAACTCCATCTTGCTGACCACAGCCATATGCAGCTACTGCTGAACTAAACACTTTGAAAACAGTGGAAGGCTGATTTACCTGTCAGAAAGTGTTAAAACTCTTGGCAGAGTCAAAATTAGAAGTTAAAATGCCCTATTTTACTCTACCTTCTACAGCAGTGCTGTACCTTTAATTTTCATAATCTCTGCAGCTTTAAATTCAACATTTATTTTTAACACATATATTTTAATGAAACATGAAATATAAAACGAAACTCCAGTCTGCCTCCTATGAGCATGGAGAGAAATCCTAATTACCTGTTTCAAAAGTGTGAAGCTCTTTCTAATTTTCCAGCAGCCAGGTTCCTTAGACAGCACTCAGTATTATAACTATTTATGCCAATTGTGCTATTTCATGCATAAAATTACCGCATTATTGTTGGAATAGATGCTGGAGAGATATCTAAGCAGGGTGTAATCACTTCACTTTCTATCAAATTGTGCTTCTGAAAGGTATCATAAATTTTATTAGAAGGCAAGAGGCTAATGGAAGCCAATCAGCGTTAATGCTGATAAAATTGCTTGTATTTTACATTATAAAATGGGGAGATATTTTTATCGGAAGGTTCCCTTTTGTTTTATTAAGAGTGTATCATGGAAACTAGGGTACAGTGGAACAACAGAGGGTAGTCACTAAACCTCTCCTGTTTCTGCTCCCGGCTTAGCCTACAAAAAAGTTTGTGTCTCAAGACGCTCTCAGGTCTTTGATGGTGTAAAGGGAGTGCAAAATAAGTGCCACAAACCCTCAGGTCTGCTGACTTGCACAAGACTTTACAATGATGAGGTGCATCTCTGATGAAAATATTTATGTCTCAAATGTTATTTGGTCTTTTTATTGTTCGAGCTAATTGTTTTCTATTAGGCTGCCTATAGAATCTGGGGAGAGGGATAGTTTTTATGGCTCCCCAGCTTATTTTTAAAGCTCCACAGTGGAAGGATTAGAGTGGATTTTGATATCGGAAGGATGAGGATCCAGAAATGGGGATGGAAAAAGGAGCTTTACCCATCAAGAAGTAATTGAATGCGATTTAAAGAAATTGGTCTACTTCGATGGTAAATTAAAAGTTCTTTTTTTCTACCTGTTAATAAAATTTTGTACTTAACAGAACCACATCCAAGCAGTCATTTGCAAAACAGCTGGCTCAAATTAATTCTCAATTTTTTCTTGGTTTTTTTTTGTTTGGTTCGGTTTGGGGTTTGTTTTTTGTTTGTTTGTTTTTTCAACTGCTTCAGGTAAATGTGGTTGTTTCTGCCGTATAGTCAGGGAAACTGAGACCCAAAAGGTGATTGACCAAACCCCAGAGGGAATTTGTGGTAGACCTGCTATTGGACAGGGAGGTAGAGATTCAGGGCTAGCAGCATTCAGTGAATGCCCTGGGTATTTACAATCTGTGTGTGGTTTGTCATGCCCTGGCACTGCAGGGACAGAACCTTTCCAGGCTCTGAAAATCCCAACTCAAACACTAGCTTTGCCTGACAAAATGCTTATCTCCATCTGTAACATACACTGTCCCTGCTCATAAAGCAAATATTTACACCGTCCGTCACTTTTCAGACCATTATTGGTAGCATTATTAATATTATTAGCATTATTTGCACTGCAGCCACAGAGCACCCTTCAAGATGGGGTGGTTTGTGTCACTCACTGTACAAACACGCGGCGAAGGACAGTCTCAGCACTGTTGGATTAGCAACCTAAACAGCTAAGGCAAACAGAGGCTGGAAAAAACCGCTCTGGGTACCCAAAGCACGCAGGTTTTCCCGTGTTTAAGAAGGCAGATGACAGGTACCTGAGCTAGGATCAGTTCATGACTTTGCCACTGATTTTCCGTGCAATGTATTACTTAATCACTTTGCAGTTCCTCAGGTCTCCACAGGAGTAATGCCAACAATTTATTCCAGGTTTCTTTAGGGTCTACAATTGCTGGTGCCTAGACCCAGCTCCAGTTAATGAAAAGGAGTCATTGACAGGATTTAGCCCATTACTGAATTCATATTCCTGCCTCTCGTAGTCATGCATATTCCTGTCAAAGCCCACATAGTGTAACACTTGGTGTTAATGGAGTCACAGTAAGGATGGATTTGTTCTCATCCAACTACATGTTTTAATTCAAAGACCACATTACTGTTCAAGTGATAGATTAGATAAGGGCAAAACCTGTTTATTTCTTTTAATTCCAATTATGTTTTAAAATTCCATTTCTGGTTGGCTGTTATTTATTTCCAGAGCTTTTTATTATTATTTTATTATTACACCGCCTCTGTGTAACTTTTTCTTTTCTTATTTAATCCTCCATTTTTAAATACAATTTTCTTCTTCACCCACCGATAGCTGCATGACTGATTTTACTGAATGAAATTTATAACAATGACAGAACAAAAGGGAATTTACTCTGAATCCAAACTAAAGTCATGTTAACAATATATTCTATTTTACAGCCTCAATTTCAGTGGGGCACCCAAGTCTCTCTGAAGTCAACAGTCTATTCTCATATCCCAAACCTGTATATGCTTTTGTATAACTGGAATTAGTATAACATTGGTTAGCTTATCTGACTTTGCCCTCTGAAATCATTGACTTTAAAATACTTGTCTCAGGCAGGCCACAGTGAAGAATAGAGCATTATTATCATATTTCCAGAAGAAAAAAAAAAAAAAAAAAAGAAAAGAAGAAGGTAAAGTGAAGTTCAGGCTGCAAGTATTTATTATAACTAGATAGGAAGAACTGCTGGAGTACAGCAATAATTTCAAATGCACATATGGTGCTCTTGGGCAGTGCATCTCCTGTGCCAATAGTGGACTTTGGCATTTAGTAAAAGCCATCACAGGACTACAGGTTGACAAAACTGCTTTCTCTGCTGTATCACTAAGTGGCTTATACTGGCACTGTAGTTATATCCCAGAATCTCAACTTCTGCCACTTTGCACCTGTGTGGTCAGTGTTCCTCCATGTGCTTGACCCTGCTGAGCTGTCTCACACCTTCCTTTCTCTCTATGCCTCTCCAAGCTGGAAGGCCAGTTGCAGAAAGCACAGATGCTGACAAAGTGAAACTGGTTCCTCTGCTTAGGGCAGCATCCCAGTGGGCACAGTAACTGCAGTGGGATGGTGTGAAGTTTGTTTCCTACATGAGGTAAGGTCTTAGAGCCAAAAAATTCATTTCTCCTGTGAAAGCTGTCCACCTTTACACAGAGCTGAAATGCCAAGGTGATGGGAGATTGGACAGAGGGTTTGCACAGCCCTGGGTCTGGCTTTCCTCACAGAGAGCTGTGCAGTCTCTGGTTCAAAGGCACCAGAGACAAACTGAGACCCCAAGTTTGTTTCACGCGCCAAATCATGGCCCATGGGCTCATCAGGAAGAGACTGTTTTGAAAGGACAAAGGGACCCATCTTTGCACTTGCATTTCCTCTCAGCTGATGATGCCTCTTAGAATCACAGAATATCTTGAGTTAGAAGGCACCCACAAGAATCATCGAGTCCAACTCTTGACCCTGGGAAGTTACAAGACTTTCAGGGAGAAAAGTGAAAGTAAGTCTGGTCAGGTTTTGCACTGTTTTAGTGCTCCAGGAGCATCCAAATTTCATTTAGTCTCCATATGAATAACACCACCCTTATGATAATGTCTTTCAAATACAAACATCAAATAATTATGCTGACACAGCACTAAACTCCAAACATTTCTTAGACTGATGATGGAAAATATGAATTATCAGTAGCAAATGTTCCATATTTTCATCCACATTCTGTTAACATTGCTGTTCTGCAGTCTCCCCGAGACGGATCTCAGTAGAAGCACTCAATTGATTTACAACCTTGTAATTCATTTGTCGTCATTTATTTTCCTTTGTATAAAACAAGACATAACTGCACAAATGCTGGGATCCTAAAGTGCTGGATTAAGAGGATTCTGACTTGTCAATGCCCTTTTACAGAGGAGAAACAAAGGGAGCTTATGCAAGGCAATACAAAAACATTCTACCTAAGCATATGAAACAGTTTGTAATAATATTCCTTGCTCTCTAATAAGGGAATAGGGTGGGTCACATTCTATCCTTGAGTACTCCATTACTGCCTATGCCTTTGCATTTCAGATCTTGAAGAACAAAAAGTACTGGCAAACCAAAAATATGCATCCAAAAATATGAAGACAGATGATAAAGCTCTAAATACATATTGGACTACGTGAAGAATTAATTTTTAAAATTTTCCTCCTTTTCTGTTGTATGTATGCATAGGTCCTCTGTGATGCCTGAGCAATAAATTCACATCACAGCACTAAGCTAGCATTACGACTACCTGTCAGCCACATAAAATACAGAACCTTCTCAAGTTTGGGGACATTGGTCAGGTTTAATGAATGTTATCATTCACCCAGTAAATATTGCCTCTGATTTCTGTACTAAGTTATGAACACCAGGTAAAGAGGGTAGAAAACTAAAGTGCTCAGGTTGGATCAGTGCCAACATGATGTATCCAATATGCAAAATCAGAATTCAGCTGGATAATACCATAGTGACTGACTGAGTAGAATAGATTGATTTTATTTTTTCTTCAAAAAATGTTCAGCTCGAGCTGTAAATCAAACCTAGGGTTACAGGCTTTGCACAAGGGATGTCAGTTTTGTGTTGGAGACATTGAATCAGGATTCTGGATAAAAATATTCCAGTTTAGCACTCAACCAGACTTCCTTAGGCAAGCTGCTTGTTTTCAATCTCCCATTTATTATGTAAAGATAATATTTTCTTTTCCCATTCATCTGGCTTGCTTATACCATAAGCTCTTTGCAGTATTATTTATCTCCAATGATGTGTAAGTTCAACCCTTGCAGAATGGACCTAAATATTTGAATAAATCAATATGAAGATCTAGGCAAGAAACAGCTTTTCGCCCTAAAGACATTTTCAACATTTTTAACATTTTTAACAAACTGTCTTGACTTTTTTTTTCCTTTTTTTTTTTTTTTTTTTTTTAATGAAAAATACAAACCACAGCATGTGAGAAGCTTAAGTATCTAAAATTCCCACCAACCTTGGAGTTAGCTGAAATGTGGGAAATAAAAATTCAGGCTCTGGACTTGAACCAGGCAAAATGGATACTTGAACCAGAACTGTCAACATTAGAGTTGTATGTGCATTTTTATAACTGTGTTACACATGGTTGGTTCTGTGTTGCCACTGAGAATAGAACACTTGATCTAACTGAAAAAGGAAAAGAGAAAGAAAAGGAGAAAACCCCTCTGTGGGCCTGGAAAGCTTTATATTTGACTCTACATTCCTTCTTTCAAAAAGTTCAGCTTCAAGTTTTACACAGCTATGCATGTTTTGGGTAAAAATATCACTAATCTCATGAATGTTCTGTGATTTTTGCCCCTTTTTATGTTAAATGTTTAGATTTTCAAAACACTGTTAGTATTTTCCCCAGTTTCTTTTAAAAAATGTTGCAGATGTTCTCCTCCAAAATATTTATATATACAAAAATGCAAAACTCAGCCTGTTTTCTATTATTTATGTTGGAAAGCAATGTGAAAATAACTGTCTACAATTGAAAAAAAGTATGCTTTTCCCTTACTCATTTGTTTTGTAAAGCTGCCTGATAGTATTTATTTTAAAATCATCGCGGTAGAGCAACATCCTAAAAATACCACATCTCAAAAGCAGACTTGTAAACCGATGACAGCAAGTGAATATAAGTAGGGAATAACATCTCTCTGTTTTAACAATAAGAGAATATAATAAATATCACATTTAGAGTACATAGAGCTCCTTTTGCTGACTGTTTACAGATACACAAAGAGTTTTCTCAGCAATAGACAGATCTCACCAGATCATTTTCCCATATAAATGACAGAATATAGTTTCCCATTATAGACATAACATATGCATAAATAAAAACTATGTGTGCTCATTCCAAGAGAATATTTGTTAAAAATTATGAAAGAAAGGAATTATCAGCAAAACTAATCTCACCATATAAACTTAGGTGTCTCATCTAAGCATAAATTTCACTTCAACATTAATATTGTTTTCAGATACACCATACTATTATCTACTTTTTCTGACTCAACATCACAATGAAATGTTGTATTAATTATATTATCTGGACTATTTGTTGAGGTAAAAACCACTTCAAATACAACACTACTGCATCTGAAAAAAACATTGCAACATTAGAAAAAAATAGTGCTTTTCTCTTTATTAATTCTTTTTAAGAATTTTTAGATTAGTTCTCTGAAATGCACAGCCTCAGAAATAGCTGCATGACCAGGACCAAACTGTCACTGACAAAGGAGAAAGAAATATCTTACCATTGTAGGGCAAACAGAGGAAGCATTTGCCTTTGTAACACCAACTTAAAAGAATAAACATGGAATCACCTGGTCACTTTTCTTATCTCTAGAGTCAATGAACAAAGACAAATTTCAGATACTAAAATTAATAACTAATTAATAATAGGCACACATTCCCCTTTCTTTGGCAGCCCAAATGGTTTCATAGTGTCAGGTTGGAGACTCAAAGTGACACAAAGTCCAAACCAACACTGGTGCCTGCACTCAGAGGTGATCCAGGATCTGAGAGTGGGATTTCCAGAGTGCCCAGCCCCATCTTCAGAGCTCTTGAGATGTTCAGTGAAATGTTCATCACTTTCCAGATGATCATAGTGGTAAATCCCAACTGAATTCCTTAACTCAGAATTAAGTGTATTAAAGACTGGTGTTGAATAGGGTTGGACCATTATTTTGTGGCCATGCAGGTGGGTCCTGAATGCAGAACCACCGTGAAAACTCCATCCAACACCTTCCTAGGGAATTGTCAAGCAGTTGTGCAAAGACTTCTGCAGAAGCTAAACATAATTGCTCTGGGAACTTGACATAGATGCTATTGAAGGATGTTATCAATACTGTCACAGGATGTTGTTAGCATTATTAGGTTGCTAACAACTGGAAATGCTCATTTAGGAGCATTTGATGTCAGAATAGAATTCAACACAAACACACAGAACATCTGTATATTCAAGGGCTTTCCTGGAAAACAAAAGGAAACCCTGAAGGATATAGGGATTTCAACATTAAAGAAAAAAAAAGTTTCTGCTTTGATCAATACCCTCAGGATTTGCAAAATGGCAGCAAAGTGAGGAACGTGCCAAATAATATTTGGCTTTGGCCCTAACTTGTAAGTCTGTCAAGGACTTCTCTTGCCAATTGGTGGAAAATGGATTACTGTCATTTTTCAAGGGACTGCACATCATTTTCCATTGATTGGCATGCCAAATCCTTCACAAAGTAATGAGTCAGGCATGATGCAAATCATCGTTGAACTGTCACTTTGATTGCATAGCCCTCTATCAATGTGATTAAACTGGTGTGGCATCCAAGAGGTAATGAGCGACTCTGCTTGGCTTCAGAGGTGGAAAGGTAAATTTTAGTGCTAGGCAGAGGAAGCAGGGGACAAACAGTAAATCGGTGAGAGACATCAGTCAGTTACCTGTTGCTATGCTTGTGAGTAATTATGTAACTGAAATGATAAAATGCTGATCATGGCTCAGGATGAAATGAGATTAACCCAGAATATTTGCCGTCACCATCATACACTTTTGCTTGTCTGTCACAGATGTTATAATGCACCTACCAAAACTGGATCTCTGGAGATGAGATGTAGACTTGCTACCTAATTAACCATTCATAATAAAAAGGTACCCGTTATTCACACAAGACAGTAGACTCGGAGTATATTAAATTTCCAAGGCAATAGACATGGGTGATACTACATTTCCAAGTGCCTTGTTCTTAATTTTCACAGCAAAATCCTAACAAAACACCCAAATGTTGTGAAATGCTGAACACTTGTAAGTACCAGGAAACTTGCAGCATCAAACCACCAAGACCTCATCTTCAAATTACCTTTGATGTCAGAGTGTCCCTGACACGCTGAACTTATTTATTTGTTTGTGGATTGAAGGATTAATGCATTGTAACCACATTTGTTTAGGATGGGCATTCATTTTCTTTCTGTGGGCTCTCCCATTTTGGAAAGGCGGAAGGAACACTGAATTCTTACCTGTGCTGGGGAAATAAGTATTGTCTTGCTCATTTTTAGACCAACTGTTTTCATTACAGTTTTCAGACTCCCTGATCAGATTTGATAAAAGTGACTAATGGGCTCCGAAATTAGGAAGAGTGAGACTGACAACAACAGGCACACATCTGTGCACAAATAGAAGCGTGGCCATATAGTCAGCACTATTTCATGAACAGGATGAAAAGGGAAATAAACCCATGCTAGATCTGTTTGACAAGGAAGTACTATTTTTTTTTATAATTATTTTTACAGCCAAGGAAGATAATATGTGTTTATTTGTTGTTGTGGAGGAGCTAGAAAATTGGATTTAGGTGTCTACATCTGTAAGCTGAACCCTTCACAAAACTTTCTGAGAGACTTGAAAAGTAGGTTGGCATTCATTTCTTGCATATCCAACACCTTTGAGCTAATCCTTCCTGCTACAACACTTCCTCAGTAAAAAATAAGTAAAGTAGCTTCTTCATCAACTTTTACTACCTTAAGAGATTTCTACTGTATTCAAACACTAATTCGTTTTGTTTATGGTAGTTGGGTTCTTTGCTTTGATTTTACTTAAATGATTTGGAGATTGATCTTTCTGTTGAGATCACTAGAAATCTGAGAACATGATTCAGATCAAAGGTTTCTTCTAGAAATGTTACTTTTTTTTCCTCCAAAAGAATCAAGTCTCTGCATTGTCTGCCTTGTGGATAGAGGAAGGATTTGATTTGATTTTACTTTATTTTATGTTATTTTATTTTAACCTTATTCCATTTCATGTCATCTTATATTATTTTCTTTCCTCAGTCAAGCTGACAAAATTAACGAGAAATAATAATAATAATAAAAAAGAAAATCTATAAATTTTCAGTATCTATTTGATCAATGTTACTCCTATGAACTAGAGTTTTTAACCTTAACTTTTTCATTGCTTTCCTTGTATTAAAATGCCATCATATTAGAAATAGTGTCATTTGCAACTAGTTTTCATAGATAGAAATGACTAAAAGTAGGAAATGGTAATAAAAAAAGGTTTCTGAAATACAATAATTTACTAGAGATTCAAAAGGTAAAAATATTCTCAAACACCCACATCCTATGGAAATATCTGGTTCTAGATAGAGATTTGTTTAGTACCTAAGAGTGATTTACATTTTTCTTATCTCAATTAAAACTAAAGCAAAAGACAAACAAAAGAAAACAAAGAAGAAAGGCAACAACCCTCCATGATGGGTATTTTAAATTTAAGTTTAAACAGTTCAATTAAAAAAAATATATATTTGAAAAGATTAATATCTGTATGGCAATCTACATACTGAAGAATTACAGATAGAGACAAAGACTTGGAAAACCTTTTGGATTTAGATAACCTGTTAAAATGAAATTCCTCATTTTGTTCATTACATTCTATCAATATGAAATTCAAGTAAGTTCATATATTTTTTAAGTTTATTCTCTATCTGGTTTTCAGAGTAAATTATAATTGGTAGAAATCCTGCGTTTAATTTGATGTTTATGTAAGTAAAATTCTTCTATTCTTTGTGTGATTATTTTATTCATCAGTGACTTCAACTCACTATCACAGCTGAAGCCCTTTCCCTGCCTCCTAGAGCCAAACCCAGATTATATTTTTCTTTTTAGTTCTAAACTATGTTCATAGGCAGGTGCCCACTACAAAGGCTGTTCAAAGGTGGAGGTCTGAGAACAAATGTCACGCAGTGCTCTTTTTTTTCTGACTGAGCTTTGGTCTTCATCAAGGTCTGACAAATATTGGCATTATATGTCACTAAGAAGTAAAAGAGCATGCTCTGACCTTCAAGAATCCTCACAATATGTACATTATGTTGATGTGCCCTTTGTTTTGTCTCTCTTAGTTTGCTTTGGCGGCTTTAGCGATTTGGTCTAATGCAAAGTTGTTTTACCAAGTTTTATCTTTCTCTTTTAACCATGAACTGGACAAGTGACTCTGTCTGACTTTTATGAGTCACTGTTTTCCTTACCTGTACTCCCATGGTAGTCAAGGCAGTCACAGAAGATTGGGTTCAAGTACACTGTTAACAGCGATGAGGACACTCAGGAGTTTTGCAGGTTTATTTTTGAGTAATAATCACGATGTCTGACCATGCTTCTGAAGTTCTTTCTGTCTTGGTGTTGGTTGCTCTGAATAGACAATTGCATTTAACACTTCATGAGATTCATCTTTCTCACTAAACTCTCTGAAGCAGCTGCCTTAAGCATGGAACTCACACTGTACCAGGAGTGAAGGCTTGTGGAGTCCACAGGACTTTGGAGAATCTCAATTTTTTTTTGTCAGTTTCCAGGCTTAAATGACCCTGTGTCAACATTAGTTTTTGATGTATTGCTCTTAATTGGATACAGGCTTTTGTACTGAGGAGGTCTGAAGTATTAGGAGGATACCACTCAAAAAGGATGTGGTAAAATACATATTATCACTTCCTCATCCTGCAGGAGATGGTTGTATCTTACAGCTAGAAGCAGAACAATCAATCGTGTTGCTAGTGTTTGTATAGTTACATTTGTTCTAAGGCAGGCTTTAAATTGCTCAGATCATTATATTAATTTTGGAGTCGTGAGTCATTAAAGGTTGTAAAACCTGCATGTTTGATCATAGAATCATAGAATGGTTTGGGTTGAAAGGGACCTTAAAGATCACCTAGTTCCTACCTCCAAACTTGATTTTAATTAGTTAGAGTATACTTTTAAGTATACTTGTATATGTCAGCTGAAGCTGAGAATATATACAAACATATATATCTATATTTATATTTATATTTATATTTATATATATATATATGTAGGAGGCAAGTACAGGTGTCCTTACTAGAAGAAGAGTAGAGCAACTTAGTTACAATGCATCATTTCCCCCTAATATTGAATCATTATTCATAGATATATATATATTCTCAATGTAATGCCAGGGAGGCATTACAGCAGCTAATCTGACCTTCTGTACATCATAGGCATTCCATTCTTATTATATTTAACCCAATCATTGTTTATAACTAAAACATAATGTAGACAGGCATTCAAAAGCAACATGGAAATTTACAGATGCTGTATCCATGCAGTCCCACAGAAATGAACCCATTAGTCCTTTACTATTGATTTTAGGGTCCTGAGTTTTTTTCAAAAATTGGGTTTACTTTGATGGCATTGGCCTAAGATCAATATACATTCACTTTCACTCATTTTAATCACCAGTCCTGGTGCCAGTTTCTAGTCAGCATGGAACAGAGTCTCACCAATGGAAAGTAGGGTCATTTAGGAACATGTTCATGCCTGGCTTCATCTTTCTTCTGGAGAGAAATTGGCTCCTTCAAATCTACATTCTTCCATCTACTCCCTGACTCATCCTGTGGAGCAACCTGTTTCTTTTGAGTCCTTTTTATGGTGTCAGAAGAGGTATAATATTAGGCTGGGTGTAATCACCAGCTTCTGACATATAGGTTGCAATATGAGGGTTTACCAATGATGTCTTCAGGACAAAAAAGTATCATTTTTCACTCTTGTATATTTTCAAATGTTCTTTTAAGCATTCAGGGCAATCTGATCGATTCTGTGATAGGACAAGGGGGAATGGCTCTAAAATGAAAAATAATAGGTTTAAATTGGATATTTGAAAGAAAGTCCTCAGTGTGAGGATAGTGAGGCCCTGGCACAGGTCACCCAGAGAAGCTGAGGATGCCCCATCCACGGAAGTGTTCAAGACCAAGTTAGATGTGCCTTTGAGCAACCTGATCTAGTGAAAGGTGTCCCTGGCCGTGGCAGGGGGTCAGAACAAGATGATCTTTAAGGAACCTTCCTACCTGGACCGTTCCATAATTCTATGATTCTATGAATTTTCCAAGGACATCTGCAACAAAGCTCAGCATATGTTTATATCTGCATTTGTACCTTGCTGTAGCTACAGCCATCCCTCTTTATACCTATGTAACTATATGTTATGTGAACTGAGGACAGCTTTAAACTTTGCTTCTGGATTTTTAATACAGTAGCCTCTTTGATCTCAGGCCCTAGCTGTGGATTACAGTCCCTTGTGTGTCTGCAGGAGTTTTCAGCCTCCAGAATACACCCAGCGTAGCCATGAAAAGCCACCTGCTGAGACTAGATTTAAATGTATTAGACACAGTTGTGTGAATATTCTGAATATTTGTTGCTTCTGTCTAATCTAGGAAAAATAGGAAAAATTTCACTTTTTGGATTTTTTTTTTTTTTTTTTTTATAAAATTGACTGTGGACATTCTACCTGCTGCTGAACTCAATGCCTTCTTGTTTGTATCTGATCATGTCACTCAGCCAAGAAAGTGTAGAGTTGCAAAATATCCAGGATCCAAGTAAATTTAGGTTCCTAAGATGCTTTGTTTGGCCAAAATGCTGATATTTCTTTACATGTGTAGTGGAACAAACTCAGTCACCAGTGATGCCTTTGGAGTTTTTACTAATGAAAACCTTCACTGCTTTTTCATACTGGCTATGTATTTTGCCATTTGAATGCAGGTTAAATGTAGATTCTTAAATGCCACTCTTCTGAGATGATCATTACCATTCAGGTATGAGACCTAGGGGTTATGATAGAAAGTTTTATGAAAATGTCAGCTCCGTGCTCAGTAATGGTCAAAAAAAAAAGCAAATCTAATGCTAAAAATCATTAGGAAATAATAAAAAATTAAATAGAAAGTTGATTCAGACATTTGGAAACAGAGATGATTCATCCACATCTGTGGCACTGTGTGTGTATATCTCCACTGCCTTCATCACAAGAACAATGAGAACTGGTTAAAAGAATCACAGGATGATAACAGGTGGTAAAAAGCACAGTACATTTCCCACTTCTATTTTTCATTTTGGAAAAGAGGTGATGTAAAGGATCTGTGACAGAACCCTACAAAGTCATGAAAATCTTGATGATAAATAAGGACTGGTTGTTCATTGGCTCTTCCAAAAAACCCACAAAACTAATAGAAACAAAGTAAGCTCTCAAACCAGGATTCAAGACATGTAGGAGAAGTTTTGCCTTCGCTCTGTTAGAACACTAGTTATGAGAAGACCTCCTCCCTCAGAGTAGACTTTGGATAATAAAAGTTTCAGCATGTTCAATGAAACAATGTTCAAGTGTATGAAAGAAAAGTCCACTGATGGTTCACAAATGCACAGAAACTCTGCCCAGGTAAGAAAGTCCCTATGCCAAAAACAGATGGATTTGGAAGAACCTTGGGATAAAATCTTCTTATTCTTCTTATTCTAACCTGTTTGGTAATGTGATGAAAACCACTGTGTTTATTCTCTTTCTTCACCTCATTAGAAAGCCTTGGGGATCTGAGATGTCAGAAAGGTTCCCAGACTTTAAGGATTTAACCTCTTTTCCAAAGTGACTTTTCTGAAAAATTGGGTTTCCTCTTTAGAATGAAGTGATAAAATAACTTAGTGAAAGACTGCTAGACACAGTGACTCCATGATTATGTTAGGATTGCCAAGAAATTCTATAAACTGGGCTTTCTTTCTTGTCATTTAAAAGAACTATATAAAATTTCTCTTGGGACACAAATTTCTGGCAGGCATTGTTTTGATAAAGTATTACAATAATACACCACTGAAGCAATCCTGGATATTACAAAAAAACATGTCAAAAGAGTAAGTTGTTCTTTCAATGTGTTGAAATGCATCACTAGAGCAACAGTTGCCAGAGGAAAAAGGATTGTTATAGGCCACAGTGCTTTAGAGGTTCAGAGAACACTATGAGTGATGTTTATTATTATTTATTTGTTTGGGAGTTTTCTATTTATTGTATGGTTATCACAGAGTGGGCTTTGTACAAACCTATATTAAAAAAAGAGAATTTTAAGAGTTATTTTAAAAGAAAGGTTTTACAGTATGTTAATACTAATACACCATCAAGATGATTCATCAAATTCATTGCATAGATGAAAAAGAAAATTTCAAAATTAAAATTTCAAGCAAAAATTTAAAAGAAAACATATACTTAAGAACTATATTTTCTTCTTCCTCTTCTGGTGATTTTAAGATAACTTTTACTTGGACCCATTAAAAATCCTTGAAAATATGTATGCAGAGCTAGCACAGTGTTTAGTGTAGCTTGTGTTACTGGGTAGATTTCCTTGTGGTGGACAGATTTTAGTTCTTGGAATCCTATGAGTTAGCAAAAATATCTAATTCACTTTTTAAACCATTTTCTTAGCCCCTAAGTATTGAGAATAATCACTTGATAATATGCCTGAAATACACCTTTTAGATATAGAAATAGGAAGGCAAGATTTTCAGCAAACTGGAAGATAAGCATGAATTGCTGTCCTGCTTCTGAGAGTCCTGTCCCATCACAGAAAGAACAAAAGTCAAATTTGATTTTCTCTTGAGAGAGCTCCCTGTCTAGTAGGTTGTAGAGGCTTTCTGAGATGCTGAAGGAAATCCTCAGCCACCCCTCCTTATTGCAGCTCCAGCCATATAACTAATCATTTACATAAGGAGGTGCCTTCTCTCTTGCAGCAGTGCCAAAGTCATCAGTCCAATACAGATATTTTTTACTTTTCCTAGCAAATTTGAATGGCTGGAATCTTTGTCAAATTCCTCCAACTGTGCCTACCCCACAGATTAAGGCTTTCTCTCAGTCCACAACACAGGCAGATTTTGTTCAACCCCTCAAACAGCCAACACTTTCTGATGCACTAACTACAGCAAAAGCATTGGATTTCCTTTATTTTCTGTTTATTTCATGGTACCACCCAAAGGTTATTCTGAAGTATAACTCAAAAAGGGCTTCATTACACAGGAAAAAGTGTCCCATTGTTGTTAGATACTCTGAAAACAGAAAATGCTCCACATCCCTTTATTTCACACCCAGCCAACAAGCTGGCACTGCGTCAGAGAGAATGCAGGCACTTTTTCCAGTTGCCTTGTCAAGAAATGTAATATATAATAACACCCTGCTTCCTTCCTGTAGAAAAACCTTTTTGTTAAAATTGGCATCTCTGTCTCGTGGCCTTGAGAGCCTGAAATACAGGGTGCAACTTAATCAGCTAGAACAGTGCTGTGCTTGCTGTACTGAATGCACTCCAAAGGCTTCCACGGTGTAACGAATGGTCAGATGGTGTGTGGACTGACTCAACTCTCCCCTTGAACATGGTATTTTGCCAACATCTGCATTATATTGTGTCAACAATTACAGTATCACAGAGTTGCTGCTTTCTTTTTGTCTCCTGAATCCATCCATTTAACCGTTCCCGTGTCAGATTATAACACAATGTAGCTATTTCTAGTACCTTTGTGTTATCCAGTCATTTTTCTCTTGCAGACCCACCCCATTTGTCCCAGAAAGTTGAAATACAATATAATTCTGCTGTTAAGTTCTTTCCGAGGGATTTAAAATGCGCAACTCTGAAACACAACAGCTTCTCCCACAGGGCTACAGCAATGTAACTCACCATGCCAGCACCAACACATTACCTTGCAGTGGGTGTTGAAAGAGTGCACATTCCTCATCACCGTGTCCTCCCAAGAGAAAACTGCTGGGACACACACATGGTGTCCCAAGGATGCTCGTTAGTAGTCCCATAGTAAGGTGAGTTTTTCCCTCAGAACAAATGGGAAAGATCATGGTGAGAATGTACACAACTCTAGATGGTAAAGTAAGCCTGCTGTGCCTGGGGAGGCCTGGGGATTCTTTTTTGGAGGCACAATTAGACGGTGTGGTTATTATATGTATGTGCAGGAAGCACAAAGCCAACTGCAAACTGTGCAGAACTTCAGACTTATCCAGCAGTGTGGCAGAAGAGGGGCTGTAACAAGTGGCTTGTACCTTTCACTGGAAGCAAACTGCCAAATCACAAAATCCTGGCTGTCACATATCACAGATTCACAGAATTTTTTGGGTTGGGAGGGACTTCTACAGGCCATCTGGACCAAAACCCCTGCAATGAACAGAGACACCTTCCACTAGACAGGATTCCTCCAAGTCCCATCACACCTGGCCTTGAACATTTCCAGGGATGGGGCAGCCATAGCTTCTCTGGTCAACCTGTGCCAGGACCTCATCACCCTCATAGGGAAGAATTTCTTCTTAACACCTAATTTAAACCTACTCTCCTTCAGCTTAAGACCATTTCTTCTTGTCTTCTCACTCCATGGCCTTGTGAAAAGTCCCTCTCCAGCTTTCTTGGAGCCCTTTTAGGAACTGGAAGGGGCTCTAAAGTCTCCTCAGAACCTTCTCTTCTCCAGGCTGGACAGACCCAACTTTGACAGTCTGTTTCCACAGCAGAGGTGCTTCAGCCCTCAGAGGATCTTGGTGGCATCCTCTGGACTCAATCCAACAGGTCCATGTCTTTGCTGATTTGGGTTTCCCAGAGCTGAATGCAGCACTCCAGATGGGGTCTCATGAGAGCAGAACTGAGGGGGAGAATTCCCTCTCTCAGCCTGCTGCTCACATTGTTGGGGATGAGCCCAGGACACATTTGGTTTCTGGGCCGTCAGCACACACTGCTGGATCTCTTGAACTTCTTACTCATCAACATACCCAGGTCCTTCTCCCCAGGGCTACTCTCGACCCATTCCCCATATGAACAACTTATTCCAGTGTAAAATTGTACTTGTCCTGTGGTGTACAAGGCAAGGAGACTGATGCCAGTAAAAGACAACGACCCTCTCTGTGTATCTAGGACTTGAGACAGAGACCACACAAAGGGCATTGCAAGCAAAATAGATATGATAAACACAAAACAATTAAAAAAATAATTGCTGTTCTAATTTCTGGGGTTATAATACTAAAGGGCAAAGAATTTGAAACACGACATGACTAGGCATACTTGAGTTTACAGTAATACAAATAATAAAAGAGTGGTATGAGGAATCTGTGGCAGGGCTGGCAATTAAACCTGTATTTTCTAAGTCCCAGGGTGAGAATGATAGTCCCCAGACCATCTTTCTTTTCAACTTAATATTTCCTCTAACACAGCACACGTTGCAAAGCTCGTGTTTTCATTATTAAGTGCAGCTCATATTCATAATAAGGGACTAATGATTATTTTGCTAATAAGAACTAATGTAATTTTCCAAAACCACAACCAGGCATCATTCCTTAACAACTTTCTTTGTTTCATGGTGTTTACTTCCTTTTATCCATATACTTGCAGTCAACATTTGGTTGACTACAGCTCAGACATTTGAAGCTTGACTCATTTTTTTACAGAGGTGACTCGAATCATGTGAGCTGTCCTCAGAAATCCAACTGGCCATCAGCCACCTCCTCAGAAAGTCATGGGCTTCACAAAGTGTTTTATGTCTGTCACATATAGCTAGGAGGATGTTCCAGATGGCCCAGGACTTTTCAAATGGTACTAGAGGCCTATGCTCAAGAAAATTAGTTTAGCCCCAGGTCTCACAGCTTAGACTCTGAAGAGCTGGGATACAGTTTGTAGATCAGAGCAGCTAATTTCAGGTGTTGTTAAAGTAGGAGTATACTTACATGCACTTTGTTTCTTCAAAATCCTCTTAAAGATATAGACAAGGGAGTCAGCAGGGTCTAGAGATCAATCCAGTTTATTCCATATCAGACATGTATGTTCTGTCATCTAAAAGCCTCACTGGACCTCTATAACTGCTGTTAATATTTAGTCTCCACCTAGATATTGGCATGTCAGACATAAGTACAAGACATGGAACTTTCTAGGTAGCTTAAACAATCTATCAGTGATAGCTTAAAATACCCAAAATATTTAAATATCACTCGCATATATGACACAGATTTCACGGGATATCTGTAGCTCATAAAGTGGCTGTTGGACACTGGACAGGACAAACTGAGGCATGTCAATTGGCATTAGATGCCAAAATGTGGACTACTGAACCGAGACCTTCATCTCCACTTGGTGTACTTGTTCATGGTGTATATCACACTCTAAGCATAACTGAAGATGGTTGCGTTGCCATATAGAGTCAATTTTTATTGCATTGACCTCTGGATGCTCATCTAATCCAGGCAAACTGTTCAAACTCTTCCAGTTTTTGGTTTGTAATAGTCAGTGTTGATCTCCAGTTAGTTAATTTCCATCTTTTCAGTTTCTTCCATGTTTGTCATTTCTCTGGACCACTGAAAAGTCTGGTGGAAGTCAGAAATAAGGAAAGGAAAAAAATCATATCTGGTATGGTTCTGCTGCTACCACAAGAAACAGAGTAGGATAACATCACAGGAAGATGAAGGAGAAGACTCAGAAGTATGAATCCATTCTATTATTCTCTACTTTCCTATGTTCTTTTCACATGAAAGGAAAAGATTAACAAATATATATGTAAAGTGTAATATCAAATATAAATATGGATATTGTGTCAGAGTCTGAGGAGGTCAAGATGTAGGATCTTTTTTTATTTTTTTTTTTTAATGTTTTTGTATATAGTTAAAAATCTCCTAGTCCGAGAAATAGCTAAGCAATGACCTCCCCTTTGTACCATCCCTCACTTTCCCTTCTGCAGTCTTGTTCAGTAGCATTTTACCTCTCACAGACATTTTCTCTCTCTCTCTCTCTTTATTTTTTTAAGTCTATGCTTCCTCCATGCCTGCTTCATCAGTTGACTCAAGTACCCTATATTCTCCTCCAGACCTGATCTTTATTCAGAGTCTCTTTTTTCTGTATAATGCATATAGACACTACATGCAGTGCCTGTCCTTGCTATTGCACCTGGTCCACAGCCTGCTTTCAAGACTGTTCTGCTTGCATGAACTGGTCCTGAACTGTCTGTCTCTTTTAATGGAGCCAGCTCACCACACTGTAATTTCCTTCTCCAAAGATCCCCTTTAGTCCAGGATTGTGACCTTCCTTTGCCTGCCTGTACGGGGCTTCCTTTCATTTTTCTCTTCCTTACTCCTTCCTTACAAAACTCATAACCCATCTCAAGATACATCCTGAATGGATCCTTATCCATGCAACACAGGAGAGGTAGGAGCAGACTGAGCATCTAAACACCCAGGAAGGAGAAGCAACACCAAAGCCAATTAAGAATAGTTCATGAAGCTGAGATGTCTGGAAGCAGGTGAGTTCTCCCAGAAACTTTGAATGGGTTCAGACTACAGAGAAGCTTCAAGTATTCTCCCTGCCATTTGAATTTTAATCTATAGGGAACTAACCTCTTTAGATTAGATGCAAAACATAGCTCTTTCTGAGAAACCAACACACACACACACACACACAAAGCCCTGAAGAACTGAGCTGAGATCAAAACACTTGCTACTTTGAGATTCCTCTGGTGAACTTGAATCCTAGTCTTGAAGGTGAAATCCATCTTCTGAGTCCACAGAGCTTTCTGTTCCCCTGGAACTTCTTACAATGTCTATAAAGATTTCTGCTCTTAACCTTTCTTGTGTTATAAAAAGCACAGCCACATTCCTCGTAACTATTTGATGTCTTATATAAAACCCTTTTAAAAAAATCCCAAGATAGCATCAAAAGAAAAAGTTGCCCACAGTTGTCTTTAAATACCATGCTTATTTAATATCGACATGAATATAGAGTCACTGCTCTCTGAGTCTCAGAATCCCAAACTAGCAATGGAGGTGCACAACCTAAAATCTGCCAGTTGTTTAAAAAAAAATAACAAAAATAAATAAATAAATAAATAAAAAATTGACTCCATAGGGAAAATGTGTCAAGAGTAAAAGGCAGCGAGGGTGAATTTTGGACAGAATCCAAAAACAATTGTAGGAAAGAAGCTGCTTTTTTTTTTTTGCCTTTTTTTTTTTTTTTTTTTACCCCAACAGCCTCTTGACATGCTTTCTTCAGTTTTGCCACAAAAGTTGAAGTCTTTCCTCAGGAGAAATATGTGTGTGTGCATGTGTGTGTGTACCTGTGAGCTATGGTAGACCCAGAAATTTTAGACACAGGCAAACCTGACATGTGGGGGAGGGGGCAGATGTAGGACTTGCTTTTTCAAAAAAATAAGATATTTCAAATAGTTTGTCTTTGAAATATGTCAACTACCAGTTCCTTGCAATTCTAATTTAATTTTATTTTATTGTTCCCAGCACACACACATACCCACAGGTGCTCATGTATAGTCAATGTATAAAGTGTATGTATATTCTAAGGAATAATTTATTTTGATTTGCTGTAGTCAATGTGTAATTATATGACAGGTCTGATCTCCAAGATGAATAGTTTCTTCCTTTGTGATATGATGAGTATGTCATAACACATTAACATCCCATTGACAGCTGCAAAATATAGAGAGAATCAAAAGACCAGACCAGGAGGGCAAGATAAAATAACAAGAAAAATTGTAATAGCCATCAGGTTCTGGGTTCTCTCAGTTCCCATTGACTTCAGTAGTGCCTACAATCATGCAGAAAGCAAAGGTATTTGTTCATGCTTATCTTTCTCCTAAAGAAACAAAGAAAACTTTATTTTGACAGTTCATTGAAGTGAAAACATATTTATTGCCTCACAAGTACATACTTTTTGATGACAGTGCTAAGCAATCTATTTGGCTGGTATTATATGTGTCTTAAGAAGTAGCTTAAGAGACTGACTTTAAAGAGATTTTGCCACCCTTCCCTCTTTTTGTATTTACGTACTTCCTTGTTGTTGGCAGAAATATTGTTTTATAGCCTATAGACCTGAGACAGGATGAGCACCCAGGAATTTCTGTTTACAGTTAGGCCTGGAGGGCTGAATCAGGACAGAATTAAATCATGTACTCTTCATATTCATGAGTACTCAGGACTTACCATCTAATTAGGAATGATATTTGCATAGCAAATGACCTTAGTATTAAAAAATAATCTTATTGGTAATTTTTTCTTCATTTTCTTATGTTCTGGGGAACAGAATGAAATGAATTGATAAAAAAATGAGAGAACCAAAAGGGAAGAAAGAGTGGGAAATGCGAGAAAGGATAAAAAAAATAGAACAATTAGAATACAAACCTTTAGAGACAGGGATGTGAGATTGAAAAAAAAAAAAAAAAAAAAAAAGATTGTTTAACTAGACATGAAATTCCTAGAAAATGTCTTCCCAAACAGCAGAAATGTTGTTTTTAATTTTCCTTGCTCACATTCACTCCATGGTTGCAATAGAGAAAACAGATTGGCCTTAAACTGTTTCACTCCAAGCTGCTAAAGTTCTTCACTGAGTGTTACTCTTACACAGATGAAGATACTGGTGCCTTCCCATTACTATCAGATCCAATTGCTATTGACAAAGGCTAAATCCAGCAGTTCCTCACTGGAGAACGTTCAAAGCTGCCACAGATTTGGGTGCTGAGAAACACAAATTGGAGCAGACTCTCTATTCTCCATTGGCTACAGGTTGAGATTGTATTTTGTATATCCACATGTAAGACAGAGTCATTTCTGGATGAGCTGTCGTGTTTAGCTCACTGTGGTGATAAAATTCATCCCTGAGGGCAGATTATTCCAGTGTATCCCAGTTAAGAGAATGCCGCTGTAATTCCATGTTTGGGGTGTGTTAAACGGTGCTGTCAGTCTTAAGTGGTTTTGTCACCAGTTTTCTCTGTAGCTCTCACCTGAAGAAATTAGTCACTTCAACGTCTAAGAAACCATTTTTTTCTCTTTTTCTTTACTGCTTTACATGTCCCTACTTTCATGGTTTGCTATGCTTATCATAGTCTTGTGCATGTTACTTTGCAGCATTTTAATTGTCACTAGAACATCATGTAGACTTTTTTTTTTTAAAAAAAGGCAATGGCCAGTTTGCATACAAGCCTGTATGTGATCTTTCAGAAAGCTTCTTTATTGACTAGAATTTACCTAGCTCATAGGTCTGTGTTCAAAAATACTACATCAAATATTCACAGTGTTAATGAGAAAATCCATCTCTCTTGTAGTCAGTGAACTTTTGCCCATTCTTAAGGAGTAGAATTCATTCAAAGAGCAAAAGTGTTTAAATAAGCTTAATTTTACTTGCTAAAATCTTTTTCCTTTCCCCTGAGGTGAATTAAAACAGCAACTGAATATTTGTCGAAATTCGAAATTTTTGTAGGTATAAGGAGAAATATAAAATGAAATAGAATATATGCAGAATTCAAAATGGATAAAGAGAGAGGAATTTGTGATTTTGTATGGATTTTACACCCTGTTGTCATCTTCAGTGATGAAAAAGTTATGGGAAAAAAAGCCATACAAACTTTTTTGGGGTTCTTGGCTTTGTTTTTAACTTCAGGAGCTTGAGTTTAGTCTTTGCTCTCACCTTGTGCAATTAAACTGAGCTCTTTGTAAATGACAACCATGGGCTACCCCAGCTTGTCCTTCTTGATTCTCACAGGCCATAGCTATCAAACTTTCTGGACAGAGGAGTCAAACTACTTTATAGAAGTCTGTGAATAGGATTACAAACTGGAGACAGTAATATCACTCCCAACTATAAGAAAAGATCATCTGATAGCAGTTCACAAAGGTCAAGGCTAGAATATTGTCAGAGAGTCTAGAATATTGTCTTTGATTCCAGGCATTTATTAACCTCTTTATTGCCACAAGAAATGCAGTTTTCATTTCTTACCTCCCTTGCCTCTGCTTCTTACTCTTCTCTTTGTCTGACTATAGTTTTTATTTTCTTCCTCGCACTCCTTTAGTTTTCAGCAATTTCCATTTCTTTTCCCCAATCTCATCTTTCATCAGGTGAAGAGATGAGCAGAAGAAAAACTAATAGTGACATTGAAAGTGTTTTCAATGCATCCATGAGAGCATCTTTACCTCATAAAATGTCTGTGCAATCCAGACTAGCCCATACATGATTCTCTGATGGTCCAGAACCGGAATAAGGGCTGCTACGACCATATTAGCACACCAGCTGTACAAATTAACTACACTGACAATCGGGTTATATCAACCCAGCCAAGGTGCTTCACTCCTGCTGAAGTGCTACTGCCCAGTTTTTCTCATATAGTTTGTTCAAGCCCAGATTTTCTTCGTATAAGTCCTATCAGAACTTCAAAAGGTCTTGGTACATTTCATTCAATGAGAGGTGCTGTGGTTGACCCTGTACAAACATTTTAACTCTTTTGAAGCAGCACTGTGAATCGAAGTACATCATCTTTGGGGTTTGTACACTCATAGTCTTCAGGTTTCTAATCTAAACACAGTTTTTCCTTTGTTTTAGGTGACTGCTGGGACCAAACCCATGTTTTTCAATTAAAGTTTGACATTTTACAGTGGGAAATCCTTAGTTTTACAGAAGAATCAACAGTTCACTTGATAAAATGGGTCAACTCCCCACCAAAAAATCTTTAGTTGTACTGGGAAAGGGTCAAAGGGTCTTTTTTTTTTTTTTTTTTTAAGAGAAGAAAGCTTAGTGCACACATTTTTTGGCAGTATTTCAACTTCAATTAATTTTCTAAAATATGTAGCAAATTATGTATTATTAGACAGGCCAAGAGCTAAAGACCACTGAAATTAATGGGAAAGGAGAAGCCTTTAGGGAAGAAGACTGAAAAACTGAGTCTCATGGTTAAGCAAAAGTATCTGTGCCTTTTGAAGTACTGTTAAACTGTAATTTTATTTTCTTGTCTATGGCAATGAACAACCAGAGAAGGTCAGACTTTGCTTTTACCTCTCTAGTTTATGGTTAGTAAAGTCAGATTCAGGTTTACAGTGGAGTCAATCCTTACTTGTCTGCCTGCAGACAGGGCTCAACATATAACCAATGATATTCAAAGAAACAGAGCTCAATACTGTTAGCCTTTTTTGCAAGAAAATAAATAAGTTGTGAATGTTATTATCACCAGAAGCTATAATCCAGTTGGAAATAGTCTATTCCCCGAGTTGTTACTGTTCATGAATTCTCCTTTTAATAAGCAACTGAAATTAAAAGTTTTCATGGAAATTATTCCTCATTCAGCATATTTTTTATAACTCTTCTCCCTTTTTTTCTTTTTTTTTTTTTTTTTTTTTGTGCACAAGCAGAGCTCTGCTCTTAGAAAATACAAGTTTAATGTTGCAGTTGTTTCCATAAGGGAGAAAAATGCTTCTCAATGTGAATTCCCATTATTGGAAACTGGGATCAGAAAGTAGCTTTACTAGGACAGCTGGATTTAGAAGCTAAGTCTTCGTGTGCCGGTGTTTTCAGTTGCGCCTTGGATTGTCCTTGATCTCACCTTACTCTTAGACTGCTGTTACAAATGTGCTCACCTTAAGTTGAGGTACACTTAGTTGTTTGAGCACTTAGGTTGTTTTTTTTTAAGGAGGGGACTGATGCTGCCTGGATTGCTTCATTTAAACAAGCCCGTGCGTTTCTCGTTTTTCAGACGGAGCGTTCGGCGGTTCTTTGTTTACATGATTACTCCTCCACCCATGATAAAGATTGATTCAGACAATCAATAAGGGCTTTGAGGGAGAGGTGCTGTCATACCAACAGGTTTTTAATACACAGGAAGACCCAATACAGCAAAGTACTTAAGCACATGTCAGAATGACTTCCACTGACTTTACTCACTCTTCGTACACGTAAAGTTGGGGACGTATTTAAGTGCTTTGCTGAGTCAAGATTGTTCTGTGCTATAAAAGAAGGTAGTTGGCACAAAGAGTATCAATGCCTTCTGAGCTGCTGAGAGCAAGTCATTAGTGGATTAGGAAGTAAGGCTTAGATCCACAAAACGGGAAGAAAAGAAAAAAAAAAAACCTGAGGATGATAATGGAAAAAAAAACAGCCCTGAAAAGACGTGGCAGTCATGACATTCATCCATAAAAATGTAAAGAAATCCAAAAAGCGAAGGTCACTGATCCATCCTTTCTTCATCAATTGTGCTGAAGTAATGCAGCTCATGGCCTATTGAATGTAAAGATCCCCTGCTGTTCTCAAACGCTGGGTAGAGAAATACAATGTGCCATCGACAACTTTTAGGCCCCAGTAGGGTGAACTAAGGACAAAGTCTTCTTGAGTACTGATTTTTTCTGCTTTCTGGGGTGAAATTAAACCCCTAACGGAGTCAGTATACAAGTCCCAGAGCCAGGGGCCATTCCTGCTGTGGCTGAAGCCAAAAATGTATCAGTAACTTATTGAAAGCTTCATCAAGGATTCAGTTTTGATCCCAATTTCGCTGACCTTGCAGAACTGGAATAACTTCACTGAGGGCAGAGTGATCAATCTGTATAGAGAAGACAGTACTGGTAACAATAGACACCTGCAGTCTTTGCTTTCAGTGTATAAATGCCTTGAGAAAAACACAAAAATAAAACATCACTGGGCATGAGATGCCATCCTTACCATAACCCACATGAAAACCCCCTCAGAAGGGAATTTCTTCCTGTTAAAGTAGCCACTTAAAAAAAAAAATCCTCCCAATGTATTGTTAAAAAAATTATTGCATCCAACCTGAGTATGTCCCTAGCAGTAGGCTAGGTTATGCCTGCTGATCTTTTCAACTGGAAAATTCTTCCTAAAGGGCAGCATGCAACATTATGGATCATAGCCTACCCTAAAAAGAGAAAAAAAAAAAAAAAAAAAAAGGAAAAAGAAAAACGGAAAAAAAAAAAAAGAAAAAAAGGGAAGAAAATTGCCCTGCAAGCTGATAAAAGCCCATCTGCCTGCTTTTGACAAGGCACTGTCATTCTTCACAGCTTCGCATCCTGTAGACATTTAGAGGGTCATAATTTCCAGTTCAGTTTTCTTTTTTTTTTTCCACTCCTCTCTCTTCTGAGTGGAGCAACGTTTGAGGAGTAGGCTAAGACGGCCTGAACTAATTCATCTTGTGACCTTTTAGTGCCTTCAGAGCAAAGTGATTTAATAGCACTTAATCTGTCAAAAAACTGAAGCTTTGTAATAACTGTATATTAAGCCAGTTTTTATGGAGCATTAGCTGAAGTCCTTTCAGTTTACAAAATGGGGTGGTACCTTGTCTCTTCTGGTTTGTTTTTTTTTTCTTTTTCCTCCTGTTCTTCCATGAATCCCTGTTACTCAGTAACACCATTTTGTATTTAAGGGAGACAGGGAAAATCTCAAGACAAATAATTCCATGCATTATAGGGTGCATGGGAAAGGTCTTTTCCCATCCCTGTGTGATTTATGGGTTAGGGTTCTTGGAGCTGACAGGCAATAGAACAGACAGCACATTCAGGTTCCACGGGTAGTGGAGGGATTGGCCTTCTCAGGCTTGGCCATGTACCACAAATCTTAACCTAAATTTTAAAAAATTAAGGAGGGATTATTTGAAGACAGAACACTGAGAAGAATTTGTCACAAATAGTTCCTGCTCTTACCCCAGTTTTGGTTTAGGAATGCTTTCTCTAAATTAATGTGTTTAATCTCATTTCCTTGTAAGTAATCCATGTATTGATAATATGACTTTTTTTTTTACAACATTTTTATAACACAGAGGCTAAAGTAATTCTGGGAAGAGATAGTCTTCTTGCCTGCCTGTGCCACTAAGGAACGTCATCTTTCTTTAACACAGTTAAGTAAGAATGAATATAAAAGAACAATAAGAAAAATGAACTCATCAAAAATCAGAATTTTCAAGTCCAATATTTACACATTCACTTTCATCTCAAAACAAGACATCAAACACCTGAAAGACCAGAATGCCTTTGTTAACAAATAAAATTAATACAGATCTTAAAATATTTTCCCTGTGTCTGTGACAGAGACTGAACTGACTATTCTGAATACTTCATGGGAGTTATAGTCTGGAGATATCATATGGAGGATTATAAGAGGAAAGCAAGTTCCAAAGCAGTCTGTGGAGGGCTGTTTCATATGTTCCCTTCCTGTCTTCTGCTTCTAAGTCTCGGTTTTCCTTCTCCAGATATATGGGACAAGGGTTACCTTGCAAATCAATCTTATATGTACGGATTTTTTTATTTCAGTTGATTTGGACACCAGAAGCTGTGACTTCCAGTTTAACAATTTCTTTCCCTCAAAAGATCGATCACTAGTCAAAAGTATTTGCTGCTTGTTTCAAGGCCCTCACACAGAATTCACTGAAGTTAAAAGTTCCCATTACTGACAATACATTCACGTCTTCTATATGACTCCTATCCTGCTGTTGTTTATAACATTCCCTTCCTGTAAAGAACGTGTAAATGTTTTGGGGTTTTGGGTTTCTTTTCTCAGAACAAAATTGATATAACCTTAGAGGAGTGTCTTTGTTCTTTCTGCTTGTGCCCTGGCTCTAGAGGTAATTTCCTCTCACATGTAAAACTGTGTTTGTTTTTACTGTTTCCTCATGAACTCTCTAATTCACTGTGTGATGTCCCCTGCTTGGCCCTTCTCTGCCTGTGGTGCTCACTGTACTGAAGTGTTGAAGATTAGGATTCCAGCTGGGGGTTTGTGCTGTTTGGGGAAACAGAAAACCCACAGGTAGATGCCTAGTGATTCAATTAATTAGGCTAAGAGGTGCCATATATCACCAAATCTTGGATTTAAATGGAGACTTCCAGGTCTTTGAATGCTGGGTGAGAGGAATGTTCAGAACATATAAACAGAAAGTGAGTTTCCTTCAAAAGAAAGAAAAAAACCCCACAAAACAAAACACCACAAAAAAACCAACCACCACCAAAAATACGCTTTAGTCAGACATAAGTTAGTAAGATACTTCACCAAACTTGATTTTACTGGCAGTGGCAGGTAGAGAATCATTATTAAAGCTGTAACGAAAGGCTAGTTTCAACCATAATGATATACAGCAGCAGTTCTTCATAACAGAGCAACAAACTGCCAAATAATTACTTTTCTAGACATGAAAACATCAGTTTTCATTAAAAACCAAGCAAATAAACAAGGGGGGAAAAGCTACATCTTTGTAACTACTGTTTGGTAAACCTTCCTTCCTGCAACATCTCTCTCCCTCCCTCTGTGTGCCTCTCAGATTATTATCATTATTATTACTATTATCTTAATGTAGTGCTTAAATTAATCCTTTGTAAATTTTTTATAAATACACAGAATTAAAAACTTGCACAGCCCTCAGAGAATGCAAGTTAGGCAAGATGAAGCACAGATAACTAGAGGGCATGATTTAAGACAGACAGCTCTAACTCTATAAATTTTCCCAGTCAGCATTAGAGTCGCTTAATATTTTATGTAGTATTCCTTGCTTATATGTGACATTTTGAGCTCCTAATAAAGATACAAGTCTGGGATTTTTTCTTCCACTCTCCTCCCATCCTTTTTGTAGATTTGTAATTATCAAGAAACTGACAGTAGATTTTTATGTTACCTTTTTTTTTCTTCTGGTGTTTTCTATCATCATTTATCAATAATTCTGGAGGTTCCTGAATGCTACTCTGCAATTATCATTCTAGGCACAAATATTACTTCTTTTCTTGAAAACTGAGTGTAAAATTGGCATAAAATTTCCTAGAGTGATGGGTTTTATACTCCTTGCATCTTTTATGCAGTTTTTTCATATATTTATTGCGGGTAGCTGTGACAAGTCAATCACCAGAATTTGGCTATTCTCAATGCTTTATCATATATCAACTCTGTCAATATAATCAGCAGTTATGCTTCCTATTAAACTGTCAATCAAAGTGAGCAATTCCAAAATCAGCCTTTCTCTCTCCAAACAGTTACATCCCTTGTTTCTAAACTCAAGTGTCCTCTCCCATGCACTCAGGGGAACTCCATCTTCTCCCAGTGCTCACTCCCTTCCAGACCTTTTTATTCTCAGTTGACCATGTACCTGGACCTGTCAGTTGATCAGTGCAGTCCCTGATTTCCTGTTCCCCCAGTTCCCACAAATTTTTTGGTCAGAAGTGATTTCTGGCTGACCACGCAATTGAACAAAGAGTTTCTCAGGATGATGGTGGGGACAACAACTGACCCACAGGGGTTATCTCTTGCACAATGCCTGGAAGTAAGAATCCTAGTTAGGGTTAGCATCACTCAGCAGTAATAAAATTTCACTCATCATGAGCATTATTAATAATAAAGGTGTCATGCAACACCGCTGCAGTAGTGTAGTGCAAGTCATTTCAGTGAAGCCATGTTCAGTGATTTGTGTCCCAAATGGCAATGTATTTCTGTAGTTTGGGTACTGAACCAAGACATTAGCTTTCTCCAAGGTTCTGCCACTAATCTGGGGCAGGTCACTTAATCTCCATTTATCTTTGTTTATCTTCTCTATTAAGATGTTGGTTTTTTTCTCAACACAAATGGAATCCCATTATTCCTAGGGACTGCACCCACAAAATGAAATCCTGACCTCAATTAGGCCATGAATGTACTACAGTGACTGTAAAATCAGGAAAGCCCTTTGGGGTTTGTCTAATTTATAGGCAGATGTTCCAGGAGACCAACATCTTCATCTCGTCTGTGCTGTTACTTTCTCTTCAGAGGCAATGGAAGGAACAGGCATTTGAGGAAAGAGGTCCATATCTTTTAAACATGGATATCTGTGTTGGCTCACATGAATTGCATCTCAAAAGTGCCTACTTTTCATCACAGAAAGAAAGAGAGACATAAGTGCAGTGGTGGCTGACTACTGAGGAATGGAGACCTCTGTCACAGAGCTCTGAGGTTACACAAGATGGTACCAGCCTTTCAGCCTTCCCAGGCTTAGTTTTCTTTCATTATCATTCAAATACCAAGAATAACTCTTGTCATACTCATGATGATAAAAAGCAGGTAGAATGGGATAAAAGAGTATTATTCCAAATGACAGCAAGGTTCAATGTGACAGCAAGTCTTGATTCATATTTGGAAATAGAACAAATACACATCTGAAAGAAAGGATGCAGAAACCAAGCCCAGAACTTATTTCCTGTTTTCCTAAGGAATAGACAAAAATACCTTTCTTTCTAATACTTTTAATTGAAATTGAGTAACACAGTGTTCAGAACCTGGGTACAGACCAAATTATTTCTTTTTATTTTTTTTTCCTCTCATCCAGAAAGATCCAAAACAGGAAGCATGCTTCATTTTAAGTAAGCAGAGCTGGTAATATTCTTTTCAATAACTGCCTATGGAAGAAAGTTAATAAAGTCATTGGGCCAAACATATGCATGTGTAATTCTAATTACACCACAGTCATGTTTAATATAAAACCATCAACTTTGTATTCAGCCTGGGAACCAAGCCTGCTGACTTCAGTGTAAGGATGAATTAGATGAATGGTGCACTTTATAGTATTTCTGTACAGTTGGAACATCCTTGCCCTTTCTTTATTGCAGCTGAGATTTAATTAAAAATAAATTAAAATAAAAATTAAATTAAGTGAATATTTCTCATGTATTAAATAATATTTGAACATCCTCTTCATGTTTGCTCTCAAAATAGGGAATAAGTGCAAGATTATTTTTTGGCCAAATGAATTTACTTGATGATCATTAAATACTATTCCCAAAAGGCAAAAACATCCATGGCTTTTTTTCTTTAACTTTTGTGAATTAATATTTATAAGGAATTTATTAGCATAAGGTTACTGTAGATGAAACCTTTTGAAAATTTTATTGTTTAGCTCTCAAGTATCATGATGATTCGACTTCTGAAAAAATAATAAACATTGATAATACATTCCTTTTTTTCTTCAGTTTCTTTAAAAAGGAGTCACCACTTTCAAACATAGTTGCCCAAAATTAGGTGTGTGGCACCTATAATGAAACAGGGTCTCTTATCAGAACTCAAAAATTCAATCCAAACACCTTTAGGGTCCATTTCAAAGATATGGACTACTTATTTTGATATCTGCTTGAGGAAATCCAAAGTAGAATATATTGGGTATTCCTTAAAATTACCTCTTAAGCTATACACAACTTTAACTCTGTGGGCAAACCCTGTTCAGGTTACAGGATGAGAACGTGGTGTGTGCTGTCCCCACCTGCTTGTATGTAAAGCAGAAGCTCCAGATTCTTGTTTTATATGTACACCGGCCTGAAATATATATTTTTTTCTCATAAATAGCTTTTATGCCCCAATGTCCTCCCTGAACTTTTCATGCCTTGTTTATTTGATTTTAGAGAGGGCTTGTCTCTCAGCACATCACTGAATAGTTTTGGTTTTAGTTATGGTTCCTAAGGTGCTGGATTAAAAATAATTCTCTGATTTACATTATCCATTTAACTATTGCATCAAGCTTGTATTGAGAGGCCAACCAAATACAAAAGCTATCAGCAGTAATCACAAAAATATTGAGATTAAAAAGAGAGGAACATTATTTCTTTGGAAATAATTAAAATTCTGTCCACAGAACAGATGAGTTAAGGCAGTCAGGTATATACCTTGTAACTACTCAAACGCAACTTTAAAATGCTACATTGCTGCCTTTAAATTTACATGGCGCTAGCTTTTCCAGAACAAGATCAGAATTCATAATTTATTTATATTGTTGTTTTTTTTTCTTGATTTAACCTTTATTTTACAAGGAGGTCTCTTAAAATATTAATTGCCCTTTTTCTTACAGAGACCTAACAAAGGTAGACAGCAAGGTAGTACTCATACACAGCAGGAACAGAGGGAGAGGGGGGAGATATTTTCAGGGGAAAGGAGAGAAAAAAAATGCGTACATGGAAAAAAACCTTTAAATAATACATCTTCTGAATGAAGTATTTTCTTCTTGTAATCTCAAAAATTATCTACCCATTCTTGTCATTTCATATCTATACTTTAGCATTCGAGATTGTAATTAAAAGTCTAAAGTAGTAAAAAAATAAATAAATGAAACTTCAATACATGCATCTAGGAAAAGTAAATGTTACAATCCCATTTTGTCTGTGAGGAAGAATTGAGAGTCAAGGCCAGATCCAACCAAACATTTAGGGAACTAAAAGTAAGGCTGTAATTTTCACGAAGAGAAAGCTACATTATTTACATAGTCTCCTTTTATAAAGCTTGTGAATACCACAGTGCATCTGAGAGGGCATTCAGAAACTCAGTTCTCTACCAGCAAAATTTCTGTTCTGCTGGGAGGTTTAGTTTATCATTCAGTTTGAACTGAATTCCTGTTTTGAACTCCTGGATGCTTCCAGATTGGCTTTGGAAAGGGACAATCCTAAAGTCCAGAATCCCAGAACTGCAGAATAGTTTGGGCTGGGTGGGACATCTCAGGAACATCCAGTGTTCAAACAGCATCCCTTCATTTCCTATGCATGAGGTGTTCAGAGCCTTGTCTGGAAGATTATTAATGTCTTCAAGGATGGAGGTTCCCTAAAGTCCCTGGGGTTTTACTCCAGCTTTTGGCCACTCTCACAGGGAAGAACTTTTTCCTAATAACTAATAGCAGTTGTCCTTGCTACAACTTCTGTCCATTGTCCCACATCCTTTTGCTGCACAAAGAAAAGGCTTATTTTAAAAATCTAAAGCTGTATCTTAAAACTGACTCCTTGTGTAAAATTTTGAAAGTCACATACAAGCTCTATTACAAAATCACAGACTCTCTTAATATTTGTGTACCCAAGTTAACATCAACCATTTAATCTCTGTCCATAGCTATCAGTTATTTACAGGAAATAACTGCTCAAAGTTCAGTGGAAGAACATCTATGCTTTAGAGAATGGAGGAGAAAAAATAATCCATGCTCACACATAGATTTTCAGAGGCAGGGTAATAATTGTCATTTAATTGATGGTCCAAGACAACTTCAACATCCATACTATTTCTTAAGTATCCTAGTATCACCATGACCACATTTAATCAGCACCTCAGTTTGATGTCACAGCTGAATGATAGTATCTCTAGGAGCACAACTGCCCTTTTCAGTGTGATAGGCATCTATGTGTAACCAGAACTACATTACAATATTAATAGCATAGTTACCAACAATTAACTTTCCCTGATACTCTTTTACCCAAAATTTTTAACATCCTTGACAGTACTGAGGAGATTATAACATCTATTAGATTCACAGCTGTATACATTTTGACTGTAGGTAACTTTTTAGTCGAAATGATCCTTGTGTGACTTATTTACTGAGCACAGAAAATCTCAGTGTGAAATGGAAGGAAAAGTAGTGACACTCTCGAAGTGTATGGATCGCATTTTCTGATAAAGGGAACATAAATGAGCATCAGTCAGATAAATCATTGTCTCTTTGACAGAATCTCCTGAGTTTGCATTTATTTTCTACAAAGTAGCGTTATTTGGTTTAGGGACACAAAAGAACTAGTTCAGATGCATATTTATTGAAATTTTTATAGGCTGATCAACATTTCCAAGGTAAGTTTACATTGCATCTCATTCAGCCTGTCCTCATTGAAGTGTTTTAACATTGGACTGGTGATTACAGTATTTCTGATCATCTGTCATGTTATACTAAATGCTGCCAGGTTGACTTCAAGTAGGGACTTATTCCCTTGCAATATGGGGAATATAATAGTTCAAAAACAGAGAAGAGAAAGTTAAAAATCAGATACTCTGACTTTTGGTGTATTTCTATATAATAGGATTATCCAGCAATACTTGGGAAAGAAACACTCAGTGAGAAACATGTTTAAATGCATCTTAGTTTACCAGTGCTTAGCATTTCACTCAAGAATTATGGCCAGCCTCAAAGATGGGATTTACCACTTTAGATTAGTGGGTAGGGGAATTCTGAAAATGTGGACCCTTATTTCAGGTATAAGAAAGAAGAGGCCTTTCTCTTGCCCAGGACATGGGTGGAATTATTTCACCCCTAAAAGATTTGTACCTCCCAACAGAAGATGACACCCCACTTTCTTTTGTCCTCCAGCTTCTACTGACCTTGCCTTGCACTTGCTGTAACACCACTAGCTACCTTCAGTTTTTAATGGGAAGTCTTTCAGGAAAAAACAAAATCATCAACACAAATTTTTAATTAATTTCTCACAGAAGTTGTCCCTTCCCTTCCCTTCCCTTCCCTTCCCTTCCCTTCCCTTCCCTTCCCTTCCCTTCCCTTCCCTTCCTTCCTCCCTTCCCTCTTCCCTTCCTCTTCCCTTCCCTTCCTTCCCTTCCCTCCCTTCCCTTCCCTTCCTCCCAGCCCCTTCCTTCCTTCCCTTCCCCTTCCCCTTCCCTTCCCCCTTCCCCTTCCCCTTCCCTCTCCCTTCTCCTGCCCTGCCCTGCCCTTCTCCTTCCCTTCTCATTTTCCTCTGTTTTAGTTTTCGTTCCCATCCCTTTTTCTTTTCCAATTCTTTCAGCAAAGACAAAGCACAGCCCATACAGATGAACATGTTAAAAGACCGTAGGAGCAGCTTGTGCAATCTTTCCACTGTTGTATTGCCCACAACACTGCCAATAACATGCTCCAGTGCTCCATAAGGCTTTCACTTCCCTCTCTGACAGATGCCCAAAAGCAATACACACCCCAGCTTCATCAGACTTGCACTTTAATGGAAAACTTGAACAGTAATCTCCCACACTTTCATATCAGCACCTTTGCCTCCAACTAACTTTGCAGCTTCCATTTGGGAAGTTATTCTGCCTTAACGTGGTTAAGGAGGACTCCGACCCACAAACCACTCACTGAAGGGTAACAACTTACAAAGCACCAGGATTGCCTGGTAGCTGCATTCATCTCAGAACCACAAGATGCTCTTCATCAGTTCGTTAAGTTAATTTAAACCACTCTCTTAGAGGGTGCAAATTAACAGTTGTGGTGAAACTGGTGCCCAATCTGTTCCCCCTCTAGTGCCAATGCCTGGCTGTATCATTCAGTTTCTCCTTTAAGGATGGTTGGGATGTACACATAAATTCGTGTGCCACTTATTATCTTCTATACAGGGAGATAAGTGGAAATGATGACAAGTCATAGAGCAGCATTTCTCTTCTCAGTAAGCAGGACATTTAGCAGAAGTCTCTGGCCAGCATCATTTAGCAACACCTATTAACTGCAGAAGGAGAGGGAGAAAACCCTTCATCGGGTAGAGATTAGCTGGCAAGGTGTGCACAAGATGTAAAATCTGGTGCTGTGTGAAATTCTCTCCTGTGAAGAAGGTTAGAGCAAGGTTCTGTTTGCAGGGCTAAATGTTACTCACACTGAGCTGTGCCAGCAGCAGCAGTCTTAGCTGCCTTGGTAGATAAGCATGGTTTTTCTTTCCTGACAGAAAAGCAGCATTAGCATCCCTAAGAGTTTAATATGAGGAGTCAGGTCCTATAAAAATGATGGAGCTGGCATTAAAAACAATAGTTTTAAAAATCAAAACTCTGGCACTTGAAACAGCATATTCAGGGTACTGTTGATATCTGCCAGTCTTCACATCAGCTTACAGCAAGGATGGCTCCTCAGTAGGATGCCTAATGGAGGCTTTATAGTTATCACGATGCAGTTCTTCATCATCTGTTTCACATCCATTTTGTCATTATTCTGCTCCTAAAATGTCTCTCGCTCCCAAGATGGCCATGAAGTCAGTGCAGCAGCATCTCCTGAGTCCTATGGGTATAGGAGGACGGGGACTGACAAGCCTTAATGCTCTCTGCTGAATTGAAGGGGATACAGATGAGATCTGTAGAACAAAAGATCTGATAGTTGCTTTAGCTACAATCCTAAAAAAAAAAAAAAAAAAAAAAAGAAAATGGATGTTTCGTGTTAACTTTTCCTTGAAGAATTTACCCTTTATCCAGGTCTTAGGCCTGGAAGTCAGCATGGGGAAGACAAGATGTTTCTCCTTGGTGCCTTTGCTCTTCTCCAGTGATCAGAAAATGTTGGAAGCAGCCTGCCACAGTGTTAGTACACTCTGGTCAAGCAAGGTCAGCACTGCTGTAACAAGTAGCTCAATATTTATTCAGTGCATCTCCCCAGTTCTCTTCCATTAGAAGGAACAAGCTCAGTTTCAACTGAATTCACAGCAGCAAAAGCTATTGCCAAAGGTGGGATGCCTGTCTGTAAAAATCAGATCCAGCCAGCATGATGTGCCTGTCAGGGAAAGCTTCACAGAGCCAGTGTAATGTGAATTCTCTGACCAGACCTTCCCAAGGCAGATGGGAGACAAAATCACATGTTCCTACAGCCAGCATAGTGACTTCCAGTGCAAACATCCCCAGTGCAACTGGTGCAGTCCTTACAGAAAGGCAGCCATTAACCAGTTGGGACACATAATTCACTGATGGCTTTGACTACAGAAGTCCTGATAATGTCTTCTCCTACATATAACATCAATTGTTATGTTTAAACAGGTAATAAGAGACACCTTGCAATTCCTTGCTTCATTCTGTTCACTCTAAGTGTGGAAATAATGCTTTATATCAGTGTTTACCAAAAGACTTTGGAGGGGGCAAAGTAGGAGCTGACGTCCTCAGTTGACTCTTTTTAGTCATTGTCAGAGGCAGACTTGAGAAAGGGAGGCAAGTTCCCTCAGAGCAGTGGAATCAGCTTGGACTGAGTGCTCTGCCTGCCTGGAGGCAGACACAGTCCCACCCTCCATTCTGGGCTACTGCATAGGAGGAAAGGAGAAAAATACTTCGGGTTTCTCTTACTGGGAAATAGTATGTTGAAGCTTTTGCTTGTCATCATGAAGGTTTCAGTGTGGAAATACACGAGAAGTTTTGTTGGTATCACATCCCTGTGTATGTTACAAAATGGATTGAAGCAGGAGGCTACCAGAGTAAAATCATGGATTGTTTTTCCCCAGCACAGTGTGGCACCAGGTGGACTTAAGCACAGGACTGAGTAGAAAGACTTATTAACTTGAGTTCAGTCCCAGACAACAGCTCATGGACCCAAAGGGTATGTCTGTACTGGTAAATTAAATGTTCCTGGGCTCTCAGGCCAACTGGCATGGAACAGTCTGCTTTTATGCTGGTAAACTCTACCACTTTCCAAACCAGTTGGGAGACTGTAAATTGAAACCCCATCCATGCCAGGAAACCGTCCAGTCTTTTAGTAGCACCATCGTGTTTCAGCGCCCAGGCACACTTCAATTTACTAGTATACACACAGCCAATCTGTCTCACCTGGAGCAGTTGAAGTATCCTTATCCTCTATTTCCATGTCCCTGTTTTTTTTAAATGCTAATGAACAAAAAGCATCTCTGCATGAGATGCACCCATGATATTAGAAACACTTTTTTCCCAACCCATATAACTGAGTCCATCTGTGTTGACTGGGAGTGAGTGTAGGAAGAGCTGTCATCCATTGGCACCAGTGTTAGATAATGGCTGGTACATCAGCTCCAGAGCAGCAGAGATCTAATTTGGTTATTCTGTCACCACACACAAAGATTAGAGGGTTACTGATTGCTGTGGAATTATTTCCAGTGCAGCTGTAAATTCCTCCTGGTGCAGCATAATTCTTCAGACAGCTCAAGTTGATATGTTATGGTGTTATGAATGTCCTAGACAGAAGTGACTATTATATTACCTGCAGAGTGTTTAGACTTTAACAGATCAACCAAAAAAAGTAAGTACCTCTAAAACTGGAAGAAGTGTGTGTGTAGATGAGGTCTTGTAACACTGCTTGTACAGCACCCTTGCTGTACTATCAGGGTGCAGATCATGGTACTTTGCCTCAGTGAAAGCAATCTTTCTCTAAAAACAGGGAGGATATAATTTATTTTCATACTTACAAAATGATAAGTGTTGTTTATGATTCCAGTCAGCTGCTGAGATCATTCACGGTGCAAATGAAACAGGAAACGTTTAACAGAACGAAGCTGAATTTCAAGATGGAGATTGAATTTCTCCAGTTAAAGACACGAGATGGGCTAATTTTCAAGTGTTTGTATTCATTTAAAATTGATTTCTATATGGTCATATTTGTTCTTGCTTCAGACGTGTTTTCAGCTTTCCTGGGCAAGTTACCCAAGCTACAACTTGTTAGCAATACAATAGTTTTACAAAGGTCATTTTCCAAAACACACTATGGTATTCTTAAGGCTCAAAAGTGTATCTAGTTTTCATGCATGTATATGCTTACAGGTCTACAAAGACCAAAAAACTAAGACGCTTTCTTTCCTGCTCCCATTGCCCTTTGGAAAATAAACCCCAAGTTAACAAAATCCAAGAAAACATTTCTAAATAACCTTAGGAAAAATATTTGTTATTGTATTTTTTCAAAAACAAAAGACTGATATTACTACTATGAAAATTTGGAAGAATACTTGTAATTTTTTTTATTATTATTATTTTATGCTGGATAAGCCCTTTGTAATTACAGTTACCATTAAAAACTCTATAGTTAAGGTAGCTGTCAGCACAACTCATCTTTTTTTGCCAGATTCTCCACAGGTTTTTAGTCTGTCAGTTTAAAAATAGTCCTGATCTTCAGCAATAGCTGAAATTTCCCTTACTTAAGAAATCCTGTCCTCCATGAAACACATCGAATGAGAATGAAGTAAATGAGACCTAAAGAGGAGGATGTGCACACGCTTCTCCAGAGGGTTAGCTTTAAGATATAATTCTTTCTGGTTTGATCTTTTATGGTGTGGGGGGTTTATTTGTCTCTTTGTTTGCTTGCTTTACTTCTGGGAATCAAAAAACATGCACACCACCATGTTTGTTTCCATGTCCTTTTCTTTCCCCATCACTAAAAAATAACCTCTATTCCAGTGAAACTGCGCATTGTCACATAAAGATCACAATTCACAGAGTCTTCAGGAAGTTCACCAGGGACTTTGTCTTTTCATTATTTTCACTTGAAAGATACTCTAAAATTTCAGAGGGGAATGATGGCATATGTCCAGAAGGAGAGTTTTCTGCTAACTTTACTTCTGAGAATAAAGAAGGGTAAATGCCAAGGTCAACACAGCTCATAGTATGGCTTTTTGGAGCCCTTTGAAAAATGAGAATAAACTTCACAGAATTAGGTAACGTATTGTACAAAGCAAAGGTGGATAGCTAACACTAAATTCTGAGCTATTATGCCCAGCATAGCTCAGATGCCTTGAAAAACCCACAAATTTGTGACACGTACATTATTTGGTAGGTGGTAACTGAGATAGAATTAAAACAAAACAAACCAAAACCAAAACCAAACAAAAACCCACAAAAAAACCCCAAACCAAATTAACAACAACAACAAAAAACCCCCCAGATTCTGCACTTTGATTCTAAAAGGTAGCCAAAGCCAAGAAAGCAAGACAATAAAGATTTCACAATCATACGGTATGACCACTGATGTTTATGGTCAGTCAGCAGCTCTGCATTCAGCAACTTCCCTGGTCAACAGGAACAAATGGAGAAAGCAAATCCATGAAATAAGAAAAAGCCATTCTGTGACTTAGCATCAGCAGGTAGATATTAGAGCCAACACATTACTCATGGATAAAATAGAGTCTTAATTAAATTGAAAGTAGTCTTAAGAGAACGTGTGGAAGCTGAATGCTGAAATTGCCTCCCTCTCTTGCCACTTGAAAAGCACATTTTGGTATTGAAAACACGTATCAACTCTTCCTTCAGCCTCTGCTCTCATCTGGGGAAAGGGAGGGAGGGAAGAGGAATACTAAGTGATATAATGCAAGTAGGACCTACATAGATATTTTGTCCAAATAAGTCTGTTACTGGAAAGGTGAGCTAAGTGGATGGTTTACAGGTGTAAGGAATGTGTTTACATGGTCTAGAAATCCTACACAGGACAGGATCAGAAACCCTTTTGTTAAAGGTAAAAGAGCCCTTAAATGCAAGTGGACTCAGGCCTGAATCACAGGCTGACACAACCAGTTCATTACATCTGAGGAAATCTGGAGAATTAGACATTAGAAACCCAGAAGTCTAAGCACAGGTCAGAGGCTAGAAAGATCAATCTCTCATCTCCACTTGGACTTACCTGGGCTCCTGACCTGACATCCACCCAGGCCTTTACACTTTACGACAACCCTGTCTGCTTGATTTTTTTTTTTTTAATTCACATTTTCCTTCAATAAATGTTTTACTGAGATCCCAGTTACCAAAGGCCAAATAAATAAGACCTATTTTAAAACAGTGTAAAAAATAAACAAAAAAGAGTACAGAAGAGTGGTGATTCTTCACAGATATTATTTGTATATGTTCCTCATCTGGTATGAATTTCTTGGGATTTTGGGTTGCTTATGTTGGGTTTTTTTAAACAAAACAGCAAAGACTTATAAGGTGAAGCCTTACTTTTTTTTTTTTTTTTTTTTTTTTTTTTTTTTTTTTGCTTAGCTGGGTTGAGGCTCAAAACTTTAATACAACAGCTTGATGTTTTTGTAACAATATTTAAAATATTCAGAAATATTCTTTTTTCCTTATAAGTAGTATTATTACATATTAAAATGCAAACATATGTATTATGTACATAGATGTATGTATTCATACATATATATATACACGTATAACATTGTGTTCATAGGTAACATACTTAATATTGACTGCAAGTTGCACTGCAACTTGATATTCAAATTATCCATGAGACAACAGACTGCGTTGTGGAATGGGAATTATAGCAGACAGGTTTTTTGTGGGTTTTTTTTGTTGTTTGTTTGTTTTGTTTTGTTTTGTTTTATTCTTGGCATAAACATTGCTGGAAATACCATGTGCAAACATAAGCTCCCTAAGTTGGGGGTGGGGGGGGGAATATTTTCTATGGGGAGTATTTCCTAGATGAAATCACTCAAAATCATCTTTACTTATTTTCTCACTCATTTTCAGACCTTCAGTCCTGGATTAAGTCAGTTGTACTTCCAGTCAAATAACATTTGATGCACTTGTAATGTTCCAGGGAAATCTGCCTCTGCCCACTGAAATATTTCCAGGGTTTATTTTGAGACCCTTGCAGGGTGGAAAAGGACACTGAGAGTTCAGTGTTTTGCTGGCATTTATGCACTGCAGACATGATCAATAAAGCTCACAGTCACATATTTTATTATAAAATATACAGTAACTATAATACACTAATCCTATAAATACAATACATAGGATTTATAGTTTGAAGTTCAGTAGAATCATGTATTTGGAACAGGGAACTCACCATCAAACAAAAAGAATGTGGGGTATCAAGAGAGGTAAGAATATTGGCTAGATATCCCTAATTTTAAAAGACAGAATGTAGGATTGGGATCACACATCTGTTTTCGACCCTAACTACTGTCCAAGGAGCCTGGACTGCAACAGTCTATTCCCCTCACATCTCTGCTGGGAATAGAGAAGGAAAAGAACTATGCACATCTAGATAAACTCCTGTGGGGCCACAGAAGACATTTTAAAAAGTCTCCCTGGCATCAGTATGTATGAACCTAAGGCATGGGGGAAATTTATAGAAATTCTTAAATCAATTAACATGTTAGGTTCTGAAGAGATATTGTAAACTGTCCAAAGTAATAAAATCAGCAATGCATGGCATTACTTTCCTCTATGAAGAGCTTGAATAAATAAGACATTTATAAAAATGAGCAGAAAATATGAAATGAATATCCCAAGAACCATGAAAAAAATATAAGCTAAAAGAGAAATTGAATTTTCCTCTGACTTTCTGAGAGAGAATGCAGTTGTGGATTTTATACATAATTTATAAGGGAAATTGGCCAGTTCACTCAGGTATACCATATCAACTTTTAGGAAAGATTAAGCAAGCTGTCTTCTTTTAATTGAAATCAAATATAGTCACAGAAGAAAATGACTTCTGCCCATGGAAGAATATGGTGCTGTCACATGGCCAACAGCATTTACAGTGTACATGGGGCTTTCTTCTACAAAGTAAACTTCTGTTTCAGTTCTTGAGCAGCCACAAAATGGTGTGAGCATCAGCAACTTCCCCCATCTCTGAGCCAGTTCTCCCTTACCTCTGCCAGTACCTACACTTACATTTTACTTTGTGTACAATAGGGTAAACTTATGTCCTACACACTGTTTGCATCTCTAAGAACGTAAGAATTGGCACAGTTGATCAAACTAGTGATCCATTTAGTTCAATATCCTACCTCTGAATTAAGGGTAGTATGCTTCGGGGAAAGGTGTAAGAAAACCTTTAGTGGGCAATAATGGAATGACCTGTCACAGGGAAAATTTGGTGGGCACCTCCAAAACCACTGAATGCAATTTCCTGCTGTGTCAGGAACCACATCCTGGAATGCCCTTCTTAAATATATAAAGCTTAGTCTTAACTTGTTAAATAAAATTTAATCTTTCATTTTATCCTGGACTGTTTGAAATCATTAAGAAAGGTGAGCGCCTTTCCCAGGTTCTTTCATTGGCTCTGTCTCTGTCTTCTTGCCATATTTAGTAGGCTACTTAAACTCTCCATGATTCATTTTCCCAGTTCATAATTAGGCCTCCTTATTTCACTGGAAGAGGTTTCTGATGACTACAGAGATCCTCACCTAAAAGTTTGTGCAGGTCTAAGTGCTTATTCTAACAATAAAAAGAAAGACACCAATACAGTTAACTTTACATTATCCAGCACAAGATAAATTGAGGGTAGTCTGGTGATGACAAAACACTAGTCATGCAGGTCTCACTGCTAGTGGACAAGGGAAGCTTCAGACGCTTCTCCAAGAGGATTGCCTGGCTTTTGATGTGTAAGCTACCAGTGGCTGCACTCTGGCCATCTGGGGAGAGTTGTGCTGCTTGAGAACCCTCCTGAGGAGCTCTATAAGCCGGTCAAGACCTCTGGCCCTTGGGATCCTTGACTACAAAGACCATAACATAGCGGCAGCTGGGTAGAACTGGAGCTTTATCCTGCCAGATGTAGCTCATCCCTGACACTTTTGAGCCTGATGCTCTTGACCCATCTCTGGAAGTGTTCAAGGCCAGACTGGATGGAGCTCTGAGAAACCAGGTCTAGAGAAAGGTGTCCCTGCACACAGCAAGGGAATTGGAAATGAATGATCTTTAAGGTCCCTTCCAACCCAGGCCATTCTATGATTGTCTGTTTCTAAAAAGAGGACCAAGCAGACCAGCAATTCCCACTCCTGAGAGTTCTGTCCAGTGATGTTTCATCCAGGTCATCCTCAAAACAGCAGGACTTACTAACCTAAGCCTGAAGGAAGACCATGGTTGTCAATAATCAGTCATCTGAACACGGTATTGCCACTGACCTTCCAAGTCCTGCCATGAATGTCTACAGCTTTTCATTTGTGACCTGAAATATAAAACAGCAGGTAAATAAACACATGACTAAATTCTGAACTTCACAGTAACCTAGGGAAAAAGAGCAGATAATACTTTTCTACTCAAGCTAAACAACAGATACTCACTAGTCTTTTTAATCCCTTTATTAAAAGGCTTAGGATTTGGCTGTTCCTTAGCTCAAGTAAAATGAGTTTTTAATTTTGATGCAGTAGTATCTGTGCTGAATACCTAGTACATCCTGAAAGTATCAAACGGAAGTGTATACAAGGTTCAAGACAAAACTATATATTGTTGAATTGTAAATAAGAATAATAAAAAAGTGGTTATTCTTTGTTCAGAAAAAAAAAATCATAAAGTCCTTTTTTGCATTAGTTCTCCACAGGTGTTATCAGGATGCACACAGCTAGTAGCATAACTAGGTTTGTGTAAACTGAAAGATGCTAGCAGTTTTTTATTCTGTTCCTAGATCCACACACCTTTCCAAAATCAGAGTTGAGTCCTATGGCATATTTCCTAATGCTTCTCTGGTTTGACTAGAAATATTTCAGTAAAAACTGGTCCATCAAAATACCTAAATTTTTCCCACTACTTTGAAATATCCACTAAGGATGCTAAGTTTATGTATTTGTGTGAGGATGCATATGCATATGTGCGTATTTATATGTATGTATACACAAATTAAAAAGATATATATAAGCGAAAATACACAGATATCCAGGAAGTTTATCTTTTGGGAAAAAAAGGTAATTTTGAAGTTGTTTGTATGGTCAGAAAAACAACAGTGATAGAGTTACAACTGAACATGGAAAACATTGCAGGTTGCAGTGTAAATATCTGGGAGACAACTGAGGAGTGTGGGTAGAAGTGGTGAGAAAAGTTTGCAGGAGAGAAATAAAGATTCGTGCAGAAAGACTGGGAAATAATTAAAATGAGCAGGCAAGAAGAAGTGCTAGCACAGAAGCAGAAAGGAGATAAGTTCTTTAGCTAAAAGGAGAAAATAAATCAGCACAGACAGAAAAGTAATTTTCGGTCAGTAAGGTAAGAGAGAGAAGCAGCAGAGTTCCAAGATGAGTTTAATGCTTGTGTGGGAATGCACTTAGAGTAGAAACAGATTTTGAAAGAGAGAAAGTTGCTGGATAGGCAGGGGGTTTGCTGGTTTAAGATAAGAATTAGATTAAGCGGGAGCCATCAGCATCTAGAAACAGCAGACAGATTGCAGCAGCGACCAGGGACCATTGAGACCCTTTCCCAATGCTTCAGTCACATCCAAAATCAATTGTCAATATTAAAAAGACTCTTAACATTGACTTCAGTGTGCTTTTGAGCAGGCCTTGACAGAGGACTACAGATCTGCAGTGCAAAAAGGAGACTTGACAGAAGGATCAAGTTTTCCTACCCCAGTTCTTCCTCTCAGAACTCATCTGTAATTTGATCAATACCCCTATCTAAATTTTTTTTTTTGTTTAAGAATCAATTTTTATGCTTGTTTCTGAGGATGGATAACTGTAACTAGTACTTTGTACTATCTAATGAATGGCAGGGAAGAGTGAGTCTGGGAAACTGGCATGGTCCAAGGAACATTGGTCTTTATCTGCTCTGCTGTTCAGGGAAAAAGTTTACTAGTGGGATCCATATGACTCTTTCAGAGATTAAAATAACCCTACACATTATTAGTATAGGATAGAGAATAGAGCAAAGAAAGGAGTTTGATAGAATAAGAACTGTATTTATTTATTTATCCATCTTTTTTAAAAAAAGCTTTACAAAGTTGTATAAATAGGACAGCTGGAGACCTTAGAGAATGAGCTGACATATAATCAGTGAAGGTTTCCCTCCAGAGAATTGCATTTAACAAAGAAACAACAACTGTTGTTGCACAAGTCAGCAAGCCATGGGACAAATCCAATGACCACTTTTTCAGGTCTAAACGGGGTTGAAATGGCCCCGTATGATTGCAGGGTCATATCTCAAGACTGTTGAAAATGTATGTTAACCCCAAACTTCTGTATTTTCATAGTAATCCTTCCAAGCATTCATTTTCAGAACTGCACAAACACTTTGATGACTGTTGGAGACAATTTACTGTTGACAACAACCTTGTTGTTGGAGAAGTTTTTCCTCATCTGTATTTAGACATCTGTACACCAAAAGGCAGAGTTTCAATGTTCACCCAACACACAAACAAGTGGTTAAGTTCACATGTCCACATTCTCATTTTAAACTGTTTTTTAGCTCTGTGACAAACTCCAGCAAAAAAGCAACTGAGAAAAATGGAGGGACTTGGATTGTTACGGGAGAGCTTTAGAAGCATAATGGTGGCTCTGGGGCACTGTACAGATTCTGAGAAAAATTAAGATAGAAGATGAACTAGGGATATGGGAGAAGAGAAAATGTTCTTTTTTAGCCCAAGACACAGAGGTATGAAAAGCAGAATCTTCACAGAGTTACTTTCCTCATTTTCTTTTTTTTTTTTTTTTTTTTTAATCATTGGCATTTGTAGCACACCAGTGTTCCCTAAAATCATGAATGTGGTGTTTACACCTTATTCTAAATCATTAATGAGACTGCCAAATGAGAATGCACCAAACACAAATCCCTTTTATAAACACTTTCCTCTTGGCTTGCTGCATTGTTATTTATTACCAAAGCTTGTTTATATACCTAAGGCACTTTTTACTCCATCTGACAGAATTCAAATTCAAATCAGTTTGGATTAATTTTGTTCATCAGCTAATTTTATAATTTATTTTTAAAAGTCAAGACTTTCTAAGGGTCTCTGGTTTGGGTTTTTTTCCTTGCTATTTTTTTTTCTTTTTTCACTTTCTTTTTTTTTCTTGTCTTTGTTCTTTTCTTTTGCCTGTAAGCCAACAAATAAGGGCACTCATTGATAATGAATATGATATTCAGATGTATTAAATGATTTTCAGATGTTGTTCCTGACACAATGCATTTACACAGTGAAATTAGTGAGATAATTGTAACAGTTGCCCTTCACTGAGGATGACTGTACTTACCAATTGTGTTATTAAACTAATGACTTCACAGGTATTTAGGATCCATCTGCTGCTGCCAAACATAAAAATTATTCAAAATATTAAAAACTGGAAGGGGAGAGGAATTTGAGAGAAGACAGAACATTGAATAGATAAGTAAGGGCTAGACAGATGCTCAAGTGCTTAAATTATATTGTGCCGCTCAAATCTGCAGCAGAATATTTGGCTGCAAAGCGCTGCATGTCATAAAGCATGTTCTACATTTTCATGTTTATTTTATATGTTGGGCTGGTTCTTGATACTTGATAACTTTGTATCACTGAGTGTCCCATCACCTTGGGACGGTGGAGGGCAAGTTCTGATGGAAGGTGCTTCCACTATCCAAGCTAACAACTAGGAGATACCTGAAGTGGATCCCCTCATATCTCTGTTTGGACCTATTTCTTCTGCTGCTCATCATGTAACAATCTTTGGTAAAGAAGATTAGGCCTTAAATTGAATCTCTGATCTAGAGGTGATCTTCTATTCTTAGTTTGTCTCTCTTCTTTCTTTCTCACCCTTGCATGTGCACAGATTCAGTCCATCTTGCCACATGCTGATTTTGAAGAACACTGATGCAGACACAGGAAAGAGATTGTTAAAGGACTGCAGTCAAAGATCACAGCTCTGTTCCTAATGCTGCCTTAATAAAAAACCCAAAGCTTTCTTCTCAAGAAAGTGATCCACTAGAGAGAGAATCTTGGAATCATAGAATGGTTTGAGCTGGAAGGGCCCTTAAAGATCACGTTGTTCAAAGCCCCTTGCCATGGAAGGAATGCCACCCACTAGAAAGCCCTGGACACCAAACGGATTTTGCAACAGCCTTGAGAGGCTAATGGGAGAACTCAAAACCAAGCCCAGAAATTTACTGCTCTGTATTTTGGCAGTTGCGCTGCTTCCACACTCTATTTTTCTGATTTTGCCAATGAATGACATTTCTGAGTGTATGGTGTTCCTTCCCAAATATTTTTCAGCACAGTGTTTTATGACTTTCGATGCTGTGATTTCCTGGGAAAAAAAAAAGAACAAGCTTCTACACCAACTTGCACCCCAAGGTTTTTTTTAATTAACTGCCAACAAATCCCTGTAGATCTCTAAGTATCTCATTGTAAGAAATGCAATAAATTTCTGCACAAAAATGGTAATACTTTGAATTACTGACTGTCCAGATTCTTCTTATCTACCAACAAAAATAATAAAATAATCAATATTTTTCATTTTCAAAGAGTCTTAGCAATAAGGAGATAACATTTTGCTCTTTTTCTTTTTTTTTTTTTCTTTCAATTTTTCTTAGGGAAAAAAGTTGGCCTCAAATAAGGTCATAATAACAATTACCACCAAAAGCCAGATATGTGCCCAGGTATAAATGTCTTTTTATTTCAGTGCTATGTGACTACTTCATGTAGAACGTGGTTGGACATCACCATGGAAGACCTGCTTGAAAATCTTAGTTCCATCAAAAAATTCAAGTTTTAGGACCTTAAATGTTGTTGGTTTTGTTTTTTTTTTTTTCAAAAACTAAGTTATTTAATAACCTTAGCTCTTCTGTCCTTACATCTGTCAAAGAATAGGGGACATACCTTACTTTAAGCCTTACGTGAGCTTTCTGGCAACTATTTTGCTCAGTATAATTTAATGTAGATCAAGACAGCTAAACACTGGGAAGAATGTTGAGTTGCCCATGCACATCCACCCAGAGCAACTTGCAACACTCTTTATCTCTGGGACACATGGATAGGACACTTACCAACTATCGAAGACCTACAGGAGATGGATGCCCTTCTGAAGAGGCACCAAGAGGCTGCGGAAAGTAGGGAGTGATGAGGTTAAAATGTCACAAGGTGCTGACACTTAGGACATGTTTTAGTCACAAAAATGTAAGGAGTTTAATCTGGACCTAAATATCTGTTTGGAGAATTAATTAACTGCATTAGAAAACCATTTAGCTTGCTAATTATCAAAATATCCCATTTTAGAAGGGATGGCTTAAATGCACATGTAAATCTACAGCAGAAGTACTAATAGAAATTTTGGAAACCTGTCTCCTTCTCTTGAGTGTTTTCATCAGTGTTCAACATGGCAAAACCCCAGATTCTGTCACTCTCAGAAGCAGTTGGGTATTGGGCAGGTGTATCTTCAGTTTGTATGTTCTGATCATACTCCAAAAACAGTGGTCATTTGAGTTCAACCAAAAAGGTGAACAAGCCTTGATGTAATTGGCTAAGGTCCTTCTTTTACATCAGTGTTTGGAAATCAAAAATGAATACACGTTTTCACATTTTCTGAGTATGCATTTACCCTTATAATTATGTGTTTCAAGGTTTCCAGTTGCCTGGGCATCAGCTGATTTTAACAAGTGATGTAGAAAAATCTGTTCCCCAGCCTACATATGAGCAGGTCAAAAGAACTTGACCAAAAAAAGGGCTGATCCAATAAAAGAGCAGAAAGAGAGAGAATGAGAGAGAGAAAGGAAGACAATGATAAGATATTTAAGATCCACCTTGGAAAAGTGGCTAATGTCCAAGGAGCCTGCACATGAAAAACCATAGGTATGAAGATGCTTACTTACTATTACAGAACATTTGACTTCTTTATTCCATAATAAGTAGCATAGGGACTTAGTAATGTACAGGGATCTGAGGTTGTCTTTAACATTCAAGTAACTACTATGACTATTAGATTATTTCAGTTGGACATCAGTGTTTCTGGGTGAATTTATTTTTTAATTCTGATCAATTTTCTTAAATGAGTCTTATTTCTCTTCTATACTTAAATACAACCAAAGTTTGCGATCATGTCCTCCCAATCTTTTTCCTGTCCCCTTTCATGTCAATTGGCTGTGGTTTTTTTTCATTGAAATATAATGAATATATATATATATATATACACATACATATATACAAAGATAGTCTTTGTTTATCCCACCTTCAGTGGAATTTTTCTGAGTGTGTTTTGGAAATACAGGCTTGCAGTAATTCCGTTCAATCCTGGACAAAACAGAACAGCCTCTATTGTTATTCTTTGTGCCATCCATCAGTGGGAAAGCTCAGTCACAGATAAGTGTTTACAAGTCACTTCACCTGAGCATCATCTCTGTATACAACCCATGACAGCCAAAAACATGTGCCTCCATGACAGCAGAGATATTTGATGTAGACCATGAAGCTAACCCAACCCTAGGGCTGTCCCCTTGGCTATGATAGACACAGTTTGCAGGCTGAATGTCTGTCATTCTTCTGCATTTCTGATTCTCTCTTTTGTATATTTGTTTGTCCTTATTTTCCCCTTGGGAAGACAGGACTAAAACTCAGTGTCAGTCAATCACCGAAGGAAACTCTCGTCCTATCAGAACGATTTTGACTATACCCAGTGTCACTTGAAGCTCTGGACACATTTGGTTGGCATTTCAGTAACAGGTACATGTTGGCCATGTGAAAAAGTGATACCTGGGAGGACCAAGGTGATATCTCAGCCTGGTGGCGCAAAAAGCATTTTGCTCCTTAAGCTACTACAGAATTTGGTTGCAGTTAATTGACCAAATCAAAAGTCCTCATCTAATCCCAATGCCTCATCCAAACTGTTGTTCTTCATGGATTTCTGGTTCAAGTTTAGACTAACTTAAAGCATCCAGGTATGAAATACAGAGCTAAAAATCCAGAAGGGAGTTTTTGGCTTAGTGCAGCTAGAGTTTGATGATGAGTATTGTGCATATAGTAACAAGAGTTAAGCAATGACATGTCTTTATTCTTCAGTGTTATATAGGGGCTGAAGGAAATAGCTAGCTAGTGTTCATCTTCATTCTGACTTTAATAAATCCAATTCTGCACAGAGAGAACAGAAATAAAAATTAGATGTTATGATTTTGATTCTTAAAAAAACAAACAAACAAAAAACCAAACAAAAAAACCCCAACATTTCATGATATTTCATGATACCTCTTCAAAATAATGTGATTATTGAACAGAGTCATAAGTACAAGGTGGTCTCTGTAGTAATTGATACAGATTGCTGAGCTTATTGAATTAATTCCAAATTTTCCGTGGTAGAAGTCTGTTGGGTAGGTAAGGTTTCTATGATGTAGAATAAGATATTCTGAGCCACACATCAGACATTTGGACCAGAAGAAAGTAGCTCAACTTGTGATTTGTGAAAGACTGATGCTTCATACAAAAATTGTAAGATAATTAGCAAAACACTGTAAGAACATTTTCTTTCTTTGTAAACAGCATAGTCACATATGATTGTCTCCTAAATGCCAGCACTTACAGGAAGGTGTAGCTTGTTCTTGCAGCCAGCAAGAGTCAGGAGCCATCTCCGAGCTTTTGTCAATGCCTCCCCTCCATGCTTGTAATTCTCACAGTAAAAGGGACATCTATTAAAATGAAGAAACAATGTTTACTGAAATTATTAGCTCCTTTTTCTAATATCTCTAGTGCTGCAGGGCAACCAAAAAGCCATTTGTTACCCTTCCTATTCTTCTTTTTCACCACCCCACTGGTAAGTTTCTTTAAAAGGTGAGGAGAATAGTTGACTGTGGAAGTCTTGGCTGGCCAGGATTTAAGCACAAAACTTGCCTAGAAACAGTGTGTTAAATAGCTCTATCAAAATGATTCAATGCTTGCACTGAGATACGAACACTTTGGAGTCAAATGTCAAGTCAATCTGAATATGCCCTGGCAAATTTAGCAGTGAATAGTCTTATCTGGAGACCACTGAGGTTAATGTGATGCTTACACTGGGTTTTAGAGGAGAGTGAATAACAGCCAGGGATTTGGTCTGTATTTAGTCTTTAAACTATGAGAATTTTAAGAGCTTTTAGCAGGTAGAGTTTTATGGGACTCTTGACAAACTTCTGTCTCATCTGAAAGGGATTTTAAAAAATTACTTCGAAGGACAACATCAGAAAAGACTTTGCCTCCTTAATAGACAAAACTGTAGACACTGAGTGGCCTATCCCAATAATATACATTTATTTGTTTGCATTCATAGAAACCTATGGTTAAAGATATGGACTTTCATTTTCCTCACCTTCCTTGTGAGCTGGCACAGCAGTTTATATAAAGAATCACTAAGTGACAGGGTGAATATTTTATATTCCTAACTTTAGAGCTTACCTAAAATCCTTTTAATATGCCCATGTAGGGAGCTACACCAATATGATAACCTGCGTACCTATTTTAATGATATATTTTCTGAGCAGAAAAGCCATATGCCACCCTTTTGTCCTCCCTGCAACAAAACCTAATGAGGGGAAATTCAAGCTATTGCGGAAGATTAGAAAGGGGTAAAAATTCTCAGATGCTCTGGATGAAAATTTGTAAAGTTAGCTGCAAATATCATTGCATAGCCCCTGACCGTTATTTTTAATCTCTCGTTGACAAGGAAAAGCTTGTTGGGAGTTGGGACTTGTTATCTTCGTTTTATGGGCCACTGCTCTCGGAATAACAGGGCTGATAGAGCACTGGTGGTAAGTCAGCTGGGAAGGAGAAATGGACAACTGAGCCACACAGCACACAGAGTGTGAGGATGAGAGAAAAGTGCTCTTAGTGTTTCTGGCAAGGAAAAGCAATTTCTTCACCAGTTGAAGGAGTCCTTGTGAAATAAAAAGTCATGTAAATTACTTCTTCCTTTATTTACTCCTTCATTTTGATGTTGATCTAATTCAGACTGACGTGAGCAAACTTTTATTTAAAGCCAGTTAGATGAGAAATGAGAAGTTTTGAAACACGTTTCCAGGGAAAGGTTGGAGGCATGCTGTGTTTTCTTTTTCTTTCTCATGTATTCCCGTGTTTGCTATGAATATTGATATCTGACTACCTCAGTCTTTGATGTCATTATCCATATTGCTCCTCTCCAGCTAGCAGTTTCACACTCCCAGACCCCCACCACCACACATCTGGAAAGGAAAAGTAGTGCAGATAAAAAAAAACAAGGGCAATGGGGAAAATCTGTGTGTTAGTTGCATCATATCTGAGCTGTCAGGTTTCCCAAATGAGGACTTTTAGGGATCCAGGAGTATGGTGTGGGGATGAAAGCTCATTCACACTACACTTCATTAAGGACACAAATACTGTGTCACACTTTAATGAACACTGACCTGTTAAGACCAGTAGAGACCTCCAAATTATATGGAAACACAATTCTGTATAAACAACATGTGGTGTAAAAGCCATCCATGTTTAATATCTTCTGTTTATGTGGGGCTTAAATGATAACCCTTGAATTGGTAATATTTTATTTGCCACTTGTTTCTCTGAATTTAGGAATAAAACCTATTTTCTTTCATCTACTGGTTGACACTATAGGTAAAACTCCCACTAGTCTAAAAAAGTTGAAGTTTTCAGAAGCTGAAGAAAGTTAAAATCCATTTCTGTCTGGAGAGTTTCAGGACTACAATTGCACTTAAGGTTTCAGTTTACTCTCCTCACTGACTTCTTTAACAGAAGTGGAGCATACATTTATTTATTTACTTCACTAGAAACAAGCTAATTAACTCAGCTCATCTATGTAAAGAACAAGCAGAAGGTTTTTTTGGAAGTAGGTATATGAGGAGAGCATTAAATTCCAAAACTTTACCTCATAGAGAAAATCTAATGTCTGAAATCCACTGGGATTTTGCAGTCAGAGTTTTAAGGTATTATAACTACCCCATGGTAAGGATTTGCAGGAAAGACCAAAGCAAAAACAGCAAATGGGACAGGAAGGTGATATTATAGTTAGTGCACAGAAGCAGAAGGGTCGCTAGTTCATAGAATTGTCAACATTTTCGACACAGATAATTCTGAAAACATCCACCAGTTTGATATCCATCTGGACCTAATGAGATTCGACACAGTAGACCCCCTTGAACTTCCATCCCCAGAATGTTTTCACCTTGCCTTTTGGACGTGCTCACAAGGGAGACGTGTTGGTCCTTTCATGTCAGACCTTAATTGGAGCATATATTCCCTTCCTCACTGCATCTGTTTCACTAGGGACTTTCATCAGATGGAGTAAAGGGCTTTTTCACTCTCTCAGCCCCCTTTAATACAGAGCATTCAGCTCCTTCTACAAAGTGTCTTCATTTTTTTTTCCTCCCTGTTTTTGAGGTCTCCTACTCATTCTACTATTGAAATGTTGTCTTTGTGCAGTCTGTCCTCTGTATTAACTTCTCCTTCTGCATGGATCTGTCTGCTCCTATGTGAGTCTGCACTGGAGGGGAGAGTGAGGGCTCAGGGGATCTTTGCATTTCATTCTGGCTTTCCACGTTTATGAACGTATTTTCCATCAGCATTGTACAATGTGGGGGATTTTCATCTTTCATCTTTTAACCTGTTTTCCACATCTATTCATGGACCTTCATCTCTGTTCCCTATATTTTTTAGACCCAGAGATCCACATTTTTTATTACCCCAAATATCTCTACTTCAGTCCCACTTGCCATATCACTTTTGCTTTGTGAGTTCTTTTCAGGGAGTACTCCTTCTTTTCCCTGTACCCTTTGTTCCTGTACTTTCTTTTCTCTCTTGTTAAATGCCACACAAAGATGTCTTTCAGTAGACAGAATGGTCCCCATTGGTCTGGTAATTGTGTTGGCTGTACTCTTATAAATGTTATTAGGAACCAGAAGATTTGACCTTGCTGGTTGTTTCTCAGTCACTGTCGTGGCTCAGACTTTGGATCTCAGCTGAGCAAATCATGTAAACATCTGCTGTTTTCTGCAAGACTGCTATTCGAGATGATTTGATTCAATTCGATTTGATCCAATTCGACTCTATGCAGAGTACTGCAATTCCCACACTATCACAGTATTTAATGCCTTCCAATACCACAAAGACCAATAAACTTCTACTTCTTAAGGGTGATTCTGCTTCTCAGCTTCACTGGTGTCAACACAAAGCAATTGTTTGGTTTTTTGTTGGTTTTTTTTTTTTCCTTTTGTCAAATCCTCTGCTGAATGGTGATCTTGTTCTTTGACCTCTGTGAAACCACATCTGCCTGCAAACTGTAGGCAGAAAAAAATATGCACATGTAATAGGCTAATTTTATCCACTGTTTTCTTACTAACTGCTTAAGAATTCAGTTTTATGAAACCATAACAATTATATGATGACAGTACTGAAGATAAATCTATCATCTGCAAACCAAAAGGTTTCACCTTATCAATATTTCTCCACTGCTTGTATTGCAATAAATGATTTTGAACTTAACTATGTCGTTGCAACCATTATGTAAAGTACATGATCATGTTTAGAGTGAAACCTGAATGCAGCTTTTTTTTTTTTTAATGTGACTCTTAAGTGACTGTTTCAAAAACTGCACCAAACAATTTTACAATGATTGACTTCTGAATACAGCCTTTAATAGCACTGAGACAGTGAGAGACAATCTGATTTTACTAGGCTTTGCCACAGCTGTTAGGAAAGTGACTTTCAAATTCATAAAAAGAATGAATTTCATAAAATCCATAGGAAATTTGTTTTAGATGTATAATTTAGCATATATTTGAAAAGATTCAAATAGTTACTTGTCGAAGAGCAGAAAAGGCTCAATTCTAAAATAGCATTCAGCATTTATCACAGAAGAAAGACAGCCACAATAGAGGCCACCACTCTTGAGACTCTAAGATAGCTAGATATATCTGACTATTCATTTAGAGTGCATTACTGATCAAAGCATACCTTCCAAACTGGGTGTAAAAAAAATGTTCCTGCTACAAGAAGGTGCACTCTGATAATAAAATTTAATAATTACTTTTCCAAAGTGTCTTCCTCACCCAATTAACAGGCCATTACTGTCAAGCACTCAGGAGTTAACAGGCTATGTAGCACAGTGTAGGGGACCGAGTTAGAAACAGAGCGCAGGAATTTTTCTGTCCAGCCTGATTCTGTAGGATCAGTAGTGCCCTGCAGCTTTACTGTCATCACACCTGTGTGATGCTTGACCCTAAAGCCCAGATGGAGCATGAGATAAGTCAAGCCTCAAAAGCAAGTTGACCAGAGGTGTTCAGAGACATTGGGTGTTGTATGCAAACACAGTGTGGTAGGACTTCAAAGCCACTTCTGTCAAGAAAGATGAGCACATGTGAGAGAGACTGGTCTAATTTCAAGGAGAGATATAACAGCTCTCTTTTGAATGCTTAGTGAGACAGGCTTACAGATACTCTTCCTTCCAAAAGCACATTTCTAAACTAGTCATTATAGAATCACTGAATGGTTTGGGTTGAAAAAACCTTAAAGATCATCTTATTCTGCCCTCCTGCCATGGGCAGGAACACCTTCCACTAGAAGAGGTTACTCCAAGCCCTGTCCAATCTGGCCTTGAACATTTCCAGGGATGGGGCAGCCACAGCTTCTCTGGGCAACCTGTGCCAGGACCTCACCACCCTCACAGGGAAGAATTTCTTCCTAATTGCTGAACAAAACCTACATTTTTTTCAGATTAAAGCCAAGATTTAGTCAAGATTTGCTTTATCTAGCTTTTTTCAGTGGGAGCAACTGGACTCAGGGTTCTGAAAATTTGCTCTCAGAGGTAACAGCCAAACATATCTGTGATATGGTCAAGACTTCAATTTGATACATTTATGTATTTATTAAGAACAATAAGTAAGTCCAAAAACTCCAAGGAGAGTGACTTTTCAGCATTAGGAATTTTTTTAGGTCCTCCAAGAAGATAAGTATGCATGAAAGGCAGAATTAGATGGAATATAGCTTTTGAACACAGCTGGGACTCCTCTGCTTTGGGGAGAGACCAAGGAAAATGTGTATCCTGAAAGAAGTCCCAGTGTAAAGTCACATTGTTCTAAGTATGACTTTCTAGAATTTAAAAAAAAAAAAAAAAAATCAGATGTGTGCATGATCCAGCTTAGACCATTACTGGAAATACTCTGCAAAAGGCACTTTTTTTGTGTAGCTCAGTTATTTTTTCACTTGTTTGAAAGCAAAATGCCTGTTTCCTTCTCTTAAAAAAAAATGTCCCTTTGTTTTAGCACCTTCTGCCTAAGTACTTCAGCATATTGCATTATCCACACTGTGAAATTTGTGGGTGTAAATCTTCCCTCTGTGTAGAGTCCTTGTTTTTTGTTTGTAAAAAATAGAGTGTAAGGGGACATAAAACGTAAGTGAATCAAGCCCTCAGCTAGCATTTAATTGATAAGAACTAAAGCTAATATTAGATAACAAATAAATGGTCTGTTGCACAGGCATTTAATTAAACACCAAATTAATGCAGTAATGACCTACTGGAACTAACAGCCAGAAATGCTTTACTGCAGGCTAGCATCTGGAATGTTTCACCTTTTTTTTTTTTCCCCCCCTCTTCTCTCCTGTACAAATACATTGAAAAGACATACATTCATTTTTAATACTCAGTCTGGAGTGCTTCTGCTTTGTCCTTTGCCCTGTCTGAAACCTTGACATCACTGGACACCAAACAATCTTTGCTGGTGCCTCTTTCCTGATAGGCATAGCAAGCAAATGGCAAGTTGGTGTTCCTTTATGTTCCCCCTCCACACCACCCTCTGCGTCATTATCTAGTTGAAAACCATACACCTTGGGTGATTACACACTGCCCAGAAGATTAATTGCAGACAGTACTTTGGATAATGGTCTCAGGTATGGAGCCTACCATGCCGTGGAGGAGGCACAGGAATCAATACATTTCTTTATCTGTACAAGCCCATGTCTATAAAAGTGCTTTCAATCATACCCCGGAATATCTGACAGGTGCAGGAGAGTAACTGTGCTCAGACTCACTCAAAAAGCCTTCTGCCCGTGCCAAAATATGCAAGGGAAGTCCTTAAGGGGACCTCAGTCATGACTTGGCATCCTCTGCCATGCTACATGAAGTTATATTTGTGCTACAAAGTAAACTCGTGGGGCTGTTAGTGTGTGTATATATATATGTATATATACACACACATGTATATCAGTTACTGACTCTGGATTCAGCCCACTGGCCCTGGACATTGATGGGAGTCAGGTCCATAGTCTTCCTGGCTTCCTCTGCAGTCAGTGGAGAAAGATACCCACCTCCCTTCAGCAGCTGGTGGAAATGCTGGGTGAGCTCCATCCCTCCTGGCAATGCTTTGCTCTCCCCATGGGATTGTAAAGGTCCTGTGTGGCCTGTCTAAGCTAAATACCGACTTATAATGGATGTGTCAGGGCCTACATGTCTTTCCAAAAAAGCCTAACAGTTTTGTGGCTTTTGAAGTAGATTTGTGTTCTAGAGATATAACTTCTAGGCCAGCCTTGTTCCAGTTTCAAGCCCTTCTAGTTTCTGCTCTTAAAACAGACCCCCACCATGTGAAATGAGCCCATCTGTGCCGCTGCAACACCATTTGAGTTCAAACACTCCTGTAAGTGTCCAAAGTAAGAAGTGAGGCAAACACAGCTTCAACTGTTATCTCACTAATTGTGGTCTGAATGACAGAGGAAGTGGAGGGACAAGTATTTGATTGTTTTCTCACACTTCACATAGTACTTGCTGTTAGTTAGGTGCATAAATTAGTCTGAGGTCTTGGAGCAAAACTCAATGTCTCACAGCAGTACAAAAGATGTGAACCATACCTACCTAAACACTTTACTCGATAGACTGCATTTTCTTTTTAGAAGGGATTTTCTATCACCAGGTTTTGCCTCTTTATTTATCTGTGGGCTACACAGGCTGGGATAGAAACAGAATCAATCTTGCATTCCCCATCTCTGGTGTGCTCATCTTCAGATTTTTAATTCATCAGGCTACACTGAAAAAATAAGTTCATATAATACCTGTTGCAGTGTGCTCCCACCTGGAAGCAAGTCAGTTTTGGAGCAGGGCTTTAGATATCTGTTTTAAAAATCTGCATTAGACCAAGTGATATAGATTTGTTGTATTATCAGTAGAATACTAGTCAAGACAGTCGATGAAGTCTAGAACACCATTCATTTTGCGTTAAAACAGACACATTTGTAGAACAGAATAATGCCCTGGACTCCCTTCTCTATAAAGACTAGGTCTTCACTGCCCATGGCTTAGATTAGAAACCTGAAATCAATTATAATAAACTTGGTACTAGCATAATAGTTATCATAGTAATAACAATAATCATAATAATAATAATAATAATCACAACAGCTGCAAAGAAATTGAAGAGATTTGTAATGGTGCTGATGATTCAGTAGGTGAATGACACTTCCAGCTGGTGCCTGGGAGTTAAGTTTCACCAGAGTCATTGTTTTTCAGATGAGGGATAAATCTGAGACCTTTCCTTGTCATTACAGACTCTTATCATTTTATAAGAAATAAGGGTTGACCTCAGGGTCTTTGTCATGTGACAAAGGGGAATTGTAATTTAGTTACTTAAATTCCTCTTGTAGCTTCCGGTACAGACCTTCTGTATCTTTCCCTATCCTCCAGTTAAAAACTAGCACCATCCATTGAAAAAGCACTTCTTGTGTGCTGTAGAGAAAGCAGTAACTTTTCAAGACTTCGATGCTGGATGCATACACAAACACATCCATGGAAATGTATGATTACTCACACTCTTCAGGCAAATTCCATTCCCATTTATAGTCACTGACTCTTACTGTGATCACTTTGATGCTTGGCTTGAGAGCATTTATACTGATATAAGTAATGGAAAAACTCCTGAACGAGGAGCACATTCTCTCTCTTTTTTCTTTTTTTCCTCAGGCAGTAGATGAAGTGCTAGCTACACCTTCTCTAAACAAAAGTACAGGTAACACCTCCCATCAGAGCACTGAACAGTACTAATTAGTTCATTAAGCATCCCAGCATCCCTGTGGGGTAGGTATGTATTTTATTATCCCCAAGTTAGCAGGCAGGTAGAGATGACTACCTCAAAGACACACTTATGGTAAATGAAGGAATTCTAACACCTACTCCTTTGTTCTACTGGGTAAACAGGCAATAGTTCAAGGCAGCTTTAGTTCCATGTCCCATTATCTTTGTTGCTTTCTGTGTGTCATGTGGCAATACAGAAATAAATTAGGAAGACACCTTTTCAGTGGTGAAAACAGGAATTATTAAAAGAGGGTAGCTTCCTGTTATAATAAAGTATTTATGAATAGATAAAGCTCCTGTCAACAGCCCCCTTTGCTCCCTGTGCTCATACACCTTTTCCAGTAAGGTTTGAAGGGAAGCACGGTGTGACTTTGAGAACAAACCCAATGCAGCCTGCATTGTACACATGTGTACACAGTATATGAGCTGGTGCTACTAGGGATAAGGCATCTGGAATATCAAGTTCAGATGGCTCAGAACCAGATTGAGCTCATAAAATGAACATTACCACAGCCACAAAACTAACCGAGGTAATCATGTACTATTTAGACAAGCAGCAGCATTGCCCTTTGTGAAGGGCTTTGGAATGTGCAAGTCAAGTGTATGGTTGCATAAAAATTGGGGATATTACACCCAGAGAAATCCTCAGAAGACAACAGCATCATTAACTATTTACATCGGGACTCTACCCATTATCACATTTGACAAACAGTTTAATTTCAAGGAGGAAAAACAAAAATAAAAAATAAAACAAACACACAAAGACACAAAGAGGGAAAGAAGAAAGCTGTGCGTCAACAAAAGCAGTTCAGAAATGAAAAGCAGGCAAGATGTCAAGCACCTCGAAGGAGGGAGATGGGAAATAAAAGATTCTGCTGTTTTCCCTCTTCACTTGCTTTCATTTGAGATGAATCATGATTATTTATCAAATTTAGAATTTAATACAACATGGCATTAATTTGAAGACATGCACAGAGAAACAAAGAGCCTTTACTCTCAGCCCCATTCTTCACAGTGAATTGAACAGTCACTTACAGCAATGACAACGGTCAATTTTACCCATATGTGAGAGGTATATATCACAACCAAAATATCCAAGCAATTATTAGATTGAATGTTAGTGGTGTATAAAATTAGCCTGAGGGATAATTTGGTCTTTGTGTGACTCAGCTACTACTTTCTTGACCAGAAAAGTCTCGTAACATAGCAATTGTTTGAAAAGGCTGAGGCTATAGAAAGTTGATGCAATTTTTTCTGACTGTTTAAACAGGCTCAGGAATATGTATTGAACAACTGACAAAAGCTACTGTATGAAACACAAAACGCCTGAGCAATTTCGGCCATTTCAGTTAAGGTCAGAAGACTCCTGAGGAGAAGCAGATTTCTTAAACACGAGCTGTGGCAAGTTAGCGCAATTCATTTTGTTCCTCTCTGTGTCAGACTGAGGTGAGAATAATTTTTTACATCAGCGACTGTTAGAGGTGCCCAAACGAACTACTGGGCAGCTCAAATCTTGAGGCAGATCTGCCATGCAAGTTCGCAGCTAGGACAAGAGGAAACAAATTCAAGTTGCATCAGGGGAGGTTTAAATGGGATATTAAGAAAATTCTTTTCACTGAAAGGATTGTCAAGCCCTGGCAGAGGCTGCCCAGGGCAGTGGTGGAGTCACAATCCCTGGAGGGATTTAAAAGACACGTAGATGTGGCACTTGGTGGGCTTGGCATTGCTGGGTTAATGGTTAGACTTGGTGTTCTCAGAGGCCTTTTCCAACCTAAATGATTCTATGATTCTAATAGGTAACATACAGATTTGAGGAGCAAGCTTCTCCAGAGCTATAGGGTTGTTCAAACATGTCTAACAAGAACAAGAAACTGTGAGCAAGAAGGCAGCATTTTCTTTTTTAATCAATTCAACCAATCACTTTGCCAATCATCCAAATACCATTGCCTTGTAGATGGGGCTTCCCCAAGGATAACGTTCTCACGGTGGGAGAGGGACAGTTCCCACTGCATTCAGTAGGTCACAAAAGTTTTCACACCTGCCAAATTATATAGCTTCATACTTCAGTCCTCTCAACTGGAGGCAATACGCAAATAACTTCTTATCCATATTTTAGAGATGAAGGTATGAATAAAAATGTAAGCTGTTATGCCATTCCACTTGTAAATATGTGATATACACGCAAGCAAAAGAATTAAGGCAAGACATTTCTTTAATTGTGTCCATTTTAGTATGTCATTAATTATTTTCTACTGCATTTTTCATTTCCTAAAGGAAAGTACTTGCTTAGTGAGCACTTATTAAATGCTCTCTTTTTAATTCATAAGGGAAAATACAGTCTCATGATATGTTTACTACATATTATTCAACTTTTATTTTGAAGACAGAATCATTTATTTCTTTCCAAGCTTTTCAGCAGTTCTCAACAATATACCATCTGTCTGCTTTGTAGGCATGAATATATTTAACTTCACAACAAGACTAAAAAAGTACTGTATAGGTGGGGATATTGAGGCAAAAAGTGCTAGGTTGAAAAATGCTATCTAATTTTGGGAGTGTATTTTTATATGAGAATAATATGACCCAGCCTTTCCTCGTAACCATTTCCGAGAGCTTCTTATACATCCTCCACCTCTGCTGCCCCAAGAAGGAGGATGAGCCAGGAGCTGTGTGTAAATCAGAGCAGGTACTGGGGGCCAGGGATGAGCTGAAACGTGGATCTGGAGTCGTGGGCAGGGGCTGGATGGGGATCCTGACTGAGGCTGGTCTGGGCCATTAAAGCCTACTGGTATCCAGAGGGCTCACACCAAGTTGTAACCATTCTTCCCATCCCTTTCTGCTTTTCAAACACCCTTTACACAGTGACTTTCAAACTGCTACTTTTGTCTCTGTTATGTCACTCTCAAAGTCTGTCTGCTCCACACAGCTGTCTCAGACACTCCTGTACTCAAACCCGACTTCACACCCAGTTGCAACATCTCTTCATGCTCACGATATCCTCTGGCTGGAGCTGTATTCCAGAACGTTCAAATTCTCCACCACACCGAAGCCCAGATAAAATACTTTCCTCTTATCCACCCAGCTCCAGATCAGCCAACTCCTCATGTCAACAAAATAGTTTTACCTCTGTTTTTGATGAGCACTTTTTGTCATAGAATCACAGAATATCCTGAGTTGGAAGGGACCCACAGGGATCATCAAAGTCCAGCTCCGGGCCATGCACAGGACGACCCCAACAACCCCACTTGGTGAGCTCTGCCAGCCTTGGTGCTGTGTGACCACTGCCCTGGGGAGTCTGTTCCAGTGCCCAACCACCCTCTGGATGAAAAACATTTTCCTGATATCCAACCTAAATCTCCCCTTACACAGCTCCATGCATTTTCTATGCATCCAGATCAGAGCATGCTTAAGCACCCTGGGTTAAGATGAAATATTTGTTTACTCCAGCTGCTAAATTCTGAGATATCTTTGCTAAGCAAATAATTTCATTTTGGAAAGACCTACAATCAGCCTCAGAGGGATTCCATAATAGCAATATGCCTACACATGCACAGAAAAAGACATGCAAAATCATCTATGAACAGCCAGATAGCATAGAAAATTTCAACTTGATCATAGAAGTTGTCAAAACTATTATTATTAAAAACATGTATGAACTTTCTAGTAAGTGTTGCTGTCAGTCCTACTAGAATATTTTAACCAGAGATCCACACCATACCTAGAATAAGCTCTAAATTTAATGTTTAAGGTAAACAAAGTATGAAATATGCATACATTACATGGTATATAGCAACCATAGCTATATTTAAACCAGCAAATTTCCTTAATCTGGATTTAAATATTAGCAGATTAAAACTTTAGAAGATTATGCTCAGGATTTTCATGTACTCATGCATAAATTTGGACATTCGAATCAGTATTTAAATAGCTAAAATATGTCTTCTTTTGAGAGTTCTCAGTACTCCATTTCCTCTGTCTTTTCTGCAGAATTTTTGGATGGGGTAGTGTTTTTTATTTCTAGTTAACAACAAATTCTCAAAATATACAGTTTCATGAACTCTGAAGCTATTTACAAAGTCAAGACACATTTGGGAAAGAGGTTCAGTCTAAAAAGGGAGTAGAAAATAAAGTACTAAAAGGTTAAACCATTTCTTACAAAGTTCACTTTTTTCTTTTTAAATGTTTTTTGAAATTCACTACCAATCCACTATCAAGTCAAAATGAAGACATTAAATATAAGTAATGTTTTACCATAACAAATGCTCTTACAGACCATATGGTTGGAAAGAATAGGTGATCCTTCTTTTCTATTTTTTTTTTTAATAAAATAAACTAGAATGTATTTCTCTACTCATAATTTATTTTCCTCTAATGTTTTTTTAGCCTACCCAGGAACTGAACTTTTCCTTACATTCATAATTCTCATGTAATTCATCTGAAAATCAGATGCTGTTTTAAAAAGACATATTCAGAAGCATGCCAGCGTTTTAAATGGTGCTGTTTAATATTTTTATCTTCAGGAAAGCATGTGGCAGTGATAATTACCCGAATTTGATGATCTGCATAGATAACACCACTGCATTATTCTGTGTCAGTGATATAAACAGTGCCCCCACAGTACCATGCAAAATGTCCCATTGCAGTAATATCAAGCTGTCATGATTTCATAAAATGCAGATGAAGAGTTGTTTCACTGTCATTCCTTGGGTACTAATCAGGGAAATCTAGAGAATGAATATAAAATTTAAAAAAAAAAAGTTTCATGCTCTGCAGAGCAGAGAAAACACAATTTCAAACTGTGGGGCAGGTTGTTTCCAGAACTCATCTTAGAACAGGTGAGTCTTTAGAATAAGAAGCATCTTATTTCAAAAGCAAAATGAAGACCAAATGACACAATATTTCAAAAGGTACCCACTAGTTGATGAGGTTTTTTGTTCCTAAATTGATGCTTTGAGCTTGCTTCCTTGACATGATGCTGCAGTGTCTTTTCTCCTGCTTGACTAGACAGATAGGCCATGTCTCATCTGCTGCAACTGCTGTTATATGGTATTTATTTTGCTGTCACTACACATGATCTGGTTTAATCTCTCTGGACAGCACTGAATTCTATTAATCCACCTCTCCAGACATGGAAAGGTACTGATTCACCTGAATGCCTATATTCCAAATATACAGAAACCAACCCATTAAGCTGTTCACGGAAAAGCCAAAGAAAAAACATATCAGAATTTTCTTACAAATAATCCAAATGTTTCAGGTGGAAAACATTACAGGGACTTATTCAAAGCCTATGGGATTGACTGCCACTACACTGAAGTTAACACCACAGCAGATGTAAACACAGTTCCTGTATATTCCTTAAAGAGGAATTCCACTGAGGCAAACATTTCAAACAAAGCAAATTTTATCCTCCTTACATATTTGCTCTCCTTTTTGGGGAGACGTTTTTCTTCCTAGCTGATGTGGAGCAGAAAGTCATAATTTCAGATAATCCAGGAATAGAGCCAAAATGCCACAACTTGATTATGAATGAAATGCCATCTGGATTCCACATTCAGGCTGATCGACAAAAGTCACTAGAACACTCCATGCCTCCATACCCATCTCTAAAGCTAGCCAAATGGTAATAAAAATGACCTTCCAATTATGTCTTCTCCCTCGCCCCCCCCATACAATATTTCTAAGCCTCTGTTAGATCCTAGGACAAATAATGTCATACTTCCTCTCATAACACAGCTGTATGTATTTCTTTTTTCAGAGGGCACTGATTGGACTAAGGACTTTAATTGAACTGCTTTGCCATTGTCCAACACAGCTTGTTTTTCTCTGACAACTTCTCACAAACACCTTTTTTTTTCACAAAGCACAGTTACGTTAAAGTGTAAATTTCATTCTCTTTGCTGAAAAGTCCTTATCTTTATTCTTGTTGTTATAACTTTCATGTTATTGCTGTGTCTCACTTCACCTTGCAGGGCTTCATATATCCCACTAAACCTTTCAAAGGCACCACAGTATTTTCTTGTAGGGACCCTTTTCTTCTTGCCATGCATATGTTTGATAGCCTCTCCTTAAGATTCCCTTTTAGTGTGTGTTAGAAGACGTTCTTGAGCTTGTCCGCAGCTATTTCTAATTTGTCTGATCTTCATCAGTCAGTTTAAAGGAGCATAAAATGTCATCTGCCTCATCCGTCACCATGTGTGTATTAATGTATTTATCTGATTCACTTCCTCTTGCTCATCTAGGCTTGATGCAATTCTGAATCTTTCAGATCTCCTAATTTATTTCAGTCACTCTTCGGGCTTACTGAAGTTGAATTTCTCAGGTGAACTAGCCTGAAATGATGTCATGCTTTAGCAGTTCTATAAGCAATTATCATCTTAATAGCCTGTAAGCCCTGTTTTGTATACTCTTTTGGTCTGCAGCCAAGCAAAGAAGTCTGTTTACTCCCAAAACTCTCCACTTTCTTTATGGAAGCAGGAAAAGAAGCAAACTAAACAAAAACTGGCAAAAGAAACCTGTCTTCACTGGGTAGCTTGGTACTGACATCATGTTAGATTGTCTTGAATGCTGATGATTCAGCCATGTCACTTATCTTTGGATAAAATACACCTGTATCTTTGTGATCAATAGTAACTGATCCATTTAATTCCAGATAGCCTGAGTAGTGTGTCTGGTTTATATAATCAGTACCTCTTTGCCTCAAAGTCTCCAACTTGAGCTCAACCTTGCATGAAGCTAGAGAAAAACTTTGACAAACTTCCTTCACAGTTTGCCACTCTGGCTTGGGTCAGAGAAACTGGTTTAACAGTGGGATATTTCACCTCACTTAAACTTAGGATACTGACCCAGGGGTGCTCATGTCCCATCTTCAGAAGTGCCCAAGGCCAGGTTGGATGGGGCTTGGAGCAACCTGGTCTAGGGAAAGGTGTCCCTGCTTATGGCAGGGTGGGTTGGAGCTGGATCATCCTTAAGGTCCTTTCCCACCCAAAGCATGATAGGATTCTATGATGATTCTAAGCATTAACCTTCACTGAGATTATTTTTTGAGGTCAGCAGAAATGGATCCATTCACCCCCCAAAGGATGTCTCTCTCTCCATACAGAGGATCTTCGGCGGTCAGCTCTGAGTAAGAAAGAATAGGAATTACCTCATCTTCTATATCTGAAGAAGCTCCACAGATTTTTTTCTATGGGGCTTACCAACATGCCCAATACATAGTTTGCAGATTTTTTGTTTCATCTTAAGCTGAGAATCTACATTTTTTCACCTTGCCTGTACTGTGGTCTTTACCAGTTGTATGTACTGAAACTCCATTTCATACTCAAAGAATTAGCTAAGGCAACAGCAACACCAACAGCAAAATATTAATTCTTAGAATTGCAACCCTAGATTCTTTCCCTCCAAAAGTCATGTTTTCAACAGGATAAAGGTTTCTCCCTTCCTCACGCCTTGCACATATTGAGAAGCACAGATGTGCTCTTCAGTGCAATTATCAGAAGCTCTAAAATATAAAAACATTGATTACCATCCCCTTTCCCATTGCTCCTGATAACCTCCACTGCAGTGGAGTCCTCAGGGAAATTTGACAAAGCTGAGAAATAAAGAAGAGTTTTATTTAAATTTGCTGGAAATATTTTAGCTGGCAATGGAATACATACCATCCCTGTCATTTGATACATCCTCTTTCTGCTGTTTTTATAATACTACACTGGTGCATTGGCTGAAGCTGACCTGAGAGTTTCTACGAGACAAACACAGCCCCTTGTGTGAAGCAGTGAGCTTTATTTATAGTGACAAGATACTCTTTGTGCCTTTTTTCTCCCCCCCCTATTTCTGCGTTACACACAGAGATTTATTTACAAGTGGAAATACAGCAGTGACTACCCTTTGCTGCCGACAGCAGATGAGCTCTGCACTTTATTTAACTGACTTTGCGTCAGCTTCAATTTCTTGACTGCTTGGAGCGCAGGTTCTGTTGGTCCTTCCAAGGTATCCTTTGATCTTGCTCTGTGTTTGGTTTCCTGCTCTACCCCACGGGCCTCTGGTTTGCTGCAGGACTCCTTCCCTCACCTCCTTGCTTTGTGTCTTGAAAGAAAACAAGTACACTTTCACATGTATTATTTTACAGACTCCTATGATCATAGAGGAAGGGGAAACCAGTTCTTCTATTGCAATGGGCATCATTGGAGCTCTGCTTTGCAGTCATACCAATAGCAAATAACAATTCATTTTTTATAGTTTAAACACAACAGAGACCATGACTTGGCTTTTCTTCACAAAAAGAGGAGAAATCTAATTTTCTGTTGTGTCACTTTATTGTTGAACACTGGGCAAAACCAAATAAGGGTCAAGGGGACTGACCTCACATTGTTTTATCTCTATTCTGCAGTAATGGATGAATTTCACAGTTGCAGGCAAATGTTAGATCTTAGGGCTATTCTCTTATACAGCCCATGTGAAATGAGAATTTCCCTTGTTCCATGGTGCCTAGCCAGCTTCTAGAATATTCCTTTACCTTCTTCTGATGCAGGTTTAACAAGGGGCAGCCTGTAAATGTTTTGTAGCTTGCAATGATTATGGACAGTCCTTAATCAAGAAATGTTCTCTGGTTCCTTCCTCCTCTTACTTATGTGTGGTACTAAGATGATGTAAAATTACTAAAGTAGAGTTCTGACGCAAGTTCTGGTAACAGAAGTGTTAAATAGAAGAAAATGTTAAAAAATTAGGTGATAAAGTATGATAAAATTATTGGTTTAGGTTTTGGACCAGAAAAAGACAGGTCTAGACTTCTCATACACAAGACACTTTCCTCATCTTCCAGAAGGAACCCAGGAACACAAATTCACAAGCAACTCTAACCTCACAAGAAGTTTAGGTATGCTTTGAGGATAATTTCCAGCTAGATGAAGTTTAATAAGCATCTAACTTTTGAGTTAATTCTTCTCTGGGTTCTTCCAGAGTTGAATAATGGGAAAATAAAACATGCAATTAACATACACACATATTTTATATATTCATGTCTGTGTGCATATGTCTCCATCTTTTTGGACATTCTCTGTGTTCAATGGCACATTTAATCACGGGTTCTTGTTAAGCAAAACTACATATTCCCTTTAGAACAAAGAGACGGGAGAACTTCACCTTTAGTTCTATAAGCAGCAACACATTTAACAATATAGATGCAGGGCCCATAATAAACCCCATTTTCTGCCTAGTAACGATGGCAGAGCTGTCTGTGACCTTACGGATGGGTGCAGAGCCCACATCATGGTTTTAGTGCCATGTCAAGTCAGTGTTTGCCTGCACTAGGCACGAACAAAGAAGAGAGTTATGGATACTGGAACTGATAACTTGATATAAAATTCAAGACACTATTCATTCTTCAAGACTAAAAGTAGGGAAGAAGTGGGCTTTTTTTTGTCTTGCAATGTTAGGTCAGTGGCCTACACAGGATTAAAAAGTTTTCAGGTCTGGTCTGCAGTTATGTGTGTCATAAACCGCTAGTGCAACTTCAATAGACATCCTAAAAAGTTTCTCACTTTTTTAATCAGTTATTGATATACTATGGGTTTTTTTTGTGTTTTTTTGGCTTTTTTTAATAAATTCTATTCAGAGAGAAGTTACCAACAGAGGACAAGAATGTGTTACGCAAGTGTTTCCTTTTATTGCTTGCAGTATATCCCAGACATATTTTGACACCCTTCTCTTCTCTTTAAATCCCCCATAAAAGAAAACACATGTAGAGAGATGGAAATATGCTGCAGAATGATTCATCCAGGTTCTTGACCTGCATAATCAGAGCACCAGGTCTGCTGAGAACATCACTGAGCTCAGCAGTTGCTGGAAACAAGTTGAGGTATAGAAATTTGGGACTTCTCAGGCACTCCATAAATTAAATTACTGTGATGTAAGCAATCACTGAGTGATACCTCAGCAACTTGGAAAAGTCATATTTGGGGAAAACAGTCAGATGATGAGAAGGTGATAGAAATTGCACCTATGTAGCATAGGAACTAAGAAAAGAAGTCCTAAGGAGGTATTGCACAGAAAGATAAAATTTATATTCTTTTTCAGTTTGAAGTCAGTGACCAAAATGAAGCTGACTTTAAGATTCATCGTTCCTTAAACTTGGCAATTTTTCAGTCAGTGAAGGAATGAAGTCCTTTAATGCGTTTTCTTTTTCATGTTTTAATCGATTTTTAAGGTACATGTCAAAGTAGGTGACAATTGTCACCTCATGCAACAATATAGGGATGATGTACTCATGTTTAATCAAAATTTAATCAACTGTAATAGAAGTTAACTACATAAGCTAAGATAAAGTAGAATTTCATATCCATATTCCAAGAACGTTCTTCATTTTCAGAAAGTCCATATCCAATCTATCAAAATTTCTGTACTTAATTATTTGATCACAAGTTCCTTTTTGGAAGGGCAAAAGCAGGAAAATCCTGTTGCACCAGCCTCTTCCAAAGCCCAAAACATGACTGTGAGCAGTATAAGCTAAGAGTCCAGCTGGGTAGTGTGAGTTATTCACACATGATGCCAACAGAGTACCTGGAACCCCTGTGTAAACCCCTTGGTGGCTTTGAATGGTTGGTTGGGGTCAGTAGACTGTCTCCATGTCAGAGTTTCTGATACAGGTCAAAAAATGTGGCTGTTTCTGCTGTGGTCTGCTACAGGCTACCTATTCAAACCACTATCCCGCTTTGAACTGCAGTGTAGACATCCTCCACATACCAATGTGGGAATGCTGTTACCTTCTCTTCACCCTCAGGCCAAGTGCCTCTTTTGCTGCTTTTTCACCTCTCAGATACATTCTACTGCCTATGCAAGTGCTTCCCACTCAGGCTATGTAATTACCAAAGACATTTATTTCTGAAATATTGTTAAATTTCACATCTAGTTCACTTACCATTACCCTGGAAGATATAATACTCCAGAGTAAATATAAATTCTACTTATCGATACTCAATGCGACCAATTTTCTTACAAAATCCTTTGCCACAACTTCAGTACCTCTATTAACCTAAAAATCCTATAAACAAGAAGAGCTCATTTTCTGTTTGAAGCCCTGCATTCCCCAGAGCTCTTTGCACAACAGACACTCTGCTTTTCTTTCAGGTATTTTCAGTCTTTGTCTGAGAACTTAGGCAAAACACTTTTGATCTTTATAAATAAAACAACTACTTCCAAAAGGCTGTACTCTCATGATTTTTCTTCCATGGTCTCTACAGTCCTTCATAATGCTTGTTACAAAGTCACATCATATTTTTCAGACTCTTATGCAGCTGTTTCACTCCTTTCTCCCTGTATTTCATGTATTGGCAACAGTTTATGTTATTTTCTTTTTGCCAAAACTAGAATTTTTGTCTTGCTATTATCTTTAACTTGATAAATTTTAATGGCTTTTTCTAAGTTTAGGTCAGAGTGCTCTAGGACTCTTGTCTTACTTTTCAGTCTTTGATTTCTACTGTAATCTGATTTCCCATTGGAGATTCATTGAACTCTCTGAAATTATTCCAACCACTCATGAATTTTTTCCTCAGCTCTGTTACAAGGGATACAAAGTTTCTCTCCAAAGTCTTCTGTGAAACCAATCTCTTTCAAAAGTTAAATTCTTTCCAAGATCAAAAAAAGTCTTCAAATTTCTTTAGTTCTTTATGAGAGGTACATTTCCTCATTCATGTGCAGAATATTCAATTAAATTTCCAGCAGTGCTGGAATTCACAGCTATTCTTTGTCCTCTATATACCTCCTTTTTCTACTTTTTGGTTTGCAGGTGCAGTTACATGTCTGCAACTCTATTTTATGCAAAATTTAGATTTCTGGGAATGGAAATTAATACAGAGCAATCAACACTAGCAACTCTGAATAAAACCATACATATTATGACATATATCAGGGGAGCTAATGTGTCAGCCTGTAAGCCTTGGGAGGGTCTTGTGAGAGGCAAAAACTTGCACATACAACTACATTTTCCAGCCCATCAAACCCTCACAAATAATGAGAATGTTTAACAAATGCAAAATTACCATTTCAGTCCTTGAAGGGGACAATACCTTTTCTCACATAAGTATTCTTAGACTTACGAGATCTAAAAGCAGCAGTGTATGATCAGAGTTATGCACTTATGCATTCATGAAAAAGCAAGACCATGAGACAACAATGTCATTTGAAAGACATATAAAGTCACTTCTCTACTCTACTTTGTGGTGCTATGTCGTGTAAGGAAATATGGCTTGAAAGAAAACTATAACATTATTAGACTGAGTCTAAGAAATATCAACAAGAGGCTGAGATAATATGGTCTATGAAGAAAAATCAGAATATCTGGAGCTACTTGACTTTAAAAAATAAGGAGATGTTTAAGAGGAACATGATAGCAGTCTCCAAGTACAACAAAAACTTGCAAATCCATGTCTTTGTATATGGATTTTTTTTGTTCTATGTGGATAGGGGAATCTTTGTTCTCCAAATCAACGGACTAGAGAGAATGGGCTTAAGTTTCAGGTAGATGAGATTTCTGTATAGAAGGGATTCTGGCCATTTGCTCTTAACTGATTAGTAAAGTACTCCAGTACATACCCAGACACAGCAACTGTGTTGATGATGCAGATGATGCTTTGTAAACAATATGCTCTATTAAGAGGAGTTTTGTTTCATTTTGTGGATGTAGCCTCTATTTACTTGTATGAACTGCTTAAAAATCACCCAAAGATATACAGAGATCTAGAGATCACACAAGTTCTACAAGATCCCCATGAGTTTCATTCTTAATGATTCTTTGATCAGTGTGGTAGATGTGAGCTAGGAACCTAACTTGATCCTTCGATCCCACTTCACAGTGGTAGGCCGGTAATGGTTGCTGGCCTTCAGTTCTGCCTTGCATGGCTTTTGTGTGTGGTTAACATACTCCCAGAAACTACAGAAAACTAAGCCTGATTCCTAGCAGAACAGTTTTTCAATCCAGGAGAGTCTAGGATCTCTGTGATGGAGAAAGTTACATCCATGCCTTCCTCCACTGCTGTGGCTCATATGTGAGCTTTAACGAAGGATGTGAGAATTAGGGCTGTTTGGATTGCAGTGTTTGCTTGAATTTCAAGGATGCCATGCATAAATAATGAAGAGGGAATGTGCACCTCACAGCATCCCTACCATGGGTCTCTATGCCGCCTTTTACACCAACTGTGCAAAAACATAATGACAAAGGCAGCAGAAAAAGTCTGTCTGAAGGTTTCATGTAGTCTCACTGCATGTGAATGGGTGCCTGATTTTTCTGCTCTAAGGTTGATTGAAATCATTCCTTTTTCTCAAAATAAGTCAGCCACTTCACAGCTGGTTTGGCAGGCGTTTCCTAGCGTTTCCACTGGACTCACCATGTGGTGGTGGCTTGGTTGCTGCAATGTGCAGCGCTCCAAGGAGGCTCCCTGACCACGTTCCTTTTATCCCCTTACACCAACATTGATTTGCAGCAAACTTTTTCCCATTGCCCTTAGAAAAGGTGAAGTCAACAGCATCCCACGCTGCATCCAACTGCTCTTTGCTCAGGATGTGAGAGCATTGCTTTGTAATGATCACAATAAACAGAGAATCCCCCGCTAAGATTTCCAACGCACCATGCAGGCTGGCATTTTCAATATATATTTAAAACAACAAACCAAGACAAGCAAGTGCCTTTCCCAGAAATTGCCAATGTATGCTCTGAGATCTCTTGCATTTTGCATTGTGTCAGTCTGTGTCAGAGGCTTCAGGAAAGGTAATATAGAAGATGAATGGAAGTCTATCATCGCAGTGCCAAGATGAAAAAGTGACAGCTCATAATGAAAAGAAAAATAGTTTCCATTTTGGGCCTCTGTAAGTAAGAAAGTGACAGGGCCATGGGAACTGTGAGGCTGAAAAATGGTCCCTTTGACAGACATGCCTGTAAGTGAAAGTGCATGGGATATAATACTAGCCATAATATAGGGAATAATGATTATTTTAGGGATCACATGATTTTGAATAAATCCTTGACTAGTCCATGGAAAATGGAACTGAAAGAAAACTAGCAAAAACTGTAGTTTCATTTACAGAATAAATGACCTAAGGATGTTTTTTGGTCTCTATATCTGTGATTGAAGCCTGTGAAATGACTTTGGATATATACAGAGTAACCAAAATGAGAATCAAGAGCTTCCTGTAAACCTGAAATGGGATGCATTGCTCATTTTTTTTGAAAAGGCAAAAAACAAATGCTGTAAAAGAAGGCTTGAGCTGATAAGGAAGAAGATTCTGATCATAAAATCTTTCATAAAGCTTCATTTTATTGAAACCACACATGACATTTGCTTTCAGGTGAGGGGAAATAAGAAATATTTCATATTTATGGAATTGCCAACCAAAACAATATCAATAGGGGCAAGTCATACCATGTAACTTAAGGCTTAGATTAAAAGTGGTGCTAAATGCTGTATGACATTCTTATTTTCAGTTTAAGCGAGTGTTCAAAGTCAGCTTAAAGTAACTTGAGACTGTTAAGCCCCTGTATGTCAACATAAGGCTTTATACAGGTTTAAATGTATCTGGTTTAGAACTGACTCTGGTTAAACCAGTGTGACATCCCCTGATTGCCGAGGCCTTGGGGAAATATTCACCCCTATGCAGAGGACCAGCAATATCAAGCTTAAAAGGGAATTACATGGTACGTGAATTTCACCCTAAAGCATATTTAAAATAGTTTTCCCTGCATGGCTTCTTTCTTCACTAGCTTTCCTCAGGAGGAAAGGTTAATAAGGATAATACTTTCCCCTTCCACATGAGTGTCTCTTTCAGGATCTCAGTGAATTCTGAAGTTCTTAAAAAAGCATTTATAGACTTTTATAAGGCATTGAATTCAATTGTCTTTGCTCTTTCAGAAAAATAAAATTTGAACGCAACGCAGAAAAAAAAAATTAGATAAAATTGTTGCTTGGGTAGTGGGATTTTTGTTTGGTTGGTTTGTTTGGTCTGTTTGTTTGTTTTGTTTGAGGGAGGTTGGATTATTTTTGTGGGGTTTTGTTTGGGGTTTGGGATTTTTTTTTTGTTTAGTTGGTTGCTTTGGGGGGTTTTTGTGTGTTTTTATTTGTTTGTTTGTTTATTTGTTTGGGTTTTTGTTTTGTTTTGTTTTGTTTTGGGGGGTTTTGTTTGTTTGTTTTTTGTTTTGTGGGTTTCTTGTTTGTTTGTGGGTTTTTTTGGGTTTTTTTTGTTTGAGTCTGGTTAACTTTTTTTCCAGACAAGGAAACTGAGTACCCAGATGTACCACTGCTGGAAGTACTTTGTGCTCACTGAGCACCTTGTCTTCATGTAAAAATTAGAACCATTCTGCATCAGTAAAAACGAATGAGAAAAATCTACTAACTTCAACTGGAATAAAATTAAAGTCTAGGTAGATTTCAGAAATCCACACCATGAACAGAGAGAAGATTCTCCCTTGTGTGAAAATTAGCAGCCAGCTCTCTGCCATCAACACAATTGTCTTTCTAGCTTTAAGAGAATTTTAACACGGCTAAACAGGGAAGGAACACGTCCTGCAGTCTAGCATTGAAAGAATTTAAACTTTGAGCATGAAAAGGAATTTTAAGCTACTTAAAGAAGCTATAACTAGGACAAATGGCATGAATTTAAGGAAAGGAAAGTCTGACTGTTAGGAAAAAAGCCTTTCCTAGCAGTGAGAACTGTTAGACTGCAGGATAGTCTCCCAAGGGAAGTGGTGAAAGCCTAGTTTCTTGAGTCATTTAAAACTGGACTAGACAAAGCACTCTGGAATATACTCCAGGGAGCAATCCTCTCTTGGCAAAGGGATGCACAAAATAACCCAATAGATGTCTCCCATCTTTCCTTCCTGTGATTCTTCTATTTCATAAAGCTCTGTGATTGAATAGATAGCAGAAAACTTTAACCCCTTTTTCAGAAACAGAAAGCATGTTTGACAAGATATTGTGAGAGGAAAGTCCTCCAGCAAAGAAGAGAAAAAGCTGCATTTTTCATGGCAAGTTATCAGCTTTTCTCTGTTTAGGGTGAAGAACAGTAAAGGATGGTCCAAGACTGCCAACTGGATGGCTGCCATTTTCAGTACAAGTCAATGTTTCAGCTTCCCTAAAAGCTCCAGTTAGATATCGCTCAATGCTACAGGTTTGTTTTCTTTTCTATTCCCACACACACACACTAAAATGATGCAACTAAATCCCTGAAAACTGAATGATTGTCCTTTTAAAACAGAATCGACTGGTGGCTCTCAGCAGGTTGGGCCGTGATTACATCGTACCCATGCCTAGATTCATATCGAGAAGGAACTGCCATCCCTACCCTTGCATGACCCAGGCCCTGAATCAACATTAGGAGCCATTAGGAGCTGGGAGACATCACACTCCACTATTCCCCTTCTCCCTCGAGCAGGTGGGGAATCAATAGCCTTGGCTTCCGCCTTACAAGACACCAGCCAAGGGCAGAGAGCAGGTGCAGGTGACAGTGAAATCTGCTGCTGCCAAAGCCAGGAGAAAGTGGGTGGCTCTGCAGGGAGTGAGGAAGGGAAGTCAGGCTCTGCAAAACATTTCAGAGGAGGTCAGACTTCTGCATAGCTATTCAGGGAGCTTGAAGAAACACCTTTGTGGCCTTGTGTAAGAGTTGCAGAGTCATTCAGTAACGTGCAGGTGCCTTTCACAAAATCCTGCTGCTGTTGCTGTTGTTCTGGACCCCTCTGTGGCAGGTTTGATACAAATACCAGGTCAGCTCTCCAAGCTTGGAGAAGGCAGCAGTAGAAATTTCCAGGAACTGGTCATCAAGTTGGTAAAAAATTAAATGCATTTATTTTACCAGAACATACGATTTCTTTTTATTTGCCCTGAAACTTCTCTGGAGCCTCTTATCTGAGCTTTCCCCTGATTAAGAAACTAACACATACACTGAGTTTACACATAGGTACTTTCAGAGAGCATGAACATAAAAGTGGCTGGTCTGGATCAGACCAAGGATCCCTCTCGCTCAGTATCAGATGACACAGGATGATGGGAAAGGATAATAGGTATGGGATAACTGAGGGTGCCTGTGAAAACAAAGAAATACAGCAAACATTTAGTGACATATCCTTAAAGTACCACCCTCTCCTCCTGCAGTTCCCTGTTAAATTTGCAGTTATAATCATAGAATATCTCAAGTTGGAAAAGATGCATAAGGATCGACAACTCCAACACCCTGCTCCCTGCAGGACTACCTGAAACTAATCCTTGTGGCCAGAGTGTTGTTCAGGTGCTCCTTGAACCCTGACAGGCTTTTCCAATACCTCTTGAAAAAAATGAAATTTTTCCAATAACTTTTTAAAACCTTGAAACAATTTAACATTCATAATAACCCTGTGTGAGCGGTTCTAAAGATTAGATGCTTATCATATGTTCAACCACCTCTTTTTCAGCTGTTCTGAAGCCATTAGTGGACAGCTTCCTTTGATTCCTTCCACACAATTTTTGCACGGCAAAGCGTGTGATGAAGGATGCAGCAGTATGTCAGCTGTAACTGCCTCAAATCACATCACTTCTTATTTACTAGCAGAACAATGCATGTCTGCAATTGTAAAAATGGTCTTTTTGGGGAGGATATTCTGTTTGTGGCACTCATAACTAAAATAAGATGAATAAGCTCCAGTTCCATCCACATCTGCAGATGCCACAAAAGCATGTGACAAAGGAAAGTAATTTTTAGTTGTTCGGATGCCAGTGGACAGTATCTTAGTGCTGAGAAAACATTTACAGCTTAAAGCTTGTCTTCTTTGGGAACACTGTTGAGCATGTAATTGAAAGGGTCTTAACCTGAATTTTAAAGATATAGAAATTAGGAATGATTACTTTTTGTTTTAGAAGAAGAAAGACTAAATGATAAGTCTCTTTCCTTTTAATCTGAGTGGACCTTTCTTCGGCAGCTGAGGAAAAGCTCTACACTGGAAATACTTTGATTGAAATTTTCATTGAAATGTTTTCTTGTGGGGGATGTCAATTCTGAAAACATTTTCAATGTTGTCACTGGAATAAGATTTCACTGGCATTCTAATTTCATTATTATTTAAAAATAGTAAATAACAGACTCTCAGATGTCAATCTTCAGCCTCACTGTTTGGGAAACATGCACTGTAGCTAGCTCTCTGTTGATCCTTGCTGTTCTGACAAAACACAGCAAATCTGCTGCACTCTGTTTGTAGGGATTAGCGAAACGCTGCCCAGAACTGGAGTTGGTAATTTACCAGGAACCTGAGCTTTGCCTTGGATTTGCGCAGAGCACGCATCTGTTGCAGAAACCAGGCCCTCTTTCTGTCTTCAAAGCACTTTGCAAATATTGAACAATGTTGAATATTTTTTTGGGAAAGAAAGCATGGGGTAACTTCACCCACATTGGTGTGTTACAGCTGCTTTGTGTGTGGGTACGATTTCCACGTCTGAAGGAAAAGTAATATTACACTTTTTATTCCAAATCTATCCAAATGGTAAGACCACATGGAGAAAATTACATTTAAAGCATGATTAGAGTAACTCAAATAGCTGTGCCTTGCCACTGTGGCCTCAACTACCAAAATTCAGTTTTCCATCCTTAACGCAAAGACACGGTCAAAAACATCACAGGTTGGTATCTGTAAGACTGCCAACATCTTTCAGTTCTGGGAGTCCTGCCAGTTGTCTCCCCAAATTTGATGTTATTCTTTGTAACCACTCTCTAAAAGGTTGGCCAGATCCTGCAGTTTTGGCAACCTAAAGCAATTTCCCAGTGAAGAGGAGGCTTACCAGGGCAGACTCTAAATTTGCCATGTGGCTGCTAATGACCTAGGAGCAGCACACTGGACACCTCCAGTCGTCTTGTTCTGGAAGAAAATCACTGTTCCTAAACTTTTCAGTAGAAAATAGATTCCATGCCACTTGTGGCAGCTGCAGTTCGTATGGACGATTGGTTAGAATGGATAAAAACAGATTTCCCAAACCAACTGTATTCAATGCAACATATTTTTCATATGTTTAATGGAACAGAAATTTTTATTTTAAGAGGCATTTATGAGCACTGCTAGCTCTCTGCCTAGGGAGTGAAGACCTGGTAGGGGGGAGAACTAGCAGGTGTAAGGATAAAATTAGTTTTATCACAAAATTGGAAAGGAACTGAGATTTTCTCTCCCTACTTCTGGCCTTAACCATTGGTGAGACACATCAAAGAGGCACAGAAAGATTCTCCTGTACTCAGCTACCTCAGAGTTTAACCCTTTTCTGGGGTGTTCAGGCAAAAGCACTGCACTTCAGTGGCTGGCACAAGCAACCCAACAGTGTTGGCATCGCAGCCTTTGGTTTGAGCCAATACCATTAAAATGAACAATTCTTCATTATCAGCCCTGGAAGCTTCCTCCATGCCAGTCTGTACCTCTGTGGTGAGTCCTTGCAGGCCCTTTAGCACAGGAGATGAGGCACCGTGTCCTCTGTCCTCACATCCCGGCTCCCAGTTTAGTTCTAGGGAGGATTTAACACTGTTCCCACACAGCACCTTTTCCCTTCCATTAACTGAAGGAATATGAACCAGAGGTAGAAAATAAACTCTGAAAATGGCTTTGCCGTCACTAGATTCCTCTTATTGTTATTATCATCCTGTGGAGTAAAAGGAAGCTAGCAAAGCTCACAGCTTAGTCTAGATCTGGATCTTGTCTCGAATGTGTTCCCACATCACCTGTTAAAGTCTCATTGCAGTCATAGAGGATGTTTTCAGATAGTATGAGCACTGACTTTTTTCTGAGAAGTTATAGTTACAGGTCTGTTTATTCATGTTGAAATGAGATTAAACAGTTGATTTCAAGGAGAAAATTAAGTCCAGCTTCACCTACAGCCTTGTAACCATGCCCAGTGTGACACTTAGTCTTGCCACAATCATTTTTGCCCAGAGTATCAGGCAAGGGATCTTATTAATATAGACTGATTCATAATTTTGCTTTCACTCCTGGGTTTCATGAGTTTCAAGCAGTGGTAAAAACTCATTCACTCGGGGGAACCAACAAAAATATTTCTTCTTGGTGAAGCTTTGAGAAGAAAATTTTAATTCTAACTTTGCAGTTCTCCAAAGAAAGGGGAAGAATAGATTACTGGTGCTTCAGTTTTCTTTAAAGCAGAAGTTCAGGTTGGGGTAAAAAAAAAAAAGTTCTCTTTCTAAATTCAATTAATTTTACGTGCTAAAAAAAAAATACACAACTCCATATAGAAAAATGGAGAAACAATTTCTAACCAAATAGGAGAATAAACACATCTAGAGTGGGAAAAATGATGCCTCCCAGCAAGAGGAGTAGGAAGGAGGAAGATGAGTAGAGCTCCCTGAAAATAAAAGAGCAGATAGAAATTGAGAGTCGTATGAGATGGATAAATAAACAACAAGGTTACAAGTTCACAAGCCTACCCTGCAGGCACTATTAGGACTTTAATTTGCTACAATCACCAGTGTATGTGGTGTGTGTTTACTTCAAGGGGAAGGGAGTCAATTTTCTGCTTCTGACTAAATATGCTACCAACATATCATGATGCCTGGCCAAATTCACCAAAGCATGTCTTTGCTGCTCTTCACTGGATTGTGTTCAGAGACACTTGTGGTACCTGTTAAAATACTTTAATGAATCTGATACTCATGAACGGTGCTGAAATGACAGCCTTGGAAATTGAAGTCTTCTATCAAACTACAGAACTCACACAGTATGGATGAAAATAGTGCCAGCTTCTGCCATGCTATCCTCTCAAAGTGTCTCAAATTTAACCTGGAAAAATTATTTCTGGTGGTAGCAGCACTTCAGCCCCGATGCCCGGTCGTTTCTTCCCACTTCACTTCAGATATAATTGCCAGCAAGTGTGTGGATTATCTTGGAGATTTTATACTGCAGACGGGAGCTGGGCAAGACATTTTCAACAGAATTATTTCTTATCAGAAAAAACAGTTGCATTTGAATCAGAGTGTTCTGAGAAAGTGTTAAAACTGCAGTATTCTCAAAAGGAAGCTGCTGAAACAAAATGCTTTTTTATACATTTGATTTGTATATTTTTTAGAATTATATATAGCCTTAATTGTCTTATTTTTTTTACATGTAATATGTACCAGATTTTGCTATTCTTGAAGTGAAGCATTTTGTGTGTGATTTCTGAATTTTTATAGCAAGGCAAATTTAGAAATGGGGAATTTTGACTGACTAATGAGAATATAAAGAAACCAAATTATTTCCATTAATTTTTGACTTTTTTTTTTCTTCTTCTTCTTCTTCTTTCCCTCATCTTTAAACCTTTGTGGGAAGGAAGGAAGCAGCCCTTTTTTCTGTGTACTCTATGCCAGGCAACAGTGAACTGGAAAGCTGGAGGGAAAAGAGATTTGGGGCAAATTTAAAATGTTGGTTATGCTATAGCATTCAAGAAAGTTTGAAAAATATTGGGGTCACTTGTAAAGGTAGAAGAACAATAGTCCTAGTTAGTGTTATGAGTTATTTTTCTGTTAGTTATAATCTTTGCCTCTGCCCTGAAAGCTCAAATCTGAACTGGGTCTAGTGATGGGAGGGGGAAGAAGGGTTGTGATCTCTCAGTGCAAAGAGGAGATCTTGATTTCTGATTTCCAAAGAAGATTATAGTAGGAGAGGTGGAGAGGATGGAGGACAGATCCCTGTGGTGCAGTCACAGAGTTGAGGGTGGGAAAGGAGGCTCTGCTGAAAGCAACACAGAATGAGCAATGAGAAAGTTAAGGGAAGTCTGAAAAGACCAGCATGCTGATTGTGCAGCTCTCCCCTTGAAAAAATCCATGATGTCAGCTTAAATGATAGGTTGGAAAGCGAAAAAGAAGAAATAATCCCTTAAGGACATGTCTGAGAGTTGATATAGCAGACCTTTACACAGAAAAACAATGTTCGTGGTGTGTACCAGCTGATAGCTGTTCTCTCTTCTGACCTTTATCTTCAGGTGTGAGGATAGACCTGAAAGCTCACTCGTGGCTTTTCCATTTGAGACTTATCTTTCTCTTCTACTTATCACATGCCTACAAAGCAGTACTTGCCCGTTACCTTCATCACAGATATAAACATTACTGTATTCTCAGTATCCTCACTCTCACTCCACTTGAATTCTTCAACACTCATATCAAGTGATGTACTACTACACAACATTTTTTTATTTTTTTTTTTATCCTTAGTAAAGGTCTTATGGACCTGTCAGACATTATTTCATCTTACCGGTGTTTGTGAGATACAACTTTCAAAGTAGGCATAATTCTTGCCTTGTGGATTTCATAACAGAAATAACCACTGAACAATTACTTCAACTGGAATAAACTGGAATAAACTGGAAATAAAACAAAACTGGAATAAACTCCCAGCACCACAGGCATGACTGACCATGTGCACTCATTTAAACTATGCCAGGTATCCCATTGCTTCTAGTCCTCCAGTGCCATTTCAATAGTCATTATGAGTACCCTAGTTTGGGTAGGGCCAGAAAGTTGAAAACAGAGTAACTAAGACCAGGCCCTGGAGCTGTGTTTTTCACACAGCATTGTTAACTCAGATGTTCAAAAGTAATTTCTTACCTTTGCTCCTCCCCAGAAACAGATTTTGAAAAATCCATCTGTTTTGTGAGATACAGACATGGCTGACAGCAACATAATGTTGTGGGACCCAGTTCTACCTGGAAGAATAGATTCCATGGTCAATTCCTGACTAATCTCATCAGATCAACCGTGAAAAACTGAAATTCTGTCATTAGGAGTATACCCAGATTTCCCCCCCCCCCCCACTCTTTCAGGTTTTAATGACTCGGGTTTGAGCAGCCTTTCCTCATTAGCTCTTTAGGCACAAAGATACCTCAGAAGCAAGGTCACAGGCCCTGTATGGCGTTGTGCCCTGGACAGATCTTGTCTTGTGGGACTGTACAAAATCAAGCCACCAAGAAGGCTCCCATTTTGTGGCTTGGTATTGACTATTGGTGTTGACTATTTTAAATTTCAGTAATTAATGCAAAGCTAATGTCACAAGGTCACAAATAAACTCCTGCATCTTAGACTGGGGCTGAGGAAAGGATAGGATTAGGATAGGATAGGACAGGACAGGATAGGATAGGATAGGGTAGGATAGGATAGGATAAGATAGGATTAGGATAGGATAGGATCTCTCATATTCTCCAAAAAAACGGTTTCAGATATGTTTTTTATGAGATGACTGTACCAATGGGACTGAGGGGTGGTGACTGTATATTTACAGAGTTTGTGTGCCAGATCAGCTGAGCATCTTTGATGCAGAAGCGTTGCTGCTCTCAGGACTAAAGAGATGAAGCCCACAGACACATGGAACAGACTGGCCAGGGCTAGGGGGGAGTCACCATCCCTGGAAGGGTTCAAAAGGTGTGTGAATGTGGCAATTTGGGGACGTGGTGTAGTGGTGAGCTGGGCAGTACCGGCTTAAAGGTGGAACTTGATGATCCTAAAGGTCTTTCCAGTGTAAATAATTCTATGATTCTATGCCTCCATGACCCTGACTGACTGGCCTTGCTGTCTCCCAGAGGCCCAAACAACACCTGTGTTTTCAGTGATTGTTGTACAATCAACAAACTGAATGAATACTTTTATACTTTCTGGGTGGGGCACCTCGAGCTGGTCTGGACTTCTTGTCTCAGTTCTGCTGCAAAAGCTCCTGCCTTACACGGGTTTTCTCCAAGTTGCAACCTCTGTTCAGCTCCTGAGTCAGCCCAATGGCTCTGGGGCTTGGGTCCCCACCCTTCAGCTGGCTGCTGTTCCCCTGCAGAGCCTCTGCAGACCCTCCTCTGTGCTCATCACAGAGCACCATGAAGATAAGCTGTATTTCAAGCTAATTAGTAGTTCTGCCTCTCCTAAATGAAGCTCAGGTGACTGCCAAAGCTCTCTACTTTGGAGGAGGAGTGACACCCCTCCTCCCTTAGGGACTGGAATAATTCTCTCCCTCAACTGGAAGAAGATGACAATCTTTAGACTGGGGTCCTCCACAGCGTAACTTTTGGGGTCTAGCCCAAGACTCTGCACAGTGTTTCTTTTTCTTGATTTTGAAGCTATTTGTAGACTCTCACTTCAATGATCTATAATTGGAGTTGTGCTAGACCTAAATTAAATTCAAAACTAACTAGTAAACAGGTTGTTTTGCACAGGTATTTCATGCATGCAAATATCTATAATTATGCAGCAGTGTACGAAATTCATACATATTTAAATATATGGCAATAGAGATCTTGTTGTTCCTTTCAAAACTCAGGCTATCTAAGAAATGGCTGAGTTAACATTACCTTGTTGTTCAGGAGCAACCAGATTATTTTTCTGCATTGTTATGTTTCTTAACTTGCCGTAGTTGTTTCCTTTTTCCCTTTGTCTGTTGCTCGTGGCTGATGAAACCCATGCAGATCTGAAAGGCTGCAGAACCGCATTGTCTGCATATTCCTTTTGCTGCTTCTCATCTGCAAACAGTACCTCCTGGCACCTGGAAAACCATCACAGATGCAGAACAGGTGATCTTTACAGAATGCTATTCAAAGTGAACAGTCTGCCAGGCCCATAGACAACAAAACACACTGCTGACTCCAGCTGGAGCGAGCGATTACTTTGATAACAAATTAAAACAGGCTCAGAACTTGGAAATGAAGGAGCTATGCAAGGATGAATAAACTCCTCAGATGGCCCCAATTTTGTGCAAGTCTATCCAACACATGTGCTATAAATTGGTAGTCTTCATTAATAGCTACTGTTTAGCCGCTAACATCCTTCAAAAGAACGAATCAGGATCTGGCTCTTTCCACAGTGCTAACTTCCATCCTGATTGAGGAGACTATTTTCTCTTAACATGTTCAGAGCACTTCCTTGGGATCTTAAAAATTCTTTATGTGTCATTTTGCTTCTTGCATATGCAGACAATTGTAATGCTCAATTTAAAAATGTTCATATATTTTCTGTCTATGGGATTTTTACAGCACTGGATAATTCCTGGATGATTACTGTTTTTAATAACCACATAATTACTGTATTAATCAGAACTGTCCTATTGGCTTCTGTGTGACACAGAAGGGCAGAAGCAAGATAGAGATAAAGATAAGTTGTATTCAAAAGAGCAGTGCCACATTTTTTTGAGTTCACTTTGCAGCATGACACACATAGAGGTCAAAATACAGGAACACCCTTAGCAGATATCAGAGGTCCATGGTGCCCAGTGTCTTTCAACAACAGTCAGTTTGAAAGAATTGGAAACAGGTATGATATAGGAAACTATCAAAATGACAACTAGCAAAACAGAGTGCTGATATGGGAGCATCCAGGGCTCAGGGTATGTGCACTGGATCTTGTGGTGTGAAGGGGCACATTGATACAGATGAGACCCATTCTTCCCCAAAAATCAGTATTCTAAACAAGGCTTAATTGCTTTTGAAATCAGAAAATAAAAAGAAAGATCAGAACATTGCTACAGATTCCATGAGAAGAAAACAGGTGGGTTGCACAGGACAAAAAAAAAAAAAAAAAAAAAAGCAAAACATCAAACATTCCAAAATATTATGCTTCAATGACTTGGTGACTTAGAGAAAAAAACAACTTCCCTAGAGTTGGGTGCACTTCTTGTTTAGTGCATCCTTCCAAAAATTCTGGGATGGATGGGTGTGTTTATAGAGCAAAATTCTTTGGTATATTCTAGAATCAAAGAATGGCTTGGATTCGAAAGGAACTTAAAGGTCACCAAGTTCCAACTCCCTACCATTGGCAAGAACACCTTGCACTAGACCAGGCTGCTTAGGGCTCCATCCTACCTGTCCTTGACCACTTCCAGGAATGGGGCAGTCACAACTTTTCTGGACAACCTGTGCCAGGGCCTCACCACCCTCACAGACAATAATTTCTTCCTGATATGTGATATATAGTCTAAACCTCTCCTCTTTCAGCTTAAAAGCATTCCACTTTGCTCTATCACTTTCTCCCTGTGTAAGAATTCATTACTCCCCTGTTCTATAGGCTCCCTTTTTTAGGCTTTCTGTGACCTGGAAGGCCACAGTGAAGTCTCCCTAGAGCTTCCTCTTCTCCCAGCTGAACATCCTCAGCTCTCCCAGCCTGACTCCAGCACAGAGCTGCTCCAGCCTTCGTAGCATCCTTGTGGCCTCCTCTGGACTCACTCCAACATTGCACTCAGGCTTTCTCCAAATAAGGCAGTGTTGCCACATAACTTCACACCAAACCCACATGGGGCTGAGCACACATGAGTAAGTGCGAGGTGCAGCCCTGCTCCTGCTCACCATGACACTGCCATGTCCCCATATTTGGATCCGTGCGGGGGATACCCCACAGAGAGGCAAGTCTCTTGAGGAGGTGTAGCCTCACAAGCCAAGACCCAGGTTTGCCAGGGACAGTGTTCTCAGCACTGTCGTGCCAAGAAGAGGCTAAGCCAGGCTCTCCAAAGTTTGTTTCAACCAGAAGGGGCAGGGAGGAGAGAAGGGTGCTGAGCTGAGTCTGTGTGAGTCCATCCCCAGAGAGCAGGAATGGCAGAAGCAGATCATGCTGAAGACATGAGGACTTACTGTAGAAGAGCTATGTTTGCCCAGCATCTTGAAATTATCACATACAGGCCCTAAAGTGTTGTCAATTATGACTAAGAACATTAAGGAGTTCTCTTTACCTATAAGAAATGAAAAGCAACCATGACTGTTTAATTCTAAGTCATTGCCTTTACCAGTCACTTGTAGAGACTGAATTTGTCAAAGACAAATTTCCTTTCAGTTTTTGATATCTGCTTGAGCCCTTTATATTTCTTCTTGGGATACTTTGCAATGCTTTTTCTCAGCTTCTCAGTTTTCCTTTACTACAAGCACACACAAACACGCAAGATGCTCAGTGTTCAGTATCTGAACCCCACACCCAAGAGGCATCCTTTAATGGATGTAAACCCTGAAAAGAAGGTTACTTTCATTAGTGGGATTAGGAAAACATCCCCTGGTTTGGTTTGATCATCTCCTAGTTGGGTCTGATTGCATGAATCTGAAATGTAAAGCAGCATTTTTAATTTTTTATTTTTTTAGCATTTTTTTTAACTGACTTTGATGGACAGATCCTTTTTATAATGTACAAATAATCTTTGTGACCCTGATAAGCAGGTCTGATGATACTCAGCTGAGTAATGTACCAGAACTGAAATTTCCATCTACTTGATGTTTTGCATAGGGCTTTTGATGAAGTCACTGTCACCTGCTATTAACTTAATATCAAGTCTTAATAGGGTCCTTTTCTTTCCATCTTCACGCTGTTGGGGTCCGAATTAATTACTAAGGGAAAAAAAAATCTTCACATAAATCCCTAAGCTTCACAGGAAGGAAAAAGTTTCCAGTGCTAGTTGAGATCTAATGGCTTATTAGGATTGTCTGTCTCAAGTAGACATCAGTGCTGTCCCTCCCTTTTCATGTACCTTTCATACAGACACTTGAAAATGTGCTTAACTTTAAGCTGGTGCATAGTTAAGTGCAAAAAGATATCTGATGTGTTTGAAGTTAAGCACATGCTTAACCAATTTGCTCAATCAGAGACATATCCTGGCAAGAGAAAACTTCTTCTTAATGTTCCTTCATGTTTTGTCTCCATCCACAGCCTGCCTGAATGCTCTCATCTTTGCTTTTCCTCACAAACAGGAACTGGCAGCTTTAGAGAGATTATCAGGAAGATTGACTCAGAACTGAAGGGCACATGATAATGGAATCAGATTTACCTACAGATGCTAAAATCTTTATCCTTGGAGGCTCTGCAATGGGCAAAAGGCATTTAAAAATGAAAACACTCTTTTCTTCTTAAAAGGAGCATAGCTCTAATAGTGTATATATGTCAAATACATATCTTAAATATATATATCATATATATAAGATTATGGAATATTAAAAACTGTAGATATATTGATTTTAGAAGAGTTACTTCACTCTAGAGGGTCATTCTGTGAAGACTTGTATTTCTGCTAGGGTCAGGTCATTACTTTTTTTTATTATTTTTTTATCATTAATGGTAATAGGAAAAGGAAATAATGTTATTTTGTTTGTGGAGAAAGCATACTTAAAATATAAATTTGCATTGCAAAAATATTTTACTATTGTTCCCTCCATTTCCCTCAATGCTCTAATGACCAGGGATTTAAAGGCAGCTATAAATAGCTAAAGTATGCTCTAAGCCTTTCTTTTTGCTGTGCATTTTCAGGTATGTTGTATATCTGAAGAGGAAATGAGTGACAGCCCAGTCTGCAGCCTGTTTTGTAGGAATATATGGCAGGTTTCTATTATGAGGTATTTACTGCTCCTCAATTCTGTGCTCGCTTTGGGGGTATGTTTGAATTACATACTACTTTGCTGTAGAGAGGGATAATTTCACTGAAACTAGTGGAGTCAGGCTTGCTGGCAAACGGACTGAACTTGATAATTTTCCCTCTTATCCTGGTGGTAGTATTCATTTGGCATTTTGCAGATGGGGAAATAGAGACATCACTATGCAGAGGGGCTTTGTCAATCTCTTTCTCATCTCTCTTTCAACACCCCTTATATTATAGCAAAATAGGAAATTATATGTTTAGAGCACTCTGTTCTTTGACGAGCAATAGTCTTTCCAGCAAACTCCTGAGTCTAAGACCAGTAAACACATCTCTTCCCACAGAAAGAAGTACCCTGGCTCCTGCACCAGGGGCTTTCAAACGAGGTTTAAACTTTTGATGCCATGAAGGGGGTTACTGGATTTAACTCAAATGTAAATAGAAAGCATTAGGAATTCCTTTCTATTAGAAACACAGCTCCCCAGGAAAACGGGGTTTGCTATATGGAGTAGATGAGACCCACATTTGTTTATTTAGGTAGTTATTTAGTTTTAGGTACTGCCTATTTGGGCTTAGTCTTTTCTTTCGTAAAGAAGTTCAATTCCTTCTAAAATCAGCTGCCAAATTCTGAAAAATACCCACACAACAGGTATAGGTGAGCTGCTTTGAATGCAACCTTGTTGTCTCAGGGCAAGGTAGCCATTCCCACGATCAGGACCTCCTCGGGAAGGTCTGGGGTGCTGAGCAGGTGATAAAACACAGCTCTACATCAGTAAGAGAGCCTGGCAGTGCCCTCTGTAACCAGCTCTGAGGGCACAGGGACTGCCAGCCAGTGCTGCTGCTTCACTTTTAACTCAGGCTGAGCCAGAAATCTTTGCTGGTTTGGATATGCAAAGAGGAATATTTCTAGTTCTTCAGGCACACTCGCAGAAAATTGTCTTTTCAGTTTTCCTGGGTTGTTGCAATGTCAGCTTGAGCCTGGTCCCATCCAGCTGCATCAGTCAAACCGAGCTCCACAACATGACATAACCTGACACAGCTGACACAGCCAGGTGTTACAAACCAATGGACACCATGGTTCACAAACTATTCAAATTACTTTCAGATACATATCCTACCTCTCTGCTCAAATCCTTCCCAGCTGTCTCTTTTCTCAGCTCCATATGATTCAGGGTTGGAGGACAGAGAAGCAGGGGGAGGTGGGGGATGAAAGAAGGAGGCGGGAGAGAAAACATCCTGCCTGATAAAAATGAAAAAAAAAAGAAAAAAAAGAAAACTGAATTCTTGCAAACCATATTGCCTGGAAAATTAAGTCTTCGAAGGTGGCATTTGAGCTTCTTTCAGGCTTACAAGGGAAGGGTTGGAAATATCTTAGCTGTAAATGCACATCCTCTGGATTAAAAATGCATATTCTGCAGTACTGTTGTTGTTAATAATAATAATTATTATTATCATGAATAAACAAAAAATAATATTTCATGTTTATAATATGTCATAAAATTAAAGACTTGGAGCAATTCTACAACCTTGGAAATAATCAAGCCTAGCAGCACTAGAGAGACAGGCCACCATGGACATCCACTCATGCCTGGGCACAAACAGTGGCTGTAGTAAGTTTTGTTCCAGTGAAACCAGTGAGACAGTCAGTAGGAATTACAGCTTGAGAGCACCAGTCTGAGGTGATGCTGACCCAAACTGAGCCTAGCCACCTTCATTTTGCAGAGCAGAAAAGGTAGGTTGCAAAGTTGAAGTGACTTGATGAAGGTCACACAACAAGTCCGTGGCAGAGTCAGAAATTCAGGCATGAATTTCATTATTCAGATATCCATCAATCACCTTGGGGGAAGGGAGAGGTTCAAATGCAGAAAGAGTGGCTAGATACCCAACTTCCAGTGAAGGTCAGTGAGAGCTGAATGCCTCATGTCTCCCATTACCACAGAAATCTCCCCCTCAGAATATAAGTGCTGAAAAAAGGCCACCTCCCTCTTTAATATAAATCTCTATGATTCTCTTCTGCTGTTAATTATAATGGTCTGAAGCAGGAGAAAGAGTCAATGAATTTACACCTCCTTAACCAAGAGCAGAATTCACTGCACAACCTTCTTGTTTTAGCTTTTCATGTTTTGTCAAAAGCAAATAAAAATATGGGTGAGACCAGAACCCTAGGCCATTAAGCAACATTTTTGACTGGTCTTTAATGCAGTATGTGTAAGAGAGCCCACAGTCCTCCTCCAAGGTTTGTGCTTCTTTTATCTATTACAGACAGTCTCTGTGGGATGCATCTCTCTGTTCCGATTTATTTGTGAGCAGAGAGGAAGAGAGAAAGAGGGAGAGAATGAGAGAGAGAGAGAGAAGGGAAGAAAGAGGGAAAGAAGGGGAGAAAGAAAGAAAAACAGAAGGGAAAAGGAAAAAAGAGGGAAAGAGAGAGAGAAAAAGAGAGAAAGAGAGAGAAAGAAAGAAAGAAAGAAAGAAAGAAAGAAAGAAAGAAAGAAAGAAAGAAGAAAGAAAGAAAGAAAAAGAAAGAAAGAAATAATGAAAGAAAGAAAGAGAAAGAAAGAAATAGAAAGAAAGAAAGAAGAGAAAGAAAGAAAAAGAAAGATTTTTTTTTATGTCCTGTATATCTGATATTTGTATGTTTCTCCTAAAGAAGCACAAAGAAGCAAAACAAGAAAACAAAAGACCCCAACACCAACATTGTTCGTGGAGCAGCTGAACCAGCTGAGTACAGCAAGCAGTGTACAGGTGTCTTGTGGTGCTTTTATTCCTTGTATAATAGGTGCCTACTGAAATGGGAGAAAGGGCATGAGAAGCTGTCCTTGTCTTTGCAGAGCATGAATAGCATTTATCTCAGTGCAGTGGGCATCGCCAAGTTGGGTTTTTGTCAACCTGTCAATTCTTTTTTTTTTTTTTTTTTTTTTTTTTTTTTTTTTTTAAACAGAAAGCAGAGTTCAGTAAATAAAGATAAATGATTGTGCTCCTTGTCTGCAGACCCTGGAGCTAAACTGAACAGGCCTCTTATGGTTTGGACCTGCTTCATTGACTGTTCAGACAGCCCAGTAATACGACAGATGTACCCAGCCGTTCCCTCTTCCCCGCTGTCCATTAGATTATGTTCATTTTGTCTGAGATGCCATTATAAGTCTCAAGGTCAAATAAGTCACAGAGAGGAAAGAGGAGGACTAATTTTTTTCCCCGCTGCCCTCCCTGCATTAGGACTCATTCGCCACTTGCAAAGCACGTCGTCTTTTAAGGTGCACATACAGCTCAGCACAATTTATTGAAATAAAATGCAGGTGTAACGTTCACCCGGAGGCTGCTCTGGCACGACAGCAGAGGAGACTTCTCAAGAATGGTTTGGACTGCTTTCCTAAATTTCTAGTGAATTATTTGGATGTAAAATACTTTGAGGAAGAGCTTTCCAAAAGAGAAAAATAAGCAAAAAATAATGCAAGAAATACAGAGGAAAGCAGAGCCCAAGGTCTAAAGGCTGTTTTCAAGGGACATTGGGCAGGTTGTCACATGCTGAGTGAAGTAGTTGAAGGAGGAGAAGTTGAGGGGGGAGTGGAGGAAGATACAGCAACTCTGGTGTAAGAGTACTAAATATCCCTAAAAACACAAATTTGTAAAAAATGTGGGAATTGATTTTATTCTTATTTACAGCAGAGTTTGTGTCATCCCACTGGAGTCTTAGGTAGTGACTAGAGATGCCTGAGAACAGAATTTCTACTACTAAGCCTGTAACGGTAGAATTAAACAATAATAAATCAGGGACTGAATTTTTCTTCTTTATGGAAATATTTCTATTTGTTAAAGAAAACTAAAGAATGGTTGAGAATGAACCCCCACAACGATTAATTATGCAGGTAGTATGATGGGTTTTTTTCCCCAGAGCTTGATTTTCAACAGGTGGGAAGATGTCCCTTTATTCTGTGACTTTTGGACTATGCTCATACATAAAGCTCAAATTATGAAATTTAGGGTTAAGAAAGAGGTTTCTTTTTCGCCTTTTTTTTTTTTTAAGGAAATTACATTTTCCTTTTTTTATTTCACTTTTATCAAGTTGTTACATTTTGGGGAAAAAAAAAAAGATAAGTACTATTTAGGGTAAAAGATTCAATAAGGAACACCATTCACTCCCTCAACCCCCTTCAAAAAAACCCAACCAAAAACACAAACAAACAAAACAAACAAACAAACAAAACAAAAACAAAAAACAAATCAAAACAAAAACAACAACAAAAAAAAACTCAAACTGCATGATAATTTAAAGTTCTACAGCATTTTACCAATCTCAAAATTGACTTATTCACTCTGCCTGAGAAGAAGGAAAGCACTATTATTAAGATTTTGCTGATCAGAGATCAAGGAATAGAGAGATTGAGGGACACAGCAAACCTGAAGTTGGTTGATTCCAGCAGAACCTGGAACTAATTCTTCTTCCGTGTCTCACATTTGAATCCTTAGATTGGACAGAGGAGGAGAGGCAGACTGAGGAGAGGACAGACACAAGGCAGGCAAGCTGTATCCAAGACAACCATGGGTAACTTTATTTTAACAAATGAAAATAAATAGTCAAGTTTTAAAAAGGATGTTCAGGAATTAATTTGTAAGGTCAAGTTCTGATCCCCAAGTCATCTTAGGGGAATGCAACTTGACCAAAAATCCCTTGGTGTTCAACAGCTCAAAACACCTGACTCTCCAAACCTGGCCCTTTAAAAAGTCAGAGGAAGAACCAGGCAAATAAAAGGAACACAGAATACTATATATATACTACATATATATATATATACACTATATATATATATATATACACACACACTATATATATATACTATATATATGTATAGTGTATATATATAAAGTACTATATTTAGTGACTTTTTAAAAGTCTACTATGGTTCAATTTTACTTAAAAGTGGGGGGAAAAAAAAAAAGTATCAGGCAGTGAACTGGTAGTGTTCCCAGAGAGAGAATTCATGCTTGTGGCATGTAAAGCTGCTTGTTCCTGCCCGTGCTTCCCGAGTGCATCAGGGCAGAGCCGCGCTGGAGCGCACGGGGAGCCTCAGCCCACCCTGCCCCTGCTCTGAGTGTGCCAGACGTAAACCAGCTCTTGCCCAAAGCCCCACAACAGCACTTCTCTGTACTTTGAGCTAATAAGCCTCCCTTTGTTAGGACTGCAGGAGCGAAGAAGCCTGAGGGAAGCGAAAGGAAATGCCGAGCAACTGAGACGCTCCCCGAGGCCAGCCTCGCACTCCAAAAATTGCAGGCGGCAAACGGAGCAGCTCTGCCCTTTCATGGGTTACCACGTCCATAACCCCCCATGCTCCGGTCAAGACTTTGCTCTTTCCCCTTTCTACTCCCCATGGGAAGTCTTAACATCCATTTCTTCGCAAGGCTATTTTGGTCTTTGCAGTTACATGCTATGGTGATGAGCGTAGATTATTCCTTAGGGGAGAGAGGAAGGACCGCTTTGTAGACACTTTCCTCACCCTCTGCATGCAAGATTAAACACAAGTTGATATGAAGTATGCAGGGTTAGAAAGAATAGAGCCATAAGATTTTTAAAATATGAATCCACTCAAGTGAAACATAGACTAAAGTCTTGCAAATGCATTTTTGAGTGTGCTGCATTACTTCCCCATCGAGAGTTCTCCACATGATCCCTTGAGATATGCGGTCCTCTGAAGCCTGTAAAATTATTCTAATCAGCATTTGCTTAGCACTTCAGAAGTTCTGGCAAACACAAGCTAATTAATTCTCACAGTTCCCCCAGAGAAGAAAGATCTCATTTTGTTGATGGTAGCACAGAGGCAAGGATGCCATAAGTGCCATGCCCAAGGCCATATTTTGGGCTAGTGTCTGGCACAGAACTGGAATCTTGGGACTAGCTACCAAATCAAACCACCCCATCCCTTCCATGACTCAAGAACATCAGATGCAACTCACAGTATCTGATAAAGTCAAATAACTTTCTGCTACCTTCTGCTTAGCACTAAGTAAGCCTGACAGCACAACTGCTTGCAGTTATTCAAAGGAAGAAGTTTCTCTTCATCAATGCACAGAGAAGTTGTTTTATGTATTTATATTTTAGCTGGAAGAACTACATCCTTCACTTTAATGGGGAATTATGTGAAACAGAGATTGGGAGGAAAAGAGTGGGAAAAGGACGTTGTGCATCTCACACTTTCATCTAAACAGCTTCTGCATGTTATACTTGTGAGAATAAATTGAGTGGGCTTTTCCCCTTGGTATGTGACATTTACTACTGGAACATGCAGCAAAACTTAAGGAAAAGAAAAAATGAAAGAGAAAAACCCTCACCATTCAAAGTGAGGCTGGATGGAGCTCTCAGCTCATGGCCAGGGAGTTGGAGTAGATGAACGTTAAAGATCCCTTCTAACCCAAACCATTCTGTGTTTCTATGATTCTATGAAATCAGGAGTCATCCAGGATGTGAGACAGAGGACTGAAGCTACAAAAACACGTGATGGGTGGCATAAAATATATCATACCTAGGTCAGGATCATAAATTCCTAATTTTTAGAAATATTCAGAAATACTAGGAAAGTAAATACAAAGTAAAACTCCCATCATGGTGATATCAAGTAAGGGCCATTGACAAATCATTTGTTTATCAATAATTTGTTCTGAAAAGACTAGAATAGACTGTTTAAAGTTTGTCAAAGAAATGGATTTCCTGACCTACTCCAACCCCTATCCATTTTTCATATAACTTTCACAATTTTGACTACACAGGCATTGAGGAATGCCCTTTGTGAGTAGATAGTTGAGCAAAGATTATCCTCAGTGTAATATGTGTTCATAATTCCTCCTTCTGGTGGGTCAATGTGACAAGTGATTCCTAGAAGAATCTCTAAGAACTGCATAACTGAGAGGATAAGTGGTTAAGTAGACACCAACATTTCTGGGTAGGAAAAATATATCTCTTTTGAGAAAAAATAAAATAAAATAAAAAAATTTAAAAGAAAAATTGTAAAATAAAATAATAAAATAAAAAATAAATGAGAGGAGATTCAAGTAGAGGAGATTCGAGGAGAGGAGACGAGATGAGACGAGAGGAGAGGAGACGAGATGAGATGAGACAAAGAAAAAAGAAAAAAAAAACAAAAGAGGAGGGGAAGGGGAAGAGGAAGGGGAAGAGAAAGTGAAAGAGGAAAGGGGAAGGGGAATTTCATGGGGAAAAAAATCCCTGAGTATTTCTAATTATCATTTCAAAGCTGGCTTCAGTCTGCAGAAAACCCTGCACACTTTAACTCACTTTGTTAGTATCTTTATGGAGGTAGAAAAACCCTGCAATAAAACTGGATTGGAAAGAGAAGGAATATGAAAAGAAATAGAAGTGTGTAAAAAAAAAATTATTTTCCCAAGACAGATGATATTAAAGATTGAACCAAAAAGTTACCCAAGTTTTCTAGGATGTAGTGCTATGTCCATTGTATGGCACCTCAATGTTTTGCTCTCTATTTGCATTTTTCTTTTTCTATTTTTTCTTCTTTCTTTCTTTTTCTTTCTTTCTTTCTTTCTTTCTTTCTTTCTTTCTTTCTTTCTTTCTTTCTTTCTTTCTTTCTTTCTTTCTTTCTTTCTTTCTTTCTTTCTTTCTTTCTTTCTCTTTCTTTCCTTCTTTCTTTCTTCCTCTCTTTCTTTCCTTCTTTCTTTCTTTCTTTCTTTTTCTTTCTTTCTTTCTTTCTTTCTTTCTTTCTTTCTTTCTTTCTTTCTTTCTTTCTTTCTTTCTTTCTTTCTTTCTTTCTTTCTTTTTTTCTTTCTTTCTTTCTTTCTTTCTTTCTTTCTTTCTCTTTTTTTCTTTCTTTCTTTCCTTCTTTCTTTCTTTCTTTCTTTCTCTCTTTCTCTCTTTCTTTCCTTCTTTCTTTCTTCCTCTCTTTCTTTCTCTCTTTCTTTCATCCTCTCTTTCTTTCATCCTCTCATTCTTTCTTCCTCTCTGTCTTTCTCTCTTTCTTCTTCTCTTTCTCCTTTTCTCTCTTTCTACCTTTCTCTCTTTCTTTCTTTTTTTTTTTTTTTCCCCTGGATACACTGGGAAAACTATGATGTTGCATCCTTACTTTTTTCCTTTATACTACAACAGCACTCAGAACTTGCTGAAAAGTACTGCTATGTGGTGGGTGCTGTACTGTGATGGCTTTGGCTGGAACATGGAGACATGAAACTGGAGTATCTTCAATACATGGGAGAATATGAGAAGAACTGGACCAAGTGCAAACTCTCACTAGTTTGTTTCTGACCTTGCACTCATCCTTATCTATTTGAATACCAAGTTTAAAATGTCATCTGAATACCATCCCAGGGTCTAACAGATTAAGATTTTTTTTCTCTCTCATATTATACCTTTCTCAATTTCTTCTTTTTATCCCTACATATAACTCTAAAGAATTCCTCTGCCTCCTCTGATATTATTTCACCTTTATGATGTTGCAGCTAATTACCACAACTGGCATATGGGAGAATCTGGATTTTGTAGGGATGATATTTTGCTGCAGGGGGGTGCTGGGAGAAAAGTCCAGGCAAACCAGGGAAATGAACCAAACATTTCTTCCTACCACAGGGATGTACAGCTACCAGTGGGAACAAAACTTCATCAAACTTGTATTAGAAACAGAAAAATTATCTATGTCTCAATCTTTTGAGCAAAAATTAACACCAATGAATGCTGGATGCATAATAACTACACAGTGTTTTCTGCATTATGCCAGTAGTTCATGAAACCGAAAAGCTGCACTTACATCATGTAATTTGTTTTCCTAAGATGACTGGAAGAAGAAAAATGTCAAGTAATTATATACTTGTTACTCTCAAGAATTTTCATTCCAGGCTCAAGATGAAGACTAATACAAGAATTTGGGAAATAGTCTATAATTTCTGCTCACTTATTTGATGTAGTTTACCTTTATTGCTATGGGGTTTTAATTGATAATTCAATAGAATATTTATATTCCATCTTGAGGTTGCTGCACTAATTCCATTAATTCCTGGAGTGGCTACATGACATTCTGTTGGAATCATTATTTTCTTTTTAATAGAATATAGCAACAGACAGCAAGCGATTCAGCATACGGTAGATTGTTCCATTTATTGAAAATCAAGATACTGTATTTGGTCTATTACAATAATGAAGTTGATGATTTCCAATCTGTTTAATAAACTGTTTTTGCATTTGAATATTTATATTAAATCAACCAGCTGGTGAGATCACACCATTGTTTTTACTCAGAAATATATACCAATTATTAACACTGAACATATTATATGATTTTTTTTCCCTCAGACAGGACCACAGGATGTCCATCCCATGCAAACTTGGAGTCCAGCCTTAGCTTTTTAATTTTGAAGTTCTAACTATAGATATTTACAAAACTGAGTAGAAACCTCCCTTGGGGAAACTGAGGCATAAGGTAATCATAGAGCAGATGTCAGAATGGACTTTAATCCTCTCTAACCTCCAATACCATCATACATTTGCCCTTAATCACTTGAATGATTGCTCTCAATCAGGCAGCAATAGGATTAGTTTAGCAGGAGATGGTGTGATGTGATGTCATCAAGTCCATTCGCCCCTGACACTGTTGTGTTAATCATTATAATGCTTTATTATCAGTCCCCCCACAATGGCAGGGAGAGTGGAACTGGATAATGTTGAAGGTCCCTTCCAACCCAAACCATTTTGTGAATCTGTGATTTTGATTTATGTGGGTAGGCTGTCAGTAACTTACCACCAGCTGTTTGTGATAAAATGTGTTAAAACTTCTGGTTTTTCACTTCTTCACCCTGTCAGGGCTCTAATCCTTCCACTGCTGACCTGAGTCTTGCCCTGATGCTGACTCAGCTTGACATATCCTTGTGTGCCACAGGTTTAAGCATGGGAGTGCTCCCACAGTGAAGTCTAGGACTTGAGACTCCAGAGGGAGGCAGGCCCTGAAGACACCACCAAGGGCACAATATTTTGGGTATGTGGTGTTTTCCACCTTGTAAGGATGGGCCAGCTTGGTATGCAAGGAGCGGACATGGTTTGTTTTGCACAAATTTGCTAAACAAAAGAGCTGTCAGGAGAGCAATGGCAAATTTTCAGTAAGCCATTGGGGGGCTGGAAGCAGCAGGAAAATCTTATTATATATAAATCCATAGAGGGGAATGGCCAAGCAGTCTTTTTGGCCCTGTTTCTATGCCCTTTTCAAAGGCGTCTACGGGCATGCAGAGGGGTGAAACTGGCAGAGCTCTAAAGAAACTTAATAGGGTTATGGAAATTACTCCAAAAACCTACAGGATGTATTAGAGAGTTATTTCTTCTCCACAGGTTTCTTTGAACCATCTCAATAGAAGTATATTTCATTGTATGTTTGATTTTACAAGGTGGTTTAAAAAATTATATGAGAAAGTTTGTAATTTTCTATGAAGCCCTATAGGATTTTTCCATAAGGGAAATATCTCTGTGTATCTAATACATGCAGGATATTACACTGCACAAGAATTGCTAATGAAAAATTTAACTCTTGGTACTTCTTTAAGCACTAATGAGAGAAAGACTGCTCAGGAATACGTGCAAAGTACCCAGTAAAGTGCTACCCTGGATAACACTGTGACTTGGGGAAAGAAGCAAAACAAAACAAAAGAAGCAGCCTGTGAATATTTATGAGTTGATCTTATGACTTATCTCTGTATTGACATTTTCAAGTTAAAAAACATTTGACTAAAGGAAAATGGCTAGTGCTCAGCAGCAACAGCAGCATTCTGCAAATTTCCTAGCCTAGAGGCAGCATGCAGAAAGAAGTAAGAGCAAATGATGTATACTTTGATGTAAGGTGTAACCTGGGGGGACTGCCAGCCAAAATCGGGGAGGGGGATATGAAAAATTAAAATGAAACAGCAGAATAGGTAGCTGCCTGTAGGTAGAAGTTTAATCTCTCAGTACCATTAATGATGGAATGGAAGGATAATGGGGAGAGGGCACCAGCAGAACAAGTGGCTCTTTGTTCTGTTGGTTTAAAATTGTTTATTTTAGATGGTTTCAAGTAATTAAGGGAAATTGCAGTCTCTAACTATAAGAGAGATCGTTACAGAAAGTTTGGCAGGAAAAAAAAATAAAAAGATAAAGTTCATTGTCCCAATTAGATGAGAAGAGCTTTCCTAGTGGAAGCCACCCAAGAAAACCTGGAGGGAAAACAGGGAACAGGCATAATCACAGTTGCAGCCCAGCGAATCAGACTGAAGATCAATTTGGGAAAAAAAATACACATTGATTTATAGCTTCACAGACAAAGGCAAATGATGGGTTGTGTAAATCACATCATTATTGTTATGCAAAACGGGGAAACAACACTGTCAGGAAGTTGGGGCTGCTAATGGCAGCCCTAATCCTGTGAAGACTCAGCAATGCACTGAAGTATGTAAATAACTCGACTGTCTTCAGAAAGGCCTCACAGGTTTAAAGATAGGTACATGCTTAGGTATCTGCAAGATGATAGCCCAAATAAAATACAAGTTACGTTCTCTTTTCCTAACCAGCAAATTAACAGTCTCTATTTTGCATAGTATAGTTAGCAGCAGGGGATTGGAGGTTTTTTAGCCTATCACTGAAATAACGTATTATCATAAAAATTAAATAGCTTGGAAAATCAAAAGGTGTATACTAATAGTTTTTTTTAAGCTTGTCACTCATTTAGCACTGATTCCTGTTATGGTCCACCCAATTTTAGTGTCTTGGAGTCAGATTCTTCTTCATACAGGAGCTATATAACCTGTAGGTGAGTAATGCAGTGTGTGTAATTCAAAGGGGACAGGAGTATTCTACAGACCCTGGGTAACCTGTGCTTTAGCACAGCTGGAAGACCACATTTCAACATCTTTTTAGAGCCTGAAAGGATGCTGTACAAAGACATTGTCATTTCTTCTATGTGCCTTGGGGAGGAAGGAGGCTGGTCTTGTTTTGCTTTGGAAGCCAACAGGAACTACCAGATGCAGGGATATGCTCACCCAAATATTTCTGCTCAATCTTTTTTAAATGCTGCTGGATGGAGCGTCAGCCAGTAGCATTTGTGGAACAAGGGTTCATGGGAGGAGCTGAGACATGGTTGTGTGAGTTCTAATATGTCTTGCTATGACTTCTTGCAAGCTGTGAAACAGAAAGGTTTTCACTCAGACTGGTATGTTCAGGTGAGCTTTGTTGTTCCCTAAGATAACCTAAAGATATTTCAGGATAAAAATAAAGAACCAGTATATTAACCCATTACCGTTACTCAGCTAAACCAGGTTCTACTGATCTCTTTTCACTGGAGACCAGTGACAGGACCTCAGGGAAAGGCCTGAAGTTGTGTCAGGGGAGGTTTAGGTTGGGTGTGAGGAGGAGGTTTTTCCTTCAGAGGATTGTCGGGCACTGAACAGGCTCCCCAGGGCAGTGGTCACAGCACCAAGGCTGACAGAGCTCAAGGAGTGTTTGGATGATATTCTCAGGCACATGGTGTGATTCTTGGGGATGGTCCTGTGCATGAATAGGAGCTGGCCTTTGGCGATCCTTGTGGGTCCCTTCCAATCCAGGATGTTCTATGATTCTGTGAGTGTGTGCTCAGCTTAACCTGCTATGAGTTAAGGAATTTACTTCACCTACATCACTGGCTAAAAGAAATGCTTGAATTGCCTTATCTACAGTTTCAAAGTGGCCTTGGAGCATCACAGAATTTGGGAAGGTTGGTGCCCAAGAGGGAAGGTGTTAATGCCACACTGGCTAACTGTAACTGGATGAAGGGCCAGAAAATCTTTCTCCATTTGCTGGTGGCTCAATTCAGATCTGATTTATTGGATACAATTAGTTTGCATTCAGTCTCCTTCTGAGCTGTGAAGCCAGACAATGATCTTCCTTGCTGCCTGCACACACACTGGAAGAGGGCCCTTGCTTTCAATGACCACTCAAGATCTCCGAGTGTGGTGAGTATTATTAGGGTTATAAAGATCAAGGTAAAGGAGGTAGAAGTCTCCTTCTCCCGTTGTTGGTAAAGTTTTACAGTGCAAAGTTTTAATTGCCTTTCAGAACAGATTCCTCAAGTAGAATTACGCTCAGCTGGAACACTTAACAAAGGAATTAACTCTTGCGTTGCAGCCTCAGCTGTTGGGGTAAGGGATGCTTGGTTCGAGCTGCCAAAAAAATTGTGGTGCTTACCACTGCTTAGGATTTGTCCCAGTGTATGAATATCAATATTATTTTTTGCTTACCTGAGGGATTTCAAAGCCCTTTATAAATTTACTCTCCAAGATGTCCTCTGTGATTATCAGCAACCAAAATGAGAAGTGTAGGGTTTATACCATAGCAGCTTTTCTTGGAACATGGACCACAAGATCAAGGAACTCTACCATTACTGCTATTATCATCATCTGAATTGCTGTACCATGTGTAGGATGGGGTCAAGCATCACAGTCTAGCTGCAGTCAGTGATGCAAACCCAGAAGAAAAGAGAATAGAACATGGGTGCCTGCTGCCACAGTCAAAACACAACCTACCTCTTAGGTTTGTCTAAATCTTTAGGCTTACCTGACTGTGAGAGGAAAGACAACAGATGGAGGCTGCAAACAGATGGAGGAGCACAAACTAACACTGAGACAATCATGCTAATTTTAATGGGCAACATGCACAGCACACTGGGTGTCTTGCCATGGTCATTACCCTGTTTCATCTGCAGGGAAACAAAGGCAGGGGAAAACAGGCTGTGTAGGGCTGCAAGGTGTGGGGTCAGGATACTCCACTTTAGATGTCTTGTCTTTAGATATCTAATAATGCCAGAGATATCTGGGGTCCCTATAAAACCAGTGGTAAGAGACAGGCAACTCCAGAGAGGCATGGATTTTTAACCCATTCTAGGGACGGGATAAAAGTGCCTTCCAGAGGTGTTTGTCAAGTCTGCAGGTGGCACTAAGTAGTCAAAGCAGGCAAGGAGCAATTCTCCCTGTCTAGATGTGTATTTTAAGGGCTAATTTTCAGTGAAACAAAACCAATCAAGTGGAAAAATTAGGACCAACAACTACTAGTACCTGATCCTCTTCACAACTCTGCATACAGGCACTTGAAAAAGCTGCTGAGGCAATTTGGAGTAAACCTTTCAAAACATGGAGAATAAAGTTGAGGAAGCAAATGTCACTCCTTCAGCCATTCCATGGGTAAAACAGATTGATAGGAATTGCAATACATATACACACACATGCACACACACACATTTATATCTTTCCAATTAAGAAGGAAAAATATAGAATCTGCTGGGTTGAACAGGAGCACTAGTGAATTATCTAGTCCATCCTTTTGCCTGGGGCAAGACTGATTTAATTATCTCTAACACTTCTCTGATGGATGAGTGTCAAACCTTCCCTTGACTATCTCCAATGAAGGTGATCTGACTACCTCCCTTGGGTGACTTGCTTCATTGACTTAAATGTACTAATAGTTATGAAGTTTTCCATAACAGTCAACCTAAATATTCAGTCCTTCATTCAGAACCTATCACTCCTTTTTTTTTTCCTTTCTTTTTTTTCTTTTCTTTTTTTTTTTTTCTTTTTGTTCTCACTGACTAATGAGGATAATTGGTTCCTCTCCTTTTTCAGGGACATGCCTTTATGTGTTTATGGACATTCATCATGACTCCCTTTAGTCTTTTCCTCTCCAGACAGGACGTGCCTGGTTCCCTGAAACTTCAGTGGCAAGAAGCCTGAGGCAGAAAGATGAACGTGTTGCAAAAGGCAGAAATACGGGCATTTTTTAAGGTAACAAGGAAGACTGGGCATTTTGCATTGCCAGAGATTCAAGAACTCACTTTCACAAATATGAGGGGTATGAAGCTAAGCCAGGAAATATAACTGGTAAAACTAAAATCAGCTATGAATGCAAAATGCCATTCATCTGCGTAGGATACCACAGGAAGGGAACCGCCAGTGAGTGGCACAAACAAAGGTTCTGCTATGACCCATATCCATAAATAAACAGGGCACTGTTACTCAACCTCATAAGCAGTGAGCTGAAGAGCAAAAGTGAATCCCTAAGAGCATGTTCCCAAAACTAATGAAGTTTGCATGGTTAAGACTAGTTGCTTTGTGACCCTTCCACCTGCTAGAATTTACCCTGTCCTTTCCTCATCTCTGATTTAATTTTGAAGAGCGGACAATGGGTTCTTCACAAAGAGGCACTTAAAAGATTAAAAGGGGAGAAGAGCACCAATAAAGCCTTCTTTGTATTTTATTCTGTCATGTGGGTTAGCTGTCCCCCAGCCTATTCAGTCTGAAATGGCATCAACACTCCATAGAGACCAATTCATCCTCCTGTTCCTGAAGTGCAAACAATTCATAGAATAAAACAGCACCAGAAAGTGAGAGGAAAATCTCTATGGGGCTGCCAAGAATATAGCTACATGCAGCGAAATCACCAGACTTCAAAACAGGAAGGAAGGGTGGTTAATTCAGGCCTTGATTGATGGTTAAGGCACTGGACATGGAACTCTCTCAGAGGTATTTAGAGAGTCTCTATTTCTACAGCAGTGAGCTTGCCACAGTCTTTATTGTGTTTATTTTCACAACAACATTATTCCTTCTTCAAGGATGGTAAATTTAGGTAAAGCGGGAGTAAGACCCAAATTTTCAGAAGGGCTTGTTCTCATTTCACGAAGTTTTGGTTAATCAGTGGTATTTGGGCTCCAAAACTATTGAGAAGCTGAGCTCCTGCCAGAAAAGCTCTGGAAAACCCTTCTATTGTAACTTGAATTATTTCCACTTTCTGAGACTCTCCTGTTAGCGTGCTGCCACTCCCACATCTTCACCAGCTGAAAGAAAAATATGTTTACACTTCCAACATCCCCACGTAAAACTCTACATCTTAACTGAAACTACCAGCAAAGATAGGGATGGAACTTTCAGGCTGTGAAAGGTGGCCTGTATCAGCTGATATGGAACTGCATATGTCTTATGTTGTCTCTGCAATAATATCTTTGCTTTTTATAAGATGCATCTGGAAGCAGGATTCAGAACCAATGACCTTATGCAGAACAAGGCAATGGTTTGTTCAGGGATGTATGGCTGTCTCTGACAAAGCTGAGCTCTAAAACTCTGCTGCTTACCCTGACAGGATCCCTTCCTTAGGTCCATGTCTCTTTCCAAGTCTCATAATCTGTGATTTTACTGACATGGGACTAATTCAAATATAGATCACAGGATGGTTAACTACCTGTGAATATATTTTCGGTTGCCATAAATAATACATCACAGAGATGACGACTAAAGCAAGGTATTCCCAACGCCTTATCAGTATCCCAGTCTCTGTACTTTCCTTGCCATGAAACCAGCAATTGACCTCTATCCATACTTTCACTCCCACAAGTCAAACTGCTGTTTTGAAGAAAGAGAGTCTGGGGTAAGCTAAGAAAATGAATCCTCTGCCTTATCAGAAGCTATAAATGGCTGCTGGGAAGTCTTGAGAGATTACCCACTGGCTGGATATCACAGCTTCATACTGAAGAAGCAGCACTTGACTGTTGACATTTGTTATTAGTGCTGAAGAGCAAAGTGCCTGTGGTATTTTTATTTGGTATTTGTGTATCCCTAATGCCTCATCTGCCGTATCCTGGGCCCTGTCATGCTCTCACTGACGTCAATAAGGGTCTTACCAATAGATAGGAGGCTCCCAATTGGCTATTTCTCCAAACACTGTATGAATCTACTCTTCTTTCTCAAGGTTTATCTGATTATGATTGGGAAAATCATTTCCTTGGGTGGGCGCTTGCAATGACCTGCCTTTATTGAGCCTGAATCATGAACAAAGTGTTTTTTGAGGTCTTGCCTTGCCTTAAAAATGAAGGACATTCAGTAGTGTTAATATCTTATGTTCTAAGACTTTTATAAATATATATATATTCGAGTACATGGAAATTCTTTTGACAGTGCAGGCTGATGCAGTCCCTAGAGTCTTCCTTAGCTAGATCTTTTACCTAGACGTCTTCCCACTTCTCCCCTGGAGAGTGAGGGAGGATATGTCATTAAGACAAGCCACACAGATTTTGTATTAAAAACACTTTCACTGCTGTGATGTTTGCAAGCTTGAACAAGAACATCAGCTAAAACATATGATGTGGATGAGTCAATACTAAGAAAAAACGTAACGCCTTGAAAATGGGAAAGAAGTTTTGAGACTCCGAAGATTTGTGAAATGTAGTTTTCTTTCTTTAAAAGTAAGTTAAATGATGGGAAAAGGTGACAGACAAATAGTTCTGCAGGCAGATGTTCCCCTGCTGGTCCCCACGCATGACTAGAAGGGGGAGTAGTTGCACATTTTTCCGTAAGGCTGCTTGACCTGAGGGCTTTCACTCTGTTCAGAAATGTCAGTGCCTGATAGGTAGTTACCTTCAGACGTGAGCACAGTTTTGGCTTCCTCCAGAGATTGTCCCCAAGCCTTTCAGTTAGGAACAAATGGTAGAAGCTTGGACAAAGCAGAGACCAGTTTCAGCCCATGAAGATCACCAAAAATTTGGTAGGAATTTCCATGAAAACTACTCATATCTGTGTTCACCTTTGAAAGGTTTGGTTATCTATTGATAAGCATCCCTTTTCAGAGGGGAAAAAGTGTTGTAGGATACTGAATGTCATAACAGAGGAGGGAAAGAGGCTCTCTGACTCTCTGATCACTCTGACCCCCAAATTATGCAGTTTTGGTTCTTAGATAATTAGTTCAGATTCCTCCTGTGATCTTGTGTCTTTGCTTCTCTCCCTCATTGTTCATCATCTGAACAATGAGGATTATAGCTCCATTGACACTTTGTGAATTTGGGCTGTAAGAAAATCATATGTCACTGGCAATAAAATGTGTCGTGCTGAGCATTTTATCTTGTACTTGTCATACCTGGATTTGTCTGGCATCTTCTTGCACTTCCTTGATTAAATATTATGGTCCTTCATTGGCTCAGTGAATAAACCAGCCTTCATTTTATCCATGTGGTTTCCCCAGATTTTCTCAATCTCTTAGAAACCAATGAGTTAAGGTTTGGGAATTTTTGGCATGAGCTCAGAACAGAGCCTTTCATTCAGGTCAGCTCAAAGCTCTCCTATACCTGCATAACCCTTAGTTCATGACTTTTTACTAATGAGATACAAGGAGTACTTCTAAAACCAGATCTAAACAGATTCACATACCCAGAAATTAATAGGAATTCTGAACTTTCATTTTTCCTTCTGGAAATATGGAAACAAACAGAGTGACAAGGATCCCAGCTCAATCTGACCTTAATTGCCAGCAAACATTAATGCTATACCTGAGCACCTTCAAATTTTAGATTTATTTTGATACCAGCCCAACATCAGGTCTACCCTCACAGTCATTTTGGATGATCAGCATCTCTGTCATTCTTGCAGCTGCTGGAAAGCTCTTTGATCTCTACAGCAATTCTGAGTTTGTCATTTTCTTACTTGCTCAGATGCTTTCCCATAATCTCTCTTCCAGATATGTCAATCTACAAGACAAGCAACACAAAGTTTTTTTTCCCCTCCAAATCTATTTTAGTCTCTCTCAAGCTTCCTTACAGTTGTATATTAATTTAACACATCTGGGGGATTTCTGATGCATGGATACAACATATTTTTCTCTTTTTTTCCTGCTATCCAGCTTGCCCTTGTTTTTCCCCTTTGATGTGTAATAATGAGGTGGCACAGGGGAAATGTCTTTAATCAATTGCAGAAACTTATAGCACTATCAGGATTGCATGTATCTCAAAACACTTTATCACTGTCTCTTTCCAGCGTTCATAATTCTGATGTATCTGGTGTACCAGTGTCATGTCATTCTATTACATTAAACAATCTAACATAACAACTAAACTCAGTGAAATGATGAAAAGCTGGCCTGCTTCAGAAAATATAAAAAGATAATACACTTGTTTTCATCTGGGAAAGCTGCTATTAGTTCATTCTGTGGTTTCACACGATTAGAGGGAGAGCTAGATAAGCAAGTAGACAGACAGACCAAACACAAGCACACCACACTTGGGGAAATGCAGCTCGGTTTTCTCGCCTTATGTTGTCCATTTGGACACATGAATAGAAGCAGAAGGATCTCCTGTCCTTTTTAATTGCAAGTAAGATGGCAGATCAGAAAATCCTATTTTATGTCTTTCTTTCTGCTTTATAAATTTATATATTCATGTGTTTTATATTTCTTCCAAAAGTAGTCACTCCTAAAAAAACCCCAAAAACCTACCTTACGGTTTTATTCATATTGCATCTCACCTTACTTTAGGTATGTTCCCAATGAAAATGATTTTACTGCAGCCAAAATCCAACCATAACTCATCTAGCCACCTTGAGTTAGTTTTGATTTAGCTGCCTGTGTAGCTCTGCATGTCAGAGCTCAGCTGCACTACTGTCACAGTATTTATTTCCCCCCTTTTCCCTTCTCTGGCAAGGTTTATAGCCCACACCAAACTTTAAACTAGCATGGCTACGTGGGCTGTTGTAGCTCACAGTCACTTTCAAGCCAGCCCAGAGCCTTTGTCTGCAGAGGAAACACACAAAAATGGCTTTGGTGTAATTTAACACTCAACACAAACATTGCATAAGGGCAGATTCTAAGTATGGACTTACATACTCATCTAAATACATATTCATTTAAATAACTGGCAGTGGTGAATCCAGAAAATTTCAGAAATACCATCAGGCAGGAAAGAGGCCTGGGTTATATATGATAGAGTTCTGTCAAAAATTTATATGTACAGTGTGTATTTACTGCCCTTGACAGTGACTGACGCCAGTATAGGCTCATTCTGGACCTCGGGTCATTACTGAGAGCCTGGGGAAAAAACCAACAGTAGAGACAAAAAACTTATCTAGGTGCAATTTGTTATCCCTTTCATTGTTCACCTTCCTAATTCTTATGCAGAGTAGCTCTGTCCATTTAAAGATCTAATCTGATCACAATTTTTCACAAATCTGGTCCCTTTCCTGCCATGCTCCTAAAACTAAACCCAATAGTAGTCCACAGCCATTTTCTCATTATCCTGTATTTCCTCACTATGACTTGGTACCTAGTACCCTTTGCTGGCTTTGCTCTGTGAAATGAACCATGAAAGTACTAAGAGGATAAATGGGAACATCCTGAGAAGTGGGAAAAGCTTTTTGTAGTATCTTATGGGGGCCTGCAGGGAAGCCAGAAAGGAACCCTTCATCAGGAACTGTAGTAATAGGAGAAGGAGTACAAATTGGGTACAAATTGAAAGAGGCAAAATTTAGGTTAAATATTAGGAATTTTTCACTGCGAGAGTGGTGAGTCACTGGCACAGGAGGTTGTAGATGCCCCAGCCCTGGAGGTGTTCAAAGCTAAGTTGGATAAGGCCTGGAACAACCAGGTCTAGTGGTAGGTGACTCTGCCCATGGCATGGGGGGGGAGACTAGATGCCCTTCAAGGTCCATTGCAACCCCTCAACATTCTGTGATTCCATGATTCTGTGGCTTTCCTTCTCCCCAGGATGTGTCTAGGATGTTCAAGACCTTTCCTAAGCCCTTCTGATAGAGAATAATTTACAACTAAAGAATCATCCCTTATAAAATTAGTAATCAAAGCCAGATTTGGGTCAACAGCACTAGATGAAATCATAACTTAGGACATTTATCTCTGAGTTGGTAGATGCAGGGAATCACATTTATTGAAGCTGTTTGGTTCTTGATGGCTTTCTTTACCATGAACTCCATGGTGGGATAAATAAGGTCAAGCAGACCAAGCGTCATGGACTCAAAGTGTGAGTGACTAATGAAAGAATAAAGCTATTGATTCACACTGGGCAGAAGTGATTTTCATGTTAAAATCTTGGCATCTCTATGCCCTGAAAAGCCAGTTGCACTGTGTCATCCAAGAGTGTCTGATATGCTGCTGAGAACATGCCAGATGCCAGTCACTCAGAGGACTATATCTTTCCAAAAGAATATTAAATGATTTTATGGATTTAATAATACATATATAAAAATATATATACCATATAACAGATTTGCTGCATTAGCAGCAGCAACTCATTTCTAGCAATCTTATCTCTTGGTCATCTTTCATGTATATGTACATACAATACCAATTACACTCCATAACACTTGAAATAGGACCAGTAAATGTATTTGTAATTCATCAGTGAAACGACACAGACTTTTTTAGTGATGCTTGACCCTATATTTTTCTTTCCTCCTTCTGCTTCTATTGTGTTCATTCATCATGTTATAGATCCATTCAAATCATAAACTCTTGAGGGTAAGATTTGTGTCCTTAATTTGTTTCTGAAAAACCTTGGTTACTATTATATACATAATAAAGAACAGCACTTTTCCCCAAACCCTTGTAACCTTCAATACAACCAAAGCCAAGGTCATCCACCTGACTGAAACTGAGTCACTCAAGCAGAGTGGCCAAGCTAAGAAGACTAAGCTGACAAGTAGACTTGAGGACTCCAGCAAGGGGGTGAATAGTACAGAACCAAAGCTCTGCAAATGATGCAGTATTTTAATCATTTTTGTGCACGCATTAAATAACTCTGCAATATAATTCACCAGTAAATGTCTCAGACCAATAAAAATATCAAAGAGCTTAAGCCTCAGTAATTTCAATGACTAAGAAGACAAAATATCTTGTGAGTGGAGATCTACAACCGAAAGCTACAAACTTAGTCCTCTAAATACACTAAATGAGCAGGTATTTGGTGTAACAGTCTGGTACACTTTAGTGGAGAAGTCCCAGGTTTATTTTGATTTAATACCTTTGTGACTGAGAACAGAACTAACATTGTTCATTTTGCCCAGTGACAGATCAAATAGGGAAAAAAAGGTGTCTATGTAAAGCTTTAGTACTTTTAGACACGAGTCCCTGGTACAATTCCAATAGTTCTCACCACCCAAGGACTGCTCAACCTGAAATTTTCCAGAGGAAGGCTGGTGACAAAGGATGAAAGGGTGAGGCTCAAGAAAGAAGATGGCAGAGAGGGACCTTTCCCATGGTTTTCTAAGGCTTACATCTCTTTCCTGAGCTCCTGTCAAGGACTACATCTCCTCCCACTTTGGGAAATTCTACTCCACTGTCTGGTTTGCCATTTTTAAATCAATTGTCACTTATGAAACTGATAATCAGTTTCCACAAAAACTTTTCCCGTGTAACTGTGGTAAAAAAATGAGACTACGAGATATGGGTATGGGACAACTCTTCAAAGCTTTGATATAAAGCACTGTAGCAAGAGGTTTCTCCTTCCCCATGGCCCTCTCATACCTTCCTTAAGCAACAGGAAGCTGGAGCAGAGGTGGGGAAAATTGGGACAGAAGGGTAAAGGCTGAGGTTTATTTCCTGAGGAAAAAACATGATAATTAGAATCTATTTTCCTTTTTTTTTTTTTTTTTTTTCCCCCAGTATTTATCAGGCTTAGACAGGAGTGGCAACCTGAAGTGAAACTTTCGCATATCTTTTTAAATTGTTCTTGTCATATATATCTTGTCACATCATTCACTGAATCTCCACATGGGTTAAATTAACAAACAAGCAAAGAGATAAACATTTATAAATAAATAAATAAATAAATAAATAAGAGCTGAAAATAGACTGCATAAGGCAATTATATTTTCTTTATTGTATCAAAATTCATCGACAGCTATGGAGCTTCTTTAGCCCAACACCTCTGTCTTTGGCATCCACTGAAAAAAAGAAGGATAGTAAAGATAGACAGCTGTACCAACAGGAGACAGACAGTAAAAGACTATGTACATCTTGATGTATGAGTTAGCAAAACCACAACAGTATATATACCCAAATGCTTTAGGGTGAATATAAATAAAATTGGCTTTGTCCACAACAAACCCAGAATAAATGCCTTCTCGCTTTTCAGAATGGTCACAAAGTCAATGAAAAGATTTCATTTCCCGGATGTCTTTCTGGGATGACTTTGCGTTCACTTTTTTTGCCATTAGCTGGTGTCCAATATGATGAGCTAGTTATGAGCTCTTCATTCAGCTAAGAGAACACCTAGACGACTTGGTAATGAACAATATAGGGTGGTGGTTTCCCTCCCTTCTCTCCCTCTCTCTGACTCATTTTCAGGATTTCTGGTCTGACCTTGCTGGTCAAATTTTATAACTCCACCGTGGAAGGTTAGAAGACATCAGGGCTTTTAATTCCAAGCGCAGCGCTTCCTCACCCCACCAAAGTTAGCTGGCAGTTCCAAGAAATAAATGACTTTTGCTGGGCTCTTAAATAATATGATTTGCATGCTTGAAATGAGATCACCAAAGTAATTGTAGAATATTGCTTGCCATTACAGTCATTAAAAACAGGCAGATGTAGGATCATTCTCATGGAAAACTTTCCTGCTGGGTTTTCATGGAGATAAGTGCACAAAATCCACTTCTGAAAAGATGTTGAATAGAATGAATTTGCCATTCACTGACTGTCTGATGATGATTTGCTTGTTAATTGGGAGTTTAGGCTTTAGAGAAACCTTAACAAATGTGATTGCTAAATTCTGGAGGTTGCCTCCCTCTTCGCAAGCCATGTTTACAGCCATAAATTCTTCTTTCATTGTATGGCATTTTAGTAGAGATTTGTCAGTGGGGAAATACAGCATTACTCATTTTTATAGGGGGACTTCCAAAGGTATTTTCAACTTCATTTCGTGGCAAGAATGTGTTAATTTAATTCATAAAGGTGTTTAACTCTGCGCTTAATTTTAAGCACAAGCTTAAATCTTAATGTCTTAGTGATTTCAGCAAGTAATTAAATGGAAGCAGTGTCATCCCCATACTGCAGTGTCCTAAAAAAACTATGCCACAAGTAGCTAATTATTTACATTTGTGGGGAGAGACTCAGACAAACAAAGATGTGCCTCAATAACTAAACTCAGCCACGGAATATCTAAACAAATGCCTGCTCAGTGTTACATCTGGGAACCAATTACTTGCCTGGCATAGAATAATAGAATGATGTGGGCTGGAAGGGACCTTGAAGGCCAGCTAGCTCCAACCCCTGCCATGGGCAGGGACACCTCCCACTAGACTAGGTTACTCAAAGCAACACTGCCATGGACGAGGCACCCACAGTTTCGCGGGGCAACTTGTGCCAGGGGGTCACCAGTCTCACAGGGAAGAATTTTCTTCCTAATATCTCCTTGAGAGATAAACCACCAGGTTTTTTGGGGGGGAAAAAAAGGGAAATGGTTATTGCTTTGGGGCAAAATTACAATCTGAGTGAATTGCATTGGAGGTTCAACCCTCCCTCTGAGGCAGCCTCCATGCCTTTACCTCAGAGCATCCCTTCCAGGCACAGAGTGATGGAAAACAAGAAAATCAGGGTCTAGGGGTTGCAAAATACCTGCTTAAAGCTGGGAAATTGGTACTTACTGAAGACCACCTCCGAAAAAGAGTCTTTCCAAAGCAGAAGGAGGAGAAGGAGCCGTGGGCTGGCTCTGGCATTGCTTTGTTCCCCCTTAAAACTGCTGCACCTCATGTTGTGTGCATCGAGGTTGTGTGGCTGGATCCTCGCCCCACACACCAGCCTTTGTGTCCAGCCACAAGCTCACGAGTGCCTCCCAGCTCCCTTCCATGGTCTCAAAAACCTTTTCAGCTCTGGAAAAGGGATTTAATGCTTTCTATAAATGCCTATAAGGAGCCACATGTGCCAACACAGCAGAGACTGATGAAAGCAGGAAAAGATTAGTTAAAAGTAGAGGGTTAGCAGAGGCAGAACTGCTGGACTTCTTGGTAAATGCATCTATCCACCCCTCTCCCTTTGTAAAGGAGGAAACTAATTTCTGAGTTACAGCACCACATGTCCCAAGGTACAGTCTCCACTGCAGAGTCCCTCCCCACTACTGAGTGCAGAGCAAGCCCAGTACACAGATTTTCTCCAGGGTTTCTGGGCACAGTGAGTAGTTGTGCCTAATGGCCACGTTCTTGCTTCCCCCTGTTTTAGAGATGGAGAAACTGAGTTTTAGGGAGCTGAAACAGCTCACCCAAGGTCAGTAGAAAAGACAGAAGCAGAACCCAGGAGTCCTGCCTGCCCCTTCCCTCTGCTGTAACCACTAAATCCCCCAATCAATAATGAATCTGTTACAGCAGTCTCATATTATACCTAATGTCAGGGGGAGAAAAAAAAGAAGAAGAAGAAGGGAAGAGAAGAAGTTGTAATAAAAGCACATAGGATAGAGATACACATTTCTCTTTAGAGCAATAAATCTTTCCAAAGGGAAGTTGGTTAAAATTCTTTACGTTAAAAAAATGAGGTCCACGGGGACTCCAAATTTCAGTTCGATTTTTAGCTGAGGCATTTTTTTTCTTTATCAAACACTTGGTGCTGTAATGTGATAAGGGCCCCATGCAGACCATAAAACTAATTTATCATCTGTAAGGTGTACAAAGAAAATGGTAACTGCCTGCTTGTCTGCTTGACATATGAGGTCATTTTTGCCGCTAGCTTTCTAATACTGAGCAATTTTATCAGCTATTTATATACATTAATTGTAGGCACCCATATGTTCACCGTTGTATTTAATAATGCATTGCATTGAATATGCATTCCTTAAGTTTTAGCATGCCGTGTGCATCTTTTATTTAACTGTTTGGTTTGCCTATTAAAGCCCATTATTCAGCTCTGCCGTGTAACCCTTCCTCTCTCTTGAAGGGATTTATATTTCTTTAAAATCTTGCTCACCATGTTGAGAGTCAGTGGCGTGAACAAGGCCACCTCTCTCGTCCCGAAGGAATAGCAGCAAAACAAGCAAAATCAGGGCCATGGTCCACTTAATAATACTAAACAAAAAGGATTATTCAATGAGTCTCTTTCCCCGAGGGACAGCAACGCATTCATGCTCTGTGGTGTGCACACAGACATGCCTCTCTATCAATATAGGAAGGGAATTAAACAGGGCCTGATTCTGATGCCAGCTCAACCTACACCAGAGCACCATTTCACTGATGAAAACAAGAGCAGGAACACGTTGTTTTGGCTGAGCATGTAAAACACCACAGACAGACTCTGCAGTGCCCTCCTCTGAAAGATGGCTGTGGGACAAGAAAGCCCTTACCCTCTGACATGAACTCCTGCTCGGGTCTAGAGCCAAAACTTGTATTTATAGACACTAACTCCGGAGCATCCTGCTGCCCAGTGCTTCACTGCTGATAACTATCCCCACAAGCAAGTGGAATTCAAAGGAGAAAAATCTAAATATTTGTAGACAGAAGCTCTGGGAGACACTGTTCCTCCTCAAAGACCCTTTTTCTAGTGCAGCTGCTTGCTTTTCCTTTCCAAGTTTCTATACCATTCTGGTATTCCTTTATTTTTGATCTACAGCAGCAGCAAACTATTGCAGACCTTTCCAACTCAGTGGAGCTGGATGGAGAACCCAGAAGGGAAGGTCTATCCATTCCCTCACATCAAGACTTAGAAAATAAGAGCTACACACAGGAGGGAAAAAGGACATTATTCTGAGAAAACCATCTGTAAAATCAGATGTTTTCCTTTAAGAATCCCAAACCTGTGTCAGAGGCTCAAAAATTCCCAGCAGCTCAAGCTTTACTTCTTAACTTGTTGAAATGGTGCTCTGAGCACTACCCACTAAAATGGGTAGAGTATATCCCTGTCGCTGCCTTCTCAGGACAGGATGAGAAGTCTTCAACCATGTATCCTATGCACAGTGTTGCCATCAGATAAAAGGAGCTGTTTCTAGCCTCAGAGAAGTACTATGATGCTTTCTGCAGATCTGAATTTTAATCTTCTGCTTGTATCTCCAAGGAGCAAAGGAAGACTATATATTGACAAACACTAGTTTTCAGGGAGACACAGATTTCTTATAGCACTCAAAAACATGTCAAGAAATACATCTAGGGGGGGAAAAAGTTTTGCCTTTATGATTTATACTCTGTTGCTTTCCTTCAAGTCCTCTTAAACCTGAAAATCCAAAGTTGCTCTTTAAAAACTTCACAAATTACATCTCAATAGAAAATGAATTTCCCAGAGGCTAAACTTCCAGGTTTTGTTTTTGAAAAGAAGATTCTCTAGCAATTTTGGCTGTCTTTGTAAGAGGTTTTTATTGTCTTCCACCAGGCAGTGAAAAGCCTAAGTGGAGTTCGTGGGCAACAGGTCTGAAAGAACAGAGATGCGTTTTGACAGCTGAGTACATCGGTGATCCTTCCCAGAGACCACAGTAAGAGCTGGAGAGTGCCTCAGAGCTCACCAGCCTTCAGCCTCGTATGTCAAATTCAAGCAAACTCCTGGCTCAGGTCTCTGTGTGATTAAATGATGAAGAGGAACATTCTCCTCCAGGCATTCTGTTTACTCTATTAAAGGGCTTTTCATCTAAATATTTTTTTTTTGTTTCATTTAGTGTCCGTGAAAGGTGCTGACAGATAGCCTCTGCCTCCCTGCAGAATGTCTGGAAAAGCTTTCCAGCTTGTACTGGCCCATCCACGTTTCTCAGCATGACATACAGGTTTCCCCTCTGTAGAGGAAAATGTATTCTGGGTGCTGTGCAAGCACAACATTCAACCTTGGGCGTTTACACCGAATCGTTATACAGCAGTTTTCATACCAAAATCTTGAAGCACATTAAGAACAAGCACCGAGATACACTTACAAAGTAGAGGGATGGGAAGGGAAATATGATCAGTGCAACACATCTGGCCAGCAGCATCTGGCTCAGGCATTGCTACAGAGCAGGTATAGGACATTAACCCTGTCTGAATTTTAACCCTTCACCAAATTTACACTAGCAAGGATTTAACATAAATTTTCTTTCTCTTTATTGTCTTTTACTAAAGGTAGCCTTCACCCACATGCATGAAACGAGTCATGTGAGTCAGGGTTGATTCTGCCACACAGCTCACAGGTCTTCACTGACCCAGAGCCTCTCCTTGCTCACCTTGTGCAGATGGGCACACACCCCTCTTTACTCCTCTGTTCTCACATCCACAATCCACAGGGCTGGAATTAAGGAGGAAGGTAGTCCTGAGTCCCCTGCATGGGCATAAAGCCTGACCTGAAACCTTTGTCACAACCTCCCTATGTCCCAGAAAGCAATCTACAAGATGGGCATAATAAATAACTGTTAAGACGATTCTGCAGTGTTTTTAGGTAAGGAGTAATGAGAAGTCAGCACTGGGTGTTTTTAAGTATGATGAATCTTTAACAATGCTTAGGTTAAAAATTGTTAGGAGAAAGAAGAAAAAGAACTGTTTGTCTCTCCCCAGCTGCCAGCACCAATAACAACAACTGGTCTGAACAGAAATGTTCAGGAGATGTTGCATTTCAACACAATCCCCCGAAAGAAACAACTACCCTCTCGGTTTAGTCTTGCAGTTCAATTACAGGAGACCTAGCAATTTCCTGGTCCCCAAAAAACACATCCTCTAAATGCAAAAGAATTAATTTTTATTAATTTTATTCTTTTTATCCTCCTTCTCCTTACTCCTGTCACATACCATTTGCTAGATGTTGAGTACATATCACCAACAGCAACTACCTAATTGTATCAACGCTTTGACCTCTGTCCCTAAACAATCAATTAAAGGGCCTGAAGGGACAGGGGACAAGATTAGAGTGAAGGTCAAGGCCTAAAAAGCCCCTCTCTCCATTCCAAGCTAGAAGGGCAGTTTCTTTATTGTTAACTCTAGTTGTTGCTCCAGTCCTATTACCTCTCCCCACCCTAAGCAGTAAGGTCTTCTGCAGAAGTATTGATCATGCCTTAAATCCTGCTTCACCTACAGAACGGAACTGGTGAGCCAACTGTGATGAATTCTCAGTGTCTTAAATCAAATTTATAGGATCTGTCTGGACCCTTCAGCTTGGTCCTGCCTCTGACTGCCGTGACACCATGGTCAGGGATATTGCTGGGGATTTAACAGTTTGGCCATACCAGACGCCGTCTGTTACGAAAGGTGAGGATTTGATTGGTGTCAATCATTCCCCAACCTGTCACACAGAGTTCTCAGCCAGCAAACATTTTAAGGACTGTCTTAATGAACTGGCTCTGCTCCTGTTGTCACCTGCCACTTCCAGCTCACGCAGCCACTCAGGTCCCTTTCTTTCATGGCTTTTCTTGCCTCCTCCTTCCCCTGTTTCAATTCTGATATAAACCACAGCCTTCCCCACTTTCCAATTCCCTCCTGAGACATTTCTTAAGCCTCAAGCCCCATGCTGATAAACAAGGACATAACCCCAACATCTTGGAGCAGCATGTGTCCTCTCCCCTATGTAAGGGCTGCTCTTCTTTGTGAAGTTCTCCAGGATTTTGGCAAAAGTGTCCACTATAGGTGTAATTTTCCTTTTTTTTTCGGGGGGGGGGAGGGGGCTAAAGCTAGCATGGAGAAGGAAGGACATCCAAATAGCTTTCTAACACCTTAGTTCAGCATTAACTATCATCTTGAATGATCAGTGACTGAAAAGGTGATTTCCCAAGATATAAAAGCTACTGAAGTGAACGATCTTGACAAAAGCTAAGCTAACAAAAATGTCTCTGAAAAAAGCCATACTCTGTAAACAGTTGCACACTAACAACAACCAAAATACTGCTGCAAGAATGGGCTGCATCCATCTCAAAGGGGCTATGAGATTAGTATAAATTAGGGCAACTCTCCAGACCTTCCTTCAATCACTGTGGCAAGCTACCATGCATATAACAGGAATACATAAGGAAGCTACAGTAGCTACAGCATATATATGTATATAAAGAATGTATAAACAAGGAAGGAAAATTAAATAGAAACTGGAAATCTATTTCTTTTTTGAGAAGAAATCCAAAGCATAGTTGCTCTGCTGGAGGCAGACTCCCAATCCAAATAAAACATCAGCTTGTGTACCACCTGCTCTTCTAGAAGATCAGCACTACTGATTTTTTCCCAGCATATTGGTCAGCATTGCTGATTTTTCTCAGAACATGTTTAATTTTGGACTTGACCACATTGGCCATTGCTAAGGGAGGGTGAACTGTTATACCTGTGGTCAGCAGGGAGGCATGGATCATCTTCAAGGCTGCAGGAATAACCAACAGCAATGTTGATCTGAGTGTCCTCCTCTTCCTCCGCCTCACACTTGACTTTTAAGAACACTAGAAAAGATTTGCATCTGGTGCAGATGAAATTTGCACGAGTGGAGGATCTTGGAAGCCCAGCTCTGTTTTCTTCTACACTGGTAGGGATCAAAGGCAATTCCACCACAGAGAACTGGGTAAAATGTCAAAAGAGGGCTAAGAACCAGCCCAACCACCTTCTGTCCTTCCCTGTGTCCAGGCAATGCATGAAATGTATTGCACTCCTGCCTTGGTATGTTGTCTGGCTGGTGGGTGCAGAAGCACTATCACTGATCAGCTTCTGGTGCATTTGTGTCTCAGTGTTTCAATTTCAGCATTGCAGGGAAAAATGAAATGTATCAATGTGCATAAACTCCCATTAATGGGATGCACTTCTTCAATTTACACTCAGGCCTAGGAGTGTAAATATTTTTCTACTCCCTGTTTAGAGTTTTCTGTGATTTGCTCAGCTGTGTAAATTGCTGGCTTCTCCATGCACAAAGTTGTGCACGCTATTTTTAATGTCAGCTTTTTATGACAATGTGCTATTTAGAACAGGGATTTGGGAGGCAGGACTCCTGGAGCCCAAACTCGTCCTCATTCACAGCAATTTTACAGTAGCATAACTCCATCCGTTCCAGGTAAACCAGCCTGTGTTTCCAAGGTAGGGAAAAACGAGTCCTGCTGAGTCCAGGTGTGGGATGGTGACTGAAGTTTTTTGCTTGTCTATACCTCAGTTTCCTGAGTAGTAAAAGGAGGATTAGGAGGTCAGGTTCTCCTAGGTGTGACAGTTAATTTCCATAAGCATGCTTCAGCACTCCTAGAGAAAATACTTTTCAAGACAAAAGAACTTTTAGAGGCAGTAAGGCAATGAGTTGTTCTTGTGTCACACTGAATTTTTTTCTGGTGTACAGATTTTGACTGGAGTTAAAAAAAAAAAATGAAAGAGAAGAAGAAAACAAAAGAGGAGCTGTGAAACACCTTTTATCTCCTTTATCCATACTGGTATTTGAGTGTCAGAATCCATTGGCTTAACTTAGGTGGCTACAGACCAACTTGTGTATTTCAAGAGAGCAGTCATCACCCACATCCCAGAGCAAGAATAGCTTTTGCACCTGGCCCTTGGCTAGGGAAACACCAGACACTGTCTGCTGCCTGCAGGGCAAAAGTCTGCTTCTAGTGAAGCCAGTGGCCAAGCTCCCTTTTGCTCCAACAGTACCTAGAAACCACAGAAAGCAAATAAAAGTGAGCATTTCTGTGTCTCACAAGAGAGTCAGTACAGAGGCTGACTGAGATTTTTCGAGTCTAAAAAGCCATACAAACACATTAATTCCAGACCAAATGTGGTCACTGCACAGATCTTGGGGTAGCCAGGACTGTGTCACATGTGGACACACACCCACTGAGGAACAGTGCAGGGATGTGGAGGGGCTTAATCCTCTGATGGGCTGCAGGAGGAAAAAAATTAGTTTTTCAAACTTTAGAAAAACATACAGATAGGAACACATACACATGCACATATCTGCAGGTACATGCAGGCATGAAGACAAAGAGGTTTGTGCTCTCCCCTCGCTCATGGAGGCATCCACAGCCCTGTGTACCTTGGACCGTGGGGCCCGCAGGGACAGCGAAGAACAGATGTGTTTGTTCTTCTTAATGTAGCCCCATTAGGTGAGAAGAGAACCAAATCCCCCACCTCATCTGGCTTAAAACACCTCTCCTGCCTTGCAGTTTTTGGGAGAGGACGCACTGCCGCAGAGGAGGTGGTGGTAGGAGATCACTGCCCCGCTCTGAAAAATGAGAGGTGCTTGCCCAGCACGCTGGGCTGGCCAGGAGACGGCAAGGAGACAGAGGACTGAAGTTGGAAGAGGTGGTAGATAAATAAGGCACTCCCAGTGGAATCCATTACTGGCTGATTAGGAGAGCTATTTGGGTTATCAATATCCAGATAAAGCACAGGCTGTGAGGGGGAACTCAACCATGAAGGTGGCCTCCTGCTGCCTCGCCTCCGGAGCTGGGCCCTCTGATGACTGTCTCTGCAAGCACTCCTTGCTCTGCTCCATCCCATGCAAGAATGAAGGTCTCTCTGCAAGCAAGGTCCCTGGACCTTTGATAGAGAGAAGGGACTGGTGGGGTGGGGGAAGAATGACACTCTGGGAATGGAGCAGAGTGGGGCAGGATGAGGACACAGCTTCCCCTGTGTCCCGCCACCAGCCAAGCAACTCTCAAGGAGCACAGAGTGAAAGACCACAGCCCAGTGTGCTCTCACAAAAGCTAAGAGCTGTGCCAATTAAAAGATTCAGCTCTGACTTTAAAATAAAAAAAAAAAAAAAAATCTTGTTTTGTCCCTTTGTCTGATTGAAAACCACTGACCTGTCTGGAGCAGTTGATTTAAGGACACAGGAAACAAAATTGGAAGCAGGATTACTTTATTTTAGCTAGCTTTAAATAGCGGTGCAGCAGCCACCCCTCCCAGCGCAGCACTGCCTAGCAGTGCCTGCTCATGCTGCTGCCTTCCACAAGCTTTGGGAAGTCAGGGTTTAGCAGTGAAGAAACAAATTCTTGAAAAAAGCTCAGCAAGGTGGTGGAGTGGGGGTGTTGGATGGCTTTTGAGGTCATCTGTAGGCATTTGTTCAGACAGGAGTCTGGGGGGCCACCTGGCCCTTCCAGCAGGCACTGCGGCCCTACAGCAGCCATGGGAGGGAGGCTCTGATGCCTCTGATCTCTGGGGAGAACCCACCTTCACCCAGGGGTGTGGAGCTGGTGAGTCCAAGAAGAAGAGGTGAGTGACCTCTGCAATGGCTCACTGTGCACATGGCTTGTGATGGACAGCCCAGATCTGGTTGGTGGTGGCATCCCCGCTCTGAGCTTGGGTTTGCTTTGCCAGAGCACTCACCTCACCAGGGGGTGATTGAGACCCCACTCAGCTGGTTGGACCTCTGAGGTTGTAGCACCTGTCCTCCCATCCCCGCATTTGGCTTTAGCCTGGCTATTTTGGGTCCCTTGTGCCTGCTGGAAGTGGTTTCTATCAGCTCCCCTTCCCCACACTTTGCACTGCCTGCTCCCCTCTCCGTGCTTGGCTGCTCACATCCCTGCCTGGCTCATGGCTCACTGCACCGTCCTGCTATGAGGCAGGGCCGGCTGTTTCCATCTGCCTGCCTCTTTCCTGCCCCCCCTCCCATCTCCCAGGCTCCAGCTTTATGCCCTGAATTGAGTAGAGCAGTCTCAGACTCGCCTCCCCGTCTCCCTCACCTCAGGGAGCCTTTCTCCCTCTGCACACCATCCCCACAGCGCGATATGAACCGTCCACCGATATTACCCCGAAAGCCCCGTCCTGCAGCAGCAGCAGCAGCTGCTGAGATGCTTCCTGCCTGTATCCCAGGCTGGGAGCCCCGACAGCAGGAGCAGCAGCATTTTGGAGAGTCAAACAATACACAAAGAGCAGAGACTCTGTGCAACAAAGACTGCGGCACAGGGAAGGAAAGTTCAATACGTCTTTATTTTGGGGCTCTACGGCTCTGCATTCCCACTGGTCCTTCCTCCTCACTAAAGCCTTTTCCACACCCTCTGTGCTCTCTGTTTATGTTCACCTGCTACCCAATTAACTCCCCGTTTAGCTGTGCACCTGCAGTGGCTTTGTCCTCAGACCACTGCACTGGAGCCATTAACCCTCTAGATTGCATTCAGCTCTGAAAAATACCCATCTGAACGGCTGGAGCATTCATCTGTGAATAGGAAATATGCTACAGTAGTTCATGGCTGGTAAATATGTGACGGGGGGAAGAGAGATTATGCTTTATTATCAATTGACTTGTGTCGCCAATGGGCTTTCTGTCATAATTGACTAATGCCACCCAGAGTGATATGTACTTCTGCTGATAGCTGCATTACAAGTTAACACTCCAGCACAGTATATGTTTTCATTCAATCTCTATAGGAGAAACTCATATATGGCAGCTGGCAATGCCCTGAGGGGTGAAATCAGCCGTCTTGGGACCGAGTGGAAGGCACTCAACTACAAACGACAGGAGACGAGGGAAGAATTGGGAAAAGTCAAGGCAAAATTAGTCAGAGGAGATTTGGCATGTCGCAGCATCTCCTGCCTGATGCACTGAACTTTCTGGAAGCAGCCAAAGAGCTGGAGACACCCTGAAGCTGCGGAGACGCTGCTGTTGGGGTTTGGTCATTGCTTTCTGTTTTGGAGGAGGAGGAGGAGGTAAGGAGTGAAACTGTAACAATCTGTTAACTGAAAAACTGCTGCAGAGGGTGACGCATAGGATAGGAGATAAAGGGCCAGTGTTGGCAATGCAGCAGCAGCAGCAGGTCCAGAAAGAGAGGGAGAAACTTCAGTGTGACCAGGGGAGGGCAGGGGGGGAGAGGAAGCTGCAGGCAACATCGACTCAGAACAAAACCTTCTGATTGTAACCTGCTTGTTAGAGAAGGGAAAATTAACCTTCCAGATCTCTCATAACAGAGAAAAACTAAATACTCCGAACCAATGTCATGTTTGTGTACCTTCTCCGAACACAAGATTTTGTATCAAGGCAGCCTCACAGGCTTGTCCTGTTGACTCTCTCCCCAGACTGCAGCAATAGGGACCTCACCACCTCAGTCTGCTGCAATGCCCATCATACAGCAGTGAGAAAAACAAGAAAATGGGGGTGTGTCCCGTTTCTGATACAGGACTTCTGTACGCCAACACTGGGCAAGGCGTCGGCTTGTGCCTCAGTTTCCCTCTGCTAGAGGTTGAGAGCATTCTCAGAGCTGCTTAGGTACTACTGACAGCTGCAGAGTCTTGAGTGGAAAGTTCTGCACAAATAATAGTTATTTTGGACTGGGAAGGCAGCCCTGGCAGAAGGGGGAAAATGTTTAGAATGTTTTATAGTAGCCTGTTGAAAAGCAGCAAATTACTCGAATGAATTACCCATTTCTCTTCCCTGTCATTCCCTGGCCAGAAGAAGGACAGAGTATGGGGGACAGAACCCTTATGCAGGTCCAGTTTATTTGTGCCAGGCTGGAAAGGTCTTTGAGAAACCTGTCTTAGCAGAAGGTGTCCCTGCCCACGGCAGGGTGGTAGGAATGAGATGAGCTTTAAGTTCCCTTTTAACTCAAACCATTCTCTGACTCTGTGATTCCATGATTCCATGTTTCTATGTTCCCTGCTGCCTGATCTCAACCTTTAGGACACTCAACCCCACGGCTGGGGCACTGGCCTCCCTCAGGCTGATGCCAGGGCACTGTGCAGGAGTGGTTCTCCCCATCTCACCCCACCCCAGCCTGGGCACAGACCCTTCCTCTCTGAGGAACTCAGTTTGCTGCCCATCCCTGCTGCAAACCCCTCTGGAAAAACTTCTCAGCACCAGTCTCTCTCTGTCTCTCCCCCTGCCCATGTCCACCCACAGACACAGACACACACACACACACACGCTCTTATCTCTCCCACTGCATGCGCAGAGCCAATGTTGGCTTAGAAAAAATCAGGCCAGCTCCGCAGCAGATGGAGGACTGATACAAAACCGTGCCGGTCAAATGATCCCCCCCCTCCCCTTATCCTCTCCCATTCCTCCCCAATAAGTGAGCAACAAAGAGGGGGAGAGGGAGGAGAGAAATGGCCCATTTTCCAGCTTGTGAGATGATTAGCACTGGGAAAAGAAAAAAAAAAAAAAAGAAAAAAGAAAAAAAAAGGAAAAAAAAGTATTTGCTGCACCAAAATATGCCTGGAGGTTGTGCAGGCACCAGCTGCCATCTAGTGGAAAGCTGGTCTGGTTTGTCACCAGCAGACACTGCCTCATTTACCTCCACAGCAGGAGGCAAGGGAAGTGTGTTCTCCTAAATGTGTTAACTTAGCAGTGTTATACACTAGAAACAAATTAATATATAATTCTTCTGTGTCTTAAGGTCATTACTGCGGAGGCATAAATTAATAGAGCTATTCCAGTTAATTCATTTTGGCATTTGCTTCTGCATGTCTGAGCACATATGTGATTGGGGCCTTCGTCTCGTTTCCGCTGGTGGAAATGATGAAGTCTTGAAAGGAGCTTTGCCATATTAATGTCATTTTTAACCTAAAAGTCAGGGAGACGTGGGCTCTGCTGCTTTTTCCCCCCGCTTGCGCTCCTGCGAGGCTGGCTGCAAGCGTGGAGTTACTTTTCGAACAAATCCAAGATGAAACCGAAGGACACAGTATTTTTCCTCACAGATGTGTGTGTCCTACGTATAAGCAGGGCATTAGAGCACTCTTCTGAGAATAGCAAAGAAGGCTGTAATGCACATTATCCGATCACGGACGCATTAAGCTGTCCTACAGAAATATAGATGTTTTCCTTTCAGATCAGAGGGAGAACAGACATAATCAGTGGAGAATGAGACAGCAGCTTTAGCATCCTTTTCTACTTCTTTCACTTCCCTGCTTTTTCTTCTTGGGGATCCATCCTACAGGGTATCATTTACCCTGGACACCCTGCTTGGTTGTGGCTGCATCCTCTGCTCTCAGAAGGAGAAGAAGGAGCTTGGCTCCTTGTGGGGCTGGGCCACTACCCAGGGACCCCTCTTCTCCCTACTCTAACACCAGGAATATTTCAAAGAAACATGTTTTTTTGTGGTTTTACTTTGGGTTTGGGTTTGTTTTGTTTTGTGGCTTTTTTTTTTCATACAAATATTTTGGGGGAAGAGGGTTTTATTTTGGTTAATGGTAGAATATCTCACAAGACTCGTAGGAAAAGAAAATGGGTCTGGCACTGCTTCTACCAACATGTAGCTCTGTCACACAAATAAGGCTCACAGCATCAAGCCTGTGTATTTTTCAGACAAAGAGGAGACTTGATCCTATCTTCCAAAAGCCACAAGACCTTGCTCTCTCTCTTTCTTCTTTTCTTTTTCTTTTTTTCCTTAATTAAAATTAAAAAAAATCAGAAACAATAAAAGCCCAAAATAAACCAAAACCAAACAAAATACTTCCCAAATTCTTGCACAAATTTTTGTAGAGGGGCAAGAAAAATCTTTGTAGTAAAAATTTCATTGAAGTGTCTGCTTGAGACGTTCTTTCACTAACCAAAATGTTTCCTGGATTGAGAGATGGGACAAAAATTGTGTAGAATAGTTTCAGGCCGATGTTTTTTCATGGCTTCTTGAGTCAAAAGAGCTGTCAATAATGCATTTCTTTACTTTCTTTTCTGTGCTTTGGTGATCAAGGGATTACAGTACCAAAGGTCTGTGCAAGAGGTGGTTTGCAGCAACATGCTTGCTGCAAAACCATCGTGAACTTTATTACTGTTTGTACTGCCACCTTCGTATAGATTTGAATTGTTTGGGCAGAGAAAAACCATGCAGGCAGAAGGCAGCAATTTAAAGTGCCCCAGGTGCAGCAGATACTGCTGAAAAAAAAAAAAAAAAAAGATAGGGGATTATACTTTTCCTCTTCCTGTCCACCTAATAATGGTGTAAACCAGACTGTGTCCCGTGGATGGAGGATGGGATCCCAAAGAGCCACTGCTGCCTCTTCCACCACCACTACCCTATCCTGTAGAGAACAGCCACTCCCCTCCCCTTTGCACAGACATAAATGCTGCAAAAATGGTTTCCTCACCCTGGCACAGCCCTCTCAACGAGGACACAGAGCCACACTGGTACAGAGCAGATACAGAGCTGGTACATCCCTTTGGAACCTGTTCTGTTGCTCCTGTAAACAATCTGGGGTAAATCCCCCAACTCAGTCAGTTACTTCAAGGCAGTTTCTGAAAGAAGCAAAAAGAACACTGAATTCATAACACCCTTATGAGGAAGACGTGTGCTGTTCTCTGTAGCACTGCAGTAAAGTGTCAAATTTGGCACAGTGAAGTGAATGGGTCTGCTGAAATCAAGGAGGAAGAGTGCTGGTGCTAAAATAACATGCCTCTGTTTATGTATATGAGTGTGGGTGCCTGTGTGTGCTTTATTTTTCTTTTGGTGGAGCTTGTGGACTCAATGCCATTAATGAGAGTTTTGTGTTTTGTTGTTTGGTTTGTTTTTATTTTTTTTTCTCTCATGCACTTAAACAATACTAAACTCCTGTAGGAAACTGAAATCAAACTGCTGCTTGTCAAGGAAAAGAAGAATACAAGTCAGATGGTTCCTGACCCACCCAGCAAAAGGAAACCCCTCTGTTGTGGCTGAGGACAGGGGAGCTCTGGCACTGCTGGGCTTTGCAAATCCTTGGGAAGTCATCTCCAGCCACATAATGAAACCCACTGAAATCTAAGCTTTACATTTTATTCTTCAGCTGAGATCCCTTAATCTTTCACTCTCCATGGGGCAATTACTCTTTGGGATTAAGACTAGAACCTGTAGGGTGGAAGAAGTGAGATGAATGTGTTAAAACAGCACTTTTAAAGGCAAAAAGAAAGAGAGGCAGAGAATAAAGGATAGTGCTACATGTCACCATGGCACGCTGGACAAATGTCTTCATTTCCTCTTCTTCATGTGAGAAGAAGACAGAACCCAATCCTGAATCACTCCCTTCTTTAATAAAAAATATGCTTTATCCCTATGGAGGGATGTGTTTCTTCCTGTCAATAAGTGTCAGCAGCTTATCTGAACCTTTCAATAAAACAATGCCATTAAATAATTTAACCTGTGAAGAAACACTGATGGCTGTGAAATAATTTATGGATTTCAGATGTGTCAAACTTTAAAGCAGTGAAGGGAAGAACGGTGAGAAATGGACAAGTGAGAGATTCCCCAGCAAAAAGTAAAGGAGTTTGTCAGACTCCCCCACTAAAAAGAAAAACCCCTGAGAATGAAGAACCATCTTAAACATAGGTCAAGTATGAACTAATACTGCATATCACATGAAAAAGCATCCCCCATAAAAGTAACATGTATAAAGATACTAGATATGCTTTCCACAGAAACATTTAAGATATTTAAGAAAAGGAAATAAAAGAAATAAGGCGAAGAGGTGGATTCTGTTACTTGAACCAATGCCTGCATAAAATTTCTAGTCCTGTTACAACACATTAAATAAATATGTCAGAGGGAAAGCAGAGACTTCACCACAATAGTGAGTTTCAATAGCAAGTTAAAGGTGACATTGCAAGAGAAAGTGACAGATGATTAAAAAACAGCTATCACATATATTTCTATAAAGAAAAAGCACGGGGGGGGGATGTACTTAAATAGAGCTGGGTATTGTATAGTCTGTTAACCTTATTAAGTAAACATACTATTTAAACCCCCTTGGAAATATGGGAATAGAAAGAAAACAACAGACTGAATGTGTGTAAGCACATGGATCTGATACTCCAGGGCATTTTCTTTTTCTTTTCTCTTTTATTTTTTTTTCCCCCTTTTGCTATTTATTTTATTTTATTTTCATTTTCATTTGGCAACTTCTGCATTCAAAGCCCAGAGCTTGGAATTTCATACCTATTTAACACCTGGTTAAGCAACACTTAACCATTGGCACCAGCTGACTGCATCCCCATTAAGCAGAATTACTCTCATCATAGACATTGGAAATGGAAAAGACCTACCCGGTCATGTAGACCATTATACCACAACCAATGCAGGATTGTTCCATTTAGTAGGAAAAGAAGAAGGATGGGCTTGTCAGTGGATGATGACTCAGAAGAGCTTGGTTCTCTTCCCAGCTCGATGTCAGACTTCCCAAGCGACCTCCAGAAAGTCACTTAACCTTGTTGCGCCTTGGTTCCCCCTCTCAACTGCAACTTCCTTTCTTACATCCCCACATTTGCTTTGTAAGTTCTTCAAGGCAACATTTATTTGCACTTAGGTATGTTTGCTGTAGGTATTAGAAATGCTCCCTGATTTTAGATGGAAAGGAAAAGGGCAGCTGGAGCATCCATAATAGCCTGTGCTCCCTTTAAAGCTTTACCTTTGAGTAATAATATAGCGTTTATTCCTTTCCTGAACAAAGAGAGCAACAAGAAAGCAAGGAGATAGAGACAGATCAAAGATGACCTTTAATTTGAATTATACTCTATTTCTTTCCTAAAACTGATTTAACAATAGAAATTATAATCTTGAAATCCTAATCGATTTCTGTACACAATAGTTCTTTTCTCTTAAGGTCTCCTTGCTTTTACACTGAAGCTGCCTTTTTGGGGCCACCATGAGGTACAATCTAGGATCAGAAAATGCATCTGTCACAGAGGAATATAAGCTGTCAGCTGAAGAAACCTCCGTGGAAGTCAGACAGTCAGAAGACTTACTACAGCCCCAGAGTTTATGTTAAATAATTCACAGGCTAACACTTTCCGCTGGTAGCAGTCACAGGGAAATCCCAAGCTGAATTTAGCAAACAAAACAAAACTTTCCACGCATCCCTTCTCCCTTCAGAATGGCCCGTAGCCAGAAACCACTCGCCTGCGACCGCCGGCAAAGCTGGGCGTGCTGGGGTTGGTCTGCAACCCCACCAGCATCAGCTCCCGCTGGTGCCACGGAGGAGCTCGCACTGGTGTGATGCCTCTGCAGCGCTGTGTCCCAGGGCAATGGAAAGTTAATGGAAATATCTGGCCAAGAGGAATATTTGCTCCCCTGAAATCACCTGTTGCTTCTGGCTTCTGCCCCAGCCTCGGTGGTGGGCGGCCGCGAGGTCGCGGGTTGGGTTGTCGTCAGCTGGGATCCAGTAGTTTCCACGTCTGAAGAGTGTCTCTAAATCACTGTTGTGGGCTGTGCTACCAGGGGATAGGGCACTAGAGAGACTTCTGGGTTCTCTTCCTTGATGTGTAAGTGAGCTGAGACTTCTGAGAAAGGCAGCAAAGGCACTACTGGTTCTGTCTTTTGCAAGGTGGAGATTTTTATGTTTATTTTATACAGATACAGTCACTGTAGGAACCTTTATTCTTTTTGGGTTGTTTCCCACATGATGGGATTGTTCTTCATGCTGACTGACTGTCAAACATCTAGACCAGGCTGTAGGTGGAAAAAAAGAAGTTATTTTAAGAATAAACTTCACTCCTTTGGTGATTTTTTTTTTTTTTAATCTTCTATACAGCTAATCAACCAAGTCTTACTCATCAGTTATTGTTTGATAGAGGGGAAGAGGCTAATGGTAGAGGTAGAGGCAACTTTTTAAAATGTTAATTAAATTTATAAGGATATTGTTGTTAGCACTGTAAGGGCATAAAGGATTAGTACTCTCCATCTTGGATATGCTAAAACACCAATGAAAATTTGTGGGAATATATATGTGTATATAAATAACGGTAAATCTAATAGCTGCTCATTAACTTCTGTGGCTTTATATCAAGCTCAGAAAGAGATCATAAACTAATATGGGATCTTCTAGAAAAGGGTAAGATTAACCTACCAAATTCTTTGCCTGCCAACTTGATGTGTCGGGCTGAAGAAACTAGAAACAAAACAGTGCCCTTCACACTGCAGTGTCCTTTATTGACTTTTTTTTTTTTTCTTTTCCTCTGCTTTTGACTAAACTAGAGCCTCACAGCCTTTTTCCCCCATCTGGCATAAAATGATATCAGACCCACTGCATGCAATGATATATGCCTCTGCCTTAAGTCAAGAGAAAGTACATCACTATTTTATTGGATGCAGGTCTCAAGAGCTCATGAACTCAACAAACACCCCTATAAATTACTGCAAAGCCACACCAAAGTGTAACAACAATAAACTAGAAATGGCCTAAGTGGCTTTGCTCCGCCAGACCTTCAAATACCACTCTGTGAGAGATTCCCATGCTGCTTCCTTGCTCATTGCAGCTAGTACTACCTTCTGTACAACCAGATGTGTGAGGTCACATGCAACAAACCACTTGTTCAAGAAACAGCCTGAAAAGAGTTATTTAAAAAATAATAGTGTCCAAAAAACAAACTTCCTGTAATGCAACTTTTTCTTAATTGCAGCTTTGTCTAGGATGCTGAGGAAAGACCCTAAATTGTTTGCTTTGCAAACTGGCAGGATTAGGTGATGTGGTGGTGGAGACAAGATTCAGAGCCCATGAGGTAATGTTTACCTTCTTAATAACTTCACTCTAAAGGTGAATGTGCAGGTCATTACTATTGTCCACCCCCTTCTGTATTTCTTTGGCAAAATTGTCAGTGTACACATTAATTTAACACTGATCCTGCTGTTCAAAGCATTTCTAATGTGAGCACATGTCCAATAGCCAGTAGAAATTCAAGTGAGTGCATTAACTCATGTCACACCTTCTACCAAGCAGCCACTATCTGGTGTTGATTTCCAGTCACTCTGGACTGGAGGTAGATTTAAACCAGCTATCTCTACTGGAAAGCTATTCATCAGGGAGTATGATAGTGGCCATATTGCCAAAACTGCACTTTTGGGGTTTCCAGCAAGCTCACTTCATGCACTAAACTGAAAGTAGGACCCTTCCCCCATCTCATCTCTAACATGGTTTTGAGCAGCAAGTTGTCACTGAATTTTCTCAAAACCATCCCTTTTAAATGGCTTCTCACACCTGGCTTCCTCTGAAAGCTCTGATACCTATTGCTTAGAAATATTGGGTTTCTAAAGCTAATTGTTGCTGATGCTTGTATCTGCAGATTCTCTGGGAGGGAATTTATAGCTTATTTGGTTTGGACTTCTGTATCTTCCCCTATTAGACTATTCTACAGTCTTTCCACTGAGAACTTATTTTGATGTTTATCTTCTTTCTCTTAATTTCAGCCCATTATCCTGGTTATTTCCCCCTGGGGTAATTTTGTTCCTCCCTGGGTGTTTGCACTGCTCAGGCGTTTGCAATGGGCTCCCTCTCCCCCTCAGATGTTGCTCAGCCCTGCTGTGCATATTGACGGTTGTTCTTGTAAAAACTTTCCCTGTAAATCAACCCCTCCAGCTCTCTAATCATTTTTGTTGCACTTCTCTGAACTCCCTCCAGTTTGTCTTCATCTCGCTGGTAATAACTTTGCCTATGTGTCATTTGGCATTTTCTCCTTATCACATTCCAGCAGAGCATCAAACCTTTTGCCCTGTTGCTGCGTGCTGTTGTCAGGTAGACTGGACTTGAGTGATTGACGTAATCCCTTAATTTGCTGGAGGGGCAGTTTTAGATTTTTGTAAACCAGTAAATTGGTGATTTGAGCCAAATATGATGCTGAGGAGGGGGGTTATTCACTCATCTTGTCTAAACAAAACTGGAGCTGATTTTGTGGATTTAAATCCAAGGGAGCTCCTGGGTATTTTTCCCTGCCATTTCTGATGTTGGAATAAAACATCAGCACTAATTTGATGACTTTCCAAGCAGAATTCAAAATTCAGAGGAACAAATCCTCCGTGTTGCTGGTCCTGGGAAGCTTTGTTTTTGTCAGTGATGGCAGAAGGTGGGAAAGCCACAGTTTGAGGTGAGAAGAAGCAAACCCTGCACAATCCCAGCTCTCTAGTCCTGCTCCTAGCCATTCCCCTGAGGCATAGACCAAGAGGGAAGGAATAGTCTTTCCTGGTGGACATGCCTTTGCTCATTCTCTGTCTTAGACCAACAGTCTCTTTTGGCCTCTGCCTCCTGCCCTCATCTGAGTTTTACATTCTGCCATGATTATACCCTGATTTTTTTCAAGGCTGCCTTGCTTTTTTCTTAGAAAACAACCCCACTCCTGAGCAGATCCTGCCCATTGAGTGAGGGAGCTGGAGGGGTTTACCTCCTACCACAAGAACTCCCTGTTGTATTTATTGAGCACGTTTTAATGTGTGGCAGAGATGATTCAGTGTCACTGTCATTTCTGAGCAACGTGCCTGTCTGAAGATGTCCTGAAGCTTGAATATCCCTTCCATGTTGAGAGCTTGCAGTCTCCCTACTAAGGTTTAAAAAAGACTGAATTCTCTGAGCAAAAGGTCCCTATGACAAAAGATTGCCTACCTTTCCCATGATTGCATTCCCAAAGGTGAATGCCAATGTGTCAACAGAAGGAAATATTTCTCCTGCTTTCTTCAATAATTTATTGGCATTCACAGCTTTCCCCTTCATGATGACTCCTCCTGCAGCTCTAAGAATATCAGCTCCGTTGAGAGATTGAAATTTACTTGTCACAGCTCTCCCAGGCAGTTATGAACAGTGTAGTGTGGGCAGGTTCTTGATTAAAAAAAATTAGAGAGAGAGCTGTGAGAAAAGCATGGGAAAAGCATGCAGCCAACTCGGCCTGGAAAACTTTAAAGGCCAACCTAAAGTCAGGTGCACCATTCTGCAGATTAAAAAAATTTATGTAAAAAATCCCTTCCTGAATCCATTCTTAGATCCAGCTGCCTCCCAGCACTGACGAGTGGGAGAAGTGGACTCATCATGGGTGGGATGAATTGTTCGTTTCATACCTCAACCCCCTGATCTGGTGGCCTCTGAATGAAGAAATGTCCCAGTAGGACTGAGTCTGTTGGAGTCAATGACTCCCAATGTGTTGCACTCAATTTTGTGACCCAGATACCAAATTAGCAAACATGAAGGAAAGGGTGAGCCATTTCTTGAAATTCATAGTTCATTGATGGAAAATACTTCAATACAGTCTGGGAAAAGGTGTTTTAAGTGCCTGCTTACAGCAAATAACTGGTATTTTAAATTACTTTTTTTTCCCCCCCAAACTCCCAACATAGACCTTGAGCTTAGAAGCCTCATACATATTTCGGCTCTCTACCTGGGATAACATGTCCTGCCTTCCATGGTAACAACCCATCTTTATTTAATGATCTCACAGCTGGACAGACAAAAGCAAGGGCAGAAGAGCCCAGACCAGGTTGTGCCTGAGCTGCAATCCTGGTGCTGCAGAAGATCGTAGCCAGCCCTCAGTGCACACAAACGTTGCTCTGGCAGATCAGGAACTAAATCGATCAGCTCTCAGTTCATACCACAGCAGGTCAGTTGTATTTATCAGTTTGGCTTATGTACTTTCGTCTGTACATGTTTTCCCAAGAAAAAAAAGGTGGGTTTTTGGTTAAGAAAGCATTTTCAGAACTTTTTGTTACACTGAAAGGTTGTGTTTTGAGGGTAATTTCAGGAGAGAAAGGAGTTTACTTGTTCTGTTATTTTACGTCTGCTTTTTTCTGTCTTGTTTTATGAAGGCAAGGAGAAAATAGTTTCTTAAAGAGGTCAGCACTTAGTTTAAACAGATGAAATCTGGAATTGATCTAACCATATTTATATAGCTATACATCAAGTTGTCAAAAAATTCAATTACAAGTAGTTTTGGAAAATCTTTTTTTGATGAAACATAAATGAAAATAATAAGTTTTTTTAATGCTTCCTTTCATAAAAGGAAAGATTTCCCTGTTGTCACGAGCTGGCCATCCTTATTCCCCTTCTATCTCCTTCCCCTTCTGTCTCCTCCATGCTTCCCACTCTCCTCACCACCCACTTCAATTCCAGGCTCCACCTGTCAAAGTGCTGAATATTTAAAATTAACATTACATGGAAAGCAGATGTCCTTCTTCATTAGGCACATTGCAAGACTGAAACTTCTTTTTCTGCTTTGAATTGCAGCTAGCCCCTCTCTCTCACCCTGAAAAAATACTTTTCTGGAGAAAAATAATTTAAAAATAAAGTAAAACAAAAGTTTTGGTCAATAAAAGCATTTCTGACAATAAATAGGAAATGTACCAGTTTGTTTTTAAAACATTTTACATGTTTTAAATTGCTGTTATACAATAACAGAGTGTCCTTGTGAAAAGCTACTTTGAAGCAATAAAAAATGCCTCCTGTTCTGAAAATTTGAGACTAGATTGCCTGCACTTTATTGAAAAGATGGATTTTATTTTTAACTGCTCCATCAACATGTCATTATACAGACTTCAAGTTTTCTGACAAAAAAAAAAAAAAAAAACAAACCAGCATTTTGGTCTGATCAGCTCTACAAACAACATTTAAGGCTAAAATACCTCCCTTAAAGAGTTTTCTGACTCAGGGTACTATGGGGAGTGAGGGGCCTGCAGTGCATAGCTTACCCTTAATGTTATGATGAAAACTGAACAGGGACAGACTGTCCTTGCCTGCTGTAGGCAGCTACCCCAACAACTTTGCCATGGCCAGTTACTGGTGGTATAGGGCACTTTAGAATTAATGGATCCTTGATGTCAGATTCCCATTTTTCTGTATCTCAGAGCAGCCAGCCACAGATGGGAGCAATGACAGCCCCTTCTGCAGAGCCACAAGGAGGGAGACCCCGAAACAAGGCTCAGCCTGACCCTCTGGAAGCACTGAACTGCTCTGGAGGAGTGTGCACACTCCAGAGGATCTGACCATACCTTGCTTTTTGACAGCAAAGAGATTTCCCAGGATAATTCTTGCCTGGGAAGCCACTTCCCAACTTAGACAGACCAGAAGCTCTTTCTCATCACTGCATGGTCCCAGGATATAAACCCTTATGCTTTGAGGCTTTAGCTAGCCTCTAATTAACGAAGCTGAAGAAGAAACTTCCCTGTAGGCCAGTTATTCCATATCTGCCTTCTGCAGGGTTTCTTGTGCATGCCTCTGAAGCAGCTACCAGGGCCACTCCAGGGGAAACTCCAGGCAGTGGCTCAGACCCCTTATCTAGTCTAATGCGAAACCCTGGATCTCACAGTCCTTTTACCAGAGTGTGGAAACCCCAACAATTTGCATTACAATGTCCACTTCCCACCTGCTCCAGAGATAAAAAATCATCACCTACTTTTCCTTTCTTTTGGATTGTTTGTGTGCCTTTTTTTTTTTTTTAAATCTTTTTGTTTTGTTTTGTTTGTTTTCCATAAGAAAAGCCAGGCACATTAAATTGGACACGCACAAGTAAACCAGTTTGTAATGATATGTCGGACTTCCCGTAGCAAGAGTAGGTAATTTGGCTCCATTCTGTATTTAGATTTTTAATTTTCCTCTGTCACAGAAAGGATTTTTCAGTAGAGATTTTGGATGCACAATAGCTGCAGGCATTTAATCTGCAGAGGTGCTCCTGAGGGTACACACTGCAGCATCTACTGTCTTTGGCTTGAATCCTGAGAGAGAAGACAGAGGTGAATTTGGAAGGGATCCAAAGAAAGAAAGAAAAGAAAGTGGTGTTCCTAATATCACACATTTCTGTAGCTGTAGTGTATGTCTTGCAGGTAGCAGGATGCCATTAATGTCCCCATGGCCTAGGGAGGTCCCTTGGCATTTAACCTCAGCTATTCCACTTCCTCCATAAACACAGGACTCTAATTTCCAAAATGTCTGGTTATAAATGAATTCTTCAAAGAGGTACAGGGTAAGGAAATGTTTCAACAGATATATAACATCCACCTTATTCTTCTGTTTTATTATTTTGATACAGAGAAACATCTTTTAACATTTAAGCCCCCTATTTCCATGGTAGCAAAATGAGAACGAACCTCTCATCTCCTGTGTTCCCTACTTAGAAACCTGCAACTGAAGGGCTACTCACCAACAGCAAAGCAAATGTTTCTGTGAATCAACCATCATAGAACCCCAGGATGGTTTGAGTTGGAAGGGACCTACAAGGTCATAATTCCAACTCCCTGCCACGGGAAGGGACACCTTCCACCATCCCAGGTTGCTCCAGGCCCCGTCCAACCTGGCCTTGGGCTCTTCAAAGGATGGGGCAACCAGAGCTTCTCTGGGCAACCTGTGCAAGGTCCTCATCACCCTCACAGGGAAGAATTTCTTCCTAATGTCTAATCTAAACCTACTCAGTTTCAGTTTGAAATCATTCCCCCTCATCTTATTACCCCATACTCTTGTCCAAAGTCCCTCTCCAGCTCTCTTGGAGCACTTTTAGGCACTGGAAAGGGCCCTAAGCTCTCCAGGGAGCCTTCTGTTCTTGAGGCTGAACAACACCAACTCTCTCAGCCTTTCCTCACAGGAGAAGTGCTCAAGCCCTTGTATCACCCTGGTTACCTTCTCTGGACTCTCGCCAACAGGTTCTGCGTTGAGGACCCCAGAGCTCAATGGGATCCAGGTGAGATCCTGCGAGAGTGAAATAGAGGGGTAAAAAGACTCAAGATGACAGAAATTGGAAGAGCTTCAGTTCCAGTCTGTTTCAGGAATGGTGCAAGGAAAGTTTAGGGCACACAGGCTCCAGGACTCCATTAAGCTTTACACTGATTGCACAGAGTTTACCAAAGTCTTATGTTGTGTGGGGAGCAGCCTGACAGTGGGGATGTTATTCTCAACCCATTTTTGCAGATGAGAGACTGAGGTCTGACCAGATATGGCTGGACTCGATGATCATCCATCCCTGGGAGTGTTCAAGGCCAAAGGTGGATAGGGCTCTGAACATCCTGGTCTGGTGGTAGGTGTCCCTGCCCATGGCTGAGGAGTTGGGACTAGATGATCAGTAAGGTCCCTTCCAACCCAAACCGGAGCTGCAAGGAGGAAGAAGTTTAAAGAATTTGCCTTAGGCCATGGAGAAAAGCTGTGTCAGCAATGAGCCCAAACCAGTCCCCAGCCCAGAGCTGCATCCACAGGGCTTCACCTATGGAGGCAAAACCAGGCTCTGCAGTAACAATTTGAGCAGGGCTTCACTGCTCCAGGTAGTACAGATAACACCATGGCAAAGATGTCAAAGTAATTTGCACAGGGTCTCACAGAGAAGAGCACCCTGATTCCAGAGCTCCTGCTTCAAAATATTTTCCTGTGCCCCTTTAAGTCTGGTAATGAGTCTGTCTTTACTTCTGGCTTTTGTTACTGCTCACTTTTCTCTTGAAACTTATTTCTCTCCAACAGTGGTGGCCCCAAAATTACTGCTAATTTCCTGCAAGGAATTTATTCTTTGAAACATACTGTATGGCACTTTTCATTTTTCTCTCTTTTCTACTTCCTTTTTTTTTTTTCCCCTTCTATCTGAGACTGGCACTGAGTCTGTTGAGAACATGTAAGTGTAGTTGCTTTTGAATGCTGCAAGGTAAATGCTGAAAATGACAGCTTAAATGGAATCATTAAAGCAGATGTAAGTATTATCTGAATGCTTCTGAAGTCTCCTATGCACAGCAATAGTCTTTATTTTCTCTCATGATGCATGCACCTTTTTTAAGAGAGCTGACAACCTATTATTTCTTTCTTTCTCCCCATTTTTGAGCCTGAAGTTAGGGACTACATTCATACCGTACAGCTGTAACCTGTTTGCTAGGAAATGTCTGAAAATCTGACCAAAATAGAGGTTTGGTGCAAGTGTGACTATGATAGATACCTACTCTTTTTAGGCTACTAAGCAGCAGGAAATGCATAGCAAAATGTTAACCACTGGCTTCAATGAAATAAAAATGTGCTTCTTATGACTCGACAAAGCACATAGATTTTGGTGGCTCCCATGGACTCCCCCAGTTTTAAAATCTGATCCCTGATTAAGACAGGATTCATCTCACTTTGCTACCCGCTGTCAAATAGGCCAATCAATCACTGCTACTTTAGACCTTCCCTTAAGTGGAGAGAGTCCTTCCCATAAGATGGTTCACGTCCTCTTCCTCAAGGTGGGATGAGTCTTCAAAAAACCCTTCTGTCCTCTCAGGAAAGGAGAAAGGACTTTCAGAGGAAGCTCATGTCACCGCCCTGGACTAGATGCCAGTCCCTCAGCCAGTGAAATCTAGGAGACATCCATCACCCATGCTGATTTTGAGGTTGCTGCAAGCCCAGGAGTTGGCCCCACTGCCAGCAGAGCTAATCTAGTGTGAGCACTGCAGGCACCATTGGCACTGGGGCTGCCCGGGGTGTGCTGCAGCTCAGCTGCTCAGCACTGGAGCAACACCAAGCCACGAGCTCAGAGAGCTCAGGCAAGGTGACAGATAGACCATTTGGCTTCAGAGATGCAGGGATCTCTTCTCCCCTTGAGCCTGAGCTCATGCCTGTGCATTGGCCAGATGGGAGCTCCTCTGACGGGCATTTAGCCCATCCCTTTGCTTACACTTGGGAGGCCCCTACAGCAAGCTGGAGACGTAGGATAACTCCTTTTCCAAGTGGTCCAGATCACCCCAGGGAAACAGATAGTCTCTTTTCTGCATCTGAGTGAGGTAAATGCCATTTTATGGTGTTTAATCTAAGCAGTGCAACAGAACACCAGTCTGGAAAGCCTCTCACAGTGTCAGTGAAGCATCAGATCTCAGCCCTGAAATGTCTACATTAGTCCTGTCCCACATGCACTGATCTCAAATCAGGGTACACGTGGTTTGGGCATGTAGAATAAAGCATGTGTGGTTTGTGCAGGTGTCTGATTGAGGCCATCCAGTATGAAAGACTAGGACAACAAGCAGAAGTAACAAATTAAACATCCAGATTCACAAGCTCAAAGGAAAGGTGTATAACAACATCAATACCAGTAACCCAAGCTCTCAAATCATTGACTGATGGGCCGTGGAAGGTCCCACTCGAAGCATTGAGAAGGCTCATCCAGAACTTTGTAACTTGGAGAAGAGGGAATCAAGATTGCCACAGGTCTCATGGCACAAAGCAAAAGTACTGTGAAATATTTGACTTGTGGGACTATGGGATTGTGTAATACTTGCCATGCAATGTTTGAAGGTGCCCTAGAGCTCTCTGGGTCACTTGTGGATTTGCCCTGACCCTTAGCTTTGGGATAACAAATCCTTTTTTCCATTTATTTCTGAGAAGCCCTGAGCAAGTTCTTTGTTGTCTTGAGACACAGATATTTTATAATTGCTGTTCTTTCTTGGGACTTACTAGACTCGTGCTCATCTCCTTGGCTTTCCAGGAAGTCCTTGTGTAGCTCTCTTGCTGTAAAAATCAGACATGTGACTAGGTGTTTTGCTAATGGGTGTCAGGCCATGAAACTGTAACACTAAGTGAGCTAATCTTTTGGTATTCAGACAACCTGAAACCTGAGATTGCAGCAACGTACAAGTTTCATTTATGTTGTGCTTGGAAAGCATTTTGTTTGGTTGCTTGAGAGTTGTTTTCCAATAGAGGGGAAAAAAAAAAAAAGGAGGTGCTTCAAAATAAAGCTGAGAATCTGTCAGTTGTGGAGTATGTGGAGATCCTTGCAGGCATATGTTTGACACTTCTGACACACTGAGAGGCTACATCTACACGTCAGGTCCTAGAAGCAAACCTGCTTTGATTCTGGCCCTGGACATTTATATTGTCCTTGTAGAGTCAGATCTAAGTATATATAGATATCTGATTCATAACCTATCCTCACTGCCTCACTGGAGGCGTTGGTTTAGGACCTGGGTGGCCTTGATTTTATTATTAGTGCCTCCACTGGCCTGCTGCTCAGCAGTAGGTAAATGAGGTCATCGCTTTGTGACTCCGTTCCCTTTTGCAAAATGTAGATAAAAACTCTTTTAATCCTGCTGATGAAAGGTGGTATGATGAATAGCATTCTTACAGCCTTACCTTCCTTATAGTAGGGGTCTTTGTGAATCCATTCTATTAACAGCTCTAAGGACCATAGAAATCCCTATATAAATTAAACACAAAACCTTGGCAGTGCCATGAAACTGCAATTAGGAAATGAAAAAGCTATAGTTTTCAGAGTAACAATAGACTTGCCCACATTGCATATCGTGCATAGATTTAAGTATGCATTTAATAGTCTGACTGGTAATAAAAATATTATATAGATACAATATGTTTGAATTATTATTGCTACGCTGGAAGAACCACACTGTTTCTGTACCCTGGCTCTTGTGTGTTTAAATTTGTAACTTCACTGCTACACTCTCAGACTTGTTTGCATTCAATTTCTTTGAGCTTTCTAAATTAGATATGTACGTGATGCTCTGTGTTAAAACTAAATCGATTCTTAATAGTCATGTGGTGTTAATATTAAACCAATTAGGCTCAAATTAACGCACACATTTATTTAAGCAGGGCCCTGATCTTGTAAACGACTTAAACGTGTATTTTGAACTCTGGCTTAGCAAAGTTCCTAAGTACACCAGAAATAAAAGCCCTGTAAAACATAGCTCAGTTGACTAAGTTAATTACTGAAGCAAACTTGTGATACCACAGAGGAGCTGTATGAATAAAGTCCATCTCAGTTTAGAATAAAGTAAAATAATAAAAAAAAAAAAAAAGAAAAGGAAAAGGTAAAGTTAAAGGTAAAACTTTTAAGAATTCCTTTGGTAGCTTCAGATTCAGAAAACAAGATGTGCATATTTAGGAATACCTGGGGGTCTCTTCTCAGAGATCTAGGAGGAGGAGGTACACCAAGAGCAATTCAGGTCATTGTCAAGTGAACATTTACCCAAGGATGGGACAAACATCTCTGGTTTTCACTGCTTAAATCTCCACTGACTCCAGTGGGACCTGAGGCATGAGCCTCACCTGCAAACTGCTATTTGTAGATACAGATGTGCATAGACTCATTTAGGTATCCAAACTGGGAGCTGAGCCATGTCTGTCACTAGAGAAGGATTCAGTGGAATTTCCCTTTGAGGAGCCTACAATGTTTCCACTCATACAAATCTTACCTATTTACTTGGAAGCAGTACAGGTGATGAAACTCTGCCTGTTCCCAAAATCACACATGAGTTCCATTGAAACTGGCCTCCGTGGCTTTCATTTTAGTGTGACCAACATTTCTAGATGATTAGAATTTATATATCCTTCTTCTATTGCTTCTGCAAAATATTGCCTCCCTCCTTAGGCCAGATGCTGCCAAAACTTTCAGCATCAGGATATCCGCTATTTACTTTCTTCTTTAAAGTTTTAGACTTGGACATACAATCAAGTTGCATTGACTTAACAAAATTCTACCCATCTGCCAGTGTGGCTTTTCCCACGTTAACAGCTGCCTATCCAAACGCATTCTCACAGCCTTCTCTAGTCATGACACTATGTGAGATGGCTTAACACTGCATACCATTGCCTTAAGAGGGGCTACTGGGGTCCAGTAAATCTTTTAGTTCCTTCAAATACAGTCATTTTTCTTATCCAAGATGAGGGCCATGAAAGGTTTGTATGGAGTGCCTCTGTTTTGTCAGTGCACAGGCAGCAGTATACAAACACACAAACCCGAGAGGTGAAGGAGGATGAAGCAGAGGGGCAGGTTTGCTCAGGGGCTGCAGAGGCAGAGTTTGTCTCTGCAGTGACTATTTGCACAGCAAAACGCAGCTGCAGAGAGGTACAGGCAGGGCAGCAAGACCCCTGGCTGTGCATTTTGTCTTCTCTAGCTGTGGAAGTCTTTGGGGAAGTAATAAGGCCGTATATTGGCCCAAATGTTTGTGGTCAAGAATTCGTGCCCTCAAAAAGAAGCAGTGCATAGCCCTGTTTTATGATCACTAGAATGAATGGAGTAATTCATCCAAATTCATTCCCGAAGTAATTCTGCTGCAGCCTGTGGAGAACTACTCTGGATGCATTTAGCCCATAATCTTCCTCCATCAAGATATGACTATACCCTCCAGTGGGCAATAAAGTGCTTTGGGGCATCTAATTGAAAGTGTGACAGTTTTACACTGTTGGGAAGCAGCAGTTGTGGGTGGCATGTGCTCCACTGGCATCTGAGGGTAAATACAGCAGGATATGTGGCAGTCTACAACTGGGAGCTACATTATGCATGTGCTGGGAACAGCAAGCCAGTGCCACAATGCAATTATAGCTTTAAACCGTGCCCAGTGTGTCTGTTCAGCAGCAGTAGACAGACAGCTCCAAATCATTATTTTTTTTCTGCTTACTTAGCTTCTGGTGATTAGGTTCCTGTTTTGCAATTGTGGTGACTAAACCAATTAAGGTGCAATTTAAAGAAGGAACTCATAAATACTGTACAAAGGTAGTATTGACATATCTAAACTTTATTAAAAAAAAAAAAAATGTGGGGGGGAGAGGGAGGGAAGAGAGGAGGCTAGGTTTCCAAACTGAGCAATCCATTTTAGAAGACTCTGCTACGTGCAGTAACTTCTGCAGTATGAATAAATATGCATAATCAAAAAGGGAGCAGAGCTCGCTTCTCTCTATTGCTCATTTGATATACCTCTTCATGTCATATCCACTTTCACATAAACAACACAATAATAAAACATCTGCATTGCTAAATAACACTACTGTGTTCTAATTCCTCTAGAATGACATGAATAAGAACATCCTACTCCTGTTTATTAGAATTTATTGATGACATGAGTGTGTAAAACAGCAGAAGGCATAATTAATCCTGGTGCAGCCCCAAGTTACATGTCCAAACTTGACAAGTTTCACTCTTGACTTGCATTTCTTTCCCCTGACGCATGGTAACATCAGGGGCTTTGACAAGGTGCAGATGTCCTGCTGAAGGAGTGGCAGGAAGGCAGTTTGCTCCTTGGTTCCAGCTTCTGCAGAGGCAAGGGATGGGTTATGGCTCAGCGAGGAATGATGGGGGAAATTGGAGCACTTGGTAAATAAGAAAACAAGGAAATAAGCTGCCCCTTGCTCGAGACAGCAAACAGCAGGCTAATGAAGCTTGTGGGTGATGTTCAGTCAGGAGGGCTAGTGAGCCCCATCAGGGTAGAGCCGTGATATCGGTAGATCCGGAGAAATTAGAAATAAGAGAAGAAAATAACAAAATTAGATCAATCTTGGGGAAGACAATTTGAAACGCAAAGGCAGCTGGAAGGAAAAGCTGAAAGCAAGCTGTAGCGCTGAAATAAGTCTAGAGGGAATAATGGATGGGAAAATAAACATTGTTTGCAATGTGATGTGGCTATGAAAACAGTGGCATATGTAGAAATCTAACCCACAGCTCAGTTCACCTTATCTATCCCCAGGGAACTGGTGGAGTTCCACCACCTCTGGAAGTGTTAAAAAAAATGAGTAGACATGGCATTTTGTGATACGGTTTAGTGGGCATGGAGTTGATTGATCAGAGGTAGGACTTGATGATCCTGGAGGTCTTTTCTATCCTTGATGATTATATGATTCTGTCCCTTTCCCAAGCCACAGAATATATGAGTCTCTTACAGCTCTGGGCAACACATTTCGGGATTTGAAGTACATCTTTAGGAGTTTAAGCCTGTAGTTTTGGATCCCTTGGGACTTCTTTCATGACCTTTGAGGCACTGGTAGGTCACCAGACCTACAAAGGTACAGCCTTGGAGGGCCCATATTCTTTCTAATTTTACACACCACAGTTTCTACCATGCCCATGGGGACAGAGCTGGGAGGTGCACACATATGGATGGGAGAATGAACAAAACACCACTGCATGTGTATTCCCCAGTGTGATGGCTACAGTGCTCACTAGAGAAGAGAGGGACAAAATTCAGTCTTTTTTTTTTTTTCTTTTCCTTTAGGTGGTGGGTTTGAACCCACAGCTCTGAGAAAAGAATCTTATGTACTACAGACAAATGCTCTGGAAGGGAAACTACAATTCACATCCTTTGCTTTTTGGAAAAAATGCATCAAATTCTCAGCACTACAATATCAGAAAGCACCCAAGCCTCAGCCAACTTGGGCATCTTCTTTTCACCCTTCCTCCATCTTATTCTCCAAGATATTTCTTCTTCTGACTTGGAAAGATGAAACCAAGGCTCGTCCTACGGCCCAATAACTAGAGCACCTTCTTCACTGAGAAACTTTGGAAATTGCTTCCAAGAGGAATGAACATGTTAACTCCTAAGCTATCAGCAACCAAGGTGTCTCTTTGTTGCTGCTGGAAATGACTAGCCTGCACTGATGGTTGTCCAGCCCCAGACCAACACACTGGGCTCAGAAACACAGGCAGAGTGCAGTTTCCAAGGATGATACATATTTATGTCCTGTCTCTTCCTTCAGTTTTCCCTTGTCACCGCTTTTCCCTTTGTTTTGTACGTGATGTTGAGGCGAGGAAGAATGCTATGGACTTCACTCAGCATCTTTTTCAGATGCTGCAAGGCTGAACACCGTGGTACTGAACCATAGTATGTTGAAAGTTGTGAAAGGTTGTGTTACTAGTTCTGAAAGCTCCTGACTCAAAAATTTGCCATGACTAAGACAGCAATTGTTGCACAAAAATAATGTCAGGAAGAAGTATATATCTTGATCTTCTGTATGTATATATACAAGCTGGGAGGACAGTCACATCTGAAACTGTGGGTTTGCTCTTGGGCAAGGACTATAAAAATGATTTTGGAAAACTAGAGGGAATTCAGAGAAGAGAAGAGAGCTGGAGGAGTTGAATTATGAGTGAAAATCTTAAAGTATATATCTTCTAAAAACTGTGGTTTAAGAAGGGAAAAATACCCCATGTATATCCCCAGGAGATCTGTCCAAGCACCTATTTTTTTTTTTATTTTTCTTTTTTTTTTTAATGTGTATACATTCTTTTCCCTCTGCTCCTGCCAAGCAGTGCAGCACCTTCAATCAAAACTGCATTTATTTCAAAAGCTTGCATGATGATTAATATCTCTCTGCCCACAAGCCACTTTATTCATATGGGATTCATATGGGAGATTTAATAAATTTAACAAGGGTGCTTCTCAGAATCTTCCTGTCTCTTATGAAACATTATTTTAATATTTTCGTTTCCAAGGAACTCATCTGCTAAAACTGCAGCACCTGTCTTTCCTCCCCTTGACAAAATGCTGGGAAGATTTTTGAAGCACACAATTAGAAATGTGAGGATATACTTCTGATAGGTATATACTGATGATATATCTATATTTATATTTATATGTATATGTATACGTGTATGTATGTGTGGAGATATATATATATATGCACTTCAGGAATTGCCAAGGCAAGCAGCTCCAGTGCTGGCATGACTGGGAGTGGAGACCTCTAGCCTGGGGTTCCTGAACCTGGGGAGACCCTCTAGGTCCCCACAGCTCACACAGCAGTGCCTGATAAGGCCTGAGTGGGGCCAGGAGAAATGCTGGGTGGCCAAGTCCCTCTTCCCTATAGAAGGGAAGTGGGAGTGGGAGCAACCTTTGGGAGTGGGGGCAACCATAAGGACAACCCCTGTACCACGGGCAGGGACATCACCAAGGACAGTTGCAGGTCATTGGAGGGCTTCAATCCCAGCCATTAGTTTTGTCTTCGACACAGAAAAGATTGGTCTATTTTTTTTAGGCTAGAAAAATCTAGAGATGAGGAAACTGTTTGAAAACATAGTAGCGTGTGTCTTTGCTTGAGAAGTCTCACACAGGAGTAGCACAACAGGGTGGACAGGAGTATTTAGACCTTCAGACCCAAAGTTTCAGCACAGCCTCTAGTACTCTCATCAACAAACTCCTTTCCTGGCAAATTCACCAGTGAAATACTTGATTTTTCTAAATTCTGTAGCTCCCATTGTTGCAGCAGAAAAAACCCTCTTGTGTTCTCTACCACTGCATTACTTGCATTTTACCAGAGAGTCTGTCAAGTCTTTGGGGATTCTCTTGGTTTAATTGGAAACAGAGATTCAATATGCCTTCACACATCCTCTGCATCTGGAATCTACCACCAAGTGTTCTAGATTCCACACTGGCTGGGCTGCCCTAGAAGTTCATGAGGATTTTGCCATTTTGAGAGTTGGAAAATGCTCACATTTACCTTCCTAGTTCCTCCTAAGTGCAGACACTTTCTGAAATCGAGGAGGAAGCAGCGGAATCACATGTATTTTCACATTTGGTTTCTCAAGTACTATCCTTCTTCTTTATATTATATTTTCAGCTCTAATTTATTAATGTGTATTAGTGTCAGCATGAGACCTCCATACTCCAGTTCAGAGTCTGGAATAGCCCACATTTGATCTTCCTTGTATTTTTGCAGGACAGGGAGATCACGTTGCAGAAAATCAGCCGACCAGTCAACAGCATTATGTACTAACAGCAGGCAAACATCCAGTGGCACAGGCAGCAACCTACTCCTGCTTGAACAGCAATTGTGGGCCTATATAACTTCATGTCCAGTTTTCCAACATGAGATTTGATGGTTCTTGCCACCATGTGGTATTCCAAGGTGACAAGGATAAATGCTACCTCCTACCCAGAACTCTGTCAGAGCTGCTGCTGTTTCAGCTGCTTGGGGTTTTGTCTCATTGCACAAAGAGCTGTTGGGAGGTGTGTGATAAGTTCCTGGTCCTTGCATAGACTTCCCCAAGCAAAGTGAGGCTTGATCCAGGAAAAGGATGAACAAATTTCTGGGCAGGCTTCTACAGAATCGATTCTTGTCTCTGTTACTGATGCAAAAGTGTCCTTCTAAGAGCTCAGTTGTCCAAGAACCTGCAAGAATCTCTATTTTCCCCAGTGAAGCACCGTGGAACCCCATAAGAAGACACTTGAGGCTCCCCAACAGCCTCAGGCTTTGGTCTCTCTAACCTGTGATCCTTGCATTGCACCCACACAGCACTTCAGCTTCATCAGCAAAACCCAGCTTTGGGAGGCAAAATAGGACCATGGGATTTTGTTGGTTCAGTGATCAGCCTTTCAAAGTGTTTTGCTCAGTCTAGAAGACCTAAATTTTCATTCCGCCTTTCTTTAGATTTTTCTCTCATCATCAAGTCATTTATTGTAAAATCGCTTCATTGTGAGTAGAGCTGAGGTCCAATTAAGATCTTTAATTATTTTTCTGGATTTTTTTGGATAAAAATCTCCTGGCATCTGTCACTACAAATGGAATTTTACTACTTCCTTGGTCCCATTCTTTGTCTGACTCATTTAAAAGATGAGCTTTCATGGAAAGGTACTGGCTTTTATTTATGTTTGATATAATGCCTAGGAAACCTCATCTTCACTTGTGTCTCTGGTCTTTCTTGATGCTGAAGAATAATAAGCAATAGAAAGGCAAATGTCTTTTTAAGACAAAATTTCCTGCTCCTCCCCATTCTGAAATCTATAGATCTCACTTTGCATAGGATTTTCATAAACAGAGAAAACTCTCTATAGCAATGAAATAAAATTAAGATACAGTAGTGCCCCTCAGAACACCCATCATACTTTCAAAATAGACCATTCACTTACTGTAAAGGTTATTTCAAGATAAGAATCCATTTATTTGAATGTATTTCCATTTTAATCAATATCCTTTAGAAATGGTCTCTTTCTTAGTCATGTAAGGTGAATTGATATAATTTTAAGGACATGTATTTCTTTTCTAAATGTTCTTATATGGCAAGGACATATGTGAGATTGGATTTTCACCTCTGGTAGATATGAGTCAACAGCATTTTCTTTACCTTAGTGCAACAAGAAGATGAGTGCCAGAGGCAAGACTTTCAGAAGAGGAGACATTTCTACAGCTCCTGAACACCGCCGTGACAATCCGTCGTTTGTAATCCCAAAAGATCTCCGAGCAGCTCCGCAAAATATTCCTTTCCTCCTGAAAGCCTGAGACACCTTTCACCAAAAACAACTGAAAGACTTCCATGAAGTTCAAGCAGATTTTCAATCATGGTCTTATCCAAGATGAGTGCTTTCTTTTAATGTGTGAATAGAAGGTAATTACCTTTCATTACATCAAATGCAGCAGAAGATGGGCAAGTAGTTTTTTTCTGCTTGGGCTTGTACATTTTTGTAACATTTGCAAAACGCTGACTTATGCACACGGTTACACTCGAAACACAATTACTCATATATAAATCTGCATTTGTGTTTAAATGTCAGTGGTAACAAGAACGCTTCTGGTAACAAATTTGTTTATCAAATATACATCAGAAAAATGGCACATTAAATAACAAAATGTTCAATAAAGGATATGCTCAGCATTTTTACAGACAGTCTGGGCCTTGTCCAACATACCCTGATGTAAAAAGAAACACTGTCATTAATGTCTAAGGGTCCAGATTAAAACCATAATAGGAAGTTCTCAGATTTTTGCTTTCTTTACACTTTTCAAGTGCTATTTTTCGCTCCAGGACCTGACTGTATGTCTCCATATGCAGAGCTCATAAATTGAAATTAAGAGATGGATTCCTGTGTATTTCAGGTGAGTCTAAAGAATCTCCAATTCAAAAAGTGATTTTTTTTTTCTTTTTTATCTGAAGGGCCTCTGAAATTGATGTTTATATCATGTTTAGATTCAGGGGGTTATTGGTTTGATGACAAAAAATGCTCAAGGATGCAAAGTAGAGCAAATTTCAAACTTATGAAAGAATTCTTGTTAAAGAACTGCAAAGAAGACTGGGACTTAGCTTGAGGAAAAAGAGAAAAAAGGAGGGAAGATATGTCACTGGTCTTAAAATCAGGGATGATGACATGGCAAAGGTAAGCAGAGAAAGATTGCATTTCTCTTTCTAAGACTAGAATTGAGAAGCAGTAAGTGAGGCTACCAGACAGCAGGGGCAAAGTAAATAACAGCAGGGGAGCCTAAACCAGCCTTGGGGATACTTATGTCTGTTCCCTGGCTGAAAAAGGGAACCCAAGGTCTGAGTGCAGCTTCCTAACTAAGGAAGTGTAATAACATTTGAGATGCACTAAGGTATCTGAGACATCCATCTGGAAACATCCACACAGGACCTACAGAGAAGAGCAGTGCCTCTCTGGAGTGGCACTGAAGGGTGGAGGAAGATCCTGGAGCATTTCCAGTGGTGCTGCAGATGGGCCCAAAGCACTGCACTTTGATTTTAGTCGCTTTATTGCTACAGTTTGTCTGGGTCTGGCGGAAAACCCAGGGTGAGCGCCTGCTTTGCACTCTTTCCCATTTTTGGGTGGCAAATCACTGTCCTTCAGGTTTATTGAGGTATCCATGAAGCCATTCTTTAATACTGGTAACAAAATAAGAAACAACAGGTGGGTGCAGAGATTTGGCAGCATGCAAAATCAGCACGACAGGGAGATGATTTTTACCTCTGTTTATAGTGCTGGTGAGATTGATATCAGAACACATTTGAAAAGATACTGAAAAATTGTCAAGGATGCAGTGAAGAGCCAGAAAAAAATATTAGAGAGTTTAGAGAAATGCCTTGCAGTGAGAGATTTAAGCAGCTCATTCTGTCTAGCATATCAAAGATGTATTTTAGTATAACCTGAAAGTCAAAACTGAATGATTCAAAATGGTAAAGTCAAAAAGCAGTGGCTCTGTTAGGAGGCCTAACCCTCTGTCTTGATGTGACAATGCATCTTAACACAATTACAATGATTTATTGGTAGGCTGGGACAAAGTTACATAGCCCTTTCCTAAATTTGAAGTGTTTATATGTATTTATAAATATGTGATGCTTAAGGAAGTATAAATATTTAATACTAGATTTAGAGGAATTGTTATTATTTTATTAAATGTTATACTGAATGGGTTGTTGGGGTTGTTGTTATTTAACCCCAGTTGACAACTAAGCACCATAGAGCTGCTTACTTCCCTGTCCCTGCTGGAAGGATATGGAGGAGAATCAGAAAAAGGTAAAACCTATAGGTTGGGGTAAGAGCAGTTTAATCTTTAACATAAAGTAAAATATTCTTATAATAATGGTGATGATGGTGATGATAATAATAATAATAATAAAGAAAAGAGGGAGAGAGAGTGGGAGACATAAAGAGAGAAATAAAAAACCAAGAGAAACAAGGAATACACAATAAAATTGCTCACCATCTACTTGTTGATGCCCAGATCAGTCCCAAGGATTGATCAGCCCCTCCTGGACAGCTCCCAGAGTTTTTATACTGGGCAGGATGTTCTGTAGTGTGGAATATCCCTTTGGTCAGTTCAGGTCAGCTCACCTGGCCACGCTGCTCCTTGTCTCCTTGTGCACCTGCTGGCTGGCAGAGCATGGGACGCTGAAAAGTCCTTTAGGGTGAACACTGCTGAGCAAGAACCAAAACATCACTGTGTTATCAACATTATTCTCATGCTAAACCCAAAACACAGCACTGTACCAGCTACTAACGAGATAATTAACTCTATTTCAGCCAAATCCAGGACAGGAATAATTACAGAACTTCATAGGCAGAGGAACAGAAAAAAATCATATTTTTATTAAGGGATGTTATAAAATTATTTTTCCCAGGATCTTGTAGCCAGAAAATATATAGAATTTGTTTTCCAAGACCACAAGAACTGCCTGAGCTTTTTTTTTCTCTCCTGTATCTCTCCTCACGTAATTCACAAAGGCAACAATTGTAAAATTTCTTGAAAAGCTCTATCAATGTTATTTAAAGGGATTCAAGACATTTGAATGCTTTAATGTAACAGTAAGGAAAACAGGGATAATTGCTCTTCTCCATTAACCTCTGAGCCTTGTTTCTCCACAGCACCCCTGCAGTAGTATGTTGTCTCTCTGGCTCCTCATCCTCACAAGCTCATTAGTCACTAATCAGCTGCATCTCCACGGGTGGGGACCAGCAGCAAAAGTGATGCCCTGGTAAGAACAGCTCCCCAGAGATGTGAATCCTGCTCTCCTCACTGAGAGACAGTTCTGGTGGCAGAGGGATCCCCAGGCCACTTCACTACCACGTATTCACACTGCAGTATTCTTCTTTCTTGCAGACAGACTGAGGTGAAAAGGAAGCCCTCGGACACTCCTCAGATGGCCTGACACAAACCAAGTCAGATGGACAAGCTGTGTAGCCACGACAGCACACAGTCCTTCCCAACCCATGAGCTCATACCAGATGACAGAGCCCAGTTCCACGTGAAGCACCACCTGCCCAGCTTGGAGAAATGAGCTCGTGTGTTCTTGCGCATGGAAACATTAATGGATTTGCTTATTTGAGAAGTGCGTTGTGTTTAAATGCAAGTTCCAAGCAGCAGACACGTGATGTAATTGCTGTATAAATAGGAAGGTGGTTTGCACACAAATATAGCAGGACTATTAGAGGTGATCATTAGTTACTAATATAAGCAGTTATTTGAACATTAACATATTGTTATTCATAGAGGAATTCACGATGCATTTAACAAGTGAGTAATAGCTTCCCTCATAAACTTAGGAGCACAAAGAATCTCTGTTCTGTAGATTGCTGAAGATGGACAATGTCATTAGTGATTATAAAATCTGAAACCTTCTAACAATTGTCCATATTTAGAAAGATTATTTGATTTAAAAAAAAAAAAAGACATGAAAGTATTTTGACCTATTTCAAATAGAATTTCTAGTTATATTAGAAACTGTTGAAATTAAATAGACAGAATAGAAAATGGAAAGAATGGAAGGAAGTGTTAAAACTCTAAAGATATGCTGAATACGTCCTCCCAAATAGCAAAAGCAATTAATTCCCTATTACATGTGCTTTAAAGCATTATATATTCATAAACTGACAACTCAGAAAGGACTATCCCATCAAGTTGTCAAACCAATCAACTGTGACAGAAGTTCATATTTAGCTGCCCCACATCTTATCCTAACACAGGTGTTGTGCTCCACCACTGAAACTATATAAGAGGAGACTCTAAACCTTTCTGATTCCAGTCTACTCCCATTTTTCCGATGTAATGATATCTTCCTGCTCAATGCTTTCTCACCTCTGATTTTGTCAACAACACTTAAAAAAAAAAAAAGAAAAAAAAGAAAAAGAAAGAGCAAAGAAATTAAGGTAGCTTGACAAAACAGCAAGAAAAAGCTACTTTCTGACATGATACTCCTTGTAGGACAAGACCAAGGCCAGTTTTGCCCTGCAGTCACAGCTCTTATTGTGACTTGACAGAACTAAACTCTCTTGTTGGGTGATTCCAGGGATAGAGCTGTGACAGCACTAAATTAAACACGGATCACTAAAGCCATGTGAGATGCTGAAATAAGCCCAGGTCATCCTGGAGGCTGTCCAGGTGTGAGTAAGCTTCTTTAGAGGTAAGTTGGAGATACATAGATATGTCTATACGATATGTGTAGCCTTAGTCATAACCCAAGCCACGGACTCCACCGATATTGGGAATCTTACAAAACATTGTCAGCAAAGTTTTTTTGAAACTTTCTTTAAAAACTTTCCTGTGTAATGCAATAAGAGGAATATTGTAATTTAATTTGGTTTTAGTGTTTCCAATTAGATTCCAAATGATTTCAAGTATGGCTGCTAAAAAGAAAACAAGCTCGTTTGGGTTAATGCTGACAAATAATGAAATTTATTCTTGATTTAAGATTCCTAATGTTCATTGATTAGTCCATTCAAAACACTTGAATAACCTCTTTTAAATTACAGAGTTTAAATACTTTTCTTTAGTTTTCTAGAACTGCACTTAGGTCACTCACCTCCATTAATTTCTAATGATTTTGGTTTTTCTTTCTCCACTCTTTTATAAGACTCTTGTTCATCTGTAAATTGTCTTGGTTACATATAATTCATTGAAACCACACTAATCTGGGGAACAACATACACTGATGGCACCCTGGATAAGAACATCTGTAGGTGTTCATAAAGTGTCAAGTTTCTTGAAAGAGCTTGGCAGGGAGGATCTCCAAAGAGGCCAGAAAATCTTGTTTGTGAAGGAAAGGGAACTCAGGTAAAACATGAGTCTGAAGGTCAATGAGTACTTCTAAGTAGCTCCGTGTCTTCTGAAATAAATGGGTCTATTTGGTTCCATTCAAAAAACAAACATATCACCACAAAACAAATAACAAAAAAAAAAAAAGGCAAAATAAAACCCAACAAAAAACTACAGCGGACATTCATAGAAAGAAACCCTTGTGAAGTTTCTAAATTCTTTTTAGTTGCTTGTTCTCTGGGGTTTTTGTGGGGTTTTTTTGTTTTGTTTGTTTACTTTGATTTGTTTTTTACTTAGCTTTTTCATTATTTTTCCTTAAATAAAAATACAATTCTCATTTTGAATTCCAGATTTCCATCAATTCTTCTGCATTTCTCAAGACATATTAAAGGACCCCATGTACGTGAAGTTGAGAAAATCATGCCTGAATTGACTTTGCAGGAACAAGTTGGGACCCCACCATCTTTCTGTACTTTAAACTCTGCTTTACAAATCCCGAAGACAAGATTACTTGGCGCTCCACAGCTCTTTCCTACCGCATTGCTGAAATGAAATGTTTCAATATTTTTGAAATGAAACATTCTGACATTATCAAAATGCAAGGAGAAGATTGAAATGATTCATTTGGACTTACTCCCATAAAAATGTCACTGAAATCAGCACATTTTCACAACATGTTTTGATTTGGGCAAAACTGCATATATATATGTATTTTTTTTTTCCCCCTTGGAAAATGATTTCATTAAAAACAAATGGCCAGCTCTAATTACAACTCAGCAAGCCTTTGCTTCAAAAGTCAAAGCCATTAAAACAGCACTTAGTCTGTATGTACTGGTAGACAGATTCTCTCTTACGGGTTACTATGAAAAGCATCTTTCTTCTCCCACAGAAGGGCTGGTGTTTGATGTCCCTGGGACTGCAAGCCAGATTTGTGACTTGCCTTTAAGTGGCATCTGCAATTTGTAAGGGAAAAAAAAAAAAATCAAGAATTTAATAAACAAGTCAAAGGGAAACGGTGAAGGGCACATCCCAACCCTTTGAAGAAAATTACCATTGACTTTTGAGTTTAGTTCTGGAAATGGAAAGTGGGAGCTAACAAAGCCATGTCTGCCCTGCACAGGGGCCTGAGTGGAGATCTGCGACAGGACCGATTGAGCCATCCCCCGAACAGGAGTCGATGCGGCCACGCCAGAGCAGCCCCCTGTCCAAACTCATTAGGCTGCTGAAAAGGTGGACTTTGTGACTTCGTCCGTGCTATTAAATTAAATGTGCCTCGGTCCACAGCGTGGCACACAACAGCTCACATCAGTGTGGAACCCTCCATCCTCCATCCTCATGGGAGCGACTCCTGCTCCTCCCTAACACCCAAAAAGAGTACAGATGTGGCTTGTTGGAGTGCCTGCTTACTTGGGGTGAAAATGCACCATCAACTTATTAGTGCAATTTGCCAGAAAAGTTGCAGTGCCCGGCGCTGTTTAATTTAGTGATATAAATGCGGCCAATTAATCTGCCCCTGTGACTGACCGAAGTGCTCGTACCTTTTAATGAGTGAATATCCCAGCATTTCCCTGGGCTGAGGGGCACATGGCTTTGTCACAGTGGCTGTGGCCTGAGAGAAACCTGCCTGGTGCCAACCTGAGCCCTCACCTGGTTACAGGGAACCAACACAAGACCTTCTTCAGGGCAGGGTCAGCTCTGCCATCCCACTGCAGCTTCAGGGGCAGATGCTGACACATATCTTTCACTCACTGTGGGCTGTGAGGGTTTAATATTGCTGTTCACTATGTCACAGGTCAGTTATTTTTGGTTTGGGTTCCCTTCAGAGAAATTCCTTTCCCTGGCAAGCTTTGGTGGCGTCCTTGGTTGACCAGGACCACGACTCACAGAGTCACGAAGTCATTAAGGTTGGAAAAGTCCTCTGAGAGCATGGAGTCCAATCAATAACCCAGCACTGCCATGTTCACCATGAAACCATGTCCGTAAGCACCATATCTACACATTTTTTGAACACTTCCAGGTATGGTGATTTCACCACTTTCCTGGGCAGCCCGTCCCAATGCTTGACAACCCTTTCTGTTAAGAAATGTTTCTTAATATCCAATCTAAACCTCCTTTTGAACAGCTTGAGGCCATTTTATCTTGTCCTATAATTTGTTACCTAGGAGAAGAGATCAACCCCCACCTTACTACAGCCTCATTCCAGGAAATCATAGAGAACAATGAAGATGAACCCAAATCTGGAACAGGACTCTGAAGAAAAGCAGGGTCCACTTTATCTTCCCTCCCACTCACTGCCTGTCCCTGTCAGTGCAAAACTAACTAAAACCTCCCAAGTTTGGGGGCAAACTTTGTTTGTTAGTCAGAGGTGGGCAGGAGAATCATGGAATTGTCTGTGAGTCAGAGACAGGGAGGAGGTTAGGCTTTAACTCTCCTGGTCTCTGCTTGGCTCATACCTTCTTCCTCCTTCCCTACATCCTTCCCAGTGTGGCAGGTGCAGCACAAGGCAAGCAGACATCAGCCACCTCACAAGCTCCAGGGATGCACTCTTGGAAATCAGTAATATTGTCTCACCAAGCAAAGCTTTGAATAAAGCCCTAATTGTGGCATTTCTGTGGAAGAATAACTAAATGAGTATCTGGGATGGCAAATAAGGAGGGGGTGATGAACATCAAGATGTGCCTTTGGGTGTGGAAAGGAGCAGGGCTGGTTGGGTGAAAGGGAAAGAGCTGGGAAAGCAGTCGATAGAAGAAAGATTTGTATGACATTAAGGAAAATTCTGTGAGAAATTAAAACCCTCAAAAGATTAAAGTTGAGTAAAGAGCTCCAGACACCCAGCAAGGCTTCAGTTGGGTGTCTGGAGTCTTTGACAGAAGAAGTGATTCATCGGCTCCCACACACACCTTTTTTTAAGTATGCATGCTCATTTCAACAAATGTGAGATTTCCAGGAAAAGCAAGAGCACAGCACACCCACTCAGCCCTGAACAGCCTGGCGTGGGAACGCTGACGCCGTGCTGGGGACACCTGCCAAGCACAGCAGAACCACCCTCTGTCCTTCTCCCAAGGGGTGGAAAACAGAGAGCTTTTCCCTCTCCTTCTCCTCCCCTCCACCGTTTCCCTTGGGAGAGGTTTGGGTTCACTCTACTGGGGTGGGTTGGGTGATTCATGTCTTGCACACATTTGAGGAGAAAAAAAAAAAAAATATATATCTATATGTGTATTGATATATACATTTATATAGATAGATACATGTATCTATATATAGCAGACAGATGTCTCCTGTTGGGCAGCTAAGCTCTCAGAAGGCAAAGGTTTGGTGGATAGATCAGCATGCCTGGAGATCCAAAAGGCCTTTGAATAACCTTCCACAGGGTGCTGAAAGTTTGCCACGTGCTGCAGACTTGTCCTCTGCTACCCACAGTTCGGTTTTACAAAGGTAGTGTTTCAGAGTTCATAACCTGAAGGGGGAAGAAAGGGCCACACAAACACCTGATATGGAAGATGAGTGGGATCAGGTGTAGCAATACCTGCCTGAACCTTCAGCAGGCTCATACAGCAGCTTCAGTAGGTGAGGACTGGGCATGTCCATGATGACAGCTCAAAAAGAAACATCAGAACACGAGAAATGTAACTTGTATTAAAATGTTTCCCTTGAATAATATTTGACCAACACTGATATGAACCTTGAACTCTCTGCTCCCTGTCACACCACTACAGTGCCATGATCGCTTAGAAAAAGCCACTTTCTCCATCTCTGTCCCTTATAACCCAAACACATGACCAGTAATTAAAATAAAACAAACAAACTTTCTTATGCTTACATAGAAAAATAAATGCTCAGCCACTTTTTACTTATTTACTTATTCACGCTAGTATAAATAATTTAATAAAAACTGCTGTCAAAAATAACTGAAGCTACTCCAGACTTTCCATCTTCTTGAATCTCATGCTGCAAAATTTAGGGATCTTTGACTCAGAATTTGTGTTTGACTTGCCATTGCGTACCATCAGCTCTGTTATGGTGAGGAAATCTCGAGTTATCGCTCTGGGTATGAACTGGACTAAATGACTTCTCAGGTCTTTGCCATCTATACTTTCTGAAACTCTATTAAAGGCCTCTGTCAAAACCCCACCTCTGTTATGCTGCAAAGAGGGAGGGGGCATTTGGGTTTGCAATCAAGGTACAAAACTGGGATATGTAAAATTAAATTTCTATCCTTCCTTCTATCCCAGCTGATACATGTATGGATACAGATCAACAAGAGAAAAAGTAACATTCCTAAAAATGCTCAAATTAACTTGATGACTTAGGTTCATTCTCCAAATAAGAAATACTGAGAAAATTCATAGAGTAGTTGGGTTTTTTTTGTATTGCAAACCTGGTTCACACCAAGAGACTGATAGCTGGATTGCTATGTGGGACAAACACTTTCTTTCAACAAGAAAAAGAGATGAATCAGAAAAAAAAAAATTGGTTTAAGCATCCATATTGTTAAATCAATATATATACTATGTCCCAATTTTGTTGAGTGTGGGTGAGAGTTTGAAAGCTGTGGACACAAGTTAGTCCACCCTGATTGCCTTCTTCCTGGATGGGGCACAAAGTCAATATTGTCTTTTTATAAATCACCCCAAATACGTACCTGGAGTCAGTCCAATATAGGATAATATAATCGGTAAAATATAATCAGTTATTTTCTCATAGCATCCCAGAACCACAGAATGGTTTGGGTTGGAAGGTACCATGGAGAATACCTAGTTCCAAGCCTCCTGCCAAAGGCAGGGACAATTTCCACTACAGAGCCTTCCACCAGGGAACCTTCCACACTTTTTGTCCAGTATTCCCTTAGGTGCAACAAATGAGCTTCGTGTTCCCAGACCTGAATTTCTCACTCACACCTTCATGAACAATTTTGGAGACAGGTCACTTACAGCTTTCTCTACAAGGATTATCGACCAGTGCACTCGAGATGTTCAGCTCCCAGAGTGAGCCATTCTGTGGACAAAGCCAACCCCTGTCAGAACCAAAGGTGGACATCACTTACTGCAGAACTTCAGGGCAATTCTGCCGCTCTATGATTTGCATGTCAGGATTTTGTAGGTTTGAGTTATGGGATTATGTAGGTCCTCGACTCCGGTACGCTGAGACACTCAAGTTTCTCAAAATGAGACAAGTGGATCAGTTCCAATAAAAGAAATTTCGGTGAAAAAAGACAACGTTTTCTCCTTTCTCTCTGTGTTTCAAGGGCTTATGCAGAGTTCAGGGGCCTCCAGATCATACCAGAGGATAGGTGGAAGCTGGGATGCCCATCTTGCCAAGACTGGGATTGTGAGTGTCATTTAAACACTTTGAGTACAACTCAGATTTATACAAGTGCACACCACTGAATTCCTACACAGGCACAGACATCCAAACTCTCCTGCAGGCTGAATCCCATCCTCAGGGGCCTCCAAGGGAAGATAGCAGTGGAGGAAAGGAGTCGTGGGTTTTGCCTTCATGGCACCTAACTTTTCCACAAATATATTTCATATACTGTTTAGTGCCAGAACCTCCATTACTTTCAAAAATTGGGCAGGTGTTCCTTCATGTCTTTTAGACGTCTGATGATTTATATTTGGAGAGTTCCCACAACACACACCCATATTTCTGGGACTTTGACACAGTCAATGCTATACATGAGTTAAACATTGCTGACTATTATTGTTAGTTGCCTTGAGAAATGTTCAGGGGAAAAAAAAATTACCACAATATAGGACAATGTGTTGCAAAAATAAACACTTAAAAAGAACTAAATGAAATCGAAAAACAACTCTGTGCATATGATTACCATTTCAAACAGGGAAAGACTGACCTGTTGGATACTCCTGAGAATGCTCCCTCCATGGAAAGGTATTCATATAAATCAGCATTTGTAAGATCCAGAACAACACTGGGGTCATTTTGTTTAAAATATACTGTGAACTCAGCAGGATACATCTGCTTTATATTAGTCTTGTGGAAATACTATAAAAGGCTTTGGGGGGCTTTTTGGTGCTGGTTTTTTGTTTATACATGGTGGATAATTGGGATAAAACTGAACTTGTGTAAAAAAGAAAGCAACTCTTGGCAGAAATACCTTAGTAGCCCAAGTTATAAAAAAAGGAAACAGAAGTCTGAAAACTACGTATGTACTTTTGAGAAAATATTTATTAAAATAACTAATGATATTTCAGTATCCTCTTTATCATTATATTGCAGTACGGTGGGAGTTTTTCTATTCTGGCAACACGAAAATTTATATTTTGATACTTAATACACCCATAGCTCAGGTATCAAGTCAACTGATCACTTTTTGGGATTGAGTCAAGTCCATTCACCTTGTACTGTCATTAAAACATGTGCAAAGCCAGGAACTGGTTTAAACTGATCTGATTTGTGGCATTTTGCTGCAATTTGTCATTCTCCTTGCACAGATGCAAATGACAAAGGAAGGGAGAATCAGGCCCTCTGTGCTGACAAAGGGCTCTTATCTTCCCAATGTTTTGCTAGCTGATCATACTGTTTCCTTGTCCTTTCATTTAAGGGTCATCAAGATAAAAGTGTTTGTTTGAATTCTTTTTTTTTTTTTTTCCCTCTTCCTTGCTCCCAAGTCCTGTTATACATGATGTTCCTTCTAAGGTCATACTGTGGTCCCTTAAATGTGTTTCTGTATGGCTTCATGGACTGGTCTGGTTTTATGGTTTTGCTCAATTATTTAAAGAAATCGTGTTAGGTCTTCAAATATAAAATACAGTGAGGGCAACAGGGATCTTAAACGCCATTCTATCAAACCTGCCTCTTCAAAATCTTCCTAACCAGCATAATTTGGGGGGATACCCCCCTCCTATATACCCTGTCCTAAGGTCTCCAGCCCCAGCTCTGCTTTGAGACAGTGCAGAAAGGGTTCATCTGAGTGGGGTCTTACAGCCTCCGTATCAGCACCTCGTACAATCTGAGATCAGGAACTGCTACAGTAATCTGTTTACTTTCTTTCTCAACTTAAATAAAACAGGAGGGGGAAAATGTTCTAACGAGATAGCTCCTGCTTGTGTGAGAGATTCACGGGGAATAAAAATAAAAATCTATTTACCTTCAACCACTTGCAATGAATTATGAATACAGCGGTGTCACCAATTTGCATAGAGCACGTACACACAGCTCATTCTTGCTTAATCCTTTTGCTTGAGCTTTTTATTATTTCTTATTATTATAAATTCAAGCACAGAAGGCAATTTCAGCACCTGAACTATTTAGAGAGGAGACTGATTATGTTATTATGGAGAAAACTGGTTTTTATCAATTGGTTTGGCAAATTCAGGCTCAGACACTCTCCAGTTCCCCGGTCTCCCATCTTGATTACTGTGACATCCTGCTCAACTTACTTTGATTCATATTTCTACGGTGTCAGCTATTCAAAGTACAAGCAGCAAAGCACAAAAATGAGCCACCCTTGGCTTAGTGGCAACATTTTGGTTTCTATTTCTTTTATTCCTTGTATACCACATCTTTTCCAAGGGTTCAGTTTCAGCTCCTTTAAAACTGCTTATGTTTATACCCAGGACGACATTGGTGCTGAAGAAAAGCTGGATTCAATGGAATGAAAGCCAGAGTATGATTCTTATTCTGAGGGCAGAGATAATGTCAAGAGTTTCTCAAGCTAAGAAGGTTGGCAAAAAGGTCCTAGTGCTAATTTGTAGAGCAATGTAGAGATTGCAACTTTGCAGTCTTAGAGAGGTCACTGCACAGTGCGGGTTGGGAGTGACCTCTCTTTTTGATCACCCCAGGTTCACTGGATTCATAACCTGAACCTTGACTGGATGCTGTTGCCTTTGACTGCAGTGCTGGCATACACAGGTAACACAAGGATACAGAAGAGGGAAAGAAAAATTAACAAAAAATAAAATAAAATAAAAAAGACGTTTAAGAAAAAATAAGGCAAAAAATGGGAGCAGAAGAAATGCAGATGGAGACAGGCCTGGAGGGAAGAGAGGCTGTATCCAGGGAACAGCAAAAGGCAGGGACAGTGGGAGTTGTCACATGGCTGTAACCATGAACTTGAATGAGGCCAAGAGGAGGGACAAGGGTGTGACAAGAGGGCATCTTGCAAAAGCCCACAAGATGACAATCTATAAGCAGCAGAATTAAGTGCAAGAGCCACGAAAAGGTACCCATTGATCTGCAGTGAGAGTCATCCACATCAGTAAAGTGGAAGCAGAGGAGGAGGAAGCAGATGGAGAGAGCAAGATAGATCAAGAAAATTGAGACCAGAAAAATCACTTTTTGGTTTAGCTCAGGCCAGGAGGTCACTAATGGCCTTGGGCAGGCGGCTTTCAGCAGAGGGGAGGATTTGGGAGCCAACAGAGAGATGATCAAAGAGGAAAGCAGGAGGAGCAGAATTTAAGGTAAGATGAGGCAATGCTCTGGCATTTTGGAGGACAGGTAGGGAAGGATGGAAAGGCAAGGGGTTTAAGAGGCAAATGGAAGGTATAGGGCATTAGGGCACCAAGTGATGCTGATGCAGAGCCATCCCAAGGCACTGCAATCTCGGAAGACCCTCCTGTTCCTTTGTTCCTTTTCACATCTCCAAAACTCCCTCTCATCAAAAAAGAAAAAAAAAAAAAGAAAAAAAGTCAAACAAACAGAAAAAGGAGAAATTATGACTGACAAAGCGGGAAAATTAATGGCATCAAGCAGAGCAAAGCGCTGTCACGGCCCAGAGCTCCATCCTGTAATAAGTGAGTGGCCCAGATGTCAAAAGGGTTAGTGCATTCCCTGCTGACATAGACAGGCTCCTGAGGGCAAAAAACATTTTGTCCTCATTTACAGTGTGGTGGAATAAGAGAGGGGGAGAAGGGAACAAGGCAGAAGATAACTGAGAAGTAAATTGATTTACATTTAAATGTTATGTTTTTATTACTTTTTTTTTTTCCACTCAGTGTGAAATCTCATCCTTTAAACTAGACAAACCAGGGTAAACTATTTTTTATATTGTGAAAAAAAAAAATGATTGACATTCTGAGGTAATACTTTTTAAATTCCTCCAATTAAACAAAGCGAATTTAATTTTAAGTTTAATTAAAAGGAAATTTAATTAGAAAGAAGATTAAATTTTAATTAAATTTCTCCAAAATCCTTATCCTTGCCTTTACTGCTAATATTTCTCTCGGAACCAAATCCCTTTTTAATATTCTTAAATTCTATTCTAGTAAACTTCCCCTTTATATTAAAATTATATCTGCCTGGATGTACTCTCTACCAGGGAAGAGAGGGGGGAAAAAAAAAAATCATTACCCCTTTTAAAATACTTGAAGAGTACACCTGAGACACAGAGTAACTCAAGAGCAACCAGTGGAACATTTGGATATGCTCTGAGTGCGACATCGCTAAATTAACCTGCCTGCTGCTGAACGCTCCACAGGCAGGGAAGCATCTGTGTGCCACAAGACATTCCTTTCCTCCACACAGCTCTCTCTGCTGCTCAGCACATCCACGGTGTCCATACAGGCTTCACTGCTCAGCTTGTGCATCCTCTTTTCTTCCGAGGAGAGTTTTTTTTTTTTTGCTTTGTTTTGTTTTGGTTTTTCAGTCGAAGGATACTTTGGGTTGGAAGGGAGCTTAAAAACCGTCTCCTTCCTCCCCCTGCCACAGGCAGGAACTCCTCTCACTAGACCAGGTTGCTCCAAGTGCTGTCCAGGCTGGCCTTGAACACTTCCAGGGATGGGGCAGCCACAGCTACTCAGGCCACCCTCTGACAGAGCCTCATCACTCTCACAGGGAATTTCTTCCCAATATCTAATCTAAACTTGCCATCTTTCAGTTTAGAGCTATTCCACTGTCCTATCACTGCAGGCCCTGGTCCAAAGTCCCTCTTCAGCTCTATTGGAGCCCCTTTAGGCACTTGAAGGGTCTCTAAGGTCTCCCTGGAGCCTTCTCTTCTCCAGGCTGAACAGCCCCAGATCCCTCATCTGCTCTCTTTTCCATCTGCTCTTCCCTGTTGGAGAGGTTTGCCTCAGTCACAGCATCCAAGATGGGCCAGGTCAAATCTGCCTTTTGCTTACCCTGTGCTCCTCTGACACAAACTCCAGCCTCCACAGTGCACAAAACTGTCTGATAAACAAAAATCTATTGCTATAAGGCACCATAAGGGTTGTGTAAAGGCTTGCAGAGCAATAGTTGGTGGGTGCTGAAGCAGGAGGCAAATGGAGCGCTGATGCACCCACCCTGCCACCAGACCTTCCCCCTGAATCTCAGATGATACATGTCCTGTGAGCAAAGCAATGCCATATGGGAACAGGGACCAGACAGTCAGGAGACACAAGTCTGGAGGCAGCCACGGCAGGGCAGTGCTTGTCCTAAGCCACACACCCACACTCCAAATTTGCTCTTTTTCCAGCAGAGGTACCGCATCTCATAGCAATGTCCAGGTGAGCTGGCTGTGCTGCCAAGTGGATGAGCAGGATGGCACTTCTTGGGGCTCTCCAGAGCACCTCTGGCAGTCATCCCCTGACCCCTGAGTGAGGTATGGTGTCACAGCCCCCATCCACTGCCGTGACCCCACCGCCCAGTGTGGTCTGATGGGTCCAGCACAGGGTCACAGGGTGGTAAATATTCTGTGAAACTACATCAGCCCACAGTTTGTGCTGGAGCCTGGCAGAAGGGGCAGGTGAAGGAGTGGGAGGACGGCCAGCACTGGCCCTTGAGCTGTGCTCAGGGTCTCTGTCCCCAAGACCTTCCACGCTCATAATGAGCCAGTACGTGATCCATCGTCCCAGATTCAGAACAACCCACGCTTATTTTAACACGTTGTCATGGTGACCACTAGTCTTGCCAGTGGAGACTGACTTGCAAAGCAATCGTTATTTGTGTAGTTACTCTTACACGTAAAATCTCATCTGCCAGACTCATATGTTGTTATACCTGGCAGCCATCTACCTGCTCCAGCACCTCTTCTTTGACAGGATTCAGGACCAGGCACTTCAGAAACTCCATAACCGAACACAGATGATGCTTTGTCTGCACACCTGTCAACTAGAAAAGTCACACACCCACTTTGAAAAAATACCACAAATGTTTATGCCCATAAAATTCAAATCTTTCCTGGGTTTTTTTTTTGTTTTTTTTTTTTTTAACCAGATCACTCCTGCATGGGATGCCCAGTGGTGCTGCAGAGCATTCATTGAACTTTTTGAAAGACCAGAAAACATTTTGCAAGATTTGTAGAGTTCTATTTACTTTTCAAGGGAGTCCAAATAAGATGCATCTTACCTGCTGAAATTAAAGCAGAGATCCCACAAAATGCCTTGTGTGCAAGGCCAGTCCCAACTGTCTCACTCACAGAAGACCAATCATAGTCCTGCACACCCATACTGTGCCTCTTGAGAAATACTCTAACAACTGCCTGGCTACTCTGGCCTCTTCTCTCCTACTTATTGACTTTTCTGAGGTCATTCAGGTTGTTTCTGAATGGCAGTCTTGGGGGTTTTGGTTTGTTTTTTTTTTTTTTTTACAAAATAATATTTCTATGTTCTTTTACCCTAAAGTCATTTGTTTTGTCTATGGGGGCACTGTGCTCACCTTCTGATCTCCACACTCCCCATATCTCTCTCCCACCCGCTGCAAAAGTCATCAGGAGTTGACCTTTCTCCTCACCAGCTGTCAGAACTGGCTGAAGTTCCTGAACAATGGAATTTTTGCCTTGTGGGGCTTTTCTTTTTTGTCTTCCCCATCTATCTTAAAAATAAACATGGGCCAAGTGACAAAAATTCATACACTACCAGTCTGTTCTGCAGACAGTTACAGAGTTACAGTGATTGGAAAAGACACAGAACAAAGATTGATTAAAATATGATGGGCCAATGGCATTATGCATCTTATTTCTTTCACAGATGTAGTCCTAAAAGTATTCTAGGACAGGTTTGAGAACATGGTGATAATCTTTTATTTATAGTGATTAAATTGTTAACGCGATGGAAATTTATATTCTTGTTTTTGTGTGCCACTGCTCATTTCCAAAATCTGTCTTTTGGGTGGAAGGTATTTTTATTACTAGCTTCACTTACACTAGGATCAACACAGATGAAGTCTAATAGGCAATGCTAAGATAGAAATAGAAATGGAAGCAGACAAAGGAAATAACTTTATCCTTTTTTTAAGTGAGAAACTGAGGCATAGAGAAATCAGCTGTGGGTACTGACCTACTTGGAAGTGCACTCTCCAGTCAATTTAAAGAGTTCCACAAAGTTCACTTGGAAAATCTGTGGTGAAACAGAGAACTCAACCCTCATTTCCAGAGTCTTAGGTTGCTACTTCAAGAAAAAATAATCCCATTACTTTAGATGTGGAAGACAGAACATTTGTATTACTGATGGAAATGCTTGGATAAATCTGATATCATCCCCATCGTGAAATATGATATCATCTATATATCTTGGATAAAATCATTGCGTGATGATGGTATAATTTTTAGCTGATGGATAACTTGAATTGATCTCTTGTGTGAGGGCTCAGTCTATTCAGGTGGATCCCTGTGAGGAAAGAGTTGCCCCAACAAGGCAAACACAAACTACCCAACACTGCCAGTATTAAGCGCAATTTCAGTGTGAAGAAGACATGTGCTGTACACACCTGAAGATCTCCTCCACCAAGCAGTCTGATGCTGTCACATTCATGCAAAAAATACAACAGATGCTTATGTTCATCACCTTATTAGAAGATGTTCCTTGTGATAATCATGGTCTGGGCCATGTTCTTAGCCAGTGGTTGTGACACTGAGATGCAAACTCTTCAGCACAGTTGGTGCTGTGTTGTGGTGAGTTATACCTCATGCAGCTTTGCTATTTGAGAAGGGGAGGCTTTGAAACAAATCACCACACCACATATGAAACTAAAAACAAAAGCCCAAGAGCACATCATTCTCTCCATTTTGTGGGTTTGGACTTTTCCAGGTGATACACCCAACCTGTAGAATTTGTCTGCAGAAGAGAGGGGATGCAGGTAGTGCTTGACTGCATGAAGCCTGTGGTCAGTCTGATCCAAAATGCCACCTGGCAGGAACCAAGGAGGCACCGGAAGAAGGTTCAAGACATTTCTCTCACGAGGGAACTTTTCTACTTTCCCACAGCAGGTTAAGGTCTTCTCAGTCCTCAAAGTATAAGGATTTATTTCCTGTTTCTTGCTCCTGTTGAAAGAAAACTGTTCTTTACCGTTTAGTGTATTCTGCAGACTATCTGGAGAGTAAGGAGCTTTCATCACATAGACACAAAAATAGAGAGAGTTTTATGGGGTGTGTTTCATTCCCGTTGGGTGCCCACCAGCCATGACTAGTGCCCTTTGGGCCACACAATCAACCTCCTCACTCACGAAGATAAATGTCGTATCAGCCCTGCAGTAAGCCATCATCTATTCTTGAGAAACAAAGAGAGTATATAGCATGACCTTCCTTGAAATATTGGATCTATTTACACGGGTTTGCGTGGACCACATTACTTATGAGTCACCAAGGGGAAACTGAGCTCCTTGTAGATAAAGCGATCAGTGCAAACCACTGTAAATAAATCTGAAATTTCTATGAAGGTCGCACTGTGTCTGATTTATACTTCAGCACCCTATGAAATAATGTTGACCAGGTAAGTGGTTTTCAATTATTTTTTTTTTATTCACAAAAAATAAGAAAAGAAAAAAAAAAAAAAAAAACTCCTTTTTTTGTCGTGTAAAGGACTGCTCTATTTTAAAGTGCATCTGGTTAGAGAGATGACACATGCCCAGGAAGTAAGTTATTGTCTGGTATAAATGTTCCTGGACCTGATTCTGCTCTCCTAACTAACCAGGATGACTTGAATGGACATACATGGCAGAGTCAAATCCAGCAGCAGCCACAGATGATCCTTCGACACTTTGAAGCTCTGTTTTTCTGATTAATCTGTACCTTTGTTTCCATTATTAACCCCAGTATAGGTCAAGCCCAAGTGAAGCCTTTCTATCACTAACATAGGAGTTACTATAAGCACAGGCTTTTGGTATTGGAAGATAAATAATGCTCCAGTGGCCAAATTATAGGACTGAAAGTCAGGAACTTTGTTTCTGCCATTAATCTGCTTTGTGACCAGTTTCACTTCCCCTCTCAGCGTTCATCTGACCTGTCTGCTACAGTAGGTGAGCCCCTGGTATAGGGGGAGACTACCTGATGTAATTAGGAGCAATAACCACGAGGACTCTGTTTTAGCTTGAGAGGAGTCTTCTGGCTGAATGTGCAATCAGTTGCTTCAGTTTGCAGAATCAGACAAGAAATCTATGAGCAGATTGTCCAGTAATATTGATAGGTTTTCTACTTGCTGTTCATGATGTTACTGGAAGGTTAAAATTGCATCTAGTAAATCTGAATTTGTTCATCATATGTTCTGCTGAGCCTCAAACTCATGTTTTAGTGTTCTAAACAGGGTAAAATAAAAACACTTTTGGAGTACCAAAGCTTAACACAGGAAGAACAATCTTTTGAGAGTTACAGCAAGGTTGAACTTGCCTGGACTGTTACTCATTCTCACAGAAGTTTTACTTAACACAGTAGGAAGTTAAGATTCAGGAAGTCTGAGAGGGTCTTCAGGGACACTAAGCAGCCTCAGCGATCACAGCAGATGAAATTCAGACCTGGTAAAGACAATAATGTTCTCTGGTAAAAGAGAAAAGTCGAAGTTACTTCATGAGTTCTTTCACCACAATGTCAGGAAAACATGTCCTTTTTAAAATTTCCTGGAAAATACACACAGAGCTCAAACTTCAGCCCAGTTTTTAAACTTTGTGATAAAATGGCCTGAGTTAGAAGCTGTTCTGAAACACAGCCTTCCAGGAAGTCTAGGTACAACAAGGTTTTTCTACACCAGACTGAGACTTTTAAAACCAAATTGTTTAATTTAAACCTGACTGGGACCAGCCCTTTGTCAGCCTCAGCAGTTCTGCCACACCTCAGGACTTTTTATCAAATCTATGCCTCAGCAAATTTAAATGCTAGTTTAACTGCAGTTGTTAGTTAAATGACAGTTAATTACATCCTTGTAGCTCAGATTAATCACTTTAGCATATGAGTAGCTTACACGTTGGACAGGATGTATATGAAGGGTCTCTGGAAAAGCTGAGTCAGAGCAGCAGTTTTCCCTTCACCATGGAAACACCTTTCTGCCCCACAAAGGGCAAATCTGAGCACCCATCAGAGCTCCAGGACCATCCTCAGACACAGGAGGTGGCTCAGCTCAGCTGGTCATTGCTGCCTCAGGATCAAGAACTGCCTCATAACTTATAGGAATAGAAAAAAAACACTGAAACCCTAAAAAGGTAATGGATGCCCCATTCCTTTAAACATTCAAAATTAGGTTGAACATGGCTCTGAGCAACCTGATCTAGCTGAAGTTGTCTCTGCTCATTGCAGAGGGGTTGGACTGGATGATCTGGAAAGGTGCCTTCTAACCCGAACTATTTTATGATTCTCTAGGATTGCAGCCTTAAAAGTTGTTAAAGTAGAATTATCACATTAAATAGGTGGGGGATTTTTTTGCTGCTATTGTTAACATTATCACAATTTTATCAGTTCTTCACACAAGTACCAGACAGCAAGAAGACCCAGATTGTCCTAGCCCCTGCGTAAACTCCAATCCACATCCTAGAAAACTGCCACTTTAACTTTACAGTTGAATTGCACCAACTGGTTGCTATTTAATTTGAGTGTAATGTCTTTAGAGCAATTGCACTGCAAAACCATCTCTGCAAAATATTAATTCATATTTTTATTTACTTCATTTGGCAGTTTGTCTTACTGCCTTCTCTTCACTCAGATTTATCAGTATTCTGGCGACCCTCAAAGACCATTTGAGAAGTGGCACAGTCTTGGCAAGGACTGAATCCTAGCAGAAGACTCTCTGAAACTCACAGTAAAGCCCTCCCATTCTGCTGCTCCACAGACCCCGCTCCACCATCTGCCTCGCGAATTAGATTTTCTTTTTTGTGTGTGTGTGTTGTTGCATTCACAAGTTTAAAAATACGGTTATTATGATCCATAAACCAGCTTTCACAGAGATTATTAATTAAGTCCCAAATATTTTACTGACGTGCTTTGTGAAATATGCCTCCATACGTCACAGCACTGCTGCTGTTACAACCCATCTGCATAAAGTCACATCGGAGCACTTCAAAGTTTCGTGTTGGCTGCAGGGTGGGGAATTTTGTTTTGCTGTCCCTTGTAGCAGTCCAAGAAGTAAAACCTGGAGCCGTAGAGTCAGGTGGATGAGATAAATTGAAACGGATCTTATTGCTCCCAAACACTCTCCTGGAAACAATGGCATCTTGACATTTTATCAGTCACTCATGCGGTCATTCTCAGCGGTATCAGCCAGAGCTTGAAGGATAGAGCCGTAAAGAAAGGATTGTCAGCCATAAACATTCCTCAAAACCATGAAAGCCACAAATGAAAGCTTAAGTAATGGAGGACGGAATACCCTTGATATTTCAACAATTACCTGCAACAACAGGCTTTGTTCAGAGCCCCGGCCATTTTTTTCAAAAGCCTTTAGTTGTCATGGCCTGAATTAGGAATAGGGGAAGGCAGGGGAAAAAAAAAAAAAAAAAAAAAAAAGAAAAGAAAAGGAAAAGGGGAGGGGGAAGACAGAAGAAGCAAAAAAGAGGATCAAAAGTTCTGCTCTGAAAAGACAAACTTGAGTAGCTGCATATTCGAAGGAGCTTATGGAAATTTTTCATTTTTTTAAAAACCAAGATTTATTGCCAGATATTAGAATTTTTAAGCTGGTAGAGAGAAACTTTTTTTTTCTTCTTTTTTTTTTTTTCCTTTTTTTCCAAGAGATCATCAGACTAACATTCGTGCTGCTGAGCTGTTACCTCTCTGGTCATTTCTGATGTCAAATTATGGAAGAAAAAAATGACACTTGCAAACACATGGAAATTGAAGGAGCTTCAGTAATGGACAGAAGTGAGCAAGTGGGAAAGCAGAAGTGAATTCAACTTCATTACATTTTGGTAAAATATCATATTTTTGTGTAGGAAAAAAAAAAAAAAAGAAAATCTAGTTTTGGGTAGCCTTTGTGCCAATATTTTAACAATTTAGAGCTCATAGAAACTAAGTAAAATGTAGTGCTTGGTATCCAAGTCAACCCAAACTCTGGAGGCAGCAAACATGAAAGGTTAAATGCTCTAGAAATTGCATTTGTAGAGTTTCTCAACTTAGGAGATTAATAGTTACTCAAAGCAATGGATAAATATTAGCAAAGGACCATTAGCAGAGAAAAACACATCAGTGAATCAGAGCTCCCCAGCTTATCAGATCAATTTTAAACAGGTTTATCTTGGACTTTTCCAGCACCTTAATGAGGAATAAATTGGTTTTTTACCCCTTTTTGTTTCCTGAGATTTTGTTGACTTTTTGTTGTTAGGTATATCCAACCATTAATATAAATGGGTCAGTGGCATAAGACAATTAATTCCCTCTTCCCTTCAGGTTCCTGAATACAGGCATTTTATGAAAGTTCCTTTTTATTGCTCTGCTGATGGTCACCTAAAGTTTAAGAACAAAGGAGTTACTGTTGTTTGATGATTCCTACAAAGGAGGAAGAGACCAAGTAATAAATGTAAACAACAAAACCAGAAACAGGCTATTTTTTTGTTTCTTTGTTTGATTTTATAGATACACATATATATTGGTAGACAATAATGTGAACAGCTGAGTTAGAGCTTGTACACTGGCATGAGTAACTTTGTGGCCAGAGAGAAAAGAATCACACCCTGAACCGCACCCTGTGTTTGCAAGCAAATATTGAAACAAGTAATGGAATAAGAAAACTTTATTTTACCTTTCAGACCCTCAGGGGATTAGGGGAAAAAACAAAAAACAAACCAAACACAAAAACACACACACACACACACACACACACACAAAATAGAGAGAGCAGAGTGATGTTTAAAATACAGTCCTTGCTAGAGCAGCAAAACACATTCATTATACTTTATTATTGGTAGAGGGGAGAGGAAAGCAAAGGCACTCTTTTTTAAAAGAACCCACTTGCCTATGTAGAAATCTGAGTTCATTAGAAATGCTCCAGGATATGCCCATGGTCTCTCACTGTCATTCCAAAAAACTACAGGTCCCCATAAATCCTAGACCATTTCTGACAGGGGGATGTGGATCTCTTAAACACCCAGGATTGTCTCAGATGATTCAAAGCACCCAGGGGAAAGAAACTGGAATTAGCTTAGAGTGCTAAACCTTCCAAGACATGCAGACACCTGCCTCTGGGCCAGGCATCTCACTGACTATTGACTTCTGTGGGCTTCAAACAACATTTGGCACCTAAATGATTCTGTGGAGCTGACTACAAGATCCTTTTCCCTGGGGTACCTCTGTCTGGAGTTCATAACATTGCTCTGCAACCTGGGGGCTGTGTTTTGCTCCTGACCAGCTGAGTAAATCTTGACGGTCCCTCATCCACCTTTGCTTTCATTTGGCAATGAAAGGAGTTTGGTTTATTTAAATCTCTGCCTGCAAGGCCAAATTTCTCTACATCACTGCAAACAGAGCCCAGACTTTTCTGGACACTATCAAATGGCTGAGGTAACAGATTAATTTTCATGGCATTGGGATACAGTTTGTCATTTTGAAAGGGTGCTGGGAGCTGTCTATGCCCTGAAGTGTCCGTGAGATGGAAAGTAGTCACCCTGAGGAGCTGTAAAGTCTCATGGAGAAACTTGTCCTCACCTTCATCAGCACTTGTATGTGTCCTGGAGGAGGGATATCATGCAATCCCCTTCTACTCACAGACCCCACAGACCAGCAACATCTGCTCATTCTCCTCCCTTAATTCCCTGGCCATATAAACCCATTAGGTTCCTGCAAAAGTCTTAGTTTAGATGAAGCATAACTTTTCACCAAAAAAACATAAGAGGTTTTGACATCAGCAGTTGGTTTTATACATTATTTGGATGTAGGAGGTCTAACAGGATAATGTAGGAATCTCTGTTTATACCAATTGCAGCTGACAAGCAGATGCAGCTGCTCTTACACATTTTTTCATATAATCGGCATTGTCTGGATTCTGCAAATAATGATACTGGCAAATTTGGAAGTTTTCTAAACTGCATTTCTTTTGGATTCATATATTCAACACATTTTCATGACGAAACAAGTGCTTTTTGTGTGAATATTTCACGCTTTTACAGAGGGAAGAACAGAGTTACCATGAGGTTAAATGTTGCAGTGTAGGTCTGAGCAAGTTGAAATACAGAGCAACACTTCCACTTCCTCCAATGAAATATGCATTTTATCTTCTATGAAGACTTGTTTCTTGCTAGTCTCTGTCAGCGGGAGCCATCAACATAACAGTGTTTTGCTGACCTGTGAAAGAGCTTGTGGTAACCACTACTCAAGAGCTCCATTAAGACAGAATCATTTAAGCTGATTCCGTAACAATGTGAAACTTTTGCAAGATGAGGTTAGGAGGTTGATGCATTTTATATAACCAAATGCAACCATTTTGGGCCTGAACTTGTGAGCTGCTGAATAGTCTCAGCTTCCATTAACGTCACAGACATGCTCAGCATTTTATGAGATCAATATCGATGAAATCTAAAATCTTAAGATAATGTTTTAGTTACAGTAATAGCAACAGAAGTGCGTAGGAATTTGAAGACATTTCCGAAATAAAAGAAACAAAACCCACGGCATGTTTACTCGTTACTGATGACAGTTTCTAGTTAAATCTTTGCCTTGCTTTGCCTTGCCTTGCCTTACCTTCCTCCCTGTTTAATCTGAAATACCTCTTAGAGTACCTAATAAAGCTAATTCAATTCATTACTTAATACACTTTTTCACACTGTTCCTCAACAATTGCCAAATATATTACATTGTTAATAATCAGTTGAGCAGCTCCAGTTTTTAATAAGTACAACATAACACAATCACCCCATTGAACTTAAATGTAAGGTACAGTAACCAATTTAGATTAATCAAATCAGAAATCTAGCCTGGAAAGAATCCAGTCCAGTTCTCTGTTTGTTTGTTTGTTTTTTGGTTTTGTTTTGGTTTTTTTTTCAGGAAAGTTTATAATTTAGTCAGACATATAAGTGTATGGAACATTGTTGAAAACCTTGTTGAGTCCAGTTGATTTTAAGAGGAGGCAAGATCCACATCCATATTCCTCTAACAGATACAATTTTTATCTCCTTTTCCAGATTAAATATACTAATGTTTAGTTCAACCTATAAAACAGATCTTGGGGATACCAGTAATGCCTATGAGATCTGAACCCTTGGAGTTTTTTAGCATTTTTCTGAAGGATGTTTGAGATCCTCTGTTCCTACTGACTGCAGAAGGCCTGAACAGAGCCCACCAGCAAGATCACAGCTAGGATGCCTCCAAAATTAAATTCCATCAGTGTAAGTAGAAACAGCACTGCTAAGAAGCAGGTTAAATTATAGTTTGTGGGAAGTTATAGACCATTTCCCAAAAATATCCTTTAATCTTGAAACTTCTAGTACTTGAACACACAAATCCCTCCTCTTTCTCAGGCTATTTATCATTTTTAGAGGCTATAAATTATACTCACCGAGCACCAATTTTATACACCAACAACCATAACAATGCAGTTGCAAAACAGAACAGTCTGAAGGGTATGTTCCCCTTTCAAAAAGGATCAGAAAGAAAAATAATGCAATGCCTAGGTCTGCAGTAACATTTTCCATTCAAAAATCTCAAAATGGTTCTAAAGGAGCCATTAACCTCATTAAGCACCTGTGAGACAGGAATCCAGCCATCATCTTCACAGCTTTCCATGACGAGGAAGAGTGGGGAGAGTATCCTACATTTGTGTACCTTAAGGGGAAGTTTTACAAGTGTTTTCCACTCCTACTATGACTGGTTCGACTCCATCAGTTTTAAGCAAATTCGGGAGCAATATATTGATTGTTCTGAGCCAAGAGAGATTACATGATATATAACATGCTGACAGCAATGCTGGATAGATCAGGCTCCTAACACCGACTGACTGACTGTTGTTGGTATTGACATCAAGTTAATTCATCGGGAGGAGAAGTTGTACCACAGAAATCAAAAGTGCACATCACCAGCTTCTCTCTGGTGGAGTTTTGGGGTCTTCCACTACCTGAAAAGGAGCACAACTGTACCATGGGAGAGCTTGACATAAATTGGAAGTGGGAAGCCACCCTGGACTCCCTGGCAAGGGGGACATCCTGACTGGAGAGGAGCAAGTCACAAAGCCAGGGTCGGCAGAGTAAAACCTCAGGGAGACATGCTGCATCTGCTTTCTTCCTGGAATAGCTCTTGGTGATCCCCACTTAGCTGACCTCTGGATCACACATCAGAGCTATCTCCCTCCAGTCACTGAGGAGGGACTATGACCTGAGATAAGTGTCAGGCCAGATTCAGGCCTTCACACTTGTTGTCTGGCTGGAAAAGCCTACAGCTGAGTCTGGCAGTCTGAGATTTTGTTACATTCAGCTGCAATTCAGTCAGCAGCATATGGACCACTGGATACTGGGGTCTGGATGTAAAGCTGAATCCCACCCTGGTTTGCTCTGCTGCTCTCAAGCATCTATTTTTTCAGATATTGAGATGCCAGAGATGGGTATCTCAGTATTTCCCTGCGTGTTTATAGTCTGTGTGACATTTTGACTTCTGCTTTTGCTTTATTAATAGCATTTTTAACAAAGTTTTCTGGACAAACATGTCTAGAGAGGCTCAGCTGCTTACTTGGGGTCACCAGCACAGAAAGAGAATCCAAATCATCTGCATCTTCTGACCACAAATCACTAGGCTTCACTTCCACATATGGAAGACATGTTTTCCATCAGAGTTAGTCTGTTTTCCACATAAAGTCTCCTCTGAAATGTCTCCCTGGCTGTCTCCAGAGTCCAGTTGTCTTCCCTTGAAAATCACTCAGTTCCACACTGACAGAACCCCTGCCATATTGCAAAGTGCTTACCCTTCACCTTGGCTGCCTTTTCTCTTTTTAATACTACATCTAGAGGTTACAAATCTTTAGAAGACTACAGATATGGTATATACCCCAGAAATACATAAGCTACTAAGTAATTTCGTAGATACCTGAACATTAGGAAAACTCAGTTTCAGACAGTACTCAGGAGGAAATTTCCAATTTTTGTTTTGCTTCATAACCATTATGAAGCCTTTGTTCACCCTCGTTACCAAGTAAATTTCCTGATAAATGCCAATATTGCAGCATATGCAAAATGTCTTTTGCTTTACCTGTGTCATCAGTTTTCAGTTTGAGACATGCATCCTGTGTGGTGAGGATATTTAGGGAGTTTGGGGTTGAAGGATGTGAGAGAGCAGTTCCCCAAACTCCAGCATAGCCATTGTGGTAAGAGCTAAATATGCCATGAGTCAGAGCATCCCTGAAGCACTGAACAGGGAAGTGAGACAAAAGATGAGTAAGGCAACGTCCACAGAGGCACCTGGCCAAAGTTATAGGATAGGTCAAGGGGAGAATGAAACATGGATCACAAATCTCTCGGCTTCTACTAAGTGTTCTTGCCACAAGGTGAAATACAAAAAGGATTTACTTGTTCATCTAGCCTTTCTATTTCAGTACCTATCATCACATGAGACTCTCCTACCCTTTTGCCAGACTAATTAGACAGTTTTAAAATTCCCGAGGTTTCTTCCGGGCTTTCAGAAGTCAGAATGAGATGCAAACCAAAATGAATCAGAAGAAAAATCCATTTGCTTAACCCTTACTTTAGTGATGTTCACAGGAAACATACATGTCATCTGCTGATTTTCCTCAGAGAAGGCCACATCACAGTTTTGCACTTAAACAAGAATCCTTTTCTCTCTCCCACCCTCCAAATGCGTATAAAACCCAGAAGTCTGCAGTCTTTGCTCTTTGTAAATATGCTTACCTGGAATATGAATTCAAGTCTGAGCCTGTGATTTGCTTGATCTGGAACTCATTTTGCCAAAAGGATGCAAACAAGAACATATAAGTGCTGACAGTTCTCCAATGCCATTTCCACAAATTCTCCTTCAGGGACAGATAAATAATGAAATGACTCGATGGGAAATAACACTAAAGCATCCCAGCCCACAGAATCACAGGATATGCACCAGACACACATGGGTGAATGCTGAAACGCTGAGAACATTTAGTAACACAGATAGGACTTTGGGAATCCTCATGCTTGTCTAGGCTAACTGAAGCGTAAATCTGGAGTAAATGGAGCAACAGTGATGCAAACTGTCATAACAGATTGAGAACCAGGCTCAGAGCTCCTACCATCTACATACATGATAGAAAAAAATCTTCATCATCTCTATATCAAAGCATATATCTTGATATTTCTCTTTTGAACACCTTCTCTGCTGTTTTAGTGGCGCTGAAATGCAAAATATTCACCTTACATTTTTCACAGCTGACTCCCATTCTGCTAATTCAGTTATGCGAGATTTGACCCAAATGACTCCTCTCTCTTAATTTTTTTTTTTTATTACTTTGCTGATATTTGTAGTCAGTCTTTATGTCCGAGGCTGTCAGTGAACTGAGTTTGATCAGGCAAATCTTTACTCCCAAGACTGTGCTGCTGAATTAGAATGGTAGAGTGTGCTCTCAGCTAAGTGCATTAAGTAAAACAGCATAACAGCATGCAGCATTTTAGACTTGTAGCCTGCAATTTCCCCTCCTGCCCAGAACTTATCAGGGAGATCTATTAACATCCTGCAAGCACAGGGCTTTTCCATTCAGTGACCATTTCCTTTCCTATTCGTTACTAACATGACATTAACCATTTCAGCCACTGCTGAGGATTGAGCTGATGTTTGCAGAGAGGTATTTAAAATGATTTGAGAACTGCCTTCCTGATTGTTACATATTTTCTTCAAGATCTTTATAACTACTGTAAGGATATATTTTTTTTTCCTTATTTATTAGGTAGGTTTAGATACCTCTAGCTGTAAGGGGACCATATAACACCATATATGAACTCTACGTCTTCTCAGACACATCAGGGTCTCCAAGATTGATGACTTAATGCTTGTTATTGAAAGGTTTGACTTCAGTTTCCTCCAAGCAAGAGACAACTGGAGGACCTACAATCTTGTGCTGCAGTCATTAAGCTGTGTGTCGTCCTCCTGTTCCCATTCAAGGGCTATCTGTTGTCTCTGCTCTTCTCAGCCAAAGAGATGCTCTGATTCAAGACAATGCCATCAGTGGCCCAATTTTCTACCATTGGCTTTAGAGATAACACATCTCTTTTAGTTATCCAGTACCACTTTTTCCCCTTTTGCTATCAAACAAACCATAGGTTTCTTTCTAAAATGATACCTGTTGTTCTTTGGGAGTTTTTCTGATTTTTATGAGAGAATGTCCCACTCGGATCCACCTTTTAACAACAAGAGGGAGGAAAGGGCCTTAAACCTCTTAAAACCAGCTTAAAAGGGAAATGCTTTTCATAGAGCAGCTCTTCAGTTTTCATATGGTTCTTGCTCATTGTGTTTTGATCCTATTGACGCTGAATGCTCTCTTGCTATACCTCAGTGTGATATAATGGAAGGAACACCATGTGGTAGTCTGCAGAAAAGTCGATTAAACTAGCAGACATAAAACTGCAAACAGCTTTTACGCGTCACTAATGGACTGGGACCGCTTGGCTTTTATGATAGCTCAGAAAACCTTACACACCTGAGGTGCTGTAAAAATGAGTAACAGTTAAAAACAGGAAGAAATGTAAAGGACAAGGTGCAAAGCTAGATGGCTTTTGGCATGAGCTGTTCAACAGTGTCAGACCATGGTCTGTTTACAGGTGCAAACAAAATGAGCTCTCCTCCTCATGGGAGAACTGCTGTGATCCCAAACGTACCCTGCAAACTTGGTGATCAAAAATTTGACTATTAGCAGAGTCCCTTTCCATCTGTTAAAAAGGGGAAATGGCTTTGGTCAACAGGGGCATTTAAATTGTAGATTCAATGTTTGGCTAACTAAGGATGAGAATTGTCATTTTTCTCAGACTTAGCAGAAACACTGGTCATTAAATACTTCCCCATGTCATGTTTAGCTCTGGCTAGTGCTGCCTGTCTTTTACTTTCAGACCCTCAAGGCTTTTTTTCTCATCACCATGTTGCCACATTAATGTCTACATAATGCTGTTTCCCCTTTTAGGACTCAGAACTCAGAAGGACAAAAGTTCTGTCAGATTCTTTTCTCCTCTTCTCCACTGGCAGACACATGGACTAATTCTCCAAGACAAACTTAACAAAGCAGTATCAGAGAAATGACAAATTTCTACAAAAAATGCTGAATGCTGCAAATGATATACCTAAAAAAAATCACTTGATCATTAAACAATAGAAGATGTCTTCTGTAAAATAAATAAACCATGAAAGGAGAAGGCATACCTGCAATTTAATATTAATAGGGTCTGAACTGTTCAGGAAGATCTTGGCCAAGTCTGAAGATACTCTCTGTGTCATGCACTTTTGACAGATGCTGTCCCCAAAGCAAAGCTGAAGCCAAGTCTGACACCTGACTCATACCAACAGGGAAGACAAGAGAAATCTCCAAGTGTGGTTCAACTAGGCAGGAGACAGCAGGGTTTTTTTATGGCAAAATCTTTTGACTGTCATAAATTTTCATGCTTTATGCCTAGATATCATGGTGAAAGGCAATAGATTATATCCATTTGTCATTAAAATTCCTACTCATAGTTGGAGGAAAAAAGTTAACTTGCAGATAGTATAGCTCAATTAAGTGGAAAAAACACATCCTAAAGAAAAACAACTATAATTGAAGAGCTTTGACCTAAAATGAATCAGGTTTGGTCTTAACTGACTGAGCACCAAAATATATATTCTATTATTCTTTATTTTGCTGTGGTAATTAATGTAAGGAATGTTTCATGCCAAGTTAGCTTTGCCTGTAATGTCCTCAGATTAAAGAAAGTGGAAATAGCATCTCTGTCAGAGTGGTTGCACAGTGTCCTCATCCCCCGAAGGAAAACCAAGCTCTGCTGATTAAGAAGACTTCAGCTTTTGATCATGAGTTATTGGATATTGACCCATCATTCAGTCAGGGCTGCAGACTGACTGTCCTGAGCTGAAAGGCTTGGAATCAGATCACATCCAGGGGGAACAGCTCTCCGAGCAAAACTTCCTTCCCATCTAAATCAAGCCTGCAAATAGCAACTCACGTTTGTCAGACATTCATCAAATGTGACATGCTTCGTGGAGCCAGGCCACAAAAACACAGGAACCTGTCATAATAACCTCATGCAAGACAGTGGATGGTCCTGATGCTGTGTGACATCCTGGGTAGCAGATATGGTGTTTCCCAAGCAGGTGAATGTAAAACTCAATCTCGTAGAGAGAGAAATAGTCACTCATAAATTTGGGGGGGGGTGGGGGGAGCAGAAAAAAAGAAAAAAAAAAGAGAGAGAATCTGATCTAATTAAAATGCACATTGATTACTGTCAAGTTGCGGAAATGCTGACACGCAGGGATTGATCCTGCTTGGAGATGGTGCATGAAGCAGCAAGCCCCAAATCTGGGAACTATCCATCTTTCCAAACCCACAACGAGTAGTTGCTAAACCCAGGCAAAAAAAAAGTCCGCCAAAGTTAAGTATCTCAGCCTATCACTTCAAAACGCTACTGGCCTGGGCAAGGATTATCATTGTTCTTATTAATTTTCAGTATGGAATGCTGCAGTTTAGATACTTGGGTACAGAACCACGCGCATTCACTGATCTGCCTGCAGCACAGAGTCTGCAAGACTTCAGGCTATGCAAGGATCAGCTCAATAAAAACACAGCAGACAAGATGTGATGAGCAAGAGTGGTCAGTGTCTACCCAAGCCCAGCTTGCTTACACAGTGCAGCAGGACAGAATCAGGAGCCAGCGGGACGGGAAGGTTTCAAGATGTAGATGAAATCAGCAGTGAAAAAGTGAAAAGTAAAGCAACACAAAAGTTCAAACAAAAGAAGTTTTTAACAAATCTGCCTCCTTTTCAAAATTAGGGAATGAGAGAGAGAAGTTCTTGAGGGTGATGAAGCAGTGGAACAGCCAGCCTGGAGAAGCTGTGACTGTCTGATCCCTGGAAGCGTCCAAGGTCAGGTTGGGCAGGGCTTGGAGCAACCAAGTGGAAGGTGTCCCTGCCCATGACATGTTAGAATGAGATAATCTGTAAGGTCCCTTCCAATGCAAACCATTCTGTGATTCTATGAAAAGCATTTTGCCCCCTAATTATTTGTTTCTATGGAAAAAGTTCCCTTTTTTAAGTGGACATGTCCTCCCTCAATCATTATCTTTTAATCCCTTTCTTCCTGTCTTCATCCTCCTACTATCCCATTTTTCCATTATGAAAGAAGAAATTAACTTAGAAAAATGAAATTACAGCTGAACACTTTTAATAAAACTTTCAAAAAAAAAATCTCAAATAAACGAATATTAATCTGGGTCAAAAAGACAAATTTTAGTAAAATATTTATATATATATATTTTCTTGCTCAAGTAGATTTACTGGAAACCCCCTATAGCCAGTAATAAGTTCATTTATTTTCTTGTCCTAAAAGAAGAGAAAGATCAATGGTTTTGGTTAGTTGTTGACTGGTTTTTAAATATTTTTTCACTAAGTGCCCACATTCCAGATTGAGTATATGTTGGGAGAGAAAGCCAAATAAGGATCTAACCATGAATAAATTCACAGTACATGCATTGCTGAGGAGAAAATATGTGAGGGCTCCCAGTGAGTGGTTCGAGTGCCCTTTGTGTCGATTTGTGTCACACTCAGACACATCTACAACATCCACACGTGGATGTTTCAGTGCCAAAGACAGTATAAAATGATGCCTACATTTATACTACTCAGACTGTATCCCCTTAGGTAAAATTACATCAATTTTCCTTGTGTCAGGTCACTCACCTTCAGAAAAAGGAAACAAATACATCTTATGACCACTTGAAAAATTCTATTTAATCCACTGACAAAATTATAGACAGCAAATATTAAAATACTTTGACCTATCTATCTAATTTATTGATACATTTTCAATCAGGAGATAAAGTGATGCTTTACACCAGAAAAATAACACAATTCACTGGACAGAAGGAATGGAAAACATGACTGCTCAACTTTGACTTATATCTTTTAGCAAAACAAATAATTTCTGTAGTAGGTAATAGTTCATAGGTGATTTTTCAGGTAAAACAATACATGTCACAGGTTTGTGGACAGAAGAATTTTCCATTTTGATGGTCAAGTTCTAAATTACTGTGACAGGCATTTCACTGACAACCTGTGATGGTCAGAGATGGGTCACAATGCCCATCCAGTTTATGTACTGGATGTAGCTGTCTGAACTTACAAACCTCCCAAAACTGTAAGTCAGCTTGGAAAAATCTCCACACAGAACTTCACACAGGTACATCCTTCTGCCTAACACAAGACATAAGAGGTCTTCTATACCACGACAAAAAAAAAAAAAAAAAAAAAGAGAAAAAAACACCAAACCCTGAATTATTGACAATTTGCAGCTGGAAGGAGGTGCTTCACATTCATGCCCTGCTAGGAGGATGCTGTGAACAAAACATTATTTTGCATTGCAAATAAATGGGTCTGCTAAGCGCTGTGTAAATCCCCCCAGGTACCAATGGTCCATAGCTCTGAAAAAAAAAGCATTTGCAGAGCAGTCACTGTCAAGAAATCCAATATCTTGGTGCCAAAGGGTTAAGTCTCTCCAAATCAGAGGATAAACTCACTAAAATGGGCCATTACTGGAGAAAGAAGAAGCCCCAAGACTCCTTCCCCTTTTCCTTTGCCAGCTTAGCAGGAGGAACCAAAGAGTATAATACAGGTTTGAGTGCACATAAAACAATAGTAAGCTCCATAAGGAGTGAGGATTCCAAAGTAAATAGAATACTGAAAGTCAGCAGAGGCAAAAGTTAACTTAATATAAAATACTTGACTCTCAGGTAAGGCATTAAGATGCTGTTTTGGCAGCCAGAACTAATAGCAGACTTGCTGAAAGGGTATTGGCTTCAGAAAGAAGACAAATACAATCCTAATCCCTTTTTCCTGCCACACACTGGAGATGAGTGAAACCCAAGGGGGAAATTCTTATTACAGCAAATAGGTGCAAGTCCACAGGAAAAATTAAGTCAACTTGACAATTTACAAATTTCCTTTCAAGCATGAAAGGTGGATGAAAACAGAAGGTTATTTTTAAATCCAAACCACAGTATTTTGTATCTGTTAATATCACTGCTGAAGAATAAGGGACACAGGAAAAGAGTTCATAATGAACCTAAGCTTCATCTCACTGGCATGAAGCCAGGACAAAATAACTTTTGTCAGACAAGCAATATTAGAAAATCTAATACCAGGAAGAGACATTTTTCCTTCCTCCCATCAGGGGCAGTGAGACCTGGCAGTTTATCCACAGCTTTCCGGGTGAAGATGCAAACCAAGGTAAAATCTACTTATCCCTGACTTTGCTGGGTAAGGAATATACAGTACAATGCTCCTCAGTTAAAAAAAAAAAAAAAAAAAAGGAAAAAAATTCCTTTGCTGTGTGCTTCACGTTCCTCCTGATTTATTCCCCTGCAGACAAAAGAGGATTAGGGATAATCAAAGTTTGCCATCAGCATACCCGTACTATTCCACAAATGAAAGACCTTGAGCTTTGTGGAAAATACCCATACTGTTAGGTGGGCATCTGCTTAACTCTTGTGGACCTTTAACATGTGTTTTGAAATGCTCAGGCATGCCAGGACCTAGCAGTATTAAATCTTGCTATTGTAGGTGGAAAAAATTGCAATCCATGCTCTGTTACAGTGAATTGACCGTACAGATAAAATTATATCCTACCCACTACATAGAGACGGACACGCTCCTGAATCTTGGTCTCAAGTGCTCCTGACTCCCTTCTGACTTCCAGCAATCTGCACATCCACTGCTCCCTTGGGGAAAATGCCTCCTTCTCCCAGCTTATTTTGGTTTGGGTGTACAGCAACACAAGCATAGTAGAGCCAGTGAAGATCGTACCCGGGGCAAAAATAGGTAGTTTGGGGGTGAAATTCCAACTGCTAAACCCACAACTTCCCTTGATTTTCCAAAAAGCGGTTGCTTGGCTTTTTTAACCCAGATGTCTCTTCCTGTTGAGTGAGGAAATCAAAGCAGACCATTCTGTTCAAGGAGCTCCAGGAACATGTGGCTGCCAGGAAAACGTGCTCTACAGCCAGAAAAGATCTGATGCTGAGGGGTAGAGAGATGCTGGAGGAAAAGAAACTACATCTCAGGCACTGGAAGAAGGAATTTTACCCTTCCCCTGTAGACCACAGAGAAGCTGAAGGGGATGAGAAAATTGGCATGGAAGTTTGCTTTGTTGCTTCTCACAGAGGTCACCTGTGTGGAGAAACATATTCATTCCTGGGGGCAGTTTGCGAACTTAAGGCTGAAGCTGAGGTGAGTCTTGCAGAGATAACTGCCCTGAGGAGAGAACATCAATTAAACTTCTGAAATGGAAGACACCACAGAGGATCATAAACAAGACAACATTTAACTGTCTCTGTCAGCAGATACATTGGATTATCATCTGCTACCTCAGACAGCAAAAGGATGACCAGACAATAAACACAACAGAAATGCCCAACCACACAAAATGCTACTGGAAATTTCCACACCATGACAGTAGTCCATTTAGCAGTACCTTTTCATGATTTTCCTCTATATGACTTATAGATGAATGTAATATATATGTGCCTTGGCTAGTCTGATGAGGTCTAGTGTCATATAGAATAAGTTAATTACATAATTGCTACCATGAACTGCACTATAATGCTACTAATATACAAAAGGTGTTTGCAGGATTGGGACATAAACTGCTACCTCGTGAAACTTACCCTTAATTCTTTGTGTAATACTGCTTTTCTTCAACAGTACTGAATTTGAGGATCGCTTGGTGAGAGATCTATATGACTATCTCTATGACTATATAAATATTCATATAAATAAACATATAAATATATGCAGATGAATGTATAAATATCTTTACATACAGAGATTTGAGCAAGCTTTAAAATACATATTTGTTCCAGCAATGTCAACAAAATTATAACAGATGAAGCGCAAAATTTCAGTTGGTTTGGGTTTTAAGATTTTTCAGTAGAGATTTGTCCTCCCTAATTTTATCTATTTGGTTAATTGCTGTAAGTTAGGTCTTGGTCACCCTTGTATTTCTCTACAGTTGAAACAGAGAAAGAGATGAAATTATTCTTTGAGAAGGTGATTCTGATCTTTTTTGGGTTGAATAACCCTCTGAAGGTGCCTATTTTATTCCTGCCTAAGTGGTCAACATAGGAATACTTCTTAATTAGCATTCTGGCTAAAAAAAATTGAAAAAGTTGAATTTGGTCCCTAGTTCCAATTCCTTGGTCAGCCAAATAAAACAACGTTTTTCCTTTTCTGAGACAGATCAGTAGAAAGGTGTTTTGAAGTCAGTGAATTTTGCCTGGTTTGCACAGTGGTTGACCTCATCTGGGGACAGACATCTGGGACTGGTGACATCAATTCTAGAGGTGTCAGCCCAACATGACTGCCCTCAAACTCTAATGTTACAACTTTTTGACAGCTGAAGTTACATGAGGTGCTCCTCTCCCTCCTCTTTTTAATATATGCATGTTTCCACTCAGCTGGGCAAATCTCAGGTTTCCTTGCAAAATCACCTCTTAAAATTCAAACATAGCCAGGATGAAACACAGTGGTTTTTATCAATTTCTTAAGATGCTGTGCCTACCATTCAGGGCAGAAAATTATTTAGGTCTGAGCTAGGCAGCTAGGCTTCATCACAGATAATAGAAAGACGTAAACATCTTCAGAGGGGAATTAATCTGCAGGTTCGGTCTTGCTTTTGGTAAAGTGAAAGTCATTTTGGGGTAGGTATGAAATGCAGGACTGTCTTGCAACAGTGAAAAATGGAAGGTGTTATGAGACAAGAGTGAAGATAACAGCTGCTAAACATCTGAGCTAGGGGTGCACAGGCTGGAATTCATCTCATCCAACTTCATCTTCTTAAAAGATCATCATCAGGTTCTAGGTGATGGAGAGAGCATGACCAGAGAGTCCACTATTGACAGCTGAAACACTCATGGCATCTGTCAACATTTGCCATCGGCTTTAGCAAAAACCTTGTTAACTAGTGATCAGGTGCCTTACTTTTAGTCAACTTAAATGGGGTGAGATGGATTCCATACCAGATATTTCCTATGGAGGTGTATTTGTTCAGTTTAACTGTTGAGTTGGGAACTGGTCACAGTCCTTCAGAAATTCTCCTGTGCTACAGGCTCAGGAATTTTAAAGCCTAGAAAAAGAGTATTAGCACACCTAGTCTAACCACTTGGATACCATCAGCTATTTACTGCCACAGAATTATAACTGTACTAAACCAAGTCATTTGCTTTTGCTTAAACTTAATCTGTATTTGGCTACATTTACTTTTCAGTTTTGAACTGAAGACATCAAAAGCAAGAGAATTTCCCTCATCTCTGTAGTTTGTTCTGAGAGTTAATTCCCTTCTCCACTATAAATGTGCACCTTTTTCCCCATCTGAATTTGCCTGGCTTCCAGCCACTGACTCTTGTTAAGACTTTATCTTCAAGATTCAAGATCCTTTTACAACCCAGTATATTTCCCTTTGGAGGCAACCTGCACATGGTCACAGAGGAAATATATAACAGAGCAGGGAACCAAACCTTACAGTCTGAAATCTCAGGATAATGCCCAGATCATCAGCTCATCCATGCTGCTGACAGCACTTTGGAGAATGGGGATGGATAATGGTTATTAATGCAGCATGTAGAAAGGGTTTTACAGGTGGGACTGTGAGAAAGGACAGTGCTACCTCTGCCTCTTCCAGTCATACACACTGCATGTGGCAGCTGGGGCACCACAGAAGAGACCTGGATTTACAGGACACAAACGGAACTCAGGAACTCAGCAACGTCTGGCTCTGGCCTCTCACGAGACAGAGTTTCCCACATTTCTGCTTCAACCTGTTTCTAACCTAATAGCAAATGTCTGCCTTGATTGTACTCTGACTTTCATGGACCAGATGATGCTCTCTGCAACACTGCAAGTGTCTGTGAGCCTGGTACCCCTCATCCTCCTCCTCCAGCTTCCTCTCCCGGCACCCTGAGATTATTGTGGCAAAGACACATGAAAGGGCACACAGCTTATACAGAAAGTGGCAAAATTCATACATGAGAAAGCACCTTCTCCCTCCCTGGCGCTTCACCTTGCTGTTGTGAACTGAAGCTCTGCTCTCTGTCTGCTGCAGCCCCACATAAAAAGAAAATTGGTTCTCATAAATTACTTCAGAAATGCACATTGCATGTTAATTGTAAAATAAACAGTTTAAATTCATTTCATTGAGCACAACATCAGAAATAAAATGAGCCAACTGCAGTAGATTATTTTTGTTGGATAGGTTTCAATCATCTTTACTGATGCCCTTCATTCTTCTCCTGATTACCATCACTAAAAAACCCCATAGCAAATTTCATCTGAGTATCTAAAAATAGAGATATTTATAACTTAGCTGTTTTTGTCTCACAGTTCTCCTCCCCCTTTCCTCCTTGCATTTCTGATCAGACTTATTTCAGACCCGGTGAAATATGTAAAACATCCATGCAAAGACTATGTACGGAAGGGACTCTGGGGGCTTCACCACCTTCTTGTCTATCTGTACCAAAGGAGTAGCCTCAGTCCACTTCCATTTGCTCTGCCAGAAGTTGTTGTCCCATGAGACTTGCTTTCTCAGCTGTTTCTATGAAGAGTGCCTGTTGTCACTGAGATTCAACCAGGTTAGCAAAGAACTCCTAATTAGACAGGTTAAGCAAACCCAGTTTGCTTTCACCAAAAAAAAAAAAAACCAAAACCAAACAAAAAAAAGAATGAAGTGGACAACACAAACAGTCCATCCTGCAGGCCAGTAAGAGCATAAGGGAATAGATGGGACCAGAACAGAAAGCAGCATCTTCTTCAGCTACTTGTACTGCAGCCAGGAGATGTGTGATCAAGGCATTAGTGCGAATTCTCATTTGGAATAAAAGTGCCGCAGCTGCATTGACTTCAACAAGGAGCCAGCTGATAAGGTGGATAAAAAACCAGCAAGTTTCTTTCACAGGTCTCAGAGACAGGTGAATGTCACCCTTCTGAGTGTGATCTTTTGGTTGACATCCCAAAAATTAAGCAATTCATATTGAAGCCAGGAGTCTACATGTCGAGCCTACATGATCACTTTGTAGGTTGTAAGTCATACCTTAAGGCACAAGATAACTTGAAACTTAGCCCAGGCTTGTTTTAAATTCAACTCAGGTTCATAGAACTACAAACCTGTGTGAACCCTGTGAACTTGGCTCGGTTTTAGGGTTTGAACAGTCCAGGTCTAAACACATTTAAAATACTTTTTGTTTTTACAAAAGCAGCTTGGGCAACAACTGGAAGCCTTGGGAAAAGTTCCTTTGCATAGGAAAATAGCTAATGTATCAAGTTATGGTTTCTTAATGGCATTCAATTAACACATCACCGTTGTTAGTTGATTAAAAATTAACTGTGAATACACATTTAACATTTAGTACTTATAAATGTTCCTTGATTTATTAAAATTGTCAGGAGTTAAGGAGTCTTGGGATAAGCAAGGAATATTTTCTTTGCCTATTTTGGTAACTCTGTAATGAAGCAAGCAGCTTTTAATAGAGAATTCAGGCTTGCTGAAAACTTTTCTGTAAAGCACATTATAAATCATTCTTCAGATATTAAGCACTCGCTTTGCTCAGTTCATGTTGTTCGCAAAAGTGTGTGCTGACCGGCAGTACTCGCACCAGAAGAAACTCCCTATTTCAGGAGTGCAAAAGAAGAGAGTGTTGTTGGGAAGATGAGCACAGATGAGTTTCTTCTCGTATTGTGTTTGCTGATGGCAAATCTTCTCCACACTGACCTTTTGGATTGCAGCATGGCAACAAATGCCACCATGGGCCTCTTGCTGCAAGGCATCCCAGTGCCAGTGCTAGGGGTGACACCCCAGCCTGTTGTCCGGAGCAAGCAGCCAGACAGACAAGCTCGGGAGGAGCACGGCCACAGGGTGGACATGGTGAGCATCCTCCACATGGAGGGTTTTAAGTGGCTGGCAATCCCACCTGACCTCTGATGTTACTTATAGGACCACCCCAGGCAGACCCATCAATGCAGCCAGCCTGTATTCCCTGCCATTTGGCACTGGTGTAGTTCCTGCTCTTATGTGGGATCCTCCTAAATTTGGACATGCCAGTACTGATGCTGCGTGCAGGGCTGACTCTGACTGCACGTGCAGTTACTGCAATCACATGTTCAAATAGACATTTAAGCCTCTGAAGAAATATTTGTACTCTCAGATGTGGCTAATGTGTTTATTGAACCAGGTCCAGGCAATGACAGGCATGAGGACACTGCGGAAATAGAAACAGTCCAACCAAGAAGCAGCAATAGCAGAGCAAAACGCTCAACATTTCAGCTAAAGAAGTCAGGGAAAAGAGGACTTTCCTCCTACCTGAGCACTGACATTTCAGGTCTGCCTGCTTTAGTCCACAGTCGTGCCTCTCTGATTAAGTGTGTGACATATGGATGCAGATCACGAAAACAAGACCCCTACAATGTGAGCATTTGGTCACCCTGCTCATGAGAAGCTGACAAAAATCTCTCAAACACAGAAGCTGATTTCCAACGCTGTTATTTTATGTTTTTGCCCTTCTACATTGCTCTACTCCCAGTGAAAAGCAAATGAGAACAATTAAAAAGAAAAAAAAAAAAAGAAAAGAAAAGAAAATAAGCTTGGGAGCACTTTCTATCACGTCCCCCTCTGACTTGCTCCCAGGGAACACAGCAGTGTTTTTCCCTAGTTCTGCACCTAATGAAACTCTTGTCATGATGCAGGGATTAATCTGATTATTTATTATTTGCATTAGGATGATACCATCTGCCCTTCCTTCCCCTCTCTTCTCTTCCTCCCTGCATGATTAGAGATCTGTTGTGTTGAGCAAGACGGGTACTGTGTTAAAAAAAAAGGTGGTTATCCCTGTTTCAAGGAAGGGAAGTGAGGTGGGGAGAATTTAATGATTTAGATGGAGTTCGCTGAAGCACAGTCAAAAGCATCCTCTCCATTTCTGTGGGCTCTGTATCAGGCCCTAAGCATAAGCCTGCTCTGCATAAAACATCACTGTGAGATAGAGATTTAAATTGGCTCCGGAATAGCTGAGTGTCTGCACTGCAGCAACACTGCCTGAGGAGAGGCTGGTTCTGGCTGTGGGAGCAGACTGGTCATCCCAGCCTGGTGCTGGTAAACTGAGGTCCTGCAGTCTCCTTATTCAGAGCTGGCTCAATGTAGAGCACTCCAGGGTGTGTAGAAAGAACACAAATGCCTGGGATAACCGCCCTCAAACACCACAGGAAGCAGTAAAATGGGAAAACAGTGTTTCTATCCATAAACTATACTTTACCACCATCCAGTCTTAAAGAATACCCTGCCATGCCGATAAAACAGGATTCAGGATGAACTGAAAGTAAGACACGGTTTTTGATTTTGTCTCTTCTCAAGTCTTCTGCCATATTTATTGTGTCTCTCATCATGTTTAAAGATCCAGTTTATCAGAGATGACCCAAAGGGAGTCTCATCAATGTCTACAAGTATCTGCAGGGAGGTCTCAGAGGATGGGGCCAGGCTCTGCTTGGTGGTGCCCAACAACAGGACAAGAGGCAATGAGAGAGTGTGGAGTCCCCCTCATTGGAGGTATTCCAGCGCTATCTGGGCACCATCCTGTGCCCTGTGCTCAGGGATCACTCTGCTTGAGCAGGGAGGTTGGACCAGATGACCCCACTGCAGTCCCTTCCAACCTCGCCCATTCTGTGATTCCATGATAACTGTTCCCCAGAAAAAGGAATCATGAAATATCCTGTGTTGGAAGGGACCCACAAGGATCACTGGCCATGAACAGCGCAACTCCAAGAATCCCGCCATGTGCCTGGGAGAGAACTCTGGCAGGAAAAGCATTGCTTTATGATACCAACAGTGTAACTCCTAAATGCTCTACCAGAAATACTTTTTAGTGCTCATTTTTAAAATGAGAGACTTTCTATATTGCAGTTCTCAGGAAAGTTTTTTAAGACATCTAGATACTTAAAGATGCTAATAAGTGATAACTGAAGTTAAGATGCTTATCTTCTGCTGGAGTGAATGGGAATGAAACACATAAACACTTTGGAAAACCTTCCTTTGTGTCTGCTGATCTTTAATCTAAGCATCCTTGAAAATCTGAGTCTTGTGTGCTTTTAAAAATGAGATGTCTGTGCATGTCTGACACCCTTAGCTGTCAAAGTATTTTGTTAGTGTTACTCAAAGACAGTGATGATCCAAGAAAAAATCTAGCACTAATGACCTTTTTTGCCCAGTGGGGATGCTGACCTTCACACGGTCAAAAGTCCATGCACTGATGACCAGAATCCCAGAGCCTTCCTGGCTACACCCTACTCTACTTACCAGACTGGTCTTGTCTCGCCATCTGCCCACAAGAACCACATGCTGCTGTTACCAGCATTTACTGCTTAAGTCTGAGCCTGACATTCTTCAAGGAAATGAAGGGAAAGGGCTTACTCACCCCAATGCTCTTTGTGTAACAAGTATGACAGAGCTTATATGCCTCAGAGACAGAGAAGGATCTACCCAGGCAACAAAAATATCTCACATAAAGCAGGTATTTGTCAGTTTGTGAGATAAAAGGCTCATCTACACACACACAGAGGAACCCAGAGCACAACAATGGGGAGGGGGAGGATGCGGATAACTTCATGAAAGAAATGCACCTCTGTCATGCCTCATTTCAGGGCTGCCCATAAGGAGCATCACCCCACCACGGTGAGTCACAAGAGCTGTTTGCTGGAGCACCTCAGGGACAGAGAGGGGTAACTACCCAGTGACACTTTTGAGAAGAGTGTTTTGGGATAGAGTGAGACTTACTCTGGGATGTTTAGAGGAAGTCAAGAACAAAAAAGGTGGGGAAGGGAGGACTGAGTGAGTCAAATGTTGGAAAACAGGAGAGAAAGGGGGCAAAACAGACATCTGTGTGTAAATAGGACTGGCCAGAGCTCTTGTCTGGATCCTCTGTGTGCATGTGTGTCTGTGATGTGGTGTGTAAGGTGTCTGTACCACCCTGGAAGGGGGTTTCAGGCTCAGGACCTCCTGTGTCCAGGTGCCAGCAACATGGGGGAGATTGGGATTCACAGGCAGCTACTGGTCAGACTGAGCCCAGCTACTGGTGGACCCATATTTTATCCATATGTACATATTTTTTGCCAAGAAGTGGGGGCTGTGGTGGGATCTGGATGTGTATGGCTCTGGATCCACCTCTATATAAATACTTATGGTGCAAAAATGTGTTTGTGGGCCTGCTGGGAATAGATGCTCTGTCTCTGTTCTGAGGCAACCTCAGCTCCACCAGGCTGCCAAATTCGCTCTTTCCCTAACAACATTCTCAAGCCACTAAAAAATGCCGGAAAACTAAAATATGCTAACCTGAAACAAATTCAGCTGTCTCAGAGTGAGACTTTGGAGGTTTGGAGAGACTACTGCATCGTAATGCTCTGTTTGATAAGCTTTGTCAGCCAGATCCAAGGAAGGGAAGGAGAAAAGGAGGTACCTTTGGACAGTCCTGCCAGGCAGATGGACAAGGGAGCTTTTCTTTCCGGTTGAATGATCCCAAGCACAATGGCAGGGAACAGTTTATGGTGTAAAAGGAAAGATAATAAGAATCTAATGTGGAGGAAGATTTCAGATTAACAACTGTCTTCTCACTCTCTCCACAGGCTGATATTGCTTGGTGCTTTCATTTTCTGTTACGCTTTAAATCCAAGCCGACTGTGATCTCTATTGATGAAGGCACTGAGACAAAGAGCAGTTGGGTGCCTAAATATCTCTGAATATCTCCGTGGACATAGCTCTGAAGACCCTGGGCATTCAAAATTCAAAATGGGGTTAGATTCCTCCAGCTGCAGAACAATAACTTTTATAGCCCTTTTCCCCAGACTGTCTCAAAGTCTAGAGTTTGAGACTATAATGAGAAGTTTAGAGCAATTGAAGTCTCTTATTTCATATTCATCTGAATGAGGACAGCCTGGAACCTGGGATATCTCACTTTTTCGTTTAAATAGCTAGACCTTTTTTCGTCTATGAAAGGGGCCTTGAGTAAAGTAAGGCCTTGTCCTGAACCTGAGGACATGAGGCGTGGTTCAAATTATACCTATCAGATTCAGAGGCTTAACTTTGCCTAATTCCTGGATCTCACTGGGATTTAGGCTAGAGTTAGCCACTGTTCAAATTTGGGGGTGCCCAGGGTAGTTTTCAGGGTAAAAGCATAAACACCCAGAGAGTTTATGACTCTCATAGATTAAACAGCTGAAAGGAGGTGGTGTTCAGGTGACAATTTGAATGTATATTTGGCACCAAATTCCTTCTTTGGGAGTGATCCTGAGATGAATTTATGAGGAACAGAGCAATGAGCTTTGCTATCACTGTTTGCAGTGGGAAAAGGTTTCATCTCACCTAGTTTTTCCCATTCCATCAGGTAGCAATGAACCCAGGCTCCTTCCAGTGGTAGAGATAAGCAGAAGGGATCCCCTTCTTCTGCAATATATGCAGCATGAATTACCTCTTTCATACTTCTGCCTTCCTTTTTCACTTATAAGAAGGAAATTGGATGTTCAGCTTAAAACAAGAACAGAGAAGAAAAGATGGACCTTGCTTGGAACCACACTCTTTCTTCCCAAAGCCCTGCCCTAGCTGGCAGTGAGTTTCAACCAGAGAAAGCTCTGTGAACTGACCACTCATTTCAAAATCTTATTCTGTAATTGGAAGATGTTCACTAGTGCGGTGCAGCTTGTTAATTATGAAGCATTAAACATGCGAGGCCAGATTTTGACATCTTGACAATGATGGCAATCTTGTATACAAATAGTCCTGCTGTAATAAATTGGACCATTTGTGTAATGGGATCCACCCAAGGCTACGAGTGACTCCGTGAATCCAAATCTGACACCTAATATTTACAACAGGGGACTAGATGACTCAGGGCTCCGTAACAAAAACACAGAGTTTTCCAGCCTCGGGCTACCTGCTTTAATCTTGCCTCTGTCAGCTGTGACAAAAAAAAGTCAGCACCACATGACAGCTGTTCAGAGACATCCTAATGAGCGGGCGATGTCGGGGGTCCCGGTGGGCATCACCCCGGGAAGCAGAGCTGCGCCCCAGCCCCTGCGCTGGCGGCCTCTGGGTCGGGGTCGGGGCATGTCGGGTGGCACAGGGACACCGGCACCGCCGCCGCCGCTCCCGTGGCAGCTGCTCCAGGAGAGCGGCGCATCCCGGAGCGCTGGGCGCGGCGAGGACAGAGCTCCCCATCAGCATGCACAACCAAAAATAATCCACCCCCACACACACCTCCTCCCCGACAACTTTGGCTCACCAGCGAGGCCTAAACCACGTATCCTTTGGGGAGCGCAGCAAACCCGGAGACCATAATTAAAATATGTTAATCTACACTGGGCACTTACCCATGGATAAACACTTCAATTTGGCACAGTTTCCTGCAATCTTCTGAGACTTGCGACTGATCTCAGAACCCCACTCCTTTCCCTTTTGACATTTTTGGTCTTACTTTTGAGCCAAAAAGGAAGAAATAAATAAAAATAAATAGGAATTTAAGGAAAAAGTAGGGGAAAAAAGAAAAAAAAGAAGGACACTTGTTTTTCTCATAAGCTTTGTAATTTCCAGTACATTTTTACTGGGGGTGGGGGAATGCTGTCACTAAGCTATGTGTTCATTACAGCCAGGGGCTAAAAATGAGGTTGGCTCCCAGTTTTGCTTATGTTGTTAAAAGAGCCTCTGAAGCTGCAGTTCTGGAACAGGTCTCCTCTTTCTTTGAAAGCATGCTGTTTGATAGACTGTCATTTGTCCCCTCCTTTCAGAAGAGCCAGCTGGCAGCTAAGTGCTAAAGCCAGTGACTTGCATGTGTTTTTCTGACATTTAACAAATGGGAACAGCTTGCAAATCTGCATTAACTCACTCTGTCTCACAAATAATCATCGGCTATGCGGTGTAGACATTCAGAACATTAGCGCAAACACAAAAGGGAGCGGGAGTCTGTGGGAAAAACAAGTTGGCAAATAAAAGATGTTTCACTAAGGGACAGATAAAGCTTTTTGGTTCAGATGGAGGGTTCGGATATAGATCCTGAAGATGGAGGGTGGATGGAGGTATGAGGGGAGTGTGGTGAAGGTAACTGATCCTCTCCCTCAATCCACATGGAAAGCTATCAGATGTGCACCTGAAACGATAGTGTCTTTCCCCCACCATTCACAAGTGTTGATCAGTGGAGTGTTTTCATTCTGCCACCACCACCTGAGACAGTCTAAGGAAAACACAGAAAGCACACCCAAGTTGTTTTCTCATCAGTCCTTCTGTGTAGGAGCTTATGGATGTCCATAATTTTTTCTCTTTGTAAATTAACATAAGAGTCTGTTACTAGGGTAATGGATACTGTGGCATTTTTCAGATAATAAAGGGACTTGGATAAACTCAACATGTGATCGGTTCTGAGGCTAAAATACAGCAAGCAAAACATCTGCCTTCTGGGCTTAAGTCTGAGACTTGGACTTTTCAATTGAAAAAGAAATGAATACCTAATTCTTTTAGCCTCTCTGAAAACTATAGCCACAGATTTAGGGAAGGAAAGAAAAATCCAACTGTTACTTCATCCTAACCTCTCTTATTTCTCCCTTCTAAAGACTGGGAAAGCCTCATGCCCAGGTCACAATGTGGACATTTTCCCCTTCCTTTGTAGGTTCACACTCTTACAGGTAATGGAGGCAAATGAAGCACATGTAAAATTATGGGAAAGCCTTGCATACAGACCATATCAGTTTGGGGTGATCATCTTCCTTTGCAGTGGCACTCAGGCCAGGACTCCAGCATTTAGATCAAAACCCCTCCCTTACTGAGCCCAAGTGCTAGGTTCTGTGTCTGAGAGTCATCACAGACTCATGGCACCTGCAAGTGCATCTCTTAATGCTGTGAATACTGAGTTGCAATAACAGAACTGGTCCCCTTTCCAGGGCAAAAAAAAAAAAAAAAAACACAACCTCACAAAAATGGCACAGTTAGGTGGATATGATTTCCAGACAGTACCTGATGGATTTGAGTGCCATTAAAAATTGTTTTGCCTAGTGAACTCAAAATACTTTGCATTACCAGTAGTGAGAAGGACACGTCTTGGCTGCCTCATGCAGCACACTAACATTTCAGAAAATATCACTAAATGTGAATGCACCTGTATTTCTGACACAAGGTAACCAAGAGGATATAAACTATATACTGTGCCACTTTGTCCCTGAATTATCCTGCCTCACGCTAGTTACAGTCTAAAATATTGGCTATATGCAAGTTTTTCACTGGTCTCACTAATGCCAAAAAAAAGCCCAGGATCAAACCTTGTGCCAGCTTTTCCACTGGGCAGAATTCATCAGCCTGACCCCATGGGGACACTGCTCTTCAGGAACCTGCCTGACATGTAGGCAAAGCCTTAGTGTGCTCATGACATTGTAGACAGCTGGACTCTTCTTCCACTGGGAGCAAAAGTAGCCCCATACTCTCCTGGGTGTGCAAATCCTGTCCCAGAAAGAGCAGCAGGTGTCGGCTGGCTGTGTCTCCTTTCACCTGAACATCTGTAGGAATGTTTTTTTGTCTTTTGGGGGTTCAAGATTCAGGATTCATTGAATCAGAAACCTGATCTAGTGGGTGGCAGGGAACTGGAACTAGATGATCTTTGAGGTCCTTTCCAACCCAAAAGATTCTATGATTCTAGGCAAATAAAGAGTTATTATTTTTACTCAGCTATGTTCCCCCCCTACCCCCTCTACTAGTCTACTAGTAAAAATCATCTGGTCATTCCAATCAGCTACAGGAAGTTCAAGACCATGGATGATAAATTATGTGCACCATCTCTAATTACTCTGTCATCTGTTTTCCCATAAGTACTGGGCAATTTCAGTGAAGCCTGAAGTAGGGAACTCGAGTTGCACTTCCCTGTCACATGTGCACTGTACTTTGTTTGTCTCTCTGAAATACAAATGCTACCATTTTTCCTGTAGCATCCATATTTCTTTTCACCACATCCCTCTAGTTCCTTCTCTCTCTCATTCCCTCTCTCTCTCACAACACTTGACAAGTTTCTTCCTGACAAAATGTCCATCTGTAAAAAATAAACAGAACAATAACACCTTGTAGGCATGACATTAAGTGTTGCTTGGGTTTTATTTTTGTATGAGTACCTATATATTTAATTAAACACAGTCCTGGCACCTTTGTAATTGCTTAAGAGTATTCTAACAAAAACCTAACTGCTGAAGTGGGTAGAATTGCATATTCCTTCATTTTTCTTGCTCTCCTTTAGCGTATTCTGTGCAGTGCAGCAGTGAGTGTATGATTTACTATTGTCCTGGAAGAAGCTCTGCAAAACCCTACCTTTGATTCCCTTCCCCACCTCGGACTTTCACACACACAGGTACACATTTTGTATCTGCAGTGGTCCCAAGGGAAGACCTGATTCATTCCTTATAACTACCTGCAGTCAGTGAAGTTTCACCATCACAGATGAGTTTGGCCCCTCCAAGCAAAGCTCTGTAGTGGTTACAAGATATATATGAAACAACCCAAAAGGTATTCCCTTCCAGATTATGAAGCAGCAGATCAGACAGACAGATGGAACAGCAGGCAGACAGGAACAGATAGGATTTTATCTCAGAAAAAGAAATGGCAAATAATTCCATGGCTGAGCTAGGAGCAATGCAGCTCTGGAAGAAATATTTGAAAGGAATTTCAGGGACTTGGAGGCAAGTTGTGACTAAGAAAATAGATGTAACCAAGTGGAGGAAAGGGTAGTTCTCAGGCATGCTTATGTCAGGTTCTGCTCCTTAACCCCCCTGATGTTATAGGACACACCTGGCCACCAGATACAAACAGTGTGTGACTTCTGAAGACGCTGGGGTGAATCTTTGTAAAACAGCAGGAAATAAAATAAAAACTGCCCAAAGTTTACTTTTGAACAACCTGCACCCTAGAAAATAAGTAACTCCTGGCCAGCAGCTGGTCAAACTGAGGAATTGCAGGGTAAAACTCACATTCAGAGGTTTCACCCGAGGTCTTATTACCAAAGCCAAATCCTTTGGTTCAAAGCCATTATGCAACAGCAAATCTGAGTCATGAGATCAGTGCTACAGCTATTCCTGAAACTTTGTTTTCGTGAAAAATGTTCCTGCTCACAGGGGCTGCCATGAGACTAATGAATAGACTTTGTCCTCAGGGAGAACTTGTCCTGTGCTCAAGGAGCTTTAGGTCAGGCCCAGAGCTGTTGGTTTTCTGTGATGAGGCTTGCCATGGACAAGCAAAGAAATACGAAGCAACACACAGGGACTCACCCTTCCTATGGAAAAGTTAGGTCTAGATAACAGTCATTCCCTACTAACTCTCTGTATCATTTAACACTGTATAATATTTTTAGATGCACCTTTTCAACCTTAATGTTATTCACTGTTGTATAAAGATATCACATGATTGTTTGGGGGGTTTTTCTGTTTTTTTTGTGGATGTGTGGTTTTTTTTGTGGGTTTTTTTTTGTTTGTTTGGTTTTTTTTGGTGGTTTTTTTTTTGTTGGTTTGGTTTGGTTTGGTTTTGGTTTTGGTTTTGGTTTTGTGTGGGGTTTTTTTGTTTTGTTTTGTTGTTTTGGGTTTTTTTTTGGTGTTTTCTTTGCAGTTGGATAATCAGAGATACCAAACAAATATTTAGAGGTTTTAGAGCTCAATGGCACAGAATAAGTCAGAGAAAAATCGTTTGACATACTTTTAGAAAAGACCTGGTGTTTTGTTTTTTTTTTTTCCCGAGAATAAGAATCAGCCTAACCTTTCCATGTACATTAAGCAACAGTATCGATCTGCAAACCTCCAGGGACAGCTTATAGGCAGGAGAGGTCAGGAAGAAATGCTCCCAGTTGCACAGCAGGGTGTTCATCGGGAGGAACCTGAGAGAGATATTTGTTATTCACAATTTCCTGGAAAATCTCGCTGACCTCTCCACTGGTACTCCTGGTTGTAAAAAAAAATTTGGGGAATGAAGCCAAGCCAAAGCACCAGAGTAAACTATTTAGCCTGGGACAGAATGCAAGAGGTTACCCAGCACAAAGTGAACAACAGGTTTGAGTTAATGCTATGAAGTCAATTAATGCTGCAAGACCAAAATCTGCAGACAAGGTACATTCTCAAATTTCCAGGTAGCCACTGCAACATCATTCCTATGGCTGGAAATTCCTTCCCTCCTTACTTTTGGAAACTAGAAGTCAGAAAAGAGAGCTTCTGCAATTGAGCTGTCATTTCTCTAGACCTGCTCCCTATCTCTTCCAGCCTTCCCTCCAGAAAATGTAAAAATTGCAAAAAGTCAAAAAGTAAGACACAGGCATTTATGGCTGTGCAGGCATGTGTTTGCATGCATGTGAAGGAGACAGATGGGGAGAGGATTCCTGACCCAGAAGTGTGATTAAATCCAAAGCAGGTTGATAAAGGATCTACTGTAGTAGGATGTATTAAAAAAGAGAGTTATTGTATCTTCCGAACTGATCAAGGTGATAAAGTAACTGATCACACAGAAGAACTGCTGGAACTGCACCCAATTCTACTCTATGAGTAAACAGATCCTGTGGCTCATTCAAGAGGCTATAAATTTAAGCTTAGTATTTCAGGTCTATATCTAAAGAGTGACAGAACCTCATATCTCCTGATTCATCCAGAAAGAATGCATCATCTTTTTGTACCAGTCTAATCAGGAACACTTTTGCCATGTTCATTTTTCTTTTTAAGTCAAAAGAGGCACAGAAGAGATTTAGTTTCCTTTTTTTTTTTTTTAACATATTTTTTAAAATTTTTTTCCCCCTTCCTACTGGATATGGAGAAAATAAAACCATCCTCGACTTTGCTAAGCCTCTGACACAGGTACCCTCACTACACATCACAGCAGAGCAGCTCGTTCCAACCCTGTTCTTTAAGTACCATCTAGTGGTTACAAATATATTTGCATTTCTGCTGTTGGAAGATCTTTGGATTCAGATTTCTGTCTTTTAGAGCTGAACTAGTCTCACCATTTTCTGAAATGAAACAAAAAGCAACACTCTTCCACCTATTATTCCTCCTCTTTTTTAAAAGAAAGTAAAATCTTCATGTCTTTTACCCACCTTGTCTCAGTCCCACTGGGGGCAACTTCAGAGAAAAAAGGGCTCAAGAAAAATGTAGCTGTGTCTTTTTTTCTTTTAGATATAGAAAACAAATGTCAATCCATGATCCTGCATTATCTCACATTTTTTTTTAAATGTAGTTAATTTTTTTCCATTAAGACCTTGACCCATATGTCTCTGAATATGCATTTGAGAATTGGCCTTCGATTTGAGCCATTTATTACTTTTGAAAGTATTGCTCCATCTATCTGCCTGTCTTACATTAATGTCTCTCTTTGTGTGTTCCACTTTCCATATTGCCTGCCATCTGTTATGTGATCAGTGAGAGATAAGCCTGGTTTGCTTGTTCGATTAGTTATCTTGCTTTCTATTTCAGTGGGCATTGGTTAAATGTACCTGTGCTGTTGCTCCTCTGATATCAGCAAAGTTACACCATGAACAGGGAGAGGTGACCTCCTCTTTTCCATCAAATCTATGTGATCCTCTTCCAGTACAAGGCTCTGAATGTCAGCCCCCTTCAAGCAATTGCCTGGGAGAAATTTTATTTTTACCTCATTTTAAAATGGGTATTTATGAAAGGTTACGTGAAAATGTTGCTGAAGGCACCTGTCTTCTCCCCTGATTACAAAGGTTGCTCATCGATGCAGGTCAGAGGGGGCCCCTGGACCATTCCTTGCCATTGATGTCCAGCATCGGTCACACTCCTCATGAAAGAGCCCTCAGGAGTTTTCTCCTCTGCCTGACCAGGGCTGGAGGGAACAACAGCAGCTCAAAGGGTCCAAAGTCATGTACGATGAGTTGAGACCTGGCGTGCTCAGGCTTTTATGTGCAGGGCAGAGCCGTGAGGGCAGCATGTGGAGTGAGGGTATGATGCTGTTCACCTTCCAGGCCTCAAGACTGCCCCAGTAGCTCCTCAGGAGCCCCCAGCAGCCCTCACTGGCTCCCTAAAAGCTACAAGGACAGCCTGAACACCAGCCTGGACATAAACATCCCTAGGCGTCTAAATTCAAGTGTTTTACTTACACACAATATCCCACTCAATACTTCAGTCAGCTAAAATTTGGCAAGACAAATTCCACCACAGAAGATTACTAATTTCACCTTGTAAGTCTAACTGGCAAGTGATGTGAGAAAAATAAAGACAATAAAACATTTATCATTCTCACACTGCCTCAGCACGGGTTATTACCCTCTCTGAGTTTGTCCCCACAAACATTCAATTTGGTGTTTGTCACAAGTGATGGAGCAGGATCCCATAAAGAAGGTCCTGCTGCTGATGGAAAATGTTTCTGTTCCTAGTCCACAGTCCCAGCTGCTTATTTCCTCTCTTCCACACTGGAGATTTCCAGCCAGATCTGCATGTAACCATAATCTAACTCTGGAGACATCAGGAATATGTGCATGAGAAGAACTCTCATTATGACAGTTTAAAAAGTCAGTAAAGTTCCGGAGAAAAGCATCATTTAACTACTTTCCATTTGAAAAAACTTAGAGATTCCCCCCTTTTCCTGTTAGAATACAACTCATGCTGCTTGTATCATATATCATAAATTGCTGCCTAATGTTGAGCTGTGAATTTTCATCCTAGAAATTCTGCTGGAGACATTTTGACATGAGCACAAGATTTATTGCTGGGCAGCCAGTGGATCTGACGTCTGTGATGACAGATATTCTTTTTTCAAATGAGTATAATGACACTGAAAAGAACAGGATCAAACTTAATGTCCCTGAAGTCTTTTTCTGTGAGTTGCAGATGTACCCACAAGCAGATTTCTAAAGGAATCCCCATCAGCAGAAGCAGCAGCACCATATATGTTTATCGAGCAAGAAAAATGTACATGTCTGTTTTATCAGGAAAATGTATTTTGCCTGCAGGATTGGGGGGCAGGAAGGTGGGGTGTGGAGACCTTAAGCCAAACCAGTGGGGAGATCCTGCTCTTACAAGGGAAGATATGGCACATCCGTGGGCTACAGCACATTTCTGTTAGGTTACCCAGAGCGAATAGTTTATTACGTATCATTACCTCTGAACAACAGATAATCAATTTGGATGTGTCCTTATTTACCTGGACAAACACTGGAAGGCTTTGCAATTTAATGGCCTAACTGTTTGTTAGAACAAATAGACCTATTCAATTCTGAGATCACAGTCAATCTGACGGTTTATAGCTGGTTGGTTTCTGCTTTCAAACTGTGAAACTCTGATTTGTTTTCAAGGTGTAAAATTAGCAGTAACATTTTCACATGCTAACGGATAAGTCCCTTATTGAAACATATAACTGCACTTGCTCATTGCAGAGTGAAAATAGCCTTGCTCTAAACCCCAGCACAAAGCCTGTGGCCTGCCTGAAATCTCACAAAAGCCCTGAAGTGATATCAGGTGTGAACCAGCCCAGGCAGTGGCTGTCTGCTCAAGAGTGAATTTCCTCTACTAATTTACAGGTTGGAGCAGGATGTTTTCCACTCATTATTAAATTATATCATTTGTATACAGCTCTGCAGAGTAGCAATGGAGTCCTTGAGCGGAGCATGGGCATTTAAAACAGTAATTCTTCATTTCATCTCTGAAATGATTAGCCTTGGTAAATCACTCCGAACCCTGAAAAGGGGTGTTAAGTCATCTCCCCTTGGTTTAGTAATATATTCCACAGTGTAATCAGACTACTGTAAATAATCACAAGATTAAAAAATGAAGGAATACCTGAACTCAAACCTCTGCCTGTAGATACCTGAAACCAAAGGAGTGGGAACAACATTACAAGGAAGGGAAAAGCAGCAAGGGAAGAAAATGCATTTTACCATATTAAAACACTGGTTATTTTTTTTCTGTTCAGTTGGGTAAGCCAAACTAAATCTTTAGATTCAGATAGCCAAGGCAAATTTTGAAAATATCGAACCAGACTACAGTGAGAGAGCTGAAGATGGAAAAAAGGGTGGTAAATGGAACATCCTGTAAATCTGGCCATTATGGGGTGGGTTGCTGTGTCTAGTACAAACATCACCTTACCCAGAAATATCCCAGCATTAATCTGCTTGAGAGACTTACTGGAGTTTGGAATTATAAAAATGACACCTATTAGAATGTACTGAAAAATACATGTGGAGTGTATGTAATAAATGAGACACTCCAGAACACAGTGATGTTCCAAGAGGATGCTTCAAAGTGGCACGTGAATGCTTCCAGCCCTCTCTGTCCGGAGGATAGCTCCACCCGGATGTGCAATTTATCTGCACCTATCTGCATTTCCCATTGTTTTTCTTTAACTTTAGTGTAATTTGTTTCTACAAGGAAAGATAATTACACTGTAATAATGTTACTTTCCTGCCTTGACACTGCCCCTTTTGCTTTAAAAGTCCATTCCCTTGTTAATTTTAGTAGTCCTTCTCTGTAGTCATTCCATTTTGGATTTCTCTTTTTGTGGCCTCTAGTGCCTGCAAGATCCTGACAGAAAACTTTTGTACTTGCCTTTCATTTAGTTGCATCACTTTCATGATTTGCAGACATTACACAACTTCTATAAAGCCCTGTTTTTTCCCCCTTCCTCAATGATTACTGATGATCTATTTAAATCAGAAATAGGTAAGTTAAAATTCATCTAAACCTTACAAATGATACCACAGAATAGGTTGAAAAGGGATCTTATCAGCAACCTAAAGGAAAGATCCACATCTGACACAATACTTTTATAAAGTTCACTTACATTGTGGTTATCTCACTCTTAGCCATGCTGAGATGGACTACTTTCTATTTAATAAATATTCCCACTTAGCTCATAGAAATTGAATATAACCATTTTCTGAAATGTGTGTTAGTTAATCACCAAGCTACAGAGAGCAGCTGCCTTTCAGTTCCCAGTGATACCTCTAATACCTCTACTTAAAGACTTGATCACCTAATAACTAAGCTAACACACATTGTCACTTAGATTTCCACATCACAAAGCTTCTAAAGCCTTAGATTTTGTTTGTTTGTTTGTTTGTTTGTTTTCAGTTCTTAACATAAGTGATATTTATCAATCTTTTACTGCATTTTCAATTCAAGGTTTTCATTAAATGGGGAAAAAAAAGCCACACTGAATCCTTCTTATTACCGTTAACACTAATATTGTCATTGTCATTACCTGACAGAGAAGTAAGTTCTTTAGCTTCTTACTAAGGCTTCTTGCCTTGGAATATCCATGAATGACATAGAAGGCTTTTATTGGAGATCCTGAATAAACTTGTAGAAACATTTTTGAACCATGGTGCTGTAAGGATTTATTCAGTTATTGCCAGGGATCAATCTTTAAATTAACTGTGCCTTTATAGTACTAAAATTCTGCTTTTTCATTAGTGACATAGCTTAATTGCTTCACAATCAGGGAAAAAAAAATAGAAATAAGAATAAAGAAAAAAAGAAAAGCAGCAAATACCTGCCTGACTTAACCACATTAAGCAGCATGGTGCAGAATATAACTTAACAGTCCAGTGAACTGTCAGTGGCAGAAGTAATTGGAAATTGGTGGGATAGTTCTCCATGTGATGGGGATAGGAGTTTTTCATGCCTGTTTTTAATGGGCAAATAGCTCTCAGGGCAGCTTCATATTCTGTCATTAATTTGTAAAGATCCTTTATAATGTAGAAAAGTTAAGATAGCAAAAAAAAAAAAAATCCAATTACATGTTTAATGACTTGGCATTTGTGGTAATGCTATCTAGCACTAATTCACCTGTTAGAAAACAGTCTATCTTTTAGCCCTTGGGGTTAATAGAGTGCAAAAGCCTAGTCTTATCAGAGGGTGGGAGAAAAGTGAGTAATTTTTTCCTACCAATAAGAAAGAAAAGCAAGAATGACAAAATTGATTATGAATTTTCAACTCGCTTTTTTAAAGCTTAGCACTATTATTTATGAAATGCTTTTTAAAAGGAAATAACAAATTTATAAATGCTGGTGCCTCACTGGTCCTTGGGATTTTGCAGAGGCACGTGGTGTTCCTTTCCTCTTCTGCCCAACATGAGCACCCACTGGAGTGAGGTGTGTACCCAAATCTTGTCACAGTGCTGCAGTGGTGATGCTGCAGAGCCTGCCCTCGAGATCAAGCCCTGCTTCACTTCTACATGGAAGTGGGACCTGTAATCAAAAATATGGTTTGATCACTCAATAGGTGGGGGGATGGATTTATCCTGGCCTCAGCTGCATGTTCATAACTACACCGAAATCAACAGTGGATGCTTAAATGGAACTAAGAGAATTTGTTCCACAACAGCAAAGAAATAGAGCTTATGCAAACATACATATTCATTTACATGTCTCCCTTTATCAGCCACTGCTTTATTTGCATCTCACCCCGGATAAAAGGTTAGCAAAAGCATTTGTAATGAATGCTTCCATTTTAAAACATTTACATAGTCTGCAGTATAAATTGCATATTCTAACTGACTGCTCTGGTGTGAATTTCTAAGTCCACTAAAAGGAAAAGAGGCAGCATTTACCGTGTTTATGCAACAACTTCTTTGCTTAATACCAGATTTGTCTGTGTCATGGCTAAACCAGGATTAGCAGCAGAAATACTAAATGATGTTAGAATTCAAACAATTTTGTGTAGTCCATGTAGAACATGGAATTACTGGTACTGTAAAAAAAAAAAAAAATAAAACCAAACCAAGACAAAACAAACAATTGCCATCAGTCCAGTCTCTAAAACCAGCAGTTGACCATTAAAGGTAAGTTCTGTCTAATGGCTGGAACACAAGCCCTGAAATCAAGGTTTATCACTCCTGTTCCTGGTTCGTGGTTCATCTGTCAGGAGACAGCTAATCAAGGCTGAATACTGAGCATCCAGACTACTGAAATCCAGTGATTTCATCTGGAATTCTGTAACCTCACGTTTTCTGAATAAGCATGCCTGTAACTTGTACCTGAACCCTTTAGGGTCAATAATGGGTTTTGTTCTTAATCTCAGTTGGACAAGGAAACATTGAACTTTATATTACCTGTACTCCATCATCTCTCATCTGTGGCACAGAAGATACAAAATTCAGCACACCTCAAAAAATTTGGATGTGTCTGATGCTTAGAGAATTAACACTTCCAGTGTGCCCTTCAGTGATCTAGAGGTTACAGATAATATACATTTATCTCAGCTAGGGGAGGGGATTCACCCCATTTAAAAACAGCTTATAGAAACAGGGTTTAATACAAGTAGGCCATGTAGGTCAATTTTTTGAGAAAAATAGGATTGCAAATGGTGGTACATCCTGACCTCACACAGTTATTGAAAGTGGGTGTGATTATATTGCTCTTGAATGTTACCTTGTAACATTCCTTGCCTTACTCCTTACCTTGACTCTAACGCAAGGGGAAGCCAGCCCAGACGAGGTAAAATTATGTATCCCAACACAACAATTTAAATTTAAAGAAATTAAAAATCGTTTGAATCCTTATTTGGATTTGGAAGCTATGAAAATAGAGTCTTCTGTAACTGGATGGATGGATGTATGGATGGACTGTAACTGCATGGATGGATGGATGGTCTAAATTTTGTCTTTCCTGTACGGTCAAAACTTATGTTTGTGCTTTTTATGTTTGTTATTTTTTTTAAGTTGTTATTATTGTTCTTCTTATTTGGAACAACCTAAAAGAGATGTTCAGCTACTTTGCGGATGCATGGGGTGCAGAGTCAAACTTGTTTTCCCTAAGTTAGTTGAAAGTGATGGGCCCTCATTCCCATGGCAAGGAACATTTCCTTTAGAGCAGCTGACAAGTTTTTCAAGGTGTTTCTGCACATCCTGTAGGGAAAGCAAATTGTCATCAAAATTGAAAATTCAGAATATGTTTTTTTTTTTTTTTTTCCCTGAAGGTCCTTAGGGCTCTTGAAATGCTAAGCAGAAAACTGAGCTCAATGCATATGGAGGAGATTTTCATATTTTAAAAGTCAGACAGAGTGTCAGCCGGCAGACGCAGCAACTCCAAGAATCTTCAAAAAGGCAGAAGCAGGAAAGTTTACTGCTTGTTCCACGGACACATTATTTTAGCCTGTGTTCTGCAGATTGAGAGGCAGATTGCCTAAGGTCAGAGGGTGACCCTGCCCTGCAGTTTGAGTATTACTCCTTCTTTTTCTTTTTTTTTTTTTTTTTAAAGTGCAAATTTACATTTGGCTGCAACCTGCCTCCTTAATGATGGATCGGCCTTTTGTGCAGGTATGAGCTCTGATTGATGGGGCACAGGGATAGGAGAGGAGAATGGAGCAAACAAGTTTATAAATTTGACATAAGATTTGAATCGCAGCAGGAACTCTGCCAGTCTTCTTAGGCATAAAATTGGACTGGCTGGAGATATGTAATGCATGTATGATGTTTCAGCACTTATTGCTTTCATAATATCTTTACTTACTCAGTTAACAGACTACTGAACTTGCAAAATCTGGCAGACCAGGGTGTGTTTTTTTTTTTTTTTTTTTTTTTTTAAACAAATTTTTTGATGGGGGGAGGGAAAAAAAGAACTGAAAAACCTAAAATTACATACCAGGTCTTCATCTGGGGTAATCCAACATAATTTACTTGATTTCACTGGAGTTTCACTGATTTTCCCTAAGTGATGACCTGACTCAGTGTTCTTATTTTGTTTTACCTTCTTTTTTTTTTTTCCCTTCTGAACAGGTTGTGTTGACATTTCATGTTTTCCATTATTATTACTCCTTCCTCTTTGTTTTGGGAATTATATGGCTTATTGACTAAACAGCATTAGAAAACTAAAGTTAATAGGCCAAACTCTTTCTTCCCTAGTGCAACTTAATTGTGTTCAAGTTATATAGAGTTGAATGAGTTCAGGGACTCCTCCAAAGGGGGTTATTGGAGAGGCTGATTCTACAACAAAAAGGGAAGTCCACAGCTTTGCTGTCATTTCAATGGAATTTAAACATTGCAAGAAGTCCAGTGCTTCGTATTTAGTTGATGTGATGAAACTGGAGTGTACTGAGCACAAAAACATAAAATCATACCTTGTTTTACTGGATTAGAACAAATACTTTAATATTATCAAGAATTCCTTTAATAATACACCTGTATGTCTACCTGTTCCATGGAGAACTCTGAGGTGTATGGCCAACCAGAATGACCATCTTCTCCACCATATTATTATCCAAGGAGGTATTTTAAAGACATGTAGATGTGGATGGCTTAGTGGAGAGCTTGGCAGTGCTGGGGGAGGTGTTGGACTTGAGGATTTTAAAAGGTCTTTTCCAACATAAAAGGTTCTATGACTTTTAAATTCTATCAGTGGCAACTGAGGGAGGTGCTGACCGACTGGTATGACAAATGACCCAGGAGCAAAGTGAGACTCTTGTGGTTGTGTCAAAATAAATAAGGTGGTTTCTAATCAGCACATTACAAGGACAGCTTTGTTCCAAGGCTAGAACTATAAGAACAATCAGTTTTTAGATCCAAATGATACTATGAGGTTTGAATTTAACTCCAAAATAACTGGTTTTTGTGGGCACTTAATATCATTCAGTATCTATAGCATAAGAATCAATGACCTTTTAATGTCCTTATAAATAAATATAAAACATACATTTGAGGAAAGGAAAGATGGTTTCTTTTCTAAAACTTCATTCTTATCCATTTTTAAAGGAAATACAACAACCACGAGCTAACCACCTCTCCATCGTGGTTCTGAAAACCTGGCCATCACTGTGGTATCCAAATAGCAGAAGCTCTCTCTTCTGTACATCCAGCACGTAAAGTCTTTCTCAGGAAAGACTAGAGGGAAAAAGGCAGTTGCCAAGTCAGTTTTGTTCCAGTTCATTAGTGACCGAGAGTCATTATCGTCTGACAGATGTACTAAGGGTTATGTATAGTTCCTAGTTGTCTCAGTCCAGTTTTTAGTGGACAGATGTCCACATTCAGAAAACACAAAACAAGTCTGACAACAGAGCAACTCTGCTGAAAATCTTCACCAAGAACATGGGCCCTGGTTGAACACCTGAACTGATCAGTCCTCTTGAGTATCGTGGTAGTCCCAGTAACAGAAAATAGATGGTGTATGAGGCATCAGTGTTATCTTCTGGAAGATGGTATATACTTCTTGGTAGGATTAAGAGGTTACATATTTCTCTGTGGCTATCAATCGAATATGAACTGCAAGTGATAGTTTTGCTTCAAAACAAGAAAAATAGCTCCATTCCCTCCAAAGAGTATCATGTCAGTAGCAGATCTCTCTATTGCTCCCACAGTTTTCTTGATGCTTCACCTCACCAGACTTCTGGGACCTGACAAACTATCAGACTGAAACCCAGAAAAGGGATGGGGGAGATTTTAATGCATGAGCAAAGCAATGAAGAGTGTCAACCTCCTGCTTACTATATGTTTTCCCATGACAAGAATGGCATGACATGAGCAAATAACTAAATCTAGGTGCAGCTAGCCAGTTACTGATAGTGTTCATGAGAAAAAAATAGGTTCCGCTTTGAATACTTTTTTTCTTAAAGACAGTGTAAATGCTTACATGTGTTGAGTTAAACTGGTGTTTCAAGATCAGACCCTCAGGTAAATTTTAGGGCACTGCAGGAATGTGTGGCTGGGTTGTGCTGTGGCAGAAAGTCAGAGCCTGTGCCACTGCCAGAAAGCAGGGAAGACTAGTGGGGTAGCCAGGTCAGGTCCAGACCTGGGCATCAGGCATCTCCATGGGGTATGGATCATTAGTCCAGGAGTGGGAATTGGCTCAGTGGAGTCCATGGCTGAACCAGGCAGGGTTGGTGTGGAGTATGAGATTGTTTTCTCTGGCCCTGCTGGGACACAGAACTGCTTGAAATGGGGTCCTGGGCCATAAACAGACCGTGAGGCCTATTAGTCTGTCACACTGCTCTCAGTTCCACCCAAAGAACAAAAGGGACAGATGTCCCTTCTTCTGTTGGCACAATGAAGAATTTGTTTCTCAATGCATCTGAAGCATCAGTAATCTTGACACTCTGGTTCATTTCCAGAATTTGTTCCTGCTGTCACATATATGCAGGTTGCCTCTACAGTGTTCATGCAAGTTTACTCCTGGACTTCCTTCTGGAATATACCAATTAGTCTCCTTAAAGAAGAAACCCAAGCGGAGTTGTCAGAAGACTTTGCTTATGGAAGTGCTACAGATCAGCAACAGAAGAATGGATGTGCCTTGTTTGACACCCAACAGTCAGAATAATCCTGCCCTACTTCAGTGGGCCAGAAACTGAAACACTCAAACACCACAAAGAGCCCTCATGCCATGCCATGCCCTCGTGCCCTCATACCATGGGTTGGTAGGGATGTTAAATGTCATCTTGTTTTAACACCCTGCCATGGACAGGGACACCTTCCACTAGACCAGGTTGCTCCAAACCACATCCAGACTGGCCTAGAACGCTTCCAAGGATGGGGCATCCACAACTTCTGTGGGCAACCTGTGTTAGTCCCTACACAATGTCTATACTACGTTGCCACTTTGAGATGGAAAACACACACATAAGCGATTCCGTCTTTTGGGCACAGAAGTGGTCACTGAACCTTAGAGAAGAGACAGACCAAGTATTATTGCAGTTGGGATGTGGATGGACCAGTCTGTAGGGCCCAAGTCAAGAAAGGGCAGGTGTGATTCACACAAACTACTTGACTCAGGGGCAACAGCCCACGGTGGCTGTTTTCATCAGTACAGATGTTGCCATAAATGCCGAGTGCCCTGAAGGACACACAGAAGTGGCAGCAGCTCTGTACCAAAGGGACCCTGTTCAGCTTTCCTGTGCCACCTCGGCTGTGGGCTTGTGGCATTTACAGACACTGCTCCTGCTCAGGCACCCGTCACCTCTGGCAGGATCTGTGTCAGCAGCGTAGGCAGCGACTCCCAGATATGCACAGTATGCGCATCACCACCTTTTCCAAGTACCTCAGGATCCTTCAGGTCAAAAATACTCTTTCCATCCGCATCTGTGGCAGTATCTGAGAACCTATAACTGTAAGGTTATTTATATGAGATAGTGGTATAAAGTGACATTTCTGATTGAAATAGCATCTTTCCTCAATTTTATAGTCAAAAATGTCTTTTCTTTTTTCTCTTTCCCATTTTTCTCATCTTTTGCTTCACCTAATTTACCCATCTAGTTAGACACACCGAAATCTGAAAAAGCTGGGAAATAAACCACTTCAAAAACTTCTTTTAATGCCGACTTCTGTAATTTTTTCCCTTAGTTTTTTTTTTTCTATGATAAATAAAGTTCAATAATGAACTAAAAATGCCTATAATGGAGAGACAGACTGTGAGACTATCTAACTGAAACTTCTAATTCCATTATTCAAAAAAGAATCTAACTTTTTCTGAGAAAAAATGTCAAAATAGGAACACAGATATAAAGGTAGTCAACTGTTTGTGTACACACAGAGATAGCTTTAAAACTGTGAGATTTATTTGTCTTTTAAATTTTTACAGTTTTTATGTTTTTCTTTTTCTCCACACCCAGGAAGAACAATATGTTTATTTATTTTTGTTACGGAAAGCAGAGATTTTAGGTAAAAGAAGGGGTAGGAACCAAACTACCAAACAAATGGAAATCAACAAAAATTATGAGGCAGGCAATAAATGAATGGCAGCTGCCAGGGCTGTTGAAACTGTAAGAAAAAGTTGGATAAAAGATCACCTTTCCTGTGTAAAGGCATTTGTTAATTTAATTGTGTTACAGTTACATTTTGCACTCAAGACACATACCAGTGCTGCAGCGCTAGAAAGCAAAGACTTCATAGTAGTGATATATGGTTCTGGGTCATGGTCTTCTCTAGTTTCCTAATTGTTTTGGAGAAAAAAAGGAAGAAAAGACCACCTGGTCACAGCACCTGATGGGGAAAAAAAGTAGTGTTGAGGTGAAAAAGTCCTTCTTTCCTGAAAAGAAGCATTCTTCCCCTGCCTTGGCCTCTTCCCTCAGAGCTACTGGTTTGCAAGAAAAGAGGATTAGCTGGCATGTCCTTCCACATCCACCCATTCACTCATTCTTGCTGTGAAAATGGAAGAGAACATGGTTTTTCCAAGTGACAATTATCTCTGTTTTTAGTAAGAGCTGTGTTGGGAGAGAGCACCTCTGTCTGAATGCTTCCTCAGGACCAATCCTGCTCTAAGTATAATGAGCTATAGCAAAACAGCACTTTCTATACTTTTGTTCATCAGTGCTGAGAATTTCAGCAGCTGTGGTGGAATATAAAACACAAAACTCCTCTTTGTCAGCACTGGCTGCTTTGCCTACATTGACAGAATAAGCGTAGGACAGTAATGACAACATGAATATAATATCTACATTTTTGTCACTTAAAGATGCCTACAGGCTGTATTAATACTCAAAACACTAAAGACTTTTTAAATCATATGAGTATTTACAATATGTAAGCTGGTGCCTGTGTCAGATGTAGAGCCATTCTGCACTTAAATTTTGCAATGTTGTTTTCTGTTAGGTGGTGATTGCTGATCACCTACTGCTGCTGACAGATGAGGTTTCAGGAAAAAAAAAAAATAAAAAAATGAGAAAAAAAACAGTCTTAAAGTCAGCAAGGTGATAACAAAATGATGACTATGAATTCAGCGATCAACCTGTCCTCTGGTGGCAGAAGGGCACAGTCATTTGTGCTTGGTCCCTGTCAGAGAGAAGGAGAAAAGGAAAAAAAATTCTTCCCAGTGAGGGGGGTGAGGCCCTGGCACAGGTTGCCCAGAGAAGCTGTGGCTGCCCCATCACTGGAAGTGTTCAAGGCCAGGCTGGGTGGGGCTTGGAGCAACCTGGGATAGTGGAAGGTGTGGAAGGTGGGGTGGAATGAGATAAACTTTAAGGTTTTTCCAACCCAAAGCATTCTGTGACTGTCCACAGGAGGCCACGAGGATGGTGAGAAGGGCTTTGAGGGGAAGCCGTGAGAGGAGTGGCTGAGGGCACTTGTTCTCTGGAGGAGACTGAGGGGAGACCTCACTGTGATCTTCAACATCCTTATGAGGGGAGGGAGAGGGGCAGGCACCGATCTCTTCACTTTCATCACAGGTGGCAGGACCCGAGCGGGTGGCACGAAGCTGAGCCAGGGAAGGCTCAGGCTGGGTATCAGGAAAAGGTTTTTCCCCTAGAGAGTGGACGGGTGCAGGAACAGGCTCCCCGGGACAGTGGTCACAGAACCAAGCCTGCCGGAGTTCAAGAAGCATTTCGACAACGCTCTCAGGCGCGGGTTCTTCTTCGGGTTCCCCTGTGCAGTGGCAGAAAAGTTAGAGTGGGTGATCCTCGTGTGTCCCTTCCAACTCAGCACACGATTCTCTGAGGCTGCTAAAGCGCTCCAGCCACCCCCGCCCTCAGGTGGGACAAGATCTCCCCCCCCCTTCCCGCCGAACCCGCGCCCACCTCGCCGCGCCCCATGTTGGGCGGGGGGGGGGGGGGCGCTTCGGCCCGGCGGCCATTTTGGTAAAGGGCTGGTGCCGCTCCTTCCTCCCTTACTCAAGATGGCGGCGGCGGCGCATGCTCGGAGCGGGGAGCGGCGCTGCCCGGGGGCGCTGAGGGGCAGCGGCGGCCATGGGCGAGACGGAGCGGCTGTACTATGTGTACAGCTGCGACCTGGACATCAACGTGCAGCTCAAGATGTGAGTGAGCGCCGCCGCGGCTTTGCGTGGGGAGCGGCCGCTGCCGCCGCGGTGGGGGAGGCCGGGCCGCCCGTCCCTGGGCGCCCGGCAGTGCCCGGGTGGGTGCGGGCGGTGCTTGCCCGGCCCCGTGTCCCTCACGGCACCCGGGGCTGCGGGTGCCACTGTCAGGGGAGCGGGCGGGACGGGCCGGGCGAGGGGCCGGGCTGGAGCTGGGCTGCGAACGCGGATCTCCGTCTGCTCAGGTCCTCTGAGGCAGAGGTTGGTTGTCAGTGCAGACTGGTAACTTTTCACCTGCCGGTGTCACAGAATCGCGGGATGGTTTGGCTTGGAAGGCACCTTAAAGCTCATCCAGACCCACTCCCCCCGCTGCCAGGGGCAGGGACACCTTTGATAAGCCCAGGTTGCTCCAGATCCCATCCAACCTGGCCTTGAACACTCCCAGGGATGGGCCCGCTTCTCTGGGCAACCTGTGCCAGGGCCTCACCACCCTCATAGGGAAGAATTTTTTTCCTAATATCTCATCTAAACCTGCTCTCTCTCTCAGTTTGAAGCCATTCCCCCTTGTCCTGTCACTCCAGGCCCTGTCTTTACTGCAAGTTGCCCTCATTTGCTGTAAGGCCACCGCAGTGTCACAGCTCGATCCTCAGTGCTGGGGGAAGGAGACAAACTGGTTTGTTTCTTCCTGTGCTTCCGTGAAAGCAAGGTGCTCTTAGCCGGGTTTTTTTATTGGAAGGACCAAGTGCTCCAGCACCTAAGTGTGTTCCCAATTGCACATGTGGAAGCACTTCTGTTTAAGCTGAAATTATCGTTCACTGGTGTATTTACCTTTTTTTTTAAGTCACTTTTCTGCATCGCAGCAGTGGGATATTTACAGTTGTGCAGGAGGGATGTAGCTGGATCTAAAATGTAGTGTACCTGATGGTCATACCTTAAAGTACATTACACTTTTCTGGCAAACTAACTTTGAGAAGGTTATTCAGGGTTATTTAACTGAACAGATGATGGTAGTGGAAGATGTCCCTGCTCATGGCAGGGCACTGGAACAAGATAATCTTTAAGTTCCTTTCAAACCTAGCCTATCTGCGATACTGGAATCAGATTCATGTGTCCTCTTTGCTGTTTCATTCCACCAAACAAAATTAAATTAGCATTTTTTTTTATTTTTTGCATTGGACTGTATGTCATCTTGAAATGTGCAGTGCTAGGTACTTGCAAGTAACTTGTTCGTCTGCTCTGAAGTGTTTTTGTGGTTCAGATAGATTTCTGTTTGCTGGAAGGTTGATCTTATGTCTTTTCCTGTCACCACCACGACAATTCCTTTTTTGTGTTAACATGTGCATCCACTGTCAGATGTTCAATGTGTTTGATTGTTTTCATTGTGGTCTAGCCAAAGCCTAAGAAATTCTGTCTTGACAGTAACAGTGTGCAAAGTGTTGCAAGGCTTTAACCAAGTTTTTTTTGAACAGTCTGCTTAACTGAACTTTGTTTTGTTGTTGATTTGAGAGGTGACTGACATACAAAGCCAGTCATACGTTTCATAAATCTTAAAAATTAAGATTTACTTACCATATCAGGTTTGGAGGTTTGTTTGTTTTTCCAAATAGTATCTGGAGTGCATGTAATCTCATGTTTGGTTTGGTTTGTTGATGATAGTAGCATATGGCATCTCGTTGTTGCCCTACTTAAGGTTCCTAATTTGAAAATCCGCAGATTGTACTAGAAGAAGTTATCTCCACTGAAAAGGCAAACAAGTAATTGTTGCCTCCCCTGCTTTTCCCTCCCGCCTCTAAATCACGATAACAGTGCATTCTGTTCCTCTCTGCTATCTGGATTTCACTACCAGCAAATAATGCAAAGCGAGAATAGCCTTAGTATTGGGTTATCTAAATATGAGCTGTGGAAATACAATAGCATCTCTACTATGGATAAAACAAATTCTGGTTTATCTATGTTTTCTCTTTCTCTTTTTTCTTCTCTGTCCCTCCCGTAGAGGAAGTCTGGAAGGGAAAAGAGAACAGAAGAGTTACAAAGCTCTCTTAGAAGATCCCATGCTGAAGTTCTCAGGACTGTATCAAGATACCTGCTCTGACTTGTATGTAACTTGTCAGGTGTTTGCAGAGGGGAAGCCTCTTGCTCTTCCAGTTAGAACTTCCTACAAGGCTTTTAGCACAAGATGGAAGTAAGTGACTTGCCTTTTATTTCATATTCCTCTTAGTTGCTGGGGCATCAAGTTATATGGATAGATATATATGTGGGGTTTATTTCTGTCAGATTTGGTTACTATTGTCTTTTTCAAATGAGTTATGTTTTTTCAAGTGTCTATATTGGCTAGTGTTACTCTGACAGCACACCACCAATCTTAGGTAAGTGGTAAAATAGTTACTTTTGTTGTTACTTTGTTGTTTTTTAAGTTGTTACTTGGGCATGTTTTACTATCTAAGTAACTACTGAGGCCTGGACTAGCACATTTTCATACTGTTTGTTGACAGCCTTGTCACGTAGTCATCAAGCCAGACTGTTTTTCTTTTTGTCTTTAGCCTTTTAGTCATGCTCAAGACAGGTATTTGAATGGTTAAAGCCCGCAGGAAAATAGTCCTTCTACCCTTAGAAGTTGATAATTCTGAAGAGAATCTGGGTTGTATAAACTAATACAGAGTAACTTGAATTCTAAAACTTTATGACTAATAAAAAGTGTTTCTCTGCAGCTGGAATGAGTGGCTGAAGCTGCCTGTGAAGTACCCAGACTTGCCTCGCAATGCACAAGTGGCTCTGACCATCTGGGACGTGTATGGACCCGGTAAAGCCATTCCTGTGGGAGGAACAACAGTCTCACTCTTTGGGAAATATGGGTAAAAGTGCTTCTTCTTCAGTGATGCGCGTTTAAAGCTCACTTGTGAATAGTGAGGTAGCAGAGGTTATGAGAGAGAAGTTTTTGAATCTTTTCTAAACCAAGTTAACAGTTACATGTTTGAAAAATCAGATACATAGATTATTTACTCACTTTCTTCCTGACTCTGATTTCATTCATGCTACGGTGTGATATGAAAGAAGTCTTCTATGTAACACCAAAATTTAGGCTTTTTTAAGGTCTGCAGGGTTGGATTTTAAGGTAGCAAATGCTGAAATCACTTCATATCTATACTTTTGTAATGCATGGATGCCAGTACTGATTACTTAAAATAATTGATTTAATTGGCTTGCAATTGATCTGTTAATGTAATATTATTTTAAGGAATAAAATATCACTCAGTAAATCAGGGGTTTTCAGAGTTAATATTCTATGATCCAGTAGAGGATACATGGAAAGGATCTTGACTGAGTACAAAGGAGACTGAAAAAATAGGATGTTGTTTAAGGAAAATTATGAGGTGCTGGTACTTTTTGTGGTTTGGAGTGAATGTTAAGTTTTGGATAGTTCAGCATTGTAGTGTACCTGTAAAATGTGACATGAACACTTTATGAGTATATGCATTAGGGATGCTGTTGTGTCCTTTTCCTTACTCATCCTCCATTCTATACAACTGACTTTAAGTAAGTTTCTGACTACTGGGGGTCTGTAGCATTGAGTGTTTAGCAAAAAGGTGTGAAGGAGGAGGTGTAAAGACTAAAGAGTCTGGAAAAAAAGACTAGGAATATTTTCCTAGTATTTCCACATAATGCTGGAAAATGGGGAAAAGTAGCCCGTTCTGTCTTACCAGTAAATAAAAAAATAATACGGTTAAACTGAAGTGCAGAAAAAGTTTGGATTAGCCTTAGGAAAGCTGTTCTAATGATGCTTGAATGCAGGGAGTGACTGTAGAGGGAGAGACTGTCATCGAGGATACTGCTTTGACAAAAAAGATTCACGTTGTCTTAGGGCAGAAAATTGAACTGTTGGTAGTTGTTAAAGCATTAGAGCACAGCACAGGGAAAAAAGGTAAAAATAAAGTAAATTTATAAATCCTATTTTCAGCATGTTGGACCTGGAGGAAATGGAGAGACAGCAGTAAAAAAAAAATTGAATTTTGTAGTTTGTAAATGGAAACCTTGGTAGTTGTATTCCACAAAGTGATGCATTAATTTAAGGTCAGACAGTCCTTCTCATTGTTAAGGGTTGACTTTTTAAGGTGTTCCTTTCAGTTGCATTTACCTGAAGTTGTTAGAGTTTAGTGATCAGCTCTGGCAGAGGTAACGCACTTGATTTCTTGGAGCATCTTTTATAGGTAGATCAGCACAAATATGCAAGGGAAGCAGGGTTTTGCAGAGAGAAGACGTGGTCGATTACCCTGCAGAGTTCTGTTCAGTGCACACTTTCAATTATCAATTCAATTTCAAGCATAGATGGAGAAAATGGTGTGTGGAGGGTTGTGGCATCTTTTTCTTGGTGTGTTTTTTTTTTGTTTGGCAGCTCAGAAGGCTGCTTTATGTCAGTTGACCTTCAAATGAAACTTAGGTAGCTTTTTAGTAGATTTTTTGGAGGGGTTGGCAGACCTAAAGTTACTATTATAATTTGCACACGAAGAGGAATGCTTTCTGCTTCATTACAAATAATAAAGCTATGAAGGTCGAGCTCTGTCCTCAGGTTGTATTTGTACCACCCCACTGACTTTGGGAATTATCCGTTTTTCTTCCACTTGCCAAGTAAATTATCTCAGACTTAATATTTCTTCTAAACTCCATGTGCCAGTAAAATAAAGGCTGTAGGGGGCACAAGGTGCAAGTCACTTTTTCAGTAGAGTTCAATTTTGAAATTTTGTAGTTTTGGCAAAGGAAACTGCTTCATTTTCCTGCAGCTGCTGCTGTATTTTGATTCCTGACAGCTGCATTACTTTGAATTTACTGAAGTGATTCCGGGTTTTTCCCTGCAGGATGTTTCGACAAGGAATGCATGACTTGAAAGTCTGGCCCAACGTGGAAGCTGATGGCTCAGAACCCACCAAAACTCCTGGGAGAACCAGCAGCACAGTCTCTGAAGATCAAATGAGCCGCTTGGCCAAGGTAATGGAATAGCAAGTAGCCTTTAAAATGTATGTGACAAGCTTGCACTTCACTGGAGTGAAAGGAAGACAGGCTGCCCATTCTGTTTGGGTGTTTCACAGGATTTATACAAAGGAGCGAACGAGATCATGCACGTTTGCCTCCAAAGTATTTTTTGAAAGGGAACATATGAGTACCTTCTAATACACAGAGCATTGTGTTGCAACAGCTTAACATCCAAATTCCGTCAGATTTAGTAAGAGCACCTCCTACCAGTAACTGGTGAGGACAGTCTAGTTTCTTTCAGAAACCATCCTTCAGTTTTAAGGCTGTCTGGTGTAGTGTTTACATACGTGTGACATATCTCTGCATTAGAAAGAACTTGAATAGAATGGCAAAAATCAGCCCAAGTTTCATTCATTTCAGCTCATGAATATGTATTTATATTACTATTTTATTCTCCAAACTTTTGATGACAGTGTATATTCTTGCCATCAAAACTACTGCTGGAATTAATCAGAAAATGTTAGTTATTCAAATGTTTTACTAGCTGATCTCTGATTACTCAGGTAGGATTACCCGAAACTTTGCAAACCACTCAATCCACTTACTCTCTGAGCTTTCTTCTTAGTCTTGGTCTCCTAATTTTTATCCTCACCTTTGTACAACTTTCAGTGAAAATAGGTCCAGTGCCATAAACAGATCCACTTTCTCATCTAGACATTTATCACAGCAATAAATTAACTTTCATTTAGGGTCTGTCTTTTATAAGTTCACATAGAATTTATAATGGAAAACTCATTAAAGACACTTGATCATAGTAGAATAAATCCCCTCTGGCCTACAGAATCTCTGTAGACAGACACTAAATATCAAGGCTTGTTTACAGTTCATCAAATGGTTACATGATGTATGCAGTGGGTTTCTGAAAAAGGGTTTTACAGTGTAGGCCTTCCCTTTCACGTTTTTTCTGTTAAGCAAACATTAGCACTTTCTTATTTATACTCCTTAGCTCAAGAAGCACAAATATTGTAGATTGTTTCAGTCTTAAAAATAGCTGGTTCTGCTGTAGCCTGTTCTTTTGGCATTTCCTCAAAGCCTCTGAGCAATAGGAGGGTATTCTTCTTTCCCATGCTATTTGAGAGTTGTTGTTAATGGGTAACAAAAAGCTGATAACATCACTGCCCCCATTCTTTTCTTCTGAAAGCTGTTTTGGGAGATACTAATTGATGAAAGAGGAGAGTGTTTGCATTGGTACTTTGTTGTGGTCCTTTATAAAAACATTTTATATTTAGACAGATGCTAACGAAATGAGTCGGGTTTCTGGGTGGTGTGTCTGTGGGAGTTTTCATTTGCACAGCTGTTTACACAGCAGAGGAGGTTCTTGTGTTGTGTCATTCCTAAATAGCCATTGTTTGAGCACAATCGGCTTCAGTTTCTCTATGACTTACTTGTCAGTTGCTGAATGCCTCCTCATGCTACTGTGTGAAGGTATATTTTAGCATAGGTAAGAGGATAACAAGTAACTCTTGAGAAGAGCTTGCTGAAAGGCCTTTTCTCCATCTAAAAGATAACTTTTTTCTGGACATACTTCTGGTTCTGTGTCTGTATGTGGTATTTATTATTACAGGGAATTTTTATAAAAATGGCAGTGACTGGCTGGTGAAGGAGTTGCATCCTTTTACCTTGAATAATTGATACTATGTCAAGTACTCCCTTCCGTGTTGAGGTAGCATGCCACTGTGCTCTTACAAAACACATGAATGTTGCCGGTAAAATTGCTACTGATGGAAAAGCCATGGCTTGGCATCCTGGAGGCGTGAATGCAGATTTTTTGTGTACTAAGGAATATTAATGAGAAGAGTGTGGAGTACCTTACCATACTCAAATATTAATGACATTAGAATATCTCTCCCATGAGTGGTGCATTAACTTATTCTGCTTAAACTAAAACTACTCTTAAGTTCTTTTTTATCCATTTCCCTCGCACCTTCTGCTGGCTGAATGAAATTAGGTAATAATAATGTTGAGACACTATCTAAAGGGATGCCTCTTATTTACTAGCAGATGATGAATACTTCTCTCCCTGAAGGAAATGCACTATCTTCTCTTTTATTTTAAGCTTTAAATATTAATCCAAGAGAACAGTTCTTCATGTGTACATATAAGTCTGCAGATCTTCTGGGTCTTATATGCAGATCTAATTAATTGCTGTATTTTGACTTTTTTCCATTGTAAGGGAGGCTTAGAGGTTTAAGATACTAATAATTTTCTTCTAAAACAAAAAATTACTTTTTTTCCTTTATTCTGTAGTGCAGTGAACAAGAAAATAAACTAAGAATTTGTGACCAAGTTATGTAAATAACATTTTTTTCCCCTGGACTTTGATAAATGCTATCCTCAATCTGTGTGTCAGTGCTGCATGCAAGTATGTGGTATTCTGAAAACTTTCATGTGTTGGTTTAAGGTGGGGCTTAGAGGGGCTACCTTGAGTAAGTCAGTAAAAAAATACTTTTCTTAGATAAAAAAACAGTGGGGAGTAACTTAGAAGTGGGTAAAGTGATGGACATGGAAGAGTAAGGAATTTCTTCATCGCTAAGGAATTTCTTCAGTGATGGTGTCCAGCCTGCCTGAAACAGCATTTTGGGTTATAACTGGTGTGCTTGCTTTTGGTTCTCTGCTTTTGAAGTGTATATCGAAGTTGCATATGAGGCAAAGGCCAAGTTCTGTATTATCCTTTTAGTACAGTCCTGCCACATTCTGTCTCTGCAATATTGCTGAAATGAAATTTGGTGAACTGGCTGCAGAATATAGCATAAGATGGGAGAAAAATTATCACTGTATTGTGCTCCTGTTTACATTACATTCAGCTAAGCTAAAAGAGCTCAGAGACTGAATTTTTGATTTTGTTTGCATCCAGCATCCTGAAGTGTTATTAAGGATTAGACTTAACCATGTCCCCTGTCTCGTCCTTCTTTTTCTTTTTGTACTGTTAAGTTTCTGAAGTTTGTGGAATCTGAATATTAGCTGTCCCAGAGTTTACTGGAGATAAACTAAATGAGAAAGGCCCTACTGTATCCTCAATGGAGTTCATTCATAGAAGTTTCGGTGGTCTTCCAAAGTTTGCATCAAAATGTAATTCCTTGTATCGATCTGTGCTGTGGTCTAGAGCCTAAAGAAATGTCAGGTGAATCAGCTGCTGCAAGCAGAGAGTCTCATAGTTGTTACTGGATTGTGTTTCTGTGTTTCATGGAACAAGTTCAGAACAAAGGGCATCAGATGATCATGGCAAGTTTACTATTTAGTGCCTTTTGAAATGACCAATCCCTAGCAAATCACGAAATGAGTTAAAAAAATTTAAAAGTTAGGATTTTTCTCCCAACTGAATAGCTTTTTAGTTGCTTTTTAATTTGTGGCTCCTTTTGATTAGTCCTTTCCTTTGGTAGAGCCAAGAACTATATTTGAGGATTAATATTCAGTGAAAGATTTTAAACCTCGTCTCTAGTAGACTTAATAGGAATCAGCAAAGCTAAATCAGATAACATGTTTTTGAAATGAATGAGTGTTGGCATTCAGAGCTGATGCCATGCTTGCTTTCATAAGTCATCTACCTTAAAATTTAATTCCGATCTTGAGAGGGTGCAGCGATGTTATCATTGTGTTTTTTCTTGCAGCTCACTAAGTCTCATCGGCAAGGTCACATGGTGAAAGTGGACTGGCTGGACAGACTGACCTTTAGAGAAATAGAAATGATCAACGAGGTAGGTCACTGAACATCAGATTTGTAATTTTGGGGGGTTTTAACTTGCTAATATGGAGCCTTCACTTGCTTAGGAGACCAACTCTCAGGTACTTATCCTGTTTTTCTTCAACTGCCACTGTATATGATAAATAAACTTCCAAAGATGCTTTTATTTCAGCAATAATAAGAATAATAGGATAGTTTAGGTTGGGAAGGACATTTAAAGACCATGTAGTCCATCCCCCCTGCAGTCAGCAGGGGCATTGTCAACCAGATCAGGTTGCTCTGGGCCTGTCCAGGCTGGCCTCAAATGTTTCCGGGGATGAGGTTTCTACCATCTGGGCAACCTGTACCAGTGTCTCACCACTCTCACAGTAAAGAACTTCACCTAAAAAGTCTAACCCTTTTGTCAGTGTGAAGCCATTTCCCCTTGTCACTCCATGCCCTTGTCTAAAGTCCCTCTCCAGCTCTATTGGAGCCCCTTTAGGCACTGGAAAGGGCCCTGAGGTCATCCTGAATCCTTCTCCAAGTTGAACAACCCCAAATCTCAGCCTGTCTCCATAGCAGAGGTGCTCTGGCTCTCACAGCATCTTAATGGCCTCCTCTGGACTCACTCCAGCAGGTCCACATCTCTTTTGTGCTCAGGTCCAAAGCTGGACACAGCACTTCACGTGGGGTCTTTCCAGAGCAGAGGGGCAGAATTCCCCCCTCACCTTCTGCCCAGGGTGTTTTGGGTGCAGCCGAGCACACAGTTGGTTTCTGAGCAGTCAGCTCACAGTGCCACGTCATATCCAGGTTTTCAGCCACCAGAACGGACAAGTGTCGTATGTGTTTTCAACTTCAAGTGAACTTGATCACAGAAGACAGACTTTATTAATAATTTGGAGCAGCTTGGAGCAAACACTGTTAAGCATGGCTAACTTAGCTCTAGGATTTAGGTTGTGATGGGAAGCTTTTTAGACATACAGTCTGGTCCTTGCCTCTAGACCTATCCAACTGTATTTTTTTCATTTTGGGTACTGAGGAAAGACATTTGTAAGATTTGAATGATTATTAAAAAAAGCAATAATCTGATAGTTAAATATCTGAATGAGGTTTTAACCCTCATTGAGCAAAATCACCTTCCAACTGTTAAACTCATTATATTCCTCTTGCACCTCAGAACTCTGTTTTCTGCTTTGTGCTCTGAGATTTTTGTTGTCTTATTTATAATTCGACCTTTTGGAATCAGATTTTTTTGTTTAACTAAAATTTGTGTTTTTATAAACTCTTATGAATATTTTAGGTTTTTTTTTTAGAAACAAGCCTATCCCCCTTTTATCCCCCCCCCTTTTTTTTTTCTTGTTTTACCCTCTTCTCTTACTGCAAAAGTACAGAAAAATAAAAGTTACTAGTTCCTAGAGCAGTGCTTTAAATAGAGAACCACTTTGCCTATGCTGCAAAGTCAATCCATTATTAATACATTAAATGAACTGAAATTACTCGCTGTTGAAAGGGATGTGTGCTTTTTTTTTTATTAAATGTACATTCCTGGTGGTGGTTATGTATAATAACTTCTTTCTTGTTTCCCACCTAGATTCTAAAATTCTAAGCACTTTTTCTAGGTAAAGCGTCTAAAAAATGCATACATGAGCAAATCTTCCTCTGAAAGTGAATGAGCTGCAAATCTAATCTTGTAGTCCAGGCTCACTTGGCCTCCTTTATGATGTTACCTAAAAAGTGATTTTTTTTTCATATCTTCTGTTTTTTGTCTTTGACATGCATAATTGTATGTAATGATTTAGGGGGGAAAAAAAAGCAAACACCAGCAACCCAGCAGTCACCTGGTAATCCTTTGTTACATTTTTTCACACCTTTAGCCCACAATTGGAAGGCTCTGATGAAAAAAAAAAAGGTTTTTATCTGTTACATGTGGATGTTTATCATGAAGTGGGAATGTGAGGTAGTAAGAATGTCAGGAAGGAGGTGATACTGTCTCGAGTAGTGCTGTGAAATGATTAACTGAATAATTGCTACAACAACTGATAACCTAATTAATCAGTTACAGTACAAGGGAAGTAGGGTAATTGCTGTACTGAGATTGCTCAAGATTGATGCCCTGCAATAAATGATACACATCTGTGGTGGTTCTTTTCTCAGAGGGAAAAGCGAAGTTCCAATTTTATGTACCTGATGATTGAATTCCGCTGCGTCAAGTGTGATGATAAAGAATATGGAATAGTTTACTACGAGAAGGTATGTGCCTTGCAGGCTTTATGGTCGTCCTTAAAAAGCAACATATGCACCTAAAATGGATGGAGTTTTTCTGCTGAGGTGAAATATTCTGCTGCAGGATAGCAGCAGACAGCTGTCACTGGCAGTTGTTTATGTACATACAAATCAAATAGTATAAATGCAACAGGGTTGCAGAAGTCAGTCATTTGTGTAATAGAGTTCAAGATTACAGAATTTAACAAGTGTGAGTGATTAAAAAGTTTTTGATTTATAGTTCCTTCAGTCATCCAGCAGTACTTTCAGAGTAGCTGTATGTAGAATTATGACTTAGATCAGGAAGAAACATACCTGTATTGAGTGGTAACTTTATAAAAGATGAGTTACTAAAACTTTGCATGGCATCTCTGTTGGTGAATATTTTCTGTAAAATGAACAAATATAGAAGCTCAGTGTTCCATGCTGAAAATACTGTGGAAGTGATTGAGTAAAACACTTCTGAATTTTAATGTCTTGCATGTTTTCTTGCTGTTAATGAAACAGATACACAAAGCAGTGCCTTCAGTATTTTTTTTTGAGTTAGAATTTAATGGGGTGAAGGATTAACAGTGAGATTAACAGTCAGCAGTGGACCTGTGTATTGGGGAAAGACCCACTCAGAGAATAAAAACAGTATATCTGTAATCTCATTGCAAAGAAAAATGCCTCTTAAATTTCTCAGCATGTTTAGATCTGTAAGAAGTCAGAAAGTTACTGAGAAATGCAGCTTCATGGGAAAGAGAAAGAGGGTAGAAAAAGAGGCTGGAGTCCTTCTGAGATCAGAAGTACTAAGTTTAAGGAGCATCTATTCTGAGAATTTTAAAGAGTCTAATTCAACACACAAAAATGTTAATACAATGGGAAATGGATTACAAGTATTTCTCCGTGTATGACAACGTTACCAGTTGATGCAGACAGAAAAGCTGTAATCTAACTTCAAATTCATGAAGAAGGTAGTGAAAAATATAGTAATAAATGGCCAAAAGCAGGATTTCAAAAATATAATAAAAATCTGAGAAGATACAGGTTAGAATCTGCTTCAACTGTATGATCTGTTGCAAGTTAAAACTTGTTTTTGGTTTGAGCTTTGGGTGTGTTTTTTGGGGGTATTGTTGTTTGGGGTTGGAGGTTTTTTGATGTTTGTTTTTTTGGGAAGGGGCAGTAGATTTTATTTTCTTTTTGTTGCTTTGTTTTCTTTTAGTTTAGTTTCTTGGTGAATTTTGGTAATTGTAGTGAAACTGTGCCTTGGGCATATGTCTAGGTTAGCTCTTTAGCATTTCAGTTTTTGGACTGTAGTTGACCATGAGACCTCTGTCCACATTTGAAAATCTTTTTGCCTTTAGAACAGCTTGTTTCATAGTGCTTCTGTACACTTATCATAGAATCAGCAATTGTAGAAGACAAAAATCCATTCTGTTACAAATCACAATGAAACTTACAATGTGTCGTATTCTCCCATGAAACAACATAAAGCTCCTTACTTCTGTGGAATTCAAGGAAATATTTGTCTGGAAAGCATAACAGAACATGATAAAAACAGATGTTTTACTAACAGGTTTTTATAAGAGAATGTGCTGTACCTTCCTCAAGGTGCAAACAGATGAGCATGGCTACTGTGTGGCTTTGTATCCTCTTGGCTTTTTTCTTTTCATAAATGAATATGACATTCCTAAAACTGACTTCTCTCCCTTACCCCCTGGCAACCTGCCATTATAGATGAATTGTTCCTGATTTACACACTTTTTTCCTGATTTACGCTCTCTCTTTTTTACCTGTCGTTGTAGTCTTACAGATGTGCAAGGTGCAGGAAAGGAGATTCAGATTTCGAGCATGCACCTTTCTTTTAACGGGTGTTTCTGACCCATAATAAGAGTGCATGGAACAGCATAACTATGAATTGTTATCTCTTGTGGAAATAAAGTAATTGAATGTGTAATAGTACATATTAGAGCTATAACTAACTACAGTTTGAGGGATTTGTTGTTATTCAGTAGCTTTTCAACAAGTTCTTGACCCTTTTCTGACAGCAGTAGGAAATGGTACATAAATTAGTGCCTGTTTCCTCAGTTTTGTCATGCTTCCAATTACAGCCTGCAGTATATGTATGGGGCATCACCAATCCAGTGCACTGAGCATAATGAAAGTGGGTTCTGTTGTCACCTGCCTGTGACCGATAGTTGAAGTGGAGATTACTTGTCACACTTCTGTTGATGTATTTGTTTTCAAGTGTTTAGGAAGAAGTAGCCTGTTAAACAGCGGCTGATAGAATTTGAGATTCTTTGACTCGACATTCAATTACAATGAAGTGAAGTGGCAGTGTCTCTTTCCGTGTTCTCTGTTGACTTCATTTTAATACAACACCCAAGACGTGAGGGATAGAGTCTGCGAGTAATGAAAGAATCTCTTTGGGTTCTCCACTTAGGCAGAAATTCAGTGTGACTTACCAAGAAAAAATAACATCAGCATTTATCATTTATGTGGTTTTGGGCAGGTTTCAAGTGAAACTTGTGTTTGAATAAATGATTGCACTCCTTCACCCAGTTTACTGAAAAGTTTGGTTATCAGAAACTTTTTCATGGATTTAAAGAAAGAAAAAGTAGTGTCTGCACCACTGCTTGTCCTTTTACTTGGGAGAAGTTGGATCTCATTGGTGTTACTTGAAATGATGTTTTGGTTAAATAATAAGATAATTAGAACCTTCTTATTTACTGATGTTGCAAAACTGATTTTCATGTAAGTAGAGAAGAATGTTCCTGGTTTGGAAAATTCTGCAGATTTTATCAGCTGTCTTAAATGGACTCTAATGTTTATACAAAGTCACACACACTGACCTTAATGTAGTGAAATTCCTCTATAGCTCTGTAACACAGCAGTTTAAAGCAAGTTAGTGCTTTTCAGTGTTGATGTTGCTTTTCTGGTGGCACAATAGCCAGGTTCTGGCTGCTGTGGGGAGTGATGCAGCCAAGAGCAGCAGATTCATGGAGTGAGGAGGTTGCTGCAGGCCCAATGTCTGCACCATGTTCTTGTTCTTGGAACTGGCTTTCATCACGTCCCACGGGGCTGGATGACTGTTGGCAGCTGGAGAATGTCAAGGATTTCTAAAACTTCCATGACGTTAGCTAAAGCTCACTACATGGGCATAACAGGAAAGACACTTCAAAAGCACACACCTGACCAAATTCCAGTGATAATTTAGGCACTGGTATGGTTTGTAAGTTTGTATGGTCGGGATTGCGGTGCTACGTGTGATGCTCTCCAGGTACGACACAGTTAGGGCTGTATATTAATCCAGTCAGAATAGTAATTCAGCAGTTGACATCCTCCACCAGAAAATTAATGTAATTGTGCCTTCTTGAGGTTTTCATGAAACAGTCTCTTGGAAAATGTTGACTCCTGACACTTGTCCCACAAATGCTTGGCAAAACTTGGTTTCATACCCTTTGGCTGAGGCTTTGTTCTGTAACACAATCAAACACTGGGAACAATTTTCCTGGTGCTTGACCTCCATGTCTAGAACCTTTCAGCTTTGCTGTCAAGTGTAATCTAACTGCATTCAAAGAGTTTAAGGAGCAGTCATTATAATTATTCTTTTGAAAAGTTCAAAAAAGAGATGCCAGCAATGAGTGTAGAAATCATTCTTCTAACACTAGTCTTGGAAAAAAAATCCCCAATCTTTTTTTTAGAGGGTGTTATAAACATTTGGACATGAGGCAGTGGAAGGCTTTGCACCTTCTTTTAGGTTTGTATGTTAGCAGATTTTAGGTAATAATGCTTTTGTCATTCTCATTCTGATAAGTTCTGAGTTGTTAGTACATGTCATAGACTTCTGACTGTGGGGTAGGTGTTCCACTTTTACAAGCCTGCAAGCTTTCCTTTTACAGTTTATGTATGTGGGTTTTTTTCACTGAGGGAAAGATGTAGTAGTATAGGGTGCTTATCCCTAGAGAATCCACGTGTGACATGGATGTTAAAAATGCCTTAGTAGGATTTTGAATGCTTGTGTTAGTTGCTACTGAATCCACTCCTGTGTCAAGTTTCTTATACAGGATTTTTATCTGAAGGTTTTAAATGGAGTGGAAACCTGTCACTGGGGCTTTGGAATCCTTTATTGTTACATTAAGGTGAAGTCAGACTGCAACCTTATTATGGTTTTGAATTGGAAGATAAAGAATTAGTGGATAGAAATCAGTCTGTTGTCTCTTGTCATCAGATACGTTTATGAAGATAAGGATTTCCCACCCCCCACACTTCCACTGTTTTTTATACAGTTTGACTTTGTAAAATTGCATCAACAAGATCTGAGCATTCTGTCTGATGAGATGGCAGAGGTTTAGTACAATGTGAATGCTGATCTGTCGCTGTGGCTCCAGCTCAGTTCTGTCTATTGTTACAGTGAGGCAGCAGTGCTTTGTTATTATAGAAGTGGAAATACTTTGAAAATACTATTAATTCTATTCAATTAGGTCAAAGTTAAGTTCATTATTTAGGCATTATGGTTTTAGAGCAGAGAAACTGTAAGCAAATGTCATCTTGGTCCTCTTCAGTGTTTGCATGCATGTTCTTTTTCTTAAAGACTAGTTGGAAAAGCAATCCTGCTCATGTTTTGGGACCATCACCAGCCACATCCAGATTGTATGTTTATTTCCCTTAACTAGGAAGGATGTATGCGTTCTTACTGCTTTTATTTTGACCGTGAAATTGTTACTTCAGAAAGGCATAGGACACTAAGAAATGCAATACAAATGTCTTTCTAAACGTGCATTTTAATAATAAGAGATATTTTACCATAGTCAGCGACACAACATTTATGTAGTTGGAGGAAAAAATGTTTCTACTGGAAGGTTAATGGCAATTTTAGCTCATGTTTTTCATTGATGATGAATGATTCTTTTCTTCCTCTTGAAACAAGCCTCTCCTTTGAAAGTTACCTCTGAAAATTATAGAAGCAAAAGCTGTCCCAAGAGGCATATGTGATTGGAAAAAGAAAAAAAAAAAAAAGGACTGTGGGGGCAGAAGTTACCTCAAAGTTACATTACTGAGGGAAATTTTGATATGACAAAAGAACCTTATTCTGGGCTGAAATTTACATCAAAGAAAATGAGAAAAAATTAAGTATAAATAGAACATAGCACACATTATGCTGGTGTTGTTTTGTGTTTTATTATTTTATACTGTCTTTTAAATTAAATGTTCTTTCGTAGCTGATGGCAATTAATGCTTAGCTACGCTTCTAAGTTTAAAAAGCCCAAAACCACACTGCTATAATAAACTGAGGAAGAACAACAGAGTTACTGGCTTTGTTGTATGGTGAAAGGCTTTTAATTTCTTTTTCTTCTGCCTGGTTTAAACAAGAATCTTTTAGCTTCTCCCTTCCTTTATTTACAAACCAAGGTTAGACCCATCTAAGGAAGGCCTCTGGAACCCTTATAGATAGGTACATGTATATCTTCCTAAATTTGTCTGTGTTGAACCTTTAGGAAGTTTTTTCCGGCAACATGTCAGTTATTTCTAGGAGATGATTTTGTTTTGGTGGAAATACAGAGCCTGGTTTGTTTTGGTTTTGTGCTTGCGGAGGACATGTGAATGATAATGGCAAATTTTTCCACTCATCTGTGATGCCAGCAGAGTAGTGAGTTGCCAAGCTGTATATCCTTGGGTGAACTTCCATCTCTCTTGCCACAATGTTTGTCATCTGGGCAAACTAAAAATAATTCCTCTTTTATTTTTTCCCTTTATAACTGTCAAAAGTCAATCGGATGCAGTTGCATCATTCTTTCACTGTAGTACAATTCACTGTGCACTAATATGATAAGTTGGTTAATATCGTTAATCTGTCGTTAACTTTTTGTGATATAGGACGGTGATGAGTCATCTCCAATTCTAACAAGTCCTGAAATTGTTAAGATTCCAGATCCCCAGATGTCTATGGTAAGCATGCTCCATGTAATGCCATCTATATTTTTGTTGAACTTTTCATAGAGATGAAAGCTTGCTGTCTTAAATGCTTTAAAATTCCAGTGCAAAGGTGTATTTGACCAGTTGAGAAGTATCAGTGGGTTTGAATTTTATAATTTCTTTTTCTGCTGCCACTGGTTTAAAATAAAATAATTGATTTAATGCTTATGTTCATCTGCTCCTTTCCATTCTTAATGTGCTTGCTTCTGAGGTGTAAGTAGGGAAGCAGAGAAGGGGACTGTTGGCAAAAGAGGTCAGAGGGTGGGAGAGTAAGGTAAGAGGTAACTGAAGAAGAGAAAAGTAGAATTTTAGAGGCTGGTGCAGTAGCTCCTGGTCAATTCATCTGTTAAAATATTTTCTCCCTACGCTCTCTTGTATGTTGTCTTTCATGTAGACAGTGCCTAAATACAGTTCTAGAAAAGATTTCCATTATTGTGGATGCCAATTCAGTGGGACTGGTATTGGCAGCTTTGGGAACCTTAATGTAAGTGGGCTTGTACTGGCAACACTGTTTGAGCACCTTGTAATCTAACACTGCAAGAGCAAGTCTGACAATGCTGGAAACTGCCTTGGCTGCTGAAATCTCATTGGCACTGTGGCTCCTATTGTCTCTCCTACTGTTTCTAACATGGTATTAACAGTGGGACAAGTTTTTGAGATGTTCTTCTTGCATACAGAGCTTTATGCTGCAAACATCATCCTGAAAAGATGTTTTTGAAGTGTCTGGCACGTTTGAGTGCTGTCAATCATGTATGTGTTGACTGAAATGCTTACCTTTTGCAGCAATTCACCGGAAGGCAAGGTAGAGTTTGTTAACTGTGTGAAGTCATAAACCAAAACAAACCCTCAAAATTCCCGACAACCCTTTACCCATTATTAAAGGAGTTTTTTGTAAAACAAACAAATAAACAAAAGGACAGAAGATACGGGAATTTATGTGAATTTTAACTGCCATGCATTTTTCAAGAGGCTGGTGATCTTCGCTAGATGGTTTCATTTCAATAGTAATTTTCTGTGACTTATAAGTATTTGTGAATACTGACTTACCCTCTGCGTTTAGGAGAACTTAGTAGAAAGCAAACATCACAAGCTTGCTCGAAGTTTAAGAAGTGGACCTTCTGATCATGACCTGAAGCCTAATGCAACTACACGAGATCAGCTTAATGTAAGTCAGTCATATGATGGCTAAATTCAATTTTATTAGGTAGGTTAGTGATAATATGTTTGACAATATATTATTAGTCATAGTATATTTAATTGGTGACAAATTAATTTCAGTTTCTAGAAAACCATTAATGATGAAATGCTGTTAAGTGTTTGTTACAAGGACTTAGTTAGAAGGGTCCAGCTCAGAGAGAAACAGAAGGTACTTGCTCATTTTTTTTAAAACAGTTTTGAGTGGGTAAGAATGTGTCTTTTGTACATACCATGTAGGTGTGAATGGTAGTCTTAAAGTAACTGTATATATTCTCCTGCACTGCCAGTTCAATCACACACATAGCCGAGGAGCGTCACCGTGATAGCATGAGAACTTTGTGTTATTGGAAAGCTCTTTTTTTATCCCCTAGCTGTTTTTGTGTGCTGTCAGTGTTGTGCTTTGTCACAGTGTACTCCATTAACTTGCTGCTAATTTGTCTGTTGATGTTTCTAAACTTACTTTCTGACCATGTATCTAATAGATCATAGTGAGTTATCCACCGACAAAGCAGCTAACTTATGAGGAACAGGATTTGGTTTGGAAATTCAGATATTACCTTACTCATCAGGAGAAGGTAAGTTGAATCATGGAATGGTTTGGGTTGGGAGGGACCTTGAAGATCATTTAGTAATGATCTGGAATTGTTTGACAAAACTTCTTAGTGAAAGAAGAGCATCATCTGGCAGTCTTTCTGCAATATCCTGTCCTTACAGAGATACAGAGCTTCAGTGTCTTAGAAGCTAGTCAAGATTATTTTATTTGTTCTGTAATGTTAATGTTTTAAAAATTAGTGACTGACATTTTTCCCACTAAATCAAGTGAACTGGGTATTACTGCAGTAGTCTTTCTACAAACACTGACAATCAGCTTAAAGTGCCAATTTTGCCAGCTTTGTCTTCAACAGAAAAAAATTATTTAGGAGGAGCTTCTTCATCCCTTTTAGACAAGGGTTAGTATTACAGGAGTAAGGAGCAGCACACCAAAAACCCTGAGTAAATTGAATAATGAAATAATCCCTCATCAGTAGGCGTTTTTTTATGTAGTGCTAATTGTGATAGAGCAGAAACAATTATCTTTACATTTTATTTGGATAACTCAGCTGCTGTTTTTTGGGACATATTAAAAGAACTCAATATTGTATTGTCAATTACATCAGCAAAGTCTGTGTTTATGTAAATATAATCTGAATCTAGTTCTACCTTAATGCAAAACATTAATTGTTGAAATAATTAGTTCAGCCTGACATTTTACTGATGAATTGTCCCATTTCTTTCTGGTAAGGCCCTGACAAAATTCTTGAAATGTGTCAACTGGGATCTACCACAAGAGGCAAAGCAAGCCCTGGAGCTGCTGGGCAAGTGGAAGCCCATGGATGTGGAAGACTCTCTAGAACTTCTGTCATCCCACTTCACCAACCCAACAGTTCGGCGCTATGCTGTTGCCAGGCTCCAGCAGGCTGATGATGAGGTATTCACTGGTCTGTGGGTGCAGGCAAAAGTCAGCTGGTCTCAGGAGTTTTAGTTGCATTGAGTACTTGAAATGTTTGCTACGCCTCGAGGTATTCAAGGGAGTAATAGTGAAGGAAAACACCAAATAATTCACTATTTTGCTATTTACTGTAACTTCTCTGAGGAGCAAAGTCTTCACCTTATTAAATGTCACTCACTGATAATTGCCTTAGCATGAACAGCCAGTAATAGCTGGTTTAGTCAAACAAGATAAAACAACCGTATGTTCTCCCCAGAAACCCCTGATAAATTTTGATTGTTAACCTGCATAGAAGTGCTCTGAACTTAAATAGTCTACTAAAGGATTTTCAACAAATCCATCTGGTAAATTTAAGCAATATATCATCATACTCTTTTGCTAAAGAAAATAAGTAGAAGAGCATCTGTGGAAATAAGGTGTTTCTAATTGTATACTAATTAGAATATCATGAGCTTTGATTTGTGAGTAGAGCCCATGTAATAGAATCTGTTAATTTTCAGTTATTTATATATTTTGTTTTCTACTGACGGTAAAAAAAAAAAAAAAGTCAGGTTTGAATGTATTACCATAACTCTTGAATCCTTGGCAATCAACTGAGTTTAAAATAGGGAGCATAAATATATCATACGTTCTCAAGCCTGCTTCAATAGCCAAGGTCATACTTCTTTGACTTTAAAAATGTACCTTTTACAAGGTATTTGAAAGTAGGTAAATGAAGGAATCTATGAATAGTATAGGCAACAAGTTCATTTTAAACAGCAAGATTAAAATTCTGTTGCTCAGTCTAAAATAAATCAGATATGTGGGTTTTCCTCTTTGAATCCCCAGCTACACAAAGGATTAAAATGAAAGTCCATAAAGGCAGAGAGAATCTCACTTCTGGATACCATGACCCAGAGATAGTTTGATTTTTCTTCTTGGGAGTCACAAACTGAAAAGGGTTTTTTTTGTGGATACTGAAAGCAAGTAGGGCAACTTAGCTAAAGAGAATTTTAAAGTAGTAATTACACTTAAATATTCACCAAATTAGCACTAACTGTCTTTGAGTAACTAAAAAGGATATGGTAATTCAGTATCTTTTGGGAGTCAAACTGCATCCAACACCAGTTTTTCTATTCTATATTACTTGTTAGGGAGACCTCAGTTTCCATGTTGTTACAGCTCACTAAATCCTGACCAATTTTTGCTATAAATTAGAATTTTGAAAACATAATGGAGTTCTAGTTTGCTTTAACTGACACCCTTAATTTACTTCCTTTTGTGTTTTTTTTTTCTTTCCTCCATAAGGATTTGCTGATGTACCTGCTACAGTTAGTCCAGGCATTGAAATATGAAAATTTTGATGACATAAAAAATGGACTAGAGCCTAGCAAAAGGGACAGTCAAGGTTCAATGTCAGAAACTATGTCAACCTCTGGAACTAATGCAGAAATAGACAGGTAAGAAGCTTAGACTTCCAACTGAAAGTCAGAAACATGTAACATTCTAAGCAATCAAATTATTTCTTCTTTTTTGGGACCTTTGCATATTCAACAAATTATTTTATAATCTGAAGCAGTGACTGAAAAAGAAAATTAATGTGTTTCCCAATTACAGATAGTTTACAGAGCAAACATTCTTAATCTTGAAGTTGTGGCCTTTTCACCTGACTGCAGAAAAGGAAGACAGCTTCTGGAGAGCAGGAAAAACACTGTTGTTGCTTCCTTCTGCAAAAGTTAGGATGTCTTCAGTAAAGTTCTGTGAGACTCCAGTTCCTACTTTCATGCACAGAATGTGTATCTGAAGTGCAGTCAATCTGAAATGGAAAGAAATTTCATCCCACTTCTGCAAAAGGTGGTGTAGGGAGAGACCTGGGGAGTCACACTTCTTATTCTTGCAGGAATACAAAGAAAGACTGAGACTAATTAATAAAGTATTAAGCAAAGTGTAAACCAACTTAATCAACCAAAGCCTCCTGTGAATATCTATTACAAATTGTCAGGATTTTTAGTCTTAAGCTTCTCATCTTTTGTATCATTGGGGTATATTTTTTGATGTTACAATTCTACAGCTTTTCATTAATCATTCTGCAGAGCTGTAGAGTGGGTGTCCTGGAATGTGTGGTGTATTTTCAGGCTGCCATGATGCTTAGACATTAGTAGAGCTATTTGCTTGCTTCCTTTCAGGTAAATTTACTGTCTGAAAATTTTGCCTTGCAAATATTTCATTTGTCTGCTCTGTAATGTGTAGCTGCCTTCCAGAGACAAGTGCTTGCAGGTGTTGTATATTAGCAGCTTCATCTTAAGCACTTTTGAAAACAGCTTCTCCTGAAAATGCAGATCTGTTAAGTTCTTATCTATGTCTGCTTATTTTGTATGGAAGATGAAACAAAATGCAAAGTTTGATGTAAGTGAATGTCCTTCGCAGCCATAAACTGTGTACAGACACAGACACAAATTTTTGCTGTTTTCAGGAACTGCAGCTGTCAGAGTTGCTGTTTAGCAGTTTGTTCTGAAACAGGGTTGGATTGCTATCTTCAAAGACACTTCTCTTTCAGTTTTCTGAATTTATGTGCTGTGGAAGTGAAATTCATTGTTGTTTCCGGGCATGCTCCCTGGTCCCCAAGCAAGAACTTTGAATCATGCCAATTACATGCTTTCCTTTGTGTAGTTCCCAGATTATGAGTCCTATTCCACCTGTCTCCTCTCCACCTCTTACTTCTAAGACAAAAGAACTTGCAGAAAATGAAAACCTTGATGTAAGTCAGATTTATCTTGTATTTTTGATACTTTTTTTATTGACCTGATACTGTTTCTAGCTTTCATTAGTGAATATTTTGGTCTTTCTCCAGTATCTTGCTGAATATTTAAAGTGTCTAAAGACTATAAATGTAAACTAGATGCTAAGAAAAGAGCAATACAGGCCATTTATTTCCATGCGTGGTCACACTATCTAAAGTTGGGGCATTGAATTTTTCATAAAATTATTCTCTTCTTTGAAGGAGAAAATTACTACAAAGGCTATCAATACTTATCCAAAATTGACAGTTGATGTGTTCAAGGTGTTTTAAAGCAGGTTTTTTAATGGAAAACAGTTACCCAAGTGTTTCAGCCTCTGCAGTCTGTTCTTCCTGTAGCCATATTCTTTGGCATGTCATCCTTTTCAAACCTGAGACACTGTTGATTTATTTCTGCACAGGATTATTCTCAGTTTAAACAACAATATGAGAAAAGTAATAGAAATGGGACTGGACAGAGGGAAAGATAGAAGGTAGAAAAAGTTCGAGGGAATCTGGGTTTAATATGATATGCAGATTAATTGGCCTTTGAACTAAAGATCGCTGTTGCAAATCTTCCTATATGAGTCTCAGTACTGAATAGAAAATAAGACTCAAACTGAGCATACTGGTAAACATACACAGATTTCTTGTTAGTTGAAATATTAAACCTTAAAGAAGCAGCTAAATGCTATGTATCCTCTACTTTTTTAGATTCTCTGGATACAAAACAGGTTAGGAAATGTCTTTTGGCATTGAATTTTACAGCAAGGGATAATTGCATAGGAGGAAAATAACATAAATAGAAACTGTACATTAAAGGTTTATTTTTGGAGAACATCATGTACATTTGAAAATTTGGTAAATATATTACTGAAGTAGTAGACCTTTTTTTACTTCTAATGGTGTTGATGGATTTGAAGTAATATTAAAACTAATATGATTTAGATATTAGGTTGGGTTGGATTGTGATTTTATAAGGGAATGTATCTCTCAAAACTGGCTTATGTTTATTTGGGATTTTTTCTAAAGTTTGTCTCTTTCAGATGCTTAGACTTTTTTATAACTTAATTTTGCTCTTCTTAAATCCCTTCCAGCAAGACCTTTGCACTTTCTTGATATCACGAGCATGCAAAAATTCCACGTTGGCAAACTACTTGTACTGGTATGTTAGAAATGGTTTATTGTTGTGAGAAATGGTTATTTATTCATACTGTATCAATATGTAATTGAAATCAAAGTATAATGCCCGGAAGGGTGCTCAGCAAAAGATGACTTGTCTAGAGAACTAGAGAATCTCAGTTTCTCTTGGGGTGAAGTAGTAGATTTAAAATAATATGAATTTGGACATTATCATTATTAAAAGGAGGTTTTTGAAATGCACAAATATCCTTTACTGTTAGACAAAGAAAGGTGATGTCTAGGGAATTAAGTACATTGTTATGAGAAACAGCCCAACTACAGGCTGTAAGTTTTCATTCAAATTGTTAATGGTGTTGGGGAGGAGACAAAGTTCATCTTCTGCTCTTCTTTTCTGTTTGGTTTGTGTTTATACTTTTGGCTAGAACATTGAAGTTATGCACTTCAGTGTTAATCAAGAGTGTATTTTGTGAAGATTCATAAAGCACTAATTTTTTTTTCCAAGTTTTGTTTTTTTTTTTATTCCATTTGTGGTTATGCCATGAGCACAAAATGTACACATGTGCTTTCTTAGGGATGAACTCTAGCTGTGAACAGCTCATCTAGGTAGTGGAGATGTAAGATTGCTTGTCTAAGGATCTTGTGTCACCTCACTGGTTTAAGAATTAAATTAGATGCCTAAACCAGTCATCTGAAAGCCTTCCAAGTAAGCATTTGCAGATAGGAGTTACCTCATTTGAAGAAAGCTGAGATTAGTAGAGCTGTGATGTGAGAGTGTGTGTGTATATCAAAGTACATGTATGGGCATATGCACAGCACACAAAACTATTTACTTGCATATACACATGCATTTTAAAAGTGAGAGCTTAGGTGTCTTTTACATGGCTAAACTCAAGTCACATGACTCTCATTTGTATTCTCTGTAGCTTCATCTAGTAATTAAAAATACTAATATACAAGGTCTTATTTTAATGTACTAAGAATATTAACCACAGAGAAGTTGTGAATTGGGAATTTGACATAAACATAGTAAATTGTTCTTATAAAATTCTTACAAGAATCCTACAACCTATCCTGAAAGAGACTCCATTTATAAATGTAATTTCTAACTTTTATTATTTCATTGTTTTTTTTACTAGCTTGAATTTGAAGATATTTAAGTGCATGATATATGTACAATTGTGAAGAGTAATTAGTTCTGTTGCTGTCACCAAAGATAATGTTTGGCTTGAGTTAAAAAAAATGCTGTTAAATTCAAATGACTGAAATTATTGCAGGATGAATTGATGTGAGTAGAAATCAAGTGCTTGACCAAATCAAATATTGTTCATTAAGATATGTGTCGGTATTTGGTATGTTACCGTATTTCTACCTCACTGATAAAAACTGTTCACTTACATTTCAGTGACATCTCAGATATTCAGGCTACAGAAAGTTCAAACATCCATAACTCTGAAGTTTTTGACTTATGACTTAAAAAGATTTCAACAAAACAAACAAAAAAAGCCCACCAAACCAAAACCTCCGGTCAATTTATTCTTTGTTTTCTTTCAGACATCTCAATTTCTCAGTGACAAAATACAAATGTTGCAGCCACTGTTTGAGCTGACGTAGCCATAAATCCTCATGGCTCCTGATCAATTGTACATTTCAACTGTCCAGACACAGCATGCACCTAAAATAATCAATGGAAAAAGTACAATAACCCTTGAAAATCAAACCTTCTGCTCGGTCACTTGTCATTGTAAAGCTATCCTATGCTTTAACAGCAGCCTCAGAAGTCAGTGCTACTGCTTTTTCTGTCTCCTCTGTGGACATATGAGACACCTGTCCAAGTATGAAGCATTACTCTTAGTCCTTATTTCAAGATAGCTTTGAGAAACTGTCTAGGGCCTTTTAACAAATGAAGATGAACATGGCATGTTTCAATTCATTACTTCCAGTTTTCCTTGAAGTTTAGGTGTGCAGACTTTGTAAATAAGGACTTGTTTTTACACATGTGTTCATGAGGGAGCAGTGTATAATAGTATATTAGCCAAGTCCTACAAGGAATCTTTAGTTACAGATTCCATGAGATAATACACATAGAATAAGTTACATACACCTTAGTGTATGTAATATACTGAGTGTTTATAAATAAGACTAGTCAAATCTGATAAGCTGCAAATGAAAGACCTCTGATCTTGTCCCACAGTCATCCAGTGGCAGAGAGGTTCTGCATAAGTACATAAGGAAAGGGTAATTCCAGCACAAAGTCTGCATCCAGTTTTCGAATGTGTTGCTTTCTTGAATGAGTCACTTTTGAATCCAAATACAGTGTTTGAAAATCGACTAACTTGCTAATTTCTGCTTTTTTGAACAGTGTTTATTATATGTTTCTACTTTTACTATATGTTTACTGTAAGTTTTTAATGGGTAGTGCCAACTGACCAACAGAAAGGCCTTCAATGCATAGCTGCTTTTTACTTGTCAGTGCTGCAAATAGAAATAAGCACAAAAGCATTCCAAATGACTTATTAATGTCAAAACATAAATTCAGTATAACTGTCCCAAATTATACTGTTTAAATCTTGTACCTGGTTGGTAATTTTAGAAATGGAAACTTACTTTGGAATGTAGACTTTGCAGAGCTTCTTTAGGGGCAACACCTGGCTCTTCCACCACTGCTAATGGTAAAACAAGGCACAGGTAGGGTGAGATTCTCCTTGGTTTTGCACGTGTTCTTGAATAGCAAGTTGGCAGGCACTGTATTATGTCGATGGTGTTAGCACAGTGGAAAGCCTGTTCCTCTTCTTGTACTGCTTGGTTGGAGTGTTCAGGTGGTTTGGACTTCAGACTTGTCCTGTTTGAGTGATGACACTTTAGTGAAATACCTCTGCAACATTAACGGGCTCTCCTGATCCAAGTGGGAATTTGGGACTACGCAATTTTGAAGGGTTCACCTGTCAGTTGAACTAGAGATCTCATTCAAAGGTCAACTTTATTAATGTGTTTCACTCAAATTGTGTAGGACAGGAGTACAGCATAACTTGGGTTGTTTTTATTCTGCAGGTATGTCATAGTGGAGTGTGAAGACCAAGACACTCAGCAGAGGGACCCAAAGACTCACGAAATGTACTTAAATGTGATGAGAAGATTCAGCCAGGCTTTGCTGAAGGTAATGCCTCTGTGTAAGCAAATATGTAGTGGTTTGGGTTAGTTCTTCCTTAAGAATGCAGAGGTGTCTAAGAGGAAACTTTCTTTTTTGTCATATGTATTGAAATTGTATAAAAGCTTCTACTTTTGCTTAAATTTTTAATTTTGTAGCAAAATCAAAGAAACTACCAGAAAGGAAAAGAACAGATACTGAGAACTCTTCATTCTTGTTGCTTGTTGCTGGTAGTAACATGCTGTTTCTAAAATCCTCTGCCTTATTATGGGTCTAAAACCCTCTAAAAGCCTGGTGTAATCAGGCTGGTTTATTTACTGCTTCTTTATTGGAAGTACTTGTCCCTGAAGTGCAAATGGAGAGACTGATCTGCTGAATTCACAAACAGCACTCGCTGTTCTGTGTGTTGGCAGCAGAGGGTGCTGGAGTAGCAGGAAAAAGTAGCTAAAACAAAGCCAAAAAAGCTTCTCTGAATTGGATGTTATAATTTATAGCAGATGTGCAGTCTGTCCTGATTTTCATATATCTCACACTCTATATTATTTCCAATTTTAGGGACATTATTTGAATCTGACTCTTACGCTTCGTAAGAATATTCCACAGTTATCCTTACTATCTTACTTTGGCTGTGTGAATAGGTTTGTCATGCATGAGCGTTCACCACTGAAATTGTGGATGCAAATTGAGGTGCACTGTTAGGTCAGATAATTGATTGCACCTGCAGTGATTCTGATTGTGTTTTACAGAAAATACCTTTTGAATTGACAGGAAATTGATCGTTATTCACTTAGCTCTTAAAAGCCCAAAGGTCTAAGAACAAAGGAATAATTTCTAGATAAAATAATTACAGAACAAGGAACTAATTCTGTTTCTTTTCATTCTCTCAGGGTGATAAGTCTGTCAGGGTTATGCGCTCGCTGTTGGCAGCCCAGCAGACGTTTGTGGACCGGCTGGTTCATGTAATGAAAGCAGTGCAGCGTGAAAGTGGGAACCGCAAGAAAAAGGTAACTAAGAGGTTGGAAAACCTACCTGTGGCTTGAATCTGACAATAAAGATGTTAGCTTTTCATTAAAAATTCCTAGAACTGAGATTTATAACAAGTGTCCGTCGTCCTGTAATAATTTTGCTTAATTGTAAACAAACTTAGGAGAGGTTTCAATGGGTCAGAGTTCCTAAGTGTTCTGAAAGTTTGTAGATGAAGAACAGAAGAGGCCCTTGAGAACACTCTTGGGGTATTTTGGCAAAAGAAGGATATGAGAGTAATTCAGTAGCTGATAATACAACAGTGAACAGTTGTGTGGGGCATGCTAAGGTAACAGCGGTTATTGTGATGTATTATGCTGGGATAGATAGTGAAATTTAGTTAACATCTGTATCTGTAATTTATAAAATTGCTTGACTATGTAAACACTGGATCGAATATCTCCTTTCCTATTCAGATTACTACAAATTTTTATTTCCCTGGATTTTATGAGTGAAAGCTTGATTGTTTGGACATATAAAGAATTGAATAAATTGATATTTGTTAATAATGCATCCTTTGTTTTACATACCTAGTATGTGTTTTATGTTTTGTAGGTTTTTTTCTTAAACAAATTTTCATTCTTTTAGAATGAGAGGCTTCAGGCATTGTTAGCTGATAATGAGAAGATGAATTTAGCAGATATGGAACTTATTCCACTTCCTCTGGAACCTCAGGTGAAAATAAAAGGAATAATCCCTGAAAAAGCCACACTCTTCAAGGTGAGATCTTCTGCATAGCTGAAATACAAACAAATCTTTTGAGCAGTAAGCTTAGAAATATTAGTTGGGAGATTTAAATGGACAGACATAATTGAGGCAAAATGTAACCATAGCACTCTCTGAAGGTGATTAAACAGCTCTTTATGTTCTTTTTTTTTTTCGAGTTCCAAACTTAAAGGCACCTTTTATAAGACTGATACAGATTATGAAGTTCAGAATTTCACAGAACTGTCTTCCAGTGTTCAGCAGGAATACCTAGGATCAAAATTGTGCAAATCAAGGCAGATGTGCTGCCTCTCAGCTGCATGTGTGTATCTGCTCCATTGCAAAATAAAACTTAAGTTCACAGGGAGTAGAAAGCAATGAAGTGGCCATGTCATGCAGTTGCGGTCAGGTAACAGGTAGATCCTGTATCCCTACAATTGGTAATTCCTAATCTGTAGCAGCTGCTTGTGATCATGTGACCAGCCCTTAATCTTAACAACCAATGTGTTGCTTAAAAGGCTGGGGTTATTTTGCTTATTATACTACTTCAAATGTAAGTTAATGCCTGCGGTGTAAGTTATTACCAGTGGTCACAGTGATGTAGGGCCTCTTTACAAATTTGCTTTCAATTCGTATAGGTGACTGTAATCTAATTTTAAGATGACCAAAATATGCTTTACAAGCTGGGCCTATGTCCAGAAGGCATTTTCTTCCATTTAAAAAAAAATGTACAAGCTGCCGTGACAGCCAGAGTTAATCTGTCATCTCTTCTAGGTCCTGAATTTATTATGCTCAGTAGTTTCAGCAGGCTGCTTGTTGACTGTGATATGATTTGTGTTTACTAAAAATCAGAATATTTTTGCATAGTTTTCTACCAGCTTTAGCTTGCTTCTTTATACACCTGTTCTTTGAACGGTATGCATGCTCTTGCACCCTTGGTTGGAGGCAACATTGGAAAGATTTTGTCAGGAAAACAAGGTTTTGCAGATTTGAGTCAGCATTTTTTGTGAATGTGATTTAAAGCTTGAGGAAAGAATGTGGACAAAAAGATTGCTGGAACTGCATCTAAATGTTTCCTATCAATAATAACAGCCGAAGTTGCTCAAAACAAACTTGAATCGGTCTTTTATATATTGGTCTTCTGTAGCAAGGCAAAAAATTTAGGACCAAAACCACAGGATGTAGCTTGTTTGAAACTCAGATGTCTTTTTCTTCTGCTGATTCTAAAAAGTTACAGATTTCCATTTAATATCTCACTCTGTGGGAAAAAAAAAACAAACAGATCTAAAAAGGGAAGAATGACTAATTTTGAGTGCCTTGGACATCACAGGTTAGGACTGTGTAAAGAGTGATTTTTCCTTTATTTATGGAACTTAATAATTTTGAAACATTAACTATATGAAAATCTAATCTAACTGCTCAATATTAAACCCTGTATCCTTGATTATTTTTGTTCATTTTGATTTGGAGGGAAGTGACTTGGTCAGTTGCAGTAGATTATATCCTTCATGTAGGTAATTGATCCTCTTCAACCCATTTTATGCAGAAAAATATTAAACAATTAAATGGGCTTTCTCAAACAGTAATATAAAAAAAGGCATTTTTGCTTTTACTAAATAGGTTAAGGAAGCAATTAATTGTTTAAGATGTCTTGCCCCAAGCAGTTCTTTGTTGTTTATCCTATAATTGTGTATCTTCTTGTTCTGGACAGTTTAAATTAGTTTTGTTGTGACCTTTTGTATACTGCTTCTTTGTTGACTGGAATTACATGCATACAGAAAAAAAATAGAATACTTCTTTCCTCTTCTGCCACCATGGGAAGGGGGGAATGTATCCTTCATATTCTTTGATTAAAAAAAAAGAAGGAAAGCATTTTAATATGTTTTCCTTTTTGAAAACGTGGTTAGATCAGACTTTTGGTGATTGGAAATGGTATGCTCTGTCTGTTGAGTCACTACAAATGCAATACAAAGACTTGTATTTCAGAACTCTGTTGTAGCCATGTATTCATATGAGCATTGCTATGAACCAGCTTAGTAGAATATTTCCTTTTCCAGAGTGCCTTAATGCCTGCTCAGTTATTCTTCAAGACAGAAGATGGAGGCAAATATCCGGTAATTTTTAAGCATGGTGATGATTTACGTCAAGATCAACTTATTCTTCAGATTATTTCACTCATGGATAAGGTGAGAATTATTAATCACCATCCTTGTCTTCCTGTTTTCACGATTTTCCTTGTCAAAGCAAGACTGTTAAACGTTGTTAATGCAGCCCGTATTGCTAATACATTCCAGAGTTCTCAGATCTTAGGTGGCTTTTCTCTTTTCATTATAGTCATGCAATTATCCTGTGTAGATTATAATTTTTTTTTTTCTTAATTGCCATACAGGCTTTCACTCATTATTAGCTTCAGTGAGAAACAGTGGAGATCAGTGTCCAGTACACATCCTTTTAGAAATGGAATCTGCCTTACTGTTTCATTCATCTTTGCATTTGTGTGTTGCTTTTTTTCCAGCTGTTAAGGAAAGAGAATCTGGACTTGAAGCTGACACCCTATAAAGTGCTGGCAACTAGTACGAAACATGGTATGAATACTTTTATTTCCTAAAAATACAGTATGGAAAAGAAACTTATCCCTGTGTTCATAGAGAGTGTGTAACAAAATCCTGTTGCAATGCAAGTCATGAAAATAAACACCTTGAGTGACAACAGTATTCCCTAGGTCACTCAGATACCTTCAGTGAAAGAAGCCTGGTCTGGATTTTGGAGTAGGTGACAAGCAGCAGTCTGTCAGTCTTTGCTGGTAGCTTGCTGTGTGATCTTGAACAAATAACACTCATATTTTGGGATGTTTGCATGAAATTGAGGAGAAAATCAAAACAGAATCAAACTTGGCTATGCTTTTAGATACATTCTTGATAAATATTTAGAAAGCCATTAAGGCTCTTTCTCTTCTCTTGAAAACTTGGAACAACAGACCTTTTGCAAGCTCATTTTGGTGACAAGTTGTTTTAAAACTATTGAAGGCATAAAATTGGAACATGGGACAAAAACGTGGGGTTTTTTCCAATGAGAAGCAGTTGAATGACTGTGTGTTAGTGTTGTGTGTTCATAAACATGCATTATAGAGTAGCTTGAAAGTTCTCTGTGTTGGAGACCTTCTGGTTGTTTTCTCTCACAGGCTTCATGCAGTTTATTCAGTCAGTACCAGTTGCAGAAGTCCTTGCTACTGAGGAAACAATACAGGTACGTGGTGGAGGAATTTTAAGTTGTCTTCTGATCAAACAGTGTAGCTTGCAGGAGTGGATCTTGTACAAAATCCTTTCAGTCTATTAACTCATTTTTTTAATCTGTCTTCAGAATACAAATTACAGCTTGAAACATTAAGGGTATTTACGGCAGACGTTTTGCTTTAAAAACATATACTTAAATGATTGCTTGAGTATCTTGTGTTCTAAAAGTAATATGATTTAAATAATTAAAGTGTAATTTAGTTGTGAAATTGCAATTCTGGCTTTGCTGTAATGATGAATGGGAGATACTGGACACTGTTTTCTTTTTTGTTTCACAGTGTTTGTCATTCATTCATTAGTTTTGACTTGACACCTTGTCAAAGTATGCTGTAATGATTCTTTTGATGTAACAACTAGTTTGTTCATATTTCTGAAGACCGTTTCCTTACTACAGTGGACGAAAGACACTGTAACTTGGCTTTGTTAGAAAACTTTCTGTAATTCTCATGGAATTGAGTAGGGACACATAACCACAGTGGCACACAAAATTCGTGCTAGGTCCAAGCACACAAGCCAAGCTAGGTAGCAGAGCTCAGCTGGTTGAGATAAATATAGCTAGATAAAAACATACTGAATTGCCATATGAGCTAGTAAGTTTTTTAATGAAAACAGAGTGTATTTATTTGGATTCAATTTGTCACAGTACCTGTTTTCAGTTTTTTGTAGCTGATACTGAAGTTTGCGTTTGTTTAAAGCTCAGTAACAGTGAGCCAAAGCACATTAGCTCCGAGCTCCTCTAAACGTATTTTAAAAATATGGAGATTAAAAATTGCTTGGCATTGGTCATTATCATTTGCTTAACAGATAAGAATATCAAGTGCTTATCACTTATAAAAAATGGTTACCATTTATCCATGAGCAGCGTAAATTTATTATCATGTTGTGTAAGTTTATATAGCTTTCCATTCCGTAAAAGTTGTGGCAAGCTACATCTGCACAGTCAATAATCATACAGATTATAAAGTGTTTTCTTGGCAATCCTTTGTAATCTTAGACGTGTACTAGTCATAATTTAGTTTGTTATGTTTTTTTATAAAATAACGTGTTTAGAAATGCTTGTGAAACTGTAATTTTGCAATTACTTATTATATCAAATTCCAATAGGAAAAAATTGTTAATCCAAATAGACAAGACACCAAAAGAATGAGGGAGATCTTAGTTTGCTGCACTGATCAATGGCAAAATACATTATAGAGCCCATATTTCCTATGATGAGGCATGATAGAAGAGCTGGGCATTGTAGGCCAGGGAAATAAAAACTAAAAGAACACTTTTAGGTGTTGTAAAAGTTTGTTTTACTCCTCCTGTAAATGTTCATTTTGGATTTCACAGCTGTTCTAATAAAGATGAGCATTGTATATAAACATTAACTTATGAAAAGATTCAAAGCAAGTAATCCAGTACTGGCTGGTAATGCAGATCTGCAGGAAAGAAAAGGTGTTTTGATATTTGAGTGTTGCTTACCTTCTAACAACAATCTTAAAATGACGGTTCATGTTTTAGAATTTCATTGAAATAATTGTCCTAATTTTTTCATAATGATTTTAGTCACCTATATGCGTCCAGGTGACTGCTATGCTCCTCTTAGGTGCTCCTCCTCAGTGCTTTGGTTAGATTTTGCTTACTGTAATGACCTTGTGCTTAGGCTTGGATTTAATCTAATTATCTTTTCTCTTAGACAAGATAAAATCAGTTTTCTTCTGTAATTCTTTCTTCGGTAATTTTCTGAAACATTTAATAAAAAAAAGTGCTTTTCAATTTGTATATTGAGTGTAAGAATGTGATGAATGAGAGAGAAAATAAGTAAAGCAATATTAAATAAAAGTAGGTATTTTGAGAGTGGTTATTAGTTTAACGGGTTTTAATAATGGCCGTTTGTGGTCTTGATTCAGATATTTTTTTTCTAAAGACCCAGTTTCGTATCATGTGGAATAACTAAATATCTTCATGACATTCTCTCCAGAACTTCTTTAGAAAACATGCTCCTAGTGACACTGGCCCTCATGGGATAAGTGCAGAGGTGATGGACACATATGTTAAGAGCTGTGGTAAGTTACAGTCTTACAGCTGATAACTTCATACCTGAAGTCTGAAGGATGGAGGGGATGAGATTAAGACATTTCAGTTCAGATGACTGCAAACAGGACACTGTTCGTGTACTTACTGTCAGAATTCCAGGGAAAAATATCATTTTGAGCCTGGCATGTCATACACAAGTCCTCTCTTTACTTCTTATAGGAGAGGATAAGTTAAATACTCTTTACTTTCCAGCAATAATCTTACCTCTGCCCCCTCTACATTTTGAGCTGGGGTCTTCATAATGCAGGGAGATCTAAAGCATTTATGTAATAATTCTTTTGTATTGAAATTATAATTTGTTTTGAAAACATCAGGGCCTTCAAACTGTTTTAGTTAATGGGTGAAAGTAACAATTAAAAGAGTTTACTCTTTTTCACTGCCAGGCTTTTACTGCTGGGCTTGTAAATGATGCTGACGTAAACACCCAGATTCATATCAGTGTCTAACACTTGTTTACAGTGCCCTTAGGATATCTTCAGTTCAAAATAGCTACAGTCATTTTGCTCAAAATATTTCAGCTTCCTTTGAAGTATCTTAATCCCAATATTGAACCAATTTAGTCTTTTTAGTGTTAAATGTGTAATTTTGTATTAAGAAATTAAAATCTGGGCAGTACTGAGTAAATTTCAAGTGTTTTATTCAAATTTTCTTCATGGTGCTGATAATTTTGATTTTTCTTCACCAGCACCATTCCTACCCAAGTCTCTGTGGTATATTTACTACTAGTGAGCAAGAGCTAAGATAATGTCATATACTTTCGTTAATTGTGTGGAACTTGTTGCTCTCCAGGAAAGGTGCTTACATTGATGTTTACAATTTACTTGTTACAGCTGGTTATTGCGTGATTACTTACATCCTTGGTGTTGGAGATAGACATCTGGATAATCTGCTGCTAACAAAAACAGGTGATTCTTTTTAGCAGTATAATTTTATAGCAGCGTTGTTTAATTTCTAGTGTGTTGGCACTTTTTTATTCCATTTCCCCTGTGAGTATAACCCACTGAATGTTGTAGATTAGAATATATTTTAAAATGTAAGTTACATTGTATCATTTAAGGTAATAGTTGATCCAGTGATTAAGAAAAAGGTTTCTTAACTAGAGTAAATGAAGGATTTTATAGCTAAGCTACTTCAGCTACTAGAATCAGTGCTTTGGAATGGGGGGAAATGCAAGTGTTTTTGTTGAAAATGAGTTCATATATCTGCATAAATCTCACAAAGCTTTTACAAATAACATTTCTTATAGGAATTTTTTTTCCAATTTTTGTTTTGGGCTTATTTTTACTTGCTTGCTTACTTCTGAACTACAACTTCCATAGGAGTTCTGATGCTTTGAATACTTCATTACATAGAGATGGAGAGTTAAGAGTTGGGGTTAAATGTTTATTATGAAGTGAAATGCTTATTGAATGAAAAACATATAAACAAAAAATGTTATTTGGAAAAAGAAGTGCATCCACACAGGAAGCTTGTTAGTTTTACAGATAAGGCTGAAACTTTGAACAGGCCTACTCTGAAAGAGTAGAAAATTAACTCTGGGCCTTGATTAGGGTAAAAGGTCTTTCTCTAAGCTCATGGGGGAACAACTGAAGGAACTGTATTTTTTCCTTATCTGCTTGAAAATGTACAAAAAATAATTTAAAAATGTGTCTTGGGAGGTCTCTGTCCTTATGCCAACGGTGATAGGTATAAATCTTTCCATAGCAGGCTCTGCTTGCTGAAGTAGCAATAGTTTAGTGTTTTGATTTGGGGTAAAATGCATCTTGCCTGTCTCTGTTAAAGAGTAGCATCACAGTGGCTTAGTGGAAGAATTTAGGGAGTGCAGCAGAGGGCAGTGCACGCCCACTGTACATCCCCAGCCTGACTGCACGTGCTCTGCCACATACTGAGAGGTTTTGTGAGAAATCCTTGTGTTCCAAATACAACAAAGACTTACTGCAAAGGCTTGTGTCTTGCTACTGAGAATCGCTTAGCTTTAAGTTGGAAAAAAATAATTTCATTCTTCTCTTGAAGGATCCGTGCTCCAAGTACCTTCTTTGAAATTGAATAACCCTATATGCATCCTTTCTTTATGATATTTATTTAATGAATTGAAGGCTTTTAGTACAGTAAAGAATGCTGGGTACCAGCTGTGGTTTCACATACTTCTCTCGGATTTATATGGCAATAAATATCATTAACATTTTTTGGCTCTACCTTTTAGTTTGGTGAATGCAGCCACGTTTCTGTTTGACTCCTTCCAATAGAATTAGTGCCCCACCTTCTGACATAGAGATATCTATGCTTATAATAGATACAGTGTAATTTAAATATTAAGCAATAGATACTGATGTTCATAAAAACAAGGTGTTTCCCACACGGTGTTAGGAATGTATTTTTTACATGACCATGTCGATTATCTTGATGAAATAATGTCTGCTGTCTTTATGAGACTTATGCCTATAGGTCTAGAAATAGAATGACTTCTTTTTAGTAGTCTTTAGTGGGACATCTAAATTTTCAGGTTTTTAAATGTTCTGTATCATTATATTTCAAGGACAACTGTAGAAGTGTTTTTGGAAAGAGATACGGGAAACCTTCAGGCAAAACATCCTTATCTGTCAGTAATGTTAAAATTACAAGAATACTTGCATCAGTTTCATGAATGGGCTTTAGCTGATGACCTGAAGGTCATATTATATAGTCGGTATTGCTTAACAGGAGTCTTTATTTTCTCTGAAAACATGGAATTTTCTGCTTCTGCTGGAGATGAAATATGTTATCAGTTGCTCTGTTTTAATTTCTTGCTTCTGAATCTTTAGCAGCAAATATTACTGTGCCTTGTGAACAATAAGACGCTGTTTTGCGGCTGAATGCCCAGTTTTAAGCAATATCAGGTCTTCCTTTTAGAATTACAGACTGCTTTATATATCAAAGCCAGCATCTGAATTAACAGCTAATGTTCCCTTTGTTGCCTTGGAAGGAAGAGTTGGATGATTGTGAAGCTGGATTGTGGTGCACAAGGTGTAGCTGTTCGGTTAACTTTCATGGAAGATGCGTTAGGCTAGTGTGTTGCAATTCATGCCTTTACCTGAAAACACTTTGTTCTGCATTTGTTCCACTCTCTGATTTTGATTGGCATCTAGGTACTGAGAAAATACCCAGATATGGATGTCTTCATCTTTCAATAACCCTTAGGGACCTACGTGTAGATTCAAGTTCCCAGTATGGGTTCCCAAAATTAAGGTGCTTTGACCAGAGCCATACACCTGAAATTGTTCTTTAGCAGGAGGGCAAATTGCTACATGGATAAAATCAGGTTATAAATATCTTCAGAGTAGGTCAAAGACTGAGCAGTCAGAACTTGAAAACCACATTTGCTTTTAGCATCATATGTTGACAGGTGAAAGGGCTGTACTGTCTTCTCATGTAATACTCAGAGCTGTGGTCTGTCTCCAGTGTGAAGTGCACCAATTGGCATCTGATTTATTCTTCAGTCTTGGTTAAAAGGGTTGCCAGGTAAGACAGCAAGGACCTAAACAGATCCACATGTGAGATGATGCCATGTGTTGTACTTCAGTACTTTTCAGTCAAAACAATCTATCATAAAGCAGATTTGAAGATTACAAAAATTGAAAGTCTGTGGGATTCAAACCTTCCTTCTCTTCCTTCGAAATTGTCCCATCTCGTTGTTTAGATAAGTATGTTGTTAAATACATTTGTTGATGTTGCAAACTACTATAGTATATAAAATTAGTGGAATTTTTAAACATGTTTTCAAATGTTACTGGTCTTGATAGGGGAAAATCCTTATTTAAAAAAAAAAAATACAACTAAGACATAGTTTGATCCTTTGTATTCTCTCTGGAACTCCATTTTCTGTGATTGCAAAATGACCATAACTCTTAGCTGTTGATCTGCTAAAACATTTTCTCTTATAGGTGTCTTAAACAGTATTCTTATTAAACAATATACATCAAATATATTTTTTTTTCTATAATATGCTTTCTTGGAGTGTATTTTGAGAATGGGCAGCTTGAGGGGGGGAAGCTGGAAGTTACAATCCTCAGGACAAGCTGAGCTCTACCATCATATGGATGACAGTGATAAGCTTTACCCCCAGCTGTTGCTGCATAATGACTTTAAAACCTGTATCCTGAATAAGTCGTTAAAAACTCATGTTACTTTCACTTTTGTGTAGTCTTGGAAAAGTTGTAACATACTGTTGATGAAAATAATGACAATAACTTAGGAATTCTGATATTTTTTTTTGTCATGGCAATGCTCTGTTAGCAAAGGTGAGATTTTGACAGTAATATCAGGACTTCCTGGGAAAGCCAGAAAACCCATCCATCCAACCATTTTTATCAGAGGAGTTTTTAATCCCATTGTTTCAAGTTTAAAAATAGGAATTCAGTTATAGTAGTCACTAAATTGTACTTTTCTGGTATGAGCCAGGTTAAAATAATGGTGGCACTTGGGGATTACAGTAAAAGTACTGAAATACTGAGCTTGGGGTTTGTTGTGTTTTGATTGATTATTTTTTCCCTCCAACAAAGAACAGAGCAACTTGAAATAATTTGAAAGACTTTTTTACTATTAAAAGACAATTGTCGTCAGGCTTATTTTATTTCAGTAACTGCATCTAATTTGCTTTGTCTTCTGCATTTTATTTAAGGTTTTCAGAGCCCTGTAGTGGTTTTCAGTAGTTTTTTGTAACTGCCCTCTAATGAGATGGAAAAAATTGCTGCTATATGAGAACTTTCTCCTTTACTAAATCTAGGTATTAACAGTAAAAGTGATGGACAAATCAGCCTCTCCAGCTGCACTAAGGTGTTACGGGCTATTGCAAGCATCAGATATCAATTTTTAGTCTCTAAAGGTCCATGCTTCACTTAATCAAAGATCGCTCTCAAGGCTGAAAGGAACTCAGATGGACTTTGAAATCCCTGATGCCCTGACTGCTAGTCAGGGAAACTTTCAATGTTTCATGCCATTTCCTTGAGGTCTCCAAGGGCCTGTCCTCTTTATTCCGTATGTTAGAAATCCAGGTATTCAGCAGAAAAATGTAGTCAAACCCATGAAATAAATAAATACATTTTTAAAAAGGCAAGCTTAAAAGTACCCACCACTATCAGCTTTTAGGTTTTGAATGAAATAATTTTGTGTGCATGCTGTGTTATTGCTTATTCCTGCAAGCTTTTTATCCTCTTCCAGTCAGTATCTGCCTTCTCTTGCTCTTCCTACAGTAAAATACTTTAAATTGGGAGTTCAGAGTGGGTTTGAAAATGCAAAATATATTGAATGTATTTAAATGGCAGCTTTGGACATACGTTACTAGGGCACTGTTTTTTAGGTAAGAGACTCTGCAGGAAGTCTTTTCTGCAGAGATTTTTCCTGCTTCCTGAAAGGAGTCTCTTAGACTTTGAGGAATGAGCCACTTTGAACACCAGAAATGTCTCTCCAGAGCTCTGTATCTTGGACTCCATGTAGGTGCCTGCAGTCTTCCTCTGAGCCTTGAGACAGAGCAGGAATTTCCTGTATGCCTCTCTGTGGTCTCGAGGTGTTTCCTGAATTGTTTTCTCAGATGCCTGAAATCCCCAATTTTTGTAAGGAATTCATTTTTAATGAAGTGTCTAAAGATTTCAGTGTCTATATATTAGAGATCCAAGGCCTTTTTTATCTAGCCCTACAAGAATTTAAGAAGCTCAGAGTGAAATCTGTTTCACCTTCTGTCTTAAATAACTCCTGTTTTTAGTTTAAATCATGACTGAAAAGAAAAAAAAATCTCCCCCTTATGATTTAGCAGTCATTTGGGAACAGTAATGAACCAAAGCTAAAGGTCCAGTTTTGTCTGTAATTTATAGGCATGCCTAATAATAAAGAACCCTTTTAATTAAGATCTAATAAATCTGAAGAAGTTGGATCGTGGTAAAACATGATGGCCTAAGAGATAGAAGTGTATGTGTTATGACACTCACACTGTCTGTTGAAGGAAGGACAAGTAATTGTTTTATAAAACGTGGAAGTTCAAAGCCTTTAGAGGAGGTGGTGTTACACAAGGGTCACATGCAGTCTAATTTAGTGAGCAGTCAGGTGATAACTGTATATAAATACCATGATATGAGTATGAAGGATTGCAGTGAGGCAACTGGTACAGGTTGTACACTCCATCCCTGGAGATATTCAGAAACTGCCTGGACATGGTCCTGGCTAAGGCAGCTGGCTCTGGGTGGCCCTGCTCGACCAGGAGGTTAGACCAAGTGTCCTCCAGAGGTCCTTTCCACCCTCACCCGTTCTGTGATTCTGTGAAATGAAGGTTTCATAGAATCGTCTTCTAAATTCAGTTGAGAAGTGTGTGTGTGTGCTTCTTGCCAACCATATTACATAACTAAGAAACTGTCAAATACAAACTGCACAAATTTTGTGACACTCCAGAACTAAAAATCTCCCTGAAAGCCTGCCCAAACAAGATGCTCATTCTGCTGTAGAATCTTTTTTTAGCTATGGTTGCTAGACAAGCAGTGTCTTACCTGGAGCTGACAAATTTCAAATGAGTAAGTTTGAGTAATGTAAAAAAACAAACAAATGAACAAAACCAAATATCTTTGGATTGGCCAGAAAAACAATTCTGAAGTTGTTCCTGGCAGTTTTTGCCCCATCCTTAAGACACGTATCAGGAGTGATGGCTATGCTACAAGACAATGAGCTTTTCACAGTGAAAAGTGAAGTCTTACATAATAAAAAATCTTATTAAATGTATTTTCTGTCTTCTTAAAAAAATGTATATTGGCACAGTAATTTTTAGAGCAAAGTGGGTTTTTTTTGTGTTTTTGTTTTGGTTTTGTTGGTTTGGTTTGTTTTTTTCTAATTTGTTTTGAAGTTCATATAATAGACAAAAGTTGGCTTTATATACACTACATTGTCCAGATTCCTATTTTTATCCTGCTCTGTCTGCTACTATTTAGTATTTTCTGGCACTAAACCTTGTCTAACAGATAACAGAAAATTTCTCCAGCCTTGTTCTTGCGATAGGGCTTATGCTGAGTGATAATATCACATTCATTAATATTATGAAAGTGGAAAAAACATTCAGGGTTATACACTAATATGAATTTCACTTGGGATGATCACTTGAGATACTTGCAGCCTTTTTTCTTAGTATTAAAAGATTTCAAAGCATCAAGTTTATTACCTTGATAAATTTATTATTTATTAACATAAGTAAGAACATAAACATCGCCTAATTGGCGGTATTAAATTTGCAGCCACTTTAATTTGTCCAAAGCAGTCTTGTTCTTCACTTCTCCAGTTATGGTTAAGTCCTTGAGGGGAACATGGGTCAGGTTTCTCTGTGGAAATCTCTGGGACTGAAGTGCTCCCTCAGGCTGCTCCTCTGTGCTGGTGTAGGAGCTTCGGGCAGGCCCCAGGGAGAGCCCTCTGCCCACGTTCCCTGACATGGTGGGCTGATTTAGTTGATCTTGAAGAAGCTGCATTAAAATTAGTCAGACCTGTGTTTAGTTCACGTGTTTGAAAAGTATTAAATATATTTAATGCATTTAAATGGAAGCTTTGGAGGTACATTTTTCAGTCAGCTGGAAAATCTGCTGAATTTTGAAGTTCGGCTAGTAAAACTATAATGTTAATGCAGGATGGCCTCATCTCATGCTTTTTAAGTGTTTATCACTCAACTATTGAAATGTTTTTAATGTTTTAGGTGTGTCTTTGTTACCTGTATAAATTATTAATTATCATCTTTTATTTCCTATCTCCAGAGCAAACTAAAAAAAAAAAAAAATATTACTGCCACAAGAGTCACTGTTTTATTCAAAATGTTGTCTCCTGACTCTTCAAGGTGACAGGTTTGAATAAGTGAACAGAAAACAGGTCCCCAAAACTGTTTAATTAAACATTTTTTGTAACTTCGTGATAGCAGAGGTTGTGCATGTTCTTGCTTCGAGAAGTTGGTGTACAAAAATGATCTCTAAAAGTAACTCCTGTACCACCACAGAAAAAATATATTGAAGGAAAGAATAGTTTTTTATAGCACAAATGAGTTACACAAAATATAGTGGTTATGCCATTTATGAATCAGTAAGTACTTTGCCTTGCTTTTTAAGGTTCCTCATGATCTCCCATAGAAAATTGACTGATGGAATTTAATTCTTGGGTTGAAGAAGTGCTTATGACACATCTCAAACACCCTTCTCTGTTGATACTACATTATTATTCAGTGAAATAGTCAGAGGGGTGACTAACTGAAAAATGCTGACTCATTTTTTTTTTCAGGAGAGCTGAGCACTTAATCTTATGAAAATCTCGGTAAATACAGGTGCTGTAGGTTAAAACACCTCTTAGCAAATGCATCCCTGTATAATGCTGTTCAGTTCCATAATTCTGAAACAAGACCCTATGTTCTATGCTGCCTGTCTAGATAACACTCATGCATAATTTTCTACATTCTTGTTTAAAAGATCTTTTATCTTGTATTTCTGTGAATATCTGCAACCTCACCATCTTTTTGTAATGTAGTTCTGCTAAGGCCCAAGTCAATTAACTTACACATTTCAAACTGAAAAAAACATTTGCAGAACACTTTGAAAAACTTTTTTTTTTTGCTTTTTTAAGTAAATCAAGAATGTTCCTTGAAAATGCCCTCCTTAGAATTATGAATTGTTCTACTTCGATTTCTATTCACAACATTTTTGTTTGTGTATTTACATGATATTTAGTCTTCAGTATATTTAGATATTTTAGGTTTTTTGCAGTTGCTGGTAAACTGAGCTTTAGCAACTGAAGTTCAATTGCCTGTTTTGCCGCTTGTTGCATCTCCCACTTGGCTCAGTACTATTGAAGGAGAATACAGTGAATTCTCCCAGTAAAGGTGTGATCACTGTGGTGAGCAGCATGGCCATGTGCAAGCTCTTGATGGGAAAGGAAGTTACCTTGTATGTTTGAAAACAGGAGGCGTATACAGGTTTTTGTCACATGAATGCTGCAGAAATGTTTTAAATGTAGTCAGTTGATCTGAGAAGGGAAAAGGTAGTGACCAAGTGATGTAGTTCATTTTAGGACTGAAAGAGTGCAGGTCAGCCTTTGGTTCATTTGCAATACAATTTTAGATTTGGAGTTGTTGTGATGTTTCTTCAATATATTTCCAAGCTGTTGATAAATTTTGATGTTACTCGACTCACAAGACTTTTGAAACCACATTGAAATCTTCTTTGGTATTTAGTGGTTTCCAAAGGTGGTTGTTAGGATCCTGAGTCTTATTTTCCCTTTGTTGTATTAGTTCTGTGTCAAGTTTACCTTATTTCATGCCACAGCAACCAAACAGCATGCACACATTGTACTGCTTTTAGTATTATTTTAATTGCTAGTACATTATAAAGACAGTGCAAAGACTTAATAGTATCTATTATATAAACTTAGCATTAAATATCTACTAACCTGTTTCAAATATTGGTTCAATCTTTGTGAATATACTCCCTGTGTTTAAAAATCAAAAAAAGCAGAAAAAGTGATCTTACTTTTTAGTACTCCTGTTGCATTTGAAATCAGCTTTACCTCTTGAAAACCACAATTTCAAGATAACAACTGAGGATGATAAATATACTGTTATAAACCTTACAGGAAAGAGTGAATTTTATTTTCTGAGAGCTCTGTGCTGTCTCTAGAGACTGGACTTTAGGATTCTGTTTTTCTGAGCTTTGCATCAAGAACTGATACTACGTGACGGGTTTGCCTTTCCTTCTTCTGCAGGTAAACTGTTCCACATTGACTTTGGTTACATTTTGGGCCGGGACCCCAAGCCCCTTCCTCCGCCGATGAAGCTGAACAAGGAGATGGTGGAAGGCATGGGAGGAACACAGAGTGAGCAATACCAGGAGTTCCGCAAGCAGTGCTACACGGCCTTCCTGCACCTCCGCAGGTAACAGGGCAAGTTCTGTGCTGAAATTTGTTAGAGCCACCCTAAAGCAGGAGAGAAGAGGAGCAAATGAATCACTGAAATGTTTCTGTTGAAAACATAAAACTTGCTTGAAGTGTGAACGTACACTCAAGAACTTGAATGAAACAAAGGAATGAAAACGTCATAGCGCTGGTGGAGCTTGAATGTAATTGTTCTTCAAGTTAAATCCCCCAGTTTTGTGTGTTTAATAACTTAAATAGCTTTATTTCAGAACCTGAGGGGGGTGTCAAATTATGTATTTCTCTCTTGGATATGTTTTTGCCCTTAAGCATGTTTTCCTCTGGTTATTGATGATCAAGTAACTGTCATTTTAACTCTTAAGTCATTACTCATTTTCTGCTTTATCCTCCTCCAGTTTAGATTACTGATGATCAAATTCTTTGGCTTGAAGCTGACACACACATATGCTTATTTGACTTCAGGTCTTATGGGACAAAAATTAGCTGCTTGTAGTGACAGTCAAGTATGTTAGAAATTTCTTTATATACCCAGAACTGTGGCAGCTCAAACCTCTTTAGACTCTGTGTATCTACAGACCAACAGTTCTATCCTTTAAATTTGGAATCAGCTTCATTCTTCTGCAGTGACTGTATTACTTACCATCAACTTTCTGAGACAAGTAGCTCAGCTTTGTTCTGTTTAAACACAGGTAAGCACTCTTGGTCTGTCCAGGGATTTGATTTAGCACATCTTCAATGGAGATGAAATAATCTCACTTTAATATCAAGATTACATAATGCAAACCTGCAAATACGTGGAAAAAAATCAGTAATATGGAAAACATGTGAAAAGTACAATGTAATATGAAAAGCAGTCAGTCAATGGTACAAAAAAAAAATGCTGCATGTAGTTCTCCACTTGTTAAAAGGAGAAAGAGTAAGGAGTTGGTGTAAGAACTAACATTATTAATGGCTTAAAAGCAATTCAACAACTTGAAAAAACAGTGACATGTTTTCAGCAAACAATACTTGTGGCATCAGAGAACAATTAGAAAGGCTAATGCATATTCCAACTTCAGAATTGCTTAAAGCTGTTTTGTAATGCTTTATTTCTTATTTGTCATATACTTAAATTGTTTTGATTGTTTAAACTTAGCTGTTTCAATGGACAGGTCTGTTGTGTCAGTGAAGGATTATTCATTGAATTAATTTATGTAATGATTTGCTACAAAGATCATCATTAGGGTGGAGTATATCAGTAATTCGAGTATACAACCTAAACTGTAAATCAAGATAGGTTCGTTTTTTATGTCTGAGATTGTAGTTGTAATTATAGTCTCTCCAATATTTGTTCAGCTTAATAGGGAAATATTTTTAAATGGTTCTGCATAAACATCCTTAAGGCTTTCAACAAAGATAGTGTAGGATAATATTAGAATTACTGTAGCTTTAGTTCAAGCAGCTAGAACTAAAAATTATTGAGCTTACTTGCTTATTGAAAAAAAGAATAATTGAATGTGGAACAGCTTAGTTCTAACAGTTCTGCATGTTGGCAGAAACCCACTCACAGATACGCCTTCTGGCCAAGTGGTGTGAAACCATAACCTCTGATTGCTAAGACAAAATGCAAACTATGTCATGTCCCCCAGTTTGTGTTTCGTTTTTGTTGTTTATTTCCCTGGGGTATAACCAGTTCCCTACATACGTCAAGTACTGTATCTCGGTGTTTCATGATTTCTGCTGGAATGGTTGTTGCGTAGTGAAAACAAATATAAGGAATTTAAAAGTTACAAGTGAAACAATAGTTCTGTTCATTGTTCCAGACTGTAAGCATTTTGCCATTATTATCGTGATCATTATTGTGTGGTTTTTTTGTTTGTCTGGGGGCTTTGGGGGAAGTTGGGGAGATGCCTTCTACTTCTTTGAACAGCAGTTATGAGCTGTGTGTTTTTCTCAGCAGTGCTGTAATGAAGGAGCAGCCTCTGCATTCTGAATATGTTGCAGGGCAAGTTGTGGCTGCTATCATTTATGAAAGCCAACTGAAGATGATAGTGATTGGGGAGTATAGGTAGTCTTGTGAAGAGGTGAGCCATGGGGCAATCCCAAGTTACACTGAAAAAAGGCAATTGCATTTTAAACTTAGGAATTTTTGAGTTAGACCAGGTAAACAGGGCCTTAATCTGGGACTGCAAATAACTGTAAACTCTCCTGTCCTTGTCTTGTAGCTTTGAGTTTGGTAGAGTATTTACAGTGTCAACAGCTGAATATTTAGTTGCTTTAGGACATCTATATGCAAAGGAGCCAAGTAAATGTTGAAAAAATAAATAAAGGAATGCTTTGGATTGAGCATTTATTTGAGATATTAAACACTTAAAAACAAAAGTTTCTGTTCTCTGGAAACACAGCAGCGAGAAGTTAAACTTCTGTCTGTTGTGCATTTCTTTCTTGATACATGAGGCCTTTTCTATTGTAGGAGTTATTTTGTTGTATTTCTTAAAGTTTAAGAGCGCTTCATGTTCACGTCATAAGTTAATCAACCTTCAGCGTAGCCAAGTGCTCATCTGTTTTCTAAGTTAGCTTGTACTGAGCTTTGAGGAGAGCAAAGAATTACATGAGAAGGATTTAGGTTTGGATTTAGGTGCTTAATTGAACCTCCTTAAACCTAGGAATTCCTGTCTCCAAGTTTGTTCTGATTGTAAATAGAAGTCAGCCATTCTGGAGGACTTTGTATTGCAGATGTCAGAGATGAGTGATACCACTTGCTTGACAAAGGTGTTTGTTTTTTACAGGTCAGCCCCCTAGCTCAGCAGAATGTCTCCTCTTAGGATGAATTTGGGCTGTCAGTTCACCAGCTGTGAACCTCATGGCATATTTGCCAAAGATGTAGCCTGTAAGAAGGATGACAGTGAACTACTGAGTTATAGAAATGCTGGGGTGAGGGGCAGAGGAGAGACCTGCAGATAATATAGTGAGCAATTCTTTCTTAATTTGAGTTTTTATCTACTCAGTACTACCCCCAAAACTACCTTTCCTTTTTTTTTTTTTTTTAAATGAGGTTCTTCAGATGATCTTATGCTTTAAGAATCAAAAGACCTGATTGTGCAGAACAGAACCAGCTCTTAACTGGCATCTAGCAATGATGACTAGACCTTTAAAATCTTTTTTACAAGCCTCCATCACATAAATAAGTCCAGTAACCCACCTGTAGTGTTCATAAGCACTTATCCTCTATGTGTTTCAAGAGCAAAAGGGACTCAGGGTCAGTTCAAAGGAAAAACTACTACCAATAACCTATGAAGGGACTTGAGAGCGCATACCTGTAAGATTTAAGCATGTTTAAAGTGAGATTTGTTTGTTTGAGGCAAGTAGGGGGAAAAAAAAAATCATTACTATCTGTGACATGTGTTTCTGGCAGCAAAGCAACTTGACTACCAGGTTTCTTATCCGGGTCTGAAGCAGAATGGTAGAGTAACTCTTCTACTTTTCTTTTAACTTGTGATAAAAGTGATTTGCCTCAGCGAAAGTGAAGCAGAACGGCTGAAACAAATTAGACACTGAAGATTTCTGGCCAAACAGTTTATTTTAAATGCTTGTGTTATAAAACCTTAAATCTTATACTGGAATGTGTTAGGTAGTGCTAGTTCCAGGTAATAATTAAGTGTCAGGAATGTTTGATTGAATGACACTTTTCTAGAGAGGTGTTTTGTTGAGCAGTATTTATTTTGTAAAATATGCCCATGAAGCAATCATTTTGTATAGTTAAATTACTTTGTACTTGCAATTGTCAGCTTATATACGTTCAGCAGCTTCCTAATAAACAGTTTTTGCTGCTAAGAATTCATTTTCTGTCATCTGTGAAGTTCCTGACGCTCTTAGCAAAACAATATTTCAAATTTTGAGGTCTGTTACATATGTTGTCTCTTTAAGAGAACTAGACCTCTTTGCAGAGGAAGGGGAGTTTCAGTTTATGTTGAACAGCTTGAAAATTATCCTTTCAAAAAGCAACTTACAGCTAACTGCCTTTAAGGGCAAAATGGCTTTCTTTAAAAAAAATAGTCCTGAGTGCTCCCAACACCATTTCAAAGCTGAAAACTGTTCTCTGCCTTGTCTGTTTTAATGGTTATAGATGACATATGCACTTCCTAAGTGTAGATGCTACCACTGTTATTGGAGCTTAACTGAGCAAGTGAAGACTCCGATCTGGTTAAATATTTAACTTGTTATGTCAAAAGCCCTTACAGTGACTTGAAAAGTCATGTCTTGTAATTATGAAGAGTTCAGCTCTTTGAATGCTAATTTATATCATCCTGCTGTATCACTTTTTAATAAAAAATAACCTTTGAATCAGTATTCTAGCAAATGTTTGTCCTACTTGAGGTAGAAAATGGCATTAAATCTTAAAATATATGAAATCACAGTTTATATTTGATGTGTCTCTGAGTAAATGTTCCAGTAATTTTAGAAAATTATAACAAAATCAGGGCAATTTATTCAGTTTTGACTGTGTGAGAAAGTTTGAGGGTTAAACTTTGATGATTAATGTCAATATCTTATGTTCTTAGCATAAATATATTCAATTAAATGTTGCAAATGGATCTCTGAAGAATTACCAATTCACTCTTAAGATGATGAGTTCTTAAGTTGTTTACCAAAAATGTCTTTTTTACAGTTTACAAAGTGTTTTACGTAATTTACTCTTCTGCTTAGGTACTCCAACTTGATCTTGAACTTATTTTCTCTCATGGTGGATGCCAACATTCCAGATATTGCTCTTGAACCTGACAAGACTGTAAAAAAGGTAACTGAATAACTTTTCTTGTCTTTTGGCAACCCAGGTTATCTCATTAAGAAATGTTCAGTGTGATGACTTATTTGTATCTGACCTGAGAACACTTGCTACCATTTAGGAAATTTTGATCAATTTCTAGAATCATTGAACTTAAAGATAGGAGAGGGTACTTTGAGACCACTTAACACATCTGCCCATAAATACAACATGGCTTTTTATCATCCCTGCAATAGTGCACAGTCTGCCCTAGCACTGTGTTCCAAGGGGTATTTGAGGTAAGAACAGTGTTCCAACCTCATCAAACCTTTGATAAGCAAAGCAATCAACACTGACTATATCATGAAAGGTTGTTCCATCTAGTCCAGAGTCCTGTAAGTCATGGATGGTTTTATAAAACCAGTGTGCTGAAGGTTTGAAACCTGTAGACTGGTATATCTTCATCACCAAGACATTTTTTTTTATTGTGAAAACAGACTGATGTCCCATAATTCTGACTTTGTCCCTCTACTCTAGCTTGAGTCATTCTTCTCCATTTGGTATTTGAGCAAAAGTTGACATGGAAAATACTGGATCCCTGTTTGTCTAGATTTCATTGCACTTACATTTTAAACAAATGTTGGCTCTCTTATAATCTCATTTATAGTGAAGGGCTATCTATTTTAATTCCACAAAGGACTTTGTGGAGCCTCTGTATCCAATGGAAATTAGTTCAGTGTAATTTTTATTCCAGCAGTGGATTTTCTCTAAAAAAAGGTTGTTCTTCATTGTTTTCAATAAGCTATGAAAGCAGAGATTCAGCATCTTTAAATTAATATTTCATGTTCTAATATAATTTCCCTAAAGAAAACTAAATTGTGACTCGAACAAATTTTTTCTTTTGCCTTCAAGAATCTGAACATTTTTGTTCAGACTTTCTTGGTTTCAGGCTGATACATGTAGAGTTCATGTAGCTGTTCAATTTCACTTCCAGGAAGGCTGAGCTAGCCACAAATGCTATGTTTTGTGGTAAGGATGACAGCCCTCCCTCCACATGACTGTTTTCTTGAGAAAATGACAGCTAACTCTTTTTCTATATCAATGTTTGAACCTCACCTCTGTCCCTAAATGCCCTACAAAGACTGAGTAGGTAACTCACATAGAACATAGGAGATAAAAATCCTAAAGTAGCCAACTGAAATGGTTCAGTACCTACCAAGTTCTGGGAGTAACTATGTTTTTGTAGAGACACCTTCTTTTGCAGGAAGAGACCTTCCTAGCAGTATGCAACTCCTGTCTATGAATTTTATTTTTATACAGACTTGTTTAGTTCTGGCTACCCACTGGAAAAATGCGTGATATACAGTAAGGGAGGGGAAGATTTTTTTTTTTAATTGCAAAGTCTACATAAATCCTAGGAAACTTGAAGTATGTAACTACAGGCAGAAAAGAGGCTAATTTTTGGGAAAGTTTGTTGTTGACTGAAATAGTCATCAAGAAACCAAACAAATGGTTTCATTGAATTCCAGAAGTGCTGGTTCTTTCATGTTTACATCAGTATATTTGAGACTTGCTGTGCATTTTAATCTTACTTACTATGTATTCAGAGTTCCCTGTCATTTGATCATAGAATCCCAGAATGGTTTGGATTGGAAAGGGTCTTAAGATTCATCTTATTCCAACCCCCTGACATTTCAGGGACACTTTCCACTAGTCATGTGACAGTGTTCATTCTTGCCTTGAATGCTCTCTGGTGAACTCTGATATGTTTTTATGAAACAGAATTTCCCAGTGCTTGCTAATGAACATGCAGTATCCTTGTTTCTTATTAGTATCTTGGCATTGCATTTTTTGGTAGTAAACTCTCTAGAAGTGCTGTCCAAGGGTATGTGCTTCCTGTAATTAATGGTAGTAGGACATCAGGTTCTGTAAAATATAGCAATGTTTGAGTATTTCAGACACTTCTAAAAGTCTTTTACTCCATGTAAATTTCCCATATAATTTTCTTGAAATAAGAAATCATAATTTGTTACAGAATTGAAAGCCAACAAGTCTTTTCTACAGTTGAGAAGTATGTTACAGTTCACTGATATACAGTAGTTAAAATCAAGATTATGTAAAGCATGATGGCGTTGTGTGCAACTGGAGGTCATGGAAGGAAGCAATATCTAAAAGGAAGTTGTGAGAGCTGTGAATTAGATCCATGTGGTTACTTCTAAATTCCATTACAAAGTATAAATAATAGTGCCTTCTTTGCATGAAAAGCGTAGTTGTTGTATGACAGATCACTATTAGATCAAATGCAACAATTAGTTACTGGGTTTTTAACTCTGGCAGTGACTGCAGCTTGGTTAATTGTGGCTTTTACCCTCATGTAAGTTCAAGGCTGTCTATTCACAGAGGCTTTAAAATGTGTTAAGAGCTAGAACTGAAGCAGTAAGGCAAGTGCTTCTGACAAGGAATGCAAATCCCTTTCAAATGTTTTGAGAGGAAAAGATCCTGGGTCCTCTAAGTTAGTTGAAAGTGTGCTTGTTCCTTTAAAAACCAAAAGAAGACCCGCACAATAATGTATTGTCAGAAAGATAGCCAAGTTGTTCAGATCTCCCAAGTATTTTTATTTTATGTAAACTTTTTTTTTTTCCTGACTGCTCAGCTGTTTTTTACCACTATTAGCAGTTCAGATGTAGGCTTTTTGATTCAAAATCAGCCTTTGATTATACTCCCTAAATTTGTGTAAAAAATAATACATGATATGGGATCCCTAAAGATGAAATGAACAGAGGAACTTTCCATAAAGCAGTTGTTGATATTGTAATCTACTGGATGCATATAACAATGTTGAAAGCTTATACTACAGTAATTGTTTTGTTTAGTTCTCAATTTTGGGGTTTACTGTTTTACTGGGAAAAGAAACCCAAAAAAGCAAAAACAAAACCCAAACCAACCAACCAAACCAAACCAACCAAAAAAACCCAAACAAACAAGAGAAAAAAAGAACCAAGAATCACAAGAAAACCAGTCAACAGATGTAAGTGGGCTAGAATCAGAATCATCTTAACCCCTTATAAAATGGGGAATAGTTCATTTAGTTAGAAAACTTGGTTTGGGTATCTTTGTTAGTCCATCTCAAATCATTTATAAACTTTGTTAGTACTACTGAAAAAAAGGAACAAGGTGTCTTGCATCTCTTGGGTTGAGTGGCAAGTTCGTTCAGTCATTTAACAAGGTAATACTGTACCTTGTTGTAGGAAAATTGAATAAATGCTTTCAGCATCTCAATTGATTTTTATTTTTTTCCTTAAAGCTTTAACAAAAAATCCATATATATATCAACAGACTCAAATTAGGTAAAGATTCATTTTGGACTGACCTGCAGAATTAAATTACCTTTGATGTGTGAGACAAGTCAATAGCCATTTCAGCCGTGGTATCCCTTTCAGCGGAGACAAAGGTGGAGATTTACAAATGTTTCTGTATCTAGGAAGGTGTCCTGGTAAACAGTGTAGGTGGAAGTTCATAGACAGCATTTTCCTCATTGGTGCTGCGGTACCACTCACAGTGATTTTTGTAGAGCCCTCCTTTTGGTCCACGTTCACTGGAGCCAGTGAGGCTCTGGTCTCACAGGCATCTGAAGTCAAGTCACTGGAGTAACTAGTTAGGTTACCTTTACCTATATTTTCAGATTAATCAGAATACTAATTTTATAATTAAACTGCATGGAGAATGATGGTAGAAAAAAAATTCTTTTTAAACAAAGGACTGCTTACTGAAGTATTGTATATATTACATATATTGTAATGCCTTTTGAAGTATTATACTGCAGTTATTTTGTCAAACAGTTTGTTTGGCATAAAGATCTTTGGTACTGGAATTTTAGTAGGTGTAGCTATACTGCTGTTATCAAGTAGGCATGAATTACTCTAAATGTTATTTCTAAAGAACGTTTCTTTTCCGTGTTAGATGGTAGCTCAAGTTCAAGTCTAATCTTTATCTTCACAAAGAGACACCATGTATCATCCTCACTTCCAGTAGCCAGGGAGGTGCTTTATGTTGCAGAAAGTATCTACCTGCTGGTGAAAATACAATCAGATGTAAAAACGTGCTGATGAGTAAAGCTGCCTTTGGAAATAAAATATTTTTTGTATTCCTCTTTCCTAAACTTTCTGCTGAGGTCTTAGAGCCAGAATGGAAGTTTAATCTTAGTAATCACATGCATATTCTAAATAAACATAAAGTTTGCATCTATCATAGGGTAATGATGGCTAGAGTGAAGTAAATTGAAAAAAGAACAAAGAATACTATTGACATGGTCCATGTCTCAATTTCTTGTACACTCTCCTGTCATTTCCTGTGGTATATAGATGTATTATTACAGGATGCTCACTAGTTAGACTAGTTAAGAGAACATGGTTGAAAGTCAGCAATCCTCAGACTTTTCTTATGTGCAGACAAGTAAGGAAAACAAGTAAGATCATAAAGAAACTTATACAGAGCATGTCCTCTTCAGTGAGGCATTGGATGATTTGAGTTGTGATTTCATTTTTTTTTTTGCTTTAAGAATTTAAGACTCCTATGATAAATGAGACGTTTTAGAAAAAAGTGCAGAAAGTATTCATAAGGAATATCACTGCTAACCTGGGGAACAAAAGGGAAGTCAGGTTCTTTATCTTTCTTTCCACAGTAATTTTTCTTTTCTCTTTTGCAAAATACTGTCTACTATCTAGTAACAGCTTGACATCCCAGGAAGCTCATGACAGAATGTAATTGTATAATCAAGCTTAAAATCTAACTAAAGGCATATTGCCCAGGTGTTGTTTCTGTCTAAGAGTGTTGAAAAGTCTTGGGAGAAATGCAGATCGGGCAAAGTCAAAATTGGAACAGCAGCTTGTGTCATGTGTAACTTTGTGCAAAATAAATTGCACCTCTGACATGGTTTATGGCACCAGTGTGTTCCTGTCCTCCTTGAAGATAGTTTCACATTCTTCCTGTTCAAAAGACAACAAACTCTACAGAAACTGATTTTGCCTATCAGAGAAAAGTGGCAATGGCTATATTTTTTTTTTCCTGCTGGCATGAAAAGAAACAAACTCCCTATGGCTTCAACTGGAGATGTGGATTTAGAGCACACCAAAAATTGACATTCCCTTCTTACGACATTGCATAACGTTTGTTTTCAGAAATTAAATCAGTGCTGACCTTAACAATGCATTCCCACAGCTAAAATTGGACTGACAATGAGTGAGTCAGCATTGTCCTGATAACAAACAAAGCTCTGTTTCACAACTGTTCTTGGAGAATGCGTGGAAAAATGTTTATCCACTACTATCCCCTTGCAGTGAGTATACCCAATATTTATAGATAGATAGGCTAGTCCCTTTCAGCTGTAAGAAAAGCTTGTTGTACTGACTCACTTGCCTCATTCCATTTTTGATCACTACTTTTCCCCACAGAAAAAAACGTGAAAACAGGGATTACCAGCTGCACAAAATCGTTTCCATCCTCAGACCTCCAGAAATCGCCTTCAAATTCCTATTTAGTTTCATAGCAAAAAGCTTGTCAATTTTTGACCAAGAAAAAGTAGCTACAGAGCTTAAAATTAGTTGTCTTTTTGATCCTTTCATCTCCTTTTGTCCTCTCCATACTATTTATAAGGAGAGCTGTCAGTATAGTGTGTTTCATCTCATGGTTCACGACACCATCTCCTACTGCCACTCTCTGATTTAGGCTTTTCTGAAAACCTGCCGTGGCTCAAAAATGTCACAAAATGAAATTAAATTGAAAAGTAGCAGGAGATTCTCCCCAGTTTGCCTCTCCTTTTCTGTGGCCTCTGAGGTAATTGCCTTTAAATTTTCCACTCTTCGCATATGCTTTTCAGTTTTTCAGGAAAAAGGCAGAGCTGAAATCTTTATATTGACCTGTCAATGCATAACTGATAATACAATGAAGTTATCCCCACACTCACTTTTTTTTTTTTTCTGCCAGTGCTCCTTGTTTTTCTGTTTCCAGCACAGCTGCAGTGCTAATTGCTAATTGTTGGGCTTTTTAAAATTAGCCAGTGCTATAAATCCTAAGTAGTAATGACTAAAATCTAGAGTCAATTATGTAGCCAGTTTTGCGTAAGGAAGAAGTAGACCATCACTCTTCAGATGTAGCTAATGGATTCAGCATTGTCACCTCCTAACAAAAAAAGCTTTTGATTTTTCAACAGGAAAGCCAGATGGTTTCTATCTGTCCTTCATAGCAAATTTGACCTTTAAATGAGAAAACATCAGGGACCAGTGATTCATTGGCAGACAAAGGACTCAGCAGGCATTAAAGGACAGTGTCCTAATTGCCTGAGCTGTGTTTCAGATGCCCATTGATTAAAGAAGGTTCTACAAAGATGCTGCATTACAGGAGAGGTTATTGTGAGCACAGGCAGCACAAATACCTGGCTCCGTGCAAGCAGGAGGTAACTGCTGTCTGTGAAAGTGGCCCCATTCAGTTTTGACAGTGCCTTTGGATACACACAGAAAAGGCTAAAATCAGACTGCTCAGAAGAGAGGAAAATCCCTCTGTGGACTGGAACACTGGGAGCACCCTCTGTGTTTCCAAGTCTGATGAGGGGTCATCCCCCTTGATAAGAAAAAAATCACTGTGGTTATTTGGAAACTAGCTAGAAGAGGGAGCAGACTTTTTTTGTTCCTTAAAAACTGAATATATCAAAGTAAAATTATTCTTATTCTACAGGTATAAATGCTGAAGCAGAGATGTGACTGGAGGTATAGAAAGAGTTTCTGAGCTAGTTTGTTCTTAAGCCTGAGCTAAATTTCCTTTCTTTTTTTTTTTTTTAAGTCTGGCTTATAGTGAAACTCCTGCTGCTCTTTCCTGCTCCTATGTCCTCCCCAGTCAGTCAATGGATAATTGAGAGTTGAGTTCCCAAGTTAGTGAAATGGAAAGGACCTCTAACTTGGAGCTTGACAAGCCTTTTTAGGCAGTGATTTTCTGTCCCTTTTCACCTGACTGAAAATGCAACTGTTTGTTAGAAGGTGGCACTAGGAAACCTTCCTGATGCCAGTAGGAAATTTACATTTAGAGGAGAAATAAACTCCGTTTTGCTTGATTAGAGTATGTTTGTTTCACTAGTCATATTTTCTTGCTGCTCTAGGGAGGTTTATTCTTTGTAAAAGTGTCACATTGCCACAGAGCTTATTTTGCTTCGGCAGACATTCATCTCTGTGTCCATTTGGGTAATGATGCTGCAGCTGCACGCCCAGCTTTGCTGTTTCTAGGTTGTTGATTTTTCGTATATGTTAATTCATTTAAAAAAAAAAAAAAAGTTGGAATAAACATCACAACATGAACAAAGTGTTAGAACACTCTTGTATTCCTGTTGCTTTACATCGCACTCTCTAATTGACTGTAAGTTTTTGGCCAGCATGATGAAATTCTGAGCTAGAATAGTCTCATCTCTGTGTACTGTAACAGCTGAAACCTTGATTTTCACAGAAGTTCAATTTAGAGATGTTCTCTAACATCTTTAGTACCTTCTATTTCAAAAACAAAAATTAGAGAAGCCTACATGGGCTTGTTTAGAAACTGCAGTTTGTTCAATTCAGCCCTTGAAAACAAAGGCTGTTGTTGGTATAGTGTTCCAAATGAAATTGTTCATGCAAATAAAACATCTGAATAGTTTGTGCTGTGAGCTGTTTAGACTGCAAGCAACACGGAAAGCAAGAAAGTATTCTACTGAAAAAGATGGAATGTGATAAGGGTTAAGCAAAGCATTTAATGCCAATTTCTGCTACATGAATTTTGGATACTGAGTGCTGGTAAGAATTATAAGGCAAAGCAGTAAAAATAATCATGGAAACATCAGCAAATACTCTTGTTTTCTTTTTTTGGCCATAAATTGATCTTTGTCTGAGGTTTTAGTTGTGATGACATCCAATGTATATTATGACCTAATGGATACTGAAGTTTGTCTCTATAAGCAGCTGATTTTTCGATGAGTAATCCCATACTGGTGTGATAAAATTATATAAAACACAAGTAGTGCTGCTTAATATTGCTGGAAGAATAAATACTAGAGCAGCTACCAGTCTTCAGAATGGCTGACTTGCAATTTGTCTGAAACCTAAACAAGGTTGAGAAAGGGTTCTCATATGTACATCTTCTATGTCACCTTAAAATGCACTACTAACCTTCCTCAGTAGTGATGAAATGGAGAGCTTCATGAGTATTCAGAAAGTGTGGATTTGGATGCTGTCTTGAAGATGATAAAAGCTTCCACAGAATTTTTAAAAAGTTCATCTTAACCTTGAGCCCTAAGTATCTAATCAATTTTAGGTAATATTTTAGCAGTGAGAAGATGCTTTCTAGTGAAATTGAAAAAAATTTCTGAGTTTAATATGATTCCCATGGCCCATATTGTACAGTAGATCAAATCTGAGGACAAAGAAAAATAAAAATCCATACAAATCTACTCTTTGGTGAGAGAGAAAGGGAGTCCTGTGGTTAAGGAACAAAAGACCTAAGTGAAAATCTTGCAGCTTTACAAGAAAGTGCACTTACCCATGTAAGCACTATTCCTGACTGGGTTTATGTGTGATATCTCAATCCTAAGCCTGTCACACTTCTGAAAATGCAAAATGCCCGAAAAGGGTAAACCTGGGGAGATTTATTCAGCGGAATGAAGGCACTGGCCTGCCATTACCTCAGACCTTTAACTACATTTTTTTATAAGATTAGTGTGTTCTTGAGTATTTCATCTCTTCTTTTTACCCTCATGTTTTTTGTACTTTACACAGCTCTGTGGGCCTGACTGGGAGTTTTCTATGAAATCAACTTCATAAACACACTTGGTGTCCTTTTCCAAACAATATTAATTCTACTTCTCCTTGAAAACACTTCAAACAAAATTATAGTCCAAATTTATTAGCAGTTAGCAATGCCCATTATTCTGGCACATGTTATGCCCTTCCCCTCTCAGTTAACTTTGTGCTGGGATAATGGTGTGAAGTAGTGTTTCTTTCTTTTTGTTACTGTAAAATACATTTTTTTCCCATGTTTTGGCTTATCTTGCTAAGTTCCCATCCTATGTGGGATTCTGCTGCAGATGATGATCAGCATTTTCTTAGCTCATCATCAGATCAGCAAGTAAGTAATTTATATTTTCTTCTGAACTGTCCCTCATGATCTCTTCCTCTTATAATTTTTGAAAAATAAAAGCTCTACCTTCATAACAGACAGTAGCTTTCTCACAAGGCGCTTTAAATTTTACTGAAGGATAGTAAAATTTCTAGTCACTCAGTTTCATATAATTCTGCAATCCTCTTGTTTTTCAGTTTATTACTAAACTATCCACTCTGCAGGTGGATAGCAAGTGGACAGTTTTAATTTAATTTCAAGTTGAATATGAGTACCTGCATGGACTCTACTTGTTCATTCAACCTTTTCATCCTTGAATGTTCAAGTTCTTCTGTTGAGACCTAATGTTAAAAACCAGTGTTTGTATATGGTGTGGGGTTTAAAACTTCCTTTTCTGGAAACAAAGCAAAAGTTTAACCAGATTCATCAAATATATTTCTGTTCTATTTAACAAATACTAAACTAAAGCTGTGCTGTTGATTTAAATATCAAAGTGACAACTCTAAGTAAATCTTCAGTTGCAATATCTTTGATACCTTCATGGTGGTCATCCTTCATAGGTGTGTAGAATGACATAATTGTATAACTCATCATCATTATTCAACCCCCAAAGTCACCTGTATTTTTAACACTGTGCAAAAATCTCTTCCTGGTTGGCCTCCTCTGTGAGAAAATACTGGCTCTTAGAATACATAATTTACATTGGAACTCAGAGATTTCAAATAAGAACTACTGTTGGTTTTCCTACAAGAACTAGAAGTCAGTTGCTGCTCTTGCAGCTCAAAAAGTAATTTATAATTCTGCTGTGTTTGTTCTCATCCAGCAGTCAGTTTAAGTGTAGGGCTGAAAAACTTTCATGCAAAGATCTGATGCTCAGCAGCATTTGATCCTGCTGTTCGTTGCAAACTGATTTTAAGATCTAACCATGGGTAAATTTCTTTGCACATACATCAGTGTGCCAGTGTGTTTCATAGGAAGTGGGTTTAATTAGTCATTAATTCCATAGAATTAAGCTGCATCTTAATATCCCTAACTGCAGGAATTCTGAGAAGGTCTTCCATGAGCAAATTAGAAGATTGCTGAAGTGTTTGATTACTAGAGTTGTGTAAAAGATCGTTACGGTGTTTTTTTCCTTTTTTTTTTGAAACCTGGAGTGAGCAATTTTCCTGAATTCTCATTAACATCACCTTTTCTGTGAGCATGGAAATAGATCTGAAAGAAATCTGTGCTGTAATTTGAGGAGGTATTTAAGCTTGTGCATAATTGCAAGCATGTGAATAGTCCATTAACTTCAGTTGGATTCTACTGCGTGCGTCATTGGCTGTCTAAAAACTTCTGATATGTCTGTGGGAGATAATAAACCTCCTTCTCATGGTGTTTGTTACGAAGATAAAAGTTCTATACTATTAGCCTGAAATATCTGCTGAATCTCTCCCTGGTATATGCTTTGTTGAAAGTTTGAACTTTTTCTGTTAAATCCATTCTTTCATGTTGATCGAACTTCTTTTTGAGAGGAAGCTGAGGAAAAACTCAATTTATGCTTGCTTCCAACATATCAGTAACAGAGTTATAATGGTATTTTGAGTAAAGCAACTTTATGATCATAGAGCTCTTTTCCAGCCTAATCCATTGTATGATTCCATGATCTTTCCAAACTTGGCAGGCTAACTTAGACATTTATTACAGCTCTGAAGGGCACTATTTTATAATAGGTTGCCTTTGAAAGGAACACAGAGTTACACTAAACTGCGTTCTTGGAGCATTTTTGCTGTCATAAAGAGCGTGGTTGAGTATGTGGTATCCTTGGTGCACAGAAAGCATACAAAATAGTAAGAAAAGGCTGATCATCTCACAAATTTGACCTTATTAAGTGCATTGTTGAAATATTTTGGCTTACATTTTTTTCAATGCCTGAAGAAAAGGGAACATATGGAAAACGTTTAGGAAAGACTTGATTCCGTCTTACAGTTAGTCTCCTTAGCCACAGCTACAAGAAGGTTAAGAAGCAATGTAAATCATCTGATATTTGCCTACATGAGGGAGATTTCTGATTGACAACTCTTTAATAGAAAAAGTTTTGATGAGCTCAACTGTTTGAGATGGAAATTGGACAAATTCAGATAACAAATAAGTCACACTTGTTAAATAGGACAATTAATCATTGAAACAATTTACTGAGGATGTGAAACATTCCGTCTTTGTATAAAGATACCATAAAGGAGATTCTCGTAGATAAAGTAGAAGATAAGTACCTGGTGAAAAAATTGTGTGATACCATTTTATCTAGTTCATTATGCAGGAGGCTGAAGTGCTTGAATGTGATGGTCTCCAGAAGAGCTCATGTCATTTGAGATTTATCTTTATGGGAATAAAGCATGTTACTGGGTAGCAACAATAAATTTTCTGCAACTAATGTGAATTTGCTGGGCAATTTACATACTGTGATTAGCACTGCTTTGCAAGGTAACAGGTACTTTGAGGGGATAGTATTGATTAGGCAGTGCTCACATCTAGACTTCTCAAGAGAAATTCGAAAGGGGAAGGGGATAAAATCAAGCTCAGTAGAGTTAAGGCTGGGTAGCCCTATGTGATAGAGAGTGCTGCCATCTGGATCAATTCTGAAAAACTGCCATGGAATTAGTTGGGAGTCACAGAAAGGCCCCTTCATTAATGTTCTTGGCTTTGCCAAGATGGAAATAGGGAAGTATGGATGTTGCTGTATTCTTAATTGTAGTGCATTGAGCTTTTAATTCATACATGAAATGTGTTACTGGAGCAATGATTAAACCATGTTGCTGTCAAAAGAAAAAACAATGTGAGCGGTAGCAGTATCTCCAACTCCTTGTGGATGGTGGATACAATCAAAGTTAATGAACTTCACACCCACCCCATAAAGGTCAGTTTTGAGAGAGTTGATTTGCTCACCCCTTCCTCTGATTCTTTATTCTTTACTTAACTGCCTTACAGTTTCTAAAAGATGGTGTTACAGCCTGAAAATAGGTGTAGAGTAAGGAAGTGTTACACCTTTTCAGAAATTATTAGGGTCATCCACACTCTTCCAGATTTGTATTTAATGTGCCAGGCTGTGTGTTTTATCTCAAGTGGCATTTCATTTTTAGTAAATGTTGAGTATTTTCTCTTTTTTTCTCGTACCACTTCAGTTCTGCTTAAACTTGTATGTCCAAGTACTTCCCTTGACTTTCTGGCCTTGAACTTTGAAATTACTAGTTGAGGCCTGTTTCTACCTTATTTAAACACCAATTTTCATGAAAGGCTTTGAAATAGGTGTTTCGCACAGCACTGTAAATTTCCAGCAACCTGCTGTAACTTAGAAGTAAAACAGAGATTCTCTACTAAACTTCCTTTGCTGAAATCACTTTGTCTGCTGCTGTATACACACATAGCACAGTGCATGTTTTAACTGTTGGACTAATTTTAGCCATTTCTGCCCATTCCAGGTGCAAGACAAGTTTCGTTTGGACCTGTCTGATGAGGAAGCTGTCCATTACATGCAGAGTCTAATTGATGAAAGTGTTCATGCCCTCTTTGCAGCTGTGGTGGAACAGATACACAAGTTTGCACAGGTGAGATACCTTCTGCTCAGTTGCTGGTCTGTGTGAAAGCTGAACAAGGTGAGAGGTTGCAAGGGGTTGAGTTTGAGACATAACTTCACTGTCTGTGATGTCTCTTTTAACTGCCAGGACTGGAGAACAAACTTCGTAATGATCCTAGAAAAAGTTGGGAAGTACCTTAGCAAATATACAGGTTCTGTCACCTGGGTTAGGGTAGTTCCTGATATCAATCCTGGCTGGAGGATGAAGAGATTTAGAGCAGCTCTGTTGAGAAGAACTTGAGTTGCTGGTGAGTGAGAGACTGGACATGACCCAGCCATGAGCACTCCCAGCCCAGAAAGCAGAGTGTGTCCTGGGATCATTCCCAACAGTGAGGGCAGCCTGGCAAGGGAGGTGATTCTGCCCTTCTGCGCTGCTCTGGTGGGACCCCACTGGCAGTGCCACCTCCAGCTCTGTGCTGTCTTACTGCTGGCCACTGTAAGACAATAAAATACTTGATTCTCATGCTAACAAAACCATGTTCACAAAGGCATTTCTGCTTTGAATTTACAGTGGTTTTTTTTTTTCCCTAAAACCATCTGACATTTGGTTTGTGTTTGCCCAGGATTTAAGATATTACACTGTTTGCCTTAAGTATTAGACTCATGACAAGAAATGGAATTAAGAGAAAAAATGAAACTGCTCTGAAAAACCAGTCATTATCCCAGTTGTTTTTATTGATTCTTTCTTCAAAATGCTCATCAAATTCTGATACAAACTGAACAGAACTGTTTTTATGGCTATCCATTTTGCTAAAGATCTTCTGTTGTTGTCTTCAAACCTAGTTTTTATTTTGAAGAATTGCACTGTATAGTGCAGAATAAGAAGAAAAATGTCATTTACATCTGTATATATATTGAATAAAGGTGATCTTTTATGTGATTTGAAAATGATGTGAAATTTGTTGTCATTCACAATGGGTTACTTTGGTCTTTGTAATTTCATAACACAAAGTGAGAAATGTCTGGCATCTGTCTTGGAGTTCAAATAAAAAAAAAAGACATTACAAAGATTCAAGATCAAAATTTTAAGTGCCTCCAATATATGTGTAGATCTTTTTTTTAATCATGTACAATCACTTTTTTTAAGACATGTCTTTTTACTTCGTTGGCTTTAGGTGACTGCCAAACTCTCCCAGAAAATTGTTATTTCATTTGTGAAGCTTTGTTAGTAAGTCAGAGTTTACAGGTTTGATTTAAAAGACCTTTACTTTTTCCATTCAGACTTGTTCTTGCTTGATCTTTCTTCAGCACTTACATCTGCTTTTAAAATCTCAGGACAGATTGTTCAGAATATTTAAAAGTACCAAAGAATGTCATCCCTGGCTTCTATGGGATGGGCCTTAGAGCAGCCTGGTCTAGTGGAAGTGTTGCTGCCTATTGCAGGGTTTGGAACTAGTTGATGTTTAAGGTCCTTCCAAGCATTCTATGATTTCAGCTCCCAGGAGTGATGTTCTAAGCAACAAGCTGATACATACAGCAGAATCTTCATATTTTTAGGAGTTAAAAAGCAAGCTTAAAGTGCAAATTACACTTTGGATACCAAATAAGCAGATGTCATAGTCACTGCTGTAGGCCTGATCTAGTTGTCTCATTTTGGGGGTTTTACCTCTCCAGTGGCCCATGCTGAACTGCAGCACACTCTTGGGGGTTGTGTTTGCTGAGGCCCTGAACTCCCCTTGTGCACTGCTGCAGAGTGTGCAAGCTGCGTGCTTTTAGCTTTCCTTTCTGCTTTTGGCATCTGCTGCCTACAATGAAAACAGTTGTGTGTTGCTTTGTAAGTGCTTAGGGCATCTCTTGACTCCGTGTGATGTAGGATTCTTCTGCTAGTTTTAGAGTTCCAATTATTGCCTTCATTCATGCTCTAAAAACAATTACACTTACAGGCTTGCCCCTGCAAGGATACTGGATGCTTGCAAGTGTGAGGAGGATGCAAAAAGAATAGTCACAAATTAATTAGCTGCTGACAAGTCTTAAGAATCTGAGCTCTATTCATGTATTATAAAAAAAAAAAAAAAACCTTACAAAAAATTAATTGAAATTAAGTGTAATTAATGTCTATTTCCTTTATATTACAAGTGAAATAGGACGCTTTTTAGTGATATTTAGTACCCCTTTGGTCAAAATCATTATCATTCCTTTTTGTCCGAGGCTGTCTTAAGAATTTGCTGCTGTAGTCTTCATGGAGTCTGTAAATCGTTAAACAAATGAACAATTAATGGGTCATTGAATTTGCTGTAAAGGGGTCATCTCACACAATGGGCAATTGAAGCTTTCAATTTGTTCATTTATAATTCTGCATTGAATTGCCAATGGTCTTGCTCTTAATAGTATTATAAGTCGTCAGAAAAAAACCCCAACACTACACAGGTGTTATGACACAAGTGTAAAAACAGCAGATTTGGCTTAATGCCACATAATATTTAATTTTAAATGCTCTTCAACACCTTTTTTGTTTATCAATAGATATTTATTCTCTTACTGCCTCCAAAATAGGCCAACAAGGCATCTGTGCAGTCTACTGCAACACTTAAGAGCTTTTTAATAAGGTTGGCTATTACAGTAACCACAGTGTTTCAGTATTCTGTATGTCACTCTGTAGTAAGTTAAACGCTTGGATAAAGTACTCAGGATGTTTTGGAATCAGGTCCATATTGTTCTTTTGTAACAATATTGTAAATTGAGTTCAGTTTACTGCTGTGTTATGCAGCCTTTGAATTAGTTTCTAATGTATCTCTAATCTGTTATTTTATCAGATATTTTACAGACCATTTTATGCAGTACTTGTCTCCTTAACAGTTATCTAAAAAACATTGTCTGAAAAGTAAATAAATCTAACATTTAGAATAAGATAACAGTGTTGTACAATAGCGCTCAAGAGGAGGAAGAAGTGCATACCAATTTTAATCGATACTAACAAAGACTGGATAGCCATTTCTCCCTGGAGAGTCATTTTCATTGTAGCAGCATTATTTATTTCTGCAGAGGAAGGAAACAATCTCCAGTTGAAGTGTCTAATTTCACATTTTATTTCCCATGTAAATTTACAAATCAAGTCTGTTGCATTTAGGGGTGATGTTAAGCAGTGATTAGAAAAGTGAAATTTTGTGGGTTATGGGATGTACCACCAAAAGTGTAGCTGTACAGCTTTGGGGTTTTATTAATGCTTGATTGCTTAGGAGCAAACTCAGTTACTAAGTTGTGGAAGTTCATGGCTTTAGAATATCTCCAAACTGCAATCCCAGTGCTGCTGCATCCCAGAATGCAGGGACCTCAGGACAAGGCATATGTTTCTCTTCCTATTGGATGCCACAATAAAATAGGGAATGTCTGTCAGCAGAATTGTGTGGATTAACTGAAATAATTTGTCAAGACATAGATAGAGTCGGTTTCCATGCTGTTTTTTCTCTTAAAGGGTCATGAAAATCATCTACCACTAGCCATTTCACCATTCTTTTAAACACAGAATTCCATTTGCTCAAAACATTTGTTCTTCGAGAGTAGTAAATAAGGTTGAATAAACTCTGTTCTATGTGTTTTTTCTTTCAGTATTGGAGAAAATAAACCTTTTGCCTACACATGGTGGAAACAAACAAATGCTCAAGAAAGAGACTTTCTCAAGCCATTGTGGACTTCACCAAGCAGCTTTGGAAGGAAAAAGCTGCAGATTTAGGAATATGGAGAACTGAGAGCTCAGAAGGTAGAGAAGCTTTTTGAATCTCTGTTCTTCACAGATTTAAAACCAACCAGTTTTTAAAGGAAAATGATTGTTTATACCATCCTTTGGGGCCTCAAAGGTCGAAGTAAGCAACTTCCTCTCAAGCCAAAGATAACTGGAAGAGGCTGGATTTGATGGGGAATTCTTGTACCTGTTAATATATTTTCTTATTTAAAGTATAAGTACATACAAAGTTACAGCAGTGAGGCCGCAGTTCCCCGGTGCAGTGAAAACCCCACAGAACTATGGCAATCTCCTCTCATCCCTTCCCACCAAATTTGGGTAAATTTTAAATGTCATGTTATATGATCCTTTATTTCCCACCTCGGGCAATGTTATCATTTAGAAAGGACAATCATTTCTTGCCTGCTTACAAAAATGTTTTCAAGTGTTGATAAGTTACCCAACCATAGGCAGCCAATTAAATCATCACTAACAGGCTCAGCAACCAGAATGCACAGTGAGTGGTTCAGTATTTCACGCTTTTACTCTCAATGTTTTCTGTACAGTGATTATATATTCCTCACTCTAATAAAACCTTCGTTGTCGCAGTCTTGAGGTGTTCTGTTTTGTCTTTTTAATCTTACCTGCTGAGACATGGCATATTGGAGGATTATGTTTATAACTCTTGGCTTTTTGTGAGGATTTTCACTTCTCGGTTCACTTGATGCTGAAATAAGGCCACTTTTGAAATGACTTTTGTGCCACATGTTGAGTTCATAATGAATCTGTTTTGTATGATCAACAATGTAATTAGCTCTTCATAAACGTGTGGCTCTCTTCAAAGGGTGCTCCTATACTCCTGTATTTTTCTTACATAACAATTTAAGCCAGGAAGAAATGCTTCCCAATTATAAAGATAAGAGGGACTGATTTGAATCTGAATCTAACTGATATTTGTGAGTGAATCTTGCTTTGTGCTCTTGCCCTTCTTTTCCCCTGTACGTGTCACTTAAGAACTGCATTACCCTAGTTACTAATAGTGGGAACACCCAGTGCCACAGAGGAGCCACACTAGTACCTCTTACCTTTCTTTACCTGACTCTTCTTTGGAGAAGTAGTAATTACCCTTTTGTTGCAGGTTTTCTTTTGGTCTGGCACACTTATATACTTCTCTACTGCCTCTGTTTTGCATGAGCTCATTCTACATACAATGCTTTGTGGTATCTTCCAAGTATAATTCCGAGAGCCTGGACTTTTCAGACATTCAGAGAAAATTCTGCAAAAGGTGTTTTGGTTTTTTTTTTTAATCTATTTTGAAGGTGCATCTTATGTGCTCACACAACTTTTGATCTGTATGAAGCAGCCACACTTTATTTGACTTGAATTCTTGTCTCCTAACCCCCAGCCCTTTCAACCATATATATTATAGGATTTTTCCTCTATTTTTCTTGAAGAAAACTTTCTGTTCTTCCTGCTCCAGACTAATTGCCAGTTGACCAGACAGGCCAAGGTTTGTCTCCTCATTAAAACCAAAAAGACAGCTTAATCATATAACACATTTCACTTTGCAGAGAGGTTTATAAAGTGTTAAATATTAATTTTTATGAACCCATTACAAAATAATACATTGTTGTTCAGTATGTTGTGTTTTAAAATTAATTAACCTGTTAATATGCTGGGCTATACCACAGCCTATTAAAATTGTACAGTAAGTCAGTTAAAAATGCTGTACACAGTGGGTAAGGTTTAGGAAGATCCTGACTTCATTGTAGATCACTGAACACTTCATAAATGGAGAACATTCTTCTAGATGTAAATAAATGTACACTTTATGCCTCATCTTCTAAATACCAAGTATTGTTGAAAATTGTTCTTACAAGTCCACACATCAGTAGGTCTTTTTTTTTTTTTTTTTTAATATTCATATACACAGTTCTGGGTTTTTTGGTAAAATTTGGTACCTCTTGGTGCCTCATGTGGTGTCATTTATTTCAAGTAAAACACACAGGAAAGAAAAGGAAAAAACCTGAACAAGCTGGGGCATTAGGGGGAATAACTTGCTTTGTTTTAAATTAAAGGTTTTCTTTTTAGATATGTTAGTTTAAAGCTTTGACTTACTAAATTAAATATATGTAATAGGTTATCTGTCATGGTTCAATACCTCGGTATAATACTATGAGTATATTATGTGTCTGTTGTCTCTAATAACTTCCAAATCCCTTGAATAGCTACTGCAAATTCTGTCTTCAGGAGTACAAGTCTTGAAGCTGAAATCCTTACATGTTTCACAAAGGTAGATCCCTAGTCAGGGCAAGGTCTTCAGGGGAGTGTCAGACAGGAGCTTTACCCTGCATATTTATTTGTGTACATGCATATGGGGTGGGTGCACACACAAACACAAACTTCTGGATAGAGTGAGACTGTGAGCTCCATCATGTATCAGACCATGATGCAGTATTTGGTAGGAAACCAGGCTGTACCAGTTGTGTCACGGAATAACTTGTCAAAAGTCATCCTGTTAAGTGTCTCCAGGAAGCATTGCAGAGAAAACGAAACAGAACAGTAATTTTGCCATGGGCTTGTTTTGCCCAGCAGTTGTATTTTACATTACTGGAGATAAAAAGCACAATAAATCTTGCTTGTGGGTGCTTTATTTGCCTTTCAGCATCCCTCTTGGCTTCATCATGATTTTATTCTGGAATCTCTGGTGGTTTTTCTTTGGGACTGAGGGTGGAAGAAGCAAAAGAAATCATTCCATTGTTTTTAATTCCCTACCTGTAGACTGTCACTGATTGTTTCCAACTGTTGGTGCATCCAGAGCAGAAAGTACCGCAGTCAGCTTTTCTTTTGGGGATGAAGAAAAGTAGAATTTTTGGGGAGAATTGAGTAGGGGAGTGAGAAAGAGATGAATGGGGTCTTTGCTTTAATATAAAAGGCATGTATCCTTTTGGCAAGAAATGTCCCTGTCCTTATAGACAGTTACCTGGCTTTGTTGTTCTTGTGTGCAATCTTAAATAAAAAGCACTTTTGAAAGGCTTTAGAGGGGTAATGGCTTTGGGAAAGGGAAGAAGGAACAGAGAATGGGAATCTTAACACCTCCTCTCAGAGTGGGAATAGCAGAAAGAGAGGCAGTCTAAATAGCCTGTCTTTTGAACTCAGCAGAGGTTTTACTCACAAGACCTGGTGTCATCAGCAGAGGGTAAAATACTGTGCTTATTATGAAGTATCTGAAGCTCCTACATTTAAGGAGTCTTAAGGGAGTCATTGAAAACAGATTGCAGGTGGATTGTGTTAAAATAGATTTTTGTAACCTCTTCAGCTGATGTGATGATTCTTTGAAATAGTGAAGCTACTTGAAGTGTGATATTCGTGTCCTGACTTCCATGATTTAGTCTGGGCCCTACCAGGGGGAAAGAATTTTCACTTTGGAGGATAAAATGCCCAACCCCACTTGCTTCCAAAGTACTGAGGTGTTTCACCTGCATGGGTTCAAACCTGAAACAGCAAGAGCACTGCTTGGGGGGGGAATTCATAGCTCATCTACACACAGGCATTAGTCAGTTAAGCTGTGTGTGGGACTGTCCTTTCCAAAGGGGATTAAGCTAAACCTCAGGGAGGTACTTAAATTCCAAATAAAATCTCTCCACAATTAGAAGCTGTGCAAAACCTAACAGAGCCACTTTGAATTCCTTCCCTTGACAGAAAAGCATTTGTCCTAATTTTTTTCCCTACTGCCTTTCATCAGTGGTGAGGGATCAGAGGATGGCAGTTTCACAGCCTCAGCCAAGGATCAGTGTTCACAACCTGCAGTGCACAGAAAGCCCCATGAAAGTGTGGCTGAGCCAAGGAGGGGCTCTGGGGAGCTCTGGAATCTGTTCTTCTGTGTTGGAGCCATTCAGCTTGGCCAGGCCTGTGGTCCTCACAGTGAAGTCAGATAATACCACTTCCCTCCTCTGACTGGGTGCTTAGATACTGATTGGAATACGTAATAGGTAAATCATACAGATCCACTTTCCTCAGTGTCAAACTGCTTTTTCTGTACATGATCTCTGAAAGGAGAAGATATTTTGCCACAGTCCTTTTTTTCAGTGTGTCTTCTTTCACTGTGAATCAGATTGTAAAGTTAATTGTAGCCAAAGGCTTTCCTCTCTTGTGTCTGTTTAATAAAACATCTCTCTCTGATTAGAGACTGAAAAACCCACATTACAAAAGAAAGATGGCTGGTTTTTAACTAAGTTTATTTTCTTTCACAGGCGTGTGAAAACAGTTTTCTAGCAGAGAAGATGGGAGGTAATTAGGTAAAATCTTCGCTTTTAACAAACCAATCACAAATTACTTCCCTTTGAACTTTAGGTGGAGTAACTTAGGTTCCATGTCTGCGTGCATGTGTAGAGAGCTGTGTGGTGATGCATCTTGCCTGTCTGATGATGCAGTGCCTTGTGATGGGGCACTGTTGTCCCCAGAGCAGGGACAGAGCTTTTTTTCTTTTCCATTAAATACTGGATTGTTTTTTTTTCCCATATCTGGGGATGTCAGTTTGTACTCCTTCAGTGCAGTCAGCTGCCTGTCACTTTTCTAATGCTGTATTTTCATCAACTGACATACGAATGAGAGATTCCTGACAAAAGCACAGCTGGTCTAGTAGCACTGTCTATTCCCTGAAGTAGCCAGCTTCCATTTCATCTTACACTTGGAATTTTTCTCATCTGATGATGCAGTGACAGACTCAGGTGCTGAGTTTTCTGTCCCAGTGGAGGTAAAGGGTAGAAGGCTGATGCTGTGATGGTTGTCTGAGTCATTCACAAGCCTCAGGGGTGAGGACAGCAGCTTGCATGGCTGGAAGCTCTCTCTTTAAAGGAGTGGTTCAGCTGAGGTCTCTGATCAGGTTCTGCCAAGGCTGCATTACACTGGAAGCTAATTCAGCTTCTTTTCCAGGGGAAATCACAGCAACAAACCTCGGGACAGTGAATGAGGTTTTCTTGGAAGTGAAGTACATGACAGAGACTTGGCTATGATGAGAGCTGTATGCACTGAAATCCTGAATATGGGGAAAAAAATGTGGTTATATAGTTCAGAGGTGTTTTATGTAGTTAGTCCACAAAATTTAGTAAAACCTATAGGTGGTATCTTCTCAAGGATGTTGGGCCATATTGCACCTATCTTTTCCAAGTTGCAAACAAAATGCCAAGTAACAAGGTGCTGTGGCGTCTTACTCTGCAGATGAGGAGATGGCAGGTTTTAGCTCCTGTTCTGCTTCTAACTTGACAGATGCTGCTGTTGAAATGAGAACTGAGAGGCTCTGTGTTACAATACCTGTGGCTTTCCTTGTCCATCAGCCTTGAAGTTTTTTTGCTTTTCGAACTTCCATTTCCCTCCCAGCTCTGTAAACTCAGCGGTGCAGGACCCATCTTTAGCTTGTCTCACACAAGAAGTGCCATAGCTTTGGGCTTTAATTTCATTTGGATCTGGGAAGTGCCACTTGCCAAATAGCAGTGTGTTTTGATTGCACTTTGCATTCAGACTTGGTTCACTGGCTTGTGTTTGTTCCATATCTTAGAGCTCAAAAGTGCCTGAAGAAATGTACTTGCTGGAACCCCCGTTCCTGTCAAACAGTGTGCTGGCAGTTCTCTCCATCCTTCTGTTTTGGAAAGCTGTAGTTAAAACAGGGAAAATTAAAATGTTTCTGTGTTTTCTTTAATTAATCCTAAAGTTCTGTACATACACAAGTAAAATTTAATTAAAATAGAGCAGTTTTTCAGCTTAAGCAAGCAAGAGACATTGTCAGACCTTTTTGTTGGGGTCCACATTTTCTGCATCCATGTTTTCTGCATCCATGTTGTCCACCTTAATGGGCACCTGATCCTGATTTAGTGTGCTGCAACAGATAAATTATTTTATTCAATTAAGAGATCCAACCAGAGAGATAGCTGGAAGCTATGTAGTTTTTTTCTAGTTTAACACCACATGGATTGTAAATGGGTGTGTACAAGAAAAACTGAGAATTACAAGTCCCAAGCATTATTTTCTCATTATCAGCTTGAGATATATAACAAGCAAGAAGAACAACTCAATTAAGACTTGGAAATCAGCATAGATCAGGACGACCCCAGCTCAGTTTTATATCTCCATTATCTGTGTGCATCAAAGGCTTAGTTAACATATTGTTTTTCCAAACTGTTTCATTGTTTGGTTGCCCCCATTAATACCCCTGGTCACGTACCTACTAATGTCATGTACCTACTAATATCCATGGTCATGTTCCTCAGTAGTTTTAGTGCTGAGCCTTTTGTTCAACCATAAAGGTTGTTGGTTTTACTTTGAGTTCTATTTTGGTTTGCCATTTTTCAACCATGGTGTTGGTACCCATGTTTTCCATGTTGTATTTGCCACCCTGCCATGGAAGGGGTACCCCAGACCATTTCAAATGACAGTGTGTGTTTAGTTTTAGCCAAATTGAATCAAGGTCTATGTGCCTACTTTAGAACAAGCTGATTCTGAAATTACTGCATTCCACTGAATCTACTGCAGAGATTTCCATGGACGATGCTGGGAACTCGCTGCAGGTATATATATGAGGCTGAAATACACACAGGACAGTTCAGTTTTCCTCTACTGCCATGTTGCTTGCAAGGACCAAACAGAGAACATCCCTAAGTGGATGTCCCAGTCATGGGAAATTTGGGTAGTTTTAAGGGAGTCTGAGGTTCAAGGCACTAGGCCATCTCCATCTCAAAGAGGAGGTCGTAGCCATGCCATGCAGACACATTGCTCTCTGAGCAGCGGAATTCTCTGTGAGATGTGGATTAAGTGTGCATCCAAATCCCATTTAGGCTTTGATTTGTTTGTATGGTCCCACACTTGTTATCTGAGAGGAGTCATAGGTACAGCAATGTCCCTGTGTAACCCAGAGAAAGAGTTAATCCTACCACGTTTTCGTCCAGCTTGTTACCTTGAAAAAATCTTTTTTTCCGTGAACTCAGCTTCAGCAGAAGTTCAGAGCTTCACATACAGTAAAGTGTTAGGAGTACAGCCCCATCACTGAGCACCAGGATACTTTTCCTACTCTGCACTGGTGCAGCCTCATCTGGAATACTGGGGCAGTTTTGGGCACCACAACGTGAGAAAGATATTAAACCATTAAAGAGTGTCCAATGAAAGGACATGGGGATGGTGAAGGACCTTGAGGGGAAGCCGTGTGAGGAGTGGCTGAGGGCACTCAGTGTGTTCAGCTGTAGGAGTCTGAGGGGAGACCTCATTGTGGTTACAACTTCCTTGGGAGGGGAAAAGGAGGAACAAGCACTGATCTCTTCTCTGTGGGGACCAGTGGGGATGGTCCTGTGCAGGGCTAAGAGTTGGGCTCGATGATCCTTGTGATTCCCTTCCAACTCAGCATATTCTGTGCTTCTGTGAAATGCCCGTGGATGGGGCTCTGAGCAATCTGGTCTAGTGGAAGGTGTCCCTGCCCATGGCAGGGGGTTGGAAATAGGTGGTCTTTAAGGCCCCTTCCAACCCAACTCACTCTGTGATTCTTTGGTACCTAGAACGAGCGGCCTCCCACAGAACCCTGGGAGATGGTGGTGTCCCAAGAAGACAGGCTGCTCTTCCCTGAATTTATTAGTGGGTGATGCGGCAGCAAAGATGGCACATTTTAGAAATGCCGTCTTCTCAGAAGCTGGAGCAGATTCAAGTGTATTTCACACGACTAGGCACATCAAGCAAGCTTAAATCACGGAGTAGATAATTACATTGCCCCAGGAAATCAACTGGCTGTTCTGTTATGCCCAGCTTTGGGCTCTGAATCTTCACCTACCATCCAATTGCCATGGTAGCAAGGCTTCAGATGTGCTTGCTCTCATCTCTCTTATTTACCTTCTTTCAGGTGTTTTGTGAAGCTTAAAATAACAAGTGTGTTTAGTTCCTGGCAGCGGAAAGATGCCAGGCAAGGCATAAATTATTAACTTTTCTAACGTAAAGTTTGCATTAATTATCTGATGTTAAACATGACTTTCTACTCATACAGCAGTTTTTGAATGTCTCTTGATGATTTAATTGATCATTCCCTTCCTATTTTGTTTAATTCCATAAAAGCCAGCATGATAGAGGGTGGGGAAGGGGACTACTTTTTTTTATTATTTTTTAATATCTTTATTTATATTTATTTATTATCAATTACATAATTAAAGAAAGGAGCTTTACTTGAATTGGAAATCATTACAGTGAATTTCTGCTGACACAATAAAGGACAGACTTGATCCCAGTCCTCCATAGATACCATGCCAGCTGTTTGCCATTTCAGATGCATGAAGAGTTTTTGCAGTCTCCTTTAAAATCCATGTAACAGGCATCAGGGATCCAAGTGGTTCTTATTTCATCTGTTGCACCCATCTGTGTTGTCATCTCTTGACCTTTTAAGTTTACAAGCTCTTCTGAGCAAGGACCATATCATTACATTTGCATAGTGATTATTACCAAAGGTCTGGAATCAATGAGCGTCCCTATAGTATAAGTAATTATGGAAGAAACCAGCAATCCAAGCCCAAATGATGAGGCATATGTAAATAACAAAGCTAGATCTTGATAGTTAAATTGACTGTAAAATGAGAAGGAATGCTGGATAGTTGCACAGAAGACAGGAGAAGCCCTCTGAAGGAAAAGTATACTCACACATTTTCGGTTTGGTCATCCTGAAAATATCAGAAAAGAAAATGATGGTTTTGTTTTCTAAATCAAAGTGAGAAGAACTGACAACTATTTTTTTTTTCAGCCAAACTACATAAGCAACCAGTAAAATCCTTTTAGTCAGCTTGCTACACTGCACGAAATAACTTCTGGTGGAGAAGTAAACAGGTAGTACATTCAGAGACCTTACCATTAGATAGGATAGAGCTGGAAAGAAATGTCTTGTCCAAAACTCGAGTCAGAAAAAATGTTATTGTCAAGGTGGCAGTAATGCATTCCTGTGAATATCTGACTCTGCACCATGAGGCTGTGTGTTGGATTGCAAAAACAGTTATCCAAGATTTATCTGTAACAAAATCACAGAATGATAGAATAGTCTAGCTTTCAATGAATCTTTAAAGACCACCTAATCCAACCACCCTACCATGGGCAGGGACACCTTCCACTAGTCCAGGTTGCTCCAAGGCCCATCCAACCTGGCCTTGGACACTTCCAAGGATGGGGCAGGCACAGCTTCTCTGGGCAACCTGTGCCAGTCCCTCACCACACTTACTGTAAAAAATTTCATCCTAATATCTAGTCTAAATTGACCCTGTTTACTTAAAAAGCATTAGCTCTTGTTCTATTGCTTCAGGCCTATTAAAAAGTCTGTTTCCATTTTTCTTTTAAGTACTCAGTGTTTTGAAAGCCTGCAGTAATTCCCAGTAGATTCTTCTCTTCTCCAGGCTGACCACCACTAACTCTCCCAGCTTCTCAGGAGAGGTCCATCCTCCTGATTATGAAACAGTTTTGCCTTTGGCCTCCAGGGAATTTTGAGTGCTTCTCACCATTTTGGCATGAAATTTGAAAATACTCCAAGTCCTACTCCTGTCTTTGAAAAACAGGTTCCATAGAGGTAGGTAGAGTGGGTAATGAAGGTATGGGTGTTCTTTCATGTTTCCTTCTCTATTTCACAAACCAGAAGTCTTCAGCCTTTGAACTGTTTACCCTACATGTGACTAAAATAGTGCCCACAGTGTTAATAGAGGGGTCTGAATTCTTCTGTCACTGCACAGACTAGACTGTCAGTGTAAAAGACATTCCAATAAGCTGTGCTGTAGCCATCTCAAAAATCACTTTTAGGATCAATATATTACTTCAGTAGTCCATCTTTACTTATACATTTCTACTATTTATATCCTTCTCTTTATATTCCCTCCTCCCATTCTTTCACTTCTCTGTTTTGCCCTAGGAAAATAACTGAAAGGGGGCAAAAATGCTAATGCAAAATAAATTACTTTTCAAGTTTTTGAGAAAGCAAAACCTGAAGGAAGAATAGTGGGAAGCATTTGAAAATAGTAGTAGTGGTAGTAAAACAATAACAATAATAGCAATAATAATCCAACCACCATAAGGGAAAACTGACATTATACAACTCCGACTGTTAAAATGCATATTCAGAAAAGAGATCTGAGAGTTCTAATACACAGAATATTTTTAGGAAGATGTCTTTTTATGCTCAGTAGCAGTCAAAGAGCAGGATTTTTTGGAGTAGGAGTTGAGAGAATGTACAAAAAAACATCCTCATGCTACTGCCTATGTGCACCCACACAGCTGAGCGCAAGCAAAGCTATGGTTGTCCCATTCCAAAATGGATATGTTGGGTCTAGAGAATGGGAAGATGAGTAGAAAGCATAAGCAAGGGAAGAAAATGCCTCCTAACGCAGGGCCAGTAGCTAGACCAGGAAACTTCAAACTAGGAAAGAAATGGGTGAAAAAGAGTGTGACAGAGGTCTTTAAAATCTGCAGTATTGTGTCCAGTAAAAGAAAGAAACTTATTGAAGCAAGTCCAGCAAATAATAACTAAGGGACTTGCCCATCTTTATTGTAAGGAGGGACTGAGGGAGCTGGAACTGTTCAGCCTGGGGAAGAGAAAGCTCAGGGAGTTCTATCCATGTGCATAAATAGCCAGTGGGAGGGAATAGAGGACTGAGTGTCCAATTCGTCTCAGTAGTGCCCTGTGTCAGGACAAGAGGCTGTGAGGGTCGCCAAATTTGGGAACAGGTTGCCCAGAGAAGCGTTGGAGTCTCCATCAGTGGAGATGCACAAAACCCAGCTGAACAACACCTGCTCCAGGTGACCTTGCTTGAGCAGAAGGGTTGGACTGAGCGGTCTCAAGAGGCCCCTTCTATTCTGTGAAAATCCTGAGTCATACAGGGGGAGGGGGGGAAAGTGAACAAGAAATTGTTGGTTTTTCCTCTTTCTTAGTGAACAGATGGTATCAAAAGGAAATTAGCAAGGGAAAGGTTGGAAACAAATAAAAAGAAGAGCTCTTTACACAGTGCATAATTGAACTATGGAGCTCCTTATCATGGAGTTTTGCGGATGCTAAATAGCAATTAGATAAACGCATGGAAGAAACATTCATCAAGGTCAGTAGATGCAGTATTACTCACAGTTCTTGAATTTCCTGAACCTACAAGTCATTGGAAGCTGAGAATAAACAGAGAAATGCTAATATATTCTTGCCAATATAGTCTTACCCTTCTCATAACTCCTGACTTTTGTTACTTGTCACAGTTCAGGACATGACATGATACAGCTGACCTTGCATAGGTGGTCCTGTGTTTAGTGGTATAATGCATGTGCACTTTGTGGTCCATTTCATTGCAAATGCTCTGTTAAAAGAAATAAATACATGAAAGAAAAGGGTATTTGTCTTAGAAAAAGAAAATATGCCTTGAGAAGAGGAATTAGTTGCACAGAGGTCAGATTTGTGGAGCAAGAAAGTTCCATTTTTATAGCTGCTATTGATGAATGCTGTATTTTAATTTTTTTTAAAATTGATGTTTAATATATAATACAGGCAATTCCACACTGGAAACTACTCAAGCACAAGTCAATATTTAATATGCTTTTCAGAGGCCTGGTGTCGTTTTGAAGGACTTTACTTAAATGACATAGTGCAAGTGGAAATTAGGAAGTCTGTGGCTTTTGCAAAACACAAGAGTATGTTAGGAGACTAAAGAGTTTCCTGTTTAAAAAAGCAAACAGTGCAGTTTTAGGAAAATCTGAAGCATATGCTGAAGAAATGTTTTATCATAATTAATTCTTAGGCAAAATAGCAAAGGACTTGATTTGCGCAAGCCAGAAAATTGGCAATCTCTGTAATGGTTAAAGTTGAGAAGACTGAACCCTGGGGGTTATTTTTAGTTTTGATTATGACAAACCAAGCAAATAAAGAAGCTTCTACACTACTGACTTGCAGTGCAGGGAAGGAAAAGTCTGGATAAGAGTTTTCATATTTCTTTTTTGTCTGAAGACCCGTGTGCTGAGGCAAAGAAAAAAGAACAAGTGGAAGTGACAGGATTCTGTGCAAAGAATCTGTACAAGGTTGAAAATGTTGAAAAATTAGACAGCGTGGGGATTAATTGAAGTCTGGGCAAGAAAGTTCTCTCTTGAAGATGAGAGCAGCTGAAGCTGCCTTTGAACTGATGTCAGTGGGACACTGTGATTAAATACATCTTGTTTTTAAAGCACTGCTGGTCCCTGTGGAGCAGTGATTAGGAACCCAGATCAATTATACGTCGGTATTGGTTTAAGGCTGCCTTTTTTCCTGCAGTGCAAGCCTTTGGAATGAGATGGTAAAAAAGGAGGAACTGCAGGTTACTGACCTAAGAATGCTGTTAGTTTTTGGGGGGGAGGAAATGCCTCATGGAATATCGCACCTAGTCCTTCCTCTAAGTCCATTTTGGATATTCCAGCTTTGTTTTGTTTTTTCCCCTGTTTCTTTACCCTCACACCTGCCCCGGATGAGCAGTGTCCTGCTGTGGCCAGCACCTGAGCCTGATGCACGCTGTGTCTTCCAGCTGTCATGAGCTTCACTTGGAGAGCTGAACACAGCTGTAACTGTTCTAAGTACCTCTGTCTGTAGTTTGGTTGCTTTGATAATATTCTTCTATCATGTGGGATGACGATTAAAGAATATTTAAAGTATTGGGACAGAAAAGGAGTAGTGCTGGAAATAGGGTAAAAGTATTTAAGTATTAGATCTCAGGGAAATACAAAGGAGGAACCTGAGTCTTTCAAAGGGCTTTTAAGCAGAATTTGAGTGTCTGTGGTGGTGACACCTGCCACTGAGTCAGGCGGGACTTTGAGAAATCCCTCAGTCTCTCCCTTTGACCTTAAAAGTCTGTGCCTCATGTTCAGCATGATCTTATGCCTGTTTTGTTAGGTTTAAACAACATCAACACTTAAATCAGGACTTAGGTTACCCTCTCAGTTTGTGGCAACCTCATTCTGATGGGTTTACTCTGAAGAAATACAAAATATGTGCCCTCCAGAAAACTCAGACATCGTTCAGAGTTTCACCAGCCACATCACACCAGTTGTCAGCTACTGATAAAAGTTCTCCAGAAGAAGAGACAAAGCCTTGCCCTTCCTGGGCTCCTGGCTACACAGCAGGGGTTGGCATCCTTTCCCTGAGGGCTGTTTCTTTCCAGGGGCTGTCCTGTGATTTCCCTCAGACCTCTCTACTAAGTGAAAGTCCCACCATACTCGAGGGGCTGGAGCAATGAGATGGCCAGAACCCCCCTGTGTGTGGTGTAATCCCCCAAGCTACTGGACTCCCTAGTCATTAGAGCTCACAAAAGCAGCTAGTTTTGATGATTGATTGATATTAATTACCTTTAGGATATAATCCCTCCTGTCTCTGACTATTCAAATACTCGCCTGAAAAGTCAAGCGAGAGAAAAAGAGTAAAAAAAAAATCCCTCTTGGAAACTGCTTCCATATCCATTATTCTTAGCCCATTGGCTGTTAATTATTCACTGTGTGTGAGCTCACATTATCATGCCTTGCAGAAAAGGCACCATGAAAGATGTTATAGATAGCATTTATGAACACAAAGAGCTTTGAAAACCCACTTTTAGTCCATAACAGCCAAGCCAAGCCTACACTCCAGTGAGTCAATTGCCTCTCAGATGGTTTGGACAGACTTTTCTAAAACTCAGCACATAGTGATTTTGTTCTCTTTAATCACTGTTCTACAGAAGGACTTGCTATGAAAGCAAACCCTGGCCCTGCTGATAAATGGAACTGAGAGTATTGGGGTTTTCTCCCTTCTTGGGAATGTGAAAGCTATAGACATATTTGCGCATGTTTCGTTCAGCTTTGTTTTCAGAGCAATGTTTTCAGCTGGTGGAGCTGTTTGATTAGGCAAATTAACTGGAAATAATGTCAGCCACAGGAATAGACCCAGAGTGACACAGCAGGACATGAGAGACTGCTCTGGAAGAGGCAGTTTTCCCCTGAAGGCAGTAGAGCTCATTTTGGGATTCCACTTTAATCATGTGCTGTGGTCTCTCAGTATGTAAAAGAGACTCCAATCAAAAGGGAATTACTGCCTGCAGGTCCAAGAGACATGAAAAATGATGAGCTGCTTCCATGGGGAATGATTTACTGGCTCAGCACAGGTCCATGAGAAAAAGGGCTTCTTTAATTCTGTTTCTTCCTAAAGGATGAGGAGAGCACATCTGTGCTGTGGCTCAGAATACCTATTTCAGATCTTATTCCTAGTGCCTTTCCACGTGAGATTTTCCCCTAGCAGCAAACCCAGTTTAAGAAATCCTTTCCATTCCATTGTCCCAAGGGCTCATTCCTGCCTCTGTGTGACACTGTAAGGTTGTGTGTGATGAAATCATATGAATTAACATGAAACACAATGAAAAACCCAGGACTCTTCTGAATGAAGAAATGGGATGAAAAAAGAATTTAACTGAGAGAAGTGACAAATGTAGTCAAATTCTTACTGGCTGAAAGAATGATATGCCTTTTTAGTACTTAAATGGACATAAATCAACTCCTGTGCACCACTTAGAGCTCCAAAAAGTTGTGATATGAGTGAGGAAAGCTCCCTACATGATGAGGAATGGACATAGGTGCTGAACTATGGGAGGAATAGGGACTCCAGACAACCCCCTTTCCCAGACTTTGGGGAATGTCTCTATGTTTTTGAAAGGCAGCTGAGCTTCCAAAATAAGTCCAGTCCTTCTAAGGAGTTTCTTCTGTAAGGGGTTGAAATGCTTTGCAGAAGTTTCGTTGTGGGCTGAAGGTGGTTTAGAAGATTGGTGCCCATTCATCTTGATGTCGTTTAATTTTAATAATCAAATAATCTAGTGGGACAAATGAATGGCATATAGACCTTTAATGATATGGATTAAAATTCTTGGAAACAAAGGGTTTAATAGCCATTAAAAATCTATAGGAGACTGCTGTGGAGTTTGAATTAGGTGAACTGAAGCCATGTTCTAGGAGACATGCACATGTGAAGGAAAGTAACCAAATTCAGAATCAGGTACAAAAGGAGAAAAGAGACAGCATTAGCTTTGCTTTCTTCTAAGTACAGATCAAATCCAGGCTGGCATTTCTTGGACACCCAAAATAATGTACTGAAACAACTCTTTCTTTGAACATTGAAAGTCTTGAAGAATGGAAGAGGCTGATTCTGTTGTGGAGGGGTCAATTAGCTGAATTTTCTTTACTTGCTAAAGTGCATGCAGTGACAGTGTTTCTCATTTTAGTCTTGGGGTTTTTCTCCTAAAGCTATGGGGTTTAAAGTTTTGGTACTACTTCTCTGTTTAATGATTCTTGCTCTCACACTGCAGCTGTTTTAATCAGCAGAGAAATTAATAAGGTCTCCTTTCTTGATTAAAGATTAATTTCCATGAAACTACATTCATAAAATCTCTTTGAGACCTCCCCAGCCCACCAGATGTAGTTGAAATGAGCTGACAGCTTTAGCAGTTGTGCTGTGAAGAAGGACAGAAGGATGAAAAGTGATAACATAAACCTCCTATCACTGAAAACGCTCTTCTTAGCTTTGATGTCTTTCAAATAAAACTATGCTAGTTAATGTCTTCCCTATCAATCCCTAAAATAAGGTCTATTAGGAACTTGGATTTTATTTTTTAAAAAAATCTATGAAACCCTCATAGTGTCTTGTTGAAAAATGCTGGTTTATCATTTTGGATCAAGGGTGAAAACATTCATCTTTGCTGGGAACCTTTAGCCCTCACTTCTCATTGCCTGAACTGAACAAACTACTTCATTACACTACTTACTATTGCTAACGTCAAACATTAGCAAAACAACGTTTACCTGTAATTTCATCTTTTGGATATGCCCTTCCCACTGTCCTTCAGTGTCTTTTTGAAGACCATGTGGCAAATTTGGGCAGCAGTTTCATGGATGCAAATGAAAAACACCCATGATAAAGCCTAGACCTACCTCCTGAACATCCTTGTCTGCATTTTATTGCAAGCAGCTTGAGCAACCTGAGCCTGATGAAGGATTTAAAGTCCTGCTCTGCAGCTTGAGGATCATCTGAACTTTACAGACAGCCCAAACAGGGCAAAGAGCTGCACTTTGCTGGGATTACACAAAGTTCAATCAGGGTGAAACAGCTGTAACAGCCTTATCCAGCTTTGTGATTCTGGCTTCAAGCTTTCCAATAAATCACTATTTCCACAGCCTTGATGGTTTGTGATTTCACCTCTCTCACAGAGAACCCATTTTTTTTCCAGGTTTCAGCATCTGCAAAGAAGCTTGAGTGGCTGTAGGAGAGACGAGGAGGCAGAGAGTGATCCCTGCAGCTCAGACAGGGATACAGTTAAGGGCACAATAATCTCTTTCTCTCTGAGAGGTGATGGAAGAGCTCCATAATGGAGCAGACATTCCCTGAACTGTACAGATGTCACATTAATGCCGTACCCAGGTGTACAATGGAAGCTAATTGAGGCAATTGAGCAAAAGATTGGTGCATTGCAGAAGTTGTCAGTCCGGCACAGGGAACCCAGGTGTGCGGTGGGAACAAATTGGATCAGGGACCGAAGTTGAGACGGGGCTTTGACAGGGGAGGCAGGAGGCTTGGGAGGGAGGAGAGATGAAAGAAAGGAATAATTCAATTATAGAGTTTGGTACAGCAAGGAGTGGGGGGATAGTGGTGAAAATAAATGCACAGCGTGTGTGTCAGTGCAGGGCTTTGAGGCAATCAGTAGGATTTGATGGAAATCCCCTGGTGATGTACAGGGAGGGCTGTTCCTCACCCAGGCTCCAGGGTGCTGTGAGTGCTGCTGGGAGGAGAGAGGTGAGTTGCAGAGGTCCAAGGATGTGTGTACTCCACAGGCCCCATCACAGAAGGTTAGAAAACACCTCTAAGATCATTGAGTCCAGCCATTAAAGCAGCACTGAGCTGAGATCTTTCTCAAGCAGATACCGGTCCTGCCTTTCAGGTACCTCAAGCGTTCTTTAAACACCCATTTCAAGGTTACTTCCCTCTGCTTTAAAGGCAGTCTGAGGCTGCTCTGAGCTCCTGCTGGAGAACAGACCTCCCATCCATTGGAGAATGCGGAAATCTGGGCACAACAAGGGCTGGGCCCTTCCCACCTTCGGTGCCAACTCGAGATGAGCTACATCCTGGCCCAGGGGTAGTATCTGTTTCTAATAAAGTAAGTTAATCTGAAAGCTTTGCTGCATCAGGCTCCCATTGCTGATGTTGCAACATCTGCCTGGAGAATTTGTTTGCAATCCATGGGATTGCACACTATAATTTTTGAGCTGTTTGCAGACTGAGCGTGTGCTTTGCGCAAATTAAGCTGTTTTACTGCTTCTGTTTACTGTTGTAACTTAACAATGATGTAAAAGTGGTGTCAGTTCTGAGTTTCCCATGGAATTTGGCTTGTTGTGCCACCATCTGTCAGTATTACTGACTTTCAAAACTGTAGCCTGTGAGATAAAGACTGATAGTTTATCAAGCCACCTTTCTGATGTTTAGTTTTTTTTTTCAGGCAGACTGATGAAAACGTGTGTTGAATTCTAGTCTTATATGAGTAGCAAAGATTAAGGCCCAAAGTAATCAAATTGAGCCAGAGGAGGTTTAGATTGTACATTAGGAAAAATTTCTTCACGAAAAGGGTGATCAGGCAGTGGAACAGGCTGCCTGGGGCAGTGGTGGAATCACTGTCCCTTGAAGTGTTCAAAAAATGTGCAGATGTGGGGACATATTTCAGTAGTGGACCTGGCAGTGTCAGATTACTGGTTGGGTTTGATGGTCTTAGAGGTCTTTCCAACCTTGATGATTCTGTGATTCTAAGTAGTAACTATTCTGTAATGCCTTAGAAAAAGGTAATGAAGTATTTTATACCTCAGTGCTCTGGCTCTTGTATGACTCAATCTTCTCCAAAGAAGGGGGTTCAAAAAAAACCAAACAAACCCAAAACGCTGGGGGAGGAGTGGTTTATTTCTCTGAACAGTGGTTTCTTAAAGAAAAGGATCTGTAGAGGGCATGATGACACTTTCTTTTTAAACTGGACCTTTTAAGTGATTTCTGGAACTTAAATATCAATAAATACATTAAGCTTCTCATTCATCATAGGCACCTGATGGTGCTGGAATGATTGCAAACCTAAGAAGTACTCTGGGCTCTGTGTTTTATACATGACTGCACTATAGGAGGTATGATTTCTAGCCTGCCTTATACTTTGTTGTTTGGGGATGAACAAAAGTAGTTCCAGTTAGAGCATTTATTTAATTCATAGTAACTTTCTCAGCAGTTTGTCTTGGGCTTTTAGGTGAGTCCTTGGATTTACACTTTTCCTGTATAATTTCTTCTCATCCTCATTTAGATTCTGTAAAGTCAAAATTAGATTAGAGCCTCTAGTTTTAAAAGACCATTTATGTACATTAACTCAGGGAAATAAAAACCCACCACACAACACTTTGGCACTGAGCAAGGCCCTAACTGCCGTGCAATCACGTTGAGCTGAATCTGTCCTAAAGTTTGTTCTCCCCGGGCAGAATGGGCACAGCAAACCATTGGACTGAATGGCTCTGCTGGGAGCAGTTATATCCTACATTTTTCCTGCAGCACACGCAGTTCCCTGCTGTCCCTTCAGCTATGTGGATACAGCCATGTGTGGGGCTGCAGTTTAAACCAGGGCTGCAAAATTATCTGGGTTAAACCAAACAGCACAACCTTATTTGGTGATTTATGGCATTGTTCTCATATGTTTTTGCCTTGCCCAGCATCTCTGTAGAGTCTGTTGTGCTGGTACAGCAGAGGGGAGGGGAGGGAAGGAAAGGGAAGGGGAAGGAAAGAGAAAGGGGAAGGGGGAGGGATATTTTGAGAAGAAAGCTGAAGGGACATCTGTGTTTTCATCCTTTCTGTGCATTTTGTTTTCTTGATAGGCAAGGATTTGAACTTAGCACATTGTAATGGCCAATTCCCTTTGGAAAGGAAGAAAGATGGACAATGACCTCCAAGTTAGGGGGGAAGAACCAGTGCAGGAATGTCGTGTGGTGCATGCATTTTCCTGGCACATATGATAGATATCTTTTTAATACCCTCAGTACTTTGCAATTTGAGCTGCTGCCTGCTATTTGTTTTACTTTAATCTGTGTCATTTGTCTGTGTTTTTTATCTTCCTTCACACTGTCCCTCAAGTTATGTATTTCTATCCAGCCTCCTACAATATTAGGGAGCCTTTTCATGAAAGGAGGACTGTGTTTGTGACGAGGGAAAGGTTCAATAAATTATCCATGCAATTTGTAACTGTCAGAGTACAAAACACAAAGTACTTAAAAAAAACCCCAAACAAACACAAATGTTTGCATTTACATTCCATACTGGGAACTTATATTTTCAACTAAAACCAAACCTTTATCTGAACTGTCAATGTTATAGATGGTGCCTTTATAAATATAAAATTTGCATAGTTTTTATCAAATTGATGCACTTAACTGATTTAACATTCCAGTCTTTTATTTAGGAAGGGGGGAAAGATAATATTTTAAAGGAATATGAAAAATGGAGTGCCTTTGTTTGGGTCAGTTCATCAATCTGCCTTGCATTAGTTCACTTCAGACACAGCAGCTCTTTTTGGTGTGTATTCAGGATATACTGTCTGAGAGATGGATTCTGGGATTAGTCCTCCTTCTTGGTTTTCAAACTCTGTTTAGAAATTAGAACTCCTCCCATGCTCTTTTGGTACCCAAAGTCCTGCACATGGTGGTGAATGCCTTGACCAATACTGAAGATTAATTTAGGAATCACTAGTTGCAGCAAGGAGGTTTGGCTTGGTTTGGACTGACTTGATCTAGTTTGGCTTGTTTTGTTGTTTTTGTTTTTGTTTTTAAGTTGAGCACTAAGTTCTGGATTGCATTTTCAGATCTTGAGATCAGCTTTAACCTACTGGTCACTGTGTGCTGTGTGACCTTGCTCTGCAGATGGTGCAAATTTACTGTGGTTCTCCCAAACTACAAATTCCTCATAGCCTAACTCAGTCTGCCAGAGCTACCTTTCCCTGTCCTAGCACTGGGTTGGTCCCAGTTCAGGCAGCAAGCCAACAAAATCCTGATTCATTGCTTTTATAGTATTGGATTTCTTATGGCTGAACTCACTGAACTGATTTACTCAGTGAGCTCAGGAACACAAGGGGTGGTGCAAGTGGGGCAGGGTGTCTGTCTGTGGCAGCCTCAGTTTAACTTATCCTGCCGTGGAACAGCACCTTTGAACCAGCTCAGACTGTTGATACAGACGATTTTAGCACTGAACCTGCTCATTTTGGTCCCTGGTGCATGCCATGTGGTGGTTTGTTTAACAGTGTTAACCAGGGAAATGATATTAAGGAGTGTTCAATCCAGTGCACTAAAGCATAATAGAATTGGATAGCAGGAAGGTTAGGTCAAATAAATTCAAATGGAAAAGAATGAATTCTGTCAAGGTGTTTAAGCACTTTGTAAGCTTAGCAAAGAAGGTGGTAAATTCACAGTGGAGCATTTACAGCGAGACTGGATGTCTTACCTAATGATAAGCTATAGTTCAGCTACCAGAAAGTTATTGGGCTTGATAGTGTTCAGTTAGGGAGAAAGAAAGAATAATTCCCTCCACCATGGTAGGTGAGATCCTATGGCCTGTGTTAAACAGAAGGTCATGCTTGCAGAGGGCTATGATCAATTCTCCTTTGAGATCTATGAATCTCTGATAGTTGGTGTTTTAGGTTTCCATTTGCTCTGTGTTTTGCTGAATATGTGAAGGGAAATCCCAGACCTCTGTATGTGACTGCAGCTGTATTAATCTCTCAGAAGTTACCTGGCCTTTGGAAACATACACCTCAATACAAACAGTACAGACTGCGGTGTCATTTAGGCACTCCCAGGTTGCTAGAGCCCTAGAATTTGTGTTATAGTACTAAAGGTTTAAATCCTGTTTCTGTGAAGGAAGTGGATATTGGACACAGGTTCTTTCAGATTTAGGCTTTTGTCCTCCATCATCCAAATGTCTGCAGCTTCAGACAGCCTGGATTCACATCTGTGAGAATCTAATAACTGAAAGAGATGGGTCCTACTCCTGTGAGTGGAGCAGAGAGGTGAGATGTGTCTTACTGAAGTGGGCATGTATGTCTGTGGAAAATCCAACTCTGGAACCCTCTCTAGACAGTAGGCAATTTTTTCTGCCTCCCAAAAGTGATGGTTTCTATTCTTCTACGTGATACTCCTTGTCATGTCCCTCAGGAACAGGAGTTCAAACTCCACCCTACTGGGTTGATGGCGTTTATCCAAAGCCCCAGGCTCTCCACAAGCATCAGAGAGTCATAGAATATACTGAGTTGAAAGGGACCCACAAGGATCATCAAGCTCCTAACCCTGCACAGGACACCCAAAGGATCCCACCATGTGTTTGAGAGCATTTTCCAAATGCTTCTCGAACTCTGTCAGGCCTGGTGCTGTGATTATTACCCCCGGGGAGCTTTTTCCAGTGCACAACCATTCTCTTTTCCTAATATCCAGTGTGAACCTCCTCTGACTGAGCTTCTTGCCCTTTTCCTGAGTCCTGACCCTGGTGAAGAGATTGAAGAGCTCAATGCCTGTCCCTGCTCTTCCCCTCCCAAGGAAGTTGTAACTACAATGAGGTCTCCCCTCAGTCTCCTCCTCTCCAGATGAACACACCGAGTGCCCTCAGCTGCTCCTCACATGGCTTCAAATCAAGGCCCTTCACCATCTTCACTGCCCTCCTTTGGACACTTGCCAATGGCTTAATGATATTGTGGTGCCCCAAACTGCCCCAATATTCCAGGTGAGGACACTCCAGGTCAGAGCAGAGCGGGACAATCCCCTCCCTGGCCCAGCCAGCCCTGCTGTGCCTGATGCCCCCAGGACAGGGTTGTCCCTCCTGGCTGCCAGGGCACTGCTGACTCTGCCAGGCCACTGATTGGGACTCCCAGGTCCCTTTCCTGTCCCTGCTTTCCAGCCTCTCATTCCCAATCTGTCTGTATATCCAGGGTTGCCTCAGCCCACGTGCAGAATCCGGCACTTTCCCTTGTTGAACTTCCCATGGTTGGTGATTGCCCAGCCCTCTCATTTGTCAAGGTTCTTCTGCAGGATCTGCCCTCAGGGAAGTGGACATCTCCTCCCACTTTAGGATCATTGGCAAAGTTACTTAGTATCACTTCCAGTCCAACGTCCAAGTCATTTAGGAAGGTGTTGAATAGAACTGGGCTGAGGATGTAGCATCCACAGGGAAAAAATCCAAAACAAATCCATACCAGATGCACAGGGAAAAAACAAACCAACAAAACAAAACCCACCCCTCTACCCCCCAAGAAGAAAAGGAAAAAAAAAACTCCCTACAAATCCAACCAACTTCAACCAAAAAGACACATATACAAAAAAAAAAAAAAAAAAAAGTCAATATACTCATAACCTCCATTATAAAATTATCCTTTCCTCTATCTTCAGTCTTCATTAAATTCTGTGCTCTTCCTGAAGCTTCCCCAAGTTCAATATGAGGCTGGAATCAGGGTTCGAATATTCTTTCGTCTGCTAAGCTGGTTTACTTCAGTTGCTCCCAGGTTTCACTGGCCTGTGGAAAGAAATGCTAACTTAGTGAGTACATTCTTCTCTCTCTAGACCATTCTGACAGCTTCCTGTGAACATTAGTGGCACTGGAGGGTCTCCTAGATAGTCTGTTGTCCACAGAAATGTGAAAGAAGTTTTATGAGCCCCATGCCCTTTGATCCCTTTCTATATAGAGCTTTGACAATCAGGGTTCAGCTTATTCACATAAGAGTCTTTAGTTTATCTTTTAGAGATGAAAATATCTCTCTCTAAAGTGCAGAGAAGAATTCTCAACTTCCACCTGAGAGGAAGCTGAAGGTTGCAAGTTGTAACACAAGTTTTGTTTTTTTTTTTTCTTTGTTGAATGTTGTGATTCTTAAACTTGATCTCACCATTTTTTAGGTGGGAAAGGGCAGAGCAGTATTGTTATCCTGCTTCTCTCAAATGCCTGCTATTCACTGCTGCTCCGGAGAAAAGTGAGTTTTACTACTTGTCAGGATTATGTGGATCCCATGCAATGGCAATTACGGTGTTTTATGGCAGCTCTGAGGATGGGGCTGCAGTTCTAATGTGGGCTAAATCCCCCACTGCTGTCTCCTCCTCAGCAGTAAGCGCCTCATCCGTTCTCCTTGTTTCCTCTCTTTGATGTTCTTACTGAAATTAATCACTTGACAGCAGCAAAGGCTTGCAACTGGCCTCCTGTGACTTAGCTATCTATCATGGATTTTATTTAATATAATAGTACAAAACCTTCTTGCATTCAAATCTGTTTTGATGTTTGTTTAGGAAGTTCATGAGTTATTATCTCCCTCCCTGCACCCGCCGAAGCCGTGCAGAGCTTAGGAATTGCTGGTTGTCCATTCACAGCCTTTGTGGACACCCCAAGTGATTGTTATCACTGGAATTAAACTAGGCTTGTCCTGCTCCTTAAGCCCAGTTTGCTGCCTTTTTATCTCCTCATAGAGGTAAAGGTTTGCACAGAGCCTATGAGACATACCAAGGACACAGAAACTCTGCCATGTGATACTCTTGGGTCTGGGAATATTCTCTCTTCTTCATATTTGTTAGGCTGCGATCCACCCGAAACAAAACTTCTGACACTGACCCAAAACAGGTCTGGAGTGTAATTCCCCATGGAAAGACAGGGCTGTTTCTCAGGGAAATGGGTAGGGAAACAGATGCACTTAGGGAAAAAAGGTTCACTGGAGAAGCAGATGTGGTACTGAAGCAGATGTCAAACAGGAGCACAAGGAGCCTGTTTGACTGGCTTGGGATAGGTATTAGATGGAGCCCTGAGCATCCTGGTCTACTGGGAGATGTCACTGCCCTTTGCAGGGGAGTTTGGAATGTGGTGGTCCAAGTTCACACAGTAAGGGTGTGTCTTGTTGGAGAAGGCTGAAGGTCCTTGCCAGTGCCTGACCAAGAAGGTCGTTGTCTCCTTACTCCTTCCTTATCCTGCTGAAATCAGTGAGACCTCAAAATGCTCTGGTAGTTGAACTAGTGAAGACTAAATGGAGACTGACAGTGAATTTGTTTCAAAATCATGTTACAGCTCCAAAACAAACCAAACAGCCAAACAAAACTCCATAATCTTGTTTTCTTTTCTTACATGAATATTGCAAAGAGACATTTTTCTACCAGAGACAGAACAAAGCACCAAACCAGTGCTCCACAATGTGGGATTATCAGTGCTCCCATTTCAAGACCAGAGTCTATCTGCCCCGTTCAATAATACCATGAAGCAAAGAAGTGTGTGTGTTTCCTCTTTTTAGCAACTGGCTTATTGAAATGATATCCAAGTGTTAATCCTGTGGTGTTGAAATGCTAATTAATTTTATTATTTTATTTTTATAATTATACTTTGTATTTATTATTCCATTATTTTATTTTTTATAAGGATACATTACGTTTACTTTATTCTCTGAAAGGGTTCTAATGGTAAATACCTATTAGCAATGATGAAGTGGATAATTAATGGGATCAGTAACTGGAAAAAAATAACATTTAAAATACTTGGAAGTGGTCTTATCAAAATTTTTCCATAATTTCACTTAAAATTAGGGTAAATCTCTTCAGTCAGATGGTGGAATGACAATTTGGTATTATTTCATTCTTTGTGAAAGCTTTGTCACTGATTAAAGAGAGAAGACTACCTGGTCAAGGAGGTTTGGAAGTTAGGAGCACAGCTCTGAAATGGTGAAAGACGGAAAGAATGGCATATTTTTAAGAAAATGGAGCTGATGTTTGAGGGATCAAGCTTTTCAGCTTTAATTCAGATTGACTATGTTGTTTTAAGTAATAATTTAGGGTTACCTAATGGATAAAACAAAGTTGGACTGTAGCCACCCTCCTGCAGTCGGTGGAGATAGGTGCCTTCAGAGGAAGAATGCAGTGAGTAGTGCTGAGTTTGGAACACCCTCTTTCTTTTCATTAACATTGTAGAGAGTCCAAGTTGAACTGGGGAGGAAGAGAAAATAACCCCAGTGTTGTAATCATATGTAGAGCACATACTGGTAAAAATATGAAAGTAACTTTTGTAAGTGTTTTGAGATCTAAAGCCATTAGAACCAATCATTGACTTCTGCTCCCGAATTTTTATCTTAGAAAAAAAGATACAGAAAAAATAGGACTTGCTAAAAAAACACTGGTAGTGCAGCCATGAAAAGAAAGGTGAGTTGGAAATAATATATTGGTCTCAGCAGGGTATATTTATTTACCTAATTTTCAAGATCTCACATGTGTTGTGTTGGCTGAAATATTTTCACCATACTTTTCTATCAAACACCTTTCATTTCTTCTGGAGCATTATCTCCACTGCAGCTACTGTGTCAGACAGAAATGGACAAATTGATTCTTGAGTTTTCTTCCATGACACAAAACCTTTAAAATTAACATGTATTGACTGAAGTACTGCACCATGTTAAATATTCAGAGTGCCTGAGCTTGTGTACCTGTTGACTCCAAAGGTAAAACAAGCAAAACACTCATGAAATTTTACAGTATTTTACAGGACAAGCGTAGTTCTTGTGTACTTTCATATTGCAAATGACTGAAACGTATCCTTTTTATATTTTTCCTTCATTTAAAGAAGAGCTGTACTCACAGGAATTTAAAATAACACTACGAGGTTAGTATTGATGACACCTCAATAATTTCGTAAATAAACAGAAAACTTTTAGTGGTTTATGGAGTGGGTTCTTCTATGTTAGAGAAAGATTGCTATCCCAAAGCTGTAGTTACATATGTCTAATTCATCAATTCTGGTGGATTCCTAAGGGAGATTCTGTCTTACGCTGCTAAAGCGGAGCATGGCAATTAAGAACAACTGCAGCAAAGTGTTAATAGCAGTGAGAATTGAGGAGGGACTGTTAAAATCACACAACAGGAGCCTCCATTATTGTCTGTTAGATTTCTCCCAGGAAAATCTACCAAGAGACTGGCAGAACCATTTATGAGGATGTTTGCTTCCTTTACCTGTTGAGTCAACACTGTGTTGGTACAACACCACTGGGGTCTTCCTGGAAGGAAAACACCTCTGTTAAAGTCAACCAAAGCCAGAGACTAGTAATTTAATATGCCATCAACCCCATAATTTGATTTCATTATGTATTGAATTCATGCAGCAATTTGATCATTCCGAGCCTATTGATTTACTGATTTAATTTTAATTGTGACCTCAATTTGACCATTGCGTTGTTCAGTCTTTAATTGTCCTAGTAAAAATGTAGTATATTAGCTCACTAATAGGTGTTCTTAAGTGAACATTTGCTTGCTCATCCTTTTAAATAAATCCATTAGAAATATACAGAAAGGTTTTATTCTGTCTGCCTGCAATGTGGGTCACGCGTTCTGAAGAGACAATTAACCTCAAGTGAGAAATTTGCAAGCCACCAAGTTATTGCATTGAAAAGTAAAATCAAGGTCTTTTCACCTTATTACGTAGGGCTCTGTGAAACCTCCAGTTTCTTGCTGGAGAGAGAATTCCAGAGAGGAGATGAAAAGATAGGATAAAATTAATAGAAATGCTGAAGTTTGGGGTTTTCTTTTTCTTCTCTTTTTCGTTAGCATATCACTGAGCAAATACAGTTCCACCCGGGGTCCATCTGGTGGCACTGTTAGCTGAAGTCTTTATTTCACAGGCAGAAGGACAAATCATATGCAAGAAAAAGAGAAGGAAAAGGGCGAATCTTGATGATGGAGGTTTTCGTGTTGCAGTGGTCAAGTGACCATGTATGGCCAAGCCTTATTTTAAGTGCCTGTACAATCCTGTTCTCTACAGTCTCTACAGAATTCCCACCCAGGGAGTATTGATTTTTTCTCCTTTTTTTTTTTTTTTTTTTTACCTCTCCCTCCCACCCCCCACCCCCGTTATAGCAAATACCAGAAAATATAAAAACATCCATTTGTTAAATAAATGCCCAAGAATGAGAAAATCTACATCTATATGTGTGTGAGTATGTACACTTTTTTCACCCTGTAGTATCAGAAATTTGGTAACACAGAGCCTGTTAAACTTATTAGCATTCCTAAATAGAAATTCAAAAATTTGAAATGCAGATGTGCTGAACACAGGTTGAAATGTCTTATTTATTACTTCTCCTTTTATACCTCAAAAAGCATTCAATATGCTACTACTTGAACCTGTTTGTGAAGACACCCTTGCTTTTTCACACTTTCAGCATTAATTAAGAGTTAATATATCCCCTCTTTTAAGTCACTGAGATTATGGAATTTTTAGTGGCATTGATTGAGGTCACTGATGGAGAGATTCAGGTACCTAAACCTAAAAGTCCAGGGACATCTTAGGTGCCATAAATTTGATCCAAGACACCTCTGCTGTGCTACAGGTAAGGCACAGGAAATTTGGAGCGGTTCTGTCCTATTGAAAAGCTTGCGGGCACCAAGTAAGAAACCCCATGAGATAATCTCTTACAAGGCCTTTGTAAACCCAGGATGCCTCCGTTCCCCAGGGAAAGAGTGCAAAGGCTGCTCACAGCAGTGTCTAAACATGGCACTGGCGTGGGGCTCCTTCCACTCCCGCTCCTGGGTGTATTCTCCTATCATTTGTTTGGTCCTGCCTTTGGCACTCTTAGGGCCATGTCTCAGGGAAGGAAAGAGTGCTGGCACCTTTCTATTGTTTTGTTTAATTGTATTGGTTCAGCACAGGTCCAGAATGAGCTCAAGGGAGGGTGGGACCTCATGGCTGTGAGAGAGGGATGAATAAGAAAGGTGGAAACCTCCACTTTTGGCAGCAGAACCCCATCATGGCATTTCCTCCATTTGAATCAGCACCCTTTGTGTTTCCCCTCGGAGGGCTTTGGCACTCTATCCACCAGGCCAGCTGGCTGCTTTAAGGCCCCAAGCCAGCATCTCTCCCCCAGATTTGATTTGAGAGAGTATTTAGCATATCCCTCATCATGGCTTATACCCCCTCTGGAGTTACTCAGTCAGCTTGGTGGTGCTGGGGGAGCTGTGGATTTTGGAGATGGGACTTAAGCTGCTTTTATGTGAAAGGTATCCCACACCTAAAATTGCAGGTAGGCACTTTGGGGCATTTCTGAAAGCATCAGCAAACTGGGCATCAAACTCCAGATAAGGACTTGTGAAAGTCTTGCTGTAGTCTTGTTCAGAAAGAGATGTGATAGCTCAGCCTATCTTACCCCTCTTATGTACTCAGCCCCTAAAACACTCCTAGTTAAGTCAGTAGGGATGGATCTCATTTGTGGTTGCTGTGAAAGTTTGACTGAGTTGAAGCCCCCTTCCTAAGCAAACCATTAACTTTTAAGGAAGCAGCAGAGAAGAACACAGTGTAACAGCAATAAAAATAATTAGGGTTGGAAACAGGTCTTTGTTACTGTCTGGGAATTTGCAGAGGAAACCTGAGTTTTGACATACACTGTTATTGTCATGCTGCATTGATATTCAGACTGATGGTTGCTCAGTGAATCTCTCTCTCCTTTTCCCACTATAATGTGGGACAAATTTGCACAAGATGAGAATGTCTACGTGTTCAAAATGCAGACTTTCAACCTGATACTGTAAGAAAGGAAGTTTGTAATTGAAAATTAATTCATACTGGAAAGTGTAGTCAATAGACAATTACTGAGATACAGCTTGTGTTTATTGCTTGAGGAATTTTACACAAGATTTATAACAACTAAAAGCAATTACCTTTACATGTAAAGAACAGTCTAAAAAGATGAAACTTAATTAATGTAGAAGCCTTCAAACATCCTTTATCTCATGTAAATAATCACCAAGCAAGCAGTAATCAAAAAAAAAAAAAAAAAGAGATGTACAAGTCAGCGTGTTATACATGTCAAAAAAAATTACAGAAAAATCCCCATATTGTCCACAATTCTTGTCCTATTAGTTTTACAGAAGTGTGGCACCATCATTTTACTCCAGATGCAAGACAAGAAAATTGGATATAATGTTTCTGAAATTGGAGTCAAGTAGGCAGAAAATTTTTTAAAGTATTCAGGTGCATCACTGCCTCTTTCATCCTCCATGCCACCCTTCAGACCCCACTGAAAAACTCAGAAACGTGGGAGTTGCATTCTTCAGAAGAGGTTTCCCTGGGTGTATTGATTTCCATGTGTGGGATTGGAAAAAACAATATGACTGTTGACCCAAATCAGAATCAATGGCCTACTCAGAGCTCTACCTGAGAAGACATTCCTAATGACGTCAAAATGGGATTCTTGTGCCTGAGGCCACTCTTCAGCCCTTTTTTCTGATCCAGCAGGTGTGGTCATGTTCATTAAAAATACTTCCTTGGGATAAGTTACAGTGGAGACAAGATTCCTGCTACAGTGAGGACTATGTGCTACCTTGGAAAGTGTGTACCTGGAGTGATATGTCCAGTTCTGGGCTCCTCAGGACAAGAGAGACAAAGAGCTCCTGGGGAAAGTCCAGTGGGGGTGACACAGGTGATGAAGGGACTGGAGCGTCTCTCTGATGAGGAAAGGTTGAGGGAGCTTGGCCTGTTCAGCCTCGAGAAGAGACGCTGAGAGGGGACCTCATCCACGTGTGTCAGTGCCTGCAGGGAGGGGACAGAGAATGGAGCAGGCTCTGCTCGGTGGGACCCAGCAACGGGTCAAGGAACAGTTCTGCAACAGGCAGAAAATGATGCCCAGGAAGGTCCACTTGAACATGAGGAAGAACTTCTTTGCTATGCAGTGACCGAGCACTGAACAGGCTGCCCACAGAGGGTGTGGAGTCTCCCTCACTGGAGATATTCCAGAACCATCTGGACACAACCCTGTGCCATGTGCTCTGGGACAACCCTGCTTGAGCAGGGAGGTTGCACCAGGTGACCCACTGTGGTCCCTTCCATTCTGTGATGCTGTGATTCTGTGAAAGTCAAAAATTGAAGGCATAGCATTTCAAAATGCAATTTCAATACTTTTCAAAAATGCCAGAGATAAAGGATCTGTAACAACACAAAAGTAAAGAAGTCAGATACAACTGGGAGTCCCAATCCCAATTATAGATGGTTCAGATGCATGAACACCACCTCAGAGTAGCAGGAGCCCAAGGGCACTGGCCAAATTGGAACAGTATTGAAAAAAGAAAAGGTGAAGCCTCTTTCTCCAAAGCCCTGGATTGTTTGGTGCCCACACACCCAGAGCCAACACCTGCTGGATTCACGTCTGGAAAGATGCTTTCCCACATCTGGAAAGCATTCCCCAGACTTTGTTTCTGTGAATCACCATTTTGGTTCAGATTTTGGGGAAGGTATGAGGCTCTCAATTTATTTTTTTTCCCTTTATGTTGTGACTCACACTGAACAGATCTCAATATGGTATCTGAAGAACCTCAGACATTATTACTATCTTGTCCTTTCTTTTTTCTTCTAAGAAAGACAATGGTTTAGACTCAGTGACTAAAATGCCTAACTTTAACTGAGGTGCAGAATCAGGACAAAATATGGAAAACATATGCAATGGTCTGTAGAATACAAAAAGTTAGATAGGATAAAGTAATTATTCCTTTTTCTTCCCCTTTAAAATCTGTGAAATTCAACCTGTGGGCTTTGGTCTTTTGATGAGTTAGTATTTTTATAATTTCTATATAATTTTTATAAGAATAAAATATTTTTATAGTATTTTCCCTTCTGTCCAAAAATCCAAACAGAACACCCTAAATGAGGGGGGTGAAAATTATTTCACCATAATTAACTTTTAGATATTCATTCTGCTTTTTTTCTTCCTTTTTTTTTTTTTTTTTTTTTTGTTAAAGAAAGGAAGATCACTATATGAATAAGTGGTTGAGCCTCTTGCTTAAAAATATGTCCAGTCTGAAACTCTGTGAGTAAACACACTGTGGGTATTACAGGGGGATTTTACCTCCATGCACAGGTGCAGGGAAGAAAAACAATGAGAATTGAAGTACAATTTTACTCTGGAGTAAAGGAAGCTGCAAATTGGTGTAGAGAGAGAAGTAAGTGTGAGAGGAAATTTTCCACTGATCTTCCCTCTGCAAATTAGTTCTAAGATTAAAAGAGTAATTAGAATGGAGAATAAAAAAAAAGCCACAAGAAGATTTATTGGCTAGTCTAGAGCTTGGGGTTTGTGCTGCTTTTTATGGAGCTGCAGCCATCTCTGGGTTTATTTTGGATTCTGGGAAGGCATCTTTAACACCTGCACTGAAACAGAAAGTAGTACTGAAGTGATCCAGAAGAGGGAAAAATGTGCCAGAGAAAGTACAACCTCCTGTGATTGCCCTCACAGCATCGCTGAGCCCACTGGGATGAGCTGTCCTGTGCGAGACTTGACAGCTTCTCCAGGGCTTCCTCGGTGAACAAGAGAGATTTCCTGTCTGTCCTTTACATACTTGGACTTCCTGAGGAGGAGGAGTAGGTGCAGTGTTTGACAGGCAGACAAACACCCTCCTCCTCTTGCAGGCCCTTCCTGAGCTCCAAACCTGAAAGTGAAACGTCGTGATGTGCAACTGCAGGATACGGATTAATGGGGGGGGGGAGAGATCTTTCTGTTTATCTGGTCGGGACTGCCAGAGGGCCACAAGCAGGGCTGGACCCCGTGTGACACCTGTGGAGGCTTGGAGCTCTCCTGCCGAGGTCAGTCTGCTCCTTTCTCCCGTGCGAAGGGGGAACCAGGACCTGGTGGCAGAACAGGTTTGGTCCTTTGTGAGCGTTTTTTGGCACAAAAGACAAAACGTGTGCGTGGGCTATTATGCAAAGACCTCCTGAGTGACTTCTCAGTACTTGATTACACTTTAATTGTTTTTCTAATGTGAAAGTGAGCCTACTCTCCCGAGAAGAAAGAACTGTTTCTATTAATCTATCAGGTTGTAGCAGGGGATCAGCAATTAGCTGTGTGCTTTCTATTACACTATAATTATTAATAACAAGGGGCCTCCAGGAGCCCCATTTTCCATAGCAAATCCCATTCAGTCCAGCAGTCAGATGGTTTGTTTTGGTCTAGGTTTAATTTTATTATTTGTTGGGTTTTTATTTTAATAGACAAAATCCATTATGACCACTGTTCTACTGAAAACTTGCAGCTACTCAGAATTTCTCCAAGAGAGGCTGAAGTGCCAGTGTGCAAGTAACAGCGGTACCAGAAATTGTATGTGTTGTGTATGAAAAACATCACATGTTCAAAAGAGATTTTGGGAACCACATTTTTGACACCCTCATTTAATATGCCCCTTTCAGTGCAGTCCTTTGGAGGGACTGAGACTGCTGCTTCCCAGGGTGGCTGAGGCTGAGAAGTAATTTTCCTTTCCTCAGCTCTTGCTTGGCATGAAAATTTAGTTTGTGGGGAAAAAAACACAAAACCAAAACATACATGACCAGACAACACACAAATACAGAAAAGACTGTGAACTAAAACCTCAGTTCTAACTTATCTGAATTCTTCAGATCTTGATACTGCAACCTGATTTTTCTTTTAAGAGTGTTTTTGGCAATTGTTTCTGGACCTGGTAGCTTCCCAGCAAAACAGAGAATTTAATAACTGTAATTTTATTAAGGAGTCCTGCTTCTATTTGATAACTTCTGCTAGGAAAAGAGCTTTACAAGATTAGTGTCCCTCTGAGCAATTAAGTAACAGGGTCCCCTAATCTCTGAAGTCATACACAAAACAAGTAGAGTAGTAGACTTTGCTTCTGTGGGATCATAACAATTATTTATTGCTTTTAATAAGGCGAGTTTTCTTATATTTGTCAGAATATCCTTTTGAGCTAGTGTCAACAGGAGTAATTCTAACAGTCCATGGAACTGATAAGTTAAAGTCAGAATTATGACCTTTTTTTTTTGTTTGTTTCGTTTTTCTTGCATTGTGAACAAAAAGGAAAGCCTAGAAAACCTCTCTGGAACTTCAGACCCTGCGGATTTCTGTCTCTTTCATAAAAACCTGTTGTTTTAAAGTTCCAGCTTTAAAGGGCTTCTCTGACTTTTCCACTGTAAAGCTGGTTCATAGTGAACTTCCACTATTCAAAGTTTTACAGGACAGAAACCCACTCACGTTGATGATCTTTCATAGTTTTGCAAAACAAGGTTCCATCACATGTGGCACAGGTGCAGGTGTGAAGAGGGGGGTGGGAAGGAGCTGCCAAGGCTCTTCCACTCTCACAGAAGCCAGACCCAGTGCCCCTGAGAAGAGGGACAATGATATCTTACATCAGTAGCTTATCATATTTTGCTGTATTTGCCCACAAGGGTCATATTCTAACATGAGAGAGGCAGTCACTGCTAAAATTCCTGGAAGAATACATAGGAAAAGAAGTAGTAGGAATGATGTAGAGAATCATGAATTCTCCCCTCCATGTTTTCAAGCAGGCAAGAGAACTCCAGCGCTGTGGTTATTTTGCCCTGGGAAGTCGCACCGCTACCTGTATCCAGCTTTACATGATCAAGAGCTCCATCCTCAGCTCCCCTGTCTGGGCAGGAAATGTGCTTGCAGTTGGTTTTTGGCTTGATTGTGTTTACTCCTGGAGCCGCTTGATGGCAGCCACCCATGTAACAAAATTGTGTGTACACCCATATGTGTTTGCCCGTGTTTATAAGACCGTAAGAATCATTTCTTAGGAGCAACAACAGCCTAGTCTGCTTCACTGTGTGTTGAGTGGTATCTGTCTTCTTTACACTATGATTTTCCATATATTTTCCTACATTTCCATAGCCTTTTAATAGCATTCACCAGCTTCTCAAAACTTTCCCCTGAAAGCCAACAGTCTGGACTAAGACAGGCTGTCCTTGAAGAGCGGAGGTAAAGTTTGAAAACATGTTTTCACAGCCATCACAGTAAATTGCTTTCATGATACAGCCTTCAAAACTTGTAAGTTTGACTTGTATGGCACTTGGATAGGACTTGTATGTCTATCCTCCCATGCAAAATGTGCTCTCCTGGAAACTGTGTGTGCAGAAGCAGATAGTCAATATGCACCAGCACAGGCTTCTGAGGGTGAGCAGTAAGGGACAGAAGCATCAAGTTATCAGGGAGATGGGATTTCTCACTCAATCACCATTCTACCTCCAGCCTCTCAGTCCTCAGCCTCAAGTGAAAGATACTCTACATCCCACTCTTTCCAAAGAACACCCCCAAAATTTTTCAGAAAATGAGTGTATGAACTGGAATCCAAAACTGCACTGAATGCTAAAAATCCTGGACTCTGGAAAGAGGTGTGTTTTGTTTTCCTTTTCCTTCCCCTTGCCACCTCCTACCTTTCCCAAAGGTGATGAATCACCTGGCTCTGCTTTCCTGTTTCCCTGAGAACACTAATTTTTTCTCCACAGATACCAGCAAGATTTTCCCTCAGATGATTTAACTACTTATCATACCAAGTTTAAGTCATAGCAGTTGTTCTCCACCTGAATTTAGCACTGACAGTTGCTGCTTCTCTGTCAAACCCAAAGAAGGGTTTGTATGTCAGAAAGCTTGTCTATTTCCCCATCCATAGCAGATATTACTTTTCCCCAAGCTGCCACTACCTTTAAAATCACAGCAGAGCTCTAGGACTGCTCTCCCAAGGCCCATGTTTCATGTCCTGAGGATTATGGCAGGCATTTTAAATGCAATTATTTGATACAGCCATTTCAAATGAATAAATTACCTTTCCCTATTCCAGTCCTGGGTAAATCTCGATGAAGGGAACAAAGAACTTTGTTTCAAGGTGGCTGTGCTGACCCTGTTGGGAGTGCTGGTCCATGGGGCTGTGAGGTTGAACAGTTAAATATTGCCTTGGGGGGCAGCAGGCAGTAGATGTGACTCATCTCATGTCAGGGCTGGCCTGGCCTTTCCTGTTTGCACAGAGAATGAACTCACTGTCCATGCTGCAAATATTCTCTTTCCAGCACACATTTTCCATGTGTTATTTACAGTAGGAAGGAAATTTTTAGGTTGAGTGGTTGTGGGGTTTTTTTTTGTTGTTTGGGTTTGTTTGGTTTTGTTGTTGTTTGTTTGTTTTTTAATTAAAGTCAAATAATGGTAAGTCCCATTGCCCTTCCTGTGAATCTCACCAAAGGGAGACAGCCAAAGAGATTCTCCCCAAAAACCTTTCAGACTAAAAGGTAGAGGGCCCTGTGTTGCCTCGTGTTGCCTACAAGAATACAGGACCTGTCATAGGGGGTGTGGAGAAGAGAAATGGGGAACTGAGTAAAATTCATAGTGGTATGTTTAAAGGGGATTATGGGCATGATTTACCAATTGGGTGTTTAGGGGAAGGGTGAAAGGTGGAGAAACTGGTTCAGGGGAGATGGGAAGGAAGAAAGCATAGGGAAATAAAAGGGAAAGGGGGTAAAAGAGGCCAGTCAAGAGCAGAGAGGTGACTGACAGACACCCCTGCCCTGTGCTTGTCCTCTGTCCCTATCAAACGATATTTCTGACTGGTTTTATCACAGTCATGTGTGCCACTAGCCAGCTTCAGGCAGGATAAGAGGTCTGAGTACAGACCACGAGTCTCAGAGGCATGAGAGTCCAGAGTCAGCAGTGAGCTGGGGACAGAGACAGCAGCAGCCCAGCTCTCTGGGGCTGGGATTGCAGCAACTCCCCTCTGTCCCACAGCACACCCAGTCAACAACCTCTCAGCCACTGAATTTCTCAATAGTAGTTCCCTCCTTGCTTTTTAAGGGAGAAAAATCACATAATTGACACTGCTGGAAAAATGACATGCTTCAGTCTGAGTGCCTTTATTAACTATCAGAGGGCCTCTGAAACCGTGTCCCACAATGTCCCACCCATCCTGGAGAGGAACTTGCCTCTGCATTTAAGTTTACCAAAAGGTTTATGTAAGGCTGTGTGCTGTGATTTCTGTCAAGTTTAATGGTGTTTGAAACGACTGTTCCAACAGCAAGAGACTGCTCGGTGAATTTTATGCTGGAAGTTTCTATTAAATCCCTATAAACAGATGTATCTGCAATCACAGTAGCTGTCTTTCACGCTAGCAGCTTAAACACCAGCAAGATTGAAAGTGCTGTAGAACTGAAAAACTGAAAAAAATATATGGGGACTCATTCAGGAATGTCTACGCCGTTTCTAGATGAAAAAAAGATTTTTATTTGTTCTTATTTTTATTGATGTTTCTAAAAAAAAAATCATAAAATCTAGCAAGGGTGTGGGTTTACAAAATACTTTGTTTCTAGTGTCTATTAGCACTCTTTGGGAAATTAACTATTTCACAGAAGCATAGAATCATAGAATGGTTTTGGTTGGAAGGGATATTAAAGATCATTTAATTCCAACCCCCTACCATGGGCAGGGACATCTCCCAGTAGACCAGGTTGCTCAGGATCTCATCCAGCCTGGCAGAGGATTTCAGAGGATTCTGACCTGTACTAACAAAGGGAACCAGACCTGAAGGCACCTCTATCCAAAACAATAATTTCTGGTGGCTTTTGAGAGTCTGATTATGAGTTCTTCAGAAAGAACTTCCCAGAGTCAACATCCAGGTGCCAATTTGCAGATGTATCGCTATGATTAATTTTAAATGGGAACCCAATCGTGGTTCTGATGTCTTCATTTAGACACAAATGCAAATATTAAAAAAAAAAAAAAATGCTGAGCACAAACCAGCTCATATAAAATCTAAAAATCCGCCTTTTCTCTCTCTACACTTCCATGCTATTCTTTTGCACCTACCAAATTATTTATATCTCCAGAAATTCTGGTGAAAATGTGTTTGGTGCTTTGAGGTGATTGACAGGGTACAGAAGTGACCCCACATGGCTATATCATGCTGAGAATATCCTTGCATCACTTGGATAATTCTTATTACTGCCAAATGCAGTTCAGCTCTTTCTCTTCTACTTCATATTGGCATCTTTACTTTTTACTAATTTTTCCAATTGACAATTAAATGGCAGGTATTGAGGATCATGAGACCCAGACATGTATCTGTTTTTAGCTAAACTGCAGACAAGCCACCTAAAGTTTAGAACTCAGGATTTCTCAGTTCTAAAAATGCAGGTTTTCCTCACTGATCACACTGCAGATCTTCACAGCTATGTCTCTCTTTTATTTACCTTTCTGTACACTCAGAGCAAGTAAAATGGAAGGTGACTTGTAGCCACGCTGTTTGTCTCTTCAACCAAGACAAAAGTCTCCTCCACCAGCAGTACCTCAGCTGTGCTCTGCTGACAACAATGACCCAGGAGGTGATCCCTAATCAATCTTCAAAATCATAATAATTTATAATATTCCCTCACAGATAAAAATTCTGGCAGTAAGAAAGCGTGGTGTTGCAGGAAATATTTTGAAATATTGCTCAAGAAGCACTAGGTGTTTTAAAGTTGTTATTTTTTATTTTCTTTGCAGATAATCACGTTGTGTGACACACTGTGTGTGTTAATGTGTGTATGTGTTGTCTTATTTTCTTTTCTTCACTATATAATTTTTTGGAGACAGGAGAGAAGGGGAGAAGAGAAAATATTCTACTGTAAACATCATCCATTTGAGAGAAGGTGTAAAATAAAAAAATGCAAAACAAGGTAGAATTTTTTTCAAAATTACTCAAATAGGAAGCAAGTTTATTTCTTTTTTTAATTATCTTTATTTTAAGAAAATTTGTGATTAAGTTTATCTGTTTATCACAATTGGTAAACATAGAGTCATACCTATTGAAAAATACCCACACCCTGAGGTTCTAATCTGATGGTTAATGTGATTATGTTGGACAAGCTTTATCTAAAATATCTGTGCCCTAAGAACATGCAGTGATTTCACCATTACTCAGGGTCTGGATTAATTTCATCCATCCCTGTTTCTTCCTGGAATTTAGCTATGCCCTTTATAGCAAGGCTCCTTTCACCACAGTGGTGTTGCTATATACATATTGGCCTTTGGTAATACAATCTTGTTTCCTTGATGGTCTGCATCCATTTGGAGGGGATGCTCTGATTTAATTACTGTACATACCCTGAGCTTCCCTCTCTCTTCCCAAACTGAAACAGATTGTTTTTTCAAGTTTATAGGTTGAGGTGGAGCTCCCAGCTGCTCCCAGCCTAATTTGCAGTAGGTTTTTTTATAGAACCATAGATTTGTTTACGTTGGAAAAGCCCTGTGAGATCATTGAGTCCAACCATTCCCCCGGCACTGCCAAGCCCACCAGTAACCCCTGTGCCACAGCTACATGGCTTTTAAATCCTTCCAGGGATGGTGAGTCCACCATCGCCCTGGGCAGCCTGTTCCAGTGCCTGACAGCCCTTTTGGTGAAAGCATTTTCCCTAATATCCAATCCAAACCTTTTTCAGGAACTAGCTGGTGCTGCACGCTGAACAGGGGTAAGGAGAGGCTGCACCTCTGCAGTACTGCCCCTGAAGTTATGGAAGACTTCTGCTGGAGTCTGGGAGCCACACAGAATGAGACATTTGGGGAAAAAAAAATAAAAGGAAAAATCAATATATAGAAATTAATGTGCCTTTGTGAAGATTCAAAACAGATGGGGAAAAGGTCAAGGATTCTTTGTTGCTAAGTGCGTTTCTATGACAACTGCAATGTGTATGTTATGAGTGAGCAGTCATTTGTTCCAGCTGCTGGATCATTAAAGGGGCAGCATTTCCCTCAACATGGGCAACGTTATTAATGGCTTATTTACTTTTTGTTTACCCCTCTGTAAACCAAGTTTCAACAGGTGAGACTCAGCGAGCGTGTGAACGCTTCAGTCGGTCACAGTCGGCTACACCATAGGTCTGGATGAGTCTGGATTGCAAAGTGCCTGCCTTAGAGGATGCTGGGGGAGCTTAGCAAGAAAATCAGGGAGATTAATTTAGATCCAATCATGCAATTAAGTCCATGCAGTCATTATGAGACATTCTATGACACTGTGATCCTGCACCTTGTTGGATGTGTTTCTGTGGAATTATGGCATGACTTGAGAGACACACGTGACTTGTCTCACATGGAATAACAGCATGTGCAGAGACTTGCAAAGTGTTTGGATATTGCCTTAGAAAAAGTTTATTAACTAGAATGATGATAGAAATCTATTTATTTCTTCACAAGTTAGAATAAGGGAAAAAGCTGCAATCATGGCCTTGTCAATTGCCTCAAAGACATGGCAAAGAAGCCCAGATTTTATTGTCCATGGTGTGGTGGGTTGACCCTGGATAGATGCCAGGCACCCTCCAAAGCTGCTCTATCACACCCTTCTGCAAGTGAACAGGGGAGAGAAAACATAATGAAAGGTTCATGAGTTGAGACAAGGGCTGGGAGGGATCACTCATCAAATGCCGTCACAGACAAAGCGCTCTACTTGGGGATATTAATTGAATTGATTACCAAGCAAAATCAGAACAGCATAATGAGAAGGAAAACAACTCTTAAAAACACCTTCCGCCACTTCTCCCTCCTTCCCAGGCTCTGCCACCTTCCCCCCAGTGGCACAGAGAGACAGAGAATGGGGGTCATGGTCACTTCACCACACGTGGTTTCTGCCCCTGCTCAGGGAGAGGAGCCCTTCCCCTGCTCCAGTGTGGGGTCCTTCACACAGGAGACAGTCCTCCAGGAACTCCTCCAGTGTGAGTCCATCCCATGGGCAACAGCTCTCCATGAACTGCTTCAATGTGGGTCATTCATCCATGAGATTCAGTCCTTCAGGAACAAGTCCTACCAGCAAACCTGCTCCAGTGTGAGCTCCTTTCTCCATGGAGCCACGGGTCCTGCCAGAACCCTGCTCCAGCATGGATTTCCCATGGGGTCACAGCCTCCTTTGGGCATCCCCTTGTTCCAGCATGGGCTCCTCCATGGATGCAGGTGGATCTCTGCTCCCCATGGACCTCCATGGGCTGCAGGGGCACAGTTGCCCCACCATGAGATACACCAGGGGCTGCGGGGGAATCTCTGTTCCAGCATCTGGAGCTCCTCCTGCCCCTCCTTTTCCACTGACTTGGGTGTCTGCACGGCTGGTGCTCTCACATGTTCTCTCTCCACTCTAGGTGCAATTACATGTGTGCAATACCCTTTTCCCCTTCTTAAATAGATTATCCCAGAACTGTTACAATTATTTCTAATTGTCTCAGCCTTGGTCAGCTGTGGATCCATCCTAGAGCAGGCTGGAATTGTCTCTGCTAGACATGGGGGAAGATTCCAGAAGCTTCTCACAGCAGCCACCACTGTAGTCCCCTTGGTGCCAAAATGTGGTCATGAAATTCAATACATACAGAAATTAAATTTGTGAAACCATTCCATCCATTTTACCTGTTTTTTCCTCACTGATGTTTACGTTAAAAACAAGCAAACAAAACCCCCAAATGAATAGCACAACAACACCAGAACAAGGGTGATACTGAGTCAATACACATTGCCAGTTCCACTGAAAAACATGTTGGCAATATTTCTGTTCTGTGAATACTGAATCTGGAAAAGGGGATGACTTCAGTGTGTCTGAGCCTATCAGACACTTCTTGTGGCACGTGCTCTTCCCTACCATTGCTGCACTGAATCACAGTACTCCAGCCGAGAGCCAGAAAATGCTGCTCTCTGACTTTCAATATGACATCTTGCTGGCTTCTGGCTGCTTTGCAGTTTGCCATTCTTCCATGAGGTTCTTGTTTTGTTTTGGCTTTGGAGTTCTTTTTTTGCATATATTAGCACAATAGAAAACATAGATTTCTACTATTTGATTAAAAAACAAGGGAAAAACACATAGTCCCAAAGACAATTCTGTGTCCACTGGGACTGACTGCTTCTCTGGACTTTTCAATCTTGTCTAGGAATTAGAATTTCTTCAACTGCTTCTGACTTCATAAGATTTTCTTTGGAAAACTCACTGCGCAAATCGATGGCCCCTAAGAAATAAAACTCAGGGGAGATGGATGTTGTGGAAAAGCTTTGTGCAAGAAGCATCAAGAATCTCTGAACTTGCCTGGTGGTAGACAGGACAGCCCAGTTGCCATCAAAAGACTCGTTGCATCATGAGAAAGAGAAATTATTCCATTGTCATGACCTGCTTTGACCAGGCATCAGAATTAGTGTTATTTAGTTGCGAAGTTCAGTTTTGGGCCTTTCAATGAAAAGAAGGACATTGAGGTGCTAGAGTGTGTCCAGAAAAGGGCAACAGAGCGGGAGAAGAGCCTGGAGCACAAGTCTGACGAGGAGAAGCTGAGGGAGCTGGGGGTGTTTCACCTGGAGAAAAGGAGGTTCAGAGGGGACCTTCTTGCTCCCTACAAATGCCTGGAAGGAGGTTGTAGCCAGGTGAGAGTTGGTCTCTGGTCCCAGCTAATAAGTGACAGGATGAGAGGAAATGGCCCCAAGTTGCACCAAGGAAGGTAGGATATTAAGGAAAATTCCTTCACCAAAAGAGTGGTCAAACGTTGGGAGAGACTGCTCAGAGAAATGGTGGAGTCAGCAGCCCTCAAGGGATTTAAAAGCTGTGTAGGTGTGTCATTTGTAAACATGGGTTAGTGGTGGGTTTGTCAGTGCTGGGGCAATGGTTGGACTCGATGATCTTAGAGGGCTTTTCCAACCTTAATGCCTCTATGAGCTATGCAGTGGAAGTTACAATAAAAGCAGGCTTTCAACATCAGAAACATCGGGTCATAATGTAGGCTTGGCTGGCAACTTTTCTTTGTCTTCTGACAAGTGTTTTTTCTCCTTCACGCAGTTTTTTTTTTTTTTTCCTCACGCTTTCCTTGTTGCAGCTGGTGGAAGAACAAAGCAAATCATCTGCTCTGTGTTTTGGATCCTGTCCATCTTGCCTTGCTTCGCCATATGGAGTGATAACGGACCCTGCTATTCAGATCTTCTTTTGTTCTTTGAGAAATATGGGGAGGGAGTTATTTTTTAAATTCAGTCAAGAGCAGCAGGACTGAGGCTAAGTGTCCTGGAAACTGAGCGTCCCTCAGTGATTTAGCATCTATGTGCTTGACTGTCTTTCTGGAAGACTGGGCTCAGCTGTCCCCTGCAGCACAGCCCTTCATCCCTCAGTTGAAGCTTTTCACAGTCAGCCATTATGCACATTTCTCCATGCCATCTCATATAATTTTTGCTGGGGCAAAGAGAGCTTAATCTCCATTTTTGCAGCCACAGCCTGGTGAAATAACTAATTGCATTAGTGGTTTCAGCTTGGAGCTTGTGCTTGTAGACACAAAGATTTGGACTCACATCTGCTCCAACCTGAGCACAGAGCAACTGAAACATTGCAAAGGTCGTTCCTGTATTGGGTCACTTACCCTTGGAGGATTGGAACTAGGAGATGTGGGAAAAGAACTCTGATAGAGTTTATGTCTGCTGACAGTGCAGCTAAGAAGGAACAAATTGTACAAAGGTACAGAAACAGGATGAAAACTGAGGTACTGCTGTCTCAGTGCATCTCAGATCAGCTACCTTAGATTAGCTACCTGAGAGGAATGGCAGAGAAAGGATGTCTGGGTGGAATGAGACTAAGACATCAGTACTGGAAATAAAGTAGAATTGGGGGAGTTCTCCAGGTGATGCTGATTTCCAGAGTCTTCAAGGTGAAGTCAAATTCCAAAGTCTTGACATCTGCTGTCAGAAAAAGTCATCTTTTCATGTGGGTGCATCCAAAAAGATAAGATGACAGTTTATTACTTCTGCCAGTTATCCCTTTAGCTAAAGTATCTTAGGTGTCACAGTCCTGAATTTGATGATTAGCCTCCTTTAAAAATCTTGGAAGAACTTTTAGTTTTCCTCTTTTCCCAAACACTAATCACAGAAAGCCTTGATTACAGCACGTAAATATTTTACCCTCACTAAAATATCAAATACATTTCGGGTAGCGGAATATGAGTTGCTTTGAGCCACGTTCAATCCACCTGTCTCCTGTCACACAGTTCCCAAGGTGCTGAGCCTTAAGCTGCATAGGTGGGACGGGGCTACAGGGATAATCTTCGCTGAAACCTTATTTTTTAAGGATAAAAAGTTAAAGCTCTAGGAAATAATATATTTCATTCTATTACTGAATCCCCCACTACAACCACTTCTGAAAATGCAAGAAGTGACCAAGAAGTGCTGCGATTTACACGGACTCTCTCAGCCCATCACATTTGGATGACGCTCCAAATATGACCTGGCCAAATATGAGTTGTATAGGTCAGTTTCCTGACCTGCTGTTCTCACTGCCACAGGCTTTTACAGTCTACCAAGGGATAGAAGAGCTCCTTTCTCTTAAGTCCTTTGTCACTCTCACTGCTGTCTGGCCTCCTCCTCTCCATTGCATCAGACGCTCTCAGAGCCTTTTGTGTGAATATTTGCATATTCTGCACCACGCTGCAGATGTGGCTCTCAGATTAACGCATCTGTGAGTCCTTCAGGACAAAGTTTCCTCAGTGAAACTTGCCTTCATCTAAAGGGCTGTTAGCTACGAAGAGGGCAGAAGAATGAAACACGAGTTAGAGCAATAATCAAAGTGTTTCAGGGTGGAACTATGTGCTATTGTGCAAAAATGTGAATATTAATAAGCACTTGCAAGGAAACATCAGTTATTTCACATGGCATATGCTGTAAAATGGAAATTTATTCAGTTAAAAGAAGAAAATAGAAAAAAAACCCCAACAATCAAAACCTTAAGACATATTAATCAAAACATAGTATAATTTAAATTATGTATTGATTTATTTATTTTGCTTTTTTTTACCCACTGGAAAACTCAGAGGCTCAGACAAGTAGAAAGATCTGATAAGAGACAGAGCCAAAAGAGCCAAACTTACCAGCCCATGAAAGAGTCACACTCTTCTCTCCTCTGAAGTCACCTGAATGGCTCCAGTCAGTTCAAAAACAATTACAAAAATTAATTAACTCAGAGGACTTATAAGAGCAAGCTGTAGTAACATTAATTAAACCTCAAATGAGAGTGAACTGGATCACAACTCTTACAGCTTTTGAGAGCATCGCTGCCATAAGGTAGAAGCTGAGCTCCAGGGGTGCCAAGAAAGCACAGATCTCCACTAGGCTTCTACCTCTCCATCAGGCTGGAAGCTGTGTCTGCAGCCCTGAAGGACAGCCCTGCCACTGGAAAATGTGCCCAGCAGCAGGTCAAGGGGTTCTGGATGCTGTGTGTTTGACAGCTCTTTTAAAAATCCCCAAAACAACCTGCTCAAGGATTGCACAAACAGGTTGGGAAATTGAAAGCTGCCGACTTGACAGGAAAGTAACCTAAGGCAACATGCTCTAAATGTCATAAACACTGGTTACATTGCTTGCCCTTAACCAGTTTTAGTTTATTTTATGAAAAGAGAAGTTTCAGAGCTGAAAAGATTTACAATATTTATTTTGTTAATTGTTTCATTTTTTTTTTTTTAATGATACTCAGCTCTGGGGTGCACCTTTCCTGATTTAGTGCCCATAATAAATTGTAAAAGATTTTTCTTAAATTCAATAACTTCAAAATAGCTCTCTAATGACAGGATGTTTTCATTGCAATCAGTAATAAAATTCTCCTTAATGTAAGGGAATTGATAAGTAAATGCTCTCTGTGTTTCCAATACTTTCCTTGAAGAATTTTTTAATTCTATTTCCAAGCTTGTAATTTAAAATCAAACAACTGAAAAAAAAAGTAAATCTGTGAGAAGCCCAAGTAAGGTTTCTCTCATTTAGGACTTCTAGCAGAGCATTCAAATAGACATAAGCTTAAAACAGCAGGTAGGAAAGAATCTATCATAAATGAAGGATGGTATCTCACTCTTCAAAATTAGAACTGGAAGTTTTTTACTTTTGAGGATCTAATAAAATTTGACTCATCTAAACAGGCCTTTTTTCAAGATATTAAGGTGTTTCTTGTGCATTTCTGAGCTGGAATGTATTAGAGAAATGTAGATTGTCACTGCTGCTTGTTAACAATTTAGCCTGAGTTTTTCAACTAGAGAGTAATTATTTACAAAAGTATTTCAATCATAATCCTTACCCACCTCTGCTGATGTCAGTATGAATTTCATCTCCCTAGGAGGGTTTTTATTCTATATGTTATTTCCTTTGTCATATAATTATCCGTTTCTTTTACTTTAAGTTCAGTGCATCTGCAAATCCCTAGGAAAAAGTGATTTTTGCAGTGATGGTTCCCACAGATATTTTCCTCACAACTGTCAAACTTTTTGAGGTAAAAATAAAATAAGATAATGCCGCGTTGGGCCTCTGTTTTATTTTGCAGGCTGAACATCTCAGGGCTACAAATATGAAAAGAAGGAGTTTGTGCTGATAGTACTGCTGATTTCAGTAATGGGCCTTCAGAAGTGTGTGTGAGTATTTGCAGAGGAGGAGTGAATACATTTGCTGCCAATTCAGGGACAAAAAGAAGAGGGAAAATGTTTGACCCACAAGGACAAAGTGCTGATCATTCTGAAGGAGATGAGAGCTAAAGTACTGTGGGGTAAGAATGTGTCTACGAAGGTCTGAAGAAAGTAAATAATGAATAATAAAACGCTATGATTGAATTGGGATACAGCTGACATGGAAGAAAGGCAAGTAAGTACTAAACCTCTTAGTGTTCAAGGCCAGACATTGTCAGGTGTTCAAGGCCAGACTTTGTCAAATATTCAAGGCCAGACTTTGTCAAATGTCCAAGGCCAGGCTGCCCCTGGTTTTGTGGAAGGTGTCCCTGCCCATGGCAGGGGGGTTGGAACAAAGTGGTCTTTGAGGTCCCTTCCAACCCAAACCATTCTATGATTAAGAAAGGAACCTACAAAAGCTTAACCATTACCTTTTGTTTCCACAAACTTACGTGATAACCCTTGCCACTTACTTGGTATGTGTTAAAAACAGTGTTCCATTTAGAGTCATGAAAGAATTAATTCTAAAATATTCATTCATGTTATTAAAATATCGATATCCGAGGTACCGATTGAAAAGTTTAACGTGGGGAATATAAAGATTGATCTTAAAAAGTCTCACGAGTAAAATAGATTTTTTTTCAGGAAAATAGGCCGCGTTTGATAATTGTTATTTTTCTGCATCCTGTATCAGAAGGTTGCAATAGATTTGACAACCCCTAAGGTTACATTTCCCTGTTAAGAGTCAGCATGCAAACTGGTATTAATAGGAGTAATGATTTTCAATGCTCAAAGAGTCAATACAATATGGTTCTCTCACTGACAGAGTAAAACATATTTCAGAAACTCCAGAGTGATATTAAGCCACACAGATCACCATCTGAATAGACTACTTAACTACTTTAAATTAACAGTTTAAATATTCTTCAACTTGTTTAAAAAGGCAGATGATTTATTATCCAGTACACTCTGACTTTCTGTGCAGAACAGCAGCTAATGATCCCTCAAGTGTCAGTGGTTGAAGTCTTACAAGTTTAATGGGATGCACGCTGTGTAATCTTTTTTGTAGTCTTGATAAATTCAGGGTAAACGGCTTTAGACAGGGGTTTGTTGCTACAAGCACTGGGAGGATGCAGGTTGTTGCCCAGTAGGTGGGAGAAGCTGGTCTACCACCAATAACACAACCAGGAATTTTGGCAAGAGGGAGGTAATTTCATTGGAAAACCTCTTGGAGTAAGAACAGCAGGTGGAGACCTTCAAACGTGAAAGAAATTCTAGGGGAGCATGGGACAGAAGGCTGAGGTTTTGTACAAAGTGTGTGTTATTGACTTCATGGGCACTTTGATCCCTTGAAAAGTTCATAACATACCTTATCGCATCTTTGTATGTATAAAGGCACGTCTTCCACATGCCAGTAACAGCCTTGTCATTTTCTCCAGCTAAACACAGCTCTCAAATAAATCAAGTATTGTAAGTGAGCAGATTTTGGTAGGTGAAGGAGAGCAAAGCTACCAGTGAGGCTCTCCCCTCTACCAGAAGTCAGGACATGTTTTCCATCTCTCTTGTCTCACCATCTCGTAATGCTCCAGGGTGAAATTCTACTCTTTCTGAAGCAAAACGGGAGGTTTCACTTTGATTCCACCCAACCAGAATTTAATCCTTTTGCTTTGTGTTTCCTTTAGTCAGGTTGGTTTCCGTCCTTCCTTTCTTCCAGTCTTACCACAGAAAACTCAGTTAACTTAATTGCAAAAAAACCCCAATCCAAAGAAACAAACAAAAAACCTACAAAAAACCAAAACCAAAACCAAAACCAAACAACAAAAAAAACCACAAAACCTACAAACCCAACAAACAAACAAACCCACAACAAACTGAAACAAGGACCAACCAACCAAAACAAACAGAAAACCCCAACAGGATAGTTAAGGATAGTTTCACATTATTGTTTTGATACCAGAAGGTCTCAGCTGAGGACTGTACTCCTTGCAGTATAAAATGAAAGGGTAAATAAGGTCACTGTGGGCTGGGTTATAAATTATGTAAAATTATGTATGTTTTAAAAAAACTTGGGATTTGTCCCTGTTTTCCCTATTTACTTTGCTTTTGAACAATAATATGGGAAAGTCCAAGAATTTGTTGGACTCGTGTTACTTTCTATATTAGATTCTACAATTTAATTTGTAGATTAAAAAAGAAAAAAGGATCCTAACATCATAAGGCAGAATAATATTTCTGTTTCTACTGTCCAAATGAGTGGCTTTTCACTGGTGATTTGGTAACTCTTGTATGATGTGATCCATTATATTGGCATCTGGAAGGATACCTGCATAAGTAAAACCCCCCTTATACCAGACTGAAGCTCTGAACTGTGATCTATGTAAATAGGCTGTTGTCAGCATCCACAGTTTTATCTTGTATGTCAGTGCTGGGTTATTTCTAAATGCCCCAGGTTCATGGATAATGCAGTGACTTGAGAATTCTGTTTTTCTTTGAGAATCAAATACAAAAATCAGCAAGTCAAAAAGCAAAAGCCTGACCCTTACCCAGGACCTCAGAGGAAACACAGCTGCAACTGCAGGTTTAGCTCAAACCAATGCATGGGTGAGTTAAGAAGGCTTTGTGTGCCTTAGTAGATTAAAGGTGCTTATAAGGGTTGTTTTCTGAAGGTTCAGAGGTTTACAATGCAACCAATTTCCCATATGCTTGGTATCATAGCGATAACCCGTCAAAAAGTCCCATTGTACCACAAATACAAAGGACTAAGCTTGTTTTTTATGCCTCAGGCCTTTTCTACTCCTGTAACTGGTCATATTGCTCTTTTTCTTATGATCTTACACTCTTTTTTTGTTCCTTGGGTTTTGATTTTTTGTCCCTGATGTTTTAGTTGGGAATATCAAAGAGGAAGTCAGGCAAAAATGCCAGGAGGCCTGCGTGGATGAACAAGGAGCTCATGGACAAATTCCAACACAGAAAAAGAGAGGCTACAGAGGGTGGAAGCAGGGACAGGTAGCCTGGGAGGAATACAGAGAAATTGTCTGAGCAGCCAGAGATCAGACTGGGAAAGATGAAGACCTGAATGAATGAAATATGTCCAGGGGCATCAAGGGCAGCAGGAAAAGCTTCTAGAGGTACGTCAGTGATTAGAGAGAGACAAGGGAATATGTGTTCCCTCTCCAGAAGGAGACAAGAGGCCTCATTTGCTGTGAAGTTGCTCCAGTCACACTGCCCAAGTCACAGAAGGCAAGGGCAGGGAGTGAGAGAATGAAGAACTGCCCTCTATCAGGCAATGTCATGGAGTGGATTCTCCTGGAAGCTGTGCTGAGGTGATTGGTGACAGCCAACATGGTATCATTTAGGACAAATCATGCTTGATAAATCTGGTGGCCTTCTATGATGGGTTTATAGCAGTGGTGGATGAGGAAGGAGACAGAAATAGACACCATCTGCCTGGACCATTTGGTGGATAAGGATTTGGCTGGATGGACACAGTCAAAGGGTTATGGTCAGTGACTGTTGTTGTCCAAGTGTCCAAGCTGTGATCCAAGTGGAGACCAGTGATGTCCTCAGGGGTCAGTATTGGGGCTGGTGTTGTTCAACATCTTTGCCAGAGATAGCGAGATTGAGGGCATACTCAGCACATTTGCCAACCACACCCAGCTGTGTGGTGTGGTCACTTGCTGGAGAGAAGGGATGGGCCATCCAGAGGGACCTGGAAAGGCTTGAGAGGTCAGACCATGTGAACCTCACAAAATTCAACAGGGCCAGTACCGGGTCCTGCTCCTGGGTCAGGGCAGCCCCAAGTGCAAATACAGGTTGGGCAGAGAATGGATTGAGAGCAGCCCTGAGGAGAAGGCCTTGAGGATATTGGTGGACAAGAAGCTCAACATGTGCACTGGCATCCCAGAAAGCCAAACAAGTCCTGAGCTGCATCAAAAGCGACGTGGGCAACAGGCTGGGGAGGTGATTCTCCCGCTCTAATCCACTCTCATGATATCCCACCTGAACTGCTGCATCCAGCACTGGGATCCCCAACACAAGAAGAACATGGATGGACCTGGTTGGAGCAGGTCCAGAGGAGGCCACCGAATGCTCTGAGGGTTGGAGCACCTCTGCTGTATAGACAGGCTTGTGGAGCTGGGGTGGTTCAGCCTGGAGAAGAGAAGGCTCCAGGTAGACCTTAGAGCCCCTTCCAATTCCCAAATATAAGAAGGGGCTTATAAGAAAAATGGGGACAAACTTTTGGCAAGGTCTAGAGACATAGAACAAGGAGTAATATGTTTAAACTAAAAGAGGGCAATTTAGGTTTAGATATAAGGAGGAAATCCTTCCCTGTGAGGATGGGGAGGCCCTGGCACAAATTGCCCAGAGAAGCTGTGGCTGCCACATCCCTGGAAGTGTTCAAGGTCAGGTTGGATGGGACTTGGAGCAACCTGGGATAGTGGAAGGTGTCCCTGCCCATGGCAGGGTGTTTGGAACTAGATGACCTTTAAGATTGCTTCCATCCCGTATCATTCTATGATTCTATGCTAATATTGTAATATTTTTAAAGTTTATTCAGATGAAAAAAACAAAACAAAACAAAAACAAACCCCACCAGCACACCTTTGGATTATTTTTTCAGTACAAGATATCATTTCTGTCTGCTAAAAAGTGTCCAGTTATTTCATTTCTGTGATGTGCATAAGCTACTAAGAGCAAAAATGCTACAGTGGCCATTGTTTGCTTTGGGAGGAAAAACAGTCAGATTCCACTATCTTATTAAAGTGCTGATAGCTCTTTCTGATGTCTGCAGAACTCTTCAAAGAACAGCTATCAGTTCATTGATGTGCTAATACAACCAAAGAGATAACATCTTCTGTGATTTTAGATAGAGCAGGAAGACACAATTAACCAACTGTGATCTCTTTAAGCGTCTGGTTCTCCAACACTGACTCGAAGATATAGCTTAGGATCTGATTATTCACTGAATGGAATCCAATAACTGAGGCATTACTAACAAGCTGAGATGCCAGATAAGTGTTCCACCTTACTGCTCTTTCATGATTTTAAGAAAGATGGTTTAGAACTATTTTCCTGTAACAAACCCTCAGTTTGAATAAGCTTTTTACTTTTCTGACCAACTCTGGATTCTTTTATTTATTTGTTGCATTATGGAAATGCAGAGGAAAGATGATCTTTCTATAAATACACATAAAATACAAAACAGATTGAAATATGATTTTTCATCCTGTTGCATGTGGTAGAAACACAGCCTTTGGATAAGCTAGCACAAAAAGACACCTGCCCCTTGAAACTAAATGTTACCATCAAGTGGTCAGCTCCAAAAGTGAATCAGAAGACACAATGAGCAAAAAGATCTGTTTAGAGAGAGAGTCACTGATGTGAAAATAAGAAGGGAGTTCAAGTTGTCTGAACACATCTGCTGGGTCTGGCTGTTAGAGTCTGCTCTTTGGCTTGAGAAGCAGCAGCAGTCACCACGGAGGAATCAGCTAAGTTATAAACCTAGGGAAAATAAAATGGGATTTAATGATACTGCACGTCAAAACACAAAATGCAGCTCACTATGGAGCCAGAAGAATCTGTGCACCTGTCTGGTCTGTGGGACAGGAAGGAAGGTTCAAAACAGCACCTGGGGCTCTTCTCACTTGATGTTGCACAACCACATAGTGCAAAACTGAGGCAGCGTCAAAAAGATTGGAGCTGAAATTAAAAAGTCAAACCCTTACAATCTCCTCTTCATGGATGAGGAGTGAAAAAAAAATGGTGACACCTAGATTCCTGTATTTTCTTGGCCTTGGTGCTCATTTCAACATGAATGCTCAGATAGTCTGAGCTACCTAAATTTTTCTCATGTTCTGGTTTTTATGGGGAGCAAGCAGAAAAATGTCAGCAAAAGGTGAAGATCAGCTCCTGCTCTTGCTCTGCCTCTACACACAGAATAGATGCAATGGGCCTGAGCCTCTTAACCCTGAGATACTTGATCCAATTTCACTGTAATTGAGCTGTGAGCTCCTAAAAGAGCACAGATATAACAAAAAAAACCCTAAATGTTAGGGGGTTTATACTTCAGAAGACACCTTCTTGAGTGGGACACTAAGGGCAATTTTAGCTGTGAAATTAAATATTTTCTTACCTAATAGATTCTTTGATTCATAGAATGATTTGGGTTGCAAGGAATCTTGAAGATTATCTCATTCCACCACCCCTGCCATGGGCAGAGACACTTTTCACTAGATCAGGTTGCTCAGAGCTCCATCCAGCTTGACCTTAAAGACTTCCAGGGATGGGGCAGCCACAGCTTCTCTGGGCAACCTATACCAGGGCCTCACCCTTCTCACAGTAAAGAATTTTTTTATAATACCTAATCTAAACTTTTTCTTTTGCAGTGTTGCCTTGTCACTGCATACTTTTGTAAATAGTCTTTCTCCAACTTCCTTGTAGCTCCCTTCATGAACTGGAAGGCTGCAGTGAGGTCACCCCAAAGCCTTCTCTTCTCCAGCCTGAACAATCCCAATTCTCCCAGCCTTTCCTTCTGGGAGAGGTAGTTTGTGAATTCATTAACATCTCAGCGTTTTCAGAGGATTTTGAAAAATAAAGTGTGCTTTTTATTGTTTCATAAAACAAGCTGTATTTAATTACTCACTTGGAGTTCAGCCTCTAAGAATCATTTCTAGAGGCATCCTGACAATACTTCTCCTCTACAGGGAACTGCTTCTGTTGTCTTAATAATTTTATAGAATAAGGTTACACCCACACTGTTTCAAAGGCAACCCTAAGATCTAATTTGCCAGCTGTCCTCAATGTCTACTGTTGCTTGGGGCTGGTGGTTAGGTTTCAGATGACCACCTGGTGCAAGAGGAGGGAAAACCTTAAATTTGACTGCTAAGTTTAACTGCTCTCTGGTGCAACATAAATGGAGCTTCAGAAACTAAGATATAGGTTGTCAAAACCTGCTAGTTCCCTAAATGCACACAGCTGAGGATTTATTCCCACACCAGCTGACTAGCTGTTGAAGGGAAAGGACTTAATTCTTGATCTCAGGCTCATTCTTATTCCTTTCTTCTTAACCCAGAGCAGATCCATAAGTGAAGTGTAAGATAAGGAGTAGCTCTTACTATGCATATTTTCTTTTTGTTGGCTATTCACCACCACTGCTAGCCACAAATGAGTGGTTTGTGCCTCTAAGAGATGACGCAAAAGCATAAAGAATTCTCTGTTTAACAATAAGTTTGATCAAAATGCCGAAAGCTTGTTCGCTGCTTTGTGTCAGACCTTGAAAATGGCATTTATGAAGAGAAAGCCGAGATGCAACAGTGGTTACCTGGGTTATTTCAGTGTTAAGTTGACAACCTCTGTGTGGTTTAAATACTTTTTCTTCAAAGGTAAGTGAATATTTGCCATGTAAGCCCACTGCTCCAATAAGCTCACTCTTTGTTCGTGTCGATGTGTTGCCAAGGCACTCCCCAAGCAAGAGATATTTCTGCTTTTCACTGCTGCACGGCTGGCAGGGTAACAGCTGTGTCCCCAGGGAAGTGTCACAGACATCACAGAGGGAGGAGGAACATGAGGTGCATCCCAAAGTCCTAAATGCCAGGGAGAAGAGAGAACTGTAAGGTTACCTCGTCCCACCCCTCTATCCATGCAGGATTGCTTCCAGTTGTACAGGCTCCAATCTAACTGGAAAAGTTCAAGCCTGAGGTCTTCACCTCTTCTGAGGAGGAAACTCTTGCACAGGCTAAGGTGTTAGAACACTGAGTGAAGATATAATTTCGGTTTGGAATGATGGGAAACAAGAAAGAAAGCAAAAAATTCCACGGTGTTATACTTTTTCAGGGTACTGAACTATCCTGGCAATATTTATAAGTGGTTTGAAGAAAGTAGAAGTCATGGCTGCCCTCACAGAACGTTTAAAGTTGGAAAATCACTGAGTCCAACCACTCATTAACCCATCGGTGCCATATTCACCACTAAACCATGTCACCAAGTGCCACAAACACACATCTCTTGAACACTTCCAGGTATGGTGATTCCATCACTTCCCTGGGCAGCCGTTCCCAGTGCCTGACCACCCTTTCAGTGAGGAAATTTTTCTAATAACCAATCTAAACCTCCCCCTGGCACAGCTTGAGGCTGTTTTCTCTCATTGTGTCACTTGTTACCCAGGAGAGACTGAACCACACCTGTCTACAATTTCTCTTCAGGTAGATGATAGAGATAAGATTCCCCCTGAAATCTCCTTTTCTACAGTCTAAAATACACTTTACATGTACCCTACTTGAAATTAAAAAAATATCCACCAGGTAACATTGTCCACTTCTCTTCAACAGCTATTTACAAATATTTAATTTCTTTCTGACTCTCTGAGCTTGGTGTAGATGGATATAAAAATATGAAGGATCTTAAGACGATAGTAAGAATTTTGGTTAACTGGGAACACAGAAAGATCAAGTTCAGACTTTTGATGGACCACCAGCAGAGAGGAAAGGATAAGGAAGAACTTTGCATGGAACTTTCCTGTTTGGAAGAAAAACTACCAGAAACGTCCAAAGAAGAAGAAAAGGAAAAAACCCAAAAAAACCTATCAAAAACCCCTAAATGAATACCAAGCTGCAGAACTGAAAAAAAAGATTGAGGAGGAAGAAGAGTTACCAATATTTCTTTGGGCAATGGCCATTAAAACAAGAATAAAGAAGGATTTGGCTCAGAGGAAGAACCGCAGCAATGTCAGAAGAACTCTCTGATACCGAGAACTTCAGTGTTCATAGATGTTATTTTTCATGAGTTTAGAGGAAAGAAAAGCAGGCAGATAGAAAGAGAAGCATAATGATTCATTACTTTTCACACGAGGTTGTAAAGAATGAGTGAATATACCTGTATTTATGATGTCTGTGGTGGGTTGACCCTGACTGGATGCCAAGTGCCCATCAAGCTGCTCTAACACTCCCCTCCTCAGATAACAGAGGGGAAGGAAATAAGATGAAAAATTCTTCATGACTCATTGCAAATCTCAGCCTGATGCAATACAACAGAAAATTAGGGAGAAAAGTTGCAAGTAGTCTACCAGATTCATAAAACTGTAGGAACTAAGCTCAGTTAAGTCAAAGAAATTCAGGGAGCAATGGTGATGGTAAAAGGGAAGGAAAGGAAGGTCTTTTGTACTTGTAATCACAAGTACACAGCACCTTCTTTTTCCTCTTTTTTATCCTCACTATCACAGGTACACACCTGTAATCACAGACAAAACTTGGGCAGACATGGGAAGACATGCTGGGCAGACATGGGAATTAATTCTTGGGAGAACTGTTTGAGGGCACCTTTTTGCAACACAGTGACATGAACAATCACAAAAACCTTTTCTTCACAAAGAAAACTACTGATGAAGGGGGTCAGCCTCTAATGGAGTAATTGACACATTTGCAAAACTGAAGAAAAACAACCCATTGATCCTGCTCCCACTTCCATCCACAAGGCAGAAAAAAGTCAAGTTGCAGATTGCTATATTAGCTAGCAAAGAGCTTAATTTGCCTTCGTATCCATTTTGGAATAGCTATTCTTATTGGAATTCTGTCTGACTTTGCAAGGTGAGATGGTTCAATTATTTAATCATGCCATCACTCTCAATTTGAAAGGCCAGTGCTAGAGCAAATGTGCTTTCTGTTTAATTTATACCAATACTTAACCTAGTTGGTCTGCTCCCTGTTTGCATGTCTTCAGTAATGTATCAGAATGTAATGGATATTTCCTCCATTTTTATATCTGTCAAATTTTATGAGTCCAATATTCCTTGGGTGGCTCTGAGTATGAAAGCTTTGTTCATGTCTGTGTGCTTTTCCACAGACACAAGGATTCCGAGGGAGTGACGGTAAAACAGATACCATTCTAAGTCTGCCCTCCTTCATATCAAGAGGCAAAGATTTGCAGTTTCAGTACACATCTGCAATTAATTTATAAATGCCTTTACCTGCTGATTATTTCCATAGTAATTTGTTTCATTTTTGCAAGTATGTTAGCTTTCTGTCAGTATTGTAGTGAATAGAAACCTTTCAAATACAGGCTTTCTCAGCCTGTGTTACACAGTCTAACAACACTTTCAGCTTTTGCTGAAAAAAAGACCTTCTAAGAATTTTTTTGATGGCCATTTAAAGTTTGAGTCTTCCTATAGATGTAAAATATTAACAGCAGAAATCAGGACAAGAATACAAGAAAAGATGGTGGTTTGGTTGTTGTTTGGTTTTGTCTGTTTTGGTTTTTTGTTTTGTTTTGTTTGTGGTTTTGGTTGCTTGGTTTTGTTTTGGTTTTGATTTTTTGTATGCTTTTATTTTTGGTTTCCTAGCGAATATACTTTATTTTAAGCCTACCTAATCAAATTCCTCACAGAAAAACTGAACAAACAACAAAGTAAAAATAGGAGATATACGGAGGAATCTCACAAGTGGGTGATGAAATATACGCTTTGCCATTTTATGTTTCTGAAGTAATCTTGGCATTCCACAGAACTAGCTTTGCACAGGATCCAGAAAACCTTTGCTCAACCAACCTCAAAAGACTATTCACTTGGATGAGATAGTAAAGCCTCCTGAAATATTTTTTTTCTTGGAAATAATAGGGAAAAAAGTGCAGTCCCGATGTAATTAAAATGTGTCTTTACACTATGTGAACACTCTTTCGGAGAAATTACAAGGAAGGAGTTGAGTGAAGGAATGAAGCTCTGACAATATTTTGGCACCCCCTGTAGACATTTTGGAGTGAAATGTTTTGAACATATTTTTGAAGGAACTGTTCAAAGCCATGCTTCTTCCTCTATATTATAATTTTTTTAAAAAATGTTGAAATCTAAACATTTCAAAACATTAAAAAGCTTGACTTTTAAGGATGTTCCTAATGCTTCAGATTTGTTATAATTTTAAGAAAACAGATTTTCTGAAGTCTCCAAAGCAGTGTGAAGGGGTGACACTTTTTCGTGGTATCACTTCCCAGCCACTTCATGACCGTGACTGATCTCCAGCTCCCAAAGTACTCAACCAATCATGCTCTAAATGGTAGTGGTCTTTCTTCCCATATTGTTCTTTTTTTTTTTTTTTTTTGTAAATGGAAATGACTGAAGTTATACCTCTTCAGGTTTGTGACATTACTTTACCTACAACTGTACCTTTTCTGACTCTAGGACTGTTTAATTCTACGTCTGCTCTCTCTGCTTTTTCAAACAAAATTGACAAAGCACCACAGGGAATTGATTAGAGATTATTAACTACAGGAAGTCAAGTGAAATGGTGCTCAGAAGGTCTTCACTCATACACCATTTATTTCTAAAAAATCCTTATTAAAAAAACAAAACCACAAAAGACAAAGCAGATAAGGATTGTGCCTGAAGAAGCATGCTCAACTTCAGTATTCTCCAGTGAGGTGACAACAACAATTTGCTCTCTAATTTTAATGCTTACTGTGCTTTGGCTTTGGTTTGAGGCACGACATATATTTTAATTTCTAACTTTCATGAAAATAATATTCAGGCAATATGCTTTCTCACAGCAATCTACCTGTCTGCCAGGCTGGGCCACCAGTGCTGTGCAGCACACGGGAGTAGAACCACTGTGTTACTCTTTAACATGGCGAGACAGACACAGGGAAGGCATATTTCAGTAAAAACAGTGTGTCAACTTGTGTTTGGACCAGCTATGTGATCCCAGACCAGCATCACTTGATGGAAAAGCTTTTGTGAGAGCGGCAGGGTCACACTGGTGCAATGTGAGTTCAAAGGAAGTTTCAAATAATATTTGCTAAGGGACAGGGAACAGAGGCTGCAGCTGTTTGCCCAATAAAACAAATTCAATATCCGAATGAAATTGGAACATATAATCAATATTGGTCCAGCGAGAAAAGAAACAATAATCTTGTAGCTCACTGGAAAAGGTGTAGCTTTGTTCACCTCCTGGTCATGCTGCCATGCCATTTGTTTTTCTTCCATCCTGTTTTGTGAAAGATTTTGAGGAGGACGTAATCTGAGCTTGCTGTGCTGCAGTGCCAACCTATGATTGTTTGTATTTGTGTTGATCCTATTATTTCATAGTAATGAAATTATTTCATAAGAATAAGTGTGCAGGAAGGACTACAGAGGAACAAGGAATACAGAGCACTGGTTTTGCAGAAGTAAATGAGCCTGTATAACAGGACCACATCATTAAAAAGGCAGGCCAGTGGAAATGACAACTTCAAATGTTCAGGGAAGCTGTCCACAGACTTACCATGGATTTTAAGTATATGGCAACATTCATAGAAAAGAGGGAGACCTTTCTGCATAAAAGGACTGGTAATTTTATGAAGATGATGAAGGTACTATAACATCTTTCTTGTGAGGAAAGACTGAGGAAGCTGGGCCTGGTTAGCCAGGAAATGATTCAGAGGGGATTCTTATCAAAGTCTATAAGTGTCTAAGGGAGGATGTCAAGAGAATGGAGCCAGGCTTTTTCCAGTTGTGCCCAGTGATAGGATAAGGGGCAGCAGGCAAAAACTGAAACAAAGGATGTTCCCTCTGAATATGAGGAAAAACTTTACATTAAGGGTGACAGAGAACTGGAACAGGTTGCCCAGAGAAGTTGTGGAGTTTCCTTCCCTGAAGGTATTCAGAAGCCACTTCGATGTAATCCTGTGCAACCTGCTCGAGGTGAACCTGCCTGAGCAGAAGGGGTTGGATGAGTTGATCTTTAAAGGTCATTTCCAGCCCAAACCATTCTGTGATTAACTCTCACAGGAGATGGCAGCATAAATACCCTAGGAGCACACATCAGAAGAACTGTTGAAGTATAAGACTTGCTGAAGCAAAGTTGAGAGAAAAGAGGTAAATTTAGTGATCTAGGCATTTTTCTTTCCTACATCTGTACTTCTCATTTTTCTATGAAATTTTACATAATACTTGATTTTTATAACTGTTTCTTTTTTATTTCCAGTCCTTACCTCTACCTTGAAGTGAATTGAATTCTCCTGAGATACTTTAATACCTAAGAATCTAGTTAACCATTACATTTCATCCTTAAATTCAGAGTCAAATGTGGATTAAAAGGTACTGTTGGAAGCTCTTCAATTCCTGGGAGCTCTTACTTTGAAGAATACAAGAGCTTTAGAATGAAATGAGTGACACAGGTAGACCACAAAATGCAAATTTGAGATGAGAATTGGAGGTGAGAAGCAAAACTGCTCATGAAGGTCTTGATTGGAAATCAAGGGCAGGAGGAGTGAGGGAACAAAGAACATGAAAAACTACTAAGAGAAGGGAGGAAAAAGAGAAATAAATATCAGGCTGGAGTAAAGAGGATGAAGTGAAGGAGGAATGCCAGAGAAGCGCCTAAAACTTACTCTGTTCAAGAAATAGAAGGAAATGAGGATAGACTGCTCTTTTAATTGAGTATTTTGTCAGTCTCAAGCATGAGTTCCACTAAATTACTTAAGAAAGTAGAGTTGTCATGTGTTTTTTGGTTTTTTGGTTTGTTTTTTTTTTAATACAAGAGTAAAACTTGATATCCACTGCTCTTGGAACAAAGTGACAAAATATCACATGTGTAACCTTATCTCTGCAAAGCTTAGATTCCAAGCTTTTACTGGGTATATGAGGCACTTCTCATGTTCTGTGAGTGACAAGGATATTGCCTATTTATGTCTTTCTGCACAGTATCTGTCACTGACTCTACATTTAACTACCATGGCTTTCAAAAATGGCAAAGTCTAAATGGCAAGGTGCAAAGTTTTGAGTTGTTCTGCTAGTGCACTTTGCATGCTAGTAGTGGAACACACACGATGCATTTCAATCCTGAATATACCCTGCATAAGAGATCAAAAGCAAAAAAAAAAAAAAAAAAAAACACAAAATAAACAGACTGCAGTGATATTTTCTGAGTGATGACTGCAAAACAACAGGTAAAAGTGCAGAAAATATTCACTGGCAATATATCTTTCCAGTGCCCTATGAACACAGCAAGTACAAATACATTACAAAATTATATTCTTATTATTTTCTTTTGAATAGCTTTTTAAAGCAGGCTCATTACTTTTCTTGTGTACATGGAAAAGAACTGATTTTAAAAGATCATCTAATCCAGAAGGTTTGAAAATGGGTTCATTCTCTCTGCACAAATTTAGATGCAGTGGATGTTGTAAAGAACATTGAAGCTATCGATAATCACAAAATTCCCCTCTGTATTTGCTGCTCTTCTTGGATTCCAAGCAGTTAAAACCTCTCTGAAAGTGCACCATGCTTCCAAATGAGAGTTTCTAAACCAAGTCTCGAAGAGATCCAAATGTGCCATTTAACATAATTCCTCATCTGATGCTGAGCCTGCACGGCGGGCTCCGTAACTCCCAGTCACTGAATGATAATTTAATGTGCAGCAGTGCCATTTGGAAATTTAAGTTGGAGTCAACTTTCAATAAGCCATTTCTCCTTTCTGATAGGAAGGTTTTCTTTCAAAATGGACCTATTTGTGTAAATTGCAGGCAGGCCTGACTACTTTGCACAGCTGAGGGAAAGCAGGCTGGTGCTTTTTATGGAGTGAGCTATCAGGTAGATGCACATTTGACACGGAGTGCGCTGAGTTATCAACTTTCTCCAAGGGCAATCATATATCTTGTGCATCCAGAGCCAAATTAAATCTGACATTTCATTTAAAGCCTGAGACATCCTGATGCTAAAGCAGAGCATGAGTGGTAAGAGTAGGAGGGTGTTCAGTTTTTCTGGATGGATGTTTCCGTTCTGTCCATACTTGTCTGCGTAGTATACGAGGTCTAATTGCCCCCCATCATCCTATATTTTAGCCAGATGTAAATCTCAGATTTAATTATTTTCCAATAGCATTCCTGCCTATGTTAGTTGATGCCTGGCAATGTTAGGGAGGGGCAATCTGATCTAGCTTCAGATGGCATCATAACCGGCATTATTTATGTAGCACGTTGTGAAGATTTCTTTGGTTATACCCACAACTCTCACATCAACCCTGGTAGTTTGCAGATAGAAATGCAGTCCCTGCATTTCCCAATCTCATTCTGTTCAAAATCTTTATATCTTATTATAGGTGTTCATTGCAGACAATCTTTTCGTGCTTTCAACCTCGAATTAAAAAAGACTCTTTTGCTGAGGTGGTGGCTGCATAAAGGTCACCAGGATGGGTATGACAAAGGTAGTATAAACAACTCTTATCCTTCATTACAACCATGGAAATATTCAGTTCCTGGACTGTTTTGTGATATTTATTGAAATAGACTCATAAATCCTCAAAATTTACACAGTATCACCCAGGAGTCACAGGATATAGTCTATATCTATGGAAGTAGACTGAAATTCTGTGTTCATCCCACCTTTATTATGTTATTTTCCAGTGAAAACTGGATCAACAGTGAAGACCCAGTCCCAACAGAAACATCCACAGCAGAATGTAATTTTCTAGGTATTTCATAGCAAAATTACTTCTGTATTTTTACACCTCCTCAGCCATGCCATCCGGGGTCTGTTGTGAACATTATTGTATGCAGCATGATTATTATGAAGGAGTATTTTTCCTGATTAAGAATATTGTTCATGGCAGCAAATGCTATTGCTAAGGCTGAGGAGGCCCTTTATACATACTTCTATTGTTTCCTTCATTATACTTTATTTCACGTGTCACAGGCAGGCACATATCATACATCTTAATTATTTGATTATCTTCCAAGATGGAGACATCTTTTGTGCCTCTAAGGTGGGAGAAGTTGCAAGGAGTGGGAGATATTTTATTTAAGTAGAAACAGAAATAGAGGAAGTCACACCTTATATCAAATTGTTTTCACATTTCCTTCCCTATTGATTTTTCAAAAGATAATTATTGTGGGTGCAGTTTGAGCTGCTGTCATTAGGAACCCATTGATTGTTAGCTATTATTATTTCTTCAAATCTTGAAACTGGGAGGGAAAAGATAGAAGGAAAAAATAGGGTCAATATTTTATTATTAATTTGTTTGTAATTGTAGACTTTGGGCACTTCCCTTCCATTATTTTTTTTCTGATAAAAACCCTGGAATTTTTTTTTTTTTTAAACGTATTGACCTCCTAGCTTTTATTAAGGTCAAAGAAGAAATGTTTATTCCTTCATGAAGAGCAACCTTGGATTGATTGAAAAGAATAATAGCCCATTCAACCCTTTTATTGCAAAGTGGCCAGTCTTTCAATTGCATCCGCACTAACCTGTGCTGGAAAAAAGCAGAAGCACTATCGTCCATTTAGCAACATCCTCCACCACTGTAAATTCTGTTGGAGAGGGCCTGTTCATTGTGAAGTTATCTCGTCACATGATTTCCTAGAAAGATCAGGGAAACCTGCGAAATGCTGCTAAAATTCAAGTTCTCGCCTTTCCCGTGTTGACAACACTTGTTTCAAACACCTCTTTTAGTCTAAGGAATTTTGTATTGACTCACTCCACAAAGCCTTTCTGCCTATTCCAAAGGACTCTCCTCAGTTTCCACATTTCTGCTTTGCTGTCGCTGCAAAGATCTTGTAGTTTTTAGCATACTAGTACAACAGACCCCAGAGGTAGAATGAAGGGATAATCCCCAAATCCCATGTGGGAATCAAGAGAAGAAACTTGGCAAAGCCCCCAAGGACACCTGGGCATTGTGTGCCCAGCTCCATGGCAGAGTTCCTAACAGAGTTCATTGTTCCCGTGGAGCTGACAGGAAGGGTTGGAGTTACAATTGGGATTCCAGGCAGTCAGTGCAGATGCTGATGACAAAAAGGACAACTCAGCCATCCCCAAAGTATATTTTCTCCTGCCATTGCTGGGTTTGGGAGACAAAGTCTGGAGTCCTCAATGAGGTCAAGACAGGCTTCCCTAAAATATCCCAACTTCAATTCTATACCTGACTGGGAGCTGCTCAGGGTTTTGTTGTTTGGTTTTGTTTTTTTTTTTTTTTTTTTTTTTTTTTTTAACACCAAAGCATCTCTACATATATTTGTTTCCTTGCTCACTGACACCTGAAACCTTATCTCCTTTGTTACAAATGTGTGCAGAAAGAGCTGAAGCACACACATATTTTTGTCTTTAGAATCACAGAATCACTGAGTGGTTTGGATTGGAAGAGACCTTAAAGATCATCTTGTTCCAACCCCATTGCCATGGTCAGGGACACCTTCCACTAGACCAAGTTGCTGTGAGCCCCATCCAACCTGTCCGTGAACACTTCCAGGGGTGGGTGTCCACACTTCTGGGGACGGGTCATCCGCTCTTCCTAGGCTTGCCAAAAGCCTGGCAGCCACTAGGAAAAAGGAATTAGGGGCTCAAAGCCCTTTCATAAAAAGAGGTGTGGAGGATCATTTCTATTCTGTCTGAGTGTTCAGAGCACAGAGCTGGCTTGGACCAGGATGTGGTGCTCCCACCAGCCTCATTAATGATGGAAATGACTGTGGCTGCTCAGCTCAGTGCTTGCTGCATGCTGGAGGCGTGTTCTGAGTACATCTGCAGGGCAAGGTTTTTCAGAAGATTTAAGCATGAAAAGATGAAGGAATCCGATTTTGAATTTCCTGCCAATTTTTTTTTTCTATATTGGTTTGTCACAACAGGGAGAAATTAAATGACCTCAGTCCTTGTGTGCTCAGGCAATTAAATTCTATGTAATGTTGAATCCTGGACAACTATGTCCTTCTGTGCATCAGGTGCTGATACATTTTTTTTTTTTCCCAAGGCCATAAAGACTATCTGCAACGGATCAAGGGATTTCATCCAGAATTACTCACTCAGCCCTTGTCCTTTGCCCAATGAAAGCTGCCACCGCCTCTCCTCAGCTGCCAGCTTCACTTGCTCCTTGAAGGATGGCCTGGCTTTTAAGGGCATGTCTACATTGTCAGCTGCAGACAGACACATGCTGTGCTCTGAACTGGAGCTGCCTTTCCCTAGGAGCTGTGCAAGAGATGTAAATGCCAAACTGCTTGCCATGCTAATGAGTCCAGCTGAGTGACATTGTGTCCTGCCGGGCTTTAGGCACACGCATTTCTTCCAGGCAGAGAGGTGATGTAGTGATCAACATCCATCTTAAAACAACATTATTTTGTTTGGTGTCAGGGAAAGAGAGTATTAGAGAAACAAATAGCATTTAAAAATAACAAACAGCGGGAATATACATTTAGTTTTATGTTTCCAATTTGACATGTCACTCTGAGTCAAGTCAGATAGGCTTTGATCCCTCAAGAGGGACTTTTTTAATGTTCTAACAAAGCATCAGTTTTCTCACAGAATGGAGCTTGTGGTAGTGCTATGGTTCCTTCTGTTTTTTGCTTGCATGCGGAGGCCAGCATTGAAATCTTTAGGTTAATGTCATCAGCATGAAACCTGATCTTGTTTCAAATCCAGACTGAGTAATACTAAATAAATATTCGGAGTGTAGGTCCTGAAATATGATTCACCATGTTACTGCAGTTATAATTTTAGCGTTTAATTTGAGAATTAAGTGCTTTAAATCAAGCCTGGGGTACCCACAGACACTGCACTCTGTGAATCCAAGGGGATTTGTTGGCCTGAAGGAGAATGGATTAAAGCTGCTGTGGCTCCTTATTTGGAGTACTACCTCTTGAGTGACTAATAGAAAAAAACAATTTTCAATTTTCACTAGGTAATTCATCTGACTGTTGCCCAAACTGCTCCCTAGAGAGAAACAGTTTTGGTAGAAAAACTGTTTGCGAAATACACATCAATATACTGACAGCTACCAAAAAAAGGACTCAATTCCTGTGACACTTGTCACATTAATGAGCACAATTCATATTAAGAGTTTGACACTTCGAGTTAAAGTATTTGATTGGTCTTTTCTTGTTATTGTTATTTTCCCCAAACAAACCTTAGCATACAAAGTGTGCCGGTAATGATGGGGCATCTGTTTATAAATGTCTCAGTGTTACTTCGTGGATGAGTGCATGGAAATGTCATGTACAAAGCAAAGTGAAGCTCAGGCTGGCAGGAGGATTAAGCTACTAAATATTCTGTGAGCACAAAGATCTCTGTACCTGCTCTCTCCTCTGCACTCCTGCTTACCCAGCAGCAAATGTGTGTTCTAAATGCCACATCATATGCCTACACACTCCTTCCCTGGGTTAGCATAATAAACGCCCTAAATCATATTATGCTGTGTATCAGTTGTTCAGTATTCAAGATCTGTTCCTTGCTAACCTAAAAATTATGATTTATCCCTGCCTTTGATTTTCTCTATTGACTGCTAGCTGTTTCTGTAAGGTTACTGTGGAAACAGGAAGAGGATCCAAGGATAGCAGTTTGTCTGTGGCATGTCTGTGCATCCATATGTCACATCTATATGGCCTAGAGGTGTTGACGTGTAAGAACAAACACTACACGAGGGAGGATTTGAGAGTTAGGATGTTGCAGCAATCACTGCATTAAATACAAGGGCTCACAGTTGGCAGGCATCTCAAATGCCAGTTTTCCTGAAGGATTTTCTATGAGTCCTTATTTTGGACTAAGAAAGAATATTCACTTCTGCAAAATACTGCAAAATAAAGCAGTCTCCTCTCAATTTCTTTTTCCCTCGGTGGAGGGTTAGAAATCTTGGTTCCTCTCTCATAGTAATATTTTGTCTTTATATCCACCACCTGCAAAACTCAGAGCAGTCTGTGAAGCCCTGTCCCCACCTTACAAATTAGGCAAAAGAGTCTCTGAATGCAGAGTGCCCAACTCTCCTCCCTTGGCTGCATGGTTCACATCCCTGAATTGATCTCAGTGGGAAACCCAGGCCCACACACATCGCTGTCCAGATCTGTCCTTCAGCATCAGTTCCTCAATTTCCCATCAGTCGGGGGAAATAAGGCTACTGTATTAGGATGATCTATTTGTTTTTATATGTTGAAATATCAAGTGCTGAGGGTACTAAACATGAACTCTGAGTGAGGAACATGGTGGACACCTCTTAGTTTGGGATGATTGAGCCCAATTAGCATTACATATCCTGTGATTAGATGAATTACCTTCATAAGGTGGATGGATTAGATGGATAGCTAAAAATTACCTTGCCCTCTGACTAGGCTGGTCTAGGTCTGTGCTCTGGGGACAGGTTTTTAGTACTGTGAACTCCTTTCAACTGCTAATATTCCCTGTATGACTTTTCTGGGAAGGTGACTGCAAATCCTGAAGGCAGGAGCTGGAATTGAGAGCACAACATTCCTGTAAGTCTGAAAACACAGACGTCATTCCCCTGATGGTGTTGAAGAGATTACCTGCTAAAGCATTCAGAGAGGATATTTTCCTGCACAGGGCAAAGAATATAAAAAGCTTTAGAATCACAGAACATCCTGAGTTGGAAGGGACCCACAAAGACCATCAGTGTCCAGCTCCTGACCTGACACAGGACAGCCCCAAGAATCACACCATGAGAGTGTTGTTCAAACACTTATTTAGCTTGGTGTTGCTTCCCTGGGGACCCTGCTCCAGTGCCCAGACATCCTTTGGGTGAAGAATCTTTTCCTAATATCCAACCTTAGCCTCCCCTGACACAGCTTCATGGCACTAAAACACAGCAGCACTCAGAGCTGGTTTACCTAGCAGGGAAGGGCTCAGAGAGGCTAGCAGAGACTGGCATTTCTTTCTGTGAAGCACTGCAAAACAGGAAGATCTTACTCAAAGGAAGTGAAAGATAGAAAACAGCAGTGAGGGTGGGAATTTGCTGCAGGGCGTCTTGTTGCAGGCAGCCCGAATAATTTGTTGGAGCACATGAAGAATCAATGGCAGAGCCCACAAAGCAATCTCAACTCTTAACCATCAGTTAGTTGTTGAAATTAGTTTCCTTGAAAGATGTATTCCAGTTTCATACACGAGGAAACTGAGTTACAGTTCTTTAGCAGCACAGACATCATCCTGCAATGAAATCACTAACAGCAAGATGGTGCTTGTTTCTGTTTCCATAATCAGCCTTTCTTTGGGTAGATTTTGAAGTGGATGCAACTGAAATCACCTTTTTTTTTTTTTTTTTTTTTTTTTTTTGTGACAGCACTTGCTGAGTAATGTATGTTGTAGCAGAAACAATAGATTCAGAATAAAAGAAGAATGCATCACCTGAGTGCTAGTGGGATCCAGCCTGTGCCAGTGCCTCACCACCCTCACAGTAAAGAATTTCTTCTTAGTATTTAAACTAAACCCACCCTCTTTCATTATGAAGCCTTTCCCCCTTGTTCTATCACTCCATGCCCTTGTCCCAGCCTCCAGCTGTCTTGTTGCCTCTTTAGGTATTGGAAGGTGCTCTAAGGTCTCCCTGGAACCTTCTTTCCTCTAGGCTGAAGAACCCCAATTCTCCCCTCCTGTCTCCAGAGCAGAGACATTCATTCCCACAAGTGTTCTGAGCTTAAAAGTCTCACTGCAATTCTCACCTGCTCAGAATAAAAGTTTAAGAGACAAAACAATAAGGAGGTGTAAAGAATTAAGGGTCTGCTTTGAAAATCCCTTCAGGTTGGGGGTAAAACCCATTAAAAATTGCATAACAGTCAATGAAATCATCATGTTCATTTACAGCTTTAGGCACTATGGTACTATAGGTGATTTATAATGAAAAATTCTAATAAAAAAGTAATAGAATAACTTTCCTTACAGGCAGGATTCGTAGATGAAAATTTGAATGAACCTGACTATTATAACCAGAATGTCAGTTGGCTTAAAAAAAATACCAACTAAATTACTTTAATTAAAAAGGTATTTTGTGTTCAAAAAGAAAGTTTTAAGTGTTCTCAGCTTGAGGCAAATCAGACTGTGTTTTGACAAACCAGGATCTATGTGTTTTCTGGGGATTTGTCAATATTCACTGTCTGTAGAAACTACTACCTTTATGTGTTCAGACTTATTAATTTCTGTATTAGTTTCTTGAAATAAGTATTCTCTATTGCCAAAGTTTCACAATGAAGGCTCTTTCTGCAGCATTGCAAGCAGCAGTGTTTGGGCTCTGCTGTGCAGTTGTATCCCGAGAAAATGTGAATTCACCCAAGTTCCATATTGTTTAATAGGTAAGCAGAGCAAATAATGCTGCCCTTGGCAAAACATCCTGCATTCCCTAAGTTGCTGCCTCTGGCTAAAGAGGCTCTGCACATCCCATCTGCCACCACCACTGAGGGAGGCTGAGCATGTGAGGCTTGTTGTTCTCCTCTCAGCAGCTTCATGGTGGGGGTAGAAATTGCAAACCCACCTTTTACAGAGTCTTGTTAGGGCCACAGTTGTGTTGGAGACAAGCAAAGAACGAAACAAACTACACCAAAATAAGGAGGGTCTCAGATCGACAAGCTTTTCAACCAGGCTGAAATAGCAGGACATACAAAAGATGCCTGTGGATCAAAAATTGCTCTGAGTTTAACTTCCTTATGTCAATCAGGCAGGAAAAGGGAGCTGGTCCACTCACAGTAGAGAAAGGTGTTGGTAAGCAGAAGTGGGGTAAGGATGCCAGCCTTTACAGGGTGGTGGAAGACAAGTGATACATTTCATGCAGAACATACAGGGAGACCTTAATTCCTTAATTTAATTTAGAAGTTGAAAATTCTTCTCTGCATTAATTATTTTAAAAAAAAAAGGTCTTACAGGTTTAGAAGTAGTTGTGGTTTTTTTTTTTTAATTGCTATTCATGTTTCTCTTTCTTTTTTTTTTTTTTTTTTCCTTTTTTCCTCCTCCTAGTAAAGTTCTGCTGTAAATTCAACCCTTGCTTGTCATAAGATGAATTATTGGTCCAAAGGAAGTTCAGATCTGGGACAGAATTGTAATGTAAATGCACAGCAGAGCCTTACTAATACAACATCAGTGAAGGGAAATTTTATGAGTTACTAAAACTGATGCTGTAAATTATCCAGTAATTTAAAATCAGAGAGAATCAGTGAAGAAGGATGCATGGCAAAACACTAACTCCAGCTATGGGCCAGGATACAGTGTCTGTGCACAGGAAATGCCCAACACAGAAGGATGACCTCAGTCTCAACGTGTTTTCATTGCATTTACAAATGTTTTGATCCAACTTTAAAAAGAAGGACACATTCTACCTGAATCACAGTGGATATGCACATGAAATGCAGGTATGGTGGACTTAATGATGACTGCAGATATGGAAAAGGGGGTTTGGAACACAGGCAGGGAGAAGGGAAGGTTTAGGAGCAAAGCACCATAACACAGCATTAAAGGATCAATTTAAGAATCATGACACGTGTGTAATCTGACCTTTCCTGTGCCCTGTTCTTCGTGTTGATAAAGTGGAAATAATGACACTGACCTCCTCTGCCAAGTATTTTGCTTTGAAGACAGCACTAGGTATCATTACTTATAAATTTCCCTTGAATGCGTGTGGATATACATGGGGTAAGAGCCTAAATATCATGTCTTGGCCTTCCTTAGAGAGATGCAATTGCTTTTCTGGTTTGGGAGAGGAATATTTCATTGACTTTGAAGACTTGTGAGGCTGGACTCTGGAGTCATGAACTTTCAGGTGATGTCTTGGACCAGCAGCAAAACAGTTTGACCAAACCGAGAGGCAACTTTTTTTTGCAGAAAATATTTTTTCTGAGCATCTCCCAAGATCTCAAGATAATTTAAGGCTTTGCCTTTAGTCAAATCCATTATTTATCTATTGTTAATTCCCCTCAAGCACATAGGCAAGGCACTATTAAAACTTCAGTGCAGGGTACTATTAAAAGTGAAATGCTGTGTTTTCATATCTTTTTTTTTCTTTAGTATTAACATAAGAGGTTACACTTTACATAATTTCTTCCCAGACCACTTTGCATGGGGTACCAAATCTGGCAGCCTGGCTTTATTCCAACATTTTTTTCATGCCTGTGTGAATTCTTGCTCTCCATCAAGTCTTTTCTTTGATATATTGGTGGATTTTTTCCCCTCCCTTCTATCTGCTTAGCTATGTTTCACCCCCGAGAAATTTTATTTTCTCAGAATTTTAAGGGATAATTTTGTAAAAGATCCAACTTTGCAGATCCTTATTGCATCTAAGTAAGCTCACTTCTGTGCAATTGTACTGAAAAATAGCCTTGCATTAGAGCCTGAACTGGTGTTCCTGCATCTGCTTTCCCATTGTCTTTAACGTGCACATTTCCTGTACAAGATACATTTCACAGAATCACTGGAACCCAGAATGGGTGATGTTGGAAGGGACCACAGCGGGTCATCAGGCCCAACCTCCCTGCTCAAGCAGGGTCGTCCCAGAGCACACAGCACAGGATGGTGTCCAGTCAGTTCTTGAATATCTCCAGTGAGGGAGACTCCACACCCTCTCTGGGCAACCTGTTCAGTGCTCAGTCACTGCACAACAAAGTTCTTCCTTGTGCTCAGGTGGAACTTTCTGGGCATCAGTTCCTGCCCATTCCTCTTGTGCCATTGGTTGGCACCCCTGAGCAGAGCCTCTTCCATCCTCTGACACATCCCTAAAGACACTGACAGTCACTGATGGGGTTCCCTCTCAGCTGTCCCATGTCAAGGCTGAACAGGCCAAGCTCCCTCAGCTTGTCCTTGTAAGAAGATGATCCAGTCTCTTCATCATCTTTGTAGCCCTCCAGACTCACTCCAGGAGCTCCATGTCCCTCCTGTCCTGAGGAGCCCAGAACTGGGCACAGCATTCCAGGGGAGGCCTCACCAGGGCCGAGTAGGATCATCTCCTGACCTGTTGGCAATGATCTTCCTAATGCAGCCCAGAATCCCATTGTCCTTCTTGGCCCCCAGGACACACTGCTGGCTCAGGGACAGTGTTGTCCACCAGGATCCCCAGGTCCTTCTCTGCAAAGCTTCTCTCCAGCAGGTCACCCCAAGCCTGTGCTGGTGCCCAGGGTTATTCCTCCCCAGCTGCAGGACCCTGAACCTGCCCTTGCTGAATTTCAGAAGGTTCCTCTCTGCCCTTCTCTCCAACCTGTCAAGGTCCTTCTGAAGGGCTGCACAGCCCTCTGGGGTATCATCCACCCCTCCCAGCTCTGTATTGTCGGCAAACTTGCTGATGTGAGCTTGATTTGTGAACTATAAGTTTACTTCATATTTAAAATAAAATAAAATAATAAAAAAAAGCTCTTTCAGTAGTCTCTGAGTTTTGCAAGCTGCCTTTCAGTGAAGAAAATACCTGGAAGCATTCATAGTGTTTCTCACGGAGCTCTGCCTGATATTGCCTGCGTGGTGCAACAAGGTCTGCATTTTGGATCAAGGATAATGGGGTGTTTAAAGACAGCACTGATCATCACAGTCCCCTCTGGCTCTCTTTTGATAAACAAAAACTTCTCATCATCAATTTTTAAAACAATCTTACAAATAGAAGTCAGCCCCAATGGACACATGAGATCTCATTTCTTCCACACGCTTTGCACGTGTTCTGTAATACTTATATTTCTACATCAAGGTCTATTTGGGAATTTTTTAGTAAAGCATTGTCACCAGATAATTAATATTCTAGGAAATTTAAATTGTTAACGTTGTTCAGTTTTGAATTATTTCATTATTTATATTTTTGAATAATTGAAATACCATATTTCTGGCAGAATTAGAACAATAAAATATATAAATTTCAGTAGAGCTGACCTTCTGTTGTTCTGACTTTAAAAGTTTTTGCATTGTAAAATCAAAATAAAATAAACATTTTCAAAGTCTAAAAAAATCCCCAAAATTCTCTTCAGATGATCCAAATCCAGATGGGCAAGGTCAGTCCAGGGTTTTAAGATTTTTTTTTAGTTTTGTCCTGTGAGCCAGGGTAGAAAATCACTGTGAAAACTCGAAGTCAGAATTCTTCATATAAGGTTCCAGTAAGGTTTTAAAAAAAACATTTTGGCTTATCCTGCATTTTAAACCTATTTAAGTAAAATGCTAAAAGGAGATAATTCCTTCACTTAATAACCTTGTTAAAAAGTTACAACAACTAGTCAAAGCTAACGATGTATATTCCATTTATTGACAATATGTGGAGAGAGCTGCCTCTGGAGGGCAGTTCTTTGTACTTGTTTCATAACTACTTTAGGAAGGAATTAATTATCCACAGGAGTTTCTATTTTCTATATCTGTTGTTCTTAATTACAGGGGAAACCGAAGTGGCTGTCTAGGTGAGATATTTCACTTCTGTACGGCTAAACCCAGGTGAGATGTATCCCAGGCTTAGTGCAGTAATGTTAATAGGTGACAACAGCTTTTCCACAGACTCACAGAATCATTTAGGTTGTAAAAGACCTCTAAGATCATTGAGCCCAACCATTCCCCCAGCACTTCCAAGCCCACCACTAACCCATGTGTCCAAGTGCCACAGCTACATGGCTTTTAAATTCCTCCAGGGATGGTGACTCCACCCCTGTCCTTGACAGCCTGTGCCAGGGCTGGACGACCCTTTCGGTGCAGATTTTGAGAGATTCCTTGGATTTGCTTTGACATAATCCCATTTTAGGTCCTGTCTGAGCACCTAAAGTGGATAATTTAGCCACCTGAATGATCCAGTTAATATGAAGCTTCGCAAAAAATTCCTCATCAGACAGTGATGAGTTTTGTTCTTGCAGTAACTTTTAGCCTGTGTTTTCCCCAGAACTTCAACAGATGGGGATTTGTGCCTGAAGAATCATCCTCACTTGCAGTTTGGAAGGAAATAATGTCAGCTTCACAAGAAACTATTTGAGAAGATAAGTGAAACCAGTAATGCCTTAAAACTTTCTGTACAGTGGAGCCGAAAGTGAGTGTAAATACATCTGGGATTTCATATTTACTTTTACATTCCGAGCTCCATTTAAATAAGAGTGATCTATGGAAAGGTAAATATTCCTTTCGCCTTCTGTGGCAGATATTTCAAAAGTCTTCTTTGTGTAACCTGCCCATTTCTTACTTGTAATGAAAGCAACACTTTCTGTTTCTATCACTGCATATAGTTAGTAACCAACTGTGAAGTCCAGGTGCTTTCATTTTCCCCCTGCAGAAAAGAAGAAGGGAAAAAAAAAAAAAACAACCTTGCTGATTCAATCCTTATAGAACCCTGAAATATTAAATCTAATAAAGTTATCGTATTCTTTTATGGAGGAGGTCATTAGTTTCCTGGGGCTTTTTCATTCATCCTCAGAGTTGAATTCTGGCATTTACTAAATCAAGTGCTGGTTACAAATTGGGAAAGAAGGAAGCAAAATGAGATGCAGCCTGCAGTCTCTGCTTGAAGGTTGGAGGTTTAAATACCGTTTTGGTGCAAAGCCGTGCTGAACTCCATATGTCGCTGCCTTCGCACAGGAGTTACGTATCCACTCTTCCAGTTCGTGTGGAACACTGCTAACAAACCAGCATATGGCCACTGCAGCTGGAGTCTGCTCTAGCAGTGAACATCTCCCCCACCTGCTCATATTTTATGTGAGTAAATGATCCTCCCTGAACCTGGGGGGAAGCAGAAAAGCTCAGAGGGGGTGCAATAAAATAAGTGGACTTGTGATGAGACCAGCGGCTGGAGAGTGGCTGAGGGGGGTGACTTTAGCTGCAGCCCTTCTGTGATGTGCCCAGAGGAATCAGATCCAGTCCTCAGGCCACCTGATGAAAGTTAGATCATGGCTGTGCTCTTCAAGTCAAACAGGCCTTGAGTAAAACTGTCCACATCCACGATTCCTGTAAGATGTAGGCACTGGCACAAACATTACCACTTTTGCACAAGGATGTCTTATGAACTGAGAGATACTTGCTCCGTGCCAGAATGAGCAGACCAAAAATCACGGTAGGGTTGCACCCCTGGGAGGTCCAACAGAATTTGACCGTGAAAACCAAGCTGCCATTTAGGCAGGAAAACGTGCATTGATGGTCTCTGTGCTGAACTGTCATGGGAAGAGGGATATGTGCTCTGCTGGTCTGCACAGAGCAAGCTCACAGAAGGCCATGTAAACCAAACAGGCTGCACGAGATCCAGGGAAACCCAAGGAGGTTAAAACTGTAACTGTTTGAGGGCATCTGACCCTTAACCCAACCTGTCAGGCAACTTTTATAGAATGTATAATATGTCCCCAAACTGTCAAAGCTATTTTTGTTTCGATAGTGACAGAAGGGTTGTACCACTGGCCTTTAGTATGTGAACATCCAGCTGTAAGAGGACTTGGTTGGGATGTGTGAAACAAGGTTGTCCTAATCAGGAACGTGGATCAACTAGTATTTTGGGGAAGTGCACCAATCACTAAAGGAGCAATGGGGCTAGAGGGGAACACCCTGAAGTTCCCTGCAGAAACTGGGAACTCACCTCATCCCAGGGGGTTGCTTAGCCTCCTTAGGGTCATCATAGCTCTTTCTTATTTTTTCTCTCCATAGCTCTTTTAAACTTCGCTTTCTTTCCCCCCAAGAGGCACAAATTCCAAACAAAATGTGGACGTGCACATCCCAAACTGGCCTGGCCCTAGTGACAAATGCAGGGAGGAGCAGTGGTACCAATCTGTGACAGTTCTTGGAGCTCTGGGAGAACTAAGGCCACCTCAGACACGTTTTTGCTTGGGAAACTCTTGGTTTTCAGCTGCTGATACAGTGTCCCTTTCTAGAAGCACACAGCACTCCAGTGGTTGGTCAGATAAAAACACTCTCTGTGCTTTTTGGACAGATAGTAAAGGTACCTGCACCTGAATAAATAATAAACTAGAAAATCTTCTGCTGTCAGCTCAGTAGAGCTTGAAAATCCACTTTTTAGGAAATACAAGTATAATAGGATTTTATCTCCTGTTTTCTGCCACTTCAGGAGTTATTGCATTGAAATCCCTGGATTAATGGCAAGGCACTAAAGACTGAAAATAAAAAAAAAAATAATAATAAAAAAAATAAAACCTCCTAAAAAATATTTAACGTATGGTCTTTTGGCAAGCAACTGTATTCCTGCCTCAAGAGTGTCATGTACTAAGTAAGATATTTTTTGTAACCCCGATAACAGAAGAAGAAAACTACCTGCTTTTACAGCCCTCTGTGTTCTCAGGGTTTGTCGTTTGTGTGCAATAAAGGAAAATGCCATATTGACTGCAATTAGTCTTTCCTTTTTTTTTTTTTTTGTTTCTGTTTTTGTGTGCACTCAGAAAATAAAGAAAGTTTGTTTTAGAAAGAGTCTGCAATTTTGCTGAAGATCTTTCTCCTTCGTCACAGAAATGGTTTTTTTCCTTTATGCTCTCAATAAGAAAAAAAAGAGAAAAACAGTGTGTGCGTGTGTGGTGTTAAAATTAACTGTTACCCTGGAAAAAAGTCTGTGAAAGCTTAACTGGTGCATAACTTCTGAATGCCAGTCAGAACTGGCTTTATTCTCTCATCTCTTGAGGGAGGGTGAGTCATCTCTGGTCAGTTGATGTCACAGTGAAAGGTGCCACCAGTTGGGCTCCAGATACCTCATATCCAGTTTACTGACCTCTTCTTCCCCTTTGTGTTGATCCATGCCCACTGGAAAATTTATCCCAGTAGGAACTCTGGAGCCAGTGTGTCCCTTCTACTTGCAATATTTGGGTGCCTTTCAGCTGGATACAGCAGCAGTGTGGTGCCACACAGCACCCTGAGCTCAGGCAGCCCAGGAGGATGGTAAAGAGCTTCATCCCCAGGTTCTGGGCACGTGCACAGACACCTCACTGGAGTGGATATTCTGGGTGCTTATTTCATCCAACTTCCAGAAGGAAGAAACTTTTGGTTTAGATGTAAGCAAGGAAGAATTCCACTTAGTTGCATACCAGCTCTTGCTGTAAGGAGTTCTCATCAAAGTGCTATTTCTGACTCAGTTAAATGGAAAGGGATGTTTATAATACAGAGCTCTAATACTTTCTGTTTAAAAATAGCAAATCCCTGTTACAACACAAGTTATACTTTCCAGGCTTTCAAACCCTGGGAGATGGGAAGTGCTCTTTCATTGTGAGTCAATGACAGATTCAATTAGGGAAAATGGTCACTATATTTCTTTCTTTACTCCCTTTCCTACCCATGTACTAAGTCTAAAATAATTCACCCAGAGTTACCTGATAGATACGAGACAGCCTTTTATCTAGTTTACAGAAAAAATATTTTTAAAGAAATAGAGCTGTGCCAGTTTGAGAAGGGGGTATTATTATCATCATAAGTCTTTTAAATATTCTTTAATTTTTTATTTTTTTTTTTAACAGGGAAGAAAATCTTTGGAAACTGTAGAAAAACATTTCCAGTCAACCTGAAGTTACAAAACATGAAAGAAACCATACACATAATGCGTACTTCTGTATTTATCTATATAAGAATCTATCTCAAAACACTGCAAAACATGTCAGAATATTACAAGCAGTGACAGGTATTGCAGAAGCAACTGATATGAGTCAGTTCATTTTATAACTGGTTCATTCTGAGCTATTCATCAGCTTTCCTAACAGTATCATAGATGACTAAATCAGCAAAAATAGGTAATGACTTCCATGACAAAAGGTGTGCCTGCCATAAACCTTGCTGAGATGCTCTAATGAAACAGCATCTATCTGGTATGTAGCAGTAGGCTGAGCCTCAAATAATGTGTTAAAAATCTGAATCCCACAGGCAATGCCATCAGTAGGACCAAAAACCTGCAGCCTTGCAAGTGAATTATTTAGGCTGGAAAAGACCTCTAGGGTCATTGAATTCAACCATTGCCCCAGCACTGCCAAGCCCACCACTAATCATGCCCCCAGGTGACACATCCACATATGTTTTAAATCCCCTCAGGGATGGTGATGCCCCCACTTCCCTGGACAACCTGTTCCAGTGCAGATTGTTCAAGCGACAACCCTTTTGGTGAATAAATCTTTTCCCCATATCCATTCCAACCTCACACTTGAGGCTGCTTCTTCTTGTCCTACCACTTGGTACCTGGAAGAGGAGACTGACGCCCACTTGGCTCCACCCTCCTGTTTGGGAGTTGCAGGGAGTGAAAAGGTCCTCCCTGAGCCTCCTTTTCTCCAGGCTCGAGCCCACCCAGCTCCCTCAGCTGCTCCTCATCAGACTTGCGCTCCAGACCTCTTCCCAGCCCTTTTCTGGACATGCCCCAGCACCTCAGTGTCTCAATGAAAACACCCTACTGTTCAAGATAAGGCATCCACATCCAAACTCACTTACCAGGAGCGATTGCAGGTCATCGCGCCTCCTGAAACCACAGTCACCTACTGTCATTTTACTAATTCAGGTCAAAACTGCAACAACTGCTTTAAAACAAACAAGCAAAGAAAAGAACCTCAAAATTAAAAAAAAAAAAATACAGATAATAGAGCACAGATAATAAAGTTCTCTTGTCTGGAATTGTTGCCCGGCCTTGTTCAACTCACTAACGGAGATGTCCCTGGAGATGTACTGAGCACCACTGAAGTGAGCATATATATGTCCTTCAAAAGCATTGGTCTCACTTTTACTCATTTACCATATTATTTTAAACAGACTTAAAAATTAAAATCAAATCTGTGCACCCTGAGGAGCAGGCATGAGCACAAGGCTGGTGTAGGGCTTTCTCTCCCAACCCCATGGCTCTCCTGGTACCCAACAAAGAAAACAAAACACCCCATCACCTACCTATCTGTGGTAGTTGGAGCAGACTGACATGTTAGGAGGGGCCTGGAAGTTTTTGTGGTTGCTCCTGCTGATGGCTGATTTCCAAAGCAAGTGTCACTCCTCTTCCCCTCATTTCTTGCCACCTCTGTCTCCTTTTTAATCCCCGCTGTTGTATTAATGCTTTCGAACTTGAGGAAAGTTTCACGTTTGATCACCAAAAAAAAATCTAACATCCTCCCTGACATGAAGGGCAAATGAAACGCTGATCATTGTGGCTCTGGTGACAGGTGCTGAGTGCCAGAGGCAACTGTCACTTTGCTGCGTCCCGGGTTCATGGAGTGCCTAGAGAAGCCCTGATAAATGCCACTGCCGAAATATCAGCAGGAAAAAAAAAAAAAAATAAAACCTTTCCTTCAACAGGTGCTTTTAACCTGTTGGTGGCTGTCAGACCTGCATTTTGCTATGTTGTAAGATGTTCATAGAAACCCATGGAGAAAATGGAAATGTAGCTAAGGACAGCACACTTTTTTTTTTTTTTCTTGCTAAAAGGTCAGAAAAACAAAATTTTCCCAGCTCAAGGATTCTGTCAGATGTCTCATTTTTCTCTGTTGCCCTTCACGTGGATGGCAATGTGTTTTGCCCTCTGTGAAATAGGTGGGAATGTCCCATGGCCAGAACTTCCCAGTGTCCATGGAAAATCATGAATGGATGGAAATTTTTACAGGGGCAAATATCCATTGCTGAAGTATTCTGTACTGCATTAGTGTAAAAGAAAACAAATGGTAAGAGAATGAGAAGCAAGAAAATTCTGCTGATTAATGAGACAAATTTTGATGTCAGGAATTTTCCACTCACATAGGACTCAACACTTTGGGAAGAGCACAATTCTTCTATTTTCCAAAGAAGCCCCTGGGCATTTCCATATATATGACTTGCAGAAAAAAACCAAAACCAAGCAAAACCAAAAACAAAATCCAATAGGTATGCAATTAAATACCATGACCTTTAAGTATTAGCCTAGATTTTATTTTGTTGGCTTGTTATAAGTTCTGCAAAAAGCTTCTTCTGATGTGAGACAGCAGATGAGAAAACTGCACAGCTCCAGTGTCAAACAGGGCATTTGGTCTTGCCTTTGCATGACTGTGATAGCTGAGTTCTACAAAAAGTGAATCCTAAGCAAGTAGCCTAAGTTGTTATCTGTTTATATTATACTGTCATCAACTTCATTTTCCCAGTTATAATTACAGTGGTATCTCTACTACTGCTCCAGCTATATATGGAAAGAAAACATTTGCATATGTCACATTACCCATTATGTGTAGAAATGCTGTATTCCACAGATAATTGTCGTAGCTGAATGTCAGATAAATTAGATATGCTGAGACCTGAAACAAAAAGTAAACTGCACAAAACTGAATTTATACAGAGAAAGTTGGTGAAGTCTGGGCTCAGAACTGAGCTGCAGTTTCAATAGTTTTGTTGTCTTATAAATCTGAATTTTAATTCAAGATAGGAGTCTATATAAGGGGGGAAGGGGAGGTAAGAGTATGAAGTGTGCTGGAATAAACTTTTTAGAAGCATTGAAACAATGACAAGCCTCCTCTCAAATAGTTACAAATAACTTTTTAATTAGATGAATGGCTCTATCTGCCTGGACGAATATGCCCCAACTGGAAACGCAATTTTAACCTAACACATTTCTAATTTTTTAATTTTTTTTCATTTTCATAGCATTACAGCTATGGGAGGTAAGTAACAAAACCACAACCGTACGCATGAAGCAATTATTTGCCTAAAAATGTTTAAATTAAGATTTTGCTTCCTTTTTTTCATATCATTTGCTTCATGTCTAACAAGTCACTGTCTCAACTAGACTAGCCTTCCCTCCTCTTCCCCTCTCTATTCCCCTAAATCCTTACTTTCCCCTTCTTCCTCCCATCTTCCTTTCCTTTCTTGTCCTTTATCCCCTCCCCTCCCTTCTCCTCTCCTCTTTTCTTTTCATCTCTCTTTCATCTCTTTTTCCTTTTTGTCTTCCAGAAGTGCGTAAGGTTTCTGTATATTTCAATCAATACCTCGAGGCAAGCAATTTGATGATTATAATAAAATAAAAATCTCATTTTGCTGTACTTTGTAGAGGGAGTTTCATTATCATGTGTCACTTGGTTACAAGAGTTTATGGGACTGTAACTCCCTAAAGGACATTTTAAACATACACTTTTTATGGCAACTAAACTCCACGATAAACGGAAGCATTAAAATAAGTTATTGGAGTTGTTTTCTTTTGTCTTTGATGGATATGAATAGGAGTCATAAAAAGCCTTGTATCTCCCTTGAATCCCTTCAGCCTCCTCTTCCCCTTTTTAGTATCCTGTGAGTAGACAGACAAGTGTGTTTTCTGTGTGAGTTTGGACTGAGCAGCAGCACAGCAGTGGTACCCAACATCACAAATGGGGACAGCGACAAAGCTGAAACTTGGTCCTACAGCACCAACACAGGACTTGCATGGTAAGTCCTTAACCACAGGCTTTGCATTCCTTTCCGACCTGTTTTTGACTTCTGTCTACAGGCAGCCTGACTTATTTTCACTAAAGGGAGCTACTTTTTCTCACTGTAGTAAAGAAGACCTGTGCTGCAGCAATCCAGTTGGTGCCACACATTTACCTCTTTGTCTCACTCACACGAACGCAGAAGCCACAGGAATCTTCCAGAGTTAGCCTCAAAAAAACCCCAAATACTAGTTTTGGTGTCATCTGAACTATCTAAAAGTTACAGAAAGTTCCCTGTTGGCTCAAGGGTGGATGACGCTTGAGAGTGTGCCAAACTTTCATTTAGAATAATTAACTGAGATGCAAAAAATGCACAGTCAAGGAAGTAAAGAAAGTGTTCCTTTTTTAGGAAATTTAAGACATAAAATTCCTTTCTCAAGCATAAGCAGCATTTATGATAATCTTTGCATTTATTTTTCTGCATAAAGCACAGAAATAAGCAAAATATTGGAAATGAGGAGGCCAAATTTTTATGAAGATGAGTATTGGGAAATTCACTGGATCAAAATGGGAAAAAAACCAATTAACTAGCTTTTGGCTGTATAACTGCTAGTTCTATCTCTCTGTCTTGCAAGACCTGGGGCTTTAAGGAATAAAGACATCCTAGGGTTCTATCATTTAAGAGGAACACAAGAGTAGTTACAGTGTTCTGTAGCTCTGAAGGTCTAAGGTTATGTATTACTACTGCTTCATTTAAAATATTCAGTTTATTCAATTTCTTAACCCATTCTGAACTGTACAATGATATGAGCTGTTAAGTCTGCTTGTGTTTTCACCAGAAAAACTTACAACTTATTACCCTTTGCATTTTGCTAGTGCTTAATGAATGGTGCTCAGCTACCTGACAAGGTTATAAACCATAAAAAGGAGAATTAATGACTTGTTTTGAAGTCCCCTGAAATCAACAGGTCTGGTATCTTTACTGAGCCTTTGATCACTTCCAAGACCATCTTGTACAAACAGCAGACAAGACAGAGTAGTTTAGTTGTGGTGATCTCGTAGCAGTTTACAGACCGGGCTGAAGCAGAGAGGAAACCAGAGTTTAATTAGCAAACAGGAGTGGTCCAGAGAAAGCAAAGAGCATTGGTAAAGCAGTAACATGGTAAAATCATAGAATCATACAGTCATAGAATCACAGAATTATTTGGCCTGGAAGGGACCTTAAAAATCATCTTGTTCCAACCCCTGCCGTGGGCCGAGACACCTTCCACTATCCCAGGTTGCTCTAAGCCCTGTCCAACATGGTCTGGAACATTTCCAGGGATGGGGCAGCCACAGCTTCTCTGGGCAACCTGTGCCAGGACTTCATCACCCCCACAGCAAAGAATTTCTTCTGTGTATTTAATCCAAATTTCCCCTCTTTCAGTTTGAAAGAGCCTGGAGCAGCAGACAGAGCTCTTTATAGCTGACTCTGAGCCATAACACCATCAAGGGAAGCTCCTTTACATTTGTAATAAACTTTAAGATAGTGCTTTAACTTTGGAGATATTTTTTCTTGAACTTTTTAAATTTTGTTTCCCTCCTCATTATTCTTTATACAACAAAATATGTTCAGTACTTAAACACAAAAAAAAACCCTAGAGCATGGGAAAGTAAAAGCTTGGAGGAAAAGAAAACACATATCTAATCTTTCCCACATGGAGTCAAAAAATAAAAAAAGGAAAGAAAAACATCAAGGATACAGGCAAAAACAAGTGTCAGATGGGGGAAGACAGAGCTTTCAGACACAAAGTCGTTCTGACCGCTGCTGTGCTGGGACTGTTTCCTTGTCACATTGTGCTTAATCATAATAAATTAAGTTTTACTTTGTGTCTTGCAACATGCTAACTTGGCTCAGCAGGTAATGGGAGGAGTCCTGGGTCGCCAAATGGTGTTTGACTGAGAATAACAACAATTTCCCCCCCGCAGGCTGGCATAAATAATGAATTCAAAACGAGCCTCTTTTGAGCAGATTATTCCAGCTGCTTCTTGTTCTTAAAGCTCGTTGGGAGGTTTAACACCAGAAAGTCAGCCCTCCTGAAGCTACAATTATCATCCTCAGGCAGCGGTCCTGGGAAATGGTGGGTTTGATCAAAACAGCTTCACGCTGCCAGAGGTGGAGAACTGCAAGGGTTCCTGCAAAGTTCGGTGAAGGTCCGGCCAAGGTGACCCACGTCCCACCTGAAAATGTGTTGTGGGATGAGCTCAGCTTGTTCAACACGGGTCTGAAATGAGTGGTGTTCATCTGCCCACCTTCTCCAGCTTTAATACCAGCATGGAACTTCAGAGACTGAGACCCCGGGCAAGGATACGCCAGGCACCTAAAACCGCAGAGGAGATTTAGGTCAGGCAGTGAGTGAGGGAAAAGTAAAATCCAAATTTTCTAAGACTAAGGGTTGATAAGAATGGTGAGACATTGCCTGAGGAAACACAGGAACCTCCAGCACTGTAGGAGGGTGTAAGGACAGGTTAGACAAGCAACTGTCAGGAGTGGTTTAGGAATAGCTTGCCTGCTTTAGAGAAGGAGGATTGACCAGTCAGTCCTTCAGGGTCCCTTGCAGCTCTGAATCCAGTGATTGATGTAAATTGTGATACGCTCCAAAGCAACTTGCTTCCAGGTTCAAATGGTCTATATTCAGTGCCTCCTCCTGTTCTCTGGAGCTGGTGGCTGTTTTTCCATTGTCTGCACTAGGAGCAGGGTCAGATCCTTAATTAAAGCTGTGATTGGCTGCAAATATATTTTCCTGTGACTAATGAAGGGTCTGCCACTTGTTAGTAGCAATTTCCCTGCGGGTATCTTCACATTAGAAAAAAGAATGAGACCAAGTGACTGCACAGAAGGCACTGATGGGCCATTAAGTAAGAGAAATAAATATATGTGAGTATTTACAGTTGCCTGGGTTTTTGCCGGATTTCTGGAGACAGACGAAGGTGTGTGGGGGGGTGTGTGCATGCGTGTGTGAGACGGGGTCTCCCTTTTGTTACTATGAACTGTTGCAAATTATCTCTGTCAAAATTCTCAATCAAGCCTTAAGAGAATAAAGCACTTGAAGAAATGTTTCAATCCCTCTTTGTCAGCACAGTGACAGACTGTCAGCCTTAAACACAGCCTCGTGCCTGTGCCGTAGAGCTGGGATTAGTGGTGCTGATGCCCTGTCCAGGGCCTAAGGCAGCTGCTGTTGAAAGCTACAAGTGTTTGCTTTCTATCCTAAAAAGAGAGTCTCCTGAGATTTGCTCCTAAGCCTGCTGGAGGTTAGCTGGGCCTTGATGGTCGTCTTCCAAAATATGACCATCCTTCCCTTGCTGTCACAGGATAAAGCATCTCTTTATATCAAAATGCTGGGCCAAATTCAATCCTGGCAGAGCTTTGTTCTTGTTGGGCAAATTACTTCTGGGGTAAATATGTCGAATTTCTATTCTCCATCACTCAGTGTATTGCATTTATCTCACAATCTTGGCTTGACCCTCATTGTCTCAACCAGAGGCTTGATTTTCATTCATGAAGCCTTCTGTGAGGAGGAAAATTGGTGATATCTGCAAAATGGGAGATGACTTCCCCAGCTGTAATGGAGTTTGCATATGCAATGTGCCTCAGTTGCTCTAGCAGAAATCTTAGTAACCTTAATTGCTGTGAGTGGGGGAAACACCAAATCTCCTTGTCTTGTAAGTGTTTGTCACCTCTTCACTCTGTACAGTCTGGGTAAAGACTGAGGGGTCTTGGGAGAGGAATTTACAGATGTTTGTTTTCTGCTGAGACTTGTGACTGGGACCAGTTTGGGAGTGATAATTAGTCTGGGGAGCAAAAAGCTGAACATTGACATTGGAGTCAATGTCTTATCCCGTACTGTCTCAGTAGGGTGTGCCTGTGGGGATCCTCTGATGCCTATGATATGCAAAAATTATGCTGAGACTTTTACCTTCATTGGGCATGAATAGGGTTTCTCTAGTCAGATGTCTCTGTTCTTGAATAGTTTTAGAATATATCTATGTTTTTGCCTTTTTAATGAAACTTTCCTGTGAGTTTGGACCTATAAATATGAATTAGCTCCCCCAGGAAACACGTTCACTTTGGAAAACAAGAGTAATAACCAGCATTGATAGGAACTGCATGACTTGACTTTTAACCAGCAAAAAAAGCTGTTAGGCAAGAAGTAATATCCCCCTTCTTCAAAATGCCAGATCCTAGGGGTTAAACTTCACTAGTGACCAGGCAGAAAACACAAATTTCCTCTGCATAATTATGTGTTTTTCATTGGTATAGATTACTGTATTTTCTTTTCATGCTCTCTGTGCTCTAAGTGTTCTATGTAAATGAACAGCAAAAAATTAACATAAGGTTGTTTCGGAGAAGGGGAAAAAAACCAAACACATGTGAATTCAATTTATGGTCTATCTGGAGATACACAAGTACCATCTTTAATCCAGTTTCAACACAAACGTGTCTGTAGTAATTCACTGGGTATAATGTGAGGTTTTATAGAGGTACTATAAACTATACACTATATGTTATTTGGAAGAGCAAAATTATTTCTGTTTACAATTGTTTAGCACAAAATTTATACTCAGTTTTCCAGGCCACTACTGAGTGATCTTTCTCACATTCTTCTGTGTTATTTATTTTTAATGAGATGTGTTTAAATTAAGCTCTGAACACCCTGTTTATTAGCTGCATTCCTATGAGATTCCCATAACGGCATGTCTGGCTCTTTTTATTGCCTGGGAATCCAGACATGAAACATGCTTGGCACATAAACACCAGCCAAACCCATAAAGGGAAAGAATAGAGCCAGGAACTGGTAAAACTGAGGAAGAGATGATGGAGGCTGCAGGAGAGGGTGTAAATGCCTCGGGGAGGGTAAGTTTCTCAGATAGTCTCATCCAGTGTCTTGCCCCACTGGATGATGGGCAGACCCCTCCCTTCAGAGGGATGCTTGGAGTTGTATCCTGATGATGATGTGGACTTGTCAGTGAGAACTTCCTGACCTGAGAAAACAGTCTGGTTGCCTTCCATGCACCCAGCAGGTGTGTCATGATTCACAACCATAAGATTTTTCTTCCTATAAGATTAGATTTCCACAGTCCATCACCCCCCAAGAATCATTTTGGTGATTATGTTCAGGTTTGGACTTCTCCTGGGATGTGCAGGGGCTCAGCCCGTGCAAGCTGAAGACCCCTGGGATTTGTTGGTGGTTGACCCTTCTGCATGATGGATGCACTGGCTGCCCCCTCTCAGTTGGAAAAGCCACTTGGCAGCTGCCCTCCATCCCCCTCTACTCTCCTTTACGTTTTTTCATTAGGTTTCCAGATTCTTAGAAACGTGTTAATTAGTTCAACCCCTCGTAGTGGCAACAGGTCATGAATACGGACACCTGAAATTCCAAGGTTACCTTCAACTTTTGAAAGCAAATGGCACTCTGCAGAATAAAGGGCAAACATATTGAAAAGCCTTTAGAAATGTCAGTAATCTTAAGTACATAGATGTTCTTATTTAAAATTCTATCAAATTAAGGAATAGTGCTGTATGCATGAAGATAAGATGATTTATGAACTATATTTCAGAAAGAGGGGAAAGCAATCCATGAAATGAGGCTACTTTGTCTGATTTTACCAAGATATGAAGCTTTCTCAGAGGAGAAAATCATCCATGCTCTGGAGGTAAGAGAAAAAGGACAACAGATTTTTTCCAGAGTGTCCAGAATTAAAAACAAAACAAAATAAAACAAAACACAACAACAACAAACCCACAAACTATGAAGTATGGAATTTTATTGACTTAGGAATTAGGATTAGGAAATATCCTACAGGAAAGCCTCAGTGCAACTGAGCACAGAAGGGTTAAAGATGTAGTTGCAATGCTGATGTGCTAGTGCAAAGAGTTGGGAAATTTATAACAAAGTTTTCTGCCCCAACCTGGTAACTCAGCTGGACACAACCAGGGGGACTAAAGGGGAAGATTATTAAGCAGCAATGTGGAGAAGCCATGAAAAATGCCACTGACACCGTCAGTGTAAGGAGAGATAGAGAAGTATTAAAGACATTGTACAAGGCACTGAGACATCTCAGTGGGAGTTATGTAGAAATGGGGCATTTGTAATGGAGAAAGAATGAAATAAATCTGTAACAAATGATGAGAGAGAAACACAGAATGTACCTGGGAAGTGCAAGGGGATGAATAATAAGAATTTCTTCTGAGAACACAGGGATATCATTTAGGAAGAATTTGGTCTTGGCTATTTTAGACTACCACAGACTGACTGTGGACCACAGATAACGTAATGGAAAAGGTGAATGGTATTTCAGGATGTGTGACACAAGGTATTTTTATCAGACTTGGAGAAAGGGTAACATTGTTACATGTAGTAAAGGTCTGGCCGTGTGCTTAAAACACAAGTAGGGTAAGAAATCCAACACAAGGACAACCACAAAAAACCACTTACCTATTCACACAATAATACAGTTGTTATTTAGAGCAAACCTCGTGACTGAACATCGAGAAAAGAAAACTAGTGATAAAAACTGGAGGAAATTTTTGGCCCAAGAATAAATGCATATGAATAAGAGATGAGTAAATGCAGATGTACATTTATGATGTAAAATCTGACAAGACTCTCTAGCTACTGGAATTGGAGGGTTATAGAAAGTTCCTCAGTGGGCGGAAGAGGAGGAGAAAAATCTTGTTGGGTGTAAAATGGAGACTGGAAAATGTGTGGCTGGAAATTTAAGCTGAAGAAGCCTGCAGTGTTACAGAGCTCATGATGGAAAGTCGGGGATGGTGCTGGAAAGTTGTGGACCTCTCTCCTAGAGGAGACACTCTGCAGTTCCAAATAATTCTGTCAGCAGTGATTCACATAGGCTGGTGCCACGCAATCTCTTTCCATATACTAAATGATATGCTATGATTTCCAGTCTGTCCAGCCTTTCCTTTAACCTACTTTGGCCATACTTTCAATCCATGTAAAAATCAACTGACATGAGTAATGTCAGGACTTGGATCTGTTACTAGATTTTAGAACTGTATTAAGCTATGGTATAATTTCTGTTACTTTTTATGTGTTTGTTTGTTTCCCTTTTGTTTTGCTCTGGAAGAGCTCTTGGGAAGCAAATTATTAATTTAGTTTGATCCCTTCAAATTTAACTTCAGTGTAAAGGCATTTCAGGAGGACTGACAATAAAATAGGAAGAGGGAAAGAACAATTTTTATCCACCAGCTCAAACTGTAATTTAGATCTCTTTCTTCACAAAATGATCTTAGAAATCTAAGGAAATAAGTCATATATCTTATATCATAATGAATATCATCAGCCTATTGGTAATTTTTTTACAAAGTATTTTTGCAAAGGTCTGTAAATTGGAATTTTAATTTGCAGTAATCAGAGAACTACAGAATTGATAGCTTTCTCTGTGAAGCATCCCTTTACTGCATTAGCAGGCTAGTTTTAGAAAAAAATAATTCATAACCATGTCTCCTCTGACTTGATTTAAAAGAAGATCTCTGTTGCATTTCTTAACCTAAAAAATGAAAAACAATAAATATTTAGGAATAATGTACAGTATTATCTGAAAGAGAGTAGGTTATTCTAGTGGATGAAACAAACAAATGCCCCTAATCTGTCACTATATGATTGCACAGTGACTTCTTGTGATTATTGTTATTATCTGAAAAATTCTCCTTCTTGTCTTCGCTTTTTTGAAGGCTTTCTCAAAAAAAAAAAAAAAAAAGGCAGCAAACCACTTTATCTCTCAGTGCCACCATCTCCCCTGTGCTTAAAGGAAATAATACCATTTCCCGGCTTGCCAGAGATGTTAAAAGGACAAATGTTTTAAAGATTGAAACTCTTTAACTGCAGTGTAGGAGTTGGGATATATAAAAAAATAAGATCTGGTGTAGCAGACTCGGGTTCACGGCTGTGTAAAATGAAAGCTCTCATCTGTCGAGAACACCCATGGCTGGGGGGGGGAAGTGAAGTGCAGTAAGATGGTAGAATTAAGGTGACGGATATCCATAACCAAGTAAACTATCTCCATCTCTGGTAAAGAAAAAAAACTTAAATGTCTTAAACCCAGTCAACTGTCTAAACGTAACGATGATATCATTATGTAGTCTGCACCCACTGACAAATGCAAGGCACCGTAGAAGCATAAAGCACTCCAAGTAAATAGTAACACAGTTTCATCAGAGGTTGAAAAGTTAATTCAGTCCTGGCCTCATTCATATTATTTTTGATTTTTTATTATTTTTATTGAATTGTCTATTAAGGTCACTATATAATGCTCTTCAATTTATCTGGGGTACATCAGCTGACAATGAGAATGTTGAGTGATGAAAGAGCCTTGGAGTTGGCTTTAATATTATATTCATATGATCTTTTCTGCAATAAACCTACCTTCAAAGGATGCTAAAGACAGAGGTTTCTGCTAATTTCTGAGCCCTGGACTTTTCTTTAGAGGCTTGTCAGGGTCAAAACACCAATACAACTTGGAAACCAAAAGATAGTGAATTGACTTTGATTTAATTTTTTAAATTATTTAATTTGTTCTTAACTAGTGAGGTATACAGTGCACATACATGACAGTATGACCAGAGAAACATGTCCTCTAAATGATGTAAATATAGAATCCTGTAAATGCTAAGAAAAACACCCACTCAGTAATCCAAACAATAAAACTAAACAAATAAAGAAACCCCACAAAAAAACAAACAAAAAACAATAACCAGCAAAACAAAAAATGTAGGGAAGGGTTGATCTGACTTCTCTGATGGAGCTTCATATGGCCTTCTCTTGTTCACACTGTGTGTTTTTACGCTTTTGAAAAGGAAGAAAGCACTGCCCCAGTGCCTGTACAGCAGGTCCAGCACATCCAGGGTAGTTCATGCATTTCTTGGTGGAAATTTTGGGCTGAAGATCTGGAAGACCCATGCATGGCTGACTCCACAGGTTTTTCTCCTTCCATGTGATTTATTTTTAGGCTCATTCTGATGTTCATTGCACGGGTAACCTTTGAGAATTTAATCCATTTCTTTTCATATGGCAATCTTCCCACCAAAAAAGCAAAGAGATCTTCTGGTTCACCTCCAAAACAAGAATCCACCCCGTTGGAGTATCACATCATCTCCCTAGTTTTGAGTGCCTTGTGTTGGAACAACCCTAGAAAAGGAACCACAGGAATATTTAGGAGTGATTGGTTCATAATGCATGGAGAACATGTGATGGAGCTGTCAGGTATTTTTTTTCCCTTTTGATCATTTATGGAATCTAGCAAAGAGGAGTTACTAGTGCTGGCAGATTACCCAGAAGCCTTATGATATTGGTGTGTTTCTCTTCTGTTCCTCTTCTTGGAGTTGGCTTATTTAGTAAGTTTTAATTTTGGTAACAGTTCTATAGTCTGGTGGATCATATCTCAGGAGTGCATTTCACCTCAAGGAGAAAAAAATATCCTGACATTCAGTCTGAATTAAGGCACATTTAATGTTTAAAGATGGGAATTAATAAACAATCCCTTCATTCCACATCATAATTACTCAGTCTGGGGCTAACCTAAACATCAGCTTCTCCCTTCCGCGTCTCAGGGCTCCTAAGCAGTGCTCTTCTGGTCACGACTAAGGATTTCATCTGCAATGATGGGCAGGATCAAGAGCCTCTAGATCCAGCCTTGCTGGAACCAGAGGAAAACAGGGTGCAGAGTGACAGAGCAGCAGAAATTACCACACACACACACACATGTACTCCTTTGCACAGCAGAAACAGACAAAACTCAGTGTCTGGCTGGGCAGGTGAGAGGAAACATCTTGCCAAATAATTCTTCTGCTATTAAAACAGCAGATGCCCCTAACTGGTGGTTGTGTGCCCAGCTAGCAGAGCTCTTCATAGTCTGTTCTTCAGCATCTCAGTCTGTGCTTAAAATTGTCCCAGCTCCTCTCTTTCTAGTAACTAGATCTTCACTTTAACTTTTAACATTTAACCTTCCACTTCCCTGCTTTTTTATATTTTTTTTAATACCTTGTCTCCCACACAGGTTGGAAATTGATGGAAGAAGATTAATTATTGAAGGAAAAAAAAAAGAGAGAAAGATCAGACAAGACAGCTGAATTGCCAAACACAAATAAAAAAACTCAAATTCCCATAATTATAATATTATTTTTGATGCATTCTCTGCTCCTGTGTTAGGAAAGGCCTAATGAAACTAAGTTTACTTTGGTTTAATAGGTGAGGGGGTCTTAAGGAGCAGGGTATGATAATAACAAGTCTATATACTGTTAATATACATGCAAGGAGAGAGCAGTAACAGTATCTCAGAATGGGCAGTCCTGTGTTGTAATGGCACTCGTGGTGTTGGCATTTTCCAGGTGACTTTCTGTGGATACTTGTTTTTGTGGGGTCTTCAAGAAATGCATAAAAAACCCCAAATACCTGATTCTGTCTTGATAAATCTCAAAAGAACTTTAAGCATTTTCAAACCCTTCATTTACATTTATCTTTTCCTCGTTCTACTGAGAAGGAAACACAATAAATTCTATTTTACCTTGTACTTTGCACAGCTGGTGCCAACAGCTGTGGGTTGCTTCTTACCAAATGTCTGTGCATGGCCCTGCACATGATCTGCAGTTGTTTCTGTCACACTGGCAGTCATACTGCTGCTGTCGAAACAACACAGTCTTTTCAGGGCATTTCCCTAATTCCTTGCCAACTGTGCCACAGAAAAAGAAATTTGGTGGCGGCATCATTTGTGATTTTTTTTGCAGTCCTTCATAAAGCAAAAGCCTCTGTGTCTTGTCTCTGCTTTTCTCTTGGTATTCTCTTTAGTAGCTTGGCCTTGACCTCTGACACTACGAAGAGCATGAAACAAAATTTTTTTACTTTTGGCGTATGATGCAATCTAGGTCATTGCAGCCTGCAAGATTGAAACATTGGGATCTCATTAACTCTATTTTATTTCCTTTCCTTCCTCAGTCACAGAAAATAGATTAATAGGGTAACACTTTGCAGTAAGTGGACATTAATTAATGCTAAATTACACCAGAACTCCACTGGAATCACATATTAACAGTCACAGTAAGTCCAAAAGACCCTGCCATGATTAATGTTTTTGTAAGGAACATAAAAAAAATTAATAACTATTTGTCACTTATAATAAAGTGTTACCAATTAATTTCATGCCGTTTTCTGTCGTGGTTTTGCCCTGAAAATGAGGTGCTGAAAGTTTAAAACCTAGCATATTACAGAAGTGTGAGCTTCCACTTTCTGACCTGCTCAGGACTGTTCAGTGCAACTCGTCCTGTTGTTGCTCTTGGTATCTTGTATAAGAAACAGAGAAAGGGTGTCTTGGTTTGGGAGTTAGAACTTGGGCAAGAAGAAGAGTTATTTTAATTTGTGTGCCATAATTCACTCCTCAATATTGGAAATTCAAATCCTCACACTATTCATTAACTTGACAAACACTGTAATGAGTGCAGAAAATGGCAGCACATAAATCCATTCTCTTGACAAGGAACATAATGAGAATGGGAAGTGACACAAACTAAATAGATCACTTTACAGTCTGGAGACTGTATATACTTGCTTCTTGTGTAACCACAGCTCTTCCCCCTGGCTTCCCCCTCTCTCTGTGCCTTTCCAGTACTCCTTTCTAGTCACAAGCAATAGGGCATGAAAAAGTGGTTTCAAGTTGCACCAGATTGGGTATTAAGAAAAATTTCTTGACTGAAAGGGTTGCCTTTGGAATAGGCTGCCCAGAGAAGTGGTAGAGTCACCATTGCTGGGAGGATTTAACAGATGTGTAGATGTGGCACTTCGGGTTGTGGTTTAGTGATGGGGTTGGCAGTGTTGAGTTACTGCTTGTACTGGATTATATTAGAAAAGTTTTTCAAGGTATGAAAGGATGTGGACAACTAATTCAAAGGTGTAGCATCCCCAGATTTGTATAAATTTGCCTGAAGGTAGTAAATATGTACTGGGAAATTGCCTAGGAAACTTGAGATTTTGATAGTGGCCTTATATACAAATGACCCAAAGGTCAAGCTCCTATTGTCTGATATGGACCAGAGAATCAAGCTCCTGTTGTTCACAATGAAGCTGCATGGTCAAAGGCATAAGGCAATATGAATTAATTACTTTGCTAAGGGCATTACGTTTTGTATCAAAGAGAATAATGAAACAATTGTTTTCAAGGGTTAGATTTTACAGTGTTTATTTTTCACAGGTCTGAAGGACTTTTCCAGTGATTATTGAAGGAGTGCCTGATATCTTGTTATTCTTTCAGGCACTGACAGTTTGAAAACTTCCTTTCCACAGGCACAACCTTCAGGAAAGGTTGTCCTTTCTGATGTACAGCTCATCCTGGACGCCTCACCAAGACTTAATTTAACCAAAATTAGTAATTAGTACTGTTATTTATTGGCACAACTGGAACAATTGGTACTTAGTGTGTTCAAAATGTTTGGAGACCTTGACACAAAAAATATGAATGTTAATTATTATTATTAATAAAATCAATTGCTTTGGCTTTTTCCAGAAAAAATTATCCCAGTACCCAGTAATACAAAAATTTCATTCAAAACCTAGCTTGATTTTCTTGGCATCAACAGCACAGATAATTTAATATAATATAAATGTCTTCCTTGCTGCTGCAAAGTGAAATCCAAGCATTTATTTGAGCCTTTCTTTGTTCTTCCTTTCTATTTCTAAGGAAAGTACTCACAGGGAATAACACAGCTTGCTTAACTGCATAATACTTTGTACTGTAGGTTCTTTAATTTTCTGACACCAAAACCTGAAAAAGTCAAATCTGTGAAACAAAGTCTTTGTCTAACTACTCAGTATCAGAAGCAATTATCAAAGCCTAGGGAAACCAAGAAATAAATGCACTAAGCACAAACAAGGAAATATTAAAGATGAATTACTAATTTTGTCCCAGTGCTGTGTAAAACAGCCTTCTACTTCTTCTGTATTCAGTCCCAAGTCCTACATGACCTTCGGCTCTAAAGATGAGAGTCATATATTTAACTACATTTTTTTTTTTATTTACTATACAGGTTGAGATGCAAAACACTTAATCTACATCGTAAAGTGGAAAGTGGCTGAGCTTGCAGTGACCTTGAATCTTCCTATTCTAAAAGCCGATAATTTCAAACAAGTGCAGCCCTTCGGCTGTGCTAAATTTGGCTTAAGTTCACGGCATGTGTTATTTTTCAAAACATGAATTTTTCTTTTTTTTTTTTTTTTCTTTTTTTTTTTCTTTTTTTAAAATTTTTGTCTTTTGTGGGGAATCAGAGAATATATATCTGGATGTTTTGCACGTCTTTATTTATGAGTGCAAAGGTATTCTCTGGTTAAACAACAGTGAGGAGGAAATACCGGTGGAAGGTTTCCAAGGGAGTTATCTACTCAGTCCCCACTGACTTTTTACAGAAATTGGACACTGAGCTCACTTTTCTTGGTGGTATGGCACAGAAAACTGACACCAGAAGTATTTGCACCTACACCCTCTAAACATCCTGGTGAAGGTGCTGATTAAAATCACTGATAAAACTCCTTTCACTCCTTTCCCTCTTGAATATGGGGGGGGAAGCAATGAATCATCCATTTCCTTGGATGAAATTATGAATTTTTGCACAGTTTGTTCCTTTAGGTAAAGGCACAGATCCATGGCTGATGTATTTATCTCTTATTTCAGAACATGCTGGGCCTTGATTGCCCTATATAGCTCTGGTTTTTTTGTTGTTGTTTGTTTGTTTAATTTTCTTTTTTATCTATGAGCCAAGCAAAAACCTCATGTTACATCACTAAAATTAAGTTTTTGCTAGAATAAACACAAACTTCTGGCCAAAGAAGACAAATATCAGAACCCCACATTTTTGGCTGTTGCGGCCTTTCCTTCTCATTGCTTCTTAGATACACTAATGTGCATGTTCCTGCCTAATATCCCTCTTTTCCTATGTTTTAAGTTTGTTTGTTTGTTTGTTTGTTTGTTTAATGTTACATTGGTCTACTTTCCCTTACAGTGGTGAATAGTGTCCTACCTCAGGCTATAACTTAGTTCAGCATATAGAAGGCTCTTGCAATCACCAAAACCAGGAGAATAACACAATGTGTAGCTTTTTAATGGTTGGTTGGTTTTGTTGTTGTTGTTGTTTTTGTTTTCTTTTGTTTTGTTGGTTTTGTTTTGGTTTAATTTTTTTTTTTTCTCCTTCAGGGTAGGTGCCAGGGGGCTGTATTTTGGATTTGTGCTGGGAAGAAGGTTGATAATGTTGAGATGTTTTTGTTATTGCTGAACAGTGCTTACGCAGATCCTCAGTGCTTTTCTGATCCTCACCTCATCCCACCAGCAATGGGGCACAAGGAGCTGGGAGGGGACACAGCTGGGACAGATGACCCCAGCTGACCAAGGGGATATCATCATGCTCAGTATATAAAGCTGGGGGGAAAGAAGGAGAAAGTGGGGAGACATTTGGAGTGATGGAGTTTGTCTTCCCAAGTCAGGACCATGTGATGGGTCCTGCTCTCCTGGAAATGGCTGAATGCCTGCCTGCCCTGGGAAAGGATGGATGAACTCCTTCCTTTGCTCCACTTGCATGTGCTGCTCCTGCTTTGCCTGTTAAACTGTCTTTATCTCAACCCATGGGTTTTCTCATTTTCACTCTTCTGATTCTCTCCCCATCCCATGGGATGAGGGGAGTGATCCAGGGGCAGTGTGAGCCTGAGCTGCCAGCTGGGGTTAAACCACGACCCCAGGGGGACACGTGTGGTTCATTTTTAAAAGGAATTGCCAAACCTGCTGGTGTCCAACAGCCACACAGTGGCAGAGCAGCATTTGCAGGCTTTAGAAGATTTGCTTCACTGTGTTATTTAGTCCAGGTTGTTTGTTCAAAGTATTGCATAACATTAACATTTAACATTTTAAAAAATGTCTAGGTGTGAGAGAGAAATGGCATAGCTTTCCCATGCTATCAAACCAGGGGACAATGGATATGGTAAGGAGGGACATCAGTATATTTAAGGCAGTGTTTAGAGACTACTCAATCCAATGTGATAAACTGAAATAGATTTATAAGGTTAATACCATTTTCAGAGACTATAGACCATTTTATGGCATGTGCTATATAACTTTTGTTTTTTCACCTAAATACATGATCTTTACCAGAGATTTAAAGCAAAACACTGTAGCAATTGGATTCTAAAGGTCAATAAAGGAGAAGAAAAGTAAAAGGAGAAATCAGTAGGGAAAAAGAAAAAAATAATACATAGGAGAGTATTTCATTCATTCTGTTTCTGGTACTGTTGTTTTGCCAATTAAACTTCCATAAAGATAATAAAAAGAAAGCACCTGTGGAAAATGAAGGTTTGCCTTCATGAAGAAAGATATTGTGACTTCTAAAAGCCTTTAAAATTATATTTCCTAATAAATAAATCAACAAATGGTACAAAGTCACATAAAAGCCTCTGCACATCTCATTAATCTTTGAGATAATTCAGTTATCTTTTTAGGTAAAGTGAACCTTTGCTGCAGACAGTTTGTGTGCAAAATTTGTAAGCCATGCTGTGTCATTGTGCCCCCCTTCTTCAGCCCTAACCAGCACTGACAGTTGGGATGGCTGCATCCATCTTTACTGGGGACTTTGGGGAACAGAGACCTTGAAGGGCAAATATGACTAAAAGTCTTAAGATTTCATCGCACTGAGCAGGGATATCTCACAGGGTTACTCCTCCAGGGTGAGAGACACTGTGTTACAACTGAGTTCATGAGTGTTTTGGGCATTGCTTTAGGGCATGTGGTGTAATTGTTGGGGTTTTCATGTGCAGGGCCAGGAGCTGGACTTGGTGGTCCTTGTGCATCCCTTCCAACTCAGCATATTCTGTGACTCTGTGATTCTGTTCTATGAGATCCTCAGTAAGTGATTAATAGAATGGTAAACTTTGAAATCATAGCTGGGGGCTATAAAGGATTGATCATGCACAGATAAACCTTTACATGTAAATCAGCATCCAAATCTGGGACTAGAAGTGGATTGCTGGTTTATATCAATAAACATATTGCTACTTGCCTTGTAATGAGTGAAGTGTATCACTCTATCCATGGCATACACTGAGGAAAGGGAATTTGCCTTAAGGCTGGGATTCTGTCTCCTTACACCAAAATGAGGAGAATCATGGGGAAAAACAAAACAAAACAACAAAAAATAATCAGCCTCATAAAGAAGAATTATTAGAAAGACTGAGTTTGCTTATTTAAATGTAAGATGAATAAAAACAAGTGAGGTGTAAGACTGCAAGATAGGGAGAACCACAACAAGGAGTTTTTTTTTTTTTCTGGGCTTATGTAGTCATTTTGTAACATATTGTGGTCGAATATTTTGCATTCCTGTAGTCAGAGAGCTACCACAGATTTCTTTTCACTGTTGTGGTCTGGGGGATACAGATATGGGTGTATTGTTCATTTTTCCATTTAAAATTGCTAGTCTAGCAACATATTATCTTTACAAGAAACCTTCTCTTCTTTTTATAAGAAGGATCCAAGAGAAAACTGTGCTTTGTTTGATGACAGAAGCTTAGAGAACAAGAAGTTATAGGGACTGATAAGATGGATGTTGGTATGTCGGGGTATGTGTGTGTTAGACAGAGAGGGATGCTCTATTTGATAAATGAAGGTCTTTTACTCTGGACATTTCTAAAAGTGTTTATGTCTCTGAGAGGGAGTCAGAGAAAGGGCCAAAAATTACTGAGAGGTTTCATTATGGAGGATGTTCTAGAGAAGTAAAGAACTGTCTGCTGAGACTTCCCAGGACTTGCAAAGTCATCACTTCATGCAGTAGAGAAAGAACCTGTATAGAAAAGGAGCTGAGAAAGTGCATTAAAACCAGGAATGCCTAACATGATGTGAAAATGAGAAAATGGGCCTCTGCAGGAAAACCTCCCAGTACCCAAATAGCAGCTGGAAAATTTATTGGGAAAGAAAAGCGTTGTGCTGATCCAGTGTAACCAACACAGATCAGCACGGGCTGAAAGTGATGAGGAGAGGGAAAAGTAACCTGTTTGTTGCCCAGTTAAACAACCAGTTTTTAGAAATTTTCCAAATATTAGAAGAGCTGATTGTAACCGACACAGACCAAGTGGGAATCAGGACCAAATATGCTTTGGAAAAAAGCCATAGTGCTGTGGTGGGAACTGTCTGGGTAAACCCCTGTTCTTCCCACCCTTATCTTTAGTTGTGGAAGTAAAAGATTGCATTCTTCAGAAACATTTTGAAATGCCTTATGTTCTCCACTGGAACATGATCCTTTGGGATATATCTGGAAGGGAACAAGGGGAGAAACTACAGCTGTATAGGACTACTGACAGTCACTGTTGGAACAGTCCCTGCAAGAACCAGGAAGCCTTCCTGAGGAAATCTGAGTTGGCGAGCCAAATGTACCCCCTCTCTCCACACAGATACTCACACACATCCCCACATGTGTTGATTTCAACAAATTTGATCAAGTCGATGAAAAACACATTAGCAAAAAAAATTCTGGCAGTTCTTGTCCGCTAGAGTTGGGAGTGACATTCAGGGCAACACTAAAGACATCCATAAGTCCTCTCTTAAATGAAATCCCACTTCAGACTTCAGTGCACATGTTAAGTACTCCCTACATTTCTAGCAATATCCACACAGACAATATAAACTCAGAAAGAATGCCCTGAATGTGCACACTATTTATATCTTTCCCAGGAAGAAATTAGCAGGCGTAACAGCCTCCCCAAAGGTGGGATGTAAACAATATGAGAGATCTCAGCCAGAACAAGAAATGGAGTATCTGCCATCTCGTAATTGGAATTCAAATTTAATTAAGATGGAGAGAGAAATACTCATCAACCTTTCAGTGAAATACATGAGCCCTTGGTGCAGTTATCTCAACAGGAGAAAGCAGCCTTTCTAAAACTTTAGTTAAAGAAACAAGTCTTTATAAAAAAAAAAAAAAAAAAAGAAAAGACTTGTAATCCTAAATCTCAAGCTTATTGTTGAATGACAGAAAAAATGTGTTTTAACTGTTGGGCTTCTTTTATGCTTCTGTCTCATGAGTCACAATGGAGGATTGAAATCTAGTAGTTTAGTACTAAGACCCAAATTTTACAAAATTAAGCTTGGGTGGTCAGACACTGGTAGAGGTTGCCCAGAGAAGCTGAGGGTGTCCCATTCCTGGAAGTGTTCCCGGCCAGGTTGGACGGAGCTTGGGGAAACCTGGTTTAGTGGAATTTGTTCCTGCCCATGGCATGGGGGTGCAATGAGATGGTCTTTAACTCCCTTCCAACCCAAACCATCATTCTATCCTATAGTGTTTGTGTGGGGGGTGACCTGATCAGATTGACAAGTAGATAACCCCTAGTGTTTACTGAGCCCTTGGCTCCCTCTTCTTTGTAATCCAGCAGAAGGAGGGGGGAGGATTACTCTGTCTGCATAAACTGCTATGTCATTTTACACCACTTTGTTGCTCAGTTGTCTCTTATGGATGGGAAGGGATCAAATTTCAGGATGGATAAATTTTCTGACAACTGGTTTCCTGTCACAATCTCTCTCAAGGGGTCTGTAATCCTTCCCCATTCATCTTGTGGACTCCTGTTTGGGTATGTGAGAAGTTCTATGACTTCCAAACATGCCCGCTCTGGGCTCATATCTGAAACTGCATCTGCCACAAAACCTGAGCAGGGTATCAAACTGTAGGTCTCGGTGCTTACCAAAGCACAGTTATAATACTGATACATAAAACTAATGCAGACCATTGTGAGGACAGTATGTGACTTCCCACATAGGACACACAAAAGCAATTTCACCTTGTTATTACTTTGTGAAGTATATAACATCTGGTTAAGCTGTTAGGTATCTCTTTATAAAAGTATTTAGTCTTGATTTAAGACTTGAAGCAAAAGTGAATCCATCACGCTCCATGATAAAATGTCCCAGTGGTTTATAACTTTCAGTGTTAAAGAAGTGAAGCAATTTGTAGTTTGAATTTATCCTCTACCGTGAACCTTTGAAACTCATTATGTTTTCCCTCTCCTAGATTAAAGAGCCGACCGTCAGTTATCTTCTCTTTTGCAGATTCTTTCAGCTTGATCAAATCAAGCCTTAACGTTTTTTTTTGGGTAAGGCTGAGAAGGGGAAATTCCTTGGACTCACCAAAAGGCTTTTTCCCCTCCCCAGTTTCAGGTCAACCTTGCAGTTCTTTCTGGGTTTCTACCCTTTTGTTGAAGTGTTTTGTACACGTTTATGTAGAGGGCTGGACACAGTATCCCAGTCGTGGCACAAGTGATGTTTGGAAAGGTTACATGGTGATGGCTTTGCCTTTGTGTCCCAACTTTAATGAGACCATTTGTTCCCCTTGATTTACATCCCAGGATGACCTGTAGTCTCTCAGACACAGAGTCAGGCTTGGAGCTGATGTTCCAGAGCTTTAAATGTTCTCAAACTCATTGCAGAGTCACTTTTTTTCTGAGACACCGTCCTTAGGCTGTTAAGTGTGACCTCAATGCTTTGCTTCTGCACGCTTGACTGGGATTTAACTGTAATATTTGTTAAAGTTAATAAAACATCTCATTAAAGATGAATAAAAATCACTATTGGGATACAAAGCATTGTGGTTAAAGACCTGAATTTGGCTTCAGGAAATCTGGGTATTATTTTAGACTCTCACTGTAAACCGCCTATGTAAATCTTAACAATCAGGGGGACTTAATATTCTCCTGCTCTAGTTCCATTACATAAAATAGAGTAACAATTTTTCCACACCATTTTTATTGTCTAGGTAACCGCTAAGCTAAAAAACAAAACAAAACAAAACAAAACAAAACAAAAAAAACAGGAACAAAGTAAAAGACTAGAGAGAAAGACAATGAAGAAAGCATGAAAACAGAGCAAGAAGCTTCTTAGTAGCATAGACTACTACTATCAGTGGTAGAAAAGATCCTCCTGGGCCATGTATTTCAGATTATTCTATTCCATTTAATATGCTCTGAATTTTCAGTTATAAAACTCCATTTTGCAATTTGTTAGGCTTCCCCATACTTAAAATCCCTCTTCTGACAACGTGACCTTATGACACTGACCTAAGGGTTTTGTTTGCCCTTTGCAATCAGCGCCCTTTAGCCTCTAATGCTCTTTTGAGTCTGTGGTGCTTACACCTTTTGTTTATAAATTTAAATATATAGTGTTATAATGACAGTTCTTTGAAATACAATCCTTCAGTCAAAGAGAATCACATCTATATCATCTCTCCCTCTGTCTCTCACTCTCTCTCTCTATATATGTATATACATCTCATATAAAAAATGTCACTGTATCTACCATGTCAAGTGAGTACTTGGATGGATAATATTCATATATTGGTAAGCCATTTAGCCATGGTTTGTCTTCTTGGAGCTCTGTTTTCACACACACATACTAATCCAAAGTCAAAGCACTGTCTGGCAGACCCTGGGGCTGTGGGACTGGACCACGTGTCCAGGGATGGCCCATGAATGTACAGCCATGGGGATGGGCTGGTGACATCAGATGAGTTCTGTTGAGGCAAACACGCATTTTTGGTCACACAGCAAAAGTTGACATCTGTATTTTAAAAATATTTATCCCAGCTAGACATGGTGCATGGTGATGAGGATAAAAATGAGATTAATTCCTCCTCTCTGGAGATAAATCCAGATTAATTTGCTCTCCCAACAGTGCTCCACTCTCCCCCACAGCCTTCTTTTTAAATTATTATTTTTCTTCCTCTTCTCTTCTAGGCATTCAACAAAACAATTAAAGTGTATCCATGCATTATTGTAAATGCAAGGCTTGGGCACTGGATTGTCTCCAGGGCAGTACTAGAGTGTGGTATTAAATTTGGAGAAAGTGTAAATGATTTAAAAAACTGCCCTTAGTGTGTGTGTATGTGTGGCATGGGATACGTAATAATTGCAAAGAAAAAAAGAAAGGATTGTTCTTTCAGGCTTGTCTTTGGAGGATTTTGGAGTCCAAACAAGATTTACTACTGAGGTTTCTTTTCCACTCTGAACAAACATTATCTGTTGATTTCTGTTCCTTTCAAAATAAATGACGGGAGGGAGCAAGATAACATATTGCAAAAGTAGGAGGGTGTTCTGTTCTACTCCCCCCAGTGCCACTCACTCCACTCACAAGTCAGGGAGACATGGGGAGCATTTCCACACCACTGGCAATGCCAGCCAACTGCAAAACAATAAAGAAATTCAGCCATTTTCTGGATCTAGACCCCTATCTGCTGCCTTTTCCTGCTCTATTTACAGTGGATTTCAAATAAGTGCGATTTTGCTTGCAAACACGTAACTCCTCTGGCTCCTGGACTAAAAACCAAGAAACCAAATCTGCTGTTTGCTCTCCCAGATCAATGCCTGAAAGTTGGTTTTGTTGTCTGGCTGCTGCTGTTAATGATGGGAGCCACGTGTGTTCGGCTGATTACACACATTGCCCTCCGAGGAGCTGCACACAGAAGAAGCTGCCTGTGGTTCTTCAGCAGTGAGAGTTCCGAGGGAGGGATTATTAATTCAGTGAAACAATGATTTTTAATGGAGTTCAGAGAAAGAAATTGGCCAGATGTCACCCGTCATGGGAAGAAAAGCTCCTAGCTAAGATGTTGCTGTGGGCGTGGCCTTGCTGTTGAGAAGTGGGGTATTAATGGGCTGCATCATCCATGACCTGGCTGCCCCAGGACCGGCTTTCCAGCACAGGTCTCGCTCTTTCCCTTCAGAAAGCTCCTGGTCTGCCTTCTCAGCTCCTACTTGTCACCTCTGTGGCTTGTGCATCCTTGGTTAATTTGCTTAATCACACCACACTTGCCCAGTTTAGGACTGTTATGGTTAAAAAATACAGACAATAATCAAGATGTGAACTCATGTGCTTGGAACATCAAGGCACTGAAGAAATTAATTAGCATGCAGTTCATAAATGTGACATTGATGAATTACAGCATAGCTATTGATTAATCATATATCAATTACAGTGGTCTAAGCACTATAGCTACAAATCAATTTAGAGCTATCCATGAATTGATACTCAGTGCAAGAAATTAAATCAAAGACTGGTAGTGGTACAAAAGTGCAGGCTAAGGTTTAACTCCCAGCTGATGCACAACTACCATGCTTGATTAACACTAATGGAAAACTAACTAGGTATGCCTGCAGTGTACTGATATGAGAACAAACTTCAGCTGATTGAAGACTCCCTCACCATTCATCCTGTTTTTGGCCCCTTTATGGGCACCTCATTAACGAGAAAGTATGACCCCAACCTGGGCGTAATAGAGCTGCCACTGGGGTAAGCATGCCATTTATTCGGCCACAATATTAAAGGAGTTAATTTGGAAAGGTTTATTTCTACAGCACTATAGGATAACTAGATTTTATTAAACACAAAAAGAGAGGGGAATTAATTTATACAAATAATTCTTGTAGCTTCAATTAAGTGTTTAGCAGAGCATATTTTGCAAGGCCTGGTCATAATTCAAGACCCTGGTGACATAGGCCCTGACATCACTGGAAAATAATTATTTGAAAACAGCTGTTCAGCGCTTTTGATAGAAAATTCAAAGATGGTTTTGTTTCTCTTCCACATGTATTTGTCAAAAGATCTTTGAATTCCTGATATTTATTAAATAATAAATAAAAAAAATTAAAATTGTAATTTAGGCATGGCCTTGCCAATTTTTTAAATGTATTTTAAAATTTCCAATTCAGAATGGAAAAAATGTTATTTCTTCCAAGAAATCCAATATAACCATTTTTTTTTTTTTTTTTTTTTATTTTCACTGTAAGGAAGATCTGAGCAGTTTTGTTGAAAGACATGTTTGTAGTCTGGATGTCTCTGTTATAACGAGACACACAAATCTTAAATAAACTGCTGGTAAAACAATTCTTTTTCAAGGAACTGTTTGTCTTTCAAAGGAAGACTAATCTTTCAAAGTCTTAAAAGAAAATGTCATCTTCTTTTGCAGTTTAAAGATGTTTTGAAAAGATGTTTTGAAAAATAACATCCTCTCTTTGCTACTAGAAGAGGTCCAGCACCTGTTTTTGTTGCAGTGGTTTCAGGGGACAGAGTCACCTGGTCTCTGGGTGCTGCTCCAAGAGGTCCCCGTTTCAGACTTGTCACACTGCAAGGGTTGCATCTGATGTGGAAGTGGTCCCGTTTCCAGGGAAAAAAACCTGAAAACCTCTATGCTCTGACAGCATCCTTCAAGGATGGCAGTGTTTAAGGCCATGTTGGATGGGGCCTTGAGCAACCTGGTCTAGTGGAAGGTGTCCCTGCCCATGGCAGGGGGTGGGAATGAGATGATCTTCAACTTCCAACCCAAATCATTCCGTGATTCCATGATTCTGCGGCCAATTCATGCCCCTCAGTTGGATTGTTTACACTCTGTTTACATTATCTAAATGATGGTGAGATAGAATAAAGCAGAAACTCTGTTTTCCTCTTGCTTGTGGGCAGCTAGGTCTGCTTGTGACTGCAAAATAGAGTTTATGCAATGAAACAAACAACACCCATGCTCCATCCGCCCATTCCTGGAAGTAACAAAAGCCTTGTGGAACATATTGACTCACTGTTGTCAACATAATGATAGTGTTTGTAAAATAAACTCCTACCAAACACTCCAATAATTAGAATGTCTTTTTTCCCCCTCCCAACCTTATGTTCCTTTCAACACAATGACATCAATGTTCATTAATTCTATATTTGAATGTTCATCTTCTGTGGCAGCTCTACCAAATAAACAAAGCAAAGCAATATTTAACAATAAGAAGATGTAAAGTGTTTACATAGCAAGGGAATAAAACCAGTGATGGCAACAAAACTCTTAATCAAACTCAATTACAGAGACCAGGCACAATGTGCCAGAGCTGACAGTTTGCTGACTTTACTTATAGTGTCGTGAGAGGAGAAATCTTTCATTTACAGCCCTGCAGAAAAGTGGTTGGTGAAACATCCTGGAGGAAAATCACGGAGTGGGTGAACTCTCATCAAAGAAGTTTGGTCATGGTGATAACCAAGAAACTAGAGGTAGAAATTAGATGCAGTCAGTCATTCCCTCTGACACTGTATAAGGTGTCATTTTGATCAGTGGTTCTGCTGTGCATCTGGAAAAACAGTCAGTCTTTACTCCTGAGGTGAGTTTTAACAGTAGAGAGCAAAACCCATCAGGAAAATCTAAAACCTCTCCTGCTAGAAGAAAAAACATCTGATAGGAACTTGAAAGGATGAGAAGAAATGGTCTCAAGTTGTGACAGGTGAAGTTTAGATTGGATATTATGGAACATTTCTTCATGGAAAGGGTTGTCAAGAGCTGGTGCAGGTTTCCCAGGGCAATGGTGGAATCTCCATGCCTGGAGGGATTTAAAAGTCATGTGGATTTGTCACTTGGGGATGTGGTTGAACGGAGGCCTTGGCAGTGCTGGGTTAGTGGTTGGACATAATGAGTTTACAGGGATTTTGCAACTTCAATATTTCTATGACAGGTTTCGTGTTTAACAAATCCATTTAACTGGAAATTGATAAAAATTAGCTAAAGAGTGAGCGAGAAAACATTGAATTGTAATACTTTCCAATCTCCTGTGTTCAAGAATCATGTCCTCTAAGAAGAAAAACCAAAAAAGGGTACGGTGAATGCATTTTTTTTAAAAGTGTATGCTTCCAAGTCTGTGACTCATGTTGGAGCAGAGGATCAGCAAAAGTCCTCAGGGTTCACTGAAGTTTAAAGGCAAATTGTGAGTGTGACCCTCCACAGACTAGACCGGGCTGTAGCAAACCCTCCCCAAGGAGCTTTTGGATGATACTCTTGGGCACATGATGTCACTCTTGCAATGGTCCTGAGCAGAGCCAGGAGATGGACTTGCTGATCCTTGTGGGTCCCCTCCAACTCAGCATATTTTGTGATTTTGTGGTTGGTTTTTTTTTCCTTAGGTGAAAAATATTTATTATTCTCACTTATAAGGAGGTAATTCAGACTAATAATTTCCTGTCAGATTCTGTGTTATTTTATAAGAGAAAGTGAAAGACAAATAAAATTTGGAATATTTTTTCAAAGCATGCCTACCACAGTATACATAAATAAGAGGTAAAAGCCAAAAAATGGGACATTGAGCTACAATGTCACTTATATGACTTTCATGTAAGAATTTTGTCTGAATATAGAAGATATTCCATTAAAACTGCTCAGTCAACTTCTGGTTTAGAAACAGATACACCTCCAATCATATACGGGGTTTTTTTGAGTAGTCTTAAAACTGTCTGAATTGCAAATCCTTTTAAATGTCCATCTAAATGTCCAGGCTAAGTGCCAAGAGGAAATCAATCTGTGTGGACTCTGAAATCTTCCAAGTGTGATAAGCCTAATAGGAACATTAGTCCATTTTATGTTACCTTCAGGAGCTTTTACAGTGAAAGTCTCACCTCTTTTCTATTGCTTTGCATGCACTGGTGATTAATTTTTAGTTGGTTATACTCAAAGTAAAATTAGTTTCTTGTTGGAACTCTGTGAGAGGGTGAAGCCATTCCTGGCATGTTTTGATAGAGGAATAGTTTCTCTTGGAAAATGCCTGAAAAAAAATGCCTATGAAAACATGCACGTTTGTATGGGGGCTATAAAACTAAACATCGTGGGAATACATAGGCAGCTACAGTTTGGCATTATTTTCAGTTTCCTTCAAAACCCCTGCAAACCCTTTTGCTCAGTTGCCCCGTTCCTCAAAAGAGGATGGTGAGAGTTTCCCATCTGCTCTTGTGCCCCAGAGTCAAGAAACGTGAGAAACTATTTTGAAGAAAGTGGCTTTCCCATTCATGCAGCCTTATTTTGCTATGGACTAGCAGGTGAACATTTGTTTTATATATGTATTTTACATCTGTTTCACTCTGGCATCTAGAAATTAAGCCGTGTTTTCTGCGTTATTGTTATCCACACCCGGTCACCTTTGTTCCATTTCTTCTCCTTTACTGCAACCTTCTTTTCAGGGCTTCTCTGTGTTGTTTGGCTTTTCCAGGGGTCGCTGGTCTGCCCTGATCTGATCTGGGAGGATCATGGCAAATCCCAGCTCTGTCCATTCCTGAGCTGCAGGAAAGCCACCACAGGATCCTGCCAAATCAGCTCAGGGCAGACCAGAGTCCTCTGCGCTACACGGAAGAATTCCGGTCTGGCAGAGCAATAAATTCATGGGAGACAAAGATGATAGTGAAATTCAAATGAGGGGCATCACGTACACAGGTAAATATATGAAACCAATCTCCATTGCTCTTGACATTTCATAAGGGCTCTGAAATGACACCAGTGAACAGCAAGCATGTCTTCTTGCTCAGGAGGAAAGTGTCTTCCAGATGGTTTCTTTTTATTAATTTGGAGAGAGTTAAGCTCCATCTCAGAGCTGCAGACAGCTGACTGATGGATGCTCCTGGAAAATCTGCTGATTGGAAAGACAGTATTTCACATTAGCTGTTTCAGAGTTACTTTGGTAATTGGTTCCAATGAAGAGGAGGGGGAAAAAATAAAAAAAAAAGACTTGCACCAGCCTAGATGTAACTGATTTACCTCATTATTTCTGATTCAGAATTGACAAGACATAGATCAGCCATCGGCAGCTTTGTACTCCTAAGAATGGATGTTTCAGGCACTCTTGAAGTGCCAGAGAATCATAGATTTATACATTTTAGGGCTTTTGCTTTTATGTTGCCAAAGTGAATGTGACTTGGGTCAGCGATATATGTGTGTTATTACCTTCTCCTGTATCTTTTTGATGATTTAACTGAGAAGAATGAGCGCTTTCAGTGCCAGTTGTCACTAGATCAGAGTTTACAATGTAGGAGAGAAGGTCCCCATGTAACCCTGGGTTCCTGCTCCCGAGGATGTGTCTGTCCTGCACGTAGCTCATTGCCTCCAGACAGACCCTGTCCTGTTTTTGAAGTGGTTAGCATAGGCTTTTTCCAAAGAGATTTATGAATTTTAGAGAATCTGGACTTCTAGCGGACCCCAATTCAACATGCTTTCTCAAGGTCCAAATTATTGTTGCTCTTCCATCTGTTCAAAATCTGGTGGAGTGTGAGGCTGATTTTACATACCTTGCCTTCCATATTAAACCCTGTGACTTTGTCATTGTTGCTGACAACTTTGACACAGGGCTGCTAAATGATAGTTTTTCTATTACTGTGGCTAAGATTTGAACTTGTTTGCTATGGACATAATGTATGTTTAAGTTTTGAATGGATTCAAAAGTGATTGGGGGGATATTCATTAATGGAAACAGAAGATGTCCAGGAGTGTTAAATGTAAGACAGTAACTTCAGATCAGGGAGCAGCAGAGCATAATAGGCTAGAAGTCCATTCAGAGGGAAAAAAATCTTCCATTTGATTTTCCTTTTCCTATCCCTCTACTATTAGATGCTGTCAGAGACCAGGCAGCATGCTTGGGCAGGCATTTGGCCTGAGCCAATTCAGCCCTACTTCCATACTTAGATTTACAGTGATAATCAAGTTATCGTTTGATCACTGTTTGAAGAGAGTCCAGGATCTTTCATATCCTCAACACCCTTTTTTTACCTGAGGACGGTTATCTGAAAGTTAAACAGCATTTTTTGTCACAAAAAACATCAGAAAAACAAGAGGCCAAGATGCTTCATTGACAAAATGGTTCATGGCAGGCCTGCTGTACACGGTTCTGTCACCAGTAGTGCCTCATCTGCGCTAGGAGTTTACTTGTGTCCCATGTTAATCTTTTCCACCTGTCCTTTCCTTGCTTCACATTTATGGAAATCTCTGCCCTGCCTTTTTGCTGACTAAGCTGTTAACTCAGGAGATGAAAGCAACACCCATTGAAACACCACTGCCATTGTAATCACTCTTCTTCTATGAAACATTTTATTTTTGAGGAAAAAAATGTTATATAGAACTGAAAAGGTCAAATGTTTAATAAACCTCGGGCTCACAGCCCACCAGATTTGTTAGTACCTTTCCTTACTGCAGTCAACATGTATGGGATAAATTCTGCTGTTACTTATATTCTAACTGTGCTATTACTGTAAATGAAAGGAAATGAGACTTAAGGAAAGGCAGAATATTATTTCTATTCACACCATGGAATATTGAATTTAATCAATCATAGTGATGAAGCAAAAAAAAAAAAAAATGCTCAGTCATAAAAAGCAGGTGAATCTGACCAGATGGATATATCATATGGGCAATCCATACACTTTGCTAAGACTTCACACATCTGTTTAGCCCCTTGTATTATGGTTCTAGTGCATTCTTAAAATTCATTTTTGAAAACCTGATCACAATAAGAATACAATATCAAATTTTAATTAATTCCCAAGATAAAGCTGCAATGAGCATCTCAGGGAATCTATTCTATTGAACTGTCACACTGGCTAAAAAGCAGAGCAATAAAATTCCAATTCTTTGAAGGACTGTTTGTATTCTGAAAAAAACTACCATCATATTTAAATACTTAATGCACCTTATATGGAAATTCTTATACATAATTTTATTGAAATTTTGTTTCTGCTATTATTTAATTATTTTAGCTGGTTTTGTAAGGATATGTCTTGTTCTGGTTTTGGTTTTATTTTTTGGGGGAAGGGCTGGGGTAGGTGTATATTTTTTGGAATTTGGCTAATATTGAGTTGGTGGAAGGCATGAACAATTAGCAGTGTCTTCGTTCTTCAATTTATCTAAACTTTTAGTCAAGACATGTTTGCTTTGATATGTTCTTTGCCCCTGGGAGTGGAGGGAATCACATCTGCCAAGGACAGTAATGTTGGAATAGTTCATTCTAGTTACTAAGAAGCCAACAAGTTTTGGAAAGTTATAGAGCCAGACCTGTGGCTATATATTCTTTTTCAAACAGGATTTCCAGCTAACAGAGCAGTAACAATGAAGACAAATTAGCTCCATGTGTTATATGAGCCTTTTCCCCCTGAGTCACTCTTGCTTCTCTCAGGATTACAGAAAGAACACCACTAATTCTCCCTTGCTCCATTCTCAGATGTCAGACCTAGAAATAGGTTAGCAAATGAGACATATCAGTGATTCAATTAGTCAAATGGGATTGATAGGGTCTGTGTGCTCTTTTGTTCTTTTTTTTTCCCTATCAAAATAGCAATTCCTGCATTAAAAATGTTTAATTTGAGATTATCTGTTTCCATTCACTATTCTCAGCTGTGACTGAGATGATTCCTCTGCCAGTGAGTGTTTTACTTTACAGTGGTTATTGTTATGTATTTTGTGAATCCTAACTAGATACAGTTATTACTTTCAGAGTATTTATGCTTCTATGAAAAGTGTACCTTTCATAGAGACAAATTTGGATTTTTTTTGTCTTAGAGAAATCAATGAAAATGGGACTACAAGGGAAACCAAAAGGTCAGGTAGTCATCTCCTTTCATAAAACCAGGGTCAGGTGTGTCAATTGTGACAAATGCTAGTCCAGTTTTTCTTAAAAATCTTCAGTGATGAAAACATTTTCTGATGTTGGGTTTTAATCTTCTTTGCTTGATTACTTCTTGGTCTAACAACAGTAGACTGAGAAAAGAGGTTATTTCTTTCCTCTAGCTACCTTTTAGACCATTTCCACATTTTCTCCCATTTTTGCTTTTCATTAGAATTTTTTAAACCTTTCTCCTAGATCATGTTTTCTACACCTGACCAAATCAGTCTCATCCTTTTTAAAGAATCATTTACAAATGGTCCCCATCCTTCTAAATTATTGCCCCTCTATGCGCCAGCACAGGGTTTTTGATTCAAGCTGAGACTGAGAGTGTTGTAGTTGTTCAACCTGGAGAAGAGAAGGCTTCAGAGACACCTTAGAGCACCTTCCAGTACCTAAATTGGCTACAAGAGAGCTGGAGAGGGACTTTGGACAAGGATATGGACTGATAGTACAAGGGAGAATGGCTTTAAACTGCCAGGGGCAGATTTAAATTAGATATTAGGAAGAAATTCTCCACTGTGAGGATGGTGAGGCATTGCCCAGAGAAACTGTGGATGCCCCATCGCTTGAAGGTTGGTAAGGGCTTGGAGCAACCTGGTCTATTGGAAGGTGTCCCTGCCCATGGCAAGGTGTTTTAGGCAAGACAGTCCCTTCCAACCCAAACCAATCTGTGCTTCCATGATAAGTTCATCTCTGATTCTTGTTCAGTTTAGTCTAATGTTACTCAGATCCTATTCTGCCACACCTCAGCCAGGCCAAAAATTCCCTTTGGTATGTGTGTGGTTTTGCATTTCCAAGAGTTTCACTTTATATTTGACCTTCTGAAACAGCACTGTACTTTTTTTCTACTTCTCTCCAACTGCTTTTAATTCTAGTCCTCTTCCCCACTGCTTGCAGATGCTCACTTTCGTGATCTCTGTGACTGCAATAAATATGCTTTGTATTCCTTCATCCAAACCACTTATGGAATTATGAATGGTATCACACTTAGGACAGAATCCTAAACAGCCCATGATACTGACTGGGGGTAGCTATCTAATTTTGATGCTCTGACAGTAGCTATGCAATCCCACACTCTAGAGGTTCATCTAGATAATGTTTCTCAAACTTTTTTTCCAAGTTCTTCATGTAAGACAGTGTCAAAGCCTTGCTAAAGTACATTACACTTCCTGTTTCTCCCTTATGCACAAAGCCAGTTAGCTTGTCATAATAGGAATCAGATTAGTTTGACATGACTTGTTTTTGATGAATGTAAATGCGCTGTTGCTCTTCTCTTATCCTCTAGGTGTTTACAACTTTTTGAATTTCTTATTCTAGTATATTTGTGGGAATATAGTTTCAGCTAAATCTGAACATTTGTCACTGATCTCCAACTCTGTTAAAGAGTGTGTTTTCTCTTTTCAAGAGAGAATCCTGAATTCCCAGGAAAGAGAAGACTGAAATTTTCCTCTTCTAGAAGGCACTATTATACCCACTGAATTGTAATTCCGTTATAATAGCCCTGTCTACCACAGCTCTTCAACAGCACAATGGCATCAGGACTAGAAATGCAGTTGTGCTTCTTCAAAATCTTTAGACAACGAAAAAATTCTCTCTGCTATCAACATTACTGAAAGGACAGAGATGATCTGTTCCTACTCAGGAAGAAGAATTCATGATACATAAAAAAAAATGCAGCCTTCTAACTAAGCTCCACACTTTCTGCAGCATTCACAAATCTTTGAAGGCCATCAAGTGCAAATACACAGCTCAAAGGGGTATGGAGTGACTGAGTTTCAAAGTACTGTCCCCAGATCCCTTTCCAGAGTTTGTTCTGAAGAAGTTTGTACCTACTAGGAATTAAATGAATAAACAAGTAGAAATACAGAAACGACCTAAAAAACCTGCAATTCATCTGATCCAAACAGAGACAATAATTCAGAGCTCTGACAATACATGGACTTGCAGGAAGTGTGACCAAAATGCCTTGTTTGGAATATATTGACTGCAAAGGAAGCATGCTACAAATAACCCATTTTGTCTTCTGCAGCTACATCATAAGATAACGAATTAAAACCTCCCCAAGGCACATACTGTCTATTTCTTTTGTATTTTTTTATTTGCTCATGAAAGTTTCTTCTCCTTTTGATTCACTTCCAGTTCTACCCTCTCCCTATCGCTGTCCAGTCTGAAGATAAGTAAGGAAAAAATCAGTCTTTCAGTACTCTGTTCAGTTACAGATAGTGAGCTGTGTAGGTGTTAGTATTTCTGGGAAGCAGGGTCCCACTTTATTTATAGCTCTGCTGTTTAGCCTTCTGTGTCTTCATGCTGTGGTACCCTGCCAGAATGCCTACTGAATATGCAAGTTCTTAGGCAGCTTCACCAGCAACTGAAAGCTTTGTTTGTGACTGAAATAAGGGACATGCTCATGGCAATCACACTGAGGATTGGCATGGGTAACAATTTGATGAGAACCTGATAGTATTTTATATCCTATTTCGACATCCTGTTTTGCTGTGTGACTGCCCTTGCCCTAGTACTTGACAGGAGAACCTGAGTGAGTTGGTCCTGCCCATCAGGAACAATACACGGCGCTTCTGACTTTGACAGACTTGTGGTAAACACATTTTCCTGTGGGAAACACCCAGTCAGATTAACAGACTAAGCAATTTTAAGAGAATCATTTCCAAAAGCTTCTCTAACTGGCCTCCTTTTTGTGGAAAAAGTCCACGTGCAATACACACCTTAGTTTTGAAATGTAAAGAAACCATCCCCCCTCCCTGTCAAACCATAAAACTCCACCCACCCCCCCCAAAAAAAACCCCACACCAGTCAGTAGAATACAGGTTTTGGTTAAAATATCCAAAATTAGGTGCCTGTATATAAGTGAGTATTTTAGTGCTGGAGGGTGAACTGTCTTAATACTGAGTGAAGAGCTTGGCAGGGTGGTTGGTCCTGTTGAATTGTTCTCTGCCACAAATCACCAACTGGCTACTCATCTGAATTCATAGAACCATGGAATCCTAGAATGGTTTGGGCTGGAACAGACCTCAAAGATTACCCAGTTCCATCTGCCAGGGACAGGGACAACTTCCACTAGATTAGGTTGCTCAAAGCCCTGTCCAACCTGGTTTTGAATTTGTGCACTAAATGCCAAGCGGACTGTATTACCTCATTGCACTGACTGCAAAAATAGCTAAGAAATCTACCCCACATCTGGAGGCCTAAATTGAGCTCAGTTGAGGTCAAATCACAGCCTGAGCTGCTGGGACAACTGTACTTGATAACTTGCACAGCCTAAGTAAACAGGTGCTGAGGTCCCACCTCAGATTCTATTTCAGGTGGTAAAGTCTTTCTGTTTTGGTTAATGGTTCACTGTACAATTTTTTTTCTCCATGGCTTGTACCTACCCCCTACATCGGGGGTTTCATGAACAAAGGGTGGTTCTGCCAGTTCCTGAAACTAAAATTGCTGCCTCTTTTTGTGATCTTTTCCAGCCTGAACTTGTAGGAGCTTGTTCAGTGCTTTAGCATCTTGAGTGTTTAGACACAGGAGGTGCATTTTAATGCACAGCCATCTCCCTGCCGTCCATCATTTCATCTGCTACATGATTTCACTGGGTGCCACTTAATATTCCTCTCTGAAGCTGTTTGCTTTTTCATGAAGGATACAAAAGACGTACTTGCAGCTACTTAAGCAACCATCGAGGTTGGTTTAATGTATATTTTACTAATATAAAAGAGTCAGCAAAGTGTCGAAATGCAAAATTAGGGAGGAGCTGAAGCAGAAAGGCTGAGCAGCTGTCACCTTCATCTGACTGAAAAGAGAGGTCCTCTTCTTTGGGGACAATACTGCAGGTCTCCAGCAAGCCCTATAACTCACTCTTTGGGGAGGTCAGAATTTTCTGACGTTTGTAATAGACTGTGCCTGCTTCTCCAGCCAAGGTGAGTATTGCATTGCATCAGGCATAGCAGTAACTCATAAGAGCGGCTTTCTCTATATTAAAGGTACTAGGAATAGATAGAGACAAAGAGTGGTGGAAGTGAAGCACAGTTGTTCCGAACTGACAGGTAGAAATTGATTTACAAATAAAATGTTGCAAGGCTCAGTAAAAAAGGGAACAAACAGTGAGTTATGGGTTTATGGCAGAATCACAAGATAAGTGATAAAGACAGTCTTATATAAGGATCATCTGAAATCCAGTGTAGAACATTGATTTTTTTTATATATATATATATTTTATAATATATATGTGTCTATGTTATGGTTGCTGGTGTTATTTCTACCCACTGCTATGACAGTATTTTCTTCTTTAAGCCTTTTCAGATACATATGATTGTTACATCCCAGTTCCTGGAAAATGATTGTTTTCAGATGAAGCTGTGTTTCAGGTGGACAAGGGTTTCAAGGTTCAAGGGTGTCATTGTCATGTTTTCTCTTACACAAAGATCTCACGATCAGTAAGACAGTATGATATCAGTAAGATAGGTCACTGTAGACAAGTTAACATTATTTTCAGCTTAAATCCACAGTAGTTCCATCTGCATGAGCTGTTTTTAATTCCTGAAGTTTTCAAAAGACAAACTTATCCAAAGCTAGCAAACTATGTCAGCAGTTATTTGGTACTTTCTCAGAAAGTCCACGAAATATGAATTTCAATGACTTTCGACAGGATTCGTGATTTATTATGACAGCTGCTGTACAGCTTTAGACTCAGTAATATTTTGTACCTGTAGTGAAGTTATTCTTAATAATGGCATGAATTTCCTCATGCGTTTGTTTTTTTTTATTTTTCCTTTTACAGCTGGAAGAAGATCTGCCAATAGTATGATCACGAGGTAGTCCTTTGATCTCTTAGAACGTTATATTTGTTATTCTACAAAACACAGCTTGCAAATCATCCCAAAATTACATGTGCCTTGAGCTTCTGGAGGGAAAGAGCCACGATATTATCATATGGTTGCTATTAGAAATCAGATGCTGCTTTCTGCCTATTGCTCTTGTGATACTATTTTAATTCCCAATGCAGGATAACTGTGCTTGGAGACAGTGTCTACTCTTAGCCTATGTAGGAGGAACACCAGATGGATATGACAAATAAATGGAGGAAGCACAAGGTACCAGTAGCATGATTGTGATTTGTGTAGTCGCAGAACACCCACTGTCTAGCTATTGTCAGGCGTTTTGTAGTCATTATGGCACAGCAGGTAAATATTAATGGGAAAAGATTACATACTGTGAGACAGAGCATTAGGCTGTGTAAATCACCAGAGCTCAGCTGAAGCTCAAAGGAGCTGTAAGACTTTGGACCAGTCAAAGATATGGGCCTTAAACCCTTCCTTTTCAAAAGGAAAAAAACCATCTTGAATCTCCTCCACCATGTGCTTCAGGCTGTTCTCTCTATATAGCTAGTACTTCAAGTGTATGTGTGTATATATATATATATTTAATACCTGGGGGTGATTATTATTTTGGAGAAGCGAGGGCACTACGCATTATGTACCTGAGGAAAAGGTCTGTATCTGTAACTGTCAGCAGTTCCTGTAATTACACCCACTGCCAATATCAGCTCTTGGAATTCCCCTTTCATACAGCTACAATCTACTTTTGTCCTCCTTCATCAACGAAGCTGAGTGTGACATCCTCTAACAAGGGTGGTAGGGTGGTTACACGACTCAGTTATTAACTCAAATGCAACTCGCGTACTGCAGCAAATAGAATTTCTTCTGACAGGCTGCTTGTCATATTATGGCCTTATTTGATTAACTCACCCCTTTGGAGGTGTTCATGATCTCATTATATCTTTAATGACAAAATTCCCTTCTGCTATGTGCTATTTTATATCACGTTAAAAGGAATTCATTCATTTTTCGCTTGTCACTTGCATAATTGGATAAATATTTAACAGGGGTAAGTTGATTAAATTTCTGCTAAAACTGTACTCACTAGAAAAAAAAAAAATATTCTGGACACCTTAAAAGTTGGTCTGTTGGTCACTGGTGGAGCAGGTGGTAAGTGCACTGACACTTCCCATCTTGAAGGCTGCATGAAGTCCTTCTGTTTAATTCTGTGGAGCCACAAAAAATGAGTAACAATGAAAGATTTAGCTCCAGTAGGAAATAATGGTTTTAGTAGATTACACTGCAAACAGTTTAATTAAAAGATGGAAGCCATGACTGAGGTGGCATGTGAGAGAATCCATCAGATGTGAGAGGTAGCACATCTTCTGATTAAAACATGAGATAAGCAGGGTCACTGCTCTGAATCTGTGATGCTGAATCCCAAAGTCAAGGAACAACTCTTTAAGCTCTGTTTGAAGGGGTTTTAATTTATTTCAACAAACACAAACTGTATCTACTTTTCAGGTCCACGGGCCTTCTTCTCCCATGATAATGTTTGGATGTCCAAATGTTTTGTTTTAGACATATCCATGGAACATAGGACTTGGTACGTTGTCAAAAGCAGTGTCAAAATTTGTATTCCAGGTATTTTACTGACTCAAGTTACTGATTTCAAATTGGCTGTTAATGTTTGAAAACACAGGTAAAACTATGGCTTTGCAGGGTCCACAGAGATTTCAAGAGAAGTTTGTTTTGGGTTTTTTTTGTTCGTTTTGTTTTGTTTTGTTTTCCCCCTCGTTGCATCTCTCTCCCTATCCATAAATTATGATGATGTTGACGCTGGTAGATAAATGTTTCTTTCATTCAGTTTTAGATCTTAACATAAAAATCACTGGAGAAGAGTGTATAATAATTAAGCAACTTTATTTGAAAAGATAACATTATGCAAAATGTCCACTAAAATAATCACTGACATTTTTTATTTTGAAAAAATAGAGTTAAGTATATATTTATCAAAATTGAAAACTCTAATTTGATTATTTATACTTTTATTTAATTGTCTATTTAATTGTCCAGGAGGGTGAGATGAAGTTCCAGTCATAAGATTTTACCAACCATAAATCTGTTAAACCCTTGGCTCCTAAAAATTAAAATAATCAGGGTCTCAGTAGGTCTTCTGATCCATTCCTTTGCCCCAGGAAAATATCAGCTCAGACAGTGCCTTTCAGGTAGATGTTTGTATAGTCTGTTCTTAAAATCCTCCCATGTTGGAGATTTCACAGCTTCCCCAGGCAAACGACCAGTGTTTCCCTATCCTTGCCATGAGATGTGTTCTTAAGTTTTTATTATGAATAAGCTCAAATAATTTCAGGCTCACTTTTTACTCTCTTCAAATGCAATTAATTTTGTAAAATCAGGAATTAAAAATAGAAGGTTATATTTGGGGAAAAAAAAAAGAAATAGAAGCGAACATGAAATTTTAACATATTAAAGGAAGCATAGTATTTTCCAAGTCTCATGTAATCAAACTATTCATGATTCCAACTATTTAAAGGCCCCAAAACTCTTCACATCATGCAGTTTCCCCAAATGAGTCTCTGGAGGCACTTGCTTTTCTCCATTAGCTATAAAGAGAGATAGCTGAAACTGAAGATGATGTTAAATGACCAAATTATATGCCTGAATTTGCTTGGGCTCATCACCCTTTTCTGATCCTAAGTAAAATAATTTATTCATCTAAAGGCACCATCTTTCATTCTACATTCTGGTGGACTCAGCAGTTTTGATGGCCAAAGAGTATTCCCAAATTCTAGAGCACGGCCTCTTAAAATGTTTATTTGTAGAAGTTTTCCCTTGTGTGGCATTGACCTTGGCTCACTTGCCATCTTACAAACAAGTCCCAAAATGTCCTGGAAGTTTCCATGGACAATAGGCTGATCTGAGAAGGCACTTTTCATACAGCCACTCAGCTTTGGTTAGTAAGAAATGTAACTTGTGGGTTGATCCCTGGCTGTTGGCTTCACTGTCAAGCAATAGTACCAGAAACACCTAATTTACTAGGACAGACACAGCCTATAGTCCTTTGCCCAATCCCAAAAGTCCCAGGAAAGGTCACAGAGAAAGGTCATGTTTGAACACTTGACGTAGTAATCTATGTAAGTAAAATTTATCCAGGGATCTGCACCATTTTGAAAAATTTCAAGGAGTTCATCATTTGAAAAAAAAAAAAAATAAAAGCAAAACATATTCCAATTGATTATTCTTATCTTTCAGCCATTGCAACAAATAGATTAAAATCCCTGCCATATGATTCAGATGGGCAATCACAGAACAGCATTCCATACAACAAGCACTGAATAATTTTACTGGGAACCTGCCAAAGGCTGAAAATTATGGAATGAAAAATGAATGATGAATAAATTAATAAACAAATCTGTTTGCAGAAATTAGTGTTGATTGCTAAATGATTTGCTGCCTCACAAATGGGGCTACATTAATCCTGAGATTTGTTCTGTAATAGAATGATTTGGCCTTTTGTAGCACCTGATTGAATGCATGCTGAATTCAGATTCTCAGATACTTCAGTGGACTTTGAATTAGGCCCATGGGACATTATTCATTGTCATATCTTTCTATGTCCTTGGAAAGAAAGTTGTCATTATTTTCACTGCACAAGTGGGGAAACTGCAGTACAAACAGAGTATGGCCATGGTCATAGAAATGGTCACTGGTACAACTCACTGACACAGGAGGGATGGAAAATGAGAAGAGTCATGTCCATGAGATTTAATTGCTCTATACTCAGAAGTAATCATAGTCCATAAGAGTATGGGATTGATTATTTGACTATTGGGTGTGAGTATCAGAGTTCTAAGAACAGAAAGTGAAGATTGGAGTATCTACAATATCACATCAAAGTTATTATTTTTTTTTTTTCTGCAAAAGCATTTTGTTTCTTCCCGCAAATTAACTTTTGATTTGCAGCATGAGAAAAAAAAAAGTCATCTGCCACCTGAAGTCCTGGGCAATCTTTTCCCAAATCCTCATTTGAAACCAGTAGGTGACAGTTGTACTATTTCACCCAAATTCATCCGTCCTTTTAACCCGTGGGGGCCAAGTAGAGGAAGCAAAATAACTTTCGTTCTTGAGAGATCAAACCAAAGAAAAACAGTGGTGAGAAATGGGTTGTATGCTGTGCTCACTGACTCATATGAGGGAGGGGAGATTTATTGACTGTAGGGGTCAATAAAATTGCAGCACTAAGGGAGTTTTCATTCTGAGTCCTGAATTAACTCCATGAACTTTGGCAGAAACACGCTGCAAACAAGTCAGATGCTGAAGAGTCCGAGAGTTTAAACCCTGGATAAGCCAAATCAGACATCAACAGGCTAAGGGACAGAAACACACACACACCCCCCTCCCCCATCCTGTATGAGAAAAATCTGTCTCTTTCTGGTACTGGTGTAGAGAGGATACAGCTCTCAGCAGCTGGGACATCCTCCTCTGGGCATCAGTTAAAGGAGATGGGGAAGGAGCAGGGATTTAGTACAATCCTTAATTTTCCACCTTCTGAGACAAAAGAAAGCATGGTCAGCACAGGACTGGCCCTAGAACTTCCATGAAAGTAGGAATGCATACTTTTACTTTGTGTTTTTTAAAATAATTTTGATATCAAGGTTGGAATTGTAGTAAAGATATAGGTCCTGAAATGACCATAAACAGCATAGAGCCAGTGCCTCATTTTTTTATTCCCCTAACAGGCCTGAGGGACACTATCATAAACTTACTTAAAATAACAACACTAGAAACAAATGTTTCACAAAATCACAGAATATTCCAAGCTGGAACAGACCCACAAGGTCATAAGTCCAACTCTTGGTCCTGCACAGGACCCCAAGAATCACACCATGTGTGAATGACACCATGTTTGCAATAAGTTAGGTGTCATCGTGTATAACAAATGGAAAATAAAAAACTTGGCACCCATACATAGCAGAGGGAAACCAAATTTTCCACTACACTTCAGGTTCATCAGTTTAATCTCAACAGTATTTGGTCCTTCATGAACCTCCAAGGAATAAATATTCAAATGATGGACATAAAGGAGAAATGACATAAAGAAACTCAGTATATTTCTCAAAAAAAAATAATATTTTTTTTTTAAAAAGGTCAATGCAAGTTAAACCATAGTATAAAGTTTAGTTGTTGTCACGTAAGATATTTTCTCTTAAGGAATGGAAAATGGGGATTCCTTTAAAGAGGTAAGAAACTTTATTAAAGAGGTGATATGAAACTAGAAACACCTTACTGAAAGAGGCTGGATTCATGCATTATTAGTTTTTTAAACAACAGCCTTGGCATGAAGTACAGGAGATTCCTTAGAAATTTGCTGATGAGATGAATGAGGAAGGCATCATCAATGTAGAGACAAAAATAGATACCACGTAGGAAGAAATGAGTAGTATAGTAGACAAGTGTAAAGGTGGTTTAATGTCTTACTAAGATGTGGAAGCTCATGAGCCGAAGGAGTAATAGCAAGAATTTTCTGTGTAAACCTCTAGGTCATTACTCAGTAACATTTTAAAGGAAGAAGATCAGAATATTCTTGACAGTCATAGGAAGACAGTGTTCAACAGCAAACAGATGTGTGAAAAGCAGCTGTGGTTGCTCAGAGAGGCATCTTCAGTGGATTTAAGAATTCACTAATTTTTCTGCATAAAACTGTGATGAGAACTCATTTGAAATTATGTAGAGAGTTTTGAGATGAAGGTTTGAAAAAGAAGCAATAAACCGGAACAAGCTGAGTGATAAACGTTTAGAGAAAGAAGATCGAGCAACTTGTAAATGAGGAAGCTGACAAGTCTAAACTGTATTTAAATGTTAAGCCTGGCTCCAAACTAACCACAGTCTGCAGATTCACAGTGAGGTAGCAACTGAAATTACACATGGTATAGCAAGTGACAGTGTTTTAGCAGAGATTTGATGCATCAGTAATATTATTCAATGACTTGCAGAAACAGAAGAGAGACCTGGTATCTCCCTGAAGTGGGAGCAAAGGGGTACTTGGGTCATAAATTCCTGTGGGAAGAGGTTGCATTGTTTATCTGAGGTCAACAGGAGGCAAAAAATTATTCAAGATATTTAGGATGTTGTGCATAAAAAAAGGTAAAGCCCTCTGTTTGAGTGAAGGAACAATGAAAAACTCTAGCACCAATTCATGTGTGTCTAATGAATGTACAAAAGGGTTGTTTGAATGCTGCTCCTTGAAAGTCAGCAGCCTTCTTTGCTCCTATGTTCACTTGGAAGATTGATTTTCCTCTATATTTTGGGTATCTACTACAAGATATAAGAGCTTAGTGGGCAATTAGTAGTAGATATCATAGGATCACAGAATGGTTTGGGCTGGAAGGGACTTTAAAGATCATCTTGTTCCAAACACCTGCCACGGGCAGGGACACCTTCCACTATCCCAGGTTGTTCCAAGCCCCATCCAACCTGGCCTTGGACACTTCCAGGGATGGGGCAGCCACAGCTTCTCTGGACAACCTGTGCCAGGGCCTCCCCACCCTCACAGGTAAGAATTTCTTCCTGAAATCTAATTCTTCCCAATATCTCAAATATTTTGCAAAATGTTATGATTCTGTGATTTCCTTCACTTATGCCAGCTTGACTGCTTGGGGTTGCCTTGACAGCCCTCCTTGCCTTTGCTGAGGTGTCTTCACTGAGCTGGCTGTCAGCTCTACACTCTTGTTAGCATTTCTTCTATCACCAACATGCTTTTGTTGGCCATGCTGGGGCAGGATAGTGGGAGAAAAGAGGAAACTAGGATTGAAGTAAGAGGCTTCACAGTGGTGTGTTCAAGGTTTGATTTAGTTGCTTGAAAACAGACATCAAGCAGCTGCCAGTCCAGAAGGGCATGGCCTGTTCTACAGGCTCTTTGTCATCTCTGTCTGTCCTGTATGGATGACTTGTGTGCCCAAGACCACCTCAAACAGGGCCAGAGGCCCCTGGAGGTAACCAAGTCAGTCAACTTTTCAGTGTCTCAGCCAAATGCTGGAGCATCGTTATACCTCTGCTTTTGTTCAACCTGGATTCAATGTTTGGAGTTGCTCTGGGGGGAAAATCATCTTCCTACATGCAGAATGGTTCAGAGACAGAGTGGTCTTCTTGTAAATGTGGTGTTTATTTTAATACATGCACACACTTGAGAAAGGGAGGTGGAGAAGAAAGACCCATCACTGGATTTAGTAGCAGGACAGACCAAAAGGATTTGAATAATAGAATAGGTCAAAGGCTTCAAACTTAAGTTTAAATATGACAGCAGTTTACTTTCTCTGTAAAGCAAACATGATGGATTCCTAGTGTCAGGAAGTCAAATTTTTGACAACTGACCTGTGCAGGGCTGGAATTTGAGTTAACAGTGGAATCATCTTAGAATGGTGTCACCATTATTTACCACTGGACAGCTGTGAATGCAGTCCATCTTAGATGTTTAAACTCACACACCAATTAGTCCTCTTCCCCTAGCCTTTCAGAAAACGTTTATGTAAGTGTTATTCAATGTATTTTACACTCTCTTTAAAAACTGGTTCTTTAGATTTTAGAATTAAGGAAATGATAGGAGACAGGCCCATGTTTTCACTGTACTGGTGCAGCTTTTTCAGTTAATTCAGCTATATCAGCTTAGACTTAGTCTACATTCCAAGGCTGTACAATCTAATTATGAACAAGACAAATAGAAAAAAAAATCAAACAATGGAAAGTACAGCAGATGAGAATAAAAATTATTCAGTGGTGCAGCTGCTTAGATTTGTTTTCTTCACGCCTTAGAGATTCTATTAAGTTTCCAACACAGACTGTCTGGCTGCTTTTTTTGTAGTCTACTAGTGCACTAAATATCCATAGACATAAAATACCAAAAAAATTCTTCTAAGCCAGAGGGAATAGAACTGTAAATGTGCAAAACTCTGTGTCTGTGTATATATGTCACATCAGTTAAAAAGGAAAGTATAGTTCCTTGATTGCCTATACAAGCTCCATTTACTAAACAGCAAAAGTACCAGACATACATTTTTCAGGGAGCATTATGTTGGCCAAAGGTCATAAAAACAATTTCAGAGGCAGCCTGCCCACATTAGTTTCATGAGATCTTGATTACAAATTTATAAGAGACATACCGTAGACATTGAGAGATGGTCTCAAAGATTACTGTCCTTCCTGCCATCTGCACACTCCACTGGGAACATTAGAAACCCTGTCCATCAACCAAAATAAACAGCTCTTCTCATGAACAGACCCAAAGAATGCCCTATAAATCATACCTGTCAAAAATTCAAGTAGCATTGCAGAAGACAGAAATCAATCCAAAACTCATTAGTTCGTCTGACAAGTGCTTAATCTTATATTGTTTAATGCCAACCTGAACAACTCAGACAGAATGGAACCACGCAAAGCAGTAGCTTGATTTTCTATTACAGAAACTTTTGCAGTGATTATAGCTTAATCTTTCCCTCAGATCTTCTTCCTTTTAATACTCCTTTTCACTTCACCACCTGCCATCAGATATTGACTCCAGCAGAGTTTTCTTACTTCTGCAGGTATAGATACGTCACTATTGTCTCATTCAATAGCTTGCTGGATTGTACTTCTATATTTTACAAATGTCTTCTGCTAATCAGGACAAGCAGCTATGGATGGAATTATATGTGGTGATATTTGAAGGGTTTGCCAAGCAGAATGGATATACTACTCACTTTTTATTAGATTTTTACTAAATCTTTTAATCTACGAGCATGGAAGAAAGTGTGAAATAATTCCTAGATCCTGTGAGACAAAGGAAAAACACAGCTACCCAAAGTAACTGTTATAAGTCGAGGTGTTTTGTTCACAGATTTGAGGAACAAAACATATTACAGTTCCACGTGGAACCTTATGAATTTCTTAAAATATTGGAAGAAAGTGTAGTTTGGTTTCAGTGGCTTTATTCAAGTGATTTAAATGTGACTAGGGACTGTTCCTTTTCACTCAGACATTCTGGTGTGGAAGGTCTTGCATCCATGCTGTGGGACTCCCTGATTCTCCAAGGAAGGGTGTGTGACTATTACTAGTTCTGTAAGGGTTGTTTAGGAGAGCCCTAAATGGCAATGACCAAAACTGTGCACAGGATGATTCCTCCAGTTTTATCAAAATCAATGTTTAACTTCCAGTGTAGAACTGAATTATATTACTTATAGTTACTCTTTCTATTTAGTTAATAGCATATGTAGAGATGCAATGCCCAAGCAAAAAATATGTCGTAGTATAAGAAAACAAATTCGAGGAAGAAAGACATTATTCTGAAATGGTTTTCAAAGTGAGACCTAACACCATCCACAATGACATAAAGCTGGTGGGTTTATTTCTCATTTGCAGAAAATATAAACTGAAACTTCAGAGGAATCACGACACATTCACATCTGGAGGGTGCATTATGATTTTACGAGCTCAGGTGGTGTGCGTTTTAAACACTGTTTCTCACACAAAATCAGGTGGCCCTTTGGATCTGTGTACATCGCAGACAAGGCAGAAGTTCAGCTCTGAAACAAGAAATGCACACAACCAGCCACCTACAAAGCTAACAGCACTGCAAAGTATCTTCCTGCACAATTCCAGTGAAGACCCAACTCATACAGAGGATGCTCCAGTCAGGCCACAGGACACAAAGCTTGTTTGCCCTGGTGCAGTCTCTCTGGATTTTGGATGTCAGAGTGTATGCTGTAGGAGGAAGAAGTAGCCCTATGTTTTCCTGTGTTTTTGTGGGTGTTCTGCATGCAGCTATAATTGCCAACTGGATTTAGAGCAGGGATGCAATTTGCTTTTTATTTTTTTTTTTTCCCATTAGAGTCGTTGTCAATGTTGTATCTTGTTGCACAAGGTAACATCCCTTGTCTTGTGGATTTTGCTGAAGTCAGGCATTAGATGCAAGTTTAGAACTGTAACTGCTAATTAATTTCTTCTTTTATTTTAGTGTAACTGTTCAAGATGAATACAAAGAAATTGGTTGTTGTGAGGGCTGAATATCTAAGACCTTGTTTTAGGATGTTGGGAAGACAGATAAGAAGTATTCTGGAAGAGAATGTCGTTTGAGAATGGAAATACTGAGTTTGGAACTTGGGGAAGGGAGAAAGAAAAAAAGAGATCTGGGTAGATTTGGGAGTCATTCAAGGGAAAACAGCTGAAAGAAGATGAAGACATAAAGGAGGAGATTGGTGCTAGTGTTGGACCAGAACGGGGTGAAAAAGCGTATTCAATTTCGACTTCACAGTGATTGTATCAAACAGCTAAGGACATCCATCAGAATCTGATAGCAGATGTTCAGGAATAATTTACAGCCTGTGCTACTTTAGGAACAATAAGTTCTGTAAATATATCCCCTGTCTGCTTTTTGCAGAGAAAAAAAGATGAGAGAGAAGCAGAACAATACAATGGGATTACAAAATCCTGCAGCAGTAGGAGTTAAGGAAATGGAAATAGTGGGTGGTTTCTGTGATAGGCCCAGGAAAGCATGAAAACCCTGCTTGATGGTGTAGCTTCTGGATCAGTGGGTGATTTTTAGTTCACTATGATTCCCTTTCTCACATGGTTTATTTTCAGAGGGGGAAAATGGCACTTTAATAGTGTCTGTAATGATCCTTACAGATTTTACAGGTGTTCTCCTCTCAGTTCTTTGCTCCAAGCTCTTATTCCTAAACCAGCTTCTCAGCCACGTTTTTCAGCTGTAATTTGGAAGCTAATTTTCCCAGGCAATCTGACCACTGGTGTCCCTAATTCCTGAGTTTCTGTTTCTCCAGGCTCCTGTCCACCCCCAGCTCCCAGATCCCAGTGGTCAGTAAGGCACTTACTGATCTTACACCCTGCCCCTGTTTTTCCTCATCAGAATCATCCCCTGCTTCTTCCCCCCATACTTGAGTCTCAACATACAATCATCACTCACCTCACCTCTGTCCCCATGCCATGAGTTTGAGAATATTACGAACTTACAGTTACCTGGAAGGGAGCAGGGAGGGCAAAGACATGCAAATGCAAAGTTACCTTAGGGTTGGTAACATCTGAGGAGTTACAGATGACACAACACCTTTTTTTTTGCTGCAGTTGTATTGGCTTTAATAACAAACTTTCTCTGCATCTTTGGGGAAAACATCCCACTTAAAAGGGTGGATTAAAAGTTCACGTACAGGCAGTGATGACAAAACTGGAAGCGTTCAGCTTCTCAACTTCTGCTTCATTTTTTGCAATATATAATTTTAATATCAACATCAACAACAACAACAAAAAAAGCAGTAATAGCACCTCCATCCTTGGAGATACTCAAAACTCAAGTGGATAAGGTCCTGTGCAACCTGATTTAATTAAGCCTGAATTTAGCATCAGCTTAGATTGAATAATATCCAGAGGTCCCTTCTGACCTTAATTATTCTATGAATCCATGATTAGTAGCTGTTAATAGCAACGTCCCTGAAAATGAAGATTTGAAACGTGCACAGGGAATGAGTGGATTATTTATATACCTTTTTGTGGATCTTGAACTTAAATTATTTACCAATATGTAAGCATGATATTATTTAAATCAGGGGATAATTTCTTTTCTCAGTGGGGAGAAAGAACTATAACATTACTTTAGACACACGCTTGAATGTCGTGGAAATCAATGGATTTTGAAAATGTGCCTAAAGTCAGGTATGTGTGGCATATTTTCTGCAGTTGTAGCCTATGGTTGGGGAAGCAATATCAATAACAGAAAGTGGCAGTTCCTAGAGATTAGAAAGAGATTACATCTCTCAGTACTTCACCTTGGGAAGTCTTTAACCATTCCTCACAAAACAAGACCATTATAATGAAAAGTCTTCCCTTGGTGACCCTTGAAATCTTATTAGTAAATGGGATCTTTCTTTCCTCAGGGGCTTTATTGACTAACAGCAGAGGAGTGATTCCTCCAAGGTTCATGGAAGGAGCCAAACTCTTGTTTTGCTACTTGTGTGCTGAGCAACAGGGGGAAAAAAAAAAAAGCATGCCTGTGGGTTTAAGTCCCATGTTTTACTTTATGCTCCTTCATTTCCAATCAGGTTCAAGAGATGTTCCTCTAACACTAAAATATGTTTCAGCATCTGGCTTAATACCTGAAAGAGAAAATTCACATCTACTATCATTAAGCAATAATTATTTTGTTTTTCTAGGGAGGATTAGTAAGATAAACACTTCACAGATAAAGTTCTGGGGCTTCAGGCCAAGGTATTTATTGACTTAGAAGGTACTTATCTCTTAGTTCACTCCCATGTAAAAAATATAATGATAGTAATTATGTTAAAAAAACAGATTACTTTTTAAATTATTTAAAAGTGCTCTGCCAGAACTTAACAGGATGATAATTGCTCCAGCAGCTTTTATGACCTGTGGGGAAAAAAATTAGCCAGAGGGAAAAGGAAGATACTAACCTGCTCTTTATATTTAATTTTTACTTATTTATTTAATTATTTTTAGTATGCTGTCTTCATTTCAAATACACCTGGTCCTAGGGGAAATAAACTGAATTCTGAGGATGGGGAAAGATTCAAACCCCTTGATTTGACCATTTTGCTAAAAGTCCCAAAAGAGAGAGATATCAGAGAATTGTCAAAGTGAGCCCCTAGATAAAACACAGACAGAACTAATACTTGTAGCTCAGAACCCCAGTATCTCATTGAAATTCAGACACCTGATTTTTTTTCTTATTCTGAAATAGAACAAAATGCCACAGTATGAAGATTCCTGCAAATGTTTTTCGCATAATTACAGTATTTCTCATTCTGATTTTTGCTTAGCTGCTCCATATTGTCATTAATAGCATAAAGTAAATCTTGTAACAAAGACCATCATGTTCCTTGATCTTGCTTTCCCAAACCTTACACTCAAACATCGTGGGAAGCGTAAACCAGAATGTAATGCTTATATTTTTATACATCTCTGAAAAAATAAAAAAACAATCCATAAAGACATACATATAGGGAAGAGATCAGAGGATCAAGCTGATAAAAATTTCCTCCAAGGGACTAGAAAGACTATAAACTACCCTTTTCCCAAGACACCCTTCACGTCTGCCCTGGGTTTTACAAATTCCACCTGTGCTTTTATTAAACATGTTCTAAAAGGAATTTAATCAGATTATCTCAGGTTGATGTAGATACTCAGTCCGAACTAAATTGTTTCAATTTGCTGAACATTGTAAATAAATAAATAAAAATGCTGATCCTAAGTGATGTTTGCTGTTCTGATTTGATTTCATTCCTGACCTGAAAAAATCAATTACTTCCACCACCAAGTTTTATCCCCACTTCTCCTCTAACTTCATGCTTAAGTTAATGGACTGTAGAGTCAGAAGGGACCACTGTGTTAATGTAATCTGACCACATGTATAGCACAGACATGGGAAGTCTTTGCAATAATTTCTGCCTGTAGGAAAATACTTTATAAAAAAAATAAAAATAAAAAAATTTTAAAAAATCATCTATTCTTAATTCATTTTCATTTGTTGTTGTAAAAAGCTCATTACTACTCCGAGTATTTCAATCCAGCCAGGTCTACCTCTGTAGGTGGTAAGTAGGTGTGAGAATTTAAAGTGTATGACTTGTTAAGCAAAATAAATTTGGGTTAGGTTGTGGGTTTGGTGGGGGGTTTTGTCAGGGTTTTTGTGGGTTATTAGTTGGTGGGTTTTTTTTGCTTCTTGTTTTTTTTCTTTTTTTTTCCTCACAGTAGACAGATTCATTTAGACTGTTCTAGAGGAGCATTAGCCTACTTTGACGACTAAACCTATAGAGGAAAAAATAGTAATTCTTCCCTGAATTCTCTCCTGAGTCTGACAGTTTCAAACCTTTAGCTTTTATTTTTCCTATTCTGTTTAGGCAGCAAATTTAAAGAACGGATCTGCACAGGAAAATTCACTTTCAGAGGTAACTAAAACCAGAAGCATTGTAGCTGTCAGTTTATACATTATTTACTGCAAATTTAGCCCAGATATAGGTCTGCAGTGATGTAACTACACTGCTTCCAGGACAGAGAATGTCTCTGCATGGCACTATACTATACTACATAAATGTGTAATCTCATTTAGAGGCAACCCTGGCATCTCTGCATGGGATGCTGTTGTACCAGGTAGGCAGCTCTACACTGAGCAATTCAGGGCAAGAACTCTCTTTTCATTATATGCATGTATGTGTAACTGCCTCTCCCTGGGGTCTCGAGGTATTGCTGTGCTAGAAATAAATTATAATAATGAATAAGTGACCTGGACACATACAGTCCAGGAATCTCTGATGTATGCAAATGGTGTTCAGTGCAAAAGGGCTAACACTAAATCCAGATGATAAAGTTAACTTATAGTTCTGCCCTGTGCATTTTAAATTGTTATGTGAGCTTGTTATGCAGAGCATTTTGCCCCAACAGAAATAAATATATTAAAAAAAGAGAGAAATGTGAAATGATAGTATCCACCTGTTTATTATTAGCAAGGGCACCAGAAAATTCCTGAATGCTCCCAGTAAACTGTGACAGAGGAATTCACTCTCACCATAAACCCCATTGGTAGAAACCGAGCAAATTATTCCATTCCAAATAGTCAGCCATATATTTGGAAAACTATCCACTGGTGAATTTTACAGCATGCCCAGCTCAGAGACATAGGACAATAATTATGCAACAGCTGAGTATGTGTAAGGGCTGGGATAAACAACCAGCATGGTCTCAGAGGGGCTTTAGGGGGCTTGTGTTATTTTAGGGTTGTGGTGTAGTAGCGAATGTGGAGGTACCAGGTATATTACCCAGCCAGAGCCCTCTAAGTGCAATCTTTCTCCTTCATTTTTGGTCTTGACACTGGGTTGAAACTTACAGCCCTTCAAAGCAGAGTTTTCAGTTACAGTTCTAGTGATCTGGTGATAAATGAATTTCATGCAATTACTGGGAATGGTGGGTGTCTTTCACCTGATTTTTATAAAGTAAAGCCAGTACAAGCCAGTAGGATGTACGGATGGATACTGAAAGTCCTGTGATAGTATTATAAGATCCATGACCTTCTACAGCATGTTGGACTCCCCTCTACTTGTTTGTTGATCAAGAAAAAAAAAAACAACCCCCAAAAAATACTATTAGAGCAAAATCACAGGCATTTTTCAGACGAGTTGAATGAAAACAAAGGAAGAATCAATAGTGGTCTGCAGGAATCACACATTCACATGATAAGTGTCTTCTAGAGGTACACTTGGCAGCCTTTTCACAAATCATTTGTTGTGGAGTTTGATTTTTTTTTTTTTTTAATTTGTACAGGCCTGAATGTTTGGCAAATCATTAAGAACTGTTTCTCCACATTAATGAAGCAACCAGGTTAGACCTTTATCCACCAGACAAAGCTGAGGCTGACTCTGTCCAAATTGTCTAGGAACATCTTCACGACTTTTGACTTGAAGCATTTTAATCTTGATGTTATTAGAAGTGGTTCATCATTCCAGGACTTGTACTTTGCATTTTGGACAAAGTATCCTACTGTGATATGAGTAATTGTGTTGGCAAAAATCTTGTGTACACCATAGAGTTCCCTACATGGATTTAGAAAGCTACTGCAGGATGAAAAAGAAGCTAAAATGATGAAGCAGAATAAAAGTCACCCCCTCTGCCACATGGGGGCCATTTGCTGGTCAGGAATCACTGGCCAGCATGTATTTTGAAGTCACTGGTCAGCAATGCAACCTGTATCTGTGGCAGAAGGGTAGGAGAAACTATTTTTACTAATTTCTGGATAATTGCCAGTCCTCTGAGTTAAATTTCACAATTTTGGCTTGGAGTATCAGAGACATTTAAAATCCATGCCTTGTTAATTAACCAGGAAGGGAGAAATTCCTAATTTGTCAACATTAAGATTTTGGAGCTAGAAAAACGAATCTGTTCTTCTGATAAATCATAAGGTAAATTTTGGTTAATTGAACAGCTTCAAAACACTGTTTTCTCTGTTCTTGGTCTACCATGATCACCTTAAATTGCACAGTTGTGTCTGTTCTTACGCATATACATGTATTTTACAGGAAATGCATATGGTTAAAACCAACTTGAAATCCTGACTGGTGCTAGAAATCTCTTTCATAATAAATACTGATGAAACATTTATCTTACAGTGACAATTAAAGCTCCTCCGGAGCTGAAATAGGACTCAGAACTCTTAAAACAATTCAGCCCTATCTTTTTGCATTATTATGTGAAAACACATAATTCTTCACTTCACAAAGTGTCTTTTCCTGCTCTGCTGCAGAAATTCATTCTTTAGCCTGCAAACGTGATATTTGTGCTCCTTCACAAGAGAAGCTCCTCTATAGCAGATCCCATGGGAATCACTGAATGGAAAGAGATAAGCCCAGTCCCTCTGTCACACTGGGAGTGGATCTCACTATCTTCTGCTGAGACCCAGCATGATTCAGGGTGACCTCATTTTTCATTAGAAGAAATATGCAAGAGGTTCCTGCAGTGAGAAAGTGAAGAATAATTACTTGTATCCTAAGGATTAAGGGGGTACTAAGCAGACTTGTAGAGTGCTATGAGGAAACCGATAATTTCTGTGTCTCCTTAACAAAACTTCCTTTTATCTCTCTATCAGCTCTGGCTTTTATGCTACAGCTCATCAAAATCTTCAATAATGTCTGACACCAAAAATTCCATGTGGTTTTTTTTTTTTTTTTTTGGTTTTATTTTTATTTTTATTTTTTTTTAAATACATTATTCTGCGTGTATGGAGCCCCTGGTGGTCTAGTGGTAAAGGCGCGGCGCTATCACCGCCGAGACCCAGGTTCGATTCCCGGTCAGGGCCACTCCCGGGCAGGTGGGGCTCGTTAGCCCTTAAAGGCAACCCACCTACGTCCTAAGGACCTCGCTGCCACCGTCCAAGCTTGCTTGGCCCCGGCAGATGAACCTTAGGATTAAAGGGTGGGCTCAGTTCCGCGCACACTGTGTCTCACCTAAAAAATCCAATGCGCAGGCTGGAAGGTGTAAAGACCTTCCCCGGATCTTCGCTCGCGAAGACTGGCCATTATTATATTATTCTGGGTGTTTGAAGCCTTTCTGTAGATGTTGTGGCGAGTAAAGTGAAGCAAAAACCCTGACCAGAAGCCTTTGAAATGAGAAACAAAGCTTGTGAGCAGTTCCAGAGGACATCCAAGATTAATCAGCTGTGCCTTGTGGGCACAGTTTTAGAGTCAGCAAACAGAGCAGGGTGCTGTCAGATGAAGGAATGGGGTGAGGAGGGACAGAGAAATCCTGATGTGCACATTAACTCAACTAGCCTAGCATGATGTTTCCTTGACTCAGCAACCACCACAAGGAATTCATTCACCTAAGTCCAGACAGCTCTGGAAAACTCATTGAGGTTGTGTGTGATGGCAGCCTTGTGCACCTCTATCCAGACTTAGAGGAAGATGCAGTTCTCTCTGCCTTCCAACAACAGGGCCAATCTGCCTCTTTTCCACCTGTAGTTCTGTGAGGTTATGTCTGTGCTGCAAATTAATTGAAACAAGGAGACACATGCATGGAATCTCCTTCTAAGTAAGGAGTTCCTGTGCTGCCTGTGATAAGTATCATATTTTGAAGACTTCTCTTCTAGAACATCCCAATCCACAATGCCATGACAAAGGCCAGTCTGGTCTTTGTGGGAGAGATGTGTCCAGACCTGACTGCAGTGGCTCTTGATGCTTGGCTATACCTGGGGAAAAGAGGTGCATTTCTGTGTGTCAGGTCTCTGCAAACCCACAGGAGCCATGAGGGACATGGTGTGGGATCCAGCTAAATGATTCTGGTGTTCAGTCCTAAATCATTACTGTAGCACTAGAAAACTAGGATGATTACAGACACCTTTTTAAACTTTGGAAAATAATACACTAAGCCCAGGAATCAGCCCTTATTACCACCTAGTTCCTTGCTGTAAAGGCATTGCTGCTGAAGACGAGACAATACAGGGATTGAACAGGGGGCACTTAGCTAACAGTGAAATAATTGTGATCAGTGAGATAAGTGCTGCTGAAATAACTCCTACTTTCCCACCCCTTTCAGAGATAAAGACCTTGTGATAAGAAGGCAGCTAGGAAAACTAAATTTATTTTGCTGGCTAGAAATACCTGTAATTTATTCCTGAAAAGTATAGAGATCATGCTGATTTTACAGCAGAGAGCGAGGAGGGGAGAAAGCCTGCTAAGTTCCCTGTACATTTCAGATGCCCTCCTATGGTTTTCCTGCAGGGGCTGAAATCACAGACTCGGTGTACAGGGCATACTGGAGCAGTTTGGATAATGACTTTGCTTGAGCCAAGTTACCTCTTCAAATGGCAAAGTGAAGGGCTTTACTATTTTCAAGTATTTTTATTAATTTCACTCTCCTCTCTTATAATATCTCACTTGGTTTACACAAGAGAATAACCCCAATACCTTCTCTGTTATCACGCTGCATTCTGTCCCTGCCCTCATCTTCTTCTGAGAAGACCTGCCTGGTCAGATCCATGAATCCTCCATGAAGAAATCAATCAGGGAGAAGATGTGGGAAGAGGAGTGCATTTTGTTTCAAGAGCTGCTGCTGTTAATAGTATATGGATAAAACATACGTTCGGGATCAATAATCTCTGCTTACACTGAATAATGCAGTTTTGCACAGAGTCCTTGTCACTAATTCTGACAGATTGGTCTTCCTCCCTGGAGCAATGAGTCTGAGCTGGTATGGCCCTTCCTAACATAAATTATGCAAGATTGAGTGGCTAATGCAGATATAATTATGGGATCATGGAATCACAGAATGATTAAGTTGGAAAGGACCCTAAAGATCACCTATTTCCAACCCCCTGCCACAGGTAGGGACACCTTCCACTAGACCAGGTTGCTCCAAGCCCTGTCCAGCCTGGACTTGGACATTTCCAGGGATGGAGCAGCCACAGTTTCACAGCACTCACAGTGTATGGTATTAACCATTTGGGGCTCACTTAAGTACCTGTGTGATGCATCCTTAGCATAGGTGAGTGGAGAAGGACGTTTTATTTGTTCTTAACTTTAGAAAAATCCCTGATACATGTATCAAATCTTCAAAAACATTTGAACAAATGTCAGACTTAAAGCTGATTTTTCAGACACCTAATTCTTGTCCAAGCATCCTTCCTGAGTCCTAGGCCTACAGAGTTCTTGGGAAGGGAATTATGGAAGAAAAGGGCAGGTTGAGCAACCTGGATGACATCTCTGCCCTTGTCAGGGGGGTTAGAACTATGTGACTTTTAAGATCCCTTCCAACTCAAGCCATCCTATTATTCTATGATGAAAGTTCCGTTTAAAGTTGCTCTCTGCTGCATATACACAAAATCAAAGGCTTTGTATTTGCTAAAAAGGCCTTTCAGCAAATGGAAAAAAAAGAGTGGGAGCCTCACATCTGAGGGAGGTGGCAGAAAACATCAATATAATATGGTCTTTGGCAACTGAAATAGAGAGATCTCTGAAATGCCCATGGATAAGAGTGGGAGTGGGGATGGCAGCCTCCAGCCAGAGAGACAAGGGATGCCTCCGGGCACTACCGAGCCCCCGCCCCGACCCAGAGGGCTTCGGCAAGGTGGTTCGGGCAGCAAAGTTGTCAGAGTAGCTGCGATTTACCTTGCAGCAAGGATCAGCGTGGAAATTTCCATGCGGGCAGGAGCGGGGCCAGCAGGTGGCACTGCGAAGTAGCCCAAGACGAGAGATCCTGCATCCCAGCACTGCGGCCACATCAGCTGCCTGCGCGCTGCGAGCTGAAGCTGCTGAGAGACCACAGACGTCTTTATTATTGTCTTTCTCTACCCTCCCCACACCCCTCTTATACACCCCGAACTCCCGAGATGAAAAGTGCAGTAATCAGCTTGAGTGGAAAGGAAAAGCAGGAATGCCCGAAAATGTTGTTAATCCTGGGAAAGCTACACTTTCTTTTCTTTTTACTCCTCACCTCTCCCTCTCCCTCTCCCTCTCCCTCTCCCTCTCCCTCTCCCTCTCCCTCCCTCTCTCCCTCTCCCTCTCCCTCTCCCTCTCCTCTCCTCTCCCTCTCCCTCTCCCTCTCCCTCCCTCTCCTCTCTCCTCTCCCTCTCCCTCTCTCTCCCTTCCTATCTCCTTCTCCTTCTCCTTCTCCTTCTCCTTCTCCTTCTCCTTCTCCTTCTCCTTCTCCTTCTCCTTCTCCTTCTCCTTCTCCTTCTCCTTCTCCTTCTCCTTCTCCTTCTCCTTCTCCTTCTCCTTCTCCTTCTCCTTCTCCTTCTCCCTCTCCTGTCTTTAGGAGACAAACCCTAGCCCTGGCACTGGCCTGTTTTGTGACTTCCTGCTGCTCATTTTCCTAGTTACTGCCGGAAAAAGTTCCTCTGTTTCATCTGCCCAAGGGAGAGGCAGTCTCTTATGTGCCATGCACAGCATAGCACCATGAACATCTGACTTACTTTACCTGGAGATATCACCCATTTAGTAGCAATTAATCTCCAGGTTAATCATCAACTTTCTTTCTATATATAAAACTCATATTTACTTTGAGTTGCGGCACAGAAAATGAGACTGAAAGTGGATTACTTTTTGCTTAGAAATCATGTAACACGCTTAAATTTGTATTTTTACTTTTTTTTTTTTTTTTACATTACCTATGCACACTAATAAATTCATCGTCTTTCCAAATGGGCTTTAAAAATAGTGCCCTTGCAGCGTGTTTCCAGGCAAAACAAAAGCCCTGCCACTGTATAATGAGATTTGCATTTGCAGTGTTGTCCAGAAGTACAGCTCACCAGCACAGCACGCCATCAGAGAGGGCAACCCTGGTCTGGAGCAGTGCTTCCATTCTGGAAGTGTTGTTCAAGGCCATGTTGGATGGGGGTTTCAGCAACCTGCTATAGTGGAAAGTGCCCCTGCTGTTGCAGGGGGTCTGAAACTAGATGGTCTTTAAGCATTCTGTGATTCCCACATGGAAAAAAATGGTCTGAAATCCATTTGGGATCCCCACATTTCCTTGACACTGAAGCACTGCAGGAGTTTGAAGGGCTTCAAAGCAATCAAAATTGTTTTGGCCCCACAAATGCCATGTCACAACCCACCAAGACCTGAGGGTCCCAGGCTCTAGTACAATGATATGTCTCCATCCCCTGATAAATAATGAAAGTCTTAGACACTTATCCATGTTAAACATATGGAGAAAGGCAGGGATTAGTCAAAATTGCTCATTCAGTGTTTATGAGCAACACATGAAAAACAATGGAAAGGAGTTCTCTAGACAAAGAATAGCAGGGGTCTCTATGCTGTGGGAGATCAGTACCAGTAGGATGAGCCTTTTCCTCTATTGAGTTACGTTTATGGGAGTGATTCATGGATGTATTATCCTAGTTTTATGCATTTGTTAACTCAAATAAGAAGTCAGGCCAAGACTGAATGGGAAAAGTCAAACTGGCAGCATCCCTCAGCGAGCGGTAAATCAATGCAATGAACCACTGGCTCTTTGTCTTGGCGGAAGACCTGGGGGGTGGTAAAAAAAAAAAAAAATCCTGTTTCCATACGGAAAGAGACTCTCAGGCTGCGTTTACGCAGTCTTATACTCCTTTGATATTTTGTGGCATTTCTACAGGTCTTGCTCTGGTTAACATGTTTAAACACACACATTTTCAAGGTTAGTTTGACATTAGCGCATTCGCTGCTCGGGGCACACAAGCGTCGGAAACGCTCCTTGTGAGCTCAGCCTGCCCGGTGTCCCGATGTGTGGTCTGAGCTACAGAGAGTGTTATTGATAACAGAGCACTATTTGCACCTTCCCTGGGGAACCTGAAATCCTCAGGCTGCCAAGTGCCAACATGTGTGGCCTGAAAGGCACGTCAATCAAGTCCCTTCCTACAGCTTCAGCAGAGTTAGGGGAGAGGGTTTCATCTCCTGGACACCTGACACACCCTCCCCTATCTGTTAATTTAGCTTAATTCATCAGTGGTTTTCTGTAATGCTATTAGGACTTTGAAAAGTTGAGTGAGAGTGAAGGCAATTTTGTGGGAATTCTGTCCTGTGTCTCTGTCGATAGCATCACTGGGATCTTACAGGAACAATTTATTTTGGTATTTAATACATAGAGCCTCACAGTTTCTGACTGGTATAATTTCACAGTCAGGGAAGCCAAGTCATAACAAGATTAAAGAGGTGTTGTTCATTTCTTTTTTTCCCCAAAAAGGAATGGAATGAGTTAATAATACTGTTAAGAACGGAACAGACAATAAAACCCTTGACTCTTTATTTCCTGCTGTACCCAATTAGCAATTACAGTAGGAGTGGCTGTAATTAGGGAAACGGGTTGCTTTGCACAAACAAGTTATTTTCATTTAGTATTGAAAATAGTGCCTAGCAGAAGTTCAGTGTCTATATGACTTACCAGCAATGTCTGAATGTGGGTAGGAAAACAGTAATTTAGATATACATATGCACACACATACACTTACCAGTACTCTGTTTTAATGGAACATTAAGCTAATGCCACATTAAGTTACAATATACTTCTTATGGAACTAAGAGCAGCATCTATATAAATATCAGATAGATATATTATGATCTGAACAATTGCAATAAATAGCAGATGGCTATGCAGTAATGGGACAATAAAAAATATTTATCACACCTTCCGAGTGTGCCTCCAGTCCCATTTGTTGTCAGCGCTAATGGCCAAGTTTGATGTGTGCCCTCCGATACAGTGCCTTGCCAAATCACACACCCAGCCACACAGAATGGTTAAGGTTGGGAGCCACCACAGTGGGTCAACTGGTCCAACTTCCCAGCCCAAGCAGGATCATCCCAGAGCACACGGCAGAGGATTGTGTCCAGACAATTCTCGAATATCTTCAGTGAGAGAGACTCTACAACCTCTCTGGGCAATCTGTTCCTGTGCATGGTCACCCACACAAGTGAAGTAGTTCTTCCTCATATTCAGGTGCAATTTCCTGTGCATCAATTCCTGCCCGTTATCTCTTATCCTATTACTCAGCCCCACCAAGCAGAGCCTGGTCCATCCTCTGACACCTCCCTTCAGACAAGGTCCCCTCTTGGTCATCTCTTCTCAGTGCTCAACAGGCCCAGCTCATCTGTGATGACATGATGAATCACAGAATCATAGAATGGTTTGGGTTGGAAGGGACCTTACAGATCATTTCAATGCCCTGCCATGGGCAGGAACTCCTTCCACTAGACCAGATTGCTCAGGTTGCCTCATCCAGCCTGCCCTTGAAGGGGGTTGACTGAGAATGACCTCGTTCTGGTGTAAACACTCAGGTTCCCAAATCTCATACTGTCCTAGGTCTAGAAGAGCAGGAGTGGGGAATATGATATGGCCTTTTGTGTCTGCTCAGCATGGTTGTGGATGAATTGCTGAATAGTATCCCTAAAACCCTTTGGGCCTTTTTTTTCCCTCTGTCTCGGTTGGCCAAATTTTCTGACAGGTTCTCCTCGAAGAAGAGTTTCCATATGTAAAACTGTCCTCAGATCTGGCAAGTCTTCCCTCTGGATCTGTACATTGCTGAACTCACAGATATGTCTGTCTAAGAGAGGTCTGATTTATACTTGAAACTCAGAATGCTGAAGAGAAAAGCAAGGCTCAGATTGCAACCACATAAAGAAGCTGCTTATTAGAATGAGTTTTAAATGTCAAGACTTCTTTCTTATATTCCTGGTTTCAGTCCTGACTAATGATGACTTGTCAGTTTCTCTTTTACTCCTTCTGCATTGACTTTTTTCTTTGTTTATCTCAGTTTTATATCCTCACCTTCTGTCTGTCTCCTTCCCATTTCTTCTTCATCTCATGACCCACTTGTCTCTCTCATTCACTTTACCATCCTTGTACATGTTATCAGCAAGGTTTATAGACTTCTAACTCTTTGGTGACCTGTGCCATTTTAGTGCTGCAGTTTTTCTTTACCAGATATCCAGGGGCTCATGCATTCCACTGGCAAACACGTGTCTCTGCTCTGTGCTCTTCCAGAGATGAAGCCTGATAGCATCACCCTCAACCTAAGAGGACTGTGGGTCCTTAAACTGAGGTAATATCATAAGTTCACATTTTAGACCATTATGCAGGAGACAAGTTCTTGGCCTTTACGCTAAGGGAAGTTAGTCTGAAGCTTTGCTGAATCTACCTATTTGTAACTGAATACAAGTACTGAATACAAGAGTATGTTTCTAAGGATGGAGAAACAGGGATATACATCAGATAAACTTGTCTGATTAATCATTATCTATTAATCTCTCTTATTTGTGTTCTGAGTAGTAAGAGATAAAAATTAAGCAAGATCGCTTCAGGTCATAACAGTAGATGCCCATTCTAAAGGAAAAACCTACCTTTGACTTCACTTCTCAACCCACTTTAGTCTCATGTTCTGTTAATAAAACCGAGTTCCCAAGCATATGTGCAGGGAAAGCAAGCTGCTCTGAAATTGTTACTAAAGATGAACTCTCTTAAGGAGATTGAGCCTTTGTAAGGCAAATCTCAGCTCAGTTCTAAATGAAGTCAAAAATAAAGAGTGATCTTAGCAGAAGCTCTTTCCTGATCTTTTAAGGAAAGATTTATTTATGTCGAATAGCTTCCCTGGTTCACATTTCAGCTGAGTTGTTTATCTGTTCCGTGGTTCTGTGTAACACATCATATAGCAAAATCCAAAGCTTATCATATAAATAGAGAAGGGAGACAAAACCATCTCATGGAAAGATTGAGAGAAACTCAGCTTTTACTACTGTTCCAGCCACTCACATTTTGTGTGATACAGGGGAACTTGCTTTTCCCATCCACAGGGGTGTTATCAGCCGTAGAATCATGAAGTCATACAATAGTTTGTGTTGGAAGGGAATTTAGAGATCATCGACTTCCATGGGTAGGGACACCTTACCCTAGACCAGGTTTCTCAAAACCCCATTCAGCCCCATCAGCCTGGCCTTGAACACTTCCAGGGACAAGGCAACCCCAATTTCTATGGTTAACCTGTACCAGTGCCTCATCACCCTCACAATTAAGAATTTCTTTCTAGTATCCAATTCAGCCCTATCCTCTGTCAGTTTGAAGCCATTCCCTCTTGCCCTATCACTTCCATACCCTTGTCCCATCACTTCCATATCCTTGTCCCAAGTCCCTCTCCAGCTCTCTTGGAGCTCCTTTAGGTGCTGGAAGGGGCTCTAAGTTCTCCCCAGAGTCTTCTCTTCTCCAGGTTGAACAACCCCAGCCCTCTGTCTCCACGGCAGAGTTGCTCCAGCTTTCGGAGCATCTTTGTGGCCTCCTCTGGATTCTATCCATCAGCTCCACATCCTTCCTGTGTTGGGAGTTCCAGAGTTGGTTGAAGCACTACAGAGAGGAGCCTCACAAGAGCAGAACAGAGAGGAGGAATCACCTCCCTTGACCTGCTGGTCATGCTGACAAACAGATCTTCACATCATAGAAAATCACTTGAGACTTGTGCAGGAAAGTAGCTGTGTTAAGAGACTTTTGGGCACTTTTGAAATGCAGAAACCCCCTGGAGAGAAATATTAGCTACATAATGCATGATGGAAACTGTGGGCATAGGGAGAAAGGGTTAAAGCTGGCTGCTTCCTTTTAACATGATGGCCAGCACCCCAGCATCATTGTGTGTGCAGAGCAGCCATAGCAGCCCAGCGTGCTTCACTAATTAGTTACTGCTCACATTTCTCTTGTTTCATAAATCACAGTCATATAAGGCTTCATCCCAGAACACCAGAAGAATGTGGTTAAAATATTTTATTTGAAAAGCAGAAGAGTGGGACTGGGGGGGGAAAAAAAAAAGAAAGAAAGAAATAATAAGTGTGCTTATAGCATGCTCCTTTTCTGATGTATACCAAAAAAGGAAGCAAGTTATTCTCAACACACAGAAGTTGAATAATTACCTCTGTTCCTTAAGGCAGTGTTATCATATTCGATGTATTTTTTCATTAAGCATATCAGACAGAGATCAATGAATGTAGAAGAGCTCTCTCTTCCCCGTAGCAGTGAATGCTAATGGTGCTGAATTGCCGTGATACCACACACCTCTCAGAAAGAAACAAATGCTGGGCACTCCATTAGAAAACTAAGAGCTTTTGCTACAACCAGGAGAAAGCTCCATTTTGAGAACTGATGAATGGAAGGCTACAAATTCACCATTAGTGTAAGAAAGGATCCTTTTTTTTCTTCTCTGAGCCCCCAGATGATGCTCTTTAGGCAGGAGATGGGAGGACTGCACACTGCCAATCTCTTCTCTTGAAGGTTGTTTAAAATACAAATGTTCACACACACACAGACTCACTACAATTATAACTGTAAATGTTGAAAAATTAGTTTTGCACATATGAGAGTCTGCAGACTCAGAGGAGGCAAGCGTGATTTTGTGACTATCATTTTTCACCGAGTGTCACCACCACACATGCTGGTTGTACCCACCAGCTGATTGTGATGTAAACATGGAATCTTTCCACTAAAACCTATCTCTGACACATTTTCAATGCCTGAAACAGTCTGAAGCTTCCATAAGCCAACATGGAACAAAACCCTACAGTTCAGGGCCAAAAGGAAAAAATATGGCTTTTGTTTTGTATTCAAGTTTTCTTTCCCATTTCACCAATAACATCTCAGAATTAACGTGGAGCTAGTAAAAGTCTAACAGAAAGAAAATAAATCAAATTAACTTCATCAAGTCTCATCAGCAGAATTTATTCTGGAAATACAGGCTGTACCATGGAGACGAGAGCCTTTGCATTTTTCACTTCAGTCAATATAGCATAAATGAGTATTTCAGTTTATCTGAGCTTTGTGTCTACATTTTTTCATGTGAAACCCAACCAATAAGGTTTAACAACCAGAGCACCTCTTGAAGAGCACAAACTTGTGTGTGTTTCAAATGACCTGCTGAAAAATGATCTTCTGCTGTTGGAAACATTAATTCAAGATTTATAAAGATAAAATAGATGTTGGTTTTAATTCATCTGTATCATTAAACACGGTGAATTAAATTTCTGCTATGACAATTCCCAGGAAGAAAAACATGAAAAAACCTGTGTCTTTCCAATAGTATTGCTCACAGGGTTTATGTTAACAGCTAGATTAAGAAATCATGGATCCACTGACTTCAATAGAGCAATTATCATGTCTATAAACAGAGGATGTCCTGGGGTTTATTGAGCAAATATCATATTGAAAAAAAGGGTGAGAGGCAACTTTACTGTTTGACACAAAATATTCCCAAGAGACTCACATTAAAATAATTCAGAATAATTGAGGGAAAGAAGGAAGGATTACACAAAGGTGGTTTTCCCTTGAAAAATAAGCTGTTTCCCTGCAGCATGTTGGCACTGGTAACCATTCCTGAAGTATGAAGTAGCCTTGGGATTATTCAGCCATCATGTTTAAATAACTGGGTTATGTAGTTTACCATTATCTCTGTAGTTAGATTGAGAACAAATTATGCAATTTCCTGGTTTGTCAAATTTAACTTTGCTTTTGCTTTGGCTGAGAGGTCCCTTGTGGAAATACCACACAGTTTATTTACGCTTCATTTGTAAAGCAGATAGGTTTGGATAAATAGACACAAGTTAAAAGTAAACTGATGTGGAAGCGGGTGAACATATTTTGCTCTACTTAAATTACATTTAACCTCTATCTGCAAGACTTCAGTGGCCTGCAGACACTCTACGTTTTATGCTCTGAATAAATCCATTATTTGTGCGTATTTTCCCTAGCTTCAGCCAACTTTTCTCTATTATGACAAACTGTGCCTATTCTGCCTTTGTCTTTTCTACCCATTGTCATTTTATTACCATATACACAGCACCTGGTGCTGTACTAACTAAAAGGCTCCAGCTGATCCCTGCTATATTTACCTTGTATTGTCTTTGCCTGGTCATCTTGATACAGTTGTGTAAGTACATTTGATATCTCACATAGCAAATAATATCACTCATGCTAATTGAAGGCAGCTTGGCCAGGAATATGAAACCCAAGGAGATTAAAAGAGGCTTTAAAGCTCCTCAAAAAGCATGCTGAATGCTGAAAGGAAGTTGACAATTTTAGCACTATTGAAGACACACTATTAAACAGAAAGATTTGGGCTTTTGAAACAATGGCCAATATGTATGTGAATTAGACATCTGGAGAGATTATAAAAGAAGAAACTCATTTAGAGGGAAATTAAAACTCTATAGAAAGTGTACTAGTCATAAGGACAGAATGTAGTCTGTAACTCATGCTGAGGAAGGGATACATTAACACATTAATTTTAAGAGTCTCAATCTCGCTTTTATTTATATTTAAGCTTTTAATCCTCGAATAATTAGTCATTACTAGTATTTAATGACTGGTTTGCTAATTAGGTATCCCTAGATGGAAGTAAAGGCAGTTAAACCCTAACAAACTGATCATTAACTACAGTAATGATCAAGTTCTTTGGGATTATTACTATTATAAACTATAATTAACAGTTTATAACAGCTATATTTTATTTTGTATTTTGTTTCCTCTAAAGAAAACATCCTGGAGCACTGCTGTGAGGCCGTGTTAAAATTCTCACTATTAGGCATGTGGTGAAAGCACCCATTTCCTCCAGTTACAGGGGGAAATATTTAAATATTTTCTTAAAATAGCTGCTATAATACGTGGTTTGTTCTCAGATGTTGGCTGAAGAAGACACCACTGATGCATTCTAGCCTCTGGGGGTGGAGGGGAGGAAGCAAACAAAAGAAAACAGCTCAGAAGTTGTGGAGTGAATGAAAGTCCAACTCAGACTCCATAAATTTTCCAGTGGGTCAAACTCTTTTTATTTTTGTCCTATTTCCTACCACAAATAACTCCTCTTGCAGTTTTCCAGGGAGTATTAAGCTCGTCTTTCAGTGCTAAATGATCAGACCTCGGGAACAAAGCTGACTTGACTCTTTTTTCGGTAGTTGCAGTGAACTTGCAGTGAACTTTTCTTTTATGGGGATGGGATAACAGTAAAGATAATTAGCTCAATTACCAGCTAGCTAACTAATTTTTAGTTTTGAACCAAGATGGGTGCTGATTCTCTTAGGAATTCTTCAGTTAGGGTGTGCATTATCAAAAACATATGCCTAAATATTGCATTATAGGCATAAAATCAAAGTAGACACCTAAATTTGACCAGCTGAATGTCTGTGTTTAATTTTATGCATTAACTTGATCTCCACTGATGATAATGACAGCTTGGATACCTAACTCATAGGCAGACTGCTCTCTGTCAGTAGGTGTCTACTTCTTTAAGATGAATGTATTTGAGGAATAAAACACTCTGTGAGTGACTGATCTGCAGACTTTCCAGGAAGGACTAGCTGATAAATAACATCTCACCCTTTCTTATTCACTTACCTGGCTGTATTCACAACTCTGCACCATAGTTACTATTTATTAGTCTATCTTCCCATTGTTGCTTGAGTCAGTGTACTCATGTGTAAAAACCTCATGTTTTTGTAATTACAATTCCTTAAATTCATCTGAAATATTTCTGCCCAAGCATCAGGGCTCTAAAGGTCTGTCAGCTCCTTAACATATTTTCTTTCACATTTTCTGTAGAAGAAGGTAACTGCTGTCAGACTACCAGTCTTTCTATGCCTTTTTTCTCGTTTCGTGTCCCAGGTACTGTTCCCAGACTTTGCATCATAAACTAGGCCTGGAAACAAAATCGTTTTGTTTTGTTTTTCCTTATTTAGGTCCCGATTCTGTTGTTGAATTCAGGAGGAATTGTATGTGCTTTTCAGTTCTGAGGTGTAACCTACTTTAGTCAGCACAGACTCAATTCCTGTATGTTATCTGAAGCTGTGCATTAAGCAGTCTAGTCCTGCTCCGTGATTCACATTTCCTATTCCTCATCCACCCCTCACATTTTCCTGAGTGCTTCTGCTACCTTGTAAAGGTTAACTCTAGGAGTTGTATAGATTTTTTTGGAAGGTCCCTAGGCACTTCAGTTGTCCATTTTGACCACAGCTGTCTAGTTTAGCAAGGACTTATCTTTCAGCCAGCTTAGAGGTCTAACCTTAACCTAAGTCAAACTATAATTCACTTGCTTTTTCCCCAACAGTCATGTCGAAGAATAGTGGACTCTGGACTATGAAAAATGTGCTCAGGCAGTGCAGGAAACAGCCACAAATTGTCTTGTCACAGAAATATAAAACCACCAGTTTTGCTCATTAGCAGAAATCCTGAACAGAGAGAGGAAAAAGAGAACAGAGTGTGGGTTGTCTTTCTTCTGTTTTCTTTTCATTATAACGATTTTGCTTGGCTTATTAGGTAATTTAGGCAATGTAAGAGAGAGAGGCTAAAAACCAGAGTATGGGTAACGGGGAATTTTTGGAGTGAGTGGAGTAAAGAGGGACAAGGAACAGCAATGGGAATATAATTCAAGGGAGAATCTTGAGGTATATGTGTGCCCAGGGTGATTTTAAGGATTTACTTCATGAGCTCACACTAATGATATAACCTTAATTTTGGTAGGAGAATTGAATAAGTACATCCTGAAGTGAGAAGGAGCCAAAATTGCACATCTGTGGGTTCTTCTGATATGAAAGAAGCTGTTGAAGTTCTCCTCACATTTAATCCTCATATACATCAGGAATGAATAGAACAATCCAGCCTAGTAGGTCCACTTTCCTAAACCAAGGATAAATGAAACAAAAGAGAAGGCTGAAAAATTAAAACCAAGCTAAGAAATTCACCAGGCTTTAGGTAACAATAGAAGTTGTGAAAAGCAGGAGGAAGTTATAAGAAAAAAAAAAAAAAGAGGGAATGTAACAACTAGTGTTGTAGCAACCAGAGACACATGGTTCAAGGAGTCAGTCTAGTTGTTGACATGCCCTGAAGCTTACTGTGGACTTCAAGTTGCAGTGCCATTCATCTTTGGCTCAGCAACCACACAACAACCCACTAGGGAAATTAACCAATCCATTAGCAGGGTTTACAACCAAAAATCAGCTAGTTAGTTTGGAAAAAAAAATCATGGCCAAAGCATTGCAGAGGAGAAAACACAACCCTCTGTTTTTGGCTGGGATCTATCTCTGACCTCAGGCCATCAGTTCACGTCACACTGCTCAGCAGGTGATGGTGTAAGTGCCAGTAGCCATTCCAAAAGCAGTATGGGGGAACCCAGAACGTGCTTCAGAGAAATTTACCTGTCAGGAGGTCAGAACTGCCCAACTACAGACTTAACTAGAAACACCAGGATCAGAGCTATAAACTCTGAGTATCTCGCTGGATTTTATGGAGTTATCAACTTGTTCAGCATAAACTGGTGGAGCTGGTTTGTACAGGGTCACACACAGTGCAGCACTGCTGTCCCACACGTCACAGAATCCCAGCCCTCCTGCGGGGCAGCACTGTTGGAAGCAGGTCAAACCAACTCTGCTGTCTTTCCCCTTCAGCCACGATGTTGTGCTGTGACTGATATGGGCAGCACAATATCTATGGAGAAAAGCAAATTTCTAGCAGCTAAGGATCAGCCTAACTGTCCAAACACAGAATGCAAATACTGTTGCACCTCATTTACTGAGTGTACACGAGAAGCCCACCTGTCACAGAGCTGACACTGACTTTTGTGGGTGTGTTCCTGATTCCTTAGGAAAATGTTTAGAGGGTAGGAGATCAGAAGCTGTGCAGGAGCACAATATTTTCCTCAAGGTCATAAGGCAGTCCAAGAACTTCTTAATCAGGAGAGCTTCTTAATCTAAATTTACTCACACAGACTGATGGTGCCTTAGACTAACACACTTATTTTAGCTGAAACAACTTCTCTCATTGGAAGTATAATGTGCAGTAGCATCAGACAGGGAAAGCAGCCCAGTGCTCTAACTTCTACCATTATGAAGCAGTTTGTCAAAATTCCCCAGGGAATCCTTGTGCTTCTCATCATGCTAACAGGGAATGCTAGCACCATAAGTCTCACTTCAGAACTGGTACATAAAGGATGTATACTTTTAAATGCAGCTTGTATATGTGAAACACGACTGTTTAAGTGATACAAATTGGCTGGCTCTGAGGTTTTATTAAAGACAACTTGATGTTTGACAATAGCCTTCCATTTACATAATTAAGACAGATGTTACCACTGCAGTAGGCTCTCCAGCATACCCTTATTTTTGTTGTTTTATGATTATATCAGTTTGGAAAGTCTAGAGCTGATTTTTTTTAAAATCCTAGTACACAGTTGAGGTTAGGCCTGTTATTGTTAGTGGTTTTTTAACTCATTTTAAAACATGTCTTAGATCCTGCTGTGCACTATGAAGTTCACGAAGAGAAAGACAATTCTAAATTAGTAAGAAAACAATCAACTTACAAGTTAAAATCCTACTTTTAACACTACCATATAAGAAAAAAAAAACCACAAACAAACTGGGGCACTATCTCTAGTATCCTTAAACAAATTTAAGGATAAAAAACCTTTTATCCTTAAGTGACCAGTTCTTTTTCAGTCCAAATCAAATGAGACTAAACATCATTATCAGAATCACGACTGATTAACAGCTTTGCTGGGAAGGTCTTGCTTCTCTGCTGGCTTTTATTGTCATGAAAGTAATCTGACCCCCTGGTATCTAAGAGTCAAACAGTGACTACTATTTTGTTTTTAGTAAACAGTTGTCATATCCAAACACACATCAGATTCAGCAGTGGGAATTAAATAAGTTTCTCACAATTGACCTTGCTTTTGCTCATGGAAATGGTCTTTTGGTAGTTAATAAGCTGCTGGTAAAGGACATGCTTTCTCTATTCAGATGGTGTATTGCAAATAGTGTAGGTTGGACCTTTTTTATAAAGATCATTAACAAAAGACTTGGGTTTGCTGTGCAGCAATAAACATTCTTGTCTAGGGCCTCTGTCCTGAGGAGTAATCATTTAGAGTCTCACTTTAAAATTAAAGTTCCATGGGAACTGAAAGTCTCTCTGAAATACACAATCAAATCCCTCCAGCTTTCCTTTCCCTACTTATTTGCTTTCTGTTCCCATACTGCCCCAGGATGAAGATCTGCAGCAGAGGAGCTGTGAGTGGATCTCGTCAGCAGAGGGCTGAAATATCTGGAGTGTGAGATAAGTCTACATGCAGGAAGGCACCACAACCTCTTGCAGCACAATAAAGCCTGTATTTAATAGAGACGCTTTTTCCACAAGGAGCTTGAAGAGCTGTGGAGACCACCCCTTTGCCTGGCAGGATTTCTCATTATGAAAGATAATCATTGAAAATCTTATTAAGCTCTGAGGAGTCTACAAGGTGATTGTGCTGTTGCAATTACATCTCTGCTCTGGGTAGAGGTTACTGCTGGGTATCAGGCCCTCCCAGGTTGGGTGTATTAGGCTATCTAATTAAAGGGTAATCAAAGACCTGGTGAGGATCAAGGGAGCAACTTCAGGTGAAGGAGCCTTGTAACTTTGTCAGTGAATGCCCAGAACCCCTCCTTTCTGAGGCCACCCAAAGAGCAGTGGTAGATAATTCTCCCTGGTATGAAACCCAATGAGGAGTCAATGAGGAAAGTCTTTCCTCTGATGAGTTGCAAGGAATCCAAAAAAGTTAGCTGGAGACGTGTAGGTCAACCGCTTTAAAACACAGAAATATGCTAACAAATAGCAGCTCGGGAAATTGCTGGAAGGGTGAGGCTCTGCTTTTCCTTGCCTTCATTCTCCTAAGCTCCTGCTACCCCCTAAGTGACCAGCAGGTGAGTCATCAGAACAGATATAGTGTAGACATTAATTAATTAATTAATTAGTGTGGGGCAGGTTTTCAAACGCTTAGAGAACATCTGGTGGTCTTCTCAACTTAGATTAGCATATAGGACAGAAATAAATGTAAGATCCATTATTGGGTGGATCCTGGAGATGGAGACTGGTTCCAGATTAAGACAACTGTGTTCAGTGCTCTTTATGTGGTTGGTTTCCAAGCTGATATTGCAGTCACCAAAAAGAAGCAGGACTTCATTAAGTGGCATTAATGTGGGCATGTAATGCAAGTAGAAAACTAAGCATGCCAGAGGTATCTACTTAAGCCAAGAAGCCCTATGTAACTCCTACCTTTTCAGGAGGGTAACAATGATCCATCAAGAATTCCACTAGGAACCTCAGATTTGATAAATACTGAATCCCCCAATTCACAGAAACTAAAACTGAAAATCGTTGAGCCTCTACAGAAAATCCTTCTAGGCAGAGTAGCTGAACTCCAAACTCACTTGGCCAGTTTGGCTTGGAGGAGGCTGAGGGGAGACCTCATCGGGGTTTGCAGCTTCCTCACACGGGGGAATGGAAAGGCAGGTACTGATATCTGTGGTGACCAGTGACAGGACCCAGGGGAACAGCCTGCAGCAGTGTCAGGCAAGGTTGACGTTGTATATTAGGAAAAGATTCTTCACCCAGAGGATGGTTGGGCACTGGAACAGACTCCCCAGGGCAGTGGTCACAGCCCAAGCCTGCTAGAGTGCAGGAAACACTTGTAGGTTTTTTTGTTATTTTGGTTTTCCCTGTCTTGAAATTTGGAAACCACAAGAATCTGCAATTCAGAACAAAACTCACAACGGTGAGCTGTTGTGTACTAAATCTAAGAAATCCTTTGTCATAGAATTATGAAATCATAGAATAGTTTGGGTTGGAAGGGATATTAGAGCCCATCTTGTTCCACCCCCTGACATGGGCAGGGACACCTTCCACTATCCCAGGTTGCTCCAAGCCCCACCCAACCTGGCCTTGGACACTTCCAGGGATGGGGCAGCCACAGCTCCTCTGGACAACCTCTGACAGTGCCTCATCACCCTCACAGTAACAGTTTCTTTCTAATATTTAATCTGAACATACTCTCAATTTGAAGCCATTCCCTGTTGTCCTGTCACTACATGCTCCGGTAGAAAGTCCCTCTCCATCTTTGCTGTTATGCTTGCATAATAGGTGAACTAATTAGGCTCCCTATTATGTTTGCAAAAATGTTGAGGCCTGACCTTATATTTGTTATCTAGATATATTTCTCTCACAAACAAAATTCAAACCAATCAATTTATTTAAAGCTCTTTTGTTAAGATTGAAAAGCTTAACTAAATTATTTTTAGGTTTTAGTTTTTGTTCTCCTTTTTTTTTTTAAATATGTATTTTAAGGTGCATTATTTTTTACTTCCATACTACATCATATGGGATAGTTCGATCTTGTATCCCTATTATTCAGAAAACAAGCAATTTCACACTTAAAGCCTTTAGTAAATGAGTTTTACAGAAGATGAAAAGGAAGACCGGGTGAAATCTAATAAATCCTTCGGATGATGTGAGCATTTCTCTGAATTCTTTATCATCATTAGCTATTAGAGGCATGTTCACAGCACCCTTTTGATCTATCACTAAAGTCTAAATTACATTCTCTCTGGCTTTGTCCATTTACAAAGCCTGCAAATCAAAGAAATTCTTGGGCTTCCCAGTGGCTGAAGTCACTTAGATCTGGCCTTCGGCCTTATAAATCCTCATGAGGGTCATTTTTTGGTACAGTACCTAGTGTATCTTAGGCCATCATCAACCTTTAAAATCATATACAAATCTGCTGATACATTGAAAGTTATAATCTTGTCTAAGAAAGTACCATGAAAATTCACAGCAATAAATTCCAGTCACCTTCTTTATGTGCTTGTGTTAGGTGTCTAGTAGCCATAGGCTTCACAGATAAATGATGGGTAACAGAAGTCTAATTTAAGGTTTCTGAATTGTACCATGAATACTTTGTCTTTACTGAATACATATGAAGGCTAAGGAGACCAGCAGACCAGCATCCAAACAAACACATCTAAGGAAAATTTTCAAAGTTAAGCAGAGCTAGTGGAATCACTTTTACAGAAAAATTTAGTTCTTTGGGAATGTGCTGAATCTTTGTCCTTTACTGAAATATAATTACTTCCAAAGGAAGGGGTAAATGCATGAGCATTCTCACAGAATCATAGAATTACAGAGTCGATATGGTTGGAAGGGACCTCTGGAGATCATCCAGTTTTTCCCTTGGTGAATCCATGTTGACTCTTACTGATGACCTTCTGTTCTTCTACATAGTGAAGACCTCCAGAATGATCTGTTCCGTCACCTTTCTGGGGATGGAGGTGAGGCTGAGTGGTTGGTAGTTTCCTGGGTCCACTTGATTGACCATTTTGAAGATGGGGGTAACACTGACCCTCCTCCAAGCATCAGAAAAACTTAAGTCAATACATTGTTTTGAAAATAAAAAAACAAAAAAAGGAAGAGAAAAAAGGAAAAACAAACGAAAAAGCCTTCTCCTTATCTCTTTTCTCCTTACTCAGAATGGTTATAAAAGTATGTTTGAAATTTTGTCTGGTTTGATTTTACAACCTTTGACATTTTACCAAGGCAAAAAACCACAAAAATAAAAATAAAATAATAATAATACCCCCTCAATGAAACAAAACAAAACAAAAAAACACACATACACAAAAAAACCCCCACAAAATCCCCCAAACAAAACAAACTAAAAAAACCCCAGCAAAGCCCCACAAGAAAGCCCCCCACCAAAATCCAAAATAAAATAAAATATTTATTCAACTCAAACCTCTTCTGCAACTACCCAGGAATCTCTCAGGAAAAGCTTCTCTTTTCTTCCTCCTTTTATTTTTTTGTCTTTGTTCATCTTAATTTCTCATCTGTAAATAAACATGAAATTACTTCAAAGACATTACAGTAAAAATTAACAAGTTGGACTTATGGAGCTTTAACTGGTTTCCAGAGACAAATTGTAAGCACTATATCATCGAGTATGGAAAAATAAAACTTCAAGATCTGCCAAGCCTGTTTAACATACATTATGCATTTAGTATTATGGAAGCAATTGAGCAGGCAAGGGACACAGAGAGCAATCAATATTTTTCACCGCTGAATAACCACAAATCATTTAAAAAAAAAAAAAATTGCGTTCCATTTTATAAAATGGTGGCAGTTGAAGCTATTAGCTGCTTGAGACTTTTGTTTAACTAGAAACACTCTGGTTTCTGAAAGAAAAGTCAGTTTAAGGAGTATGCTGTAGATGGAGTAGTAGAAATTCTCACTGTTCGTGCTTCAAATGTTACAAGAGCTGGGGAAGGGGACTATGAGTGCAAAACGAGTCCTTACCTCAGTAAGGACTTTCTAAAAGCCCTATGGAAACCACCAGTGAGGCTGGAAGACTCTCTGCAGGTCTATATTCTGCACCTCTAAGAAGTGGGGCACATTTTTTGCACCCACTTTATGTATACTTGAATAAGATACTATTTTCCTAATTCGGATGCTCAGTCTTTGGTAGAGAGATTCCAAATGGAGACCACCATTAGACATTTTCCTCTGATTAGGGAAATTTTCCCCTGACCAGGGAAACATACCTCATGTAGAGATTATTTCACTAAGCTTCCCAAAATTAAGTACATCTTAGATACTTATATGAGTTACATCCACGGACCATATAAATCTATAAATATAAGGATACATACGTGAATAGTAAAAGTAATTAGGGGTGGTGGATGAGAAAATGAAAATATCTTCAATTCAGGCAGGAGGCGTGACCTTCTCCATGCTGAGAGCTCTCTAGTGACAGCAAATCATCTTCTCAGAGCAGAAATGTGGCTGCAGTTCTGTTGAAGCAGCTCTCCTTCAAGGCAGTCATCCAGGAGGGCTGGCCCTGATGCCTCAGTGACACAGTGCTTGTTTTTACCACTGAATCCAGGCAGCTGAATGTTTTCTCCGCAGATTCACCAAGGCAGGCATCTCTGAGATGTTTGTGGTACAGCACCCAGTCATGAGCTTGAGCAAAAACATGCTGTCTCTTAAATGACTGTACGCAGCTTTTAGGCTGGAGCTCGTTCATACCTGAATGGTTCAGAGACTAAATAAAATAACTGGTTACAGTTAGGGCAGTCTGTGTAGATCCACCTATTGATCTACCTGTCGATACGCCCATACCTGTTGAGACAAGTAATGACAATAAATTGGACAAGGATTTCAGATCCATATAAGTCTAATCACTTCACAGTCATTCACAAGCCAGTTTTGTGGAAAGTCTCTTGTAAACAAGTAATTTTATATAAAATCTGGCACAAAAGTGATATCCAGCTAGATAAATGAAGAGTCATATGAGGAGTGGCTGAGGGAGCTGGGGGGCTCAGCCTGGAGAAAAGGTACAGAAGGTCTGTATAAGAGATGCAATCAATGTAACAGACAAGCTGCAGCTTTCAAATAATCACACAAGAAATCTTCCTCTATTACAAATCTGAGGATCTTTCAGCTGGGGTGGGTTTTTTTGGTTGGTTGGCTTGGTTTGGTTTGGGTTTGAGTTTTCTTTTTCCACTTGCATTTCTAAAATTCTCTGTTTAGAAACAGAGAATCCCAGCAGCAGTGACCAGTCCAGTGACTACTTCATATTAAAATCATGACCTAAATTTCCGTGATGTCCTTACTCCTTCAAGTATCTCAAAGTTCAATCATTTAGGAAAGCCCAAAGTAATTTCATTACCTTGAATTACCTTCTTTTAACATCCTTTAATTTACTAGAGTACTCTGAAATCCAGTTATGACAGTGATCACAGCAATGCAATATTACCTACCCTCTCTGAGGGACACACTGCACTAGTCTATTAAATAAGAATAATTCAGCCAGTACATTGCCAAGGACTGGAAATTCCATGGTGGAAAATACAAAATTATCTCAGGAAAAATAAATCCCAAAACCCTAGAGAGTCTATAGTGAACCCATATGAATCAATATAAATTGAAGTTTTTGCTAGATAATCCTCACCAAGATCCCTGCCTTTGAGAGCTTTCAGTCTGACATAAGCAGATACAGATCTGTCTGAAAATAAAGCAGCTCACAGCTCAAGCTTCTAAATAGTTCTCATTGTTGCCAAGAGAACATAATGCTTGGTACATTTCAGTTACAGGGGTGGAAAAAAAATAACAATAATTCTCATTTAATGCCAGTGGCTTAGAAGTCTGCCCAGGTAAAAATTAAATTTGCAATTAGCATTATGATTCAGCACTTTAATAAATTCCCGTTTGTATAAACCTATGGAAGAAAAGAGAGGGCTAATTGTAATTGATGAGGCGGAGCACCTTAGTAGCCTGCTTTCTTAAGAGGGAAAAATGCATGCATGGAACCTGGCTGGAAGGGAGCTGTGGTTTTTCTAGTAATTGCTGTAATCAGAGCTGGAAAAGTAGGTGAGCTCTGAGTAAGAGAACTCCTACTCTAACAGCAGGAGGCTGCATTTGACCTTAATATTCATGCCATGTGATGGTGATTGCACACATCCTTGCCTTAAAGAAGTAAAAGTACAATCAAAGGGTTTAAAATTACATCATGAGGACTATCTGTGCCACGTTTTCCTTGCACAGCAGGGGGTGCAGGCAGCAGCCTTGTTCATCTCGGACTTGTTACTAAGCCTGGTATTTGCTGAATGTCCTGGTTTGGAAATGCCAATGTCAACTCGGTCCCCGAAGTGGGTCAGAGGGCTTTGGGACACAGGAAAATTATGTGAATGGGTTATTTAAGGGTGTTCTGGTGTCTGGGCAGAAGCAGTCCTGTGTTCTCTGCAGCTGTCCCTCACCTACTGCTGGTCTGGCACATCTGTTGCTGCAACCCAAACCTGTTCCCAGTCTTTCCCAAAAAGTGGTTGAGTGGAATACAGCTTAAACAATCATGATAGATTTCCTCCACAAAGAGCTTGCAACATATTTGAGAAGTTTATCTGCTCCCATGCCCTGCAGAGACATTCAGCATGCTTTACTCTTCTAATAAAGTTATGAATAAAGCATAGAAAAGGTCATGAATAATTAATTAAAAAAGAATCATGATTTTTAGATGTAGTGATACTATATGAAGTCCAGAATGACCACCCATTACTTAACGGCAGCAGCTGATTAGTTCAGCTTTACACAGTAGTTTATGTCTTGTATGCATGGAACGGCTCCAAAATAGTTATTCCTTATCTAGTTCTGCCTTTCTGAAATCCTAAAAGGCAGTGAAAGTGCATACTCATATTTGAAGTTCTGGAGATCCTATTTTACACTGTTCCTGGTTAGTTCAGTCCATTAAACAGTTTAACCTGAACTGGAAAAAAGGCTGCAGCTTTCCTAACTTCCTAACTTTTCCTAATAGTCATCTTCACTGATGGTGAAGGTTTCCATTCCCACCAATAAAGACAGTGAAGTAAATTCATCACTTTCTAAAGCAGTCCCATGTATTCAAATAAATTGCTTTCTCATGTCCATTGACTTCACCAAGATTTTTTTCCAAGTTGAGATGGTAATATTTTTAAAGCTTTTACCTTCAGTTTTATCCTGATATTTTTGGAAGGTGGGGGGAAATATGGGAACTCAGTCACAGTGAAAGGTACTTGTTTTTCTACTCTGCTAAATCTACCTTCATGAAATAAGCATCAGATTCTAAATACACATTTGAAATAGAGTCAATATTTATTGAAAAAACATGTTTGGGCAAAAATGACAGAAGAAAATGTTTAGATTGTCCTGTTTGCTATTGAAGTTTTTGAGTTGTTCTCAAAAAAGATTTGCTTTTGCTTCTACTCTTCTGTTCTTAATTTTTCTAGACTTTTTTCCTTTTTTCTCCTGCCTTTTTTTTTTTCTGTTTTCCATTCTTTTTTTCTTTTTGCTTGGTTTTTGTTCTGTTTTCTGGACAAAATGTTAGAAAATGAACCTAAGGGAGCAATCCCACACCGGGAAATGTGCCAGATGATCTATCTAGTGCTCTCCATCTGTTCTATCCCTTGTAATGTACTTCTCTCTGACTGGTTTCATTGACTGTCAATATAAACTGAAGGAGTGGCATGGATGTGGGTGTATTTGTAAAAATGTTCCTGTGCTTCATCATGGAATATTTGTCTTCTTCAGTGCTCTCTCTCTGTCGTTCTGTGATGAAATCATATGCTAATGGAAGACATTTCAATTTAGAAATGGCAGTGAGAGAGAAAAATGGCATCTGGGGCACATTGCCAGGCCCTTCTGCACCACATCAGAGCTGAAGCAAAGCTGGCACCCATCTCCATGAGGGCACAGGATGTAAAGAAGCCTTTCTTTTGCTAGCACTGGACCAGCATGGTGGCTTCACCACCTTTCCTTTCAGCCAGAGGTGGTGTTGGGAGTGTCCCCTTCAGGCTGCCATTGATCCATACAACGTAAAAATGGGTAAACTAATAAGAATTTACTTGAAGGAAATACCCCGAAGTGTGGAGATCTGTGTTTTCACAGAGCTGATTTAAAGCACTTGATGTTGAAAGAGCTTCAAAACAAACCCTCTCTGTTGATGCCTCAAATTCCTGAGATTTTGTGTATAGTATTATTAAAATTAGAAAAAAAAAATGGTTTGTCTATCTAAATTTTTACTGTCTATTAAAAACCTAAGCTATTATTAGCTGAAGATACAGGAAAAGATGGCAAGGATTTGTGAGATTCCTCTAAATTCCAGAGATTCCTCTAAAGCTTTTTAGGTGGGAAATGCTACCTCTGTGTTTGCATGTCTTTAACGTTCTTCACACTCTACAATTCTCTCTCAACCAAGAAAGGCAGCTGCTGAAGGGGTTTTGGGAGTTAGTTTTTTCCCTCTGTATTCTCTGTATTTTCCCCACCCCGCTTCATATTACCAAAGAATTACTGCCTGGGAAGCTGCTTTGAATAGAGACAGAGAAGGTTATGAGCTTGTTATCAAATTATCATTAGATATCTTTATATCACATTGAAATCCACAGGAGGAAGATATTTCTGGCTACTGCTTGTGTTGAGCCTGTCATTTTAATTTCTCTTCGTGAAGAACCAAGTGATCACATAGCTGAGCAGCAGCCTCCCATCCAAACTGTCTGCACGACCGCTGCTGAGGATCAGCTGTACTCGAAAAGGAACCATGCTTTCTGTTTCACTTTTCATTTCATTTAGCACGGCTGTGGTCTGATAAAACACACCCACAGGAACCCGCACTGAGGGCAGGTGCTGCTTTGTGCACTGTGTGTTGATGGTGCTTCAGCAGCTGTAAGGGAAAAAAAGCAAACGCTCCTTCCATGCCCGCAGGATACAGCCGGTTTTCAGTACTACCGTCTTTTAATTCTGGCCCATTACATGCTCCCTAAATCTCAAACTGAAGTTTGCCCAGTAGAAATGTTCAGAACATATTTATCATGATCTCAGCTTGATGTAATCCCTGATTTATGTGTTTGTGTTCAGGCTTCTCTCAAATCAGTCTCTGTGAGGTTCCATCTATCATAAGGCAGCTCAGCTCTGGGTTCCCCAGTAAGTTAACACTGTTAACATTTTCTATCTGAGAGCAAAATGAATTCTTCTTCTCATTCTTTGTTAAATCTGAAAAAGAGCTGATAGCTTCCGTATGTAAGTATCCATGTCACTTATTTGGTGTGCAATAATCTTCTTATCTGATTGTGCCAGTCACCACTTAGAGAATTCCTTCTCACTGTCCATTTAACAACAATTATCCTCTTAATTTTATGGGGGGGGTCTGTTGGTTGGTTGGTTGGTTGGTTTGTGTAGGAGATTTTTTTGGTTGGTTTTGGTTTTCTTTTTTTTTTTTTTTTCCCCCTTTGTTTTGTTTTGATTTTGTTGGTTTGGTTTGGGTTTTGTTTTATTCCATACAAACTTGGCTTTTCTTTGCATTGTACAGCTTTCTGGGAGCTGGTTTACAGGAGTAACTTGTCATGTTTGTGCATTCCTTCTGTTCCTCCTGAGGAAAGAGTGTGGGCATTGGCATGACCAGCTTTTTCAGGGTTTGCTTTGATTGAATTAAAGGTACAGTCTACTTCTTTTTACTCCTAGATTAAAGGAAAAACAGTCTGAGACCTTTGAGTCCCTGTATCATCTTTACACATGTATCATATAGCACTATTGTGCACTAATACACACTACAGATCTTTCAGTCCAGTGCTGTCCCTGATTGCTCAAAATACATGTTTTACACACAATTACAATCCATAATCTCAGGAAAGGTGTTTTATTCTCATGCCTCTAAGGATGTATGGTTTGTTTCATTATCTCTGCAATTTCCACTGTGCAGCATGGATTTGGTCCAGGATATCTATCAATCTTGCACAGTGCAGGGAGAGAGTGCCCCTGTGATAGGCAGACTCTTGGCTGAACTAAAGCTGAAAGTCTGTACTGCAGCAGCTTGTGCTGAAGAACCACAAGTCTATAGTAATGAATTTTAACACCCTGATGACAGTGGGTGGCAATTATGTGCTCAGTTCTGCCCCTTACTCTGATCTTTCCTAGACATGTAGGATAAGCTTGGATATGAAGGGGAAAAGAAGAACTAAAAAAAAAAAAAAAAAGGAAAAAAAAGAGTTTAGTCCTGGAAAAACCTACACAGCATGGAAATCAAGTTTTTGGAAGCAAAATATTGCCATCAGGAAGTGAGATCATGAAAACTTGCTATGGGAAGTCAGAAAGCAATGCACACCATTGCCAAGGCCCACCACACTCTCCTTCCATCTGTTGATGGTTTTCCCTTAGGCAGATACGTGATGTTCTGCAAACTGAAAGGGAAATGAGAGAAGTGAGATAAACTTAATCTACCAGTTAGATGATTGGTCTAGAGTTTGACATATCTGACAACTGTTTATCACATAAATTGGTTGTGGGTGGAAAGCTAGTCCTGAAGCCAGCCAGAAACCTCTTGTTGACTTCATAGTGATGTGCCCTAATGTTCCTGTGTCAGCAAAACATCCCACCCTCCCTTAACCTCTGCCTTAGTGAAGAAAATCATAAGGGCATGCCTATATGGCTCAGGGAACATCTCATTCCTCATGCCAACTCAGTGACTGACCTGTCTGTTGTGGCTGGTGGCTGATGCCAGACATGAACGTCAGTGGAAGGTGCACATCTGTCTGCCAGAAAGAGATCTGGCACCACCAGCTTGTCACACAGAGCCCTCAGAGGGGTGGCCAGATGGCAGACATGGCTCCTGTCCATCCTAGTTTAGATCTGGATGCTGGTTGGGTTCAAAAATACCTATACAGAGGAATGAATCTTTCATTCAGATTCAGATGCTGATTTTGGTGGCAGCTCCATCCTATGGCAGGGAGGAAATCCATGTTCGCAAATAAATCACTTTCTTTGCAAGTTTAAAAGAGTATGTGTGTGCATAAATTCATCTATATTTATAATGTGCACATTAACTCAAAATAACTTGCAGAAGTATGGGTAAGCATAAAGATATACACATATGTAGATTTGCACTACATACACTTCAGGGATTAACTAGGGGAAAAATTTTTAACTTAATTAATATCTCTTCCTCCTGTTTCATCTTCTTCAGAGATTTTAGTGTAGCAGAATAGTTGGGTCAAAACATACAAAGGGAAAGGAAGTATTTTCTGCAGATAGCAAAAACTGTTCCAGTTTCTGGATTGTGATTAGTGAGGCACAAACATCAGAAAAGGTTTACTTCTGAGGGATGTGCAAACATTCAAGTGACTATCTGAAGCTTGTTCAAAAATCTGATCTAGATCTTGAAGAAGAAGTTCTGGTTTTCTTCCTTTATGGTTTTGGCACCATTTTGGAATATGTGTGTTAATATGTTAATATATGTATTATTATGCCCCAGCTAATGTGGGAATATATTGGGAATTACTTTTAGTACCCAATTATAAAGTCGGTTGCAAGGGATTTTCATAAAGAATATAGAAACTGTAGAATATTCATAAAATGGAAAAGTTCCCCAAAATTCATTCTTCAGATATATTCCAAACTTTTCAAGAATTCTCTCAAATGTGTTGGGAAAAAAAAAATATTAATATTCACATTTTTAAAGATATTTTTATTTTGCATATAAAAAGTTAACCACCAGTGGAAAAAATTTACATTAAGTTATTTTGTTATTTGCAATTAATTCATCTAATAAGAGACAGCCTCTGCCTCAAAGAGAAGGCAACCAAAACAGAGAAGGCAGAAAAAATAAATATAGGAAGAAATTCTTATTATTCCTGTCACAAATCTGAATTTCCACACTATTGAGATTTTCAGAAGCCAGGATAAAGGCTGTAATATTAATGTACACTGTAGAAAGGAAAATTATTAAAAGAGTTGACATGGTAATGCTGGAGGTTCTTGGTGTGACATTTTCAACTCAAGCATTCCCATCATTACTGAAGCAAACTGTTTTGTTTCACCACATTGTATCAAATAGAAAGGGTTAAGGTTGATATTGAGCACTATTTTCTTTAGTCTGGCAGGGAAAATTTGGATTTCAGTGAGGTCAAAGTGTTAATTAAAAACTTATTTGCTGTTATACTATGCAATGGTGAGGCATACTCTAAGGTTTTGAGGTAACAAAGGTCTACGTATTTCTAAAAGGCCTCTGCCACCTAAGCAGGGGTGGGACAAGAAGCCATGGGTCATATAGTATGACATATTCAAGACATATGGGACTAAATTACTTCCTAAATCCACTCCAGGATTTTCATAGTTTGCTGCGTCTTCTAGTTTATTCGTGTTGCAAAAGCCAGTACTAAAACCTTTGGACTTCCTGTTAGAGATAGGGAAGAAAATAAAAAAAAAAAAATCAGCTTAAAAACTGAAAAAGTAAAGCACTGAAAAAGTCTTTTATTTAACAGTATCTCTATTCCCTTTTGAAATGTCAAAACCTTTATAGTACTTCTGTCATTTAACATTCTAGATAGCACAAAAAAAAAAAAAAAAAAGAAAAGAATTAGGAAAGCCATTTCAGTGGAAAACAGAGGACAGATGATTGAGATGGGCTAAAAATTGTTTTCACCTGGTATTGTTGTTAGATCATAATTCTTCAAAGATAATAAAAAAAAAACCAACAAAACAAAAACAAACAAACAAAAAAAAACAAACCAGAAAAACCTAAAGAAAACATTAGGGTTGAAATTAAAGGAATAATAATAAAAAAATGAACCTATGGTTTGACACTGGCACTTTGGGTGTGTAAGCACATACACAGATTCCTGGCTTTACCCTAAGCCAGCCTGGGCCAACCTGTCATCTCTCTAAATTCTGCCTTTGCTGCTCATTGACTTCTAAACATGAGTCCTGAAGCATTTTTAGTCTCACTGAAGGAGTGACTGGGTCAAGGTTGCCCAGGTGACTGAGGTTTTACATGTTAGGTCTGGCTGCTTATGAGCTTTAAGGCAACCCGAAGGGTGACCACAGGTGTACAAAAATTGCCAAGAACTCAGCTAAAGAGTTAAGTTCCACACACAGAGGCTTTCCCTAACGCATCAGCACCTGGCACATCCACATCAGTGTAAGATTTATAGGTCATGGTTTAAGCTATTTCACAGAATCGCAGAATAATTCAGGTTGGAAAAGACCTCTGAGATCATCAAGTCCAACCTGTGACCCATCACTACCTTGTCAACTAAACCATGGCACTAAGTACCACTACCAGTTGTTTCTTGAACACCTCCAGGGACAGTGACTTCACCAGCCCCCTGGAGCTTAGCAAGTTCTGACAGAAAACGAACTCCTGGCTGCAGGTTTGAAGGTGAAAGAAGAAGGAAGAGAGAGGATAATTCAGAGAAGAGAAGATAGCTCAGAATAGTTAGTGTGACAATAGGATTTCTTTCTCCTCAACATAGGTGAGCCAAATTAGGTGGTGGTGGCAGTGTCACTGATTCTTCTTTGACCTGGTCTGATCCTGATGTCTCAGAACAATAAAACTGCAGTTGTGATTTCTCCAGACTGAAAAAAACCTGATATTTTCACATATTTAATCTCTCAAGTAAAACAGTCGAAGAGCCTCAGGTGATCAGAAGAAAGTAAAGGACTCCATAGCCTTAATTTAGATAGACAGAGTCCTTCTCCACAGTAATTTTCACGTGTTTAGGTAAATATCTCGTGTGGTTGTTTTAGAATAACTGCTTTATTTGGTAGACACATTTTTACCATCTCTCACTTTCAGCAACATGGAATATGGTTTCACAACGTGGAGATAATCAGTTAGGCAGCCAGCATCCTTGCTACCTCCCTTCCCAAGCTCAGTGTTCATGGCACTTGTGAAGTACTTCAGACATTTTAGGGCTAACAAGACTCATAAGAGAGGACACACACCAGAGAAAAGTCTCTTAGGAATTGCCCATACCTTCACTGAGGTATCATAGCAACATAGGCTAACCTAAAAAATTTAGTAGGGTATAAAGAAATCTCACCTTAATAGGCCCTGTGAAACTGGAACATCTCACCTTAAAGACCTGATAAAGATCAGGCAGGAAAACTGCAGGAGAATTTCAGCCACAGCTCCAAAGATTTAAAACAGGATTTTTGTATAGACAATTCTTTTATTTTTTTTCTAACTGTGGAAATATGTTCTCTCTTTGAACCTCAGTGTCCACTCTAGAGTAAGAAAGAAGAAATATGGTGTCAGCTTTATAAAAACTAGGAGCTGTGCTCAGCATTATCTTCCTATTCTTAGACAAGTTTGTGGAGGTCATGCTCCGTTCCCAAAATCCAGAGACAAAAAAACAGGTTTAGTCAGAAAATAGTTCAAGAATAGTTCAAACAATTTCTAAAAGAGGAAAGAAGGGAATATGTGTGTTTGTTTTTCTCAGACATGAGATGGTTGAGGACTATGCCACCAGGGGCCTTCTTCCACTAGAGTACCTAGAAAATAAGTTCACAAATTAATAGATATTAACAAAGCAAAGAAAATTCAATGCATCAGGAGATAGCAAATATTTGAACAATGAAGTGAATGGAATACCAGATGGAGGATTTATGACACTATAAAAGATCCCCTGTGGGAACCAGTAATCTTTTATCATCCAGAAAAAGTACGGTCTGTGTTTCTGTGCTCTAATAAAAGTCCAGGCTAACCTCTCAGGTTATTTATATGCGTTTTTTCTTTCTAGATCATCTAGTAATTCCTATTTGAGCAAGAAGCAAAATCAGATTCACAAAGTTGTTCGCACTGATCATTAAACCCTACTGCAAAGTTAAAGGGATGGAAAGTAAATTAATTAATATGCTGTATTTTCTGGTGCACTGCACAGTCTGAGACATGAACCAAATTGGCCACAGATTCCCGTGTTGACTCTGTTGCTTTTATGCCTGCCGACACTAAGGACAGAGTTTTGTTGATGATATTATCTCTGGCTGAAGTACCTGGGGCAAGAGCACATACTGTGGGTATGTAAGGTGAGTTCTTAGTTTCCAATTCAGGGAAAAGAGAGGCTGAATAAACCATATCTAGTAAAATACATAGAAGGACTTGCATGAACTGGGTCCAGCTCTACTCCACTCCACAAAAAAGCAGCAAATACTTTTTAAGAAACTAAGTAAAAAAAAGGAAAAAAATCCCCAAAATAAACAAAACCAACCAACCAACCAAGCAAAAAAAAGGACACAAACACGAAAAAATCTGAAGGTCAAAAATTTAATCCCAGCAGAAAATTCTATCCCTTCTATTTAAAATGTTTGTAAATACAGGTGCAAAGGGTTGCACTGATCTCTCCCAGAATTTTATTCAGGGTCACACACACTATTGGAGTGAGTCTGCCTCTTATTGCCATTAACTCTGGGGAGGAAATAAAAAGGCTTCATGGTTGCATTTACTTTCTTTTCTTACGCATTCCTGTCGGCAATGAATCCAGTCCTGGATTCCTTCCATAAAATAACAGTTCATGTCTCCTTGAAGAAAAGGCCGCTACTTTTTCAGGCAGCATTTATAGAGAACTCTACTCAGTTTTCATCAGCTGCTTCAAAAACCAGAAGACCAGAAGGTCCCATGTCATATCTGTTACTCTCATGAGGGCACCTCAGATGGTCTCTTGTGTCTAGAATGCATCAGACACTTGTCAGCCCTGAGATCCCTCCCACTGAGCTTAATGAGAGAAAAAAAAAATGCTTTCTTTGCCCCCCAAAAGTAATGTGGCACAGCTGACTTTCAGATTTCAAAGTAATTCTCCCTTTGACCTGGAGAGCAGCCTTTTGTGGCCATTTATGCCGCTTTTTCTTTGCTTCAGTTTCCCGGTATGGAACTGAAGATACTGTTCCAGGCATTTTCTCTCTCCAAAAAGCAAAATATCCTGCACTCCAGATCCTATGTGTTAAAGGTTAATATTGTTGAACCTAAAGAAAATAATTGATTGTATTTTCTCCCACAACTAAGCAAACCTTGTAAATCTTTATAATGGAAACAACTTTTGTGGTTTTTTTTTTTTTCTGTTTTGCTTGTTTGCTTTCCTTTTTTTTTTTCCTGAAGGATAACATTCAGCTCAGAGTCTGGTTTTATGAGAAATTGTGCTTTTTAACGCAAAAGCTAAATATAATCTACCAGATTCTGTCTGACTGCGGAGTGTGATGGTGTGCAAAGTAAACAGTGGTTTCTTATCATTTCTGATTCTGTCATGAGGCAGAAAATTGCAGGGTTTTAGTTATTTGCTAATGCATTTTCTGTTTCCTGAATTCCAGCTGGAATGGCTAAAACAAGTGCATCAAAACTGTCGTAGAGCCATTTTGGATAACAAAGCAAAACAGTGACATTTTCTGCGTGAAAATGAGGCAGTTGTACTGGAGAATATGAGCAAAATAGGGAAAACACAGCACAGAGTCTCAGCCTTAATCACTCTCTAGTGTTACCAAAGTGGCAATTATTTGCAATAGAAAACAAAACTGCATAACGAACAAAGTTTGTCACATTCCAGTGAAAATCAAAGCAAAAGCCAATTTCTGAACGTGTTGTGGAAGTGCATGAGGCCTTATTTAAGTACTTTAGGAAAATACATGTGTGCCTGGATGTGTCAAGGGTTTGAAATAAAAAACAGTCACAGGACTTTGTGCATTTCATGGGTAACATTGTTCTCTTACTGTGAAAATCTGAACATATTGTTATTTTATTCTATGTCAGTCCCAGCTCAATTTATCTGTAGAAACCCCAGGACAGCACACCATGCCATGCCATTCCATACTGACCAGTCTTTTCTCTCTGATTAGACCTGGTATAGTCATAGGTCTCTCTACATTTTTAAGGGTTCATGATCTCTAGAAGTCTTTGTTGGATAAACCTGCTGTCTATCCTAGCCCATGCAACACTTGTTTTTTTAAATCTTGGTGTAAAATCAAGCTGTCAGGTTTCATAAATCACAAGGGGAACGTTTTAAAAAACTCTATCAGTAAGCCTTGAATAAAAGACCAATCTTTCTTGATCCTAGGCTGAATTTAAAGTTTCTCACTTTTTTTTTTTTCCTCCTTTTAAATTTTCTTATCTTCTATTTTGGATAATAATGATGTTCCTCTCAGGTGAATTATTCCAAGATTAATGCAGAGGGTTTCTTCAGCTGCAGTTTAGCATTATTGACTGTGTCATAATATGAGGCATTGCTGGTTGACCATTATGTCTTGTTTGCAGTTTATAAAGATGCTGAACAGGATGTAAAGCTCGATAATGCATCAGCAGCAAATGCAAATTTTCTGTATTTACTGCAGGAGGAGGAGGGAACCCTCTACCAACAAACCAAAAAAAATAAAAAAGAGAAAGAAAGAAAAAAAAAAAAAGGTAAAAAGATTAGGCTGTGTGTTAATGGGTTTCATTGGCAGCCTCCATTACTTTGGTTTTCCAAATCTGCCAAGATGACAGAAACCTCCACATTGATGTGGCCCTCTCCCAACTCCCTGATGTCCCAACATTTCCAGCTGCTTCTGTGACAGGATCTGACTTCCCAGTAAAAGCCAAAGGGCCAACTTGTGGCTCCAAACCTCCCTTTTCCAGGTCACAGCTTCTTTCAGGAATGTAAATGCTCAGCTGGGATGTGGTAGTTGATATTCCTGACAAGATCACTGCTGCTGGGAATAAAAGACCACACATTTTTGTAGCAGTCATTTTTCAAGAACATTGTTAAAAGTGCTCCACTCTTCTCATTAACTTTGCAGACAACAGAAGTCCTTATCTGTTCCATCTCCTTTTCCTAGAAGCTTCAGTCCTCGTAATCGTGAAATGGCTATGCTTATTCATATCACAGTATTGCCTCTTTTAAGAGAAACTGTAGCTGCATTGCTTTCTGACTTTTAGCTCTTCATCCCTGTAATTAATTGCATTATTCTCTTCCATAATTATGAGAATTTAAATAGCTTATCTAGCCTCATGAAGCAAAAAGACCAAGGTTTTACAGAGACTTACACTGTGAAATACTTTGAATTCCTGAACGAGCAATAATATGTGCATTGGCATCCATAACGAAGAAATCTGCATCCAAGTTTCAGCAAAGCATTTATAAATTGAGAGGATACCTCATGTACCATTCTCATGTAATGATATAATCCTGCCCATATTGGATCATTTATATACTTTTACAGAATCCCAGAATTATAGAATCAGTTAGGTTGGAAAAGACCTCTGAGATCACTGAGTCCAACCTATGACCGAACATCCCGTATCAACAAGACCACAGCACTCAGTGCTGTATCCAGTCTTTCCTCAAACACCTCCAGGGACAGTGGCTCCACCACCTCCCTGGGCACCCCCTTCCAATGTCTAATGACCCTTTCTCCAAAGAAAGTCTGCCTAATGTTCAACCTAAATATCCGCTGGTGCAGCTTGAGCCATGTCCTTTCATTTTGTCACTAGTTGCCCAGGAGAAGATGCTGACCCCCCCTGGCTACACCCTACTATCAAGGAGTTGTACTGAGTTATAAGGTTCCCTTGGAACCTCCTTTTCTCCAGGATAAACACCCCCACCTCTCTCAGCCACTCCACATGTGTTCCAGACCCTTCAAAAGTCTCATGGCCCTTTCCTGGACCTGCTCCAGCACCTCAATATCCTTCCTGAGCTGCAGGGCCCAGAACTGGACACAACATTCAAGGTGTGGCCTCACCAGTGCCCAATACAGGGAAAGAATCACTTCCCTGGTCCTGCTGGCCACATTATTTCTGATACAGACCATGTGCCATTGGCTTTCTTGGCCGCCTGGTTACAATGCTGGCTCATGTTCAGCTTCTGTCAATCAGCACCCCCAGGTCCTTTCCCACTGGGTCACTTTCCAGCCACTCTGCCCCAGGCCTGTAGCACTGGACGGGGTTGTTGTGGCACTTGGTCTTGTTGGACCTCATACATTTGTTCTCAGCCCATCCCTCCAGCCTATCCAGGTCCTTTGGCAGAGTCTTCCTACCGTCCAGGAGATCAGCAATCTGACCCAATGTGGTGTTGTCTGTGAGTTTGCTAAAGGTACACTCAATCCCCTCATCCAGATCATCAATAATGATATTGAATAGGACTGGGCCTCACACTGGTCCCTGGGGGACACCACTAATCACTGGCTGCTGACTGGATGCAGCCCTGCTCGCCAGCACTCTCTGAGCCTGACAAAGAGTGCCCCTGTCCAGTGCCTGGGCTGCAGCTTTTCCAGGAGAATACCATGGCAGACAATGTCAAAGACTTGGCTGAATTACAGGTAAACTACATATACAGCCTTTCCCTTCCCCACTAGGTGGTTCATCTGGTTATGAAAGGTTGGTCATAAAAGATCAGGATGGTCAGGCAGGACCTGTCTTTCCTAAACCCATCCATATTACGATGCTTGACATTTCTGGTTAGTTTCCTTCTAAAGAGAACCTCTGACTGTTCCTAGACTTTGGTAGCATTTAGGGTTAAGAACAAAAGGACCATAAGTCATACATTCCAGATGTGTATTTGCTTTCCTGATGCCACTGCCACACTTACATCCCCTTACACCAATTTACCCTCCTTTTCCTCTGAATTGCCTCAGTTGTTAATTTTCCCAACTCCCCTTACATTGTTATATTAATAGTCAATATTGTAATTATGTTACTGCTATTAGCTGAACAATATGTGGGGAAAGAAGATTTGTATTTAGGCTGATTTTCTATTCCACAATCATATAACATCATTACAAAAGCTTTGACTAAAGCTCCTGAATCTGAAATTGATTTCAGCAGAATCTTGGTCTTGTACTGTGTATTATTAGCTTAAGGGAATCAACTCATGGAATGGAAAACAAAGTTTAAAAATTTCAGCTGGATAAGCTTTATGGAAGTTGAATAGTTTAGTAGAAACAAATAATTGAAGATCTCTCTGGGAAATTCTACTACATTGGATGGATCTGTCCTTTGCAGATATTCTCGGGCTAACATCAGGTATGAAAACATGGGACACCAGGAGTAACATGACCATGTAACTAAACTACCTCTCCAGCCATTCACACAGTTTGTTTGGGTTTTTTATTCTCAAGTGGTTGAAAGTGACAGAAACCTTACAGAAAGCTCATTACAGTTTATACTCTGCACTATTCAGGAATCCTTCGTAGATTATATTAAAAATTCCATCTCATTTATTCAAAGAAGATTCATTTCCTGGGGAATTTTCTGTATTTCTCGTCTTCTGACAGAAGCAACATCAAACTCTTCACTGTTCTTCTTACATTAAGTGTTGCTCAGATACAACTGAGAATTAATGATGAGGGGGGAAAATGTTATTTTTAACACTAAATGTTGCAGCCTATAGGTTTAAATTTCATTTGATGTTGTTGGTCATATTTGACTATAATATGGTTTCTCTGTGAATTGTGTTATACAAATGGGCAATTTTCCTGTTGGTAAAAAAAGGGGGTGAAGTTCCACTGAAGTCACTAATGACCAAATATTCCAATCCAAGACAAATAGCTGGGAAAATAGCTGGAATTAAAAAGCTAGGGTGAGAGGTGGAGGCAGAAGCACTCAGTTGTAATGGGTCAGATCAGACCAGGTTTTTTGCCAAATTTATAAAGCAGGAAATATATTAGGATATTGATCCTGTATTTTCTTCCCAGAACTAAAGTGGTACCAAGTACTGATGGGAAGAAAAAAGGCAGTACAATAATCACTATACTGCCTTTTATAAGTTTTAGACTTCGTAATAGTTTTGATTCCACTCTAAGTTTTGGAAGGAAAAAGAAACCTCTTTCGAGTAATGCTGCAGTGAAAATCTTATGCCTAAGGGAAGGAATGTGTTTCAAATTATGACTCTGGAAGACATTATTAAATAACACTAAAAAAACCCCCTCTTTTATACTGTCAACCTTTTTTTCCTGTAGAAATTCTCAAATTCTAAGCTAAAAGTAGCCCTGGGAGAAATAGTGTGGAGGGTTTTTTTCAACTTCTGGGATTTTTTTTTTAGGGTAGATATCTACCTAGATTCTTTTATACATAGCTGAAAGGTTTGTGTAGAGGAGGATGAAAGAATTATTTTATTTTAGTAACATTCTGGTCCTGTACTAAGCAATTTAAAAGAGAAAATAACATTGTTAAAAATAAGTGAATAAAGCAAGAAAATATGAACCATCTGCAGCTCTTCCTTCCTTAATTCCCATTCCCTGGTTGAAATGAAAAGAAAGAGAATCTAAAAACCAACAAATTTTTGTTTTTATTATTATTATTTCCCAAGGGCAAACCCCTGCAAGTAGGAAAGCTGTTTGTGAAGAAAAGGAATAAAAAAAATTAGGAAGATAGTATTTATTATGAAAGTAGTAAAATCGTGGCATCAGCTTTTTCTAAGCTTGAGTATCTATAATGAGGCTATTAAGCTACCAGGTAAATCTACCAGTAGAACACAAAGGCACTACCAAGTGCATTCATACAGATGCATACCCTGGGTACGACCTAATTCTCATTTCTATGGAAGGAAAATGTGGGCATGGAGGCTGGAAGGAAACTGAACCAGTGTGCCAAGAGTCCTTTCCAGCAGCACTGATGGGGTCCAGGGCTGTGGGGAATGCCATGTCAAACTGCCCATGGGAATAGAAAACCACACAGTGTGAGATTTGCAAGAGACAAAAGGACAGTGAAGAAAAAGGATGTTCTAGGTATTTCTCATATTAGCACACCCTGTATGTTTTTATGCCGCACAAACCATCACCCTGGGCTCTGTTTCTACAGTGGAAATGATGAATTTTGGTTCAGGAGCCACTTCTTGAAATTCTTTAGCCAGTTCTATGCCTCAGGTCAAACTAGATAACAATTATCATCTCAAAATTATGAGTTTATAGGCTCAATTATGGTATTATGGCCTCATTATGCTCTCAAAATTATCCAGACTTCTTAAGAGTCAGCACAAAGGTTAGGAAGGCTTGAAAATAAATGATAGTCTCAAGGACAGAAACTGTACTCTTAGGACAGTTTTTATTTTCTCCCTTCACGTAGGGAGGGAAATTTGGATGCTGGAAAGAACTCTTGAAAGGCTGAACGAAGTATCCTTATTTGTTGAGTGAACTGAGAAATCTTTCACTAATGGAAAGGGGTGGACAATTGACCTGTGAAAGACTTGCATCTGTGACAGCCACTACTGAAATGGAGCCATGTTTTGCTGGGAAAATAGCAAGGATTATTGTAAATATTTCATATATGTATATATACACACATATACACACATACATATATATATTCATACATATATGTGTTGTGGTTTTGATCTGGGTCAATTTGCTCTCACGCCTCACACAATTACTTTAAGTTGAGAGAAGGTTTATGCAGACAAAAGAGAGCTGATTGGGGAAAATAATATGAACACTTATTACTAGCAAAATAAAACTAAAGAACTATATTTACAACAATTCTGTTTAAGTAAAAGTGCTATGTATTTACAGAAATACCTCTTCCCCCTTCTTATCAGGCCAAGGAGGAGAAGCAGCTTCATTCTCAATTCTCAGAGCTCCAGATCTTTTCAATAACTCTGCAGCACTCTAAAGCTCTTCTTCTGTTATCTCAGGACGACAACTCCTTTTCGTCGCAGCTGGAACTCCTTTTCTTTCTTCTGTGTCAGCCTCAGGCAGGGCTGGGCCTACCCCCCTCCTGGGCTAAGACCAGAGGCTGGGGGTTACCCAGGCCCTGAAGGGCTTCTCTTCCATGGACTGCAAGGGGACACTTGCCTACCATGGATCTTCACCACAGAGTCACAGGGGATAATGGCTTTTGAGTCCACCCCTGTTTCTTGTGGAGGTCCCTCCCCATGGGAGAACAGTCCTTGATAAGCCTCTCCGACATGGGTCTAGCGTGGATCCTTTACTCGGATCCCAACACCCTACCCGAGCCGTTCTTGCTCCAGCGTAAGCCTCGTCCCTCTCAGGGCCATAAATCTTCAGCAGCAGCATGGATCCCACACACGGATCCCAGCATCCCACCTGAGCCGTTCTTGCTCCAGCATAGGTTCTCTAAAGGGTCACAACTCTTCAACAGGACTCTGCCTCACCTCAGGTCTCTCATAAAAGTCTCGGCTTGCTCATGAATCAACTTACTCAAATGTAGGCTCCTCCACGAGCAGCATAGGCGTCTCCTCACCCCAACAATCTTCCAAAGGTAGCAGGGGTTTATTTTTCAGTCCTTTCCCTGCTGAAGGGAGAGAGCGAAAGCGGGGGGAGAAACAGCCCCCCCTTCAAACTTCTCTTCTCTCTCCTCCAGCTACCAGCTTTGGCCTTGAACACTTTGTTATCTCTCTGCCAGAATTCTTCTGCAGGGGTTTTCGTCCAAGCAGTCAGTCCTTTAAAGTTTTTTTTTTCTCTAAAGTTTTTTCTCTACTCCGTTATAGGAGAGAAGGGGGGCTTCAGTGTTACACCTGCCCCTGGCCCAGGGCCAGAGGAGGAGGGAGGCCTGGCCCCCCCCGGGTCTGCCACCCATCCTACATGGCTGCTAATTTCAACTGCGCAAGGACTTTCTCTTCTGTTTTCTTAAATATGCAATTGGCAAAGGTGTTACTGGAAGACTTGATTGGCTTTTTTTCCAGAAATCCACCTGGACAAAACCATCCTCAGCCCCAGGGGCTGGCTGGTGGGCAAAATCACGACAATATGCTACATAAATGTATACAATGCCATTTTACTTAATTTAATTTAATTTCCCTGTGATTCACCTTTTATCTGTGTAGGGAAAGCAAGTCATTGTCAATGCCTTCTTCTTGTGAGAGCTTGCAAGAAAATGAATGTCATGGAGACACTATGGAGAGAATGATGGTGGTAGAGCATTGATCTGCTCTGCTTTACAGAAAAACCATGATGATGATAACACACAAACCACGCTTGATAAAACAAAAAAGTCCATGATAATTCCTCTGTTATGTTAAGGTCCCTTTCTTCAAAGCAGATTGTAATAATTTCCCTATGAAACACATTTTAAACAATCCATTGCTCAAAACCTCTCAAAGTATGAACAAGGAGAAGAAATAGGCACTAATCTGAGCTCTCTCATGATTTCTTTTCATTGCCATGGTGTTAGAGCTATTCAAGAACCACAGCCCATTGTACTAAATAATATATTAATATGATTTGCTTTTTTTCAAAAATTAGTAGTGGTTTTAAGGATCAGAGCTCAGATTTATTAGGGCATCTGACTTTCAAAAGGTGAGTGTTCATTAATATTAAAACAAACCCCACAGAAGGTGTTGTAAAGCTAGAACTTAACTATGAAGTATTTTTCCAAAATCACTAGTGTTTTTTTAATAAACATTAGCCTTGACCCATTCTAACAGCCTCTTGAAGTATACCATCTTTTCACACCTTGACTTAGATGCTGCTGCCTGGAGCAAGGATCTTGTCCCTGTTTGCAAGGGTCCCATCAAACGATCAATGCCACACAAACAAATAAGGAAATAAACACATGCACTTTCACCCCCTTATTATCTCTCTATCAAGAAAAGAGATTGAGTCTCAAGATAGTTTAGTAAGTGTTATACTAAGTTTCAGATCGTTTCACTGCCTGACATGACAGACAATAAAATATCAAAAAATATTGTAGCTTCTGCAGTTCAGCTGGCATTGCTTTTGGCCTGATAAAACTTGAGGTGTTTTTATTCATTACCCTGTCAGTCAGTCCTTGAAGGCTGAGAGATTTCTAACTTATCCCTTGAAATGTGTCATGACACATAGAAGATGACTGTAGGCATTCAAATGGGAAATATGGAGGTGGAATCCTCCTCTTCACCACTGACCTAAACCAAAGAAAAATGGGTTTGTACAGAAATAGGCCTTTACTCTCCGACCCCCTTTCTTTGTCACAAACTCTGCCTCATTACCTGGTTAGGTAATACTGTTAGTCCTCTCCAAAGAACCATACCATGGCTTGAGATGAGGGGTCAAGAGTATTGAGAGGTTTGTTTAACCTTTCAACAGAATTCTAGTTTTATCCCCTGAATATCCCCAGGAAAATTTACTTTCTGTAAGGTAATTGATACACATGAGGCAACTGGTAGCCACAGAGGCAACACTTTTATCATTCAGATTAAAGATACCAGGAAATGCTGCTGCTGCTCTGAAACTCCCACTTTCAATTTTTGGGACTGTCCCTGGTACATTTTTTGCCTGACACAAATATTCCCAAATATATTCAGGGCACAATGTGGGAGTTAGCATAAACAAAGGACCATGCACCATAGGAAATCTGAATGCAGTTACTCTCTTTCAGAGGGTAAGAAATTTGAGGACTGTGGATGTCGATATTTCAGTGTCAAATGGCCTGGGATAGTTGTGGATGTATCAAACTATTTATTAACATGGTTGTGGTCTTAGCCACTGACTGACCTAGTTTTAGTTAGTTGTCTCAAATAAGAAGTGCCATAACCTTACTGAGGTTAGAAAGGTATACTTCCTATAGGTAGGAAATACTAGTAAGAGTAACATCCCTGTTGTTCCAGCATAGCTTGCTTTTGTATAGACATTTGGACACATTCTTTGGACTGATTGCCCAGGAGATCACCCCTCTAGAACCATGGATAAAGATTGTTGCTTTTTTAAAGTTTCTTCATGTGGTTTGAGTCGTGAAGAGCTGCATTTCCCTTAGGACTCTGTCCATACTCTCTGGCATGCCCACAAAAAGAACTACTCTCGTGCCATCCTTGTAAAGGTTTCATACTTGTAGTTCTTTATTTAAATAAAAATACCCCCAAAACCTTCAGAAACGCATCCAGAAGGGGAAACCTTATATGTAAAGGTACTCTAAATAGCAAAAATTAAAAACATTTAGAGAAAGTTTCTCACAGTAAGATTATTAGGCCTCCTAAAAATAGATAGATGGGAGAAATATCTGAAGATTCTTCAAGTACGTTATGAGTTTTTTTGAGTTTAGCAACTTCTTTCCTGATTCATATTCACTACAGTCATACAGATTAGGACCCTTCTGAATCTTTTCAAAAAAATAGATCAATCCCTCGAAGTTCCAAAATGCTGGATATTTTTCTACATTCTAAATGAACCTAAACATTGTCTTAATTTTCCCATAAAGCCTATTATCTGTTCTCTTTTCTTTGCCATTGGATGACTTCATAATGACTTCTAAGACAAAGACACGTTCAACATCTCCTACATGAATTTTTAAAGAACTGAATTTTAAACTCTCTTTTCTGTATTAGGAGGGCTTGTGCAGCACAGTTTTCACAGTAGGACTAGTACAGCAGCAATACGTGATAAATATAGCTGAGCACATTGCTTCAACATTTATTTTGTTGATGTTGCTGGATATACACATAATATACACAGAGGTGCAAAGATATATGCCATGCTGCCATGAAATGAATCAGAGCGTTTAATGACACAGAAAATATAGAAAGTCATGCTGTAGCTCATGGTTCATGTAATCAGGGTCATCCAGGCTCTCAAAATTGAAGATTAAGCTTTTAAAAGCAGCATAAATGAGTCAGAAACCTTCAATTAGATGCACTAACTTCTCCAATAACATTTGAATGAAAAGTAAGTCTCATTTAATAGTGAAATAGGGGAAAGACTGTGACTGGTGTAATATAGTATAATCGTGAAATATAGGGAAGATAATGACTAGTGTAGCCATTAACTGAGCGCACTGAATAGCTGAGAGAGAAGGCAATGGCAATAAGAAATAGTGCCTTACCTTCCTGCGGGGCTTTCCATCATATGATCTCAAAGTATCTTACAAAATAATAGCAGTGATTCACATCTGGGAGGGAGGCTGATGTTATAGCGGCACCTGATTATCTCGTTCAGCATTCAGAGCTCTCAAAACCTGCGGCACTGAACTACCCACTCACTGCATATTCCTAACATTCCCTCCGACTACCATCCCTTTTGTTCCTCTCAGGGCACATGTGACTTTTGTTGCTTTTCCCCAAGCTTTTCTTGGTCGAAACGGAAACTACGAGCTCTCTTTTTAAGAAAGAAAGCTGAAATTCTCCCTTCACTATGTGCCCTTCAGAGCAAGAGCTGAAGCAAAAAAAAAAAATCATGTAACTTGAGACGGAATAAGAAGGAGACCAACCAAGGAAAAGTAAAGTGGTTTTGATTTGACCATGCAACTCCAAGCACCCAACAAGATGATTTATGCTGTTGTGGTAGGGTTGTTTGTTTGTTTGTTTGTTTTTCAAATAGCTATTGTAAAATTATGGTTTCTGAATAAAGTTTTAAGTCTATGTGGCTAAATGATACAGCTGCCTGGGCATAAAAAAATGTGATGTATAACTCTAAAGCAACCCCAAACTCATGGTCTTGTGTGAAAATGTATCCCCAGAGAAAGCTGCTCCATTCAAGATTGCATTGAAATTGTATACTGCAACCCTATCCAGCTCAGAAAAAGTAATTCAAATGATGTTGCATCCTGCAGGAACATGAAGTTGGTTGATGTCCCCTTATTGGACTGCACATTTCCCCCAGCACTAAAATGAATGCTGTCATGTACATTCAGAAGCAACACAACCTGAGCTGGAAGTTACCCAAGCTCAGTGATCATTCATATGCATAATTCTTTAATTTAGATGTGTTCAAAATGATAAAATACAAACTCTTTGAAGGAAAGTTGCAGCACCAGGTCTTAAGATATACTGTCTGGACACTAACCTAGTTTTTGCCCTGGAGTGGCAGGTGTTATCATGATTGAGAGAAAAAAAATAATTCCTAAATGCTTACAGTAGGTTTTTGCATAATTATCTTATTCCAGCAAGACAATGTCATTTTATATTTATTTTTAGTATCTTACTATTTTTTCTAACTGGGGACTCCACAGTTGGATTTCACAAGAAGAAATATTGCCCCTTAAGGATTTTATCTTAGTAGCTTTGCATTCCTGGTGTTTCTATACCCATATGTGTACTCTGTAACCATGTAGACACTTACACCTGCTAATACACAGTTTTGAAGATATAAATATGGCAGAGTGTTACCTCTTTGCTGACAGCGTATGCAGTTTGACAATACCAAATCAATTCATGCCCGGTGCACTTGGCAAATGAGATGCAATTTTTATCCTAAATCAATGGTGAATTAATTGACAAGATGGTAAACAAAGGTTGCATCTAATATATCTGGATGTATGTCTGTGAGGGAGCTGCAGCTTTGACAAACTCGCTGTTGTTGCAGATCTCCACGCCTGAGTTCTCACCAGGATTTGGGAAAACCTGTGTTGTAGAGGTCCAACTCACAGTGTGATTTTAAGTGTGAAAGCATAAGGACCAGGAGGAGACTACATCAGTTTTGGGTAAGAACAATGTCAGGATACAGTCTGAACGCCTTGATATTAAAGATTGCCTACATTTTAAACATACATGTAAAGCTATGAGAGCATTTCACTATTATGTTTCTCTATTATTAGGGAACTAATGTGAAATTATTCATTTTGCCTTTACTTCCAAGAGTATAGTATTGATTTTCACATGTTCCACATAATTCACAATCAGTAAGTTTTTATTGAAGAATAATTTTTCTTTCTCTTTTTCTCTTTTTCTCTTTTTTCTTTCTTTTTTTTTCTTTTTCTTTTTCTTTTTCTTTTTCTTTTTCTTTTTCTTTTTCTTTTTCTTTTTCTTTTTCTTTTTCTTTTTCTTTCTCTTTCTCTTTCTCTTTCTCTTTCTCTTTCTCTTTCTCTTTCTCTTTCTCTTTCTCTTTCTCTTTCTCTTTCTCTTTTTTTTTAATTGGTTACATGTCGAAGTAGCTGAGTCATTAGCACAAGTTCTCCTTGTAGAGGGAAGGTTGGTACAAATGTTCTGAGATCCAAACCAGAAATAAGATGCTGCAGAAATCAATACCTGGTATTTAATGCAAACACTTCTAATTAGCCATGAAAAAAATCAATTGAATTTGGATGGGAAATTAAGGTTTTTTCCTCTAATGGAAACGACTGCAGACTTCAGGGTAAAGCTCCCTGTCTTTCTTATCTCTTCTGATATTATTTTTTAGGATATTTTTTGTTGTTGGGGGGGGGGAGATATCTTGTGTGTGTGGTTTTTGGTTGGTTTGTTTGGATTTGGTTTTGTTTGTTGCTTTTTTGGTTTTGCTTTTTAAATTAGGTGCCCTTGGGCAATTAAACTGATCTATATATCCCTTTTATCTTTCTGCATGGGATGAAGAAAGACTTACCTTTCTCCTTTTCCAGAACTAAGAGTTGGGCCCTCTTTAGTTTGTTCTTTCTCCTGGGGAAAAATGAGTAAAGAATATGTATAAAATTGATGTAAACTGTAAGGCTACATGAAGTCAAGCTAATACCTACAACACATTTTAGAGTCCTTAAAAGGCCAATTTTTTTTTTTTTTTAATAAAGTCAGAAATACTTAGTTGCACCTCAGTAATGATGATAAGAGTTTGATAGGAGTATCCCCTTACTGAGTAAGTGAAGGGGCCAGGTTCCCTGTCAGCACCTGAAACAACTTGAAGAATCCTTGAAGTTTAGGAAAGTTTTCCAAAATCATCCTGCCTACTTCTACTCTCTAAAGGAAGTATCCTCTTGTCATCTCCTGCTTCCAGCACTGAAGAGCCCCATGTTGAATTAGTGTAGGATATAGATCATTAAGATACAAGTTTGTTTTATTGTTGTTGAGGGGTTTTTTTGTTCATTTGTTTTGTTTGGGGTTTTTTGTTTGTTTTTGGGGTTTTTTTGGTTTGTTTTTGCCTTTCTGTGTTGTTTTGTTTTGTTTTGTTTTTTAAATATCTTTTTCTTGAAGACCTCTAAAAAATATAAAATTAAGGAAATTCAATAGATGATTCAGTCTCCTCAGAGAAAGTTTTCCTGATTTTTAAACCAAAGTAAGAGATTCTTCTTGTGGAAATGTAGGTTTTCCTTTTGCTTTCAAAACTGACTTACTGACTTTCTAAGTTTTTTCTATTGTGTTTCCTTAATTTTCCTAATTATAAAACTAAGAATGAGACAGAAGGAGTTATATGAAGACTTTATAATGTTTCTGTTGATCTAGATTTGGAAATGAGATCTTCATATATCGTCACCCTTCATATACTGATCTGTTCCCTCTCCTGAGCTCCCACACAGGTATTTGCCATGCACTGAAAAACAGGATATTCATTTGAGTGGAAAACAAACCACAAAACTATTCCCTTGGAAGGTAATCCCTTCTCTCAGGGTGAGAGAAAATTTCCAGACCCATGTGCAATGATGAGGAAGAAAGAGACACACAAAGACCTACACTTCTTTCCCAGGGTTTACAGAAGGATCTGCCTTGCTGTTTGTTCTGTCCTCTTTCACTTGTAGCCAAAGAGCTCTGATTATTCCCAGTTCACTGTCAGCATCCTCGGCAGCAGCCCAACAAAGGCGTTTTGCCAAAGGCAGCTGAAAATTACTCTCACAGGTTCCTAGTTCTGTAATGTCAGTGCAGCTTCTGAGTTTAGCAAACTCCATTCCCTCATTATTCCCAACTAAACTGGTTTTGTGACATCTACTCATGCCATATCTTCCAAGACACTTGATGACAAGCACTCCTCGGGGAGTAACTGAGGTTTTCAAGCTTCCTACTCTATCATTCTCTCTCCATTTACTGGACACTTTCTCTGGACTGAAGATAAATAACTAGTCTTCCACTAATCATGATCCAGGTCAGCATACTCCTGGGAAAAACATATTAGCTCTCAGTAGTTTTACACAAGTCTGGTGAGGAGCAGCTGAAGGAGCTGGGTGGGCTCAGTCTGGAGAAAAGGAGAATAAGGGGAGACCTTCTTGCTCTCTGCAACTCACTGGCAGGAGGGTGGAGCCAGGTGGGTGTAGTAGGTTGACTCTGTGGGACACCAGATACTCTCTAGAGTCACTCTCTCATTCCCCTCCGCAGTTGGACAGAGAGAAAGTCTAAAGGGTTCATGGGTTGAGATCACTCATCAATCACCAAAACAGGCAAAACAAGCTCAAAGTGGGGACATTAATCAAGTTTATTACTGACAGCATCAGAGCAAGATATGTTGAAAATGTTAAATGTTAAAAACACCTCCCTCCTTCAAAGTTCTACCTCCTTCCCCCCCTGCCCTGCCTCCGCAGGGAGATGGGAAATGGGAATTATACTCAGTTCATTACAGGTTGTGTCTGCCATGGCTCAGGAAGAGTCCTTTCTTGGCTCCCTGTGGGGTCCCTCCTGCAGGGAACAGTCCTCCAAGAACTTCTCCAACATGAGTCCCTCCCATGGGCAACAGTTCTCCACTGACTGCTCCACTGTGGGTCACTTCTCCACAGGGGTCAGTCATTGAGGCACAGGCTGCTCCAGCGTGGGACCCCACAGGCTCACAAGTCCTACCAACAGACCTAGGTCAGAAGGTCTCTGCCAGGACCCTGCTCCAGCACAGGTCTCCCACAGGGTCACAGCCTCCTTCAGGCATCCACCTGCTCCTGTGTGGGCTCCTCCATGGGTGCAGGTGGATCTCTGATCCCTCATGGATCTCCATGGACTGCAGGGGCACAGCTGCTCCACCATGGGCTGCACCAGGGGCTGCAGGGGAATCTCTACTCCAGCACCTGGAGCTCCTCCTGCCCCTCCTTCTGCACTGACCTGGATGTCTACATTATTGTTTACATGTTCTCACCCTGCTCTTCCCCGGCTGCAATTTTCATCCACACAACAGCTTTCCTCCTTGAACATGTTATCCCAGAAACATTACTATAATTCCTGTTGGGCTCAGCCTTGGCCAGTGGCAGGTCCATTGGCTCTGCTGCACATGGGGGAAGCTTCCAGCAGATTCTCACAGAAGCCATCCCTGCAGCCCTCCCCGCTACCAAAACCTGGCCACAGAAACCCAGGGGGTTGGTCTCTTCTGCCAGGTAACAAGTGATAAGACAAGAGAAAACGTCCCCAAGTTGCACCAGAGGAGGTTTAGATCAGATATTAGAGAAAACTTTTTCACTGAGAGGGTTGTCAAACACTGGAAGAGGCTGCCCAGGGCAGTGGGGGAATCACCATCCCTGGAAGTGTTCAAAAACCATGTAGATGTAGTGCTTAGGGACATGCTTTAGTGGCTGAGCTATGTTAATGGTTGTGCTCAATGATCTTAGGGGTCTTTTTCAACCTAAACAATTCTACAATTCTATGAGTTGCTACAGAAAATATTATCATCACCACAGAGAATAACAAAAGTCGTCAGGAGATAGACTGGCAATGCTTTGTGAACAAAGCTGCAAGAAATAAATGAGGTATAGTGTTACTAACATCACTCTGAATAAAATGTAAAAAACAAAGTTCACAGAAATAAAATATTCTGGCTGTGACTGTGCTAAAACAGTCCTGTGGGGAAATAAATGGATAGGGAAAGATCCATACGGATTGCAATGTCTTGAAAACTCAAAACTCTGTGTGGCATAATGAAGATTCTCAGCTCACTTCAGAGAACTAAAGGACAGACATCTAAAATTTAGTTGTTACCTTAAAATCTCAATGTAGATATGATTATAGTGCAGGTACCTGCAAACAGTAACCCTTCTCACCCATCTCAAGCTCTTGGTTTAGATAAACCATTATCTAAAGGTGCCTGTGCCTAGCCTAGGCTGACCAGGCTAGAGTCTGATTTCTAACTTGAAGTTTTAGTTTAGCTGTATAAGATAAATTTCTCTGTAACAGTTCACTTCAGTTGGTTGTATTAAGGCATCTTCTCACATTTCCCCCCCCCCCCACATGTGAATATCTGCTGAAGAGAGCTATAAAATGACACAGGATCTGCAGAAACCTTTCTCTGCCCTGGAGCATCAGCTAGAGGCCAGGCAGGATGACAGTCATCATCCCAAATGGCACCAGACATTCCTGTGTGGTAACTGAACTGTGCTTGACAGATTTTGCATTGTGGTTATCATGTTTTCCAAAACCTAGCATTGTAGTTTGCTGCCGGACAAAAATGGCAAGTTTTTGCAGCTGTTTTTAATACATGTGAATTTCCAAGCTTGCAAGATGTCAGGAAGTTAAGGTCAGACTTTAAAGCTTTACTTTCATGCTTAGATGAAGAGTCACTGCCCTGAGCAACTTGATAGAAAGAGGGAAGCATATAAGCTGGACAAGTCTTCATAGGTTAATGCTGTTCTCAGTTGAATTTATATATGGAGCTTTGGTAGTAGTGTTAGGTGGAGAGGATAGCCCTCTTAAAGCCAGAAACTCATAGGGTTGGTGATATGGTATTTAAATAAAGTAGAAAGACTTTCCTCTTTCAGTTGTCAGGAACAAAAGATACTCAGCTTTGTGTCAATTCAGTATTAACCTCTCAAAAAAGAAGAGAGATGACTTCAGAGGTTATATTGCTGGATCAGCTACAGTTTCAGTTTCTGATTTAGTTTCTCTGGTTTTGCAATTGCCTGTGATGTGCATGGACATAAAAATACTTAACTATTTCCCAGGTCTTTTTTGAAGCTTAATTACTAGATCTTTGTTAAGAGCTTTGAGGCATTTATGAACACTAACAGAAAATTCACTGTCTCCTACACTGCTGTTATTGAAGGTTATTATTTTCTTATAGCTCTCCAGCTTGTTTTCTTTTCAGAATGTTGAATAATCTATTAATGGCAATATAAAATTAAGAAAGACTGGCACCATTCTTCTTGGATAACATTTACAAAGAAACTGTAACCCATGCTGTTTGAGAAAAAGAAATCTTGTCATTCTTTGTTGAAGATAAAAGCCACATTCTGCATCAAGGGCCAGTCTTTATGGGAGAGCCAGATATTTCTGCAACAGGATGCTCCGAGAAGTTGTGGATGACCCATTCCTGGAAATATCCAAGGCCAGGTTGGACAGGACTTGGAGCAACCTGGTCTAGTGGAAGGTATCCCTGCTCATGGCAGGGGGCTTGGAACTACGTGATCTTTACAGTCTCTTCCAACACAAACCATTCTAGGATTCTGTGATCTGCTTTTTGTCCCTCAAGAAGAGATCTGATTTTAAATAAATTCTCTCTCACTCTGTCTCTCCCTGCTTCTTCCTCCCATCCTCTCCCTCTCCCAGATACATACAGCTATACAAATGCACAGTCTGAGGAAATAAATCCACATATGAAGTTAAATATCAACTTGGAGCTTTGCCTTTTGAGTCCACTCCAGGACCCTCCTATATTGCTCACTGAGGGATCTGCAGGCTAGCAACAAAATAAGGAGTTCTTATTTTAGGGCTTAGAGGCCAGCTAGCTCATAGAAGGTAAATGATGGATTTGACGCCAAGTTAACTATAATTATGTTGGCATTTTGTACAAAAACCAAGCTTTGCCTTTCTCTATCAGCGGGGATCTAGAAACCAAAGACAAACAGGTAGAAGGATAACCTATAAAATAAATTGGTTTGCAGGGTAAAAAAGCTCTTTTTTGTTGGCTACTTGATTATCTACAGAGCAAACATATAGGAATACTTCAGGGCTTCTCCCAAAAAAGCCCAAATCTTGGAATATTTCTAGGGTTAGTTGAGTCCAGAAATCCTGCCTTACTAGTAATCCTGTTGAGTCAGTTATAGAGCTGATTTCCCTTATCATGATAAGAAGAAATTTTTGAGCTGGGGTTTGGATTGGAACATGTACAGAAGAGAAGTCATATCTCTTAAGAGCCATATTTAGATGTATTAAAACAAACAAACAAAACAAATAAAACAAAACAACAACAAAAAAAGAACACACAAAAACCCACCAAACAAAGACCAAACACAAACTAATAATCCACTGTCAAACCAACCCTTTGTGTGGAGAATGGCAAGTCCTTGCCTTAACAGAACCACCAAGGAGATCTGCAGCTTCATGAAGGTGAGTGCAGTTTTGGTGAGTGCAGCTTTGTCGTGTGAGAGGCTGTGCCTTGACATGCCCTGGACTTTTACTGCTGTGACTGTTGTCTAGGGTAATAAATTGAATATGTCAAACAGTGCTACCAGGCAATTCACTTGTCTCTACACTAAATTTTCAGGACAGTCCTTAACACGTTTTTAATCTGTACCAACAGGAACTTCTCCAAACTATTTTTGGGCATAGAACAACACCTGCAGAAGACCAACAGGCAGTCTGCTTGCCATCACCTGGCTGTCCCTGGGAGAAATCACTGATCCAATGTCAAAGCCAGGGATTGATCTGGGGCACATGACCTTTTTAACACAGATGCAGTATCACTCTACAATTTGGAACTTGTTCTTGCCCTGTGAATAGTTTTCATTTGAGTAAGGACATGTGAGTCAGAAGGGGACTAATGAAGTCTTCTGCTTTCCTTTTGTAAAGAACTGGGATGTTATCCCTGACCAGTATAGGTTAGTGTACCAATGTGTTTAGGGAAAATTGCAGCAGATTAAATGTCAGTATTTCAAGAAATTCTAAATTTTCAGGGAGGCAAATGGGTCACACTCCAAAGGGAGGAGGAGGTTCATCCAAACATGAGCATTCCTTCTCACTGCTGGACAGGACTCACTGGTGGGATGGTACCTGGCAGCAAGAAGTGTCTGGTTACCTTTTAGCAGCTGTAAGAGAAACAGGACTTGAGAGAGAGGGTGAGGTTTCTGAAGAGACACTCTGCCAAAACGTTATCAATTTAACATAAGCAAGACTGCCTGCCACTGTGTAGTGCATAGCCTGAACTTGAACATGGTCAGAACCAAACTGCTGTCCGTGCCCACCTGCCCCACCCTCTTTCCTTTTTTTTAAAACCGGACCTGAGGCTCAGCGTGATACGAGTCAATCGAGTCTTCCACCTGAGCTTATCCAGTCTAGTAATCATCCAGTCTTAAACTTGGTTGTCTGTACTTATCACACTGTTTCTGTCTAAAGCAGTGGAGTGATACAGAATAGATTCATTTCTGATGTCTGGCAACCTCAAGTACTTGGGTGAAGCCAAGGTGCCTCCTGTATCACACAGCAATAATAAAACATAACAGCATTCTTTTACAATCTCCAGAGAGGTTGTTGTAAGTAGCAAGCGTGATAGCCCATAAGTAGGTCTAGATAAAAAACAAAAAACAAAAAAACCAGAAAAAAAAAACAAACAAAAAAACCAACAAAACAACACTAAACAAAAACAACAGAGTAATTCCTTTTTTTCAAGGGCAGGACACAAGCTGATATACACTCAGTTCCTCACTCTTGGAAGGCAATAAACTCAAAGTTGGCAGCTACAAAACCCAGGTTTTCTTTATTTTGCAATTTTAGAGTTCTTGGGCCACAATAAAGTGGCAGTTTTGAGTCTTCTATGTGTTCTTTAGTAACAATAAAACACACCTCTTGCCTCCCATAAGGCTGACACTGGGAATTCCTGAGCTCTCTAGACAAGCCCACATAAAAGATTTTTCTTCCCTTAACAGCTTTGAAGTAATAAAATACACGTTTACTAATAGTCTGTGTGACAACAGAGGACACATGTATCCCAGGCTGCCTTTTATGCAGATTGTGTTCACTGATGGCTGCACAGACTCCATCTGACCTGGGAGCTGGTACCAACACGGATGGACAGTAGTGGCCAGACTCTGAGTTTCCTGCATTTGCCCTTATGGTGTCAGATAGCTCTGTGCTCTAATCAGTAATCAAGTGCTCTTTGACTACCACAGATCATGAATGCCTTCAATAATTAAAGCATATAATAGATAATTTTTTTCTTTCTACTCCTATAAAACAGGTTTTCCCTTTGTTTTGTGACCAGTCTGTCTTGGCCTGTCAGCATGGTTAAAATCCCACTTAGTGTTTAATGTTCTCACTTCGTTAAGCAAAGACTATCATGAAAATCCAATTGCCAAGGGACTGGGGTAAATAAAACCAAAAAGAGATCTGAGAAAACACAGTGCTTGGAATCATTTGTCCACAAGGCTGAATAAAGAGGGCACTGGCATAGTTTAAATTATGGTGCTTGGGGAAACTAAAGACTTTCACCAAGATAAATTGTGTGCTTTATTGCAGCAGTTTAGACTTGCATATAAGGCACATGAAACCCTGTGGCAGGATGGCACATGTTGGTGGTTAAATTTATGTTACATTTCCATATGAGTTATTATTAACAACAACAGCAAGAATATCATAAAATGCCACATCCAAAATGACCTGAATATTTGCATTTTAATTGCATAGACAAGTAAATCAGACTTGGTATGTAATTGAATATATTGTCTATTAGTAACAGTACAGGCAAAACTTTATCTTAATTTCATGCTATTATACCAGATTAAATCTCACAGTCTTTATTTAAATTCTAATTCATCCAATGTTTTCCTAAAATAAATGACCCATGAAAGTTTTTTTATCTTTTTTTCTGTTCAGTGATTTAATTGCTTATTTATTTATTTATTTATTTATTTGAAATTAATAATCTGAAATTTTATTTACTTTACTATTATAATTATATTTTACATTCCTTCCAGCTATGGTAAATCAGAAAAATAAAAATCAATAAATCAGTGTTGACCTATAGAGGCTGAAGAATAAACTATGGACAAGCAGTAAAGGAAAATAGCATCCACATGAGCACTATGTAAAACAGCTTTCCAGTGAGCCTCTTCCCAGAGTATCTTCTTAGCAATTCCCTTATGTTTTCACTCACATATCAATATTTACTTTTAGTAGAAAGATGTATTTTCCCTATGTGAAGTAATGTTTTTAAGGTTTGTCATTAATCTTATAGGGAAGACACTCTCATGAAGCAATTTCTGACATGTCAACATCCCAATCTTTTAAAAGTAGGACACAACCGCTTTTCTGCTTTCTAAGGATCAGCTTTTTTTGCAGAGCCAAGGGCAACCAGTATTGGTTTCTGAATTGAGGAAAAAAAAAAATCATGCAGCAGAGAGTAGCTGTGATGCTACTGGTAATGTAAGATGCCATATCCCTTCAAACACTTAGAAACAATGTGCACTGGCACCTGGAAAGCCAAAGGTGTCCTGGATTGTATCAAAAGCAGTGTGGGTAGCAGGTCAAGGGAGGTGATCCTGCCCATCTCCTCCTCACCTGGAGTCCTGCCTCCTGCTCTGGGGTGACCAACACAAGAAATAAATGGACTAAAAGCAGGTCCAGACAAGCCCGTGAAGATACTCCGAGGGCTGGAGCACCTCTCCTATTCAGAAAGGCTGAGAGAGCCGGCGTGGTTCAGCCTGAAGAAGACAAAGCTCTGGGGAGACCTTGGAGCTGCATCCAGTGCATAAAGGGAGCTTATAAAAAGGAGGGAGAGGGACTTTTTATACAGGCAGATAGTGACAGGACGAGGGGTAGTGTTTTTAACCTGAAAAGGGCAGGTTAAGGTAGGATATAAGAAGAGATTCTTTACTCAGAGGGTAAGGTAGCATTAGAACAGGTTTCCCAGAAAGGTTGTGGATTCCCCACCCCTTGAAAATCCAAGGACTGGATGGGGCTTGGAGCAATGTGATCTAAGTTGCATCCTTCTCCTTGGCAGGGGGTTTGGAATTAGATGACCTTTAGAGTCCGTTCCAACCAAAAGCAGCCTATCTTTCTATGATCTATACATGGAGCAAGGAAGGAATACTGAAACACCTGATAAAACTGGAGTAAATGTCCATTCATGGCTGTATGTGAAGCACTCAGATTTTGCTAATGAGCAATGGATTGAATCATAGAACAACGAAATGATTTAGGGTGGAAGAAACCACTGGAGATTATCTGGTCACACTCTGCTCAAAGTAGTTATTCATGTTATCTGTCTACCTATCCACACATACATAAAAACTTCTTTTGTTCTCTGTATGTTCATTATATGTGCACATAAACACACAGTTACAAAGAGTTTCCATATAAGGTCACAAAGTGAAACAGACTCTCAGAAAATAAATAAATAAATAAATAAATAAATAAATAAATAAATAAATAAATAAATAAATAAATAAATAAATAAATCAATAAATAACAAATCATGACCTTTACCTTTTATGATTAAATATCCAGATTAGGTGGCTTAATTAAGTAGTGCAATTTTGTGTGCACATTGGGAAATACAGAATGGTCTGCAGAGATCATCATTAAGTAAACCTTTCTGCTCTGTCCTTCTAAATGAATGTATAGTTTCTTATATAAAAGATTCATGGAGAGAAAATTGTCAGTTATTTGTGTGGAAGATTTTTGACAATCCCTGTGGCAAAGAGGTTCAGAATGACCAATAAACTGTAGAGGCATGTATTTTAAATACAGTTACAAAGTAATAGAAACACTAATTTGGAAAAACATGAATTTACCGCTATATGTCTTGATATAAGAGCTTCTGGATATTTTTATAGAGAGATTTTGTAATTTTTGCAAGAGTTGTGGTCACAATGCAACAATTACCAGGTGGTACTCTCAGCCCCATATTACTGATTCATTTGAGCTAGATTACTGATTCAGAGCCTCCTGGCTTTGAAATCTGTTCATCCATGAATATTCTTCAGCAGTGGAGGTCAGCAGCCATTCAGAATACAGAGTTTAAATGCAAATTTTAAGTAAAGGCCCTTCCCCCACCATGTCATGCTCTGGTGATCTAATGTAATAGATGCATATCCAGTAATGAAGTTTTCTCCCATGACAGTGAACTATGAAGTTATTCAACAGACTTTGAGAAAATAGAACATCAGCCTTACAAATTAGGGTGGCAGACTTGTACTATGTTTTATCCTGTATAACTCCTGTTGTCTGAGAACATCAGAAGTGAAATTTTATTGCCACTTTTTAAAGTCTAATTCTCTATTCTAAGAAAAGAAAGATTTAAAACAAAAACCAAACCAAACAAAACAAAAAAACCACCCAGAAAACTAAAAAGTGATCAAACAACCCAAAAATTATGCCTACAGAAAAGCAAAGTGAAAGGGTCCATATGCTGCTGCCCTTAGGGATACCAAGTAATCACTAAGTTTGTTAATATTTCCTAATGCATGTCTATTCTTGAATCTAGATTCAAGAATACAATTCTAAATTCAAAGTACTATCTTTGTCCTGTGTGCAGCTCACTGGAGGTGGGAAGGAACACCACTGTCACCTTTTCTAAGGATTCATGCACATCCCTACACACAGTGCAGGTGGTTTGGCCTTGCTGTGCCCAGTCAACCACAGTGTGCTCCCTCCATCCTTTCAGAAGTATCATGTGACCACAGTTCAGCTGTGATTTTCTGAGAAGAGCTTGACATTGTCCAGTGAAAGGGTAATTGGGATGTGAGACTCTCAGAGCTCATGTTGCCTTTCTTTGGGCAGAGTAATTCAAGCCACGGTCGTCCTGTCAGTGTTGATACGAAAAAGCACTTCTAGATCAGGGTTAAAAGCAAGGGCTATATCAGCCTGGATACACATTTCAGTTGTTCACTTTAAGTGCCATACAATTTGCATCCAAACTAGACATACTATTGTGCAGAACAAACTGATTCTTTCTAGCTAACCTTCCATTTATTCTCTGATTCCTTTCTCCTCACTAAATTGCTGATAAGGCATTTTCCCTGTTTTTAAAAACAGATGAGATCAAATACAGAAGAGAGACAGAGGAGAGAAAGTTAAAGATAAGGGAAAATGGTTAAATCCAATCGTATGGCAAGCAATTCTCTCAAGGTACATACACTTCAGGTGTTATCTGTCTCCATTTTACAATGGAGAAGTTGTGACCTGGAAGAGTGGTTAAAAAAGTCATGATAATCCAATAGCAAGACCAGAAAAAGGCAGAGAGGAATTCTCCCTTACCTAGAGAAGCCATTTATTCCAGCAGAAAATCTGAACAGATCTGACATAGCTGCATTTTGCACAAGATATATGCTGGTACAAATAACCGTGCAGCACCAAGTAATAGTGCCTTGGAGCGGCAGGAACTCACATGAGATTTCTTCACTGATAGATGGAAATGCCAGTGGAGTCATAATTACAGCTGTGGAAAGGAATACATTATAATTAGCAAAATTACGTGTGGCCTTCACAGCTCTGCCTGTGTTTCTGGAACTATACATGTTTTTTAAGTGACCACATAGCTTATTATCTTCACACGCATGAGGAATTTCCATCCTCCTTCTCTGTCAACCAGTTTTCCCAATTTATGTCCACATGGACTTTAGGCTTCCTCCTTAATTTATTCAGCAAATTTCACATCTTTTAGACAAGACATATTGGATCTCAGGGCCTGGGATTTGATTGATCCCAATGTAGAGGCAATATGTTATCATGCTGCAGCAATATCTGACAGGCATTTATTATGGATTTTAAAAGGATAAGGGGTCTCACACAAGAGCTACAGAAGTCTGTGAAATCCCTAGGGGTCATATCCAGAGAAGAACTGTAAAACAGAAAAAAGAACCCCATTCTACTATTAAGAAAATAATGATCTGATGCAAAATAGAAAAGACCACATATGGTCTGATCCAAAGCTCACTAAATAGGATGGGAGTCAGATAATTATGAATCTATATTAACAACATAAGGAGGGCAGCAGAGGGATTCAATTATTATGCTTAATTGGTTAGGGAATATAAGAAAGTGCTGTATTACATTTTATCAGGGATAGTATTAAATAAACATTAAGAAAAATATATTCAGATGAGAATCAAGAGGGTAAGGAAAAGAGCATATCTGGTGAATTGGACGACAGTCATTAGTTATTCCTGCAGATTCTAGGAGCCATTAGCCCGAGTGACCTGTTAGCTTTCCATCTCAGATGATTACATTTTGCTTAGTGAAAGTGTTAATGTATTTATCAATTAGTTACGACATTTCTTTTAGTCCTTTTTCTAAGGTGTTGTGTAGTTTTAATCTTTTCTGTAATAATGAGTAAAAAGTAAAGACAAGTGCCTGGTGTATAGAAATAAACAGAAAAATGCCAGATCACCTCTACAGGAACTGAGAATATTTGGAATATTGAAGTTTAGTCTCAATACTGTTTTTTTTTTTATTTAATTTCTATATTCTGAAGAGAAAGCTGCATTTTGGTTACAAGCAAAATTATTACTAGATGAGTGTACTTCTTATGCCACTTGTTCTCCGTAGGTCTTGAGATAATAAGCTTTGAACTGTGACTTAAGTAATACTTTGAGTTACTGAGAAGTTTTCTAACAGTTTGAAATATTCTGTAAACTATATTTAGAGATTTCAAAGCCACCTTAAAGATGCAAGTGTAGCAAACCCATTAATCTCTGGTTAACAAGGGTTTTAGATCTTCTCAGCAGCACTAAGATCTCAGTGTATAGTCAAAACATGTTTTTAAATAAAATGCACGCATTTCATAAACTGAAATGTGCATTAATTACATCACAACCTTGTTTCTCCTCCACATAACTCATTCTCATTGGTCTTCTCTCTACTTGTGCCTGAAATAAGGTGACAAAAGCTTTTTAATCCTGATATTAGAGTGATCTAGATGGTTTAGTACTAGAAAAGATAAGGAGGGCTTACACCCCCACCATGCCAATGTGGTGGGTGAGTGGTATCTCCACCACTAGAGGTAAAACACCCCTAAGTTAGAGCTTGACAGAATCAAATATCACATGGTATCTATCTTCAGTAATAGTATTATCTGGATTTTTACCAACTAGGGGCCAAAATTTGTTTGAAAATCAATAGAAATCTTGGTCCAGTGTTTAGATTTCTGAACATAGTTGTTATCTGAAGCAACTGCTTCTGAATATTTTTTTTAATGTTGAAGTGCTTTACTGATGATGCCCCAGGATACCTTAAAGAACTAAAAGATCTGTTTCCTAAACTTTTCCAAATTAAGCAAAGAATGTTTTGAGTACAAGAAAAATTTAAATATTCTACAGTCAGCCTTGCTGACCTGGTTCTTTCATGTGATAGAGATGTCATTCAGAGAAAGTGCAATATCTTTATAGGTCGACCAAAAGTAGCACATCATGAGCAGTTCCTAAACGTTTACATCAACTTTTTGTAGACTTCTTTCCTCCTCTACAAGTACTTTCCCTGAAAATCAGCAACACCATTCAGTGTCTGAGTTGTAGTTCAAGCCAAAAATCTGTGAGCAGAGCAGAGGCTACAATTATATAAACCTACACTACAGTCACCAGTAAATATGTAAAAAACTCAAAAGAAACACAAAAATAAGTGTTGGGCCACAGGTTTTATTCAGTATCTAATAGAAAAAGTCACACTGGTCAGCTATTGAATTTTATTATTATAAAAAGGCTCATTCACTGCATTAAGCTTTGACTGGTCAGAAACATGAGGAAGACGCTTCTGTGAGGTTAGTGAGATGGTCACCATACTGCTGAATCATTTAATGTCTTCAGTTTTACTTTTCAATTAAGTGAGGTAAAATCCCACAGGACATGAAACAAACACAGCAAAGCACTTCAGTTTTAATAGTATTTGACACCCAGCCCAGTTTGCTGCCCATTCTTCACATCTGGAACACAGCTGGTCCAGAAGGAGAGGCAGGATGGGATATACTTGGTCTGATACAACAGCAGATATCCCATTCAAGTGTCAAAGCCTGCACTGGGACTGCTGTCGGACACGATCTCATTGCAGGTGACAATGGGCAACTCTGCAAGATGGGAGGACAGAGGCTTAGCTAAACTTTTACACAGTGGCTCTCTAATGTTTAGAGAAAAGCCAAGGCCAACTCAGTAATTCTCTGTACACATCACCAGCTCCCTGGGAGCTGGGAGTTTACTTTAGGCTCTGATTTGATTCACAGAAGCTGCTTGAAGCCAATTAGTACAGTGTAATCACAGCAGCAGTGGTAGTGCTCTACCTCCAGCAATGTGTGCTGACAGCTTGCTAAAGGGTTACAGGAAGGAAAGAAACCCTGGTTCAAATTTGGGTCAGCTTCTTACCATCTAGCACTGTGGGCTGTGCTTCTGCAGGGTGCAGTGCTGAGACAAGCATTCGCCTGCTTTTATGTCCCTGTTGCACAGACAAAGGAGATGTTATTAAAAAAAAAAAAAAAAGAAAGAAAAAAACCCCTAAGTTTACTGGAATCTTTTCACAAGGTAAAGCTCATGTGGAGGAATCAGTCCTTCAGGTTGTTAGCTAAGTTTTCATGGCAAGGATCCTTGCAACAGTATCTTCAGCTGGATGGGGCAAGATTCCTCAGCCAAATGCTTTGCTCAGCTCTTAAATCCAGCTGGTCCACGGTCCTGACTGGCTCCTCCAGCATGTGCACAGTCCATCACTATATATAATCCTGTGGCACATACAAAGTTTCTCCCATCTATCTTAGTCATGCAAAAACACTGCCTTATGTGTCCATTCCTGTAGCTGCAGAAACAGGTTCTGTTACAGACTTAAAAGTGTCTCATCTAAGTACACTTTGGTCAAAATTCTGCACAATGAAAGGATTGCATAGGGCTGTTCCTTGCTCTTTGGACTATTGTGAACCAGTTCCATAGTCTCTTGCGACATTTAATGTACTGTACCCTGCTAACTTGTGTGGGAATAACTACAAATCCAATGACACCAAGACTGAAACATCCAAACAAAATGCAGTGACATCATCCCTCCACCAAGCTGAATTATTCTCTGCTCCATCTGTCCTTTTTCTTTCAATATTGACCTTTTGTTAACTGTTCTACTGTGGACCTCATTCCTTCTGCTGTGCAAATCTTCCTCCACCTACATGTGAACTTCCAAGAAGACACTCTGAATATAGCTCTTATACATAAAATTATAATCCTGTTCCAGAGAGCTTCACTTACTCTTTTAGCGCAGTCTGGTAGTTAAAGAAATGCAGTCCCTATAGTCTAGACAGATAATTAACCCTGGTAACCCCAGAAATATATGGTTAGTATTCCCCTGCATGAAGCAAGAATAACTTAATCAGCAGTTCATCCTAGGAAGTGGCTGCCTCATGGTAAAAATGTTAGTTCTTTCCTTTGGTACTTTATAAAAAGTCTCTCTCAAAATAGTTTACAGACTTAAAACATTTCTACACATCCCAAAGGAAAAGAGAAATTAGTAGGTTTAAGTAATGATGAAAAGACATACAGCAATGAGGTTTAAAATAGATGAGCAGTCAGAAATGGAGAGAAGGATGTGAAGAATATTTTTTCCTGATGGTACCTGTGGACCTGTGGAGAGAGAAGCCCACATGGAGCAGGCTTCCTGGTGGGATTTGTAACCCTATGGGGTCCTATTTTGGAGCAGTCCATGCCTGAAGGACTGACCCTGTGGAACACTGATCCACACTGTAGCAGTTCATAAAAAGCTGCAGTTTGTGGGGAGAACTCTGGCTGAAATCCATGGAGAACTGTCTCTCACGGGAGGGACCCCATGATGGAGTGGGGGAAGGACTCCTCTTCCTGAGCAGGGACAGGAACAACCTGTGATGAACTGACCGTGAGCCCCATTGCCCACCTACCTGCACTGCTGAGGGAGAGGACATAGAGCCCAGGAAGGAGGGAGAGGTGGGGGAAGGTGGCTTACGATTTCTTTTATATCTCATTATCCCTTTCTCATTTTGATTGGTAGCAAATTCAGTGAATATCTCCAAGGGGAGTCTGTTTTGCTCATGATGGTAACTCGTTTGTGATCTTTCTCCTTCCTTATCTCAACCTTTTATTATATTTTCTCTCCCTTCCCCACTTGTGTAGGGGAGTGATAGAATGGCTTTGGTGGTTACTTGACAAACCACTGCAATCCCTTAAAAGTGATAAAAATCTTTAACTATACAGGAAGACTGAAAGTTTGCTATATAGCTACTTGAAATCAAGTAGGTGAATGTGCATAAAAATGTTTTAAATGCTTCCCCAGTAAATAAAATCTTCTCCCTGCGTGATATGACTTATTTAAATGGCCTCCATAACTTAGACATTACACATTGTGGAAATAACCATGGATAACCAAAGCACAGATTCCAAATATTGTGCAAATTATCTGTAGAAATAAAGTTCAGAGAACAAGAATGAACCTACAAATCCCTGGTTAGCCAAAGACTCTGATTTTCATTGGAGATATTGGATGTTACATGTCACTACTTAGTTCTGAGTAGCATGTTAGCTATAATTAATGATATAATGCTTATTAATATACCTTTATAAGTATATTTGATGTACTGAGTGCAAATTAAATCAAATATGTAATGAATGTATCTAGGATGTCTTACTATCCATTTACAGATATTCTGACAGCAGGAAAGGAGATTAAACATACAGAACATACTGAGAGAAGGATTATGAGACGTGATACAAACCCTGAACACTTACACCATCCTTTTCTCTCTGCATTAAAATCTGTCCAAATTCTGCACAAGGAATAAGAAGGTGAGGAGCTGTGAAGATAAGCCTAAAACACCCAATTCAGTGTCAGCTTAACTCAGGTAAAATATCGAACATGATGCTTTTTGTCAAAATCATTGAGAAATGCAGGCCCCCTCATGCTGCAGAGAGGAATTTTTACTCTCAGTCAGGTCATAAATCAGCAAATTATTTAGTAAAAAAAGGAAGGGACAGTCATCCTCCTAATCAGCAATTTGGCACAATACTTCCATTTCTCATCTTTCCATTAAATGTTGCCTGTTTTACTTTGTCAATGCTTGCAAAAAGTACTTGGGACTTGGTGACATGTGTCTGCACAAAAAGGTGCAGAATATCCTGATCTATGGTGCAGATCTGCCTGTTATCTAATTTTCTGGGAAGACTATTACCAGCTAGCACCATCAAAAAATTACAAGCCAAGCACTCAGTAGCTGTGATTTTTGACTTACAAGTATGCTTTTTAACTTAAAAGGCCCTTTTACCTGGTGTTATTTAGGTGTCAGTCTGGCACAGGTTGGTGCTCTTCTCTGTATAAGGCTGAGAAAATTCTATCTGAAGCTGAGATCTTTTCCTCAGTCTTTGATTTTACAAATTTCATAGTATATAGAACATATTTAAAAGACCTTAATTTTATTAGCTGAAATTTGATCAACAGTATTAAATATTACTGTAATTCAATATTGCTTGATTTTCACGCTTAGGATACAAACGTCCTAAGACATACATCCTTAGGGTTAATGATGCAAGTGATTTGTTTTGAGATCCATACAAGATTGCTAAATGCATGGGAATTCCTGGGACCAAATGACTTTTCTGAACAGGTTTATGATCTGTTGCCACTTAGGAATTTTTCCTATCACAAAGTCATTCTGCCAGTGCTGCCCACTGCTCATCTAGGACACCTTCAAGGAAAGCTCCAAAAGCCCCTCAGAAAAGGGGATTACTGACTCATTATGAAATTTTTTTCAGTCCATTATTGTCAGACATTTAGAATCAAACCAGTAATGCTTACCTTAAAAATCTAGCCTAAAATCCTGGATTTTACAGTAACCAGGAACAGACATTCCAGGGAAGGGTGATGAGAATCACAAAACCTGTGTCTCCTGGTAAATTCCAGGAGTCTGCTCTGCAGAGGTTTTCTGACCCTGTGTTTTTACCTGTTGATTTTTTTGTTTAAGAGAACTTTTCTTCATTAATTGGACTAATTGCAGTAGAAGCTATGCAGTGTCCCACAAAATCAGAATAAAAATGAAGTTTTCAGCTTGTCTCAGTATACTAAGCAGTAGCTCCAACTCCAAAAAACTACATTATAATCACAAAGAATTGCAAAAAACTGCTACAAGGAAAATGCTTTCAGGAATGGCAAAAGATGCAGATTTGCTGCTATCAGGTGTATTTTCTCCCCCTTATTTTTTATAGGCTCTGGCATCATGTATCACCATACCAGTTAATTAATAGACATCACTTCCCTTTGCAAAGTAAGGGAAAATATTGTGCATCATGCAAGGTACAATCCAACGTCTGGTTTTGGATGACAGAAAAAAAGTGGGAGCAACAGAGACATCACAAGAATTCCTATATCATATTATTATTTTTGTTGGTTTATGTTGGTAGAAATCCATTTTAATAGAAATTTCATTTGTTTGCTCTTTTCCTGAGGTTGAAAATGTACAAGAAAAAATATTTTTAGGTTGACTTACCACAACACAAATATTTTTTTGAAGAATTTCCAGAACTTGCATGCCACTTTCATGACCTCAGAACAGGTTTGCTCTGAAATAGTTGCCAGCATGGATCAAATGCTCTGTTATCTCTGCTCTAGTGTTTTTAATTTTGTTTTAATTCAGTATCTTCTCTTTGCATTAATTATGATTTCTGACAATTATAATACAATTTAAATACAACAGAAAAGATCAGACACTTGTACAACCATACTGGGAGAACCCAAGTGAGAAAAAAAGGTATTATTTAAACGGAGAAAACATGACTGATATTACAGCTAAAAATTAGAAGAAAAAAAAATTATATTGTCTCTTCTAAGATAACAAACACAGGAAACAGTCTTTCCTACACTTTTGACCTGATTGGGGTTTTTTATTTGGTTGGTTTGGTTTATTTTTGGAGGGCAGGTGTTGTTATTTCTTGAACTTTTTAACTGTAGGAGTTCGATCTCGATAGGAAAATAACATTTTGCTATGCTCATGCTGATGTCTAAATGTAAGTTGGATGTCTAATCTGCCCCCACAGTCAGAGACCTGTTGCAATGTAATTCTTATTGCCACTAGTCCTATGGACAGAGATAAGTCCCTGATTTGAGGTGATTTGCACCTCCCTACCTGAGTTCTGCTGCATGCAGTAACTTGGTATCCATTGATTCAAGCAGTACTTTAGAACCCAGTTGAATCCAGGCACTAATTAAACTGTCTTAATCTGAAGCTGAATCCCACTACTGGAGCTCAATTGGAGCTCTATTGGAGCTCAATTTATTTTTCTAAATCCTGGAATCGTAGAATTGCTGAGGTTGGCAAAGGCCTTTAAGGTCATGGTTTTAAATTGAAAGAGAGTACGTTTAGATTACATATTGGAAAGAAACCCTTGTCTGTGAGGGTGGGGAGGCCCTGGCACAGGTTGCCGACAGAAGCTGTGGCTACCCCATCCCTGGAAGTGTCCAAGGCCAGGTCGGACATGGATTGGAGCAACCTGATCTAGTGGAAGGTGTCCCTGCCCATGGCCAGGAGGTGGGATGAGATGAAATTTAATGTCTCTTCCTTTTCTGTGTAATTGGTTTCTATGATTCTGTGTCTTGATTATATGATCATTCAGTCCAAGCATCAATCCAGCACCACCACCAAATGCCAAGTCCTTTGAGGTGCCTCAACTCACCTTTGCCTCCTGAACAGCTGAGCAGCTGAAGAGACATGAGTCCTGTGCCAAATCTGAAAGTCTGCTGTGGGCATCTCAAACACCCTGTGTATCTCAAAAACCACTGGATGTATAGCCAGCTGTTCTGACCCCTTACTATCCCTATATCAACACTGAGAGCACCCTGGAGGAGGCAGTTCATACGTTGCTCCAGGATAGGATGTCATAGCATATGAGAGCAGTGGGAAATGCAGGGTCTCTAATGCCAGAACAGGTTTATCTCGGAAGAATTGTTCACGGCTTCACTTTCTAAGGTCACCATGCCTCCCCCTATTCCTTTATCATTAAAAGAACACGACAGAAAAAGGTGTTGAAAAAGTCTAGGAAGAGGTGATAAAGAAAGCACATGCTGCTTACTTGGAAGGGTGTCCACGTAGATCTTCCAAAGACTGGAGCATGAAAAGGTCATACAATTTACATGACGACTCCATTTGCGTTATCTCTAGGGTGTCAGGCCAGGCTGTAAATAAGCTAAACAATACAACTTCCCAGGCTTTGCAAAAAGAAAAAAAAAAAAAAAAGAAAAAGCCCTTCCATATCTATTTTTATGGTTTCTATTCCACTGCTTTCCTCCCCACCCCTTCCCAGGGATTATTCTACCTAGTAAATTTCATGTAGTCATAGCGATGCTTGCAATTTAAAAATTTAACAGATTTGAGCCACAGCTGCACTATCCTGGCAAGCCAGACCAGCTTTGGGTAACAAGATTTATTTTCCTTGTGTGCTGCCAAGTCAACCTGAAGACAATGTTAATAGAAAAGGTCACAGACTGATAAGCTGACATGTCTCTAATTCTCCAGGACAAATCCGTGGATGGTGAATTGAAATGCTACTCCGCAGCTCCTCAGGGGCAGAGGCATTAAAGTTAAATGTTACAGATGTGAAGGAATGGCAGCAAGCATGTTTGGTTTGCAAAAGAGCTTGTGGCTGTGGTGGTAGAATTGCAGGAGACACCACCAGAATTTATTTTCTGGGCTAAAGGATATTTTAAGGACATACTACAACCATCTCAATACAGTGCAGATCAATCTACCAGGGTGAAACTGTGGTGGGTAAGAAAGCCTGTTCACAGGCAGAACAGATCATTTTAAGAGAAGGGTCTAATTTCTCTGTGTTAACATAGGCTTTGTGCACAGGAAAAGGGAATGAAAATAAATAAATAAATAAAAAGAAATCTATTCCTCTTTCTCTCAGGATAGTTGTTTAAGGCTTCAGACCTTCCATCTGGAGAAAGGTTGTTTTTCTAATGTCCCAAAATTAACTTATTTGATTGAAAAGTCTCCTTTTGCTTTCAGTGGCGGCATTTAAACTAGGAAATTGAACTCTGACAAGGAAGTGCCCAGGACCAGAATGCAGTTATCTCTGTTTTTAAATGTTTGGAAAAGCCCTCGGTGCAACCCACACTCTTCTAAACAATTTGTGACACAGTTTGCAACTCAGGATAAGCCAGTGTCTGTTCTAAGCAAACATTTTTGATAGGACAAAGGGGAATAGTTTTAAACTGAAAGAAACTAGATTTAGATTGGTTATTATGAAAAAAATCTTCCCTGTGAGGATGGTGAGGCCCTGGCACAGGTTGCCCACAGAAGCTGTGACTACACCATCCCTGGAAGTGTTCAAAGCCAGGTTGGATGGGGCTTAAAGTAACCTGGGATTGTGGAAGCTGTCCTTGCCCATGGCAGGGGGAGTTGTAATTAGAGGGTCTTTAAGGTCTGTTCCAACTTGAATCATTCTGTAATTCTGTGATTTTAGACTTGTTTGGAGAGTAAAGGAGATTGTACAATGGGAGTAGATGGTTTTATTCCAGCTGGTCTTACCAAGAGGACAATCTTGTGTTGGTTTAACTTATTAGTACAGACACAGAAAGTGGAGTATGGAGCATCACTCTTTCTTCAGATTGTTCATCTCCAAAGACTTTTCAGATGAAGTTTTCAGAAACAGCTGAAGAAGCAACAGTCTTTCTTTAGGTTGATGGAAAATGAAGGAAAAATCAGGTTTTTCTTCTCATTCCATGGAGAGGAAAAAGAATCTGTTACATTCACCACTTTGGTTTTGGCTTCTGTTTCAGGTGAAAACTTGGTGGCTCAAATGCAGTATATCCTTGGACAACATTAAAATTCAACATGAGCAAGAACAGCCCTTTTTCGTCCATTGATTGAACAGGATAAAGAAATGTGAGATATTACTACCAGAATGGCATGACTAATTCATATGAATATGGAGGCTGCTAATGATACTTTTTCTACTGTGACTCAGGGGGGACTAACAAGATGAATTTGTCTTCTTTATTTTTTTTTCCTCCACTTCCCTTTTTCCCCTGCTCTCAGTTTGAAAGACTGACACAGCGTAAGCAGAGGATAATGAAAAGGCTCTGCATTAATTATTTCTGTTGTTTCATGCTAAGGCATCCTAGCAAAGATCAAGGTCCCACTGTGCTCCACGCTGTATGAACACATTGTAAGGAACAGACACAGTTATGAACAATTTGCAGTAATAGAATGCCCATGTGAAAAGAGAAATACATGCTAATATCTCATTTCCAGTATGAGCTTTCAGGGGGATAGTATATCATGTTATATTTCTGGATATTTTGGGAATTTGCACTCATCTTTATTAATATCAGCAGATTGTTCAAACATTTGAGGGCAACTGATACCATAACACCTCCGACCCTTCATGAATTAAGCTTGGCACTTTGATTCATGAGAATATTCATTGCTGTCTATTTGCTTTCTGGTTCTCCTTGATCACTGCAGTAGCTGTTTACAATTTCCTTCTGCATGGGACTTTCTAGGGGTGGGCAAGAGGTGTGTCACTTGGCTCTGAAATAGGGATGTTTCAGACAGAATTGTTTCTCTTCATCACAAGCCTGTTAAAACAGATTAACTAAGCAGGAGAGCTTAATTTATGGAAGCAACTCATACCACATTCATCTCAGCTGGATGGTACGGCCTGTGCTGCTGCCACACTTATGCAAAATATTCAGAATTTAACAAGCATTAGATAAAAGCAAACAAACAAATAAACAAATGCAAAAACCAAAATAAAGGGAGCAAAACTACCTAAAATGAATGATTCACCCAAAACAAGTGAAAGAGCTATCCAGCTTTATATTACTGGTTTTTCACATTATTTATTTTCTCACCATCTCTTGGGTGTCTATTTTCTGTTTTCCATGCAGCTTGATAGTTGCTATCTAGCCAAAGGCTTCTTTAAAATCTGAGAAATAGTCATGCTGTGGAAAATAGTGTTCTGATATTTACAGTGAAAACATCAAAGCCCAAACAAGAAAATGCAAGAAAACCCCACCCCTACAGTCTAGCAGATATTTCAGAAGACATTTTATAACCATCCATCTACATTATAAGGTATTCAAATTAAATTTTGTTTGGAAGTAAACATACAGAGTACACAAATGAAACTACTATCAATTTACAGGAGAGTATCATACCAAAATCTCATCCTGAGTGTTCAGTTGTAAGAAAAAATAAAAATAATTTAATACTTTAATAGATAGATCCTTTTATAGTTACTTTTTCTGCATGTTTACAACTGATATGTGGTAGTTGTTGAACAGAATAGTCAGACTTTTCAAACCTAGAATCAAAGAATCATAGAATGTCCTGGGTTGGAAAGGACCTTAAAGGTCATCTCATTCCAACCCCCCTGCCATGGGCAGGGACACCTTCCACTCTCCCAGGTTGCTCAGAGCTCCATCTAACCTGACCTTGAACACTTCCAGGGATGGACCAGCCACATCTTCTCTGGGCAACCTGTGCCAAGGCCTCAACACTTTCACAGTCAGGATTTTTTTCCTAATATCTAATCTTAACCTACTGTCTTTAAGTTTGAAGCTACTACCCCTCATCCTGTCACTCCAGGCCTTTGTAAATAGTCCCTTCTTCATCTTTCTTGTAGGTTCCCTGCAGCAGTGGAAGGCTGCAATTGGATCACCCCAAAACCTTCTTTTTCTGGGCTGAACAATGCCAATTCTCCCACCCTTTCCTCGTAGCAGAGCTGCTCCATCCCTCTGATCTTCTTAGTGCCTCCTCTGGACTCATTCCAACAGCTCCATGTTCTTCCTGTGCTGGGGACCCCAGTGTTGTGGGCAGCTGTCATCTCAGAACAACGGGGCAGAATTTCTTCCCTCGGCCTGCTGGTCACACTACTTTTTCAGCAACAGCAATAATAATAATCACGCTGCCTGTGATTCTTTGATTTTCAAATGAGAGAGAAATTGCAAATCATAGTGTACTTATCAGCCCATTACCTCTTATGAACCACAGGACTTTTGCCAGGGTCTTGAATGGACACACATGAGTACAGCATCATGATGTCCTACACGAAATATTTTAAGGTACCTTTTTCTTCAAGGTATGTCTATATGCAGCCAGTGAAAAACTGACTACTAAAGTTCTATTTTCTTTGTTTCCTACTTTATGTCTATAACCATTAGAAAAGGCAAAACCTTGTTGTGGGCAGTTACTGCTTTAATTTAAAAACTAATAATTAAATGATGTGATCACCAGCTGAAGCTATGACTCATCTTCAACTGCTGCACTTGTGCTTGTAATTTCCTGAACTCATTTATTAATTACACTTGCCAGGTTTTATCAAGAGGGCATTCACTTTTACTTTATATCTAGAAAAAAAGGAAGAATTTCAATGTGTTAGGAAAGTTTTAATTTAGTATACATCAGTGCATATGTGAGACAGACCAGAGTTCCAGAGTTTGGACTTCTCTGAAATGTTGACATAATTGCAGTCTACTGTACTTTTAAACTGTCAAGAATAAAAATCATTTGTACTCTTTATCCCCACAGCACAGACAGTAAAACATATCTCTAAGGCAAAACTCTGTAAATAGCTGACTTGACTGATCTATATTCATTCTCCTGCATGCTTTACAGCTGAATTCTGTGCTAGCTTGCTAATTTACAGCTTAATTCTACGCAAGAAGTGTAGACCACCGCTGTGAGAAAGAGCTAAAAAAATCTTGAACACAGTGTAAGCATTATTAACAGTTTGCATTCACGTCTTAGGTTCGTATATAAGTGAAATGGCACACACAAGCACAAAACCAAGTCATGGGCTATACAGAATGAAAATATACGTCCACTGAGTGGCAAAGGGTATTTGCAATCAACTTTCAGGCATTCTCTGTCTTTTTCAGCCTCTTTCTCTAAACTAATTGACATTACTGTGTGCCACACTTTCTTACGGAATGCAAATTGCTTTCTGTTTACATTTGTCAAAATCATAGAGAGTTCCTCTAGGACTGACCACTTTCTCCTTGCTCTTTAATATTTTAATTAGTAAAAATATTTAAAATATTTAAAATTAAATTAGTTACAAAATTAAACTTCTTTAATTTTTAAATGAAAATTTTTTAAATTGTCAGTTAGTAGCAAACAGAAAGAAAAGTGGTTGAGTAGCAGTGAACAGAAAGGATGCAGCATTCCTGCAGATAAAGCCTCAAAAAGTTGCAGTTTTGAGGTAAAATATGCAGTTACACACTTGAAAAGAAAATTGTGAGTGACATTTAGTGTTTGGAAGATTTTTGCTATCGACTCTAAGGACCCCTTAGTATTGTACTGAGTCATCTGATAAGGAGCTAAAGAATGTCATTTAGGGCTTTATCATTAGATTATAGAGTGTTATGAAACAAATAAAGATATGCCATTCCATCTGTGTTTAGTGCTGGTACTTGGTTTGCAGTAGATTACAATGTTCCATTAGAACAATTATTCACCAACATCTGAGATATTCTTCTTTTAATTACAGAATCAGAGAATAACAGAATATGCGGAGTTGGAAGGGAACCACAACGATCATCGAGTCCAACTCTTAGCCCATCATAGGACCATTCCAAGAGGCACGCCATGTGCCTGAGAGTATCATCCAAACACTCCTTGGGCTCTGTCAGCCCTGGTGCTGTGACCACTGCCCTGGGGACCCTGTTCAGTGCCCACCCACCTTTTCCTAATACTGAACCTGACACAGCTTCAGGCCATTCCCTCAGGTTCTATCACTGGTCACACAGAGCAGAAATCAGTGTCTGCCCCTCCTCTTCCACTCCCAAGGAAGCTGTAACTGCAATGAAGTCTCCCCTCAGTCTCCTCCTCTCCAGCTGAACACACCGAGTGCCCTCATCCTCTCCTCACACGGCTTCAAATCAAGGCCCTTCACCATCTCCATCGCCCTCCTTTGGACACTCTCTAATGCTCAATATCTTCCTTGTATCACGGTGCCTAAAACTGCCCTAATACTCCAGGTGAGGACACTCCAGGTCAGAGTAGAGCAGGACAATCCCCTCCCTGGCCTGGCCGGCCATGCTGTGCCTGATGCCCCCAGGACAGGGTTGTCCCTCCTGGCTACCAGGGCACTGCTGACTCATGGCCAACTGATCACTGATTGGGACTTCCAGGTCCCTTTCCTGGCATTGTTTTGCAGCATCTCATTCCCTATTCTGTCCGATCATCCAAAGCTGCCCCATCCCATGTGCAGAATCCGGCACTTTCCCTCACTGAACTTCCCATGGTTGGTGATTGCCCAGCCCTCTCATTTGTCGAGGTCTCTCTGCAGGGCTGCCCTTGCCTTCAAGGGAGTTAACAGCTCTTTTAAGTTTTGTGTTACCTGCAAACAGGCTCAGTATCCCTTCCAGTCCTGGTCTACTTAATATCAGAATGAAAGAAGGTCTAATGTGAATGGAAGAATCTGACCCTTCTGCTTTTTGAGAAACACCTGACATTTTAATGATCTGAGATGGAGATTGTGTGCTGTATCAGCAGTGCAAAAAAATCCTAGCATAAGTTTTACACACTGTCCTTATTTATATCTGCTGATGGAGTTTATGAGCTTGGTAAACCATGGCTCTCTGGCAGCATCCCTGGCCCACAGCTTTCCCTATTCCCTCTTAGCTCTCGAGCACCTGTACAGGCTGTTTAGGGCTTGAACACCTTCACTGATACATTAATATACCTCCTTCTATCTCTGTTGTGTTCCTTCTTGGGCTTACTCCACGGACCTTATCCCTTTGCCATTTTTTAAAACAATTATATACCTCAGAATTACATTGGTGGTTTTAAGCATAGGCTATTCCTTAAGGTGCATCTTATAGTAATCGTTGGTTGGAAAATGTAACTCCCACTTAGAGAGACCAATGAAGGCTATACTTATCTGAAGGAAGGGGGAAAACTTAGGGTCCTTTTTACCATGGGGTCTTTGGTTTTCCTCTATTTTCCTAGCATGTCCATTCTCAGTGAGAGGAATCAATACACACAGAATGTGCACAAGAATAGATTCATGCAGACATGAAATGGGGAGGGGCTATCTATGGTTGATTTTATTCCCACTCATTTTCAGCTACAAAAAAATTGCGGAAAAAGGAAAGATCAAGTTGGAGTTTAGATGGAGCTCTATAAGTATGAATCTGTTAGTCAGCTAAATATCCAGAATATCTGGAAACAGTCTAACAACTGTTATCAGAAGAAATAAAATATAATTGTTTCCTGTGTTCTATCCCTTTTTCCATTTCTAACTTGATAGTGATACTGAGGGTGGACACTGCTGGATGTAAGATCTGTAGGAGATTTAGGCTTACAAATCCTGTTGCTGTTGGAATCCCTAGACTGAGCTGGGGAATCACCTCCCAAATGCTCGAGACTTGCTACGGCATTCCTGATAGGGACCTCTGTAAAAAATGGCAAAATAAAAATTCTTCTGAAATTTAAGCTTAATTTGTGCTTCTTCAACAGAAATGCACGACAATGTTGTGTCCTTCATATTCCTCCCAAAACATACATATGCTAATTATTAGGTGCATAAATGATGCCAGATGAATACATACTGAGATTTCCACTGGTTTCCTTATATGTCTGCAAACAGCTGCCTTTCTAGGTTGCAGTGAGTCTCACAAGATGCCAGCTTAGAAATGGAAGCCATGAAGCTTTGCAAAGCCTGAGGCACCAGTTTCTCTTTAATCTCATTCTTATGATGTGGTCACGAACTCTGGAAGTGACCCCCAGTGGCCTGGGGCTATCATCCAGACAAGTGAGGGATACCTGTACTCTGGTTTAACCAACCCTATTTCCTCAAGAATGATGGTGTGTCTGAAAGCCGAGAACAAATTATGTCTCATTTGTTCTGCCAGATCATGCTGGCAACCACCTCTCATAGCCCCTCTGCCTCTGTAAGCTGTATATATGTCAACTGAGACCCATAGGCACTGAATAAAGTTTTAAATGTATATATTATAAATATGGATATATATAAAGATATAAATGTGTATATGGATACATACATACAGAGAAAAAGCTAGATCTCATTTCTGTGCCTCGTACGACAGACAAAGCCATCAAAGAGCTGAGCGCCTGTAGCTGTTGCATGGAGAGACTAATTTAACACTAATGAGAGATGAGGATATCAGGAAGCATCTTGGCACAGCCACTGCTGGAAACCATCTCTACACCCTTTCAAGCTTTTCTCATTGACAGGCTGACGAGGTTTGCTTGTGGGATTCAACATGAGCTCCCTGATTGAATGGTTTCAGTGGATGGTGATAAATCACGTGTATCTCAAGCCTGGAAAATAGGTGTCTGAGCAACTCTCCTCAAGCTCCTGTTGGCACACAGGGGAGACATTCAGGATGTGCTTGGATGTGAACAGATTTTCATGGGAATGTCCTTAACAGTAGGCAGTAATGTCCACTAATGGTTTGCAGGCAACATTTTATTATAAATGGCAAATCATTATCGCCTCCTTTGGTATTCGATGTAATAACATTTATCATGTTGAGTTATTTTGGTATTCATGGGGATGTCAGATGCAATTCCATAGGAACTACTACTAGAATGAATGCCCACTAAATTACAATGGAATTAATATAAAATTAGATATTACGGTAACATTATTATCAAAAGAGGTCGTTGTGATTGATGTGCTGTTCAAATGAGGATACCAAAAGGAATTACAGTCAGACCTGATTAATCCAAATCAGTTTGCAGACTCCATTTTTATGGAGATTACGACACATTTTCAAACTGATAAATCAGCCATAAGTACAGTAAAGAGATGCAGACTACTTTTCCGAAGAGCTTCACTTCTGTATATTGTGAAATGAGATAGTTAAGAAGCCAAATTACTCCTAACATTGAATCATTTAGTGGAAAATAATAGTGATTTTATCCTTGATTTGGATTATGCAGATAATTTTGTGGCTTTTGGCTTCTCAGTGGAGGAGAAAACATTGTTATTCTGTTGTTTTTTTTGGAATAAACACAGTTTGCCTGCTTTCCTATGATCTGTGGCCCAGAAAGCCTCCTCTAGTCCTGTGTTACTAATTCTTCTTCCTACAAAATTATGAAAGATAAGATCTTCTGTTTTGTTCTACAAAGAGACCCTGGACAAGGGCATGAGCCATCAGTACATTGTCAGAAAACAGGGATTGGCAGGTTTGGCTTAGACCCTCAAAGTTATTCACACTTTTAAATCCAATTTCACTTTCCTGGAGAGGATGGGACCTCACCATTTTACATCTGTTTGCTTGGACTCACCTCTTTGCTTCTCACATGTCACAGCTGTCAACCTGATTTTTGTTTACTGGGTGCCAATGGCACAACACCCTCTGACTGTGTCCAGCCCCTGGATGAAAGAAACTCTTCATCTCTGAATAAAACCAGTGTTTTTCACTAATGGAAACAGCACGCTTCTTGCCAGATACACTTGTCCCATGGTTGTCATCAAAAGGCACTTGTCAGCAAACAGTGGATTAGGGCCAGGCAAACTGATACAAAAATTAGAATTATTGCTCTACAGGTTGATCTGAACATTTTCCACAGTAAAAACATGGAATAATTCCCCTGAATAGGAACCTTTTAAAATTTTTGGCATGCATCATTCCCTGCCTCCGCTAATTTGCATTGTGAATTTTTTTTTTAAAATCACCTGAAGACTTTAGGTCGTTTCTTTATCTACATTTTCTTTTCACAGAAAGGTATTAAATACAATTAGAAGAGAAAAATACTTCTATTTCAGCATCTGAAATTATGAGTCATATCTCTATCTGAAAACAAGAATAAATAGTTGTTCCATGAAGAGCCTGTGTATAAATAAAAGCTGCAAAAAGGAGGGGGGGGCGGGAAAAAAGGGATTTAACCACAGCTTTTTTTGCAGACAAATGGCTCCTTTGAGCAAAGATTTGTGGCATGGAGATGAAAGAAAATGCATATACTGCAAAATATACAGATGGTAGAAGTCATTTTTAAGCTCCAATTACACCAGGTGTTTTATACTTTGATTATCTTTATCTGTCCAGCCTCTGAATTAGGGGTTAATTACTGAGAGTAAATAGGCACTTTTAGACAAAGTGCCCTATCATTGCTTTTTCAGCTGATCAGCACTGTAGCAGAGAAAAATTACGTGGCTCAGGTTGGAAAAGTCTGCAATATTCCCTGGGTTTTGTTAGCAATTCAATTGCCTTATGAAACTGCATGTCTGAAGCTGAGACAGTGAGGAAATTCAGTTCTTGTTCCATGTGGCTAAAGACCATTTCCAAGACAAACAACTGCACAAAGGTTTGGAATTCCTTAATAGGCAGGAGCAAACCTCAGCACTTCATAGTCTAAATGTTCACAGCTAAGCAGGTGATAATCCTTCCTTCTCTTTTGGGGAAAACCAGAAAAACAAAACAGTGCATCCCTTCATCAAAAAATGATTAAAGAATGAATTTTTTTCCTCTCAGTAATGCCAACTGTGAGTCTTTGTTTTGCCATGTTTTATAACAGATACATATAAATATCCAAGAGGCATGCCTGAAGCTGGCAGACACTGCATAGGACCTTGCACTTGTAAAGAACCCTGACATCCTTCTCTACACCCGTGGTCTTTATTGGGGACTTCGTGACAATTCATTAGGATGCGTGAAGAAAGTATTTTTGAACTTAATAAGCAAAATAAAATAAATATTATAAGGGTAAATTATGCATTTAACTTACATACATATTAATTTAAGTGTTTGAACACTGGACTTTATTCTCACACCTTATTTTGGGGTGGCTAACTATAAAACCCTGACAAATTCTTCAATATATTGTCTGTAGCAGCACCACAGTCACCTCTGTTTTGTGAGATGTTATTAGCAAATACATAGCACCCTTTCCTTCACAAGAAAATCTTACTTGTGTGAATTTTATGTGTGCAAAATCTGTAGGGTCCTGTTGAAAGACATCTTTAAATGCTTGGGATCTGATTTTCATTAAGCATAATTTATAACTTTTGTGGTAAACCAAAAATCTTTGCTATATCATTATGAAATGTCTGTAAGAACCTTAATATAAATGAGAATATGGAACTGGAATCATATATTGAATTATGAAACCAGAAAGGGTAATAAAAGTATTAAATATCTATGGTGGATTTTTTTTTTTGTTAATTCAAAAATGTTATAGTTCACTGTATATCTATAATACTTTTCACACAGGCTAGCTGTTTTTCTCTAAGTAGAAACATTATCTCAGATAGTTTCATGTATAATTTGCTGTATATTTTATTTATAATAAAGTAAAGTTTCAATAAAGAAGAATGATATTAATTTTGTAAGTGTATATTTGAAGAGTGTTATAAAAGAGATAAAAAGTTCTATTAAATACAGAAAGATTTAATTTGCTTCTCAATTCTACACTATAAATGAACTAACTTTTGTTTGTTTTTATTAGGAAAGTCTGTTATATTTCTACAGAAACCTATTAGTTTTGGTCCCACTAAATTAAGTAGCAATTTTCACAAAAGGTTTTTAGATAATGTTCAATTATATAAAGAGTTATGCAAGAGACAAATGAGATATAATTGGGTTGAAAACTGTATTCCTCGATTCAATAATTTTCTAGTTGGAATTTAAGATCCTATTTCAAGTCCAGGAAATAAAATCCCATCCTACCAAAAAAAAAAAAAATTAACAGAATGAATGCTACCACTCCCCAGGACTGTATAAGACCAAGGATGCCTTATTTTTTTGAGCAATTTATCTTTACGCTCTTTGATCACCTCTGTGGATCATAGCAGGGGTCGGAGCTTATTTATAGGCATTTATTTTGTAGGAATAGCAAAAGGGAAAGCATTATTCTGTGCCCTCCAATTTATGCAAATTCCTGTCTCACAGCAGATGGGATGAATGCACCAAAAGTTTGTCAATAAAACGAAAGGAGAAAGATAAAGATTCTTGTAGGTCGTGCTTTTGTATTTATCAGCAGAGCAGAAGTTCATTCTTATTTACAACAAATCCTCTGTATAGAAGAGATTGAAAAAAAAAAGCTTCTGAACTTTTCTGCCAATTCAACAGGATCCATAACACAAGGAGCAAAGACAAAAAAAGGATTGTCATTTTCCAGGCTAGCATTTACTGGTCAGGTGAAATAGAATTGAAAGAAAATAAAGAAAATTTCTTTCTGCATGTAAGAAAGAAAACACTACCTTGATTTGCTCTCATATTATACATACATACATATATATATATATAAAATATACAAAAGCAAATTAATAATTTAAATTATTTTATAATAACTAATGTCTCACACCATGAACCGTATGTGGGGTTAGAGAAGTCACTAATGTCTTTAAATCAACATCGAGGCTTTGCCTTTACAATACCATGAACCAGCAAAGGGTTCTTGGAGACAAAAAGTGCCAATAAGGGATGTTTCTACAGATAAATAGCAAGGAGAACTCTTTGTCCTTTTTTCCAAGGGATTTTCCAGAAGGTACTAAGAGCATGGGCTTGTGCATGGAGAAAACACCCCTGATGTACCTAAAAGATACCTAGGAATGAAAGAAGGTTCTCATTTAATTTATTTTATTAAAAAAAAATATTTTATTTTATTTATCTTTCTTGGAACTCCAGGATGATCCCTGTATTCTGGATCTCTGTGGGCCAAGCTATAACATTGCATTGATGTTACACACGGCTGGATGGAGATGAGTGGAAGAAATACAAGTAGGTCCAAGTCAACAAAGACTGGAAACAGGCTTTTTCCCTTTTATTCACTTTTGGCCTTGAACTTTGTCATCCAATTCTATGAAATGCAAGGGATCTGAATTATATTTAATGAAGCAAGAAAGAAGATTTTTCGATACATTTTAATGTGTTCTCTGCTTTCCCTAGCATAGGTAGGTTGTACTTTGCTGCTTGCTTGGCAAACACGACTGTTTAACCCTATAGAAATATCTGAGTTGGGTTTTTTGTGTTTTATTTTTTCTGCTGAATTTTTTTTTGTTTCCTTCTTTTTAATGAACACATATTTCAGTTAAGTCCTACATCTTTCATCTTCGATAGAAGAGACAACTTCTTTACCTCATTTTTCTTCCAAAAAGTTAAAAAAAAGAAGAAAAAAACTCACACTTTTGCTGCTGTTTCTGGAAATGTTTAATGAAACTATCTCTTCTACATGAACTGCTTTTTATTACATTTCCACAGAAAGTTAGTTGTAAAAAAAAGAAAAAGATTTTGATATTGCCTTTTATTTAATGGAGAGTTGAAAGTCTCTTAAGTACTTGGATATTTATGTTTTGAGCTAAGCACAATAAATTGAAATGAAAAAGCCTCATAATTTTTCATGTAAAAAATATTATTTGGGGGGCTTTTTTCCTTGTGCTTAATCCACCTCTAATTACCAGCCTGTTGCCATGTGCAACATGGAGAGCAGAATTGCAAGTCCTTGGTGATTTACTTAGAATAAGTTAGAAATAAGACTGTCACAATAAACAGACACTGTTGCACATCAACAGCTCAGAGCAAACCAATGATTTACCTTTTCACAGCATAATAGATGTGTCTGAAAAAGCTTGCATGAAATTGACTTCACTCCTTCTTTACTATAACCACTTATTTGGACAAACCCCACCAGTTTTACCAGTTAAGTGTCCCTGTAGTGTGCTGGCAGAGAGAAGAGAACCCAGGTCTCACTGTCTGCAATATAGCTGCTTTCAAAAATTAAACAGAACTTCTCAGAATGTCTTAATTCTGCCTCGTAACATCCATCTGATCCCTTTCCACGTTTCAGAAAAGCTATAGGAAAGAAACAAGCTCCCTGTTGCTGTTGGCTTTAAAAAAGGATGCACCCCAGGTGGTGAGCAAGGCAAACCATTGAGGACAGGGAGAGAATATGAGACCTTGAACAGTACAAGCCCATAATTTATAAATTAATATGTCTATATCTACTGGAGATGTAAGCTCAGAAATTTTTTTTTCTGATGAAACCTGTGATTAAAAAATTTTGGGGACCATGACCAATCCAAATTGTTCTATGATTCCAAGACTCTATTTTTTTCTAGGGATATTAATGTAAATTTTAAGGAGTACCTATATTTCCACACCTGATGAAGACTGAAATTCCTACCTGGATATGGAATTTAACTTTGTTTTATGTTCATGTGTACATATGGGTGTATATATGTACATGTACACGTTTTTGGCCAAAACTCTTTAGTTCCTTAGTGTTTGGAAAGAGCAAGTACTTTGCACACCTGCTTCTTGATGAATAGTTACATATATGTACAGAACTCAAATATTCGGTGGGGCACTGTGATGATAAAATGTATCTTTTTTGATGTTTAAAACCTAGTTTCCTTTATTGGGGAAAGAAAAATTCAAATACTTTGTGACTGAAGCATTTTATTTCGTCATCCCTCACAGTGTTTCAAACTGGAACACGGCTTTAAAATATGTGTTTAAAATTTGAAGAGGACATGCTGTTTAGCATGTAATGGACTTTCCTTGTTAAAATATTCATTCCACTGGCAAAATTTCTTTTTTTTCTCCAGATTTTCATGTTATCTACAGCTAAAACATCAATTTAGGTGCATGTACTCAATATCTTCCCTGTATACCAACAAAGGGGAAGAGGTAGAAGATTCTTAAATGTCATAGGCTTTGACCAAGGCCATTTTATCAAGCACAGGACTAGGAAATGCAAGTCCCACAAGTATTCACCCATCTCCATCACTACCCTTGGCAAATGAGGGTAGACAAGGTCATAGGTAAATGTGAACCTCTTCTAGTGGAACTGAAAAGTACCAAGAAGAAAAGATGAGGTTACCAAAAGCACGGCATGACTTTGAATAAATTTCTTCTCAGAAGTCAAAGGGCAGGTGCTTTCAAATCCAGATACACAAATCTGAATATTGATTCAGCTCAATTTGGAACAACAGCTGATTAAATTAATTTAAATCCTTGCTTTTTTTTTTTTTTTTTGGCTTTGCTGTTATTGAGACAGGAAAGAAGTGCTGATGAGAGGTCTGCTCTGTGCTATTTATGTTGTTACTAAAGATTTTGCAGGAAGTTTTCTGGAGGTGTCCAGCTAACTTTGCAGATCTCAGTGTTTGGAGACGACTTCTGAAGGGCTGTGCATAATTTTGGCCCAATACTCAAGGTTGAGATACTAAATATATGCTGAGTGTTTACCTATTATGAGCTGAAGTTGCCCTGAAGGCAGATTTTAAACTGGTATATGGAAAAGAAGGCGAGATTAAGAACCAGAAACAATCTGCTTTAAAATTATAATTAAAGTAGAGAAACTAAAGAGCCTCCATGAATTCTGTTGCCCTGAACAGCTTTCCAGAATAAAACATTTCTGTAAGGGAAAGGAATTAAGTGAAAAACAAGTTTTTTTTTCTTTCAAGGCTATACCTTTGCAGGTATGAAAGTATAGGGAATCATTCCAGGATTTATTGCACTGTGATTAAAAGTAGTCCATAAATTCACTTCCTCTTAGGAAAAATGCAAATTCTTATTAGAGAAATGAAACAAATATATTTAGCTAATAAGAAAACCTTTTGCTTTTATAACATGTCTGTGGTGCCATGGATACTTTGAGGACCTCATGCTTTTCTTACCTTCCACCATTAAGATTTGACATAAAATCTTTCCCTCCTTAAAGTAAAGGAGGATACTGTGATAGATCTTTTCACAGTATTATATCATTTGGCTGAAGGATGTACCAATGATGTATCTTAGGATCATGAAGCTCCTGAACCTTACCTGTTTGTAGCCATAGAAAATCACTTTTGAATTGAATATTTCTTAGGGGTGACAAAGGATATTACATCTGTCCATAGTGCAAATTGGTCTTAATACCTCCAGATCTTTTTCTGGTGTACATTTCTACTATTTGATTTCTCTGGATTTTTTTTTATCAAAACCCAAAATTATTAACCTTAAAAAAAGTACTACTATGATTTTGAAAAAAAAAAAAAAAGGGGGGAGGAAAAAGAAGACTAGGCATTTTATACTAAAAAAACCGAAACCAAACCAACCAACAAACCAATTTTAAAATAAAAGGACCAAAAAACAACCCAGAAAAGCAAAAACCAATGATAATTTTTTAAATTAAAAATTGAATCATTGGTCTAGGACTACATCCAGTCCCAATCCCAGAAGACCTTGGTGGAACCTAGAGACCACCAAGACCTAGATACAAAACAAAGTTAAGGAGCAAAGAAAAGTCTAGCAGATGGCAGCAGAAAGATCAGATAACAATTTTCTGATGTCATAGTCCAGTGCTAGAGAATTCAGAGTCACTTTTCTGAAAGATAGTCCTGCAAATTACTTCAGATCTGGTTTTATACTTTTGATAATTTTCTGCCAGTCGATAAATAATGCAGCAATAATAATTTAACAGTTTTGATAGTGCTTATATGTATGTTTACAATGGCACATGTACATAGATGTTTTATAGATTTTTTTTAAAGAAAATTATATAAATGTAATTGTATGTGTGTGTAAAAATTTATATACAAAATCAAAGAATGTTTTGGGTTGGAAGGGACCTTAAAGATCATCTTGTTCCAACCTCCCTGCCATGGACACTATCCCAGGTTACTCCAAGCCCCATCCAACCTGGCCTTGAGCACTTCCAGGGACTGGGCAGCCACAGATTCTCTGGTCAGCCTGTGCTAGGATCTCACCACCCTCACAACAAAGAATTCCTTCCTAACATCTAAACTTAGCCTCCTTCAGTTTGAAGACACTGCCTCTTGTCCCAGTACTCCAGGCCCTTGTCAAATGTCCTTCACCAGCTCTCTTGGAGCCACTTAAGGCTCTGGAAGGGGCTCTAAGGCCTCCTGGGATCCATCTCTACCCCAGATTGAACAATCCCAACTGTCTCAACTTGTCTCCATAGCAGAGGTTGTCCGGTCCTCTCAGCATCTTAGGATCATCTATGTATACACACGTATGTCTCTACAAAATCTTACGTGATCTACTGTGAGAAACTGGAGGTGGTCCGGAGGTCAGAAATTTTCCTCTGCAGAGAACAGTTGGCTCATCTTCTTTCTGAAAGTGTAAAATCTGGTTTGCTTTGTGGATGATGTTTCTAATCCTTGTCTTGCCCATTACTGTTATTCACCCTATTTCCCCAGACACATTTAGTTAAATGGCTATCAACAGCAGACAATTAACGTAAGGGGACAAGGGGATGAGTCAAAACATAAATCAGACAGTAATGCTGCCTTCAGCAGAGAAGAGAGTATCGACCAGCATGACAGCCTCTGTGAACTAATTATCAAAGCAACATTCCAATGTAATTGTGAAACAAGCAATATCTTTTTTCCCCCCCTTTGCTACTTTAGTTAATGACCATATTTTAAAAAGAACATGGAAAGGACAAAAATAATAATAACAATAATCTCGAGCATAAAAGCAACACAAATAATAACTCTATTTCACTGTCAGTGGCTCTCCTTGTTTATAGCATCCATCTGCCATGAGCAAATAGTGCAGGAATTGCTTCCACAGCCTTTTAATTCCCCTGTCTTCCTCCTGTTCGTATCCCACACCGTTTTCTGCTTTTTTCTTTTTCTTTTTGTCTGCCTTCTGAGAAAATGTGGTTTATGTGACCACAATAAATTTCTGGTTGTGTATTCTTGCTTCAGGTAAGAAATTTTTATGTGCTGCCTAATTACAATAAAGTAGGAAGAGGTCCACAGGAGGGGGTTAGGTAGACACATTTATATATGTTTCAAGAGGTGAAATGGCCAGACAAGAGAGAGCATGCTAGTGCTCTCCCACACAGGAAAGTTCAAACTCTGATAGATGGTTGAAAAACTTGAGACAGTATAATAAGGTCTGGCTTCATTAGTGTCTCCTTACTAGTTTTAATCCCTCTGTTCAGAATAAGTGGATCAACATATTTCTCTCCTTGTTAGCCTGCTATGTAGATGAGAACTAAATGACATGTAATAAGACTTCAGATGTGGATTTCCAGTGCATATGAGCTTTTTCCAGAACAGGATTTCAGAAAATGAACTAGAAGATCCTGGGTCATGGTCTGCAGCACTGAGACCTCAACAACATCAGAAACACAGCCTTAAAGCTGAGAGGAGAACAATTATCATGGCAATACTCAGTGTTGCATCAGAACATTCACTCCTGACATCCATGTTGCATATTACAGACTTTACAAAAGCCCTGAGTCCTTTTAGATCTAGTTTGAACATATAACTAAAATCACTTTTTCTCATGGATCTCCAACTTGGATAGATGCAGGGACATAAAACATTAAAACCACAATATTTCAGTGGTGTATGTCTTAAAGACTGATGAGCACAGAGGATGATTTTGAAATTATCTCATTGTTTGAGATTTGAGTTCAGGGAAGAGTTACACATACTCTGCTGACATCAACAGGACCACAAACCACACCTACAAGCACTTCTGTCTGCAAGCAGGCAGAAGAATATGCACAGTTTGGCTGAGCGCTCGGTTTCAGTTTAGACATGGGATTTTCTTGGGATCTATAATATTGAATGGGATTATCTACAAAGAACACCAAAGATATATCATATTTAATGGCATTGCACCCCTGAGGATCTTGAAATTCAGAACTACCTAAACCTGAAATCATTATTCGTGTGAGTAGCTATTACTCTGAATAATATCAAATGGGAATACTCATCTTCAGATTGAATATTTCCATCTTCTAAGCAAAATACATGATAATTAGAATTGGTTCAAGTAAATATAGCTACTGTAGCAAGAATTCTGATAGCTTAAGTTACAAAACTCCAATTCTCATACAATCATATATCAAAAGTTTCATTGTCATGCTACCCCTGAATCTACCTTTAAGCGGATATTTTCTTTTTTGCAAAATAAAATGTTACAAGTAATACTTAACCATTTTATACCAGGAAAATAATTTCCTAAAATAAAAATACATTCAATTATTGTGAAGAAAAAAGAAAATACTTTATGTCTTTTAAAATATATGTATTATAGTTTGTTAATCATACGTCAGTGACAACACAACAGTCACAGCCGAATATAACACCCACTTCCAAACTACAAACTAGAAACCTGTATTAACATATTTTAAAATTCAGAGATTTTAAAATTGGATTATTTCAAGACTTTAAGAAAAACCCAACAAACAAACAAACAAACTTATTAACTTCCTCCTAAATTAGTTAAATGAATTTTCTGGGCAATTCAGTTCAATAATGAAATAAAAATGGCTTTGTATCCATTTGCATCAAATCACTGGATTAACACTCTCATAGCCTCTCCCAAGAAATTCTTCTCTCACACTTGAGCTACTTGTAGACCTGGAGAACATAATCTAATCCAAGAACAAGCAATGAAAACTATGTCCTCATCCTTCTTTCTCCCCACCATTATTCCTTTTGTTATGCCCCTTTTTAGGTTCTAAAGAATTTTCCTGGTCCCTGTTTTATCAGAAGTTGTATACCTGGCCCTCAGCAAAATGAAATGCTGTGGCATACTGATCCACTGAACAAATGGAGCAGAGACAGCAAAAATTAAAACATTTAAATCAACCTTTGTGCTGCTCTAAGCTTATCACAAAACAACAGAGCTTGGGAGGAGTTTCTTCCCCAGATGCAGGACTTGGTGCCTCCTCTTGTTCAACTTGAGGTCGTTCCCATGGGTCCAGTTCTCAAGCCTGTCAAAGGCCCTGCAAACACGAGCACAACTCCATCTCCCAGCTTTGCACTGTCTGCACGCCTTCTGGGGGTGCAGACTCATTCCATCACCAGGGCATTAGTGAATATGTTAAACAGTACCCTCAGTATCAGCCCTTGGAGTCCATCACCAGAGACCGGCCTGCAGACACACTCTGTGACACTGAGCACAACCTTTTAGTCCCAGCACTCTAACCAGTCCCCAGTCCACATCACTGTCCATTTCTCTAGTCTCCACTGCACCAGTTTATGAGGATGTTATGGAAGGCCATGTCAAAGCCTTGGAAAAGCCAAGAAAGAGAATATCTATGGTTCTCACCCAGTCCACTGAGCTGGATATTTTATCATAGAAGGTTGTCTAGTTGCTCAGGCACAATTTCCCTTTTGTAAATCCAGATTGATTTCACCCAACTGCTTTGTACTTCAGATCACTGGAAATTGTTCCCAGGACTATTTGTTCCATCACCTTCCCAAGGACTGAGGTGATCTTGATATGCATCTAGTTCCCTGGACAGTCATTCTTGAAGACTGAAGTGACATTTTCTTTCTTCTAGTCATCAGGAATATCATCTCTGCTTACTGTGTTTTTTTGCACATAACATCTGCTAGATTTCATAAGAATTGAGATAGTTTTGGAGACAATTTGGAAATTTCCTCCTTAATCTGAGCTATTTCAGACAGTGAAGGTAAATTAATTTTGAAGTTTCATATGGAGGAGTCTTAATTTTAAATTAGATGTTTTTTAACTAAAAGGAAACAGATATGAGGACTTAATTATTAGACAATCATTAGGTCTAAATTAAGGCTGAACAGAAGGAAAAATCACAAACACATGAGTAGTCCACACGTGGGAATGATGGTGACATATGTTTCTGGCAAAAAGCTCTGAGGTGGCCTTGTCATTCACAAATAAATTAGGAGGTAGATGATATGATGCTTTCCATAGATATTAAAAATCTAATCCCACCAATAACTTTCATGGTTTGAGAGGAAAATCATGCAATTAAATACACATATGCATACATACATACATGTATGCATATACATATATGGGTGTATGGATATATAAATGCATATTACATATATATATGGCGTGTGTGTATATATATGTGAATGTATATATATATATGTGTATATATATGTGTGTGTATGCAGTGTGGTTGCATTTGTTGTTTTATCACTGTAAGGCAGAAAAAAATTCCAAACCATTTTTCTAAGCTATAAACAATGACAGTAACATAATGTAGTATTTTATGTATATGTGTTTACACATATGCAAATATATATGCAATAGCATGTGTTGATACAAACAATTTCGTGAGGAGGCTCCATCAAAGAGTCTCTGTGCCTCTTCAGACTCATCCGAACAAGCCTTCTCCATGCTTTCAGCCACATGTCATTCATTCATGCTCAGACTTGCTCAAAACCAGGTCCTCTGCAAGTCTGGTGAGAAAAATGTGCAATTTAAGGCTGTCAGTACAGTGAGAAAAAAGGGTCTTACTAGTAACGACCTGTTCCTGCTCCCATGGTGCTGAGATTGATTATAAAGATTATGGCATTACATACACACTGATTAATGCAGAATAGACCCGTTTTCCAGCCCTACTTTTTAGAGTAATACAAGAGGAATGATATCTAATCTTTTTAATGGAAAAAGTTAAGCAAGAAAGAATTTTGATGGCAGTGAAGGTAATAACAATCTAAAAAATAAACCGAAGAAAGTAACACAGCATGTTGGGTTCTTCTTCCCCTCTGCTTCCTTCTTTTAGATAGCACCATCAACCGTCATCTCTCCTCGGTCAGAAACCCTAAACCCCAAGAGATCCTACTTACTTGACTAAGTTAATTATTTAGTGAGTGATGGATTACATGACACAGAAGTAGATAAAATGCCCCAAGGAGATGATGAAAGAGTAAAAACTGTGCAACCATCTTTAGATGAAGACAGCATAAAATAGGCCAGTTGTTTTTAAACTTGGTTCCAAGTGGGGGCTGGAAAAGAAACATTCCTTCTTAGGCCGGTCTTCCTGTACAGTAGTCACTGTACTTTGACTTTTCCGCATTCAGACTGGATTTAACTTGTTTTGTGCGTTCACAAAAGGATATTTTTATATACAATAGAGTTTATCTCATTGGGAGATAATGTCCAGAGTGCGTTGGTGACAGATTTCTCAGGTGATGCTCCAATTTCTGCTCAGTTTGAAGCACTTAGTTGATAAAAAAGGTCTGTCAGTTATGAGTATTTTAGGTCAGATGAGTTATTAGGTACGCCCAAGAAGGATCATGCAATTTATGTTGATATTAGTTTTTTATCTGCTTTTGTGGGTAAAAAAAGAAATTATTTCCCTAAAGTAGTTGTGTTTTTCTGCATAAAAAAACCCAGTAAATAACACCAAAAATGTGACCTAATACACTATTCCAAATCACTTGGATTTCTCAAAGCAGTAAAAAAATTTAGATCCATTCTTTTTTTCCCCACACAGTGTCCTGAAGATCTGGATCTGAAAACACAGAGTGCCTGTGTAAAGAGCATCAGAGAAGGACAGGAGAGCACACTGAAACTGGTAGCTCTTCCCTAGCTAGAACAGAGCTCAGGACTCCTGTGTGTCCCTTCACAGCCTGCATGGAAGAAGCAAGCACTGATTAATAACTACAAGTAATTACTTTGAAATATCCACGGGGGGATGTCACTGAGCGGGTAAAGTACATCAGAAAAGTAACTGCAGTCTTCCTGTAGCTGAAAAGATCTGCCTTAGTTACACACCTGATGCAGAGGGAGATGGAGAAGAACCCTTGGATAGGTTGTGACAAGCTGTAGCAATGATAGCTGCGACATGGTTAAAACTGCAAGTTATAGGCCTATGAAAGCAAATTCAGGAGATCAGTGGACTGCACAAGTAAATTAAAATGGATCTTAAAGATGGATAGATGAATAGAACATTTATCTTTATAAAATGGATTAAAGGAAGTGAGTGCTGATGACTGCTGTAAATTGTCACTGATCAAGGCAGTCCTTATATGTCCTTAGATGTGTCCCTAGCTCAATCCCTTGAGTCACCATACATATTCTTGGAGTCCCACTAGGATCAGAAGTTCAAAGAAAAGAATCCAAAATATAGAAACTGATTCATCCTACAATTGATCCCTGCTTTAGAGATAGCAACATTTTCTGTGACTTTAATAAGGCAGAATATTGTGTACTGTAGGGCAAATAGAACTGGCCATGGATTTTCTAGTAGAAAATTAAGTTAATGAACTTCAAGATAGGACGAAGGAGAATTAGTAAGAAATGTTTGGATTTCGTCTAAGACTACCATTCCATGTAACATCTACAGTTAAGTGCATTCCCTCAGGTTTCTTTACCTGGAAATAGGAGTAACTGAATGTTGTCCCAAGTTAAATAATTCATCAATGAATGTTTGATACTAATAGAAAAAAAAAAAAAGTGGATCTTAACTAGGTTTTACTTTCTAAACTACATTGTTATCTGTACATGTCTCTATGTGTAGGTTGCTTCATTGATCCTTTCTGTAGTAATTAGCTGTGTGATGATTTTGGACAGCCCATAAACTCTTCTTCACAATCAATGAACACTTTGAAAGGACAACTCAGGAAGCTGTAGCAGACTGTAGGACACATAGAATTACAGAATCATAGAATATACTGAGTTGGAAGGGATAAGTCATGGTCATCAAGTCCAACTTCTGGCCCTGCACAGGTCACCCCAAAGATCTCATCATATGCCTGAGAGTGTTGTCCAAATGCTTTTTTGAGTTCTGGCAGGCCTAGGGCTGTAACCACTGACCTGGGGAGCCTGTTCAATGCCCAAACACCCTTTGGGGGAAAAACTTTTTCTTGATATCCAGCCTAAACCTTCCCTGACTCAGCCTCATGCTGTTCTCTTGGGTCATGTCACTGGTCATGGCAATGAAGACATCAGTGCCTGTACCTCCACTACCCCTTGGGAGGATGTTGAAGATCACAGTGAGGTCTCCTCAGTCTCTTCTCCAGCTGAACAGGGCAAGTGCCCCCAGCTGCGCCTCACACAGCTTCCCCTCAAGGCTCTTCACCATCTTTGTTGCCCTCCTTTAATGCTCTCTAATCCCTTAATGTCTTCTTTATATTGTGGTGCCAAAACTGCCATAATATTCAAGATAAGGCTGCCCCAGTGCAGAGTGGAGTGGGGTTGTATTGTGTTTGTATTTCTCATCAGCAAAGAAATATATATTTCAAACAAACAAACAGACAAACCCCTTTATTTTAAAATAAAGGCGGGAATCCCAGCTGTATACAAACCTCTACTCCCTGTTTAAGAATTACTTAGAAGGACAGTTCTGATGAGGAGGGTGTGGTGAAAGAGAAACCTGAAGTTCAGCTGTCAGAATATATTTGGGACTTCATGAAAGCTGTTTGCTCCTTCATTTTAAATAGCAAATAGTTGTGGGACCTCAATATATGCACATGCTTTTTGTCTCTAAAAATTATTCCCATTCTCTTCTCTATTTTCATGGGTAAGAGGTGAATGTAGTAAAATAAAACAGGAATAACACTTTTTGCCGTAGTAAAATTCTGCAACAAGATGATATCACCAGGTTAAACCCTTTTACCTTGAATTTGACATGAATAATTCAGGCCTTCAAATTATTGTTCAGCCACACAACCTTGTCTGTCAGTCAACAAAGGCCACTCTCTCTGTCCCCATCCAAATTTAATAGGTGTTGATTTCCCTCCTTCCTTCTCTGTCTTTTCTACCTGAGACTTAAATTTACATGGACATGCTGCTTAGCTGAAGCTAGTTTTGTCTGTGGGTCTCCACCTGACAAACTTTGTCTCTTCCTATTTAATCAATAGCTATCAGCAATCAAGATAGATGAAAGCTTTGCTTACTGTGTGTTATTGAAGTAATAATGAAATGCCTCATTTGAGCTTGCCTCTTTCATGAAGAAAAAGCATCCAACAAGGAATTACTTGCAAACTGTAACATCTCCAAATGATACCAACTGTGGTTGCAAAATTTACAAAGAAAACACATCCTCCCTCATAAACACTTGCAAATGATTATTTGATGAGCTCGTTTTAGAATCACTTCTGGGGTACAAAGAACTGTGGTGTTAATTTTTCAATTTATAATTCTTCCAGGTTTAGATTCTGTACAAAATAAAACCAATAAAAATGCATGAAATAGATAGGCTAAAAGGAATTCACATCTTTGGTATCTGTATTTGTTTAGTTTGAAGTAAAAATACAATGCCACTCATGCGCTTCTGAATGTGAACTGGTAAAAAAAAAAAGTCCTTAATATTTGGCTCAGATACAAGTCACCAACCAATTATCTCCCTTGATTTGAATATAAGACGGCATAAATCTGTTTGTCACTATGTTTGCACAGCAGTTCTCATAACGGGGTCCTGGCCCACAGCTGGGATTCCTGGGTGCTGTTGGTACGAACACAGTAAAGACCTCATCCCAAGTGGTCTCTTACATGTCAAATACAATCCATAAGAAATCAAAGGCAATGAATCAGATCTGAACTAGGACGTGTATCCAGCCAAAACAGATTACCTTCCCTATCTCTGCATGTTACAGTGTTTACAAACCACGTTCACGTTTCTTCTTTTTTGGCTTTGAAATTTCTTTACGCGTTTATCCTTTCATGTTTTACTCCTCTTGCATTTATAGTGGCACAAAGAGGTAACACGGCCAAACATGATTGCTGTGATTTACTCCTTTTGTCTGGGTCAACTACCAGGAAATTTCAGTGGTCATCAAATACATCTCATTTAGTGTAGCAGCATGACTGATATATTGAGGGCAATTTAATTCTGGTTATTCCAAGATCGGAAGAGAAGAGAGACAATTTAAAGATATTTTCCCCCTGATTTAGGCAATGACAATACCCAAATTGCCCGTGTTTTGAAATATGACTCAGTTGCCTCTTCTCAACCCATTAAGACCAGTTATATTCTCCCACTGCTACTTCTGGCACCTGCAATTCCTTGGAATTTGCAGCCATGGAGTAGTTCTGGCTCTTCTGGCTCAGGGCAGCCCAGCAGCAAGGCTGTCCTCAGTGACAAGAAAACACAGTTTTTGTAGCTTCCCTTCACTGCTTTTACAGGCAAATAAAAAAGCAGACAATCTGCATTACAAAATACTTCATAGCTCATTTAAAGACACAAGAAAATTATTGGGCTGTAAACACTGGTTTAACCTATACTACATGACCTGTAATAGCTGCTGTAAATTTCCCAGCCTATTTGGAAGCAATTCAAGCCAGAGATGTGGAGGTGAGTGAGCAAAATGGGAGAGAGAGGACAAAGGTGCACTGCTTGGCTTGAAGGCTGAGCCCCTACAAATTTTGCTAAGAAAGGAGAAACTAAAAATAAATATTATACTGCCTTTTTTTTTTTTTCCCCCCAAATCTTCTCACAGTGAAGTTTGTGATGATAAAGTAGACAATCTGTAACCTTACATTTTTACTTTGGGATCACCATTAACTCTTGATGTCCTCTATTTCAGGCTGTGAAAGTTGTTGTTGTAATACAATTTTTCAATATTTTAAATGTAAAATTTATACATTTTATAAAACAATATAAATTCAATAATTTTTCGAGTGAATAGAAGGTTTCAGGTTCCCAGTAAAAGATAAATAGGGCAGAATTATTTTATACATGATCCCTCTTAGAAGTCAAATTTTTGGAGTCCTGATCTTACTGATGTCTTACAGGTTTTATGTCAGTCTACCAAACCAGAGTAAAATGAGATTCTCAGAATGTCTTCAATAAATATTTTGCCCACTAAATATTCTGGTTGTGAAATGAAAATTAAAAATCTTCATCTGACCTCAGTTAACCCACCTTATTCTGGAAGTAGCTTCTCACACAGGTGTTAGAGGCCAGTGTTTGGGGCCAAAATGAAATGGTTTACATTATTGACAGCAACCTCAGAAATTTGATATAGATATTTAAATTTATAGACATTTTTCAACGGGGAAAAAAAACCCCTCCACACTGTGATATTGGAACTGATGTCATGCTTCTGAAGGTAAATGAAATGTTCAGTGTGTGACTTTATAGATGAAACAGTGAAGATGATTGCCACACTTAAATAATAATGAGAAACCTTCAATTTTGGTTTCTGTGTGTCATGTTAGACCTGTGTATTTAACATGAGATGCAAGAGTGAATTTTCTCTAGAGAAACCAAGCTTTCTTTGAGGTTTTTCATAATGGTTAAGGTGTGACTGGAGGCAGACACTGTTGTCAAACAGCTGTCAAAGTGCTGGAAACATTAGCAATTAGAAATCTGGAAGGAATTAAGAATATAGAAAGAAAAAATCAACCACTTGTTAAAAAATTAGTAGTTTTTATTTTATGAATAGAGAAGATTTCAAGGGAAATAATTTTTATTTGTCTCTAAAAAAGAAAAAGTGGGTAAAGGGATAGATTGGAGAAAAAGAGAAAAGGGAAAAAATTAAATACAGAAAGTAAAAATTTAAAGAAATGTGAAAGCAGAAGGATAGTATGGGAAAAAAAAGGAAAAAAAGAGAAAAGACAAAAACAAGAATATTTTTTCATCTCTATGGTCCAAGCAAATGACCTAAATAAATACTACAGATCTTGTGCAAGTGATGGAATTGCCAAAATACTAGAGTACTAGAAGTTAAAGTAAAAATGGAAGCATTACAGTTATGTGTGCAAGGACACACAAAGTCTAGGCTAGAAGTAAAGCATGAAGCAAGTGGAACCCCATATATGAATTTCCAAAGCCTCTTTTGTTTTGAGATAAAATGGAGAAGAGGCAGCTCACTGAAATGTGGAAAAATCTACCAAAATCTCAGGTCCTGAGGAACCACCAACTTTTAACTTAAAACTAAATTCCAGACTTAAGATTTATCCCTTGAACTGAAAAATAAGCACCAGGAAATCATGCATTGTTGCAAAGTCTCTCTTTTTGTTCTAATTTTTAAGTTATTATTAATATTTTATTTCTGGTACTACATTTTCAGATTGTCTTTATTTTTCTAGTCATGAGGGGTTTTTCTTTTTGTCCACAAGCATTTATTAATTTAAAATATTGGTGGAGTAGGACACAAACTATTCATACCACATTTTATTCTCCCTCATGCAAAATGCAGGCCTGAGGTTTATTTACCTCACAGCATCGAAACTTCCATAACTTGCCAGCTCCTTTTAGACTTTTCCATAATGCTCATCACTATGGCATCCAGATGTCCATCAGATTTGCACTAACTCACCTCTGCAACCCCTCTGTGAGGAAGGGCAGCACTTCCCATTCTCTTTGAATCTGTTATTGAGATGAGCCACTAGGGGGTTATTGATGTGCAACACAACTCAAGGGCCTGTAAAAGACTGAAAGAAATCAAAAGAGTTTCTCAGTTAACTTAATTGGGCTTTGAATCACTTTGTGTATCAAGAAATTCTCATTGTTTGGCTTACAACACCTCAGAATGCATCTGGGTTGGCCACCAGAATACTAATTCCATAATTTCATGCTGTACAATACTTGCAGGAGTACTGTAAGTTATTACAATAATAATAAAGGCTAACTAGTACTCTCAACAAAAAAAAAAAAAAAAAAAAAAACTAAACACTTGAGCTGAAATGTGCGTTGGCAGCTAGACCAATGAGGGTTGGTTCTCCAGCAGTTTTCACGCAGTCCCCCTGCTTTGAAGCCAAAGATGAATTCCTGACCTTTCTGTTCGCTGGCTACAGTCACCCTTTCAGACACAACCTTAAGGAGGTAAAACTCAGGACAGTTGCATCAAACCCTCCTAGCCTGAATTTCTTTACATGAATGACCACTCACAAAGTGATGCACCTGTCTACACATGGCTAGATTGGCTCTTTAGATATCATATGATAGCTGGGAATCATTTCACCTAACATACAAGTCTAAAAGCTGGTTGTTTAAGCCAAGCCAGGTGTCTGGGCTCTCTCAGTTGTCACATGAAAGACTGGCATCGTGACAGGGATTCACATTTACTGTGAGGGTGACTGAGCACTGGAACAGGCTGCCTGGGAGGCTGTGGAACCTCCTTCTCTGGAGATATCCAAGAACATCTGGACAGGATCCTGTACAACCTGCTTTACAGGGGAGTTTGATGAGATGATCTCCAGAGGTCTTTTCCAACCCTAACCACTGAGGAGACTCTTCTGAAGTGAGCTACCTCTTTCTCCACCACAAGTTCTCCTAACATTCATTGTGGGATACTGTTCTGTTGTAAAGAATTCTGATACATTACTCCAGAGCACAGGTTTGACCACATACATTAAAATCTCTGTGCCTTTTAAGTGATATTGTTTTGTGCTGCTCATATAAATGGCAAAAGAAAAAAAATAAGCAAACCTGCATGCAGTTACTTGAAACAATAATTACTCTCTGTTTTGACTAGGGACCATTTTCAGATCCTAATTTGCCCACAGCTGTTGATAAACATTCAGCAGAGTCTGTTGTCTTTAAGGAACTCTGCATTTAGCATGGGCATGGCTTGCACTTCTAATTAGGGGATCTCTGGCACCTGATCAGAGTTTAATTCACATGTCTTAAAACAGTTAATATATAGTGGCATTCAAGCTGAGGGTAATCATCCACAGTCTGCCCATACAAACGATACAAGTGAAAAATGTGTCACTTAATGAGCCTGAATCAAACCTCAGTTAAATCAATGTACAACATATGCAAACAACTGTCCCCGACATTAATAGGGTTACCTTGGATTTACCACTGGCACAACAGATTGGGATCTGTCCCATTACCTTGTATTAATTATGTATTGCTGTTACAATCTAATTATCTCCCTGATTGTCTTTTGACCATTACAGATGTATCTGTACACCCAACCCCTCTCCTCCTTGTCATCCACACTCATTAATATCAGATAACAGGAAAACTCGAGGATGAGCTTACAGCACCAGAGCAGCAAGTCATCAAGCCCAGACTTCTGTCTTCAACACTGACCATGAATAAGTGTCTAGGAAGAAATTGAATGAGGAAATCATTTGATACAGAAAGGTGTCAACACAGGAAAAAATTCAGATAATTCCATCTAAAATAACAATATTTGGAAATTTAAAAGACTGTAAGATTTTATTTTATTTTTAACAGCGAAGAAAGGTATCAGGTGGAAATAATGGAAATAGTAATTTTAAAAATAGTTTTAACTTCTTTTCTGACAGCTTGAAGAAGGCCAAAATCATGTCTAATTTTTCAAATATTTTGAACAGAAAAAGAAATAAAATAGGAAAGTAACATTTTCAGTTTATTTTTTTTTTTCTCAAATGTGTCACTTCATTTCAAACTGCATTTTCTTTCTTAGAAAACTATGAAACAGTAAGGATTTTTGGAATCTAAATTACATGTAGTTAATACATGGAATTTTTTTATTATTAATATTAATTATATAGGATTAATTACAAATATTTTTCATAACAAAACTTCTCCTTAAGCCTGAAATTTTTTGATTTTTTCTAATTACAAAAAGGGTAGTAATTCAGTATTTTTGCAAACCATTACTTTTTATTATTAAGTCCTAAATTTTATGGCTAAATAGTGAACCAGTTACTCCCTCAACTTTCCAAACAGCTGGAACATGCAAAGCCCTCCTGCCCCATAATGATAGGTGTTTACAGGTGAAGGAGTGTTTGAGGGGACTGGGTAAATAAGCTCATCCTGCAATGTGCATCAAGGTAAAAAAGGCAGATAGAAACCCCTGTTTCAGTGTTGCCTGAGCACTTCTCTTTCAGCATCCACAGCTGATGCTTGCCCAGCTCTTTGGCAGCTGCTCCGTCACTGGAGGATAATCCTAAGGAAATTTCAAAGAGTGTTAGAAGAAGAGATCTGGGGCAAAACAGAACTAAGAAAGGAGGAGGAAGAGGAGAAAGAGAATGTACAAATCATAACCTAAAATACATAAGATATAATAAAAACGTTATCAGTAATATGAAGCTTCTGATTCATGCAACAAAGTGTTGAACTCAGTGGAGGTATTTAGGTATAAAGCTGCACTATCAGAGTGGTGAATAGTTTTATGCAGTGATGGGCTTTTAAGCTCACAGAAGCAGGCAAATCAGAGCTGAGCAAGTTTAATGAAGTTTGTTTGCCTTTTTTTTTGTATCTGTGTTTTGAATTTCAAGACCTGATCTTATAACTAAAAGAGGTACCTTAATGAAAACAGGGAAGGGAAGACCAGAGGAAGATTTATTTCCTCTATACTTACAGTATTTTTCAGCTATATATATTTAATTTCATAACCCCAAGAGTAATAACAGGAGCAAATATTTTGCTAGGCTAATGAATTATTAATTGTGGAATAAAGTCAGGGAACCAGACAACTTTGGCACCTTATTCTAAGACCACATGAAAAACACTGCACATAAATGACAGGCAAAATAAGCAGCCTGGCATCTTATTGAACACAGAACACGATGTGTTGCAAAACCAAGAAGCAGCCCTGATTTATCCAGTGGAACTTGACATTTCCTACAGGCCAGCACTGGCTTAACATTAATTAAAGCTTCACTTGAGTGTTACCTTTTTCTCTTCCTATTGTTCTCGCCACGTGTAATCTGTTTCTTTCTGAAATGCTGCAGTTTGTGGGTACGCATAAACGTGAATGACAGACCTGTATAGCTGACTCCAAATGTCAGGCTGACTGTATGTAATCAAAAAAGAGACTTCTCTTTCATTAATAATCTTACATGGAAGTGCATGTGAAACCCATGGCCATCAGAATGTTGCCAAGGCTTTGAGAGAAGGTGGATTTTAGAGAACAAAGCAAGTAAAGATGAGAAAAAATTCACAGCATTTTTGCCCCCCGCTGACATTTTCTTCTTTTCCTGTCCATGAAGAATAACAAAAGAAACAAGTCCCCTTTCTTTTAAACTTCATTTGACAATATTATGACATTTTTCCCTGTGTCTTTGAAATTCAAAATACAAAGTTTGTCAGTTCTTGAAGGACACACATAACTACAGCATCACCAATGCTTCCTGTCCAAATAATTAGTACTCTTTGTGCCATTTTGTATCAAGTGTTAAATGATAGCTTATTTTTTTGGTATGCACATATAGTACTTAACACAGCGAGGGAAAAAAATCCTAAAACAAAGGTGACTAATATTTATCTTGTCTAGCCTATTAAAACCAGGTGTTTCTAGTCATAGCCCATTATTTAAACTGTCTCCACAGTCATGGGAGAGAGCATGGTATCACCAGAGAGGAATTCATTTCATCCCAAAATAGATGTTTAAAATGTGTGCAATGAATCATCCTCTGAGGAGACCTTTTTCTCTCCATTCATTAGAGAGGAAATTTAGGTGACTACCTTAATTAAATGACTAATTTTTATATGGCTGAGTTAGGTGTGGTGAGTCTCAGATGAAAGGAAGAACATTACAAAGCTAATTATATATTCTCTTTTTTTTTTTTTCTCTTTGTAAACCTGAAAGGAACAATTCCATGCCTAAGATCTGCATGCATGTCTGCTATCTGTGAGAAAGGACACAAGAGACACACAACATAATGAGTGCTATAGGAAGAGAGGTATCAGCAGAGAGAAAGGGAGAAGTGACAAATTTCCTGTGGACCTAGTTAAGAACTTAGGACAGGTGTAAAAATAAGTTTACACTATAAAATCCATGTGACACACGCAATATTCAGAAATTGCTTCACGTTTCTAAATGGAAAATATTTTCCTAGAGTTCCCACTGCTTAAAAAACGTACATCTTGGGAAATTGTATCTCGGATTGCCCTCATGATAAAGTAGTCTGGGATATGTCCAGATCATCTAATTTCCAGACAAGTCCCTATGCTAGTGAATACAAAAATCTTAGAGCTTCAAATGCCTCTTTCAGAGAGTTTGTGGGAGGTATGTGACAAAAAGCAACTTATGAGCCCAGAATAAACCCTTTGTATCCTCATGACCTAATTTCCCCATCTTTAAGGAAAGTGCTGTGATACTTATTTCTCCTGCAAGGGTGTTGAAAGGTTTATATCCTGACTCCCAGCATTTTTCTTTTATATACCCTGTATGGGAACTGACAAAAAAATAAAACATATTGCAAATTATTTACACAATCATATTTCTGGGGCTTGCCTTTGTGGATTAGCATGAACAAGTAAGGAATAGATAACAATTTGTATGATGAAAAAGCACAGCATATTAAACAAGTGTCCACCATTTTTTACACATTATTGCAGTTATTTATATACTATCTTTTGTAATTATTCTTTAGCTCCGGGAAGAATGGCATCAATTTCTTTGTGACAGAAATTGGCAAAATATAAGGACTTCAGTTGTCAGCATCCTATTCATCCTACAGTCTTATTTATATGATGCTTATACCAGACTACTGAAAAACAACAAACATTATTCTGTGGCAGTAAAAAGGTTTCATGCTCAATGAAGAACTGGAAGGAAAAATGGGAGAATTATTTTCTCACATATTTATTTTGAGAAAATAGAATTAGTTTGAAGACTGCCAGGTAAGGGATTTTATTCCAAGACATGGAAAAATTGTTTTCTTGCAGTGCCTGAGTGAATAGTGGAGTCACACTCTAGTTACCAACCATATGTATTAGAAGAAATGTAATTTGGCCCCAAGACTCACTTTCTGTGTAGAGATGGAGACCCATAGATGAGCAATGAACTGAGTTTTAGCATCCATATTCAGGTGAAAGAAAAAGAGGAATTTGTTAAGAGATGTTTTTTGCTACTGTGTTTTCTTACAGTGTGGGATATGGAAGGTGTTAATGTGCAGATTTTCTGAGAGAAAAATATTTGCAAGGCTGACAGCAGAACGTGTCAAAGAAGATGTAATAATGTGTATACCAGGAATTGTTCCCATTGAGAAATGATCCCTATTGCTAACTTCTGTATGAACAGCGAGATACAACCCCATCCTGCAAGCATTTATGATCTTCTAATCTATCTCACTGAGTTATGAGCACCCTTCAAGCAGAAAGATATATATCTGGGAATGTTTTGGGAAACAATAATTTAAACGGGTCTGGAAGTATGAGTTTGACATTTGACATTTGACTGATTTTCTTTCTTTCTAGAATTTGTGCTCAGCTACAGGATCTACGTACCTTCATTTACATCTCCACTCTTAAGCCTTTTACACTTTTCCCAGGCTTGTCAGATATCTTTAATCTTATTTTTTCTCACTGTTAACTTTCCTCATGCAGTGAGGATCCCTGTCATGATACCTGAAGCAATCTCTGGAGCGTCTTCACTCCCTACATGCCCCTACTCTATTCTTAGAGAGAGGAAAGGGATATTTTGAAAGGGCATATTTAAAGATCCCTAAGAATACAAAACTGTAAGACTGGCTATAACGAGTCAAAAAGGTCCTTCTAATGTTTCTTATAGCAGTCAAATTTGGATGCTAGTGAAAAAGTGCAGTATCAGAGCAAGCATGTATGATTCCACCTCTAGACTCTCCCCCAGATGCTTACTAACAGGATAAAAAAACCTTTAAGGGGCAGGAGTGCTTTCCATGCATTTACTACATGGGTTCAGGTTTTCTTCTTGCTAACTTGTCGAGTCCCCTCTTAATCCTGTGTCAGCTTTTTGCACCTACAACATCCCAGGGAAGGCAATTCCACAGCTGAAGTTCTCCGCTTATATCTAGAAAACAGCAGGAAGAAATATGCACTAAGACTACACTGCAGTAGCAATACATGACTAATAGTTGCCCTTATGAATGGCACAAATGTGGAACAAACCTGTGGTATCCTGTTATGCCAGGGGAGAACACCTGGTTGGTCTTCTTTATTTTTTTATCCCTGGGTGAGACCTGCATTTTCTTTCATGCAGCTGAAGAGGTGTGAATTTCTGTGCACAGGCTGGACCTGCCTTGGCAAGAAATGTTGCTGTTTCACCAACACCCTCCAGTTCTCTTGGAGAGTTCTTTACTCTCTTCTCTTCTTGTGAAAATAGGGATGTAACAGAAGACAAGAAATGAGCATTCTTTTGTTTTTATAATGTCTCATTTTGTATCAGTGAGAGGAAAGGAAAAGACTCTACTGAGTAATGTTCCCTTAAACTGGTACCTTTTTATTAATAGCTATCAAGGCTCCTCCTCTAAGCATATCTTCAGCCTACCATGTGCCTACTCTTCAATTTTGGGTGTGCAAGGTGTCAAATGACTTTTTCTTTTTTCCTCTGGAGAAAAGCCATGATCCCTAAATTACAGATATTGGCAAGATTATCCTTAAAATGGAAGAAATAACAAAACATCCAGGCTAATGTAGATGCTGTGTTAGGAGTAGCAAGTGTAAAATAAAATGTCTGCAAAGTAACCTTATGATTTTTTTGTCAAAGGATCAGACTCCATTGGAATTATTCCATTAATGCACGTTTACAGAACAAGATGCCTGGAAATACAGATGCCAAGGGAAAAATTGGGTCAGTGAAAACATCTAACACACAGTGAAGAATGGGGAGGGGGGGGTCTCTGATAGTGGAGCTAGAGCACAAAATATAAAGCAATGCTGTCTTGGTTTTAAGGTGACGTTTCCTGTCACCCTTTTCCCTCCTTCCCTTGACTGAATGTAACCATTAATTGTGCGAATCGAACAGTTGCTATGGCTAAATTGGACAGGAACCTCAGGAGGTCAAAGCATTCCTGCTTGTTAAAGCTACTGACACATTTTACAGTTTTACAAAATGTCAGAGTCCATCATGCTGTAACTTTACTGCTGAGGATCCTGCCTCTAGTAAAATGCTCACAGCTGTCTTATGAAACTTTCAGGTAAAAGCTCAAATCTGCAACTGAGTCAAAACATCCCCCTCCTCCCTTCCCTTTACATTCTTGCTTACAAGCTTGTCACAAGCCTGTGGATTTATATTTTTTTCCCTTTTTTACTACGTTCATTTTTTATTATTTTCTCTTCAGGTAGAACTGTAGGCTCAGAGAACTTGAGTGACAGCAACCTCTGTGACTTTCCTACCATTGCAACCTCTCAAATTGGTGGAAAGGGGCAATTAAAGTAACCACTAGGGTTTAACAATTGGCATTTGGCATCTGCTGTGCCTCTATGGCCACGCACAGCTGTCTGCCTTCCAAGAGAAATGCAGGAGTGTGCAGTATCTGTAATTCCAGTGAACTGAGCTCTCTCAAGCACGCTGAACATGACGGTCTGTCTCCGGAGTTATACCTACACTAGAAATCTAAACAGGATCACAATACAGTCCTGAGTACTCTGCTGTATTCAACTGTGTTTAAATCATACTAGTCAATTGCTAGCATGCTTCCTTCATGGCTTTAATCCAGGAAAATATAACCCAGCCTCCTAGACGTTCAAAAATATTTGTGGCATGACAAAATAAAGTTCTCAGCAGGCAGCAAGTACCAGGCCTGTGGATCTCTGGGAAAAAAGCAGATTTAGCTGCACAGGTGCAAACTGCTGCAGATTTGTAGTACCTTGAGAGTGGGACCCAGTGTTTGGTAGTACAGGTGTAGGCAGCGTCCCCCTACCCAAGCAAGGTCCAAAGGTGTTCCAAGCTAATAAAAGTAAAGGATACTTTTCTGCCAGTCATATCATGTCACATTGATGGAAAATTGGTAGTGAAAGGATAAGTGTTTCACCAGAAAAATCAACTAAAATGGTGACTTTTGAGGAGCTCCAGTGAGCAGTAAATGAGGAACAAATATGGAAAAAATCTCCTACCACATCATTCTCCAAACAGAGGATGCATTTTTCCATGTGTTTTAAGTCACATTACCTGAGAGATCAGATAGAATATACATTATTATCATCATCATCATCATGTTAAGGCTAAGCATATGTGAGTGCATATGTGCATGGCAGGACTATTTTTAGGAATAACGTCACATTATTGAACATGTGCAAAAATATCTCTGTAGAAGAGAGAGTCTTTGTGTGTGTGTGTGGTAATATCATAATCAGTCACACTGTATTTCTGCCTTGGGGTGCAGGAGCTGAAAGAAAGGTTGAGAACACTGTTATAGATAATCCTCTGTAATGATTTTCCTTTCTTCAGGACAATCTTGACAACAGCACCTTGCCCTAGGAAAGTTTTCTTTGATCCATTTTGTGATTGAAATACAAATTCCTTATTTTTCGTTTGCCTCTCTTCAAATTAATGATCCCTGCAATAGGGACACCCTGCCCATGAGTGGTTTCTTCAAACAGATTAGAAGAAATAACAAAGCTAAAACCCAGGATCAAGAATTGGATCTGAAAGGTGGGGAAACACTTGGTCTTTATTTGCTTTTCTTTCTGCTTTTTTGAGGATGCTGTCAGGTCCCGTTACACAGATCATCTATTTGATATTATTCCACTTATTAAGGATATAGGCAGGCAACATTGCTAACAGCTAAGGAGAGCTGAGCACTTTTAAGGCATTATAGGCAAAATTTTCATGAAAAAATTATGCAAAGCAGAGCATGAACCTGCATACAGAAAGCAAGCTGTTAGCAGATTTCATTGTCTTAGTGAAGTTATTTACAGTTTGGTAAAAAATATGTCTTTCTGTGGCTGTTTTAAGGAATGTGATAAATCTATCCACTGCTGATACATCTACACAAAACCAAAAGTGTCTGCAGGTGCTAGAGAACTGAAAACTAAATACACGCCTTGTCCCATTAGAAATGCCCAATTACATTCAAGATTTTGGCATAGATTTAATAGATTTAACAGAGAATCACAGGAGACCCAGGCTCCTCTGGAGTGGCAGGAAGACACAAGTGAAATATTTCCCCTGCATTAAACAGCAGCATACACCCACACTTAGCGAACTGAATTACTCCCTTTATGGCCTAGGTTTACTTTTCCATGGCTATGTTCTTCTGAATTCCTTTATCTTAAAAAATTAAATATAAACTACTTAAAAAACAACCAACCAAGCAGAAAGAAAAAAACAACCAAACCAAACCAAACCAAAACACAGACACACAGAGACACACAAAACCAAAAACCAACAACAACAACAAAGAGAAAAAGAAAACCACCACACACAGGACTTTCCTGAAGTTAAGCTGTTTTGCTGTTTTGGGTGTTTTTTTTTTTTTTTTTTTTTTTTTTATTATTTTTTTATTTTATTTTATTATTCTTTTCCTTAAAATGAATACCATAACAGGACTGTCAGTGTAAGGAATCTAGGACTTCTTGGCTGGCTATTTGCTGTCCCCAGTGTCCCCTGAAAAGTCATGCTGTAACTAAAAACAAGAAAAAAATTTACTTAACCCTATCCTTTCCAAGTTCACATTTCTTCATCTACAGTTTTCCTTCAGAAAATCAACAGGATAAAGCATCTGGAAATATAAGTCTGAATTCCCACAGTAGTTGAGGCTAGAAAATGCTCTCAGGTGCATTGTGTGATTACTAGGGCTGTCCTGTGTAGGACACAAGACTCTGATGATCCTTATATGTCCCTTTCAACTCAGGATATCCTATAATTATATGATTCTGAGACAGAAAGATCACTGAAGACCACCTAGTCCAAAACTGTGCTCAAGCACAGTCACCTAGTACAGGTTGTTCAGGGCTGTGAGTCAGGCTTTGAACAACTTCAAGGATGGAAACTCCACAACCTCCCTGGCTAACTGTGACGGTTTTAGACATTCCTCACAGAAAACGAAACAAAAAATCTATCTTCTGATGTTTAATTACAGTTTGTCCCCTTTACTTGTCCTGTCACTGGGCACCACTGAGAAGTCTCTGCCTCCATCTTCTGTAGTGCCCTCGCATGACCCACATGGATAAGGTCCCTCAGAGCTTTCTTTTCTCCAGGCTGAGCACTCCCAGTTCTCACAGCCTCTCCTCACACACCAGAAGCTCCATTACCTCCCCTTTTGTCTCTTTTCCCTGGATTTAATCCAGTGTGTCAGTGTCTACAGCACTGGAGAGCCCAGCACTCAACACATCACCCCAGATGTGCCTCAGTTGTTCTGAGATTCCCATGGGTCCAGTTCTCCAGCCTATTGAGGTTCCTCTGAATAACATGTCTTGGTTTTGCTATGGGTCAATTTTCTCACCCCCCCCACAATTACTGTAAGTTGAGAGAAGGTTTATGTAGACAAAAGAGAGCTGATTGGGGAAAATAATACTAAGATTTATTACTAGCAAAATAAAAACTAAAGAACTACATCTACAATAAAAATTAGGTAAAAGTACTATGTATTTACAGAACTACCCCTCTCCCCTTTTTTATCAAGTCAGGGAGGAGAAGCAGTCTTTTTCTCCATTTTCAGAGCTCCAAGTCTTTTCAAGAACTCTGCAGCACTCTACAGCTCTTCTGTTATCTCTAGGACGACAACTCCTTTTCATCGCAGCTGGAACTGTTTCTCTCTCTCTCTCTCTTCTGTGTCAGCCTCAGGCAGGGCTGGGTCTACCCCGCTCCTGGGCCAAGACCAGAGGCTGGGGGGTTACCCAGGCCCTGAAGGTCTTCTCTTCCATGGACTGCAAGGGCACACTTGCCTACCACGGATCTTCTGCTGTCTCTCAGGGTCACAAATCTAGCTGCACCAGCACGGATCCTTCACTGAGATCCCAAGCTTACCCGAACCGTCTCGCTCCAGCATGAGCCTCGTCTCTCTCAGGGTCACAGATCTCCAGCAGCACTCTGTTTCATTTCAGACCTTCTCGTGAAGTCTCAGCTTCCTTGTACATCAACTTACTAGAGTGTAGGCTCCTCCATGAGCAGCATGGGGGTCTCCTCACCGCAACAAACTTCCACAGGTGGTAGGGTTTTATTTTTCAGTCTTTTCCCTGAAAAGGGAGAGAGAGAGAGCAAGAGAGGAGGGAGAAGCAGGCCCCCCTTCGAACTTCTTTCTCCTGCTGCTAGCTTTGACCTTGGAGGTCCCTTATCTCTCTGCTGGATTCCTTCTGCAGCACATTTTGTCCAGGCTCTTCTCTAAAGTTTTTTTTTCTCTACTCTCCTACAGGAGAGAAGGGGGGCTTCAGTGCCACATCTGCCCCCAGCACAGGGAAGGGGGAGAAGGGAGGTCTGACCCTACTTGGGGCCTGCCTCCTCTCCTACATGGTTCCCAATTTCAACTGCTACTAATTTCAACTGCACCACCAGCTTCTCTTCCTTTTTCTTAAAAATGTCATTGGCAGAGGCGTTACTAAACTTTTGATTGGCTTTTTCTCCGGAAATCCACCTGGACAAAACCATCCTCAGCCCCAGGGACTGGCTGGTGGGCAAAACCGCGACAATAGCAGAACTCTGATGAAGTGTCATGCTGTGTGGTTTTCCATACAACAGAGTTTTCCATAACAGGCTTGGACAGAAAATCTGTGAATAAACTATGGTCAAACTACTGCTGCTGCTGCTTTTATTAGTATTAATGTTGACTTTTCTCATCCTAGCAATAAGCCAGTAATAACTCAAAGCAAATCATCAGTTGACACTTGAATGGAACAACAGTAAAGAAAAATAATGTAACAGTGTTTGGCATCAAATGAATCTCTATTCAGTATAAAAATCTCAGTCCCATATAAAAAAAAGATGAAAAGATCTACAAGCCCTTCCAAGAAATGCATGGTTTTCTGTTACTACAATATTTTTTCACTAACCACTTGGCCATTCTTTCTGCACACTAGACAACAATGTTTCTTAAATATATATAAATGTAGACTTGTATTGCTATTCCCTTAGTATTTTCTTGAGATAAATGATACTAAGGAATTTATCCCTTTGTTTTGACTCTGTTGTTAATAGGAAGCAAATTTAGGCACACCTTCATTGACTCTAGACTGGCAAGTAAATACAGAAATAAAATTGTCATTTACAAGTGAACAGTTGTCAAGATTTTTTTTTTCCTAATGAGCAGACATTAATATGATAATTATACTATGGATAATTTATAGTAATTGTCAGTAATATTTTTAAATTTTACATCGCTGTCTCCTTCTAGCTTAAGATATACTTCAATATGGTAGATGGTGGTATTGGCTTCATCAGGACATGTCAACCTTTTACTACAGAGCATTGTTTTGAGAAGTTCGTACAGTTTCCATGCTCTGTTAATCTCAAGTCTCTCTTTGGAGAACATTCTATCAAATGTTACAATGATTCTCTAAAGTGAATTCCAGCTTAATCAACATTTAACTGGGCTCATCAAACTTATTGTATTTATATTTTTATGACCTATCACTCATTAATATTTTTATTAAGTATCTTCCTTATTTTTCCTAATTTGGGGAAGATGATTTCAAACTTTTCCCTCCAAGGGGTAAAACGTATGACTAATCTAGCAAATATGATATTGCTTTTTTACTGCAGAGCAAGAGTAAATGTAACTTTCAAGAAGGTTTACAGTTTATCACTACAGCAAGAAAGGGAGCAATGCAATTAACTTGCTTTTAATATTTTTTTAAGCCCTTTCTTCCAGTGTCTGGCTTTGCAAGTTAAAGTAATCTTGCTTCAATACTAAATTTTGGGATGTTTACTGCCTTAAATCAGGAAAAAGGTAGAGAAAGCAAAGCAATTTCATGTGGTAAACAAGTTAAATGACTATTGCCCAGGGCTACCAAGTATGTATGCAGAGCCATAATGATGATTTGATGTATTTGTAATACTTTGTTTAGCAAAAAAGAACATTATGTTGATACATAAGTAACAAAGAATTAAATCATCATAGAAGCTGCAGTGCTGGTTTCTTGTTTTATTACCCTTCCAAAACAACAGGCACAGACTGTTCTTAGAGAAGACTGACTTCTGGGGAGTAAAGCTGACCATGTTAGAGAGTAACAAGCCAGAGTCCCCAAAAAGAAGATGAACCAGCTTTATGTTCCAGGAGCCACATAATCTCTAATTGCTGCTGACAGCATCATTGTGAAATACTTATCAATGTGATGGTAGCAAATTAAACATGGGGTTCATGTCACCAGGTACTGTCCACAGATAAAATACATGACCACACGTAGATTTTTGCTCCAAATCTTTGGTTTCATGGAAACAAGCCCTGAGTCAGCTCACTCTGCCTTCCAGCAGAACTGTGGGGACAGGTAAGCTGCAGCCATACAGAGCTGTTTGTCAACAGGCTTTACATTTACCTGAGGAAAAAAACAGGACACTCAGAATCCTAGATCATAAAGGTTGGAAAAGACCTCCAAGACCACCAAGTCTGACCCTCAACGAAACACCACCACGCCCACTAAACCATAGCACAAAGTTATGAGCAGGTATTAGGGGCAGAGAGTTGCTAAATGATAAACCAGATATTTTGGTTGTGAGACCACTGACAATACCAAGACTTCATGATCCTTGTCAATGTCTACCAATGTGGAAGGCAGCCTCTCCTTAAAAAGATCAGCTGGCTTGTCTTTCCTTTTATTCTCCAAGGTGTTAGAATTCATTAGGAAAACAAAAACAAATATAAAGAAAAAAAAAAAAAAAACACCTCAGTGCTTCATTGGAAACTATTACTCATTCAGCTGTATTATATTAATGAGGGTAGAGAACTGTGTTTATAATTTTCCCATCCTTTTAGCATGAAGATGAAGTGAAGTACATTTTGTGGCTAACCTGATAAGCTTTCAAGAAGAATTTGTACAGCTGAAATGGTAAAATATGTAACACAAATGGGAGTCGGTTTGAAATTCAAAACACAAAAGGTAGTGAATGGAGTTGAAGGAGTAATGTACATTCACACATTGTAAGACAAATTCCTTAGATGAACTCAAGCAGCTCAGGGGATTCAAGGCTATCAGCTACTGTACCATAAGGTTTCTGAGCCTTTTGTTGTCATGGTAGTCTGGACAGACAGTCAAGGACTGAGCTCTTTGTGAATCAGGCAAAACCCTTTTTCAATAATCCTATAACTAGCACAGGCAGTTTGACTTGGAAGAGATTTGCAGCTCAGGAGATCACCTGGAAGTGTCTGGGATGAAAGCTGAGTCTTTTTCTGCAGAAAGCAGAAAAACCTTTGCCTTTTATGAGTCCTTGGGAATAACTGAATGCCTTAACTAAGTAAAGAGGGAAGGGTAGAATAAAATATTTTCAGTTGGAAGGTACCTACAATGACCATGAAATCCAACTGCTTGATCAATTCAGGACATGCTGTTAAAGGCATTGTCTAGATGCCTCTTGAACACTCACTCACAAGCTTAGGACACTGACCAGCCCCCTAGGAAATTTGTTGCAGTTTTTAACACACACTTTGTAAAGAAATGCTTCCTAATGTCCGTTCTAAACCTCCCCTATCACAGCTTTGAAAGGTACCTGACCAGGAAACTATTGAAATAGACTTTTATCTCTGGGCACAGAAGCAGGGTCTTGGCAACAGCTTGTACTGTCTTCCTTGGCCCCAGTTCCTGCTGCCTACCACAGCTCTGTGCACCCATCCAGGTTGTTTTCCAGTACTCCAAGCCATTGGAAATTTTCCACTCTATATGGCAACCAGGAGAACGTGTGTGGAACATCCAGCTTTGCCCAGTCCCTTCCTATGAAAAGCTGCAAAGGGGACATAGGAGCTGCCATCACAAAATGCAGTGCCAGCATCATCCTTCTTTGTGTGACCGAGTGTGAGGAAATGACCACATTTAGAAGAAGGTGCCTGCCTGGCTGCCTTTATTTACTTATAGTTAGAGCACACATGACCCATTTTCTCACAATAAACCAAAATTCATTGTCTTTTGATAAGCCTTTTACTTCCACACACTCTGGCTGTCACATGGCAAGAGACAGTCCTTATTTTGCAGAATTTACCATTGATTAGACACAGGGCAGAAGGGGACTCAGTGATACAGAGATGAGGCAAAGGACTTGAACCCAATTTCTAAAACCTCACTCTGTTGACTGGGTGAGCAAGTCATTCCTTGCAGGAAACATCACTTTTCCTGTTATGGCAGTACAGCTCCCTACAGATTATTTGCTCACCTTAAGAGTTTTGGTGATTCATTAGCCACACAGATCCCTGAGAGCAGAAGGAGGTCAAAGCCTCAATGGTGCAGCAGATTAGTTTACAAAAAAAAAAAAAAGAAAAGAAAAGGTACTTGGGAGTGCTCAGATGGTTAAAGGTACAGCACTGCAGAGTTTACCTGTTAGATGATTCCTCAGACATCCCATACCAGGAATTGCATTAACAGGAAACATTTTAAGTCCAGCTTCTCCTCATAGAACACAGAAGTAAATAGGGAGATGAAAGAAGTAGTCAGACCACTAACAACAGAACTCTTGTCATTCTGTGGTTTGTCAGGGGAAAATGTGATTTACTGTGAAGCTCTGGGGTAATTTCATGTGTGAAAGTGGAACTGCAAATATACAGACCCTGATAACTTGGTTCTGCCCAACTGAACTATGGAGTTCAGGAGAAAGAGGATATCTTTTTACCTCCTGATTAAGAAGCTGAGATATTTACTGAGAGAAAACATTTATTAAATAGCTTTTTATTAGAAGAAAGGTTAAAATGTGTTAAATATTAAAAAGGTGGTGGGAATCACAAAGTCACTGAAGAAAAATCAGCAAGAAGTTTCTAAACTGCAATTGAATATCACACATGTGCATTCCTGCCTCGCTGTAACTGATGCGGGGTTTATCCCTCCTAAAGTTTCTCCAAAATCAAATTTATAAGAAGTGGAATAAATTGAGAGGCAGACAGAGATGCTTTGATTTCTTTGTGCTTACTTCCCATAAATATTAATGCACTTCCTAGGTGCTGCTATTGTGACATGCCATGGACGGGGGCAGGAGGAGTGCTCGCCTGGCTCTCAGCCTCCCTGCATACAGATGAGTGCTCTCAGAAAGGCTGCAGGTGAAACACACACACAAAGCAAAATTATAGCTGCCCCCTTGTCAAATGCAGCAACATGGACCAATAATAGCTGCTTCTTCCAACAGTGGATAATGCAGTCATTGTGTCAGAGACCTACTCAGTGGTGTTGTGGTATTAGGGGGGAAAAAAAGGTAATGTAGTTTACTAGAGAGTGTGTGAAACTGGCAGTTTATCACTACTTCCTCCCCATGTAGACTGCAGAAATGTTTCCCTTCTATCCCACTAGTTCCTTTACTACTTTTTATTCACAGCCTTTGTCATTTTCATCATTTAAAAAAAAAAAAAAAAAAAGAGTACAGGCTATGTAACAGATTGAAAATGCATGAGATATGAATAAATTATCATGTGCAAAGGCATAGATTTTGCTTTAGTTGCAAGAAACAAAGGGAAAGGAAATCAAAACCAGAAAAAAAATTCAGAGATTATGATTTCTTGAGGTATCATTATTTTGATGATGACACCTTGGGAAGTTTTAAATCACAAGGTAATTGTGGTGAAACAAATGGCGGTGTTGACCTTGAGAAATCAGAAGTGTAAGAAATAAGGGGACATGACAGGAGACAGATAAATGCGTCTTCATGACACGATGTGGGTTTATGTGAAAATGCAATTGACTTTTAAAATAATTTTCTTCGTATCACAAGTAACTCCATACCACAACTGCTTTTTCTGTATTTTTTAAAAAATGTACCGCTTTTGACATCTCTTGATAAGTAGTCGTGTTTATTTAAGAAATTTTTTTGTCTTTGTAAACTTTAGAGAATTAGTCTAGATTTACCATGTAAATAAACCATGAAATAAGTTTTCTAGCTTGAGGGATTGTATCCTAGAAATTCTTAGAAAGATCCTAGAAATCCTCTTATTCCAGGAATAGGGAGACTAGTGTCCTGGTTTCAGCTGAAAAAGGGTTAATTTCTTTCACAGGAGCTAGTACAGTGCTGTGGTTTGAATTTAGGATGAGAATAATGTTGATAATATACTGATGTTTTGATTGCTGTGTAGTGGTCAAAGATTCTTCAGATTCTCGTACTGCCCCTCCAATGAGGAGGCTGAGGGGGTACAACTAGTTGGAATGAGACATGGCTGGGACAGGTGTCACAAACTGGCCAAAGAGATGCTCCAAGCCATATGGCATCTTGCTCAATATAGAAACTGGGGTGGGGGAAGTTGGTTAGGGGCTGCTGCTTGTGAATTGTCCAGGCGTTGTTTGGCAGTTGGTGGGCAAATGCATTGTGCATCACTTGTTTTGTGCATTCTAACTATTTTATTCTTGTTAATCTTTATTATTATCCCTTCCCTTTCTCTCCATTAAACTGGCTTTATCTCAAGCTAGAAATTTTAGTGCTTTTCCAGTTCTCACCCCCACTCCACTTGGTGGAGGAAGGGAGCAAAAACTGTGTGGAGTTTAGTTGCTGGCTGGGGTTAAACCACGGCAGTGCTTTTTGGTGCCCAACTTGGGGCTCAAAGTGTTCGAGGTAATGGCAGGTTTTATTGGGAAGTGCTAGATCGAATTTACAGCTTTTAGTGCTGCTTAGGTTGGTAGGCTTCTGTGCTTGTCATGGGGCTCCCTTGCCTTACTCTTTATTAGAGCCTAGTGTTTGTTAGTGGCTCGGTTTTGCTTCTGCTGCTTGCTATGGTGCTGTGTTGCTTATCACCTCACTCTGCTGTGCCTGGAAACACTCTGATAACAGCAGTGGTGTTGTGCCTGGGCTGGCAGATGGCCAGGGCATCCCTGCTGTTTCTGGACAGGCTGGAACTCCAGGGTGAGCTCAAGTGTGACCCATGGAGGAGCCCATGTGTGAACGGGACACCTCAAAATATTTGCGGCCCACAGGTTAGGCCACCCTGGAACAGCTGAGCTCAAATCAGCTGTGGCTGTGGATAAGTCTATAACACTCTGGCTCACAGATAAGGCTCCACTTGGAGCATGTCCTTCATGACATGCAGACCCTTTAGGATCTGTAGTCTGGATTAGTTCAAGCCAGAGTAGGGGTATGGGGAGGAATTCATTGTAATGTTAACCCTGAAACTCTGGTCCAAAGAGATCAGGGGTTGGATTGTCCTGGAAATACCTTTAAATTGCTGTGATCCAGGACTGGAGTTCCATGTTATAGGAAATATTATAACAGGAGCCACCCAAACCAATGAAGGACGGGCCTTTCTAGAAGCACTCAAAGTGTAGCAGCGACCTCACTCGACCTGTCTTTGGTGCCCATAACGCCACACAACACACCACCTCTCCTGTCCTGAGTGACCCCCATCACAGATGGAGACCAAAGTCATGGACTAAATATACCCAATGGACATTTTGTAGATATTTTACAAAGGTGATCTGGAGACTAAGGGAGTGACATCTATAGATTCTATAAAAGGATGGGAAGTGGGTGTGGGGTTAATGAGGTGGTATTCGCTGGTGTGGAACCTGAGCATGGTATAAATGATATGGAATAAGGGGGGGGGACAGGCTAGTTTTGACTGGGAGAGAGTTAATTTTCTTCCTAGTAGCTGGTATGGGGCTGTGTTTTGGCTTTGTGCAAGAAACAGTGTTGATGATTCAGGGATGTTTTAGTTATTGCTCAGGAGTGCTTACACAGAGCCAAAGCCTTTTCTGCTTCCCTTACCACCCTGACAACCAGTAGGTTGGGAGCGTGTAAGAATCTGGGGGGAGACACAGCTAGAACAGTTGACCTCAAGTGACTAAAGGGATTTTCCAACCATTCAGCATATAAAGTAGCAAGAAGAAGAAGGAGGAAGAGAGGTGTTGCTTAGACTGATGGTGTTTGTATTCCCAAATCAATGTCATGTGTGATGGAGCTTTGGTCTCCTTGAAATGGCTGAACACCTACCTGCCCATGGGAATCATTGAATGAATTCCTTGTTTTGTTTTGCTTACATGTGCAGCTTTTGGTTTAGCTGTTAAAATCTCTTTATCTCAACCCTCTATTTTTCTTATTTTCACTCCTCCAATTCTCTCCTCCAAGCCCAACACAGAGGGAGTGAGTGAAGGTCTATGTGGGTTTGACTTGCCAGATGAGGTTAAACCATGACAAGTGTATACTTATCTAAATCTTATTCATATGGCTAAAGCTAGATTAAATGGATCCTGACTGGGATAAGAACGATGATTCTGAAAAGACCTTCTTCGAAGACATGGAAGTTAATTCAGCTGACACTGAAGGCCCCATACCTATTGGAGCTAAGCAGTTATAGCATCCATATAGCAGCTCCATTTATCACAGCAGAGTGATCTATGTGATGAAGATAGGGAATGCTTATGTGCAAATTACTAAAACAATCTCCTACCTCCTGACAAGAAAGAATTATTAATAAATTTCTCTCTCTTGTATCTCAAAAAGTTTTATTTCCATTAAGTCATCTACTAATTTAAAATACCTAATCCAAATACTAAATATGGGTTTATGGCCACTGTTTACTTCCTGTCTCAGCCAATGGAGGGAAACAGACCAAAGGGTACTTCAGGTCATACAAATCTACCATACATATTCGACCTGACCTTCTCAGGAACACATTTTGATCAAGGTTTAAGTACATTTAAGTATTACTGAATTTAAAATTTGGACATCCTCAGATAAAGTGAAATAAAAGTCAGCAACTCATGATCAGCTTTTTACTCCTACTTAAAAAGGAGTTTCCATAATGAATTAATTGTTTGCTCAAACCTTTTGACAAATTATTTAAAAGCACAAAAAGTAAATAATCTGTATGGGAGCTCAGAACCTTAAAAGATGGAGATATTTCCCTTCAGGTGCTTAATAGAGACATTTTCTCCAAAGTTAACAGTCTCTTTGAATTTACAGCTTCTAAGATTAGCTGAATTTAAATAACAATGTGCACTAATCAACAACAGCATAATAGCAGCACCAAATACACAATCATTTCATAATCACTGAGTACTAAATACAAAATAATTGCAAATCCTTTGTTTGGATGCAAATAGCAACAGTATTGCATTTAAGTTTATGCCTGCCTTTGAGATAAGAAAATTTGGGTATATACGCAACAAAATTATGAGGAAGGGCCTTGCATGTTTCAGAGCATAACCACCCAGGGGCAAAAGAAAATAATTCTCTCCTATCTTGCTCATCTCAATACTTTTTGGAATATTAAGGTACGAACAAGAGGTTATGAATAAATTAATTGCTGTAAAATTAAAGTGAGTATTTCTTATACCGGCAAAGCTATGTCTAGACTACCTGATTGAACAGCTTGCCAAAAGCAAACAAACAAAGAATTTAAAAAGCTGGGGGTGGGGCATATCTTGTCTGCCACCTCCCACATAGTTATTAAGAATTAGTGCTTTGCCAGGAGCTTCTTAACTCATAGCATCTCTTTTTGAAGTAACACTTGATTTCATTCTATTTGATGTCTAACCTCAAAATACAAGGGTTTGGGATGGTGGTTTCTGCCTCCTCCTCAGTCATCCACATGTAAGATCTAATAATACATTAAAGAAGTTCAGAGCTCCCTTTTCCTGTGCTATCTTCTTCTTCACACTGTTTTAGCACTTCTAAATTTAGAACATTCAAATATCAAAGAATATTCAGAGATTGACCTAATTGTACTGATATTTCTTTACTGAGGTCGTAGTATTTAAAGCCTTGTTTTATTCCCATTACGAAGTCCACTTTTTATTAAGTTTAGTAAGGATTAGGCATGAACAACTAAAATTAAAACTAAAACTGCTCTGAATAGCTTATTATTAATTAACTTAAATAAACAGTTCACTGACCTGCATATCAGAAAATGTCAGATGGGAGCAGTTGCTGTGGTGCTACTTGAATTAGGTAAAAACATAATTTGTAGTGGTCACCAGAATGAGTCAATATGGTCAGATCTTACAGTTCCAAGACTAATAAGCACCTAATATCTTAGATATTCTTTGTTATTAATGTCTGCCAAGTCCAAGCCAGCAGCACATGTATCATTCTAGAAAACTTGGTGAAAAATTTTTCCTTCTTATTTGTACCAATTGAGATCCAGGAGCAGAATCAGTGGGGAGTTATAAAGTACCTCACAGGATTAATTTCTTTCATGCCTGGAAAAATTTAGACTTCAACTATCAGCTACATAAGGCCTGAGAAGTTCTGTCCCATCCAATAATGACATGTAATATTGAAAACATAAGGTTTAATTTCAAAGAATAAAACAGTGATCAGCACTGAATATCCTCTTAAAACATCCTATGAATACAAAGCAGAAGGGAAATTAGGTTTCAAAATGTTCTTTCAAGGTCTATGAGGTTAAAGATTGTCTCTACACCTATGCCCACAGAGCTTCTTTCTTTTTCAAGAACATAAATTTTCCATTATGGGCCTGACCCATTCATTCTTCATGATAGCATGAGTCCATTTACTTGATTTCCAAAGTGACATAACCCTTTATAAGCTGCATCAGTTTCAGGATCAATTTTTTTTTAAAAATTATTTTCCTATCTAATATTTCCTTATCTTGCTGAGATGTTCTGTAAATACCTTTTATTATTCAACTAGCTTAATATCAAGGAGTCTTTTTCTTGGCAAATTCCCCATTTTATGAACAGAAATGCCTACAAAATTTTAGAAAAGAAGTAGGAAAAATATCATGTCTAAAACAAAAAAAAATATACTTACAAGATAATGATTAAATATTTCTTAAAGCAAAAAAAAAATCACAGGACACAGAGGCAGAAAGGACCTTTTTGAGATTATTAGATCAGGAAAAGAGAAATAATTTTAAAAATCAACCTTTCCACTGTGTGATGTCGTCTGTGTCACATCTGGAACTACCTGTTTGACCATCAGGTCTATACATGTTTTCATTAAAATTAATCTTTTCCTCAGCTTCACAGAGTTATTTGCTGTTTCTCAATGATTCTCTACTCCCTCTTGTTGATGAGCAATAGAAGCAAAAATTTAGAAAGAGTGTCTCTGGACAGCTTCTAGAGATTACAGAAATAGAGGCTATTCCAAAGCCCAAGGAAGTCAATTAAGAGATTCATTGACTTCGGCAGGCTTTGGAGCAACACATAATGATTGTAGGTTTATCTCACTGTCTGATGGAGAGTCTCAGATCAATCAACATTGCAGCTGCTCAAGAGGAAGAAACTATTTGTAAATAAATGATTCACTGGTTAGTTATGATGTTCTCCCCAAAGCATTTAGCTACTCAATTGTCAGTGTACAGAACTGATTATAAAGTGGTAAATTTTAATGATGAGCAGTTCAGGGAAACACAAGCTCTGCCTCACACAAATATGTTCCTGAAAGCCAGATCCAAAGGCTTCATGTATCCTTCTTGTATTGTTTTGTGAGAATTTTGTCTGGCCTTTCTTGTTATAACATATATAGCCTTGTAAAACCTTAATAAATTTATCCTTACAGTGTCCCTTAGGCAAGGGATATGTGAAAAAAAGTTGTCCAAGAAGAAAAACCTCTAGGCAAAAGCCTGGAAGAAAATGCTGCAGACAATTATATGAAAGGGAACAGCTATCCAGTTAAAAAATTCTTCCCTGGGAAGAGCTGACCCTTGGGATAGCAGTGTGAAATGTCCTGGATCAGGTCAAATTTATTGGGTTATGTGGTTCCAGTTTTTCCTTTCTTCGATCTAGATAGGGTTTTCCCAGTATTTCTAATGTCTATTTCAGAAGTAATAAAAATGATAAAACATTAGACTTCAATTTTTGTTACTGTCCTCCTGAAACCTAGACCTAATAAAATAGTTCATGGAGTTCTTGTGAATATCAGTTTGCAGCACTGCAGCCCAGTAAATACAATATTGCTATTGCTAGTAAGAGGCTTCGTACTGAGTTCTTAGAGCCTCAGGAGCAAGGTTTGCCAGCCTTGCTTTGTCTGAATTTGTGTTCACTTGCCTGGGGCTTTGTCTTAGCTACTTGTGCTAAAACAGTGTTTTCTAAAAACAGGTCACTATCTAGTTTGTTTTATTTTCTATCTGTGCACAACAATCCCAGTTTTTAAGTAGATAGATGATAGAATCATAGAATTTCCTGAGTTGGAAGAGATCCACAGGGATTATCAAAGTCCAGATTTTGGCCCTCCACAAGAGTCCCGCCATGTGCATGAGAGTGTTGCCCAAACACTTCTTGAACTCTTCAGACTTGTTCCAGTGCCCAACCAACCTCTGGGGGAAGAACATTTTCCTAATATCCAACCTAAAACTCCCCTGACACAACTTCAGCCCATTCCCACGGGTCCTTTCACTGGTCCCACCAGAGCAGAGCTCAGTGCCTGCCCCTCCTCTTCCCCTCCCAGGGAAGCTGTAACTGCAATGAGGTCTCCCCTCAGTCTCCTCCAGCTGAACACACCAAGTACCCTCAGCTGCTCCTCACATGGCTTCAAATCAAGGCCCTTCACCAACTTTGTTGCCCTCCTTTGGACACTCTAATGGCTCAATATCTTCCTTACATTGTGATGCCCAAAACTGCCCCAATATTCCAGGTGAGGACACTCCAAGTCAGAGTAGAGCAGGACAATCCCCTCCCTGGCCTGTCTGGCCATGCTGTGCCTGGTGTCCCCAGGACAGGGTTGTCCCTCCTGGCTGCCAGGGCACTGCTGACTCCTGGCCAGCTGGCCACCGACCAGGACCTCCAGAGTCCTTTCCCTGTACTGCTTTCCAGCATCTCATTTCCCAAATGAGATTTTTTTTTGCTTTTCCAAAGCAAACATCACAGCAGTTATCCTGGGCTTTCTGGTGAAGAGGATACGATACAACCCCAAAGAGCAAGATGTTCTCTGTCCAGAGGTTTGCAAGATCAAGTGTGAAAGATTACTACAGGCAATTTGGTATGTAAAAAAGGAAGGAGGCACAATATCTGAAATATAGACAGTGAATGAAAATGATTTATTTTGTCAACAGTCATATGTAAACGAAGTTTCAGAGATTTGCACCTGCTCGGAGTCCAGTCTCCATACTCTGATCCCACCGACAGCTAGAAACCCTTCCTTGCCTTATAAAGGGTTAGTGAATCTAGGAAGTGGTACTTCTTTGTAGCCAGGGATTAGCATTCCTAGATGATCCTCAAACTTCCTGCTACTCTGGTCTTCCTCCTTTCCCAGAGCATACTGCTCAATGGATATAAAGGAACTAAGCATCTTGCATTCTTACACAATTCTCACACAGATCTGTAAGTGATACAAGACAGTCAGCACTGCAGGACCATCATAGCCATTCATTCAACTTTGAAACCCATTCTCCTCTTTTTTTATTGTCTTTCTCATTCTCCATTAGTTATCCACAGTGATCTTGCCCTGGCAGCTTGTACATATTCCAGCATCTACCCAGAAACCACACACTGAATGGTCCCTCTCTTTTTGCAATATTTATTTGTAGATTAGCCTCTCTAAAGAAAGAAAGACCATATCATTGCTCACCTTTAGATGTACTCTCAAGACCAACTGATCATATTTTCTTCTAATTTGTAAGGCTATCCTCAATACTATTGCTACTTTCTAAGGTGCATGAATGCTGTATGAGAGTTTTTCTTTAATGATTCATTAATGCCTCAAGTACAACAGGAAATGAGAGCAAACCTTTGCCAACCTCAGTAAGCTATAAACTCTGCAGTGCACACAAAGAGAAAGTGATGTTGGGCCAAATTTTTAAAGGGCATAGAAGGCTTTTTGCTGTAAATACAGTTAAGTATATCCCTGAATTAAAAACAAAGATGAAAGATGCTGATGAATTTCAGGCACAACCATGCACTGGATACCAAGTTTCTCTACAGGCATTTTCATTTTCAATGTTTATTGGAGTGCACCAGGATTAACCGGGCAGAAATTTATCACTAAAAAAGGCCTTGAAGAATAAAGAGTTTTCTGCTACAGAATACATAGGATTAAGATAAAGACTTCTGTTTTAAAAATAGTAAAAAAACCAAAAAATTGTCCATGATTCAGATAGTGGAGAGAGGTGTTTGTGTCACTACGATGTTTTTTAGTTTTGATATACTTTGAGAAACTTTTAAATGACATAATGTGTTGAATACTTCTCTGGGATATTTTAAGTTTTCAAGGAAAGACACTGGGACTTATAGTTAATACTATCATATGTATAATACATTAAAGCTTTCTTGTTAAGGATTCTTTATAGTGTACTTCAAAATTCCATTTTTGAGGTGATTTAAAAGCGCTATAATACAAAGCCAGTCGCATAAAATTCTAAAAGTGTTCCTGCTAAGCCCTTTTTGCTGCTACTGAACATCAATATGCCTTATTTGAATGTAACTCCAGAAAGTTATTTGTGCTTTTAAAATTGCAGCCAGGCTGTTCAACACAGGAATGATTTCCTGCGAGTATTTAGAGCAATTGCTACATGTGGATTTGACTCACCTCCTTGCCTGACACTAAAGAATGAATTAGCATGGCATAACTTTCACTAAAATCCCCAGGCTCAGTTGAATGTCCCTAACCCTCCAGAAATTGCCTGTGTAATACACAAAGGTGTTTCTAACCTTACCATAAACCATTAACTTAGATATTGATGCCAGAAAAAGGGACGTAGCACAGCTCACTTGACACTAAACCCCTCAATTCATCAGCCTGGGGAATTTCTGGCAGTTGACCTGATGAGTTATGTGCCAGCCTATCTCCTTTGTTACCTTTCCCCAAGCTACTTTAAATTTAAATATGTTCTATCTTTACAAACTGCACTTCATGCAATAGATCTAGCAGAGCTCAGAGTGCAAAAATATTTTAAGAAGTCTACTTCCTTGCCCTCACAAGATAACTACTGGGGAGATTATTATGGTCACTAAGGAGAAATGAAGCATCTATGGAAGTTCATTATTGTCAGGAAAAAAATTTAATATATTTGAATTACTACTAATGCGAACAAACAGAAAAAGACATTCACAAGTAATATACATATCTAGTGATCCAAAAGGTCTGTTTTCCCAGAGCAGAACAAAGTAATAAGGGATACTGACTGAAGGATAAAATAAGCATGGAACCAGAATAAAATTTAAGACTTTCTTCATGACAGCTTAGTTGTGTATTATTCCATAAACACTGAGCAAAAGAGGTATGTTTTAAAGCTCAGTGGTAGAAAAAGGTAGCAATTGGAAGAAAGAGATGTATGACAGAGGGATATTGCAATCTAGGTGAGCAGCATAAAATCTATTAAGATTAGAATTAGTCGGCAGCATCCAGACTGTGTTTCAGCCCAGCGCTGTGGCATCAAATCAACCCATAATGCTTGCATTCCACACTTCAAATATCAATAAGAAATAGAGATATTAATAAAATGAAAAGATGGCAGCTAACTTCAGGTACGTCACAATTTCCATTTGTTGCAGGGTGTTGCTAGTTTGACTGCATGTCCTGATCAAGTGTTTTCAGGGTAACAATGAATTTACTGTAAGAAAGAACTTACATTCATCAGTAGCCAATTAGAAGATGCTTCTTTTCTCCCAGCAGGGCTACAAACAGCTGTGTTATCAACACTGAGGGCAGATTCATCTGTTAACATTTTTGGCACACTTCAGTGAGGCATCTATAAAGATTTCTTAATAAGGCATTTGAAATCACCCAACATTGGGTAAATACAACCCAACAGAAAGGAAATATTTATTTATATAAACCTCCATTCTTACCCATTACCTTCTCAGGCCTACTGCTGCATTCTTCATCTAACTGAAGTAAATCATGCATGAAATGGTATTCTATTTAGTTTAATGGTTAACAGAACCTGAATGTCTACATACAGTGCATTAGCTTACTTCTGAAAGACTCAGTAATTTTTAATAGAGAAAAGAACTGCTCAGCGTGTAACCTCAGTGAATAGGCCAGCCTTATTTCCATTCTCAGCAAATATATTCCAGAAATCTGTTCCATAATATTCGTTCTTATATAATTTCCTCTTTTACAAAAAGAACCCTAAAAAATCAAACTCCCAAAGGTCCATATCCTCTGATTTTATTACTAAATATTATCTCTTCTAGCAAGAAAATCTTAATGTTATTTCACTTTATATCCTTTCTTCCTTTGAGAGAATAGCAGCCTTTATCACCATTTGCCCAGTTATCTCAGAAGCAAATTGGTCTTTTTCTGAGACGCCTCTTTTGATGGAACACCTCCCTTAAAAACTGCACTTTCCTTAAATACACAGCTATTAAGGATACTTTCTGTAAAGATATTAAAGAAAATTTCATCTGCGCTCTTTATTATCCTCACATTTGAAACAAAAGTAAAAGAAAACAAGATCAGTGCTAGAATGGGAACTGTATAAATACTTGAATTTCACATTTTTACTGCAATTAGGAAAAGAAGAATGGTGTTGAAGTAGAGCATCCCTGAAAAAGGTGATAACAGCTTATCAAGAAGATTTCTTCCCACTGAGTCTGTATAATTACAGATATGGATGTAACACTTGCATTAATATCCATGAGCTCTGCTTGTTGAAACCCAGAATCACGGAATGGATAAGGTTTGAGGGAATCACAGTGGGTCATCTGGTCCAACCTCCCTGCTTAAGCAAGGCCATTGTAGAGCACATGGCACAGGAAATATAATGGAGTTTCAGAAAACTGGACTCTTCAGAATCAAACTTTTTTTTTTTTTAAGATTTTTTTTTCTGAATTTTGAGGGACTAGGATTTTAGAACTGAGAAAGATTCATCCTTGCAGGTTTTCACATCTTAAAACATCATTAATATGTGTATAAATACTTGTGTTACAGAAATTTTCACAATCCACATATTCCAAATGTATTTCTAGATATTTCTATCAAACCTTCCTCTACATAGTTAGCCCTGCAGAGTTTTACTACTGGCTTCATATTTCTTTTGATTGCCCATATTTAGGGGTCTTGGGACCATTTGAGATATCCTCAGGTATCCAAAACACACACATTGCACTGGTAGACCTGAGAACACCTGAGATACCGGCAGATGAAGGGGGGAGATTCTCCTCCTTTGTTCTGTTCTGATGAGACCCTACCCTACCTTTGTAGAGGTCTATTGGCCACAAAATAAGAAAGGCATGGAACAGTTGGAGAAAGTCCAGAGAAGGGTCACAAGGTTAACAAGAGGACTGGAGCACCTTCCCTATGAAGACAGGTTGAGAAAGTGGGGGATAGTCAGCCTGGAGAAGAGAAGGTTGAGTGCAGACCTCGTAGCAACCTTCCAATATCTGAAGGAGCATACAGGGAAGCTGGAGAGGGACTTGTCATCAGGAACTGTGATAAGACAAGGGGAAATGAATTCAAATTGAAAGAGAGAAAGTTTATGCTCATGTTAGGAAGTAATTCTTTGCTGTGAGGGTGGTGAGACCCTGGTACAGGTTGCCCAGACAAGTTGTGGTTGCTCCATCCCTGGAAGTGTCCAAGGCCAGGTTGGACAGGACTTGGAGCAACCTGGGATAGTGGAAGGTGTCCCTGCCCATGGCAAGGCGTTGAAATTGGGTGATCTTTAAGGTTTCTTCCAACCCAAACCATTCTATCACTTTATGACCTGAGGGAGATTATGCTCATCTGGAGTAAGAGTTGGAGACTAGATAGCACTGTCTAGGTGCATCAAGTGAAAGCTGCTGAATAAAGTCCTTAATTATTTACAATTCAGACATGGCTTGATATTTTCTGATATGGGTGTAGACAGGTATTCTAGAAAACAAAAGACTAACCCTACTGCAATTATTTCTCTGCATATTCTTCCATGTTAGCCAGGGGTGGTAAGACCTCAGCCTCCCAGTTCTGTCAAAGCCCAGTGAAAGAAACTGTTTTTTTCCTCTTCTCTGCTGTGGACAGTGTATTTATCCTCTTTAATTCTTCTGAAATAGTCATTCAGTTCCTTTTTGATCAAATGGTCTTATCTCTAAAGTTGATACCTGACCTCTTCAAAATTGTTTAAGAAGCCCTAGGGCTTACTTGTTCATTTTTTGTCTTTCAGCCACAGACAACCAGAATATGACCTGTGTAACTCCACTTTCTCTATTAGTCCTACCTCTATCTCTTCAGAATTTCATTGCCAGGTGGAATAAAAATTTTGAAGTTTTTTAAATCAAAATGCTGAAGCTTAGCTTTATCCAATTTTCATTAATTTTCATTACACCTAAAATTCAGAATTTTAAACATTTTTGTGTGGATTTGCCCACCTCCACTTGGCAGCTAGACCTCTAACATACACTTAAAATGATTCACAAAATGATTGCCAAAGGCATGAACACAGGACTGAGAGCCAGATTCCAGCAAATATTTGGTAAGAAAAGGGTAATTGGCTTCCAACACATTAAAAAAATGTGGTAGTGAGAAAGGGAACAAAAAGTGCTCCAAGTCCAAGATAGAAAGGATGAGAAATAAGGTTTAGATGACAGAGAGGAAACATGAGGAAAGTGTTTTCAAGTAGTTCAAAAGAACTACTAGAGCTTCACAGATGTCACTTAACAGGTCTCCTGCACTGGTAGATTTTAAGGTTTGGTAAACATCCTTGTTAAGGCAGGAGGGTGGTCAATATCATGTTTTTGTAAGTCTCTGCTACTCCTTTTAGTCAATACCAAATTATATTTAAATTCATGAGTTGATCCTCTGGATTATTTCATTTTACACCTAGAGTGAGATATCTTGGCATCCATATGAACTTTCATTATTTGTCTTTAATAAGTTGATTCATAGGCTAGAGAAACTTTCAGATCCAGATATTACAAGCTTATCAAATTTAACACTTTTTAAACAGATAAGAACTGTAATGATACTTTATTCCCTTGGCAGACATTCAGATATATTTCTGGGAGGGGGAAAAAAAAAAAAATTAGAGATTAATCTATAGCTCACCACTAACTAAACAAAGTCTTTCTCTTTCCTTGGTTCTCCTTATCTGCATCTGACCTTGAGTGTTTCTTATACCTGACAAGGAATGAGTATTTTTCATCTACCCTAACTCTCATTTCTCACACTCATGATTGGAGGGGGGAGCCATAATAAACATGAACATTTAATCAATACTCTTGTATGAAACGAACAGTAAAGCACAGGCTAAATAATGAAGAAATACAATTCTTACTCCTGACGCGTCTTTAATTAGAGCTTTACTACATGACACAAATTACTTCAGTCCTGTGATATTACCCAAGATGTTTAAATGTTCTACAAAAGTATTGATTTTGTTTTGAATGTCAGATCTTGTGCTTAGCAGCTTTTACTGTGAAGCAAATTGGAATTCTAATTAAGCCTAGTTTCTCAAATGAGAAGCAGACAAACAGCAGCATAAGTATACAATTATTGGACTATAGTTACCAGCCTTCATATGGTCAAAACAACTGCAATTTTGAGTAGTACTGAATAGCACATGATATGCTTTGAATGAAAGCTTTACAAAGAAGAATTTCTGTATCCTCAATATATAATTTGCCACCTAGAAAAAGATTGGTCGAATGGCTCAAATGGTACATTATTTTTATTTTTGTTTAAACAGCTCTGGCGACTTAGCAGTGAGAAGTATTAACCTTTGGAAAAAATCAATTGCCATCTCATCTCATCTAGTTAAGAAAAACACACACATGCAAGAAAAACTCCACAGAATCCTGATAGAATTAGTCAGCAGTGAACACAAACCTCACTCCAAACTAAGCTTTTGGCATTGGTGTGATCCAGTGGATGGACTATGGCAAGAAGAATTTAGAGAGCAGGGCTGAATAAGAAGAGAATGCCAATGAAAAGGTGCAGGGAAAGATTTCAGCTGTTTGCAATGACCAAAGAGTAGATGATAATCAGCACTTTTTCTTCATGAATTTTGAGCTGCAAGTTTCTCGCATCATTTCATTTAAGTACATCGACTTCTGAGAGCTTCTGAGATTGTACAAGATGTACCTGTTTGAAGGTTCTCACATTCATCAACGAAGTTGACCCAATTAATTTTAAATTATTTCATCATCTAAAACTTATATAGTTTCAGATTTATGTTCAGGTCTATTGTTTCTACTGGCTTGCTTTTTTTTGGTTGTTTTCTTTTTATGTACAATTTTTGACTTCCTTATGTGTGCCAAATCTGCCATCATCCCTTTATTCATCTTAACAGATGAATCTAGTAGAAGATGATCTAGTCAAGGAAAGAAAACAGTCTTTACCAAGGCACAGCTAGTTAAAAATTGCTTACTTCAGCAGATTGATAAGAAACATAAATGAGCCAATATTCTAGTAGCCTCTATGTCTAAATATTTGTAGGTTTTCAAAATTTATTTAGTTTCTAGAGAATTGATTTAATGTTTACCAATGCTGGAAGAAATCTTAAGATTCATGCTCCAGGCATTAAGACAAAGTTATTAAATCCTCCAGTTACTCATGTGTCCCTGACTCTGAATTGTGGCAGGTTTTCTCTCACACACACACGTGTACATGCACATAGAAATATGCATGGAGCTAAAGGAAAATCTCTGCATTTGCAGTATCTGCCACATAAGGAATTCAATCCCCAAAAAACCCTTTGACCTCTTAGTAAGCCATTTCAGATATTCAGCCAAATGTTACCAAATGTGAGCTCATTATATTCTCCATAGTTACTGTTAATTAAAATCCTCTGAAGCATCAGTGTCCTGACCTGGTCATAACACTCACCACATGGTAAAGGATATTACATTGTAAACATATAGGGGTGAAAATATGATATCTCAGAGAAAATAGATTAACTCTTTCAATGGTATGTAACTGAAATAATTTTTAAAAGGAAAAACATGGAGCTTCAGCTTTCAGGAAAAGTAGTCGTCCTCACTCCTGCATGAATGATGTAAAAAAATTCCTCAGTTGCAAGGATTTTCGTTCAACTCACTCTTTTTAGCTCCATGGAATTTGCTGGACCATGTCCAGAGAAGGCTAAAAAAGCTGGCAAAGGGCTTGGAGCACAAGTCTGATGAGGAGCAGCTGAGGGAACTTGGTGGAGCTCAACCTGGAGAAATGGAGGGTCACGGGAGACTTTCTCGCTCTCTACAACTCCTGACAGGAGGTTGTAGCCAGGTGAGGGTTGGTGTCTTCTCCCAGGTAACAAGTGACAGGACAAGAGGATGTGCCCAGGGAGATTCAAATTGGATATTAGTTAAAATTTCTCCACTACAAGAGTGGCCAAGCATTGGAACAAGGCACAGTAGAATCACCATTTCTGAAGATGCTTTAAAAGTGGGTAGATGTCACTCTTGGGGACATGGCTTAGTGATCAGCTTGCTTGGTCAATGGTTGGAGTCTTAGATGTCTTTTCCAACCTTAACGTTTCCATGGATAATTGTCAATAAGTTTATTATTCCTTGCAAAACATTAGTTTTCCTCAGACATGAACATACTTCTGGTTTTGCTTTTTTTTGTTTGTTTGTTTTTAAAGAACTGGTTTTCCCTTCTTCGGGTTTTTCACCACCTAGCTTTTCTAATTAGTGTAAGTGTAGTAGAATACCTAACCAGACTGGAACATTTCAACCATCTATTCCTATAAGTTTTGTACACCCCCTTTTCACACAAAATCATGCCACAGATCTCTAAGGCATAGCAGTGAGCACCAGCCCATGGAGAGTAGCAGAAGCTGTGTGGGAAGACAGGGGACCATAGGAGCTGCTGTAGTAATCCCAGAGAACACAACTGTGGTGCAAGATCCACTATATTGCTCCTGCTTTTATTTCAGAGCACCTCGTAAAGAAAAACTTGCAAATTGGAAGAGAATTATTTTCTGTTTATGAATAACCTATTGTTCTGACCTCTTTGCTTTGAAGTCAGTACTTGCTCCAGGGTGATTCAATGCCATGCTTTGGCTTTGATGTACAATCTTAAAAGCACCATTACAGGCATTTACTGGAAGGGAATACCTTGTTGCCATGGCTACTAGTGCATCACTTGAAATTGTGATATAGCTGGATTTCATCACCATGACACTAATTTTCTCCAGTGCAGCAAAGGAGAGACTAGATCATTACTGTATTAGATGCAGCAGAGTTGGGTTTTCTTGTTTGCATTTCCTTCTTTTTACTTCTTAAGTTTTGTGAGTGAAAACTGTAGTTGTAGGAACAAACCTGAGAGCCAAAGAAAACTATGCCAGCGATTGTTTGAGGGAATGTGAACAAATAGAGAGTATTTTTGTCTTTGTTTCTTAATGGGAAAAAATGAAATGTGGAATCCTGCGGGAAGTCAGCTGCCAAACTTGGCATATCTGCACTTCTGTGAGGGCATGACAGTAAAATTAAGTGCTTTCCTGGTAACTGCTTGGTCCTAATCCAACACTCACTGAGCTTCTCAGGTGTATGGAACACAGTGATTTGAGGTGTGAGGAACATTTCCAGTATCCCTGGGGCACATCTTTATCACTTACAGAGCAAGTCAAAGAGGACCTGCACCAGAGAAAAGGAAGCTTCTTTCAACTGTGCATCCCCAGCAGTTCACATACAACTAACTTGGAGCAGAAAGTGTGATGTGCTTGCTTCACTTTCCCTCAGATACTTATTTAGTACCGTTAGAAACACCTTCTGATTGAGACACGATTGGCAGATACAACACAGGTATTACTGAAAAAACGCTTGGAAAGGGAAGTGGACACTCGACAGAATGCACTGTTAATAGACACGCAGTGAATCATCCCTTAAATTTGACGTAAGATCATTATTTGGGTTCAGTGTGTTCTAAAATGAGAGCTGTTGAGACCTTCAGGGTGTTATTTGTGGCCTCAGATGTGTATTACAAGAGGATGAAGTTAGTTTGGTAATATTTATACTTCAGTATCCACTACTGAAAGAAACTTAAACAACTACTTTGATTGGATACCTTCAGGTAAATATGACCAAGATGAACCCATCTCCAGTGTTTTGGTTTTATACAGTTAAAAAAAAAAAAAATACTTTAAGTGAATATGTTTCTGAAATAATGAATTTCAGGGGGGAAAAAAAAAGTGAAATTAAAAGGACTGGCTTGATCTGCTTCATTTTTAACATCATTATTACCTCTGGGTAATCATAGTTATTCCAATTTACCCCAGTTTTGGTGGAATGTATGAGTGGCAATGTCCCCAGTGAACTCCCAACACACATCCTAATCTGTAGTTTACAGCTGGCAGATGCTGTAACAAAGTAAAGATAATTGTGTCTTAGAAGTTGCTAAGTATGTATTTACATAAATTTGTTGCTATTAGGAAAGTTTGATCCACTGTATTCTTAATGCATAAATTCTCAAGTGACAGATGTGTGAATGGTTTTTTGCCTGGATTTTGGTTCAAATCTATTTCTAAATAGAGTAGCCTGATTTTGAATACACTACTTTGACCACCTTTTTTTTTTTCTGCTTTTAACACATATATTCACTGTTTTGGTCATTCAACACCGTTCTTGTTTTTAATATTTAGAAGATCTTGTTTCTCAGACTGACATCAGAAGCAGCTTTAAGAAATATCAGGTAGGTGTTACAGTGTTTGAAATTATAGTTCGGTTTTACAATCAAACTATTTTATTGCAAGAATTAGTGATTTGAGTTTGAAATAAGGTTACATGCACATCCTCTAGTCAAATTTGAACACATAAAATTTCAGTTAAAAATATTACCTTGTAAAACTGTAGTGGTGTCAAAAGTTTAAAGAGCAATTTTTTTAATGAGTTCTCAAAAAGACAGAATGACTTTCCTCTTCTGCTTCCCCCATTTGGATGTGGATTTACCAAGCAGAGCTTAACATCTCAAAGTATCTCTATATCTAAATATAGCCATTCCCTTTCAGTTTCAGTGAAATGTATTTTTCGGGTAAAAATGTCTAAGTAGAAAAATTGCTCTTGTTTTTTAACTTTAGTTAACCTATGATGCACAGCTATGAGTGCCCACAGAGAATGAGAAGTATTGATTTTAATTTGCCCCTTAGATTTTTTTGTCCTACAGCAGATTTTGAAATAAATTTTGCCCTTCCCCCATGATAGTTGTTCAGATTTCTCCAGTCTTTCCTCTTTCTCTCTCTCTCTCTCTCCTGGAATGAGACCTTCAGATTTAAGTAGTGACATTTCAACAGATATGCCACAAAGAATCCAATGTCATTGATTATTAGTGCTGCTCTTCAAGTGAATCTGGTGATAAACATTTTGAGATCTACATATAAATAAAGATATAAACACATTATTAATGAAAAAATGTAGACAATTTTTTTGTTTTTATTCTTGGTTTTATAGCAAAAATGCGGAACTTCTCTAAGCCAACAACATCTAAGTTTTTCATATTCTTTATATTTGCTGTAATTTGTATGCATATGTGGTGGCAGAAATTGTAATTGAAAATGTTTACGTTAAATGACCATTGTAAAATTTTGGTTGCTAAAGTGACTTTTGCAAAGTTTTGTTTTGTTTTGTTTTGTTTTGTTTTGTTTTGTTTGTTTTGTTTTGGTTTTTTTTTGATTTTTTTTTAAATGAAAATATAGTTCAATTTTTTTTTTTTTGAAGATAAGGTGATTTAGTAAAGAGGTCTTTCCTTCATTTGCTATAGCCTAGAAGACTACAGTACAATGTTATTTTTATGAGTTTAGTTGTCCAAACATGCTGTAAGATATTTGTCATATTTTAGCACTTCTCTCTCTCCACTTAAAATGTGACAGATCAGAATCCGACAAGGATGAACAAACATTGATGGAAAAGGAACAGAGGAGATGCTGTTTCCTGGAAATCATTCAAACCTCAAAAAAGGGTCAGGTTCAGGGTGCCCATTTCCTTAATTAAAAATCTCATCAATCCATCCCAATGTCTCTCTCATTCATATTAAAGTGCCAAACTACGTCAGACCAGATTCTTCTCTGCCTTTACAACTCCATAATTGAAACCTAGATCTACTGCTGTGTGAATATTAATGTGCCATTCTAGCAGTTATTCATAGTCCCTAAGTTTTGATTTTTTAAAAAGGGTTTAATCAAATAGTGAAAAAATAAGACTTTATTTGAGTTCATCTGGTGAGCACAGAAGGCTTTTAATTTTACAGAAAAGGAGAAAAAAAAAAAAAGGCAAAAAGAAAGCAGTCTGTCCATTCCTCAAAGTGGTGATATAGAGCCAAGCTCTGTGGGGTTGCTGACTGCATTTATTATGTGTCACACAGATCAAAAGTAAGTGTAGGCAGGTAAAGATTCTTGATACCCAGCTGGGTAGGATGGTTTGTGAGCGTAACAGACACTGACTGTGCGACAGCACAATACTTCTGCTTGCCAAGTTAATTAAGTTAGGATTGAATGCCCATGGATAGGACATAATAATATCAGCCACATACAAAGGATACGTGATATTGTAGATTAGGTTTATAAGAACTGCTTTGTCTCTCTGACAGGGAGACAAAAATGTGCTGCCGCTAAACTCCAAGAGATGGGACTCCTGCCATATTCAAGAACATGCTTTAGTTTGTATTTTTATTTCCTTTATTATTTCTATTTCCTATTTAATGAAACCCTGCATCTTTGAGCTACATGCAAGGGAAGTGGCAGGAAAGGTGACAAGCCCAGGAAACTGCCAGAGGTGAACTTTTCAACCCACAGGAACATCTCAAGGCAGGCTGTAAATAGGATTACTTTTATTAGACTGCCGTCTGCTGCAGCCATTCTTGTTAGGGGCCTGTCACTCTGCCCGTTGTGCATGGTGGAGTGATAGGCAGCCCCAACCTTGGGGACCCAAAGCAGACCCCCCACTGACACCCGTCACTCAGGTAGAACTGTCCCTTTGAGCCAATAACAGCATCTGTCCAGAGCATAAAATAGGATTTCATCACGCTTTACAGCAGCTGGGCAGGTGCTGGGATTACCTTTTCGACAGAAACATGGGTTGTCAGTGGAGAAGGAGGTGAGTCACCAGGAGCCTCCTCCCCACTAGGGATGGGCCCCCAATGAACAGGGGCATTTCTCCACCACATTGGTGGTTAAACCCTTCTCTGGTTTAATTATTTTTTCCCATCACCTCCTAGTCCAGTGACTGAGTTGGAGGAGAACTGATCAAGGCAATTCTTGGTCTTGAGAAGAAATACCCAAGATTTCATGTAATGTCTCAAGTGTTTCCAAGGTCTGGGTCTCACCAACACAAGGTGGGGGCCCAAAAATAGATTTTTCTGAGGGAGACACAAGGATCAAGGCAATGTCTGCACCTCAGGTTTATGGAGATGAAGAAAATGAGGTCAGACAAAGAGAATAAGGAAATAGCCATAGGGAGAACTTCCTGCAAATATCCGAAAGTTGCAGCAAATACTCTATAGGGTGTACCTTTTACTGTAGCTTAGAGTCAGTAGAATATTGCGTCTGCAAGTGAACCTACATTCCTAAGAGGAGAAGGTTCCTCTCAAATTATCAGTTGTCCCCACTGGAATCTGAAATAAATATATAGATATAGATAGATAGATGATATAGATAGATACAGATGATATAGATAGATATAGATACAGCTAGACATAGCGATAGACATGACAGATATAGATATGGATTAGATATAAATAGATATAGAGATGATAGAGATAGAAATAGGTATAGACACAGATATAGATGATATAGATACACACACACACATATTCTTGGGATAGTCCTGTGCAGTGACAGGAGCTGGACTTCCGTGGTCCATGTGGGTTTCTTTCAACTCAGGATATTCTATGATATATATGTATATGTTTAAGTACTTGCACCTCGACTTTCTCCAGCCTCTCCCAAAAGCAAAATTCCAGCTGGTAAGAAGGTCGGACACTACAGGAGGCTGGAAGTCTGTTTGAGGCTCTCCTCTCATTCATTTTTGTCTGTCTAAGCAATCCTCCATTTTACTGGAGGATTTGAATGCTGAAGTTTTGTTCTAGACACACACTGCAGTAGACATTCAAACTGCATCAACTGTAATATTTTCAAAGTATGATGTAGCTTGAATTCCAGACACAATGAAGCAATAAAGGGAAGCTGGAAAGCTGCGGGCCAGACTGGAGAGAAGACCCAACAGTCAGATTTTTGTTACTCTGCAAAGGCATTTTTGTGCTTATTTCAGGGACAAACACAAGTTTAAACACTTTTTAAAAAGGATATTCCACCTGAACATGAGGAAGAACTTCTTTACTGTGCAGTGAGTGAGCACTGGAACAGATTGCCCAGAGAAGGTGTGGAGTCTCCCTCACCAGAGATATTCCACGGCTACCATGATGAGATCCTGTGGTATGTGCTCTGGGATGACCCTGCTTGAGCAGGGACATTGGACCAGATGACCCACTGTGGTCCTCCCCAGTCTTACCCATTCTCTGTGATATTCTGTGTGGTACACAATTTCACATTGTCATTCTGTTAATTTTGATTACTACTGAACTACTACTGAACTGCATGGGTTTACAAAATATGTTGTCTGGAAATATCTTGCAGGAAGCACTTGCAGCAATACATTTCTAATATCTTTTATTATTTCCTTTCTCAGAGTGGTTTACAGGAGTGCACATCTCAAGTCATACAAATAAAAAGCCATTAAAATATCTTACAAAAGCTATTATGTTTCATGATATGATTATACATATTCTATTTCAGGACAAGCACAGTATTTGGAAAATTATAGTCTTAGTCCAGTCACCTTCTGGAAAAATTCCTATTTATATTCCTGACTGACATTACCTATTTCTCCAAGTGATTTTGTCCAGTTTGCATGATACAAATCATTATCTGTACAGAAGAAGACCAGGTCCAAGTTCATTCCTGATTTATCTCCACCAAAGCATAAAAGGGTAAAGAAAATCCATTAAAAACAAGGTTAAAAGGAGGGGAAGGGTAAAAAAAAAAAAAAAAAAAGAGAGACACAGCATGAGCTGCATGGAAGATAAATGCAAAAGACCTGATTGTCATTTACATTACGCAGAATAAAGAAGCTGTGAATGAGAACTGAAGACAGGCTGTGCTTCTGTTTATTTCTAGCTAAAAATATGCTGAATTTTTTTTAGGGGTATGTGTTCTCATTTGTTTGTGAGAACAATTTTTTTCATTAACAGGAGGGATTTTTTGAGCACTAGGTGAAAGGTTCAGTGTCAAACTGAATTTACAAATCCTCTAGCTCTTCAGGATTCACTTATCTCTCTCTGAAAGTATCTGTCTATCTCTTCATCACAGGCCTTGAAATCACTGGCTATTATCTGAGGGTCAAGCTCATTCTGAGAAAGGAAAATATACTAAATTAAGATGTATAAGAGATTAACCAGCTCAGGTTAATTGTGTTTTCATTTTCTTAAGAATTTATCAGTGCGGTAAAGTAAATCTCATTATATTTTTGCAGTTATTAAAAGAAAATGGGACACTGCATAATAGTGACAGTCATTATCCTCAGATCTGAAAACAAGAACAGAAGAGTAATCCTTTCCTGTTAGATGTAAAAACAAGTGGTTGCATTTAACAGTTTCTATAAACTCCCTGCTATTTCTTCATCTTCTTTTTCTGTTACTATTCATCAAGAGATCTTGTCACTCTTGCTTACAATGTTATCAAGAAGGCATCTCTTTGCCTGTTGAAACTACTGTTCCTGCGAGAGTTCCATTCCAGGCCTTGTAACATCTTTTTATAACTGTGGGTTAGAGACAATCTCACTTCCTTATGAGAAATAGTCTGTGTTGATAACTGAAAGCACAAAGGAAGTTATACACTGGCCAAACTAAGCTAAAGGCAGGGGGCAGAGGAAAGAGGAGATCGTAATTACAAAATAAAATAAAAATCTATCTCCTTGATCCCTGAGACAAGAGTTTCACTAACTGTGTGTCCAGCAGGGCCAGGGCAGTGCCCGTCCCTGTGCTGGCCCTGCTGAGGCTCCTCCAGTGCTGGGGCAGTTCTGGGCCCTCAGACAGGAGAGACACTGAGGGGCTGGAGCGTGTGCAGGGAAGGGAACGGAGCTGGGGAAGGGGCTGGAGCAGCAGGAGCGGCTGAGGGAGCTGGGGGGGCTCATCCTGGAGAAAAGGAGGCTCAGGGGGGACCTTCTGGCTCTGCAACTCCCTGAGAGGAGGGGGCAGACAGGAGGGGATCAGGCTCTTCTGCTGGATAACAAATGACAGGATAAAAGGAAACAGCCTCAAGTTTCACCAGGAGAGGTTTAAAGACTATTAGGGAAAATTTATTCACTTGGATGGTCAGGCAGTGGAATAGACTGAACAGGGCAGTGGTGTAATCACAATTCCTGGAAATGTTCAAAGCTGTGTAGATGTGACACCTGGGGACATGGTTTAGTGGTGGGTTTGGCAGTGTTGGGTAAATGGTAGCACTTGATTATCTTAGAGGTCTTTTTCAACCTTAATAACTCTATGATTCCATGACATACAGACTTTGAATGAGGTAAGCTGTGTTTTACAAACACATTGTTGCACACCAGACAGAGAACTTTTTCCCTCAGAATGTATTTACCAATAAGAGGTGGTACATACAGGCATGTTGAAGTACCTGTATTCTACCTTTCTGCAGATCTGGGTGCACATGCCTTTTGTACCCGGGTGTAATTTTTTTTTTTTCCTTTTTTTTTTTTTTTTTTTTTTTTTTTTTTTTAATTTTTTATTTATTTATTTTCCACCTGAGCTGCAATGCAGAGCACTTACTTGATCTCTGCCAAAAAGCCAGTACCAACACCCAAGGTACCCAGCCAAGGTCACTAGGGACACCTGATCTCACTTCATAAGATGAAGCACCACTTTCTCCCTTGCATTATACTAACTACCATAAAATACATATTTAGTGCTATCTAAACTGTTGTAGGTAGGAAGTACTGGCTCTGCATCCCTCCTTATTGTAAACCCTCAGTTGTGACTGAGGGTTTACAACAACAAACCTTTCCTTTTAGAGATAATGAATTTCATCATTCACGTGAGGGCTCCCCAGGGTAAAGGGAGTATCCAGAAATCAAAAGCCTTGCATTTACTCTATGCTCATTAAAATGAAACAAACAAATAAAAAATCCTGAAGGGGGAAATAAAAACCAAAACCCAAACAAGGTGTCATTCTGAACACCACAAACCAGCCCCTAAGCAGGAAAAGCTGTGCAAGCACTCTGTGCTTTCCATTTTGTCGAGGAAACCAATTTAGAATCAATATTAGCTCAATCATGAGTGATTTTCCTTAACTTTAATCTTTAAACTTCAGTCACACAAAGGACTATTTACAGTTGATGCAAGAAAGGAATGAATGCTTCCTCTTAAAACATTCAGATCTTAAAACATCTGAATCATTTTCAGACCAAGTCAATGATCCTCATATATTGCCAAAGGAGTCTAGAATGAGCAGTTTTGTCATTTACTTAACTCTGTGATGTGTCTGACAATATTACAAAGCTAAAACAACATAACTCAAATGTTTCCTTACCCATAAATGATCCTCTGTGAAAACATATGTTGTTTTTCTTCTTAGGCTGAAGTGAATGGAGAGGTACACTGGAATAAGAAACTGTAGTATTATAGCTAGACCTAATTAAACATGGTTTCTCATACTTCTAGGGAAAAAGGTGTTGTGGTTTAACTCCAGGCAGCAGCCAAGCCCCAGGTAGCCACTCACTCACTCCCTTTCACTCACTCTCTATTGAGGAGAGAATCAGAGGGATAAAAGCTGGAAAACTCATGGGTTGAGAGAAAGACAGTTTATTAAGGAAAGTAAAAGCCATGTGCACAAGCAAAGGAATTAATTTGCTGCTTTTCATGGGCAGGCAGGTGTTCAGCCACCCCCAGGAGGCTCCACTGTACACAGTGGTTACTTGGGAAGAGTTAAACCATCACTCCAAGCACCCCACTTTCCTCCTTCTTTCTCCCACTTCCTATATTGAGCATGATGCCACAAGGTCTGGAATATCCCTTTGTTCAGTTTTGGTCATCTGTCCCTGCTGTGTTTCCTCCCAGCCTCCCATGGACCCCCAGCTTCCTCACCAGTGTGGCAGTACAAAAAGTACATAAGGCCTCAGTTCTGTGTAAGCCCTGCTCAGCAACAACAAAAATCTTTGTTATCAACCCTGTTCAGCACAAATCCAAAACACAGACCCACACCAGCCACTCTAAAGAAAACCAAATACCTCACGCACAACCAGTTCAATAGGATATGACCTTAAAAATTAATCCTGTTTGCGTCTGACAATGTTTGAGGGCTTAAAAGGACAGTGAGAAGAACTGGTGAACAAGACTTTACTGTGATGGTGCATTTTCCACTTTCTTTCTGAGCCAAAGACAATGTTTCAAATAATTGTCAGAGTCTCATTGCTTCAAAAATATTTTATTACATTAGGCGTTGGGACACTTCAAAATAACCACCATTTCAAAATGGATAAAAAAGTAATAAGTGGATAATCTCGGTTCAGATTTCTTTCATTGCTAAAGTGAGATACACGGATTCTTTTTCCAAAAAAAAGGTCCTTTTTGTTTTTGGTACTAGTAACAATTAAATAAATGGTGCTAGTAATCTAAACCAAGTGTACTATTAAGTGTGTAATCTTTAATTAGCTCTACTAGGAAAACCTGATTTTGACTCCTCACTCTGCCTATTACTTTGTGAATTGTATTTCTTACAGTGTTCATGCATCATTACAAGAGAGTCCCTCATCTATTAAGTATGGCTGATAATGCTTTCCAAGCACTCAAGAACAAGTGTGTCAGAAACAGAAAAGTTTACTTATATTGTCACAATGCGATGGACAGCAAACCCCCAAATTTCCAAGGATTTTTAATTAAGGAAGTATATGCGAGTTGTCAATATGCACAAGTGCTCATTTCAACTTTAGAAAAGCACAGTAGGATTTCTGTTACCTCACCCTCCAGTATCGTGGTTACCTGTATTTTAAAATATGACATTATTTCATAGTCTAAATTAGAATACAAAATATTTTTTCTTTCAACAGTTTACATGTTTCTTGTCAATAGTTTCCAAGATAGAAGAAAAGCCCACCAAAATATAAAAGATTTCCCTCCCCCAAGCCTATTTGTGGACTTGTGTCTTTCAATACAGCCACTTCTTTCTCCTAATTTTTCGTTTTCAATAGGCACCTTCTTGGAAAAGCAACTTCTCTTTGGCTGGAAATCTAAAATGTACAAATTACATATGACCTCCCGCCCTTGGTGATGGCAAGGGGTTGGATTCTATTCCCACCCTTCCTGAGAAAAAAAAGAATCCCTAAAGTATTATTCATTTTTATAGCCAGAAAGAACCTTTCTTATAACTAAGCTAAAGCTACTCAGTTTTGAAAAATGACACTGGGCATGACTGAAAGATAAATTCTCCTGGGAGCAGAAAAAAAAAGAAAAAGACAAAGAAAGAAGATAAAAAAAGTGTATAGGAACTTTTCATGTCATGTATTTCTATTCTTTCATGGCCTGAAGCTACAAAGCAATGCTTGCATTTCAACAGAGAGCAGGGGACAGACTACTTAAGCTAAATATCAGTTTTAACTTGCTTTAGGGGCCATCAGTTATAGTTGCCCATAAAGGTTTTGTAATAGGCAGGATCATAAATCCAGGTGACAACCTCCCACTTTCAGCAGCTCTAGGAACAAGACACACTTGGAGTGGGTTTTAAAGCACATTGCCCAAGTAATTGCAACACTGTGATTTGGACTGTTATTTCTTTTCCTCTATTTCAACACTGGTCAAAGAAAATGCATTCTTAATGGAAACACTTTGTTTCTTCTAAGTGTTTTATAGCCAGAGACGACAAAGCACTTTTGACAGGTTTTGTATATAATCCCCCCCTAAAGCTCTTTATGCCCAAAGTGTTAAACTTCAGTGCTCCAACTCAGACACCTAAACCTGTACTCATTATTATTTGCAAATCAACCTAGTTTTCAGAGGGACTTTCAAGGCATTGTCAGGGGAACAGCTTCAAAGGTGTCTCCAAGATGAACTAAGTGTCCAAGGCTCCATGTGACTAACAAGCGCTGCATGTTGCACATCCAGCTACTCACTCTCTGAGATGTATCTGGGTCTCTTTACCTCAGTAGTGTTATTGTTAATAATTATAGACTCCATACTCAGTCCTCTCAATCGTTTTCTGAATTAACAGTCCATTTCTGACCATAACAAATCCTAATCATTTCCACAGAAAGAAGAGAAAGAGGAATTGAAGGATACTGATACTTTATGCATGGGATCTAATCAGAAAACTGCAATACAGAAATGATGTTTTGGTTTTGTTGTTGTCATATGCGTTCCTCTCCTGTTTCATAGCCTTTCTCACCTCTTTCAGACAAATTTCACTCGCAAATTAGGGTAAACATTAGGTTAGTCTTTGCCTGACTGACCACTCCTCCCCTTCTCTCTCCCCTACTTTACAGCAGGGAGAAACTGAGTTTAATGGCTTTCAGCTGAAATTGAATTCCCTCATTAGCCTTTGCTATCAGCTTGCCACATTTTTGTCACAGTGACTGAATGCTTTCTGCTGTTACTATAGCAATCCTGCCCTTATTTATAAAAGTTAGGAACAAATTGCTTAACTTTGTTCTCTGTTACGGAGTCAGTTATTGATTTAAACATCCAGGTGCACAGAGGCAAGAAGGGAGAAGACAAGAGTCTAGAAAAATTCTAAAGTATCAGATGTTTCTGAAAAAAATATATATTGTGTTCTGGAGATGAATTAAATTGACATAGTGGTGCCATACTTAGGTGTCAGAACATCAACAGAACAACCAGTCTCCTGGAAGGTAGGTGCATTCCTTAGTCTTAACAACCTTCACCAGTTAAAGGTGGTCTGAGAGCGTATTTGGTGGTTGTCCTGCCCAGTGTATATATATATGAATTTTAGTAGCTTTTCTTACAATCTTAGGATTTCTGTCAGTGCATGGCTTCAGAAATGCTCAAAAATATTTCTGCTGGACCTTAGCTCTTATACTTTCCCCCCTTTTTTGTTGTTTGTTTTACTTAAACCAGTAGTTCACATGCTCTGTATCTTAGGCTGGCCTTTTATGTAAGCCCCCTTCTTTCTTGGGTCCTTTCTCTGTGTTTGTTTTCTCTGCTTGCCTGAGTGTGTACATATGTTACGAACAATTAAGCCTTTATTTCTTCCTGAAGATTGCTGTGTAGCCCATAATGTCTTATTGTATGACACAGCTGGGTACTGAATTCAGGAACAGAAGAAACTAAAATTTAATTCTTTCAGTCAGCAGCTGAATAGTCAGATGGAAGCCCTATTGTTACTGAGGGAGAAGACTTTTCAATAACTCTTGCAATCACTTTAGAAGTGACACTGATGGCTCTAAATGATTTGGGGATGCTGATCTATCAACATTATATTTTGGTGGAAGAGAGAGCAAGCCATAAAAATAACGAACAGATTACAGTGAAGAAGTTTGCTGAAAAATAGGGGTAAATGGAAGAAAGAATACAGAAAACAATGCAGACTTGGGTGCCTGAAATATTGGATACAAGATGAGTACACTTATAGTTTGCTTAACTGATGCTAATCACATAGAAACGTTTTCAAGACTTTGGAGACAGGAAATTAACTATCAACAAAAAAGTGTGCAAAAGTATATATAATTGGGAAGATATATCTGATGAGGAGAAGGCTGAGAACATTTTCTTCTTTCTTCTTCATGAAAACAGCATGTGTCATCTTTCATTCAAGACACACCCTAAAACTCTCATTACTGCTCCTGCGTGTAATCATTATAAAATAAACAATCATCAAGCAGTCTATAATTGACATGCTCAGCCTGTGACATGCAGAAAATTAACAGCCACCCCACGGTTGCTCTGCTGCCAGGAGCTTCACCTGCAAAGACTTCCTTGGTCTGCAGAAGCCACACTGTACTGACCCTGTGCTCTCTTTCCTCCTCCTCAAGGGAAAGCATAAGCTTTCAGAACGGTAAGCTCTGGTGCTTGCATCTAAGTCTGATTTTCATCTGTACTTAAAAAAATGAATCTGCATTTATTCTGGAGAAGTTAATTTTTCCCCTTTTCTTCTTTAAATTTCTTTCAGTTCTTAAGCCCACCAATTTTTTGTGCCTCCATGATTCGTGGAGACAGTCAAACTTTAATCCTAGAAGCACTAACTGACATCTCCCTCTGTCTCCGGAACAACTTCTGTTCATTACTTGTGAAGCGAAAGTGCCCTTCCTGCCATCCAGAGCACAAATGCAAATTTTCGAAACCTTAATTATATTTTGTTTCCATTTAGATAAGTTCCATAAAGCTTATTAATTCACAAAATTTGATTTGAGCCATAACAATAATGGTGATGGTAAAATAATAATGTTAACAATTACCAAAAGTTGTCAATGTTTTTATATTAACGAGACGGGAACAAATCCTGAGATTCCACATAGGAATTAATTATTTGAAAGAAAAAAAAAAAAAGACAAAGGAGAGAAAATGTTTTTCTGCATAGAAAAAAGTAATAGTGTGAGACAGAAATATTGTTTAATTTATCATCACGGTCTTTTGTGTCTTTCAGCGTTCAGCATAACTTATTTTCCAGAAAAAGACTACAAATGAAGAGACTGGAATATAAACAAAAGCATCAAACAGTAAATAGGGAAATGAGAGATAGAATTACAGGTGCAAAGTAATTATTACTGTGTCTCAGCCTTTCAACGGCTAACCATTTTATTCCTGAAAATTCTATCAAGGGGATCAGCACTTGGCTTGCAGAGCCCCTGACGTTTTCAAGGTTTTTGCATTCATTAGAATTTGGTTTTGTGAGATTTTACTTTGCTTTGGGTTTTAACCTCTTTTATTCCATTCAACACATTATGGAAGAAATATTTCTATTGAAGCACCGCCTAGAAAACTAAAACTCACAGGAATATGATGCATTTTATTGATGAGTTTGGGTTTTTGTTTTAAAATTATTTCTTTTCACTCTCTAGAATGTCTCGATTTTTATTTTTTATATGTGAAGTTTGTGTGGATATGTTGAATTCTGAAAGGTTTAAAAATGCTTTTGTATAAATAAGCCTTAGAAAATACCATTTGAAATATAAAAACTGACTATTTCTCCATCTCAGACTCAAAGCAACGTTAAAAACACAGGAAATTTCCATCAAAAGCAAGTATAAGGATCCACTTTGAATAAAGCATGGGACTTTAGTTATACCATGGTCATGTCTGAGACATATTAGATGCCTCAGTTTGAGGATTAGCTGTAACAAGGAAATATTTGATCTCTAACATCATAGAAAGAGCTTTATACAAAGGGAGATTCACACCACTAGGAGACAAATATCTCCAGAGACTCATCCCTCTGTCCTATTTCTCTCCATTGACAAAAAAAAGAAAAAAAAGAACCTAGGGTGATCAGCTCAGATTTAGATCGCTAACCTTTAGATATCTCAAATGAGATAAAACAAATCCTATCCTAGGATTCCTGTGCCATGAATTACCCTAAAGGGAGCAATCCAGAAAGGGGATGTGCTTAGTGTGAAGTCACCTCGTGCAAATTGGTAGGGAAAGGTGGAATGGATGGATGGCAGGATGGACAGCCCTGACCCCCTGCCTTGGCTTGGCTGGGGTCCCTGACATGAAGATGGGGACAAAGTGCCTCTGTCCTTACAGAACTAGACCTGCCTGGGGTTTAGTACAGCTCAGTGATGCCAGTGGCCTGATTGGTTGTTTAATTAGGTAGGTGAAAATCAATACAATTAGAAGAATATGTTATATATTCTGTGTCATGTATTAGATATTCTCCTGAACATCGGATCGGCAAGGGAGTGAAAAAAATGAAGATAACAACAACGTTTTAGCGGAGACATAATTTTTTTTAAGATCTGCATTAGACTTCTAGACAGCCTTAGACTTTTCCAGTTCTGTGTTTGGTGGGTTTTAATCAAGTAAGAGGATTTCACTGAGTCTTCACATACCCTAAGGAAAGTTACAGCAAGCCTCTGTTTCCCTCCTCTACAGGGTGGTTATCCCATGGAAAGCAATTTCCAAGTATAGTCATTAGGACTGGGAATTTTGGGAGAGCAAATTTGGCCAACTGATACCTGCGAGCATGTCTGATTTTATCATAGGTTAAAATTTAAACAGCACTCTGACTGCATTTCAAAAATATGGTGAATACCAATGTCAGTTCTTTATGGCAAGTGCTGCTCCAGCTGTGTGTGCTCGTCTCTGGGTGTGTGAACATCAGAACACGGGTAGAGGAAGGGATGGCATTGATGGATCTCTGTTCTGTTTCTTGAGGTTTTTTTGGTCACTTTTTGTGCGTTTTTACCCACACAAAGCCCTTTGCTGCTCTGTGTTGTGTTTTGATGGCATTTGTATTCTTTGTCCTGTGCGGTCTGGAGGTGTGACATTGAAAGATTGATCAGTGCCTTGTGACAGATATGTAATCTAATGAGCAAGATTTTTGCTTTCATGATGTGAATATGATGCTCCTTAACTCCCCAGGGAGCACACACAACACTGGTGTCCTCAGCTTCGTGGAGCTGGGGAGGAGACACTGAAACCAGAAGGAATTCTGGTGATTGATAGTTTTACTCTTCTGATGGGGCAACTGGTTATTTAACATTTATAACTTGACTTACGAACAGACAAAGGTGTATAGAAGCATAAAGTATTGTACATCTTCAAGAGAGTTTTGTCCTGCATGTAGATAGGGTTGTAGTTGCAAAAAAATAGCAATATTAATCATAGTACAGGAAAGGTATTTATGTCAATAAATAAATTCTGTTTTCTCTAAATCTGGCTAATAACTATAAACGGAAATGGTCTCATGGTGTGCCAGAGGAGGTTTAAATTGGATATTTAGAAAAAAATTATTCTTGGAAAGGGTTGTCAAGCAGAGGTTGCCAGGGACAATGGTGAATTCACCATCCCTGGGATATTTAAAGCCGTGTAGATGTGGCATCCAGAGATCTTGTTTAGTGGTGAATGCAGTAGTGCTGGGTTAATGGTTGTACCAGGTGATCTTAGAGGACTTTTCCAATGTAAATAACTCTATGATTCTGTGATCTCCCTGCACCTTCATCTTCACTTATCCTTCCTGAAAGGATTGTTTTATCCCCTGATCAAAGCAAAGAGCGTAGGGATGCTGTCATTCAGGTTAAAGTTGAGGCTTTTTGAGAGTCCTATTTAAGATATTAGTAAATGCAGAGGTGACCCTGATAACAGGGGAGACAGAGAAGACAGAGTTATTGAATGTCTTCTTTCCATCAGTCTTGACCAATAAGAACAGTTCTCAGGGATCTCTGACCCTGAGACCAGGGTAAAGGAATATTGGAAGGGAGACCTTCCCTTATTCAAGGAGCCTTGGGTGAGAGAACACCTAAACAAACCTGACATCCACAAGTCCGTGGGCCCTGACGGGATGGAGCCACAAGTGCTGAGAGAGCTGGAAGACATGATATCCAGGACCCTCATGATCATCTTTGAGAGGTCATGGATGTCAGGAAAGGTCCCTGAGGACTGGAAGAAAGCAAATGTCACCCTAGTCTTCAAAAAGGGCAAGAAGGAGGACTTGGAATTACAGACCTGTAAGCCTCATGTCAATTCCTGGAAAGGGGGTGAAGCACCGCATTCTGGAGGCCATTTCCACCCTCATGGAGGACAAGAAGGTCATCAGGAGTAGTCAGCATAGATTCACTAAAGGCAAGTCATTTCTGAGCAACCTGATTGCCTTCTACAATGAAACAACTGTCTGGATGGATGAGGGTGGACCAGTGTATACCGTTTGCCTCGACTTCATCAAGGCTTTCGACACCGTCTCTCACAACATTCTCAAAGGCAAACTCAAGAAGTGTGGGTTAGATGCTTCAGGTGGATTGAGAACCGGTGGAATGGCACATCCCAGAGGGCCATAATCAGTGGCACAAAGTCTAGTTAGAGGTCTGTCACCAGCAGCGTCCCCCAGGGTTTACAGGGCCCAGTACAGTTTAACTAGTTCATCAATGACTTGAATGAGAGGGTAGATGCCTCTTCAGCAGTTTCTCTGGTTATACAAAACTGGGAGGGGTGGATGATACCCCAGAGGGCTGTGCAGCCCTTCGGAAGGACCTTGACATGTTGGAGAGATGGGCAGAGAAGAACCTTCTGAAATTCAGCAAAGGTAAGTGCAGGGTCCTGCAGCTGGGGAGGAATAACCCTGGGCACCAGCACAGGCTGGGGGTGAACTGCTGGAGAGAAGCTTTGCAGAGAAGGACCTGGGGATCCTGGTGGACAACGTTGTCCCTGAGCCAGCAGTGTGTCCTGGGGGCCAAGAAGGACAGTGCAACCCTGGGTTCCATTATGAAAATCATTACCAGCAGACCAGGGAGGTGATCCTGCCCCTCTACTCAGCCCTGGTGAGGCCTCCCCTGGAATGCTGTGCCCAGTTCTGGGCTTTTCAGGACAGGAGGGACATGGAGCTCCTGGAGTGGGTCTGGAGGGCTACAAAGATGATTAAGAGACTGGATCATCTTCTTACAAGGACAAGCTGAGGGAACTGGGTCAGTTCAGTCTTGAGAAGAGACAGCTGAGAGGGAACCCCATCAGTGTCTGTCAGTGTCTTCAGGGAGGTGTCAGAGGATGGAGCAGGCTCTGCTTGGAGGTGCCCAGCAATGGGACAAGAGGCCACAGGCAGGAACTGATGCCCAGAAAGTTCCACTTGAGCATGAGAAAGAACTTCATTCCTGTGCAGCGACCAAGCGTTGGAACAGGTTGCCCAGAGAGTCTCCCTCACTGGAGATATTCCAGAACCTTCTGGATACATGCACTCTGAAATGACCCTGCTTGAGCAGGAAGCAGGAAGCTCAAGCATGATGAAAAGCCAGATGACCCACTGTGGTCCCTTCCAACTTTACCCATTCTGTGAGTCTGTGATTCTTAAATTTCCTGCTTAAAAAAAACCCAAACAAACAAGCACATGCAGACAAATTATCTGGCAAACGATGCAGTCTCTTTATGCAAACTAATATTTTTTCCATATTCACCAAGACTAATTATTTCAGGATTATTATTAGATATGAGTTACTCTTGCTTAAGTATGATTTAACACTTGTGTTTTCATACACTGCAGCTCTGAAGTTCTAGGGTGCAATATAAGTCATATGTGGAAGTACTGAGATAAGTTTTAAACAATTTTTTCTTTTGTTCTGGCTTTCTAAAATACTGAGAGTATAAGATATCTTCAATTAAACTAAATTTTTACATCTATCTAAACATATTGCTCTTAATATTCACTCTTTGAAAATCTATTTGATTTGTTCAAGAGAGCCTTAAGCTGATCATTCTAGTGATTGGGATGGTAGCAGATGGGATCAATTATTCCAGTTTTTCCCCTTGAGTTCTTATACATTCCCTGCCTTAACTGCTTTTGGTGTCTGTTGATGATAATACTGTAATAATATGGATACTATAATCCATGTCTTACACAGTTAATTCCTTTTTTTCAAGTTTGGTCACTGTAAATCTTAGATCTCTCCCTCTTTCCTCAGTTTCAAAGGTAATCTTGCCAAAATAAGACTGATAGAACAAGGCTTTAATTTTGTGCATTCCCAAGATATATACTCCAGTCAGTCTGAAGTAAGATATAAAAATGATATGTACTGACTCAGTCAGACTTTCAAAGTTTACTCAATGTCTTTCATTTTGCTTTCAGGCTGCTACTGTTGATATTGTTTCCCTTTCTTTTTATTATTTTTATTAAATACAGGATTTTGCTTACTAATGACACTCCAAAAGGAGTTACAGTTCTGCAATAACCGTATGAGAAATAGGAGAGGAATATTGTTTTCCTAATAAATTAATTAGAGTTTCACATTTCCATAGGAATTCATATCAAATACATTGTATATTTTGTATGTTCAGTGGCACATGAGCTTTCACTTTGGGTCAATTTGTCCTTCTCCCATCATTTTAACTAGCAATCAAAAACTGTTGAACACTGAAATTGTAATCAAGTTAAAAATTAAGCATGGACTTTTTCATCTCATGTTTGTGTTTTGTTCCCATTCAAAACCATAATTCCAAGAGAAATACTTTTAGACATCTGTAACTCAAAGCTGGAGAAAGTTTGCCTAAAACTTTGTGGTTTTGAGGCTAGGGTAGCAACTAATACACTGTTAAACAAGTCTATTAAGAAGAAAAAACAAAGCAGAAATTATTGAGAAAATACATGATAAAGAATGGAGTTCTTCACTTCTACAACATGTAAAATCACTTAGATGGAGATCTTGTACTGTTTGCTTTATATCTGTCGTTCTGCCAGCAAATGTTTGCATTTGCAAGACTATTTCAATCTTATGATTTAAACTGTAGCTCTTAATCCTTTTTTTTCCCAATATACTTGACAGGAAGACAGTGATTTGTCTTTGCTACCTGACTGTATGAGGAAGTGGCAGTGGTTAATATAAAAGCCTTCAGTGCTTTGGCCAAATTACTGGTAACTCAGTGAGAACAAGACCCAGCTGTGAAAACAGGATTTGACTGCTTTCACTTATTTAAGAATAATGCAATTAATCCTACCTTTTTTTTATTATTTTTGTCTTCACACTTTTCATGTTGTTGTCTTAGTCTTGTTGCTTATCAGGATCTAAAGCCTTTACATTCTGTAAGTTTTGCATTTTCTCTGTTGTGAATGAAACAAAAGTGATTTCTTTGTCCTACCCTCAAAGTAAACTTCTTCAAAACTGTGATAATAAACCTGGAATTGTCACATCATTCCTTATGTATTTATCTTCTTCTGACACTGAAGCACATAAGACACTAACAGGGAAAAGATAATGAAGCTGTGGTTTATAGAGAAACTCTATTAAATCTGGTATCTAGACCAAGGCATTTTAAAGAACGGATTTCTGCAGCAAAATGCGTGACTTTCAATGACTTTTATTGTGTGTGTAGTGTATCACCTCCTTTAGTATCTTGAGAAATTCTTTTCGTAGAATAGGGCATTTCCAATGTTTCCAACACCATTAAGGTTGCACAGTTTAGAACTTTATAATTATTCACTAAAATTATTACTTTTTCCTTTTGCTTGGAGGAGAGATGAGAAGGACTAGAAAAGTGAAAGCCAGAAAAATGTTATTTATATTTCATATAAATAATATTGCCAATGAAAATGTTGGCATATGAGCAAGTGTGAACACCTTGGCAGCATTAAACTGTCTTGGTACAGTCAATACTCAGTCGGACTTTCACGGTCCTTGTAAATCAAATGTGAAGTCATTATGAATTGTAATCTTCAGTGTGACAAAGGACAAACCCCATGAATCTATCTACTGTTATCACAGTGCACCCTGATGAACTGGAAAGGTGGAGGTCTTATACTAATTAAAAAAAAAAGGAAAGGTGCTCTTATAACTGAGGCAGATAAATGTGTTTGTTTGTCAGATACATCTTCCCCACTCCTTGTGTGAACTAATGATTCTGGCTACAAGCAGCATTCGTTGTATGCAATAGTAATTTCAGACTAATCCTTGTTTTCCTCAGACATATTCATCATTTGCTCTTGAGTTGGAGCCAAGCAAGAATTGTGCTCTGACCTTGATAGAACGTGCCAAAGTTATAATCAGCTTCAAAGATGACTAACAACTAGGTAAGCTTTGGGGGAGAGTTCCCTCTTAAGGAATTCAGCAGTATTCCAGCTGGTGAATAAGCAGTCTCATCTGTGGAGAAGAGCAAAGTTAAGGAAATGGAAGAAACAAAATTAGGGCTTAAATGGGATTTCAAGACGATTTAAACGTATGATTGGCATTTTAGATAAATTGTAACTAAAATAAATTACCAGAGTGAAATACCATGAAAAATTAATCACAGAGCCCGAATTTCAAACCGAAGCAGACTTATATATAACCTTTTATGTTGTAACTATATACATGTATACATATATAGAGAGATAAGCGTTTAAACCCTAAGTAAGGGATTCCAGCAGTATTTGATTCTGTTTTGTTTCATGTCTCTGCCAGCCTCTGTGGCTAATTTCTCCTAGAAAATTAGTGATAAGTCTATCAAAACTTTAAAAGGAGTCACCTACCCCTCTCTGCAACTAGGCCAGTTTCACGTATTATAAAAATACATTTGGCATGCCTAATTGCTTAAACTGAGGTTCACATAAACATTTTTCTAAACAATAAACAGAAAGTAGACTCTATATATCTCTGTACTTGTGATCTACTATTCAAACAGACGAGGCAGAGAAACTTTTTTTCAATTTTTGTAGCTAGAATTTGTGTCCAGCTCTTCTTTTGATGTGGCATGATCAAACTCATAATATAATCTGGTGACTCCCACTCTAGTTAACATTTTTGTGTTCATTGTGTTTGGTTCCTTTCACCACAGGAATTAGGAAAGGAAAATCACTCCCTGGAGGTACCTATTTCTCTCTGCTCTAGAAGGCAGTAGAAGGAATTGAGGCTGCCTGAGAATTAGACAATCTCATTTTGGATGTCGGTGTCTGTTGCTCCTGGTGTTGGCCTAAGTTGGTTTAGTAAAGTACCTTTTTTGCAATGTTAATTGTTTTTTGGGTAGCAGGCAATAGAGAATTCACTGATCTGAAACAGTGAATAACACAGAAGGATGCAAACCCCCCAAAATATTGGCAAAGAGCCTTGAATCAGGAGCCAAATGGACAGAGAGTGTGGCTAAGGACGAGTGACAGTACATTTACAGACAGAAGTTATGAAACCTAGGGAGAAAAATATATCAATTGCATTGGAAAACAGATAAGAGTTGAAAACAAAATTTGAACCTGACTTAAATGGGAGAATGTACAACAAGAAATACTATTTCCACCTTATTTTAAAATTTTCCCTATTTAATTTAAAAAGTCTGAATAAATAATACATATCAAACATCTCTGGCTTTTGTCTGAACAAATGTCAAAACCAAACTATAAAGCAAAATGAATTGAGTTGTTTAAAATGTAAACTAAATTCCTTTCTTAACCTGTACTGAATAGTCTTTCAACATTAAGTCTGAGTCGAACAGAAATACCAGAGATAGCTGGGAAGTGAGATTTTTTATATTTACCATAAAGTTTTGGAAATTTCTAAAAATATTACAAGTGGAACACACTGTACCTGAAAAAAAGTAACAGGAAAGGAAATACTGTCTTATATTGTTCCCATGTATGTGGATTGGCATCCAAATACTCCATGGATAAAACTGGGACAAGGCAGAGATTGGCATTAACTCACTATTGGTAATGTTAGGTATTTTCCCACAAAGCATTTCATGAAACATTAAATAATTTTTTTCCCTTTGTGTAGAAGAGAATTCATTGCCTTTTTTTTTTTTTTTTTCTTTTCGTGATCTACAATGACTTGGAGGGGTATTAAAATCATATTTTTCAAAAGGTCCTGACGCAGGAGTAAAATTAAACCCACAGACAGTACCTTCTGCAGTATCCCAGCTAGGCTACTCTCCAAGGTGGGATGCTGGCATTTGGGAATTTACTCTAAATACCCATGGCCAGCTATAAGACTTGTTTGATCATTTGATCAGTAATGTTACACTCTGGAACACATCCTGGAGATTCAAGCTGTGTCTTTCTTCCTTAATCTTGACAATGATAGTTTGATTCCCCTGCCTTTCCTTCTATAAATTCATTGTGTGTGAAGTTAAATCTGACCATGTTCCTCTCTTCCTTTCCCCATAATACAGTGAGCAGCAACATCTTGTTTCCAGTGTATCTCTATCTCAGAAAACCTTTTAGTTATTGTTACTGGAATTGCCTGTCACAGAAGTCAAATGTTTAGAGTAAGATTTATCCCACTAAGTTTTATGCACATAAAATCCTGTTGTGTAGTCTAACTTCTAACTGGCAAAGAGATGAAAGAACCTCCAAAAGCGATTTATCCCACCTTGCATGCCTGTCTCTGGGTGGGTTGGGACACCTTTAGGAAGTACCGATTCCTTTCAATTTCCTCTAACTACATTGCTGGGGTTGAATATTATCAGGACAGCACTTAACTGGGAGGAAAAGTCTTCCACAGGAAAACTACCTGCCAGCTGGTGGTGGCACTGGAATAAAACAGATAGTCAATACAAGAAAGTGGAGCATTTTAGGGCAGTGCAATACACTGTGGGCTCCAAAGGGTTATGTGCAGGACCTGTATTGATGTTTGCAAATAAAGAAGTCTATGTTGACTTCTGGGCTGAGCAAGACTTGAAGGATGAAGCTTATTAAAGAACCTTAAATTTTCCTGCTGTCAATTGAACCAGGAAGTCTATTCTCGGAAGACCAGCTTCCAGTCTTTTCCTTTTGGGATTTTTCTGTGATTTTTGACTGTATTTCTATTTTTTAAAATGCAACAAAGTTATCTAGATCACTTTTTAACTATTATTTTGTGCCAGAAACGTCCTTAAAATATTTTAAAGTGGGCACATGGAAATTAAGAGAAATGTTTACACTATAATGATCTAACACTACAGTTGTTGAGGTGGAACAGCAAAATGGACATGCAGGTGTAAGGACTATTGACTTCCAAAGTTAATTACTGAAAATGTTGCATAGATAATGAATATACTATCACTTCAGAAGGGATAAAATGATCACTGAGTGTGCAAAGAGAGACTGAAATTGTAAGACAATTCTAAAAGTCTAAAAGTTATTTCACAGACAAGTACCAGCAGGGGCTATTTCTAGAAAGGGAACTCAGTGGTTTTACTGGAACTCTGAGACTGCTGCAGGCAGTAAGCTGAACAGCTCACCACAGTGGTGCTGTGAGTGCAAAGCAGCAATGTGGAAATCAGGTTAGTAGATCTTTGTGTGGTGACCAAATGACCAATCACTTCTTGAATCCTGTGTTCAGTTTTGGGTCCCTCACTACAAGAAAAACATTGAGGTCTTGGACCATGTCCGGAGAAGGGCAATGGAGCCGGGGAAGAATCTGGAGGACAAGTCTGATAATGAACAGCTGAGGGAGCTGGGACTGTTTATCCTGGAGAAAAGGCAGCGTGAAGAGGATCTTCTTGCTCTCTACAACTGCCTGAAAGGAGGTTGGAGAAAGGCGGGGGTCATTCTCCTCACCCAGGTAACAAGAAACAGGACAAAAGGAAACAGCCTCAAGCTGCACCATGGAAGATTTTGAGTGGATATTAGTAAATTTTTTTTCACCAAAAGGATGGTTGGGAACAGGTTGTCCATGGCAGTGGTGTAGTCCCCGTCCCTGGAGGAATTTAAAAGGCATGTAGATGTGGCACTTGGGGACATGGGTTAGTGGTGGCCTCTTCAGTGCTGTGTTAATGGTTGGACTCAGTGATTTTAAGGGACTTTTCCAACCTTAATAATTTCATGATTGTCTTGAGCAATGCTATCATTAGTGTGATGGGAAAGTGGGGTAAGCAAGATTTACCCTTCTGAGGTCCAGTGGGACACTTGTTGGCTAATCTGAAGTTTGAGGAACTACAGACTGGCCTGAAGAAATCTTCCTAAACCTCCTGTCATAAACTATAATTAACTGTGTCTTAAATGCAGCCATACAAGGGATTAGGAGCACAGGGGATACAGTGTGTAAAAGAAAATAATTTAAAAAGACATAGTTTAAATAAAAGCTTTGTGTCAAGTGAGATATCCTCGTTCTATGTGGTGTAGTGATTGTAGAGTGGGTGCTTATCTTTACATGAACCATGGAAGGGAAGAAGAAGCTTTCTGGCAATACTGAACCACTGAATCACTAAGGTTTGGAAAGACCTCCAAGATCATCAAGTCCAACCTTTGACTTATCTCTGCCTTGTCAAGCAGACCAGAGCACTGAGTGCCACATCCAGTGATTTCTTGAACACTTCCAGGGGTGGTAACTCAACTGGTCAGTCCAGTTCAATGTGTAACCATCCTTTTCTATGAAGAAAATCCTCCTAAAGTACAACCTGAGCAGCTCAAGGAGCAGCTCAAGGTTATGTCCTCTTGTCTTTTCACTGGTTGCCTGGGGGCAGAGCCCGACCCCCACCTGGCTACAGCCTCCTGTCAGGGAGTTGCAGGGAACAGTAAAGTCCCTGTTGGGTTTCTTTTTCTCCAGGTTAAACAATTCCAGCTCCCTCCACCACTGCTCATTGTACTTACCCTCTAGACCCTTCCCCAGCTCCTTGCCCACAAAGCCCTGGTCTCTGACAGACCTGTCTTCCTTTGCCTGTATCCCTAAAGTGTCCCTGCAGAGACATGAGCTTAGAGGGAGGTCAATATATCTGCAAATATCCGGGGACAGAGCTGATTTTACAGAATAAGTAGCTTATAAGGGCATATTCAGTTATCTGTGAATGTAATTTTTTTAGAATTACAAATTGGCGGTTTCGTGTGCTAGCATTTGGGCCCCACAAGGCAATAGCCAACAGACATCCCCGAGGCAAAAGACATGGCAACAAACAGTGACAGGGGTTAGCATTAACATCCCCAGATTTTCCCTTTCTCACAGACACAGGTGTATTGGTGTGGGCCCTGGAAAAGAAGTACATTGCTGCCTATGGAAGCAAGCAACAACTGTATATTGTGCAAGGATTTTATAATATATGTCATACAGCATTTATTACAAGTCCCTTGTACTGTAGTCAGAGCACATAGTAAAGGAAAAGGAAAATATATTAACTTTCAAGGAGCTATTTTCCTGTAATTGTCTGGTCTCAGACCAAGTCTCAATCAGATAAAACCCACCAAATGCTCCATTGATCAAAGTCTCTCCAAGAGGCAGTGCTATATTCAACATTGATCTTCCATTGATTTAGTGTTATTTAAACAAGGCTAAATTTAAGCTAGCATTTTCAGACAGATAATCAAGAACAGAATCAAGTTTATTGGACCTCAATAAATTATGGTGAATTGAGGAACTCTGTTAACCAAACTCATCTGTATTTTTCTTAAAAATAAGTCCAGAAATGGTGGCAGACTAGACACTGATAAGAAGTTCCAAACATATTTTGAATTATTTAACTCTTATTCAGTGTTGAAAGGTTTGATTATATTTCCATGAAAACATTTGGTGTTTTTTTTCCATCAAGAAACCATGAGAGAAAAAAAAATATACATAGTACAATACACACAGAAAAATCTTTTAGTTAGACATCTCTTCTCCTTTATGTGCTCCATAAATAAAAAAAGTCAGATAATAGAAACCAATTCTTGTGATGTAATGTAAGTCAGGTGCTATTAGAGTCAAACTTACTATCTGCCTTAGTAAATAGTTGCAATAATCTATAGGCTGATACAGTGTAAAGCATGGTAATAGATAAGAGGAAAGCCATGATTTCCTCCTCCAAGTACTCTCTACCATTTATTTGAGTTTCCAGGGAGCAACATGGAAAGATTTTCCTATCCCATCACAACCCAAGGAGTGATTTACATTTCAAGCTGTATAAATCAAGCAAAATAATAACTACTGAAAAGAAAAATAGATGAAGAAGAAACCATCTGGAGAAGCCAGTGTCTTTCAGAACTATTTCCATAATAACTCATCCTTTATGATACCAATAAACCAAAAATGAGGGAGAAAGGTGTCAAAAGGTTTGTTTTCTTTTCCACCAATTAAATCTGAGGGAGGAGGAACACTATGTTTAGACTTAGTTTCTAAACCAGATGTCCACAGAGACCAACACCAACAGCTGGCAAATATTGGAACTGGGATTTTATGATTCAATGGAATCTTCTCCTGACAACGTACTGGCACGTCAGGTGTTTACCTTGCATTTCCAATATACTGACAGGTAAGCAAAGCACTAACAGTGACTCACCTGACAGGCAAGTAAAGCTTTGACTGTCTTTAAATTCTTCTGGATGGCTTGTACTGTCTTCTCTTACTGGTGACTCTTATATATTTTATTTAACTGAGGTTAGGCTCACAAGGCAGCTATTTCCTTCATATTCCATTAGTCTCTTTGAGTGTGTCTCATCAGTGCTTAGCATACTATTACTGAGGATGCCTATGAGTAAAACAGGAAAAGATTAATATACAGAGAGTATAGTGGGGCTTATCTGGGGTTGGGGGTCACAGACTTGGCTACAGGAAGATGGGGTTACATTTTTATTTAATTCAGTTGAAAGAAAGGATAAAACATTGAGAAGATTAATTTCTTCTCTTTTGTCTGTAAATATAAATGACAGAAAGCAGAATTCTCACAGTTCTTTCCCATGATATTTTCCAGAATTATTAAGGTTCAGAGATGTAGAATTTCTCTTTATTGTAGTATCTTTCATGCTAATCTTACTCAAGATAGGAAGCATATTCTGCTGATTTTTAAATATTCACATCACCTTGTATAATTGTAAAATTATCACTCTTAATTATCTATTTAATTATTATTTTATTTCTTTTTTTCCCCTCACGTGGGGACATGTGGCTGACAAGAAAAGCCAAAACATCATGATTTATGTATCACCATTTCAAAGGTTTTAAACTGAGAGCTGTTTGTTTTCAGTTGCATTTGATTTCGATAATGATTGTTTAAACATTGTTGCCGTTAAACAACAGCAAAAGCGATGTCTTTGTGCTACAAAAGAACCCCGAACCAGTGTGAAGAATGGCTTGAGCACCATGCTCTGGAAAGACACAGCTCTGAGCTAAGTCCTCACTCCTCTGTAACTATTCAATAATCACTAATCAACTGAAGCCATTTACAACATCCATTACAGGATGCACTACCAGTAACTCAAGACACTTAATGAAAATGACAAAATGAAATTGTTTAATCTTCACAAAAGAGAGAGTTAGTTATCAACTTTTCTATGACTATGTACATCATAACAATTTGAAAACTTTTCATCTCGCTTCCCTATTCAATTTGTGATACTTTTCCTTTCTCCCTTTTGAAACAGTGCATTAAGGTTTTATTCTTCCTCTTTATTTGTTTGTTTTGTTATTTTTGTGTGTGTGTGTGTGTGGTTTTTGTTTTTTTTTTTTTTAAACTGAACTCCTCCAACCCACTCCCAATACAGAGACAGCACAGACTTTTATGTGGCAACAGGTGAAATTCAAAACAAATGAGGACTGAATTGTCAGGGGGTGCTACATGTGAACAGAAGACAACAAAGCTAATGAAGGATCTGAAGAGTAAGTTCCGTGAGCAGCAGTGAAAGGAGCTGTGGTTTTCTGGCCTGGAGGAACAAGGTTCAAGGGCGACCTGAATTTCTACCATAAGGAGAAACTGCAAGGGTCATGTGAAAGAAAAACAGACTCCCTTCATCTTTCCACTTATTTCTTATATTTTCTGAAAGCCTCATAGGATAATTTTGATTTTTATTGAGCAATGGTTACTAAACCTTTATGGAAAAATCAGTTCATATAGGAGGCAATCATGCAGTCTGACAGAATTCCATCTACCAGGTAAGTGAAGACATTGAGATGAGCTGTTATTGAATGTTGTGGAGTTGCAGTGGTGGGATGAGAAGCCAAAAAACCGATGAAAACAGGGAGAAGATAGAATAATTTAGGTTTGAAAAGACATCTAAGGTCATCAAGTCCAACTAGTGGGATGGTGAATCTCCCACAGAGGCCGTATAAGGCAACTAATCTTGTCAAAAAAAAAGCTTCTTTGCAATTATTAAGATTATCTCTGTATTTGCTAATTTTGCTGATGAAATTCACCCTGCGTTATTGAAATAGGGAGGCCAGCATAAACAGTGAACCAAAATCCGTGTGTAATCCCCTAAATAATCACAGTTTGCTTTTCAGTCTTTTTAAGAGGTAGTAATTCACTGTTTTGAGTGGATTAAGTCTTTGTTGGGATGTACAGTGCGGGCTGCTGTGGCTTGTTCTGGCTACTTCCACAGCATTGTGCAAGCCAAATATCACAAGCATTCTTGATGCCTGCTTTGCCTGATTGTTTGCATATGTTTAACAAAGTCTGAATCACTTGTGAATTCTAACTGCAGTTTATTAGCTCTGCCAGGAAGATGAAAATGCACAGCAAATTCACTCAAGCAGATGTGAATGTTTTTTAAAAGAAAATGTCTGTTGCCTTTTTTTACCCTCTCTTACTTGTCAAAAAACCCATAGATTTTAGGAAATCTCAGGGAAATAAGAGTAAAGTATTTAAAAACAATTTAGAATAATCTAGAATTTGGAGATAGCTGGGAATCTCTCCCTGTTAAATTTACACTGTAACCTGAAATATCCTTACTCTGACAACCATTACATATTCAGTAAAAATGCAGTATTAGCAGGTGACGGAATATGCAAAATCTCTAACTCTTTTATTCTCATGTGCCACTGGACTGATTTTTTTTCCTTTTTTTTCTAAAGACTTCACATAAATTACGTATATAAAAAAGAATGAGTAGCTCTTCTGAAAAACTTTTTAAAATAAACTGTAGTTGCTAGTGACCTTCTGCGATTTCCTCTTTCTAATTTTGAAAATGGTGTTGAAATGATGAATTTTTTAAATGTTTATTCTTGTCTTCACTATCATCTGCTGTGCAGCTATTGGGTGTCAGCTGCTTTAGAGAAAGGCTTGATGCACGTGACCTTGCTTGAAAAACTTGTAAGTTTGATAGGCAAAACGAACAGCTGATGTGAAGTTAAGGAGTCACAGATTGGTAGTTTCTCTCTATCTTTATTTCAAGGACAAAAAGAAATAGGTCTACTCTTACAGTTTCTAGATACTCCTTTAAGGATTCAATTGAGGAAGAAAAGACATTGAATCAATGAATACAGCAAAATAGGTGGCCAAGCTATAGCTAGAATGGTCTAAGAGTCCACAGGATAAATCTTAAATTTATTGTTCCAGCTGAGGTCATATCAAATTCATAGAACTAATGCAGGTGATGCTAGCAAACTATTTACCTTACCACTCTGAATAATCCACCTTCTTCCCAGTAGTATTATTGACCCTGAATCTTAGAAAAAAACCTCAAAAATTTAAAAAAAAAAAAAAAGAAAGAAAAAAAGAAAAAAGAAAAAGAAAAGCTCTCTTGGACTTGGTGCAGAATAATTACTTTTAATAAGCAATGTAAATCATCATGGATTCTTGATTCAATATAGTGACTTCTGATTTACTTTGCCTGATTGATGGGAGAATCAGGCCAATTGCATTTGCACTTTAAAAGGCCACTGGTTTCATTTTCATAAGTAAAATAGAGGGATTCCTAAGAACCAGCTGTATTTCTTTATTTGTGGGTGTTTGTGAGGAGACACAAGAAATTATACAAATGTTACAGTGCAAACCAGTCTGATGGATTGCTGGTGTAGAGTGCCCTTAATGTGAGATGTTCAGCTTTGCATCTCCCCCGCTCATATGTTACCACTAACTTGGTTTTATGCTTCATTATTAATCTGTAAACTGCCTGAGGAACAACAGGAGACGAATGTCCAGGCTGAAATGGGCGGGGGCAGTCATTGATCAAACTGCTCGAGACAGTTCCCATTGATTTCCTGAAGATATGCATCCCTACATGGCTGCAGTAATATGGGAATGTGATTTGCAGTAAAAAAAGAAAAAAACAAACCTAAACCAAAACCAAAACCAAACCAAAAAGCAAACATAAAATCCCATGCACTTCGATTTTGCTTTGGGGGTAAAAGATTTTATAACACTATGCGTGTGTTTTGTGGTTTGTTTTATTGGTCACGCTGACATCAGTAAGTTCTGGAGACCAGCCTACTAAGAGCTTTTTAACTGTGGATGAAAAAATACTGAAAAGATAAGTGACTATAGGTTTTGTAGCTGGAGAAGGTAAATGATTGTTTTTATGCCTCTGAGAAGAAGCTTCCAAAGACCAGCATTTTATTGTAGCGGTGCAAGGTTGAGTTGAATAGGACAAACAGGCTATATAGCTCATCAGTCTCTGCTCCTGACACCTGTTATCTTCATCAGGGATGAAAAATCTCAAAAAGTTTAAGAATTTTTCTGGGGGGTTCTGCAACTGTTACCTTCAGAAACAAACAAACAAACATACAGCCTGAACAATTTAGCTGGAAGCCTCAGAGGGGAAACCACTTCTTTCTGGTCCTTCTGCATTCCCTTTCTGGGAAATAGAACTTTGTAACAGAATATTGGTTGAAATCTAGAAAGATAAATAATAATAAAAAAAAAATTGGAAAAGTCTATGCAGTGACTCAAAAAGTTACAGGATTTGGCTTATAAGATATCCATGTTGGTTTCAGTGTGTGTATATAGATACACATATTCATACTTATAGTCATAATATAATGAATTATTGAGATTTAGCACTGGAGATTAATTTTAGTGGAAGAAAACACTGAATAAGATTAATTAATTTTGTGATACAGTTAATTTCTGTCTCTTGACAGCATCTAATTGGATTTGATACAAATCTGGGACAGGAAAAGCTAAGTATTTCTCATCAAACATTTATGACTTGCCCAGTTATATTCTGCACCTTCAAATTCTGAGGGATGAGATATGTTAATAGTTGGCAGTTATAGTAACTGGGGCCTTTACAAAGTTCCTCCTGTCCACTCCAAGTCAAACATGAACAAATTATACTTTCTTTTAGGGAATTTACGTTTATGTTTTTTTCATAAGTTTTACCATCTGAAAGAAAATAAATTGGCGTAGAGGAATAAGGAAGATTATGTTATAATTTCCTATCACGGAAGAAAATGTGCACCTTTTCTATACAATAACTAATTTTCATGATTAACACAAATGATACTGAGGAATATTGGGTGTGTTGCTGTTATGATGTCACTTCCATTTCTTCCTCTTCAGCAGCTCTGTTAATTCAAAATTTACTGGAAATAAAGTTTTCAGTTTTGCCTTGCAGCACAGATCTGAAGCACAGTTGAACCAGTTATTAAAACATAGAGTGTTCTGAGCCAAGGAAATAATCAAAATTCCAATTAATGCTGCTGCAGCATTGCACTATTGTCATAGTAACAGTGGCAAGAAAGTTTACATCAAAAGCCTTGTTAGGAAGTGCCAGTCTAAAAGCAATCAAATCCCTGGGAAAGCATTCAGAAGTTCAAAAGAAACTAATGAAAGAGGCCTTTAGGATGTAATTTCATCAACAGTTATTCTTACTTAATAGAGGAAACCCAACCAGGGTCTTCATCTTACAGGGAAGCTCAGTGGTTAAAACAAATGTATTAGAGCAATTGTGCTGCGAAACAAAGAGGTGCTGCGCAGGAACTAAAGCACAGATGTGTGTTTGCAAAAGCTAAATCCACAAAGCAGTGGCAGCATTAGGGAGATTTCGGGAAAGACGTTATATGGACTGAAAAAAACGTGTAGGTAACTTGGTTCAGAGTGTATAGAAAAGAGGAGTTACAGGCTCTTGCAGACTGACCAAATGTTTTAAGTGCTTAACTGAATTGTCCTTGGTTTGTGGCCTGTAAATAATATGCTTGTCTAAAAGACTGTGTGATCTACCATGAGGACACCGAAGGAAAAATACCAATAAAAAATAAAAAATAAACTGGGTGAGCACATGCTGATGTTGGGCAGCGTTAGAGCTTTTATGTTATTTCTATCATAACATTAAGGAATATGCACAACATTCTTTCCCCTATTGTATGTTTTATGAGGGGTTTTCATGGAGAAGTGGATTGCTGTTGATTATAGTTTGAATGTAGCTGAAATCCCACAAGAAAAGTCATTCTTTCACAGCATTCCAAGAAAAGGTAGAAAATATTGTCATAAAGATGGATATTCTCATGAGAGTTCTGCTGCTTGCACAAAGCAAAATAAAAACTCACACAGGATCAGAAAGTCATTCCAATACCTCCTAAGCTCACTAGACTGCCAGATTCAAACTGAGATAGAGGTCTTGATTTGCAATCTAACAGAAAATTTAGTCCTCATTTTGAATCAAATTTAGACACAGTGGTCAAATTTTGCAAGCTTGGATAGCTAAAATCAAGTGAATGTGTCACACTGAAATAATCATTGGTTCACGTCCCCAATACGGGCAACGCAGTCCTGTCAAACCAAAAGCAGACAAAAAAGAATAACAGATGTGAAATAGCATCTAAAATCAGAAAAGAGATGAGAAGTGTAGTCTTGGGAGGAAAGGGGGGGTTATAAGAGATTCGTGCACATTCAGGTAATGTTCTTTTGATCTTCTCTCACTCCCGTATTTCCTGTTCATCATTAATTCCTGCACAGAGGGGAGGAAGGATGGAAAATCAGGTAATTAGTTACACATGTACTTTGATCAGTATTGCATTTTGCTTTTTCAAGTTGTTTGCCAAAGTGTTAAGAGAAGGCAGAGAGGGTTTTATTTATGACAATTCTTCAGTCAAGTACATTCTCACAAGTGTTTCCATAATCTCTAAATTTAGCCCTGTACTTCCTTAAGGATAAATTAAAGGTGATTTGGACTTGATTCTATTTCCATATCATCATCAAAGCTTTCTTCCTGGTAGAATTTCTGTGTTTCCATGTCCTTGATCTCAAGCCACTGGTAACCAACATGCTTTTCAAGATGATGAGCACAAGGCCTGGAGAGATAAATAAATGGTGAGTAACTAGAAAAGTTGGAATTAGATTTAGAAATCTCCCAGTTAGTGCTCACATGTTTACTGTTGGTAGTAGCTGGTGCTCTGGACAGGCCCTTGTGAAGTGACATAATGCCTGTCATACAGACAGGATGTCCATCCCTGTCCTCAGCTTATCATATCCCTATTTTACCATTCGACATAAATGAGAGAGGGAAAAGAGAGTTGGAAAATTCTCCTATGAAAGAGACAGGGTCCTTTATCTCAAATGTTCTGCAGGAGTGAGCCATTTTTTGGCTAGTATTGTTATTGAAACAAAGACATAGTCTAAAGAGGGGCATGGCTGTAGCCATTCAGTTCCCATCTAGAAGGGGAAGGGGAGTGATTCGCCATCAAATCCTATGAGTGTGAGTAGCTCTGGTTTTGTCCTCCCCTCCCAGCAGGCAGGGAGCTGATCAGCTTGTGAGATGTGACACGGGTCATTCCCCAGCATCCTGGCTGGGGTCAGCATTTGAAATAGGGGTTGTGTGTTAACTATGACAATTCTCTATAGGAACTTTCACTGGAACTTTAAAAATGTGCCCTTTAATAGCCTTAGACAGCAGTCAGCGCGAGTCTGGCTTTATGATCCTTTTCCTCTCCATCAAGGAGTCCCAGGACACCTGTCCATAGAACTCCCAACAGCCACTATAAGTAATGAGGTTGTGGAGCACAACAGAAGAGCGTAGGTCACTCACTTCCAACAGTATGACAAGTGTTGGTTCTGTATAAATTACCTTGTAGACACGTTTTCTAGAATATTTCATTATTTTGTGTGGCAGCTTCGATAGCAGCAATATGGGACACATCTCCCATTAGCAGTGTACAATATATTTTCTTGTCAGTTAATCTTGAAAGCTGGCTACCATTTCCCAAAAAGCCTAGATCTTTCATTTCCTTCTAATAAACACTTCACACTAAATGCATTATTGCTAGAGAGAAGTCAATAATCAAATGCTTATCATCACATTTTCCTTTGGCCTATGACAAAGGTATTTTCTGTAGTGGATGAAAAAAGAGAGTAAGGGAAGTGTTGGGAGTAAAATAAGGAAAGGAGATCAAAACAAGTCTTAGATTAATAGACCTCTGAGCAGCTAAATCTCTTGTAGACAACACAAAGACTGGAAGGCTCTTAGACCTGAAAGGAAGTAGAGAATATTTTTCAGTGGGAATATGTTTCAGTGGCAACAAATACAAAAACAACAAGAAGCCCCACAATTAAAAAACAAAAAATGAGCCTGAAGAACGTGAGTAGGTAAATTAATATTATCTCCCTGAATATTTTGTGTATGTTTTATAGTGCTTACTCTGTTCTATATACTTTATACACTATAGTGTGCAAAGTGCAGGTATTTAATCCTGTTGTACTTATGCTCTTTAAAAGACAGTTATTGGAGACCCGGCTCTGCCAAAATTGCTGCTATCAATTTTTTGGTAGCATAAATGTATATGTGAGGGCAGTGACCCACTATTACTTTGGCATCATTATCTTTTGCAGCTCCTTACAAATAATTAGGCATTTTAGCTGTGTTGCACATGTTTCAGTTTCATATTGCATGCAGAAAAACACCAGAGGAGCAGCTTGCATCATATTTATTCCAAACAATTATGATGCAGCTGCTCTGTGGTATTGAGAACAGAGAATTGTCAAAAATTGAGGTAAATGAACAAAAATACAAAGGAAATACAAAGAACTCCTGTAATATTGATTGTGAGGAGGCGGTGAGTGGAGGAGTGAGAAGGGACAGGCTTAGGGTGTTTGTTTTTTGCATAAAACATTTTGAAGAGCAGACATTCATGTAGGTTTCTAAAGAAATGTGTCTGTAAACCGTTTACTCTGCAAAGCAAGAATTCAGCTGATAGCTTTTTATTGGCTGGATCCCATTTTTCCATTTAACCTTCAGGAAGGAGCCGGTTTATAACCTTCTTGGCTTCAAAACTCTCAAAGGTTCCAGGGAACCAACTCTCTCTCAGTATGGCAAAGTAACAAAAGAAATTAACATGACCCTTTCAAAAGCCAAGCCCTGTGCCTTCCAGATGTCTGGTGTGTCCATTCCTCTCCATATCTCTATCCCTTCCAGTTAGCACAAGGCATGAACCCTGTTGGTGCAGAGGGAGTCTTTTCTAAGTCTTCTACAGACTTAGAAAATCACTTAGCCTTTCTATGCCTCCTCACCCCAAAAAAGGGAGATAAAATCTATCATTACTTCCACGCTTTCTCTTGCCCATATCACATTTATATAAGTTCTTAGGCTGAGCTTCTTATCAGTGATAAAATGGTATTTTGTAAATGGGGCCAATTCCAGTGTCAGAGGTCCTCGGTGAACTGTAGTACCGTTATTAATGAGGGTGAGGTGAAGAGGGATACTTGGCACATACAAGCCCTCAGAAATTCAGGAGCTGAGTAACTGGAGAGTTTCTAGGTATTTTTTGAGCCCTGAAAGCCCATTCATACACTTAAGGAAAATAAAAGTGAAAAATCAATCTGTTTTAATGTATCTGCCTGTTCATCTGTGCAGGTTTTTTCTTTTTTTTTTTTTTTTTTTTTTTTACATTACTGTCCTATCACAATATCTGAACAGTTTTCACACGAAAAATCAATAACAATGGTGTTATCTCTCCCTGCCCTTGCTGACTTTTCTCCTTTTCATTCCTTTTCTCAGCCAGGCTTCAAGTTCATCTCCTCCATGCTGTGCACACTAGCACTGTTCAGCTTGAGGAAGGGAACCCATTTTACCTGATATAAAGGTGCACAGCAAGTGTGATTTACCCTTTTTATCACAACCACAGTGTGTCCTGCTGAGATGTTGTGTTAAGAGTAGAGAAATTTGGCACAAAACAAGCACCCTTGCTTTACAGTTGCTCCTCAGAGATCAGAGGGGCTGGGTGCAGCCTGGGCTTAATTTCTGGTTAGAACCAACTCGCACTTTAACTACATTTTATGCTCAGTAAGATCCCAGGTGTACCAATGGTGTGTGTTACACTGTTAGTCTGGTCACACTCAGGACCACAGATTCTCAAATAGTACAGTTTACCATTTTGACACTGTAAGCCTGGTCGAGTTCAATAGGCACCTCCTTGAACACAGATTCACAAATTGTGCAGCTTAGTGGAGCAAAAAGTTATAGGTTCTTGTTGGATTGCTGATGATAAATTCTCTAGACCCGCAAAATATAAGTGCATAGTGCTACGTAAAAGTGTTCCCAGGTATGCTCTGATACTGTCAGAGATCCAAATGTTACCAAAATGTCATCCCTGCTTCGGGGAGGAGGGAGGAGCAAGCCTGTCAACTAGTCTGTAAGGTGGTCATGTTCTCAGCTTCTGCCATGAGGGACTTAAAATGTCAAATTCATACTTATGGGAGAAGTGGAGGTGAGACTGTAGTCAAATATCTTGTTACTGCCATCATAAAATGGGGGCGGGGGGGAACAACATCATGTGTGAGGGATATTGAAAGTCATAAAGAGAGATGTTAGAAGGGCTGTGGGTCTTGTGCAAAGGAGGGACAGAATCGTGACTCCTTTGGCACCACTCCCTCTTCCACCTGGCTTATTGCAGGACTAAAGGTCATCTGACCTCTTCCTGATAACTTACCCCTCCCTCAGCATGACAGCATGCCCACAGAAGTCCCGTCACCACACATCTCTTTGTATATCTGTAGGAAATCCCTTCCCCACATACAATATATCTCATGTCCCTAGACCTCGTTCCTACCTGTGCAAACCTCTGCCTTCCCTGAGCGTGTCGGTTTTGGGGGATGGCAAATCCCCACCTGCTGGTGCAACAGGTCTGAGTGCTACCCCGGTGAATGTGTCCTCATCTCCTCAGGAAGGGGACAAACAACCAACACCTACACCTTGCGCTTTGCACTGTTCTAGGGAAGAGTTCATGGAACTCAAAGAATCACAGAATGGTCTGGGTTGGAAGGGACCTTAAAGCTCATCGTGTTCCAAGCCCCCTGGGCTTTATCTGCTCCCTTAGACTTCAGTTACCAACTGAGCTGAACCAGTCTGACATTCTTGGTGTTTGGTTTTTTGTGTCTTTTTGTTTGTTTGTTTGGTTGTTTTCTTTTTACCTTTCTATCTTTTCTTTTCCTTTTTTTACCCTGTTTTTTTTTAATTTGCCAGACTCTCCTGACTTCTGCATTCTCTCTGTGTGCGATGAGGGCGGTGGCGTGAGCTGCTCAGAGAATAATTATCCTTGCTGAGACTTGAGGAGGCAATTCATCATGTCAGACTAACAATGGCTGTAGATAGCACAAGGAAGACTACATAACTAAGCACTGAAAGCTAAGCACGGAGCACACTGAATTTCCCTGGTGAATACAGAATTTGGGGTCGTTATCTCACATTTTTGCTGAATATCAGTGGACTTATTTTGAGGTTAACTGATGCATCACTTTGGCTTTATTTCCATCTGCCAGGAAAACAGAGGATTTATGGATATTTCACAGAGCCCAACAAACAGTGCTATGAATAGTTTCAAATAGTCTTTTTGCTAAATCCTGCTTGCCTTGTGGGTATGTGTAATTATCTCTTCTGATATATTGCATATTGAATTGTATTTATTTTTATTGTGGTGTGCAATAGTATGTTCCCGTTCCATTTATTGCCATCTTGCAGATAGGTGGCAATTTAATATAACTTTGTTATTTATTCCAGAGAAAGGCTGCAGTCTTCTCTGAGTTTTTGGATTTGGGTAAATGAACTTCCTCTATGACTCCTGGATTTTTTTCTCCTTTCGGACCTGGCATACAACAGGAACACTCACACCAGAGCTGTGCCTCCTCCTGCATATTCCCAGGCCCCAAATTCAGACACTGCTGTACTTGGGGATGGAGGGGGAGTTATTTTGTATAAACTGAGATAATTTTTTTTTTTAGGTCTACATGGAAGATAAGTGTTAGTTAATTCTGTATGTCTGATACCAGTGGAAAGAGAGTGAAACCAACCCTGGTAGAGATCTCCTCCTTTGAAGGCGTCCAGCATACACATAAAAACTTACATCTATACATATTTAAATACATATATATGCGTATGAAAAAATATACATATATATTTTTGTTCTTCTTTTACCAAAGCTTTGATAATGTTGCGGATTTGGAAGGACGTTTTGAAGACGTTTTCAACCAGATTTTCTGGCAATAAATTCTCCTTTATCATTAGGAAAGGAGGATGAGGAATTTAACTTGGAAGTATTCAAAGACAAACTGTTGAAGGAAAAATTTTTACTTCAATTTAATATGAGAAAGTATTTTAAAATTTAAGATAAATAAATAAATTTGTCATTTTCTTTTAATTTAATATCAGGTCTTTAAAATAAAGCTATTAACTCACAAGAATCTTATTTAAGATGTCCTTATTAGCTGCTGATAGAAGTCAGGTTTTTTCTGTCTTTTTTGCATGTAAAAGTATATTTTCACTTTGTTCACTGGAAGAAATAAGCAAAACAAATTTTTCAAAACCTTAGTGTGAAAAAAATGTAAGAGTCAGATTTTGAGCACTTTTTTTTTTTTTTTCTCAAGTGAAAAATGTATAAATACAGATGGAAATAAAGCCATTCTCAAAACATGTATTACAATGGCCCAAAGAAGTTTGGTAGAGGAAAGCTACAACACAAAGTGGATTTATGATGGAAAAAATAATACCTGTGCATTCAGGGGGATCTGCATGTGAATAATTGTACCAGGGCAGTATCTTCCGAAAAATGTAATGGCAGGAGAGGAAATTTCTCTAACCAGCCTTCATGAGCATCGCTTGGGTGAATTATCCTCCAAGGCCTGAGGTGAAACACAGATTTTCTGCCCATGAAAGAGAGAGGAGACATGTCACAGCACCCTCACACTCCTCTACAGGGTGTGAAGCAGAAAGGTGAGGTCTTGGCTCTGTCTCCCGTCCCTGCTGCCTTATGCAGGGTGCTGACCAGACTGTCCGTAAATCACTACACCACAGAGGAAAGAAGGAAGAGTTACCCCCAGAGAGGGACCTCCGGGACAGAGCCTTGTATTGGCACCTCCTTTTAAGGCTGTACCTAACACTGGCAACAAGCCCCCCTGCTCTGAGGTTTCTCACTGTTACCACATGCAAAACTTGTGCCAAGACATGACTGTGCCAGGGAGCACAGAGTGTGACAGCCTCCTTTTTGGGCTTGGTTGAGTGGGACCATCAAAACTCTGCAGCTTCCTAAAGCTTGACCCGTAGATTCACACAGTTTAGTAGCTCCTTTGATTCTTGCTGAACTGAGAGGCTTCTGTGCCAGCTGACTAGAAATAATTTCTCTGGAATTCACGTGGGTTATCATCTTTTGCAAGAAATTTTTTGTTCAGTTGCACGGTAAATTTGAGAGATTGGACTATGAGTCTTCAAGAAATAAAATCAGACCCGGTCAAATACTATAATCCTTGCAGAAATTTAAAAAACCTGTGGAAATTTAAATTAGGCTTAATACAACTGGTGATGTGTACCTCATAAAATTTAATGACTGTATTCAGCAAAGGAAAGTTGTGGTAGTACTCCTTCTCAAGATGTCAAAAAACTGTTTAAGGCTGGACTAGTTATGGATCTAAACAAGAGTTATACTTTGTGGAGAGTTGCAAGATTCATAGCCTGGTTTAACTTGACAGGCAGCTCCTGATTTCCACACCTAATTTTTAGTAAAATTCACCTTTTTATGCAGAAGAATTGGGTTCAGAACTGGAAAACCAGTGGATAGTCTTAATCACAGGTTAGGATATAAGTAGTTATACGCATCACACAATATTAGGACTTGCTGTAAAGTGGCTGTTTGCTCAGTGAAGCAGCAGCTCTGAAATGTGACAAACGTGATTTAGGATGTGGTATTCAGTAAAAGAGAGGGGAAGGAAGTGGTAAAATACATACAACATGATATCAACCTGGAATGAGATTCTAAGAAACTTACATTTTTGACTTCTGTAATTGCCAATAAAAAACCACAAGGTGTTCTGTGATGCTTCTGCTTAACTGTGATGCAGAAAATGCGGCATCAGTCTTTCTTTGCTGTTTTCAGATCCCCAGTTTAGAGAAGTTAATGGTCTTTTAAATTCCGCTGTGAACTGAGTTACATCTGAGGCACTGGAACAGGTTGCCCAGAGAAGCTGTAGATACCTAATCTGTTCAAGTGTTCAAGGCCAGTTTGGATGGGGCTTGGAGCAACCTGCTCTGGTGGAAGGTGGAACTGGATGATCCTTAGGGTCCCTTCCAGCCCAGACTATTCGGTGGTTTTATGAATCGCAACAACTTGGAAATTCACAAGGCTGGGTTAGGTTTTAAGTTTCTCCCAACAGACTGTAATTCCATAAAGTCAAGATGATGTCCAAATAGAATATTAAAAGCAGAATTGAAGCACTTGTTTCTCAATTTATTCTTCAAAGTTCTGGTTATAGTCTTGTGCTTATAAAATATCCCACATGCTAATAAAGGCCAGGTTTTCTTGTTGCACAAGATGATTTATTGCAGTTGAGAATTTCTTAGCTTCAGAGAAAAACCCTCCCCCCCATTTCCTTTCCCAGCCCAGGGAATTACAGGAATCCCTCCCACAGTCATTTGGAGATGTAATGAATTTTATGACTTGAAATATTGAGGATTTGCTGCTAGATTGTTAGAATATTATAGTTTACCAAGATGCTTTGGAGTAGTTTATGATTTTGGGAATATTTTATTAGCATTTCCAGTTTGGTTCAGAAAGCTCCAATTTTAGAATAAAGAAATAAAACTTCCTCGAAGAATTGGCTTTGTATCCCATGCTATTATCTACATCTAGGCCAAATATTAGGAAAAAGTTTTTCATCCGGGGCTTGGTGCATTGGAGCAGGCTCCCCAGGGCAGTGGTCATGGCCCCAAGCCTGTCAGAGTTCCAGGAGAACTGTGACAACACTCTCAGGCACATGGTGGGATTGGTGGGGTGTCCTGTGCAAGACCAGGAGTTGGACTTGATGATCCTTGTGGGTCCCTTCAGACCCAAGGATCCCCTCACAGACCCAAGACCTGCAGACCTTCCTCAGGAGCGTAGGAGTCACATTTAATTGATGAGCAGATGTAGGATGAAGCAGAGTTTGCCATCAATTACAGAGCAACATTATTGTGTCTAACTTTTCTCGGACCATGTATGAAGCAAAGGTCTGTTAGGGCCAAAAGGGCCCCAGTCAATTCTGCTAACTGAGTAATTCTTAGACAGAGTTGAATTCTTCTAAACTGTATTTATGCTAAATTTCATGGTACTTGATGACCTCAATTAAAACCTTTCAGAGAAAACCAGGAGTGCCAGCAAGGTCTTGCAAGATGAATGTCGACGGCTTTCTCCTGCTAACTGCTGATAGAAACTTGATGATTTTAAAGAAGATTTTAAAGTGATGTTGCTGAGGGTTTTTTTTATTGAAGGTGTCATAATGCCAGTAGTGATAATGTCTCATTGCTTGCTTTCTCTGGTCCCTTTCCTAAAGCACATAATAGACATCATTAACATACAGATAAATCTCTCTTTATGGTACATTTGGGGACAGAGAAGGATAAAGTTGTGTTTTCCTAAAGCTCCCAAGATTATTTCTATTATGATCATGGACAAAGGCACAAAGTTTTGTAACTTTACTGGCTTTTATTAGATAAGGCATTAATTACCAAGAGGGAAAGGGTTTCTTAAGAATGAATGCAGCTTGACAAAGAAGATGAAAGCCTACCTGACACTGGCTTTAAGATATAACTTGTAGGATAGACAGAACTCTTCAGGGTAAAATCAGGATGCAAACATAAGCACCAAACCCCAACATAATTCTCATACAACAGAATATATGTACATACATTTATTCAGATCCTGGAAAAGAAAAGCGTTTTTGATGCTTTGTGCTCCTAAATATTATCTCCTTAAAAAAATAAAGGTATTGCATCTCTTGTTCTTCTGGTGACTTATCAATTTCACTTTAAACTTTTATAATTAATAAATATTTAAGCTCTGTCAAGGAATCTAGAACTTTATTAAAAAAAAATTTTGAATGGGTAAAATTATGAGAGAATTGGTTATTTCATTTGTTTAGAATTCAAGTAAGGAGTTATCAAAGGATCCAAAAATGTTTCCGTTATTTTAATTGCAAAGAACAATATTTGAACATGTCTCGATTTTGCTTGTGATAAGCAAAATATCCACCATGACAAGAATGCTTTCTACAATGATGGAATCAAAAAATATGACCCTGGGGAGAATAAATTTTTAATTGCATACCTGCTATAATATTTAGGACATGAAAACTATTTGTCTAATTAGGACGGAATTTAGATGTATTTTTAAGTTCATTGACCCACAAGATAAACATATTCTTGTTGAACACAGAGTTTGCTTGAACAGCTTAAAATCCCCACAATCACAAGTGTGCAGCCACCATAGTCTCAAACTGTTCATTTAATGTTAATCACAGCCTCTGTGACGTGGAGCCAACCGGCTCCAAGGGACATGACCTTATCACAGTGGACAGATGGCAAAAAAAATTTCAAGCCGTGTTAAACCTTTTTCTTCAACACTCTTTTTTGTTCTTAACATATTTATTGCTGACACCATATATCAGTGTTATGGCTTCTGTTCAGGTGAACACGGTCTGTTGGCAGTAACGGGTTCAGCTCTGGGAACCTTTCAGCCTTTGCTTTTTTGAGCTGTTTCTGTAAATTCACTCTCTGGAAGAAACAAGGGGAGAGAGGGAAACACAAGAAAGGGAGGGAGAGAGGCTGTTGGAAACCCTTCAGCTCGTCTTAATTCCCATGCAGAGAGGAGAATAAATTAATGCAGACACCATGTTTTCCTGGCTCGGATGTCATATTTTCTTGTGACTGGAAAGATCACTGGCAGTGCAGGATGTGTGGAGGAGAGAGGGGGGGAAGCAGAAAACACAACAGGAAAAATATATTTGAAAATGTTAAACTGGGCTCTGGCAGTGTCTTAAATGCCTTCTGCATGTGTAAGAGGGCAATGGTTCCCTGCATTAAGGCTGAGCCACTGATGTCTGTCATCCTGGTGAAAGAACTGAATCAGGTTTGAAGACACAGTAGGAAATGTGCCTTAATGAATGCAGCTGCAATTGGATCGTGTGACTTTATGGATGCTCTGCGTAACTGTGCAAGCTCCAGATGTTTTTTATGTGCATCAAGTTTGCCGTTCCCTTTCTTTTTTTCCTACGTTTTTCCTCTGTTCTCAAAGAACAGAATAAACTGACACCTCTCTCATTATATTTCTGGGATGAAAAATTATCCCTTCCTTCCTCCAGTTTGGCAAGTCCAGGAGGGGATTTGTAGATGCAACAGCATTTTCCTCTTCCATAGGCAGGTATCCACATTACACAGCAAAAGATTTTTTAAGAAAATTTTGTAATTTCTCTGTGCCAAAAACAAGCTCAGCTGCAGCTAGTCTTATTTCCTGCTTGGTAAATATCTTGGCTGAGGTGATCCGGTATAATTTGGCATATGTTCTGCACGAGAAATGTGAATATAAGTAGGAAAAATAAGAATATCTCACCCAGAGAGTCATAACTCAGATGTCCAAAGAGTAGATTTACTGGGAGAGGATGGAAGGAGGTGCAAGAATTTCCTATCTCAGAGAAGAGAGAAGCACTCATTCCTGAGTAGCAGCATCCCTGCAAAGTTGTGTGGTTGCAGATGCATCAAACTGCAAGTGCACAGCACGTGCTCTGGTCTGAGAGGCTCCCAGTAATTAAATTGTACATTCAATTAAGCCTAATGCCCCAATAACTTTCTAAAATACAAAACAACCCACACATTCAGGAAGAAAAAAAATCCTCAAGCTCCATTTACTGGCCAATAAACCTACAATAAATGCTCATGACTGGAGGCCTAGATCTTTAATGCTGCTACAAAGCAACATTTCCATTAGCTTTAGTAGTGTCAAGCTGATTTCTGTTGGTTGTGGATTAGATCATGAAAACTCTAGATAGTGCTCCTGTGCAACTTGGAGAAGGAGGCAGAGGGCAGTTGCCCTTGGTCACGTTTTGGAAATCAGGTTCCAACTTATAATCTTAGTTCTAAGAATTTTCTAGTTCCTTAATGACTTTCAAAAATAAACAGGGGAAAAATTAAAAAAAAAAAAAATAGTCAAAATTAATCCAGTATGCTCAAAAACGAAAGAATATCCATCCAGATCTCTCACTAAGGATTACTGAAAAATTTGTCAGGATGATTCCATAAAACTGATAGGATTTTCTCTTTTAACTTTAGTGTCCTCAAAATCAGAACATGCAGACAGTATACCTGACTGTAGACAGAACTAAAGTAGCTATTTCAAACTAAAAACTTAATATTTGGTAGATACACCTGCTCAATATAGTAGCTGTAAAGAGAAGCTCATCTAAAGAATGTATATCAATTTAAGATATTTATGTCTGGCAGAGTTGAACCACACTCAAAGTGAGACACAAAGTCTCCTTATCCTTCTGGAAAGTAACCCCACCACCTTCTTTCCCTGCCCCAAATCCTGAGTTTATAGAACCATAGAATAGTTTAGTTTGGAAGGGACCTTAAAGATCATCTATTTCCAAACCCCCTGCAACTGATGAATTGATGAGCTTTTCAGGTTATCACGAAGTGACCCACCAATTGACAATACCTTTGGTAATGTAGGGATATCTGTAGATATATTTTCATTATTTTTTGTTTTTTTTCATCCTCTGCCTGCTTATTTTTTCCTCTTTTTCTAACTGTTTTTCCTCCTTCTTTACTTTATGTGTAAACTTTAGAAGGCAAATTATGAGAAACAGGGCCTGTCTTTATGTTGTGCTAGCAAAGGCTTCCCAGGAAAACTCAGCCTACATTTGAATAAAGACACAACAGTTCTGCTGCAATTATTTTTCCTCCTGTTTTGTTCATTTTCCTCAGACTAGTCATCTTTGGGTGTGGAAAGCAGAGATCGTTCATCATCCCCAGTAAAACAGAGCAAGTGAATGAGAACAGCATTCAGACAAACAGCAGACCAAACCCTGAGCCTTTGCAGAGAGGTGTCCTTTCAGATGAGAAATCAGTGACCTGGGACGAGGAGAGACCACGATGGGACTGAGGGGAGGAAGGGGCTGCTTCTCACTGGAGGCTTTTGGGACGTTGTGTGACAGTTATTAGCCAGAAAACACAGCTGAATGCAAAGTGGCAGGGCAGGCTGGGGAACTGCGGTGCTGCTGAACCAAAACTGAAGGAAAAGGTGCTGCTGAGTGAACTGGAAAGATGAAATGTGTATACTTGGCTGGAATTGATAATAAAGCACGCTGCATTCTGTTTGGCAGCAGGCACCAAGAGCTTATCAAATACAACATATTCTTGTGTAGTGGAAGGCAGAGCAGTAGCTGTGTGATTGTTTAGCAGACTATGTAAAACTGTATAAAACTTCCTTATTGTGCTTAAATCAGCAAGAGACAGACATTCCCCTGGCTTTGCAGGAAGAAAGGAGACTGATAGAGTCATCCTGGCTTACACAGAATAGAGCACGTGGCAAATGGGAATATCACGGAAAAGCTTTTTTTTTTTTTTTCCTTTTTAAAGAGAATATGACAGCTAAGTGCATACTCCTTGGAAAAGTGTCAACTGTCCAATATTTTTTTAAGAAAAATAAAAACAATAAAAGTCTATAGAAATTATAGAAGGAAACCTATATATTGTCTTGTAAAAAACCAAGAAATTGTTTCAATGTATTTTCAGTGTATTCAAGGATCTTAACCGAAAGCACAGTCAGTCACGACTTCTAAATCTGTAGGTCATCAACAGCTTCTACACCTTGTCTTAGACTATTCTTAAATTAGAAAACAGCTATTATTCTCTTGCCTTTGATTTTATAGAAGGAAATACAAAATATAAATAGAAAATTTCATTTTTTCCTTGCTGAAATACCCTTTTAACTGTAAGTACAAAGCAGCTTTGGGTTTGGTTAACAAAAACAAATAATTTATAAACATTAGTGCTGAAAAATATTCAAGGATAAAACATGAGAGCAGCTGGATTGTTGGACTTGGTACAAATTAACCTGACTTTGACTCTAGCCCCAAAGAGATATCTAAACCAAAGCTCAATATTAGCATGCATATTTTACATATATTCTTATGAACGTGTGCTGAGAAAGCTGAGGATGTTCAGCCTGGAGAGGAGAAGACTCCAGGGAGCCCTCAGAGCCCCTTCCAGTGCCTAAAGGGGCTCTAAAACAGATGAAGAGGGACTCTAGACATGAGCTTGGAGTGACAGGATGAGGGAGAATGTCTTCCCACTGCCAGAGGGCAGGGTTAGATGGGATATTGGGAAGAAATTCTTGTCTGTGAGTATGGTGAGGCCCTGGCACAGGTTGCCCAGAGAAACTGTGGCTGCCCCATCCCTGGAAGTGTCCAAGGCCAGGTTGGATGGTGCTTGGAGCAAATTGGGATAGTGGAAGGTGTCCCTGCCCATGGCAGGGGGTTGGAACAAGATGGTCTTTAAGGTCCCTTCCAACCTAAGGCATTCTATGGTTTTATGTAAAAACTGCAAAAGCTGCCTAATTTCCTCACTCAGCCTACTGCACCAGGAGCTCCTTACAGAATGCACTGACCCTCCAACACAGAACAGCACTAATTACAAAGTGGTGATTGTCTGTGATTTCATGACATGATTAATGAGCCTGATTTTCCACGGTGTGATTATTGATTGGAACCAGGTCCGGTAATTTTGTATAGATTTAGTACTCCAAGTGCTGAAACTTTGTCTGAGATACATATGAGACATGGAAAAAACTTTTGGCACATTAAAATGAGTGGTTAACAGTTCAGCTCAGATGCAAGAAACTACAGGGTTGACACTGAGAACAGCAGAGCATTTGTTGCAATAGAGTGGCCTGCAAGAACCATCAGCTGGTGAATGCCTCCAAAAGATAAGAAAAATCCCTCAAATCCTTCAGACCTGCTGTGCAGTTACTGAAGATTTACAGGATATGTTTTTCATCTTTTTGCAAAACAAGGTTTTGCAGTAGAGATGAAATTGGATTGGACCAGCAGCTGGCTCCATCAGGCATAAAAGCTGCATTAAAAAAAAAAAAAAAGGAGGAAAAAAGAAAAATTCATTCTCTATAGGCTAAGCCAGATGGTTGGCAATCCAGAGGTATGTCAGAGTGGAAATATATATGGCTTATTTGTCCATGTATTTTTTGATTTATTAAATAAAAAGTGAGGAATGGTGAAACAAAACCAAAAATTATATAAGTACTGAAAAAAGGAGCATATCGGAGCAGATGAGTTGTGCTGGCACCACACACAGCCCAGCAGAAGAGATACTGTAAATTGTCAAGAAAAATGTGTTAAAAAATGGATATGTAGCTGACTTTTTAAAAAAAATATCATATCAATGCCTTAAAAAGATATGCCAGTGAGATTTCTACAAGAAGAGAGAAGCAGAAAAGGAAGTGGCAAAGAGATAAAAGCCTCTCCAGATGTTGTAAACAGTGAAAGAGAGGAGAGGAGGGCATCAGAGAATTGAAAGGAATAAAAAATGTTGGTGTAGAGGAGAGAAACATTAGGAAAGCGTTGTGTTCTGTGTGTCATTAAAAGTTTGATCTGTTCTCAGGAAACAAGTTCTTTTTGATGCAGCCCACACCACTGCTTGTATAACGGGTAAAAGAAGTAAGAAAAGAAAATGATAGATGTTCAATCAGTAACAGGTGTATAAAGGGTACCATATTTGAGGTGATGGTAAATGGAGAGAGGAAATGTCTGAGCTGTAAAAGGGAGGATGTTTACAGAGAGAACCAGCAGCTGCATTTTGCTAGTCAAAAAAGACTGTTTCAAGGCCCAGGGGAGGCATTTCGGGCTGGACACTGATAGAAACAATCTCATTTTCTAGCAAGGGAAAACCACCAAATAGTAGGAAAGGTGAGTAATGCACGTTGTTGAGTTCTGTGAAGGATGTGATACAATAAATAGCAGGAACAACTCAGTACAGGAGACAAGAAAATGACAATGATGTTGATCACATCATAGCAAAGAACATGTCTGGGTAACACTGCCCTTCCATAATGATCCAGAGCCACTGAGAAAGGGAGAGGAAAATGGTCTGCTCATAATAGTGACTATCTCTCACATGGGGGAACCTAACAAGAAATAAAAATGGTGTGACTGGTTTCTGATACTTCCCAACAGGTGGAAACAGTTTTGGAAGAGGAAAAAAAAAAAAAAAAGTACCTAAAAGAAGCTGTCATAGCCAAATACTCCTCAGCTCTCTCCAGCTGATATATAGCAATTTTATTTGGGCTCCAGTGAAGAACCCAGCAGCATTAATCTGCTTCTGACAGCTTCTCCTTTTAAGTGTGGAAGCAAATGACACATCCTGGTAGGTAATAGCAGTATTTCCCCCCATCTATTATATATAGCTCCATGGCCATCTTGATAAAACTATCCCCTGCATTTAACATTGCACTAACTTAATCTCCCCACCAAAAGATCATCATGCTTAATTGTACTATTTGTAATTATAACAGCAAAAATTCAATACAAAATATGCATTTGCAAATAAAATGCTTCAGCTCAACAGTTATACTCAGCACAAGGATAAATTCGTGACTCGTGAAATAAAGCAAGTGGGTTAAAGTCACAAGTACAGTAGTAAACTCTCTTATTCAGAGGCTTTTTCCCACTAAAATAAAATCAATCTTCAGCATACTGTTGTTTATACCACCTGTTTACCTCTACAATGAGTGTTTACAATTTCTCACATATTTTCAACTTGTTAAATTTTCTCTTTTATTTCAATCTTTCTACTTCTTGTCTTCACCCCCTCTTTCATCAAACTAAATTATATACCTATGCCATAATTTGTCTGGTATGTAGGAAAAAAAGAACTTGCAAAGAAGCAGAAATGCTTATTGTCAAACAGGTTCCACAATAATTAGAAGTTGATTAGTGAATAAAGGACCTAGTGAAAGTGGTTAGTGGTTTATGTAATTTGTCTCCTTTGACACTCTTCTGGCAATAACCCTGAACCCTTCCACTGTTCCCAGTGATTCCCAGTTTCCCATTTCCCTCAGTACTCCTAAACTTATTCATAAGTGAGAACCATCATGTTCCTCTGACATGATTTTATGCACATCTCTTTCCTAGCTACCTCTTTGTCTTCATATAATGCTCTTTGTTCATAACTAATTTATCTTCCCAGTGCCTCAAATCTTCCCATCTTCTTTGTCCATATATTTTTCAGACTATACCTGGGAAAGATTTGGAATATAATGCAGGCAAGCTGCAAATAAGTATATGTTCATTTTCCATCTGTTATTAACACCCAAATTTGAACGGATAAGTGCAGGGAGTTCTCTACCTTTTCTTAAGTAGTAGCATTTAATATTTCTTTCCTTCACCCAGATGTATAGGAACTTGATGTCTTTCAGCATGAAGTCTTTCTTTCAAATTTCATTGAATCTGACAAGAACATTAAAGGATATTAGAGGAGTTAAATTTACTGACAGTTGGACAGGTAGAATGAGATCATAACTGCAGGAACCCTTTTCCTTTAGGAAACCAGGTTAAAATCTGTCATTTCAGAAATGCAAGGCCAGGTTCTTCTGGGCAGCTGAGGAATTCTTCCAGAGATGAAGCACATGAGCATGATGGTGCAGTGCTGGTACAAGTCTGGGAGGAGAGGCTGATACACCAAATGATTTCATCTCCAACACCCTGGAAAAATGGACCCATGGGAATCTTGTGAAGTTCAACAAAGGGAATCACAAAGTCCTGCACCTGGGAATTTTCTCTGCAGTGAAGAATTTCTTTTTCTTGTGAGCAGCAAAGTTGAGCAGGAACCATCAATTTTCTGTCTAGGGAGCTGCCCTAGAAAACCACAGGAATAAGGATCCTCCTCAGCGAGACTATTAGTTAAAGAGAGATAGAATATGTGCTTTATGTTCACATTTTTTTTTTTCTGGTATGCTTAGTGTATTTCTAAAGAATTCTGGTCTTAGAGAGAAAAATAATAAGGAAATCATTTCAGCTTTCAATGAAATTTTCCCTTCAATGGTACATTTGTGCTCTCAAATGTTTTAAATAAGCAATTTAGGGGTTGGATTTCTCACACTACCTTGCACACAGAGGAAAAGCTCAATATAATGAATATTTGCTGAGACACTTCATTAACTTTCTTGAAACCATCTTAAGACTCACTCTGATGTAGAGAACTGAGGTTTCAATGGCTGTATGCTGAGCTGACTGCTGTAATTTTCTTGAACAGTCCAAAGTAGCCCCTACCAGTGGTCTTTTTGCTCAGTGGGTGTCATTTAGGATTTGGGGGTGGATAACCCTCCCTTTTTCCACATTTTAGGCAATGGTATTTACAATGATTTTCATAATAATGAACATAAGAATAGATTTTTCTGCAACTCTGCATTGTATAATTTTAAGTATACTACTACTTGAAGCTACTGTCATTAACTTCCAAGAAGGTAATAGTCAAAAAAAATGCAAGTATTTCATATGAATGAACCCCTCTAATTACTCTCTAATACTCCACTGTGCATCCCCCAACCTATTTTTCTTTTCGTATTAGAGTTACACAGCCCTTTCATCTTCCTCTCTACCCACAAGAGGCATATTTGTTACACAGTTTTTTTCTGGCACTTTTTTTCCTCTGTTGTTAACTTGTAGGGGTTCCTGCAATTGTCATAGACACAATTTAAGAACCTTTGGCACAGAATCACACAATGGCTTAGGTTGGAAGGGACCTCAAAGATTGTCTTGTCCCAACCCCTTCCACGGCTGTTTTCATGCAAGGCATTTGTGCACTACCTGTAGGCAGAAGAGTTTTTTGTACCTTATTTTAGGCATTTTGTATTTTATGTTAGGAAGTGTATGTATCCTACCCTTTTTTTAAGATTTTTTTTTTCTCTTCCTTACTTTTTGTAAAACCACGTCGTAAATCATTCCTGGAAAGGCACAAAGTTATAGTAGTTGGATCACAAGAATTGACCATGACTTAAGAATTCTCTGTTTCTCTGTGGTATTTTTCAGTTTGAGAAAGATGTAAGGAAAGAATTCAGAATTCCCTACTCTGATAAACTTTTAGGACTTTTTTTTTTTTTCCATAAATGAAGAGCTTTGATACAGATTCTTGCATTGTTGAGAAAAGTTGTGGCTCCTCTGTCACTTCAGGGAGCAAAACCAGGAGACTGAACCCCTGGGAGAGTGTAGGGGAGGGAGGGAACATTCCCTGACTGCGAATGAGTGAAATTACAAGTTCAGACATCATAAATTTTAGAGTCTGCTATTTTATAGCTATTGGTGATTGCTCTTTTTTTTCCATCACAAGCCTCATTATAAGCAAATTCTCCTCACTCTTCCCTTTAGGAGGTAAGTACCACCTATCAACTTCATGGTGAGAAGATTTTAAGCCATTCCAGTTTTTCTTGGTTTTGGTTTGGGTTTTTGTTTGTTTGTTTGTGTTTTGGGGGTTTTGGTTTTTGTTTTGTTTTGGTTTGGCTTTTGTTTTGTTTTTGGTTTGGTTTGGGTGGGGTTTTTGGTTGTTGTTGTTGTTTTTTCCTGGAAATAATATTTTATCCAATTTTGCTTTTGAATTTAGGAAGTAGAGAGAAAAGAGGTGAAGGGAAAAAAAAAAAAAGACAGTAAATAATGTCATCCCAGTCTCCATCCAATAGCTCAGTGAACCTTCTGCTCACAGAGTGTGGGTTCTCCTGACAGGTTTTGATCTTCATGATGTTGTAGCACTAAGAATAACGTCTTGAAATTGTGTTACCATTGTATTTTAAATCTATAGACCATGAAGTTTATCAGCAAGTTCTTAAAAAAGAAAAAAAACCCAAACAACAAAACCAAAAACTCAGTCAAAGAAACAAAAGAAAAAAAATTCCCCCAAAACCAACCAACCAACCAACCAAACAAACAAACAAAATAAACCCACCAAACCAGAATGCAATGAGCTTTGAATATTCATCCCTTGGTTGTCTAACTTGAAATGTCATTGTCAAGAATAATTTATAATATTGGATGTTACATTACAATAAGAGTAAAGAAAAAACAGGAAAAACTAAAATGCCATGTTAACCAGCTATAGATACAGAAAGTTATAACTATCTGTTTCAGCCCTCCCTGTATTAACAAGGTCTACAGCCTTTTACTGAATTGAGTCCTGTGTGAATTAGGCTGTAATTTTTAGGGTGAAAAAATTAAACAACACAAAACCAACCTAGATCAAATCTCCATTGCAATTGTTGCTGATGGGCTCTGAGATACTAAATCAATGTGCAAGTGAGACTTGCAGCAGAAAATCTTTTTCACATATACATATATACACATACACACATATGTGAGTACAAATAAGAGAATACAATGTCTTACTAACATAGAGATGGTAAAGTATGTCTTGCACAGAACATGGAGCATGATATCTGAGAAAAAGGAAATAGTTCCACTTTTTACAATGGGACACAGGCCTGGCAGTTTGCCCATGGAGATTTAAAGGCATAGAAAGAAACCTTATAATATTTAACATCAGGTTTGAGCCAAGCTGAACTAACTGGGCATCTTTCACTGAGAAGATAATTGATTTCCTCTGGGGGAATATGTTAGATCTCATTTGTTTGGACTTCAGTGAAACATTTGATATGGTGCACATAGGAAATGCCAATGACATTTGAGAAGAAAAGGATGAATGTTATAATTGCACAACGGATAAGATGCTGGCTACCTAGGCACCCATTATCTTTTTGAAAGCTGAATTGTATTACTGGAGAAGATTTATTAATTTATTTTTTCTGCAAGATAAGTCAGAACAGGCATTGCTGGTGTTTTTTATTTATTTATTTTGTTTATTTTTATAAATTTAATATGGTATAAAATCAATCAAATTAACAATATATGACAAAGTTTAGTGAAAGAGGTAAATACTACAAAATTACTCTCTAGTAGCACGTAAGTATGCACTCTGGATGTTATATCTTTTTACTTTTTTTTTTTCAATAATATGTAATAATTCATTAATAACAATTAATTCTCTAAGTAAATAATTTAATGAAGTTCCAACTGTTCTTAATTATAGCCTTTACTGCCTGTGAATTCTGGGCTTTGTAAATGTACCCTTGAACAAACCAGGAAGGCAGAAGAAGGTTCACGCAAAAATGACAATGCTAAGTTGAAAACGAATGATAATAAATGAACACATCTAGGTTAAAAATTATAATTTTTCTAGTAATAAAACTGGTGAGATTCAGGAAACCAATGTTCATTTCAGAGAGGAAGAGGAGAAATACACCCCCTTTAAGAGGGGGTTGGATTATGTGAAGGATTGTATGAGATGGCTATTGGAAAACTGTTTATGAGAAAATCCGTGCTTGTCTCTCATTATTTTTAATGACTCTGTGTCTTGCAATTACTAAAATCTAAAATATATCTGAAAAGGCTTATTTTTAGAGGACTTTTACTTACTGATTTAAAGCATGAGAAGTTTTTATAGTAATTAACTTACTCCAAACACTGCTGGAAATTAGTTTCCACAGAGGCGTCCTATGGCTGATGGGATCTCTGCTCTTTTGCTGTGTGCTCATCAGCCTTTGGCAAGACATCATCTTTGGATACTTTCAGTGAAGCCAGGAAAAAGGCATATGCTTTTATCTTCTTTTTGAGATTAGAAAAGTTTAGAAGTCATAGGTGAGTTTCACTTTCAATGAAGACAGATTTCCCCCCTCTGAAACCTGGTTAAATTATTCAAATTCTTGGCTTAAACAAAAGCCAACTTCAGACTTGATGCTGATATACGTATTATTATCTGCTTATTTCCTTGCTGCTTGTTTGCAACTGTAATTCAAATTAGTATAGTCAAAAATTATTTCAATAACTCTAACAAATTACGGATGTAATTATTATGGTGTGTGTTTGAGAACGCAGCTTTATTTACAAAGGACACAGCGTTGATTAAAACAGCTTGAATTATGCTGACTACAACTCTGAACTCTCTTTACAAAGCCATCTGAGGAGCACAGTAATTTGAGTTCAAGGGAGAGGCAGTATTACAAGAAGGCTAATGATAATCGCGTTTAAGGTCATTGGCAACTAAAGTACTTACTGTACAGGAGCCTTCTGTCAGAGACAATTATACTGAAGGGCCTTTGAATGGGGTCGAAGCACTCCGAGTGTGTTTCTGTGACAGCTTTGTTCTTACAATATTTATTCTAGTTTATCTGCAGCACAGTATTAAATTTAGAGTGTCATGAGCCAAGCGGCTCATGCAAAAATAAATTGACAGTGTGCAATGATGTTGCAGTTACACCACAGCCTTTCTAATAATGGCACTGCCTCGTTAGATCAAAAGCATCCCCCTGGACCCAGGAGGCAGCGCCAGTAGTCCTGTTCACATGGATTATGAAAGCACTGTCAGCTGCACAAAGCCATCAGAAATAAAGAAAACTCTTCTAGGATCACATTCTTTTGTGCTGGTCTTCAGCCCAAAGAGAAGGAACATTTTTGAATCATGATTTAACTTATTACACATCTATTTTATTGCATTTTACTGTTGTTTGCTGAAAAGGAGGAAGTAGATGGGCTATTTTAGCTTCATGTGTTCTGCTGCATCCAAACTTCTCACAGTCTTCTGTTTGTTTAATCTCAAAGCAAAACTTAATGGAAGATTTGAAAGGACATTTCAGAGGGGAGGCTGAGTCATGCAACACATCAAGTAACTTGAGTGCTGTTCCCTAAAGCAGTGTCCACTCTCCAGCACTGTGGTTGAAGCCTCACATGTGCTTCATCCTTGTTCCAAATAGTGCAGGTTTCCACTGGGGTGGCCTCAGCATTTCTAATGTGGCTTAAGATACAGTTTAAATATCTACTATATCTTAAAGTTCACGGGAAATCTTTCACAAGTGCTGAACTTTGGAGATTGTTGTTTATATGACTATCAAATAATAATAGTTTTCTATGGAACCAATTTGTCTATCAATATACTACCATATTATTGTTGCCTGTCAAAATAAATATATTATTATACTGTTGTTTGTCTGTTAAAATCAAAAACAGAGACAAAACATTGTCTTTATGGGACCTTCTTTAGATATAAGATTGCCTTTTCCATTTTAACAGCTGACATTTTTCAAGCTTCAGCCTTTATTATTTTCTTGAAAAAAATTAACTCACCTGCATCCTATCTTCTATGAGGATTACTTAGAATTGAAAGTGAAGATTAAAAAAAAACCTCTCATTTTGACTACAGTTTTTTTAATTAACAGCTGGATTTACAGATTAAAAAACCTTAGTGTTTTAATGAAAAAATAAGGAGACTCACAATAACATTGAATCTTCAAATAGGTTTAGGATTAACTTTTAAACAAATAATAGAGTTGGTCTGATATTTGAAAATGCTGCTATCTTAATTTTTCAAAGTCTTTAGTGCAACTTGATGTAGTTTGAATTCCTTATGCTTATATCGCAATTATGAGCCAGAGTGTCTTATCAAATAATAATTTCCATTACTTTGCCCTGTTAGAGAAGTGAGAAAAGTAACAGTGGATTAGGCAATGTGTTTCCTTGAGCATATACTTCCCCACAGACTGTAGCCTCAGAAGATCTGGAAAGACAGGAACCAAGAAAACTACCATTTCCATAATGCAATGCAAAATTTTAATAGATTTATCACCTTCAGTCTTCAACCAGTTTATTTGAATGTTTATTTAAAATAAAACAAGTTCAGTTAACAAAAATTTTTTTTTTTAACCAAAGATATTTGAAATGCAAAAACAATAAAAAGGAAGAAAACAGTAATAGAAAGATAATTATCCATCTAAAAACCTAGTCATAAGTGTGGGATTTTTTTACAGAACCTAATGTGAAGACTTAGTATTTTACAGCAAATATTGATCCACTTAAACCCACGAAGGTGGTGGATTATTCTTCTTATTTCATTTTAAGCAACAGACAAAAACCCCAAAATTTAAAACATGTACATTATAGTGTGCATTAACCACAGACACATCAAAAATCAGCCACTCCTATCTTAGCAAATTCATACAGAATGCCAAGCAAAAAGATGAGTATTTTTCTAATGTGTCTAGGAAAAAAAAAAAGAAGTCAGACAGACTTGCTGTTCCCTGGTGAGTGAACATAATTTCTCTGTGTTTAAGACTGAATAGTTTTTATACTTTTTATGCATTATCACAGGCCCATTTATGCGGTTTGGAACAGATGTCAGACTTAAAAATAACACACATGGCCACGGGTTGATTTTTCCATTGAGTGATCCGTTCCCTTCTTCAGTGGGGAAAAAAAAAACAAAGCGGGAAAAAGAGGAAAAGAGAAAGCCAGGAAAACCCTGCCCGTTAGTGCTTGATCATAAAGGCTGAGCTGGGAGGGCAGAGCCATTTCAGGAGGTTTTGCTGCAAGGTTTCGGGCAGCTCCGGGATGTGCACACACAACAACTGGCATTTGGTTTCACCCTTAATGGTGCCATCTCCACAGCACTGACTGAGAGGCATTAAATATTCATGAGTTTCTTAAAGGCTTTTGGGAAGAAAGTGCTAGAAAGGAGCATTAACATGCTGATCTTTTTTACTAGCCTGTGTCAGAGAGGGGATATTAAATAATTAAGTCAATCTAAGCCATTTTTTTCACAGAAGGAGGTTAAGATTAGTGGCCCCCACACGCTTGGAGGTGCCGCCTTTTCCACCACTGGTGCTTTTAGGCTAAAGAAAACAAAATCAGAATAAAGGGGACAGGTTGAGTCCCAATAAAAAAAGGCACTAAAGCACCATTTGTTCCATGTTGTCGCCCCTGTCTTAGATTAGGATCGTCTTTTTATGGCTCCAGATGGAAATGTAACTTCATAAAAACCCCTCCCTACGCAAACATTCTCAGACCTCCACCTACAAAAAGGCACATGCAAAAATCAATCCTGCAGAAATTACTCAGTTTGCCTGTAAAAATACAGATTCTCAAAGGGCTTTCCTCCGAATTCCTGTCTCCTGACACCGCATGTTCTATTTTTCTTCTTTGTGTTGAGCCTCAGAGAGTTGAGGCAGATGGTTCTTGGTGTTTGAACATCACCAAAGCTGCATTTCCAGGAGATTGTTTCACCTTGGAGTATTTAGATCAACAGGACAAGGATAATTTTATCTGAGTCAAAATGGGCAAAACGTGTATTGAAGTCATGAAAACACATTTTGGAGAGGTTTACTCATTCAGGCACAGACAGACATGAAAAGGTCAGAACTACAGGCTGTAAACCACCAGGCACATTTAGGAATTATATTTTATGGTTTGAAATTTTGTGTCCTGAATGGAATTGAGCTAAAAAATGCAAAAGATTGCCCTGGAATAATTTTTAGATCTTATTTCACATGGAGATTTGGCTTTGTTTCCATCTTTAATTAGTATTAATTGTTTGGACAAACTGGGAATGCTCCATGAAGAGAGTTAGAAACATCTTTCTGTTGTAGATTGTATTTAGGAGTTGAAACTACAAATCAGAAGGTTCAAGGCTTTGATCTGTAAAAGAACAAAAGACTTGTAAAATAGCTCTCTCACATGGCAGGTGATGGTTGGGCTATTAGCTGTTATGGATAGATTCAGGTCTCTAACCTTCATTTCTCATAGCAAATTTGACAGTTCTTGTAACAATCCTGAGGCAGACTGGGGGCAGAAGGGGAAATCATTGGATGGGAACTGGTTTCCTCCCAACTCTTCCAAATGGTTTTTGGTACTTCAATTGTAAAACAGAAAACATTTCAAGCCTATTAACACATTTTTTTCCCCTCAAATATATTTTTAATGCTTGCTTTGTTTATATCCAACTCATTAATTTCCACATACTGAACTTAGAACTCATCAGAAACCTTCACTTAGAGGGACTGAGTCTGACTGGATTTATACCACAATGGGCAGATAAAACAAAACTAAAAACTAAAAGTCACTATATTAAATGCAAGGTTTGCTATAAAAACTGAAAATCCATTTTAAACAAGCTCAAAGCTGACCAAAGTCAAGTTTGTGATCTGGTTATCAAATCAGTCCTTTTGTAACCAGGTTGCTTGCTAGGGAGGGTATTATTTTAATGTTTTCTAAACACAGGATTATTTCTATACCAGCCACGGGAGCACAAGTGCATGTTAATAAAGAGCCCCTTTCACATAGCTTATGATTTTTATGCAGCATTGTTACCTTCAGCTTTCTTTTTCATTAATATTTAAGGAGAAAGTCACTTCACTATGATATTCACATTCCAGTGAGATCATTCCTAAAATATTTAAAGTGAATAATGCAAGTTTCCAGAAATAGTGATAAATATAGCCTCAGTCTCCTGACCCCATAATACCTGCAGGTGGGGAAATATACTGGAGGCATTTTAAGATCCACATGCCAGATTGACCCCATTTTTTATATCAGGAAAGAGAGACAAACAAGGACAAAGCCATCAGAAGGTTGTCTGATGTATTCTGGCCACAGTGAAGGTCTTTGCAATCTTTTTCTGAGGAAGCATTTGCTAAGAAAAAAATCCTCATTGTGACATCTCTCTGTGCTTTATTTTTGCATCAAAAGTTGGTGATAATAACTATATCATGTTGGGAAATATGGGTTTAGGGTTTTTTTTCTTAGAATGAGAAGAAAATAATGAACTTGGATTTAGAGATCACCTGATATTTAAAGAAATTCTGAAATACAGTTCTCTTTATCAGAAAACCTCCTTTCCCTCCTTCTTCCCCTAATGAACGAGAAAATGAAATAAAAGTAATATTTTATGTGCCAGAGGTGCTTTTTGATACTATTTCTTACTTGCCTTTCTCTCATGGGTTTTTACTGTAACTCTCTCTACGTACCTTTTACCAGATTGTGGTTGAACCCCAACTGTTAAAATAAGAAATAAAGGTTTTAGAGATGAGTCATTGTTCATCCAAGAGGGTCTAAACTCATGGAGCAGAGCTTGAACTCCCTGGACCATGCAGTGTCTGAAAACGACATCCTGAAATCCTCTCAGATGCTCATGATGCGGAAGAGAAACCACCACACACGTGGTATCTGGCTGTGAAAACTGTAATCAAGGACACCAAGCTGTGAGGTGCAGTGACAGGCTGGAGGGAAGGGAGAGTCCAGAGGGACCTGGACAGGCCTGGGAGGTGGGACTGTGTGAACCTCATGAAGTTCAACAAGGCCAAGCACCAGGTCCTGCACCTGGACCGCAACAACCCTACAGGCTGGGTGGAGACATGACTGAGAACAGCCGTGCAGAGAACGGCTTGGGGGTGTTTTTGGATGAAAAGCTCAGCATGACCCAGCAATGTGCACTGGTAGCCCAGAAAACCAACCATGTCCACGTCTGTATCGAAAGCAGGGTGGGCAGCCAGTCAAGGAAGGCGATTCTGCCCCTCTGCTCTGCTCTGGTGAGACCCCACTTGCAGTGCTGCCTCCAGCTCTGTGGCCCCCAATAAAAGGAAACAGACCTGTTGGAACAAGTCCAGAGGAGGTCATGAAGATGATAAAGGGACTGGAGCACCTCCTGTACAAAGAAGGGTGAGAAATCTGGGGCTGTGCAGCCTGGAGAAAAGCAGGCTCCAAGGAGACCCCACAGCAACCTTCCAGTATCTGGAGAAGCCAGAAGGACTGTTTGTCAGGAACTGTAGTGATAGGAAAAGGAGCAATGGGTATGAATGGAGAGAGGGGTAATTTAAGTTAGATATACGGAAGAAATTCTTTACTGAGAGGGTGGTGAGGCCCTGGCACAGGTTGCCCAGAGAAGCTGTGGCTGTCCCATCCCTGAAGTGTCCAAGGGAGAGTTTGGAACAACCTGAGACAGTGGAAGGTGTCCCTGCCCACGGCAGTGGGGGTGGAATCATATCGTCTTTAAAGTCTCTCTGAACCCAAAGGATTCTAAGATTCTGTGATTTTATGATAAACAAATTACCTGTTCTAAAGCTACTTTTACAATCTAAAGAGTAAATAATACACTTGTTTTTTTTTTTTTTTTTTTTGTTTCCTGGTGGCTCAACAAAAGTGTTTCACTGAAACCTGCTTAACACAGTAGTGTGTTCAGAGATTAAAGTGGTTAAAGACAAGAAATTCATGTTCTTATTGCTGTTTCCCCCGCTTCTGATCTCAGATTTTTCTGGTAGCTGGGCTCTGGCTCAGTTTTACCAGCTGCAGGTGTGAGATGGTATGAAACCATTAATAGACATGTCTTTGTCTTGTCACTATATGGAGTGTTTTGCCCTCAGCAACATCTGATTTGGCTGAACAAATAAGAAACCCTAAACAAACATCCTTTCCAAAGGAGAAGTGCTTTTTATTTGTATTTTGGACTCAGCACTTACTTCATGTGTAAATAAGCATCAGCATGGCTTGTGGTGTATATGATTAGATGCTACATGTGGAGTTTTATTGTTTTATAGTTACTGCAGCAGCAGCACTGGAGCACATAGTACATGAAATTTAGATAATTGTGGATGGGAATCAAGTAGTATTAGTTACAGATATTCCCTTATCCATAAGTAAGTCGATATTGCTTTCCTATATTTTTTGCAACACTAACTTTAAGGAGAGCATAACTGGAACTCGGTGCTGTTTTCTGCCTCCTCTCCTGTTTGAACATGCCAGTATAACCCATTGATGCTAACATATAGGACACTTGTCTCCTGTAATATGAAGCTGACAAATGACCAGATACTTACATAAATCCTTTAAATTACTAAGGAAAGCTTATTTAATGCTCTCAACTGACATTCTCATTACTACTGCTCAACAACACAAGGCTATTCATGCAATCTGGCTCACATACCATTGTTTGGATGCCATCAAAACCACAGACAGCCACATGCTGAGAAACAATAATTGTCAAGCCTATAGTGCATATTTTCTAGTATTGTTTAATGCTGGCACAGTTTGTGTGCCAGAAAATGCATAATCAAATAGGCAGCATTCTTCATTGTGGTCATCCCATTGGGGTTTGAAAATTGCTCGAATTCGACCCAGTAGCACAAAATGACAAAGGGGAGACACATTAGGACTTTGGATAGAAGCTACCTGGCAGAAATGGTAAGTACACCATTATGTCAGGAGGTCTTTGATCCATCGGTACAAGAAATCACCATTGTGTGTGCACAACATCAATTGCTAGTAAACAAGGTTGAAGGAAAGTCTTACACATTTCAAGTTTAAAGGAACAGATGGAGGTCAGCCAAAAATATCAATTATTGTCACAAGCCCCCTGAGGTGCCTTGGCCAGGATTTTGTGGATCATTTCCATGATTAATACCCACCAGCAGCTGGTATGACTGGATGGTATGAGCAGATCTACTTGGTTTTACACACAGTTTGGCATCTCTTGTTTGTTTGTCCAGGACATATCAATGATTAGTCCCAGAACATCTCAGCTCGTCTACATCTGGGAAAAAGGACAGACTGACATTAATTACTCTCTTCTCCTTTCTAAGACTGTCCTTTTTGTAATATGTTCAGGCAAAAACTGAAAAAAAACAAGGCAGTTGTTCATCCTGTCTGTGCCAAATCTAAGACAGAGGAGAAAGGCAAACAGGACCATGCTTTCCTAAACAGCAGTGTTGACCAATGAGCTCCAGTTTTTTAGGATCCCTAGAAGGGAAGGAGGAGACAGGGAGCAGAGATGGGAAATTTTAAGCAGCATGCCCTCATACCTGGGCTATTCTTTTCTCTACCTGAAAAACCTGACTGGACATGAATGGAGATTCTCCTACTTTGTTTTCCCTGTGAAGAAAAATTTATTCAATAAAGCTGCCAGATATGTAGGAATCTGGGACATATGCATAGCATGTGTGAAAAGGAGCTCTACACTTCACAGTTAGCCTGACACATCTGGGAAATGTCAGACTTGCAGAACAAATGATCTGTGCGTCATGGATGTCTTGGGGTGACTGAACACAAAGAGAAGAAACAGGTAGTGAGTGTCTTGCTGCTGGAAAATCCATTGGACTCACTGAGCCTCCCATGAATGAGCACACATTTCTTTCTGGGTCTAAATATGGTGCAAGTGAGACAAGAGATATTTAAAGACACCATGAGTAGTCCCCAGACAGGGCATATCCAAGATCCTGACTCAGCACAAACACAACTTCATCCAGATCCTTCTGACTTTTACTCTCCTTCAGGCTACTTCTTCCTGTCTGATGTAAGAAACTTCCACTGAAATTTCTGTTGGCATTCAGAGTCTCCAAAATTTACTGTTTTGAACACTGTTTATCTATTAGCATAGCACAGTGACCTCAAAGGATTTGTCCCCTGTGACAGTGATATTACATATGCATAGGACTGAAGTAGAAGTTAATATTAATATAAACCACTAAAGCAATTAACAAAGAGTAGATATCTATTTTATTTTTCTAAATAAAAAAAAACCACAAAAAACCCAACAAAAACAAACAAAGAAACCAACTTTCCCCCTTAGAAATGATAGGAAAATGGAACTAATAAGAAGTAAATTTACTTTTTCTGAGTTTTTTACCTAGATGGAAGTGGGTCAGAAACTAGAATGTCTTGAGCAGTGTTTCTCAGTATTTTAAAGTTAAAAGTTTTCATCTCAATCAAAAATTTGAAAAAAAAAAAATTATTCAACCCAGCAATAATGACAAACTTTATTTTCCAATGCAGCTGAAGAAGTGCTGAGTTAACCTTTGTCTTGTAATTGCATTACTTGTTTACATCTTCCTCTACGTGGTCTACTTCATCCCTACTTAAAAAAAAACATAAAAGAAAAGCTTTTACAACTATTTCACAGACCGTTTTCTGTCCTACATAATTAGCCCACAGATAGGGATAGACAAACACCACCTTCTTTAAGCTCCATCAGAGACACACAACTGAATGGTTAAGGTAAAGAAAAAAGGGGAAAAAAAAAAAAAGGAAAGAAGGAGAGAAAGAACACACATGTAATGATTTGAAGCCTTCCGGATTATTCAGAATATGCAGAAGTACAAGTATAATTTGCCATGGAGGGGAGAATTAAAGTGAAGTGCCTGTTCACCCATGTGTAAGCCTAAGGTTAATAATTCATTCTCCACAGAGTTGTTGCCGTGAGATGTGATTAATTAATGTTTATAAAATACTTTACAATCCTTGGGTTTCCAGAGCTATACTATAAATAAATTCAAGTGATGATGGAGATTACTCTTATGGGTTTACTACTACTGCTCTTTGTGTCTGATCCCAGAAAAATTTTGAAATTTTATTATCAAATCAAAATGTTATTGCATCACACAATTTTGTTGTCTTTACATAAGATTTCGTCAGGGGTAGGACACAATGAGAAAGAAGCTGAAATGATTCATATTAACACTGTATTCCCAAAACAAGACAAATCTTTATAAAGATCTGTGATAGGATGTGAACAGTGTGGCAGAATATTGAAGTTATTTGTATATTACACTATATTTTACATGATCAAGCTTCATTGATTCTATCCCAGAGTAGAACTTGAAGATATTTGTGACCTTCACTTGTGCACTTCCAGAGGAAAATAAATGACAGAACAAGGGATTTTCACTATGTTTTTAATTCTTCTTTTAACTTCTTCTTTTATTTCTTTTCTTTTATTTTTTTTGCCTTATGAACCACAAGCTAAAAGAAGTGATCATAATTCACCAGTAACTTGTTAATTTTTTTTAAAAATAACTAATGAAATTTCTAGTGTTATAATCTTAGAATAAAATATTCTGAATAGGCTAGATAACAAAAATTGTAAGAGGAATTGTCATTGGTTGGATTTTCTAATTAAAACAAGTCTTGAACAGCTCTGCACTGCTGCACACGTCTTTATTGCTTTACCTGCTGCTCTAATAACTTACAAATCAATTTGACAAATTGTAACCATATTTGACGAAAGTGTGGGTACCTTAGATACAGAAAATTTTAACAAGGTTCATCAGAATAAGTGAGTAGGGAGAAGAAAGAAAACCTGCCAGTATTCCAGCTGAGGTTCAGGCTGCACTGTAAGCTTTGCTTTCCATTGACATCAAAGACTGCACACAAGGAAAAACCCCCAAAAAATTATATGTATGATATGAAATCTTTAATTCATGCATTCATTTTTTGATTGGAAGAAATAATGAGATTAATTGCCAACATCAAAAAATAACAGAAAGTAAATCTACAAGACAACCAGGCTCCTTATTTCTGATCCTTCCTCAGAGATAGATGTTTTCTTTTGCTCTGTAAACAGATGGGAAGAATTGAAGTCAAGAATGATCCAAAATAAAGGAATTTCAGGTGAATTCAATACCAAAAATTGAGAATGAAGAAATGGGGAATATTCTAGGACATGGAGGTCAACACAACAAAATACCCCATCCCTACGTCAGGAAATTAAAAATACTTTAAAGACAGGGAGGCTGCATGCAATCTGTTCACAGGTAAAGGTCTTTCAACTATTCTTATTTCCAAATTATGTCTAAGAATTATTTAGGGAAAGTGCTGTTTAGAACAAGCTGCTAAATGTTCTGTCAGATTAGTAGCATATAAAATCACATTTCAGTGCCTATGAATATTTCCCATCTCATCTCAATTTCTGCTACAGACGAAGATGCTGCATATTAAAATATTTTTAACTTAATCTAACATTTACTTATCTTGATGGCATTTTGCTTGCTTCTGATGGGTTTTGTTAGTTATAATGAAAAAGGGTAAAAAAGGAGGATAGAAAAAAAAAAAACAACCAGGTGTTCTGAAAACAAGAAAGATTTTGACATTCCTGCCACCACCACGACAATCCTTCATTGGCAATGTGATTGCATTTCCTTCCCCTCCTTTGAAGCCTGGGTTTGCTGATGGGAAAAAAATAACTGTAATGGATTGTGACCAGACATACTCAGAATATAAACTCTATGTGAACAGAACTGAACTGGCCTCCTGAAAATAAAATGTAAATCAGGAACTTTTGCACATTCTCCACAATCCTAGGCATCCAGTTTTGGGAATATGCTAACAGAGTGGTCTTAACAATGCGGTTGAAATCACTGGGTAGTAATAGTTTAAAGTGTTCCCAAAGGTGGTGTAAAGTGAGCCAGGATTGTGCAGAACTAATATTTGACTCAGCTTTATTATGTGATGTCTCAGACTCAGATCCCTTGCTGGTATTTAATCAACGTTATTGAACACTTTGGACTCAACAAAATGAGGCTGAAATTTGGAAATCCCAACAGATCTGACTCTATATAATTATTTTTATCAGCATTGTAGATAATAAAATATGTATAACAGTGTTTTTGGACTACACCATAGTCTGCTTGAATAAGTTGATGAGAAAGCTAAATTTTTTCTGCATTTTTCAATTTATTGTTAATTACTATGAAGTTTTGCTCTAATAAATTGTATTGACAATCCGAATTTCCAAACGGACACCAATTTTCTGTAATAATTTATTAGAAAACACACAGAAGTGCTGCACAGAGCAAAATAATAAAACTATTTAGACAAGATTTATTGCACTTCTCATGGTGTAGCGTCTATGACTTAAGATCATTAGTATTTTGCCTTTCTGCTCCCAGATCTGACAATACACGAAGGCAGATTTAGCTGTGGGTATGTAACAGCTGAGGATTATAAAACACGTAGATCACTAGTGAAGGGCTGTTAACCATGAAAAAGGCAATGCAGAAACTCATCTCTTTTGCTCCCAAAACCCTCCTACGTGTTCTCACATTTAAGCACTCACCATAACAGAGGTGCACAGACAAACACATAAGGGTACACAACTGAAATCCATCATGTAAAAACCCCAGTTTTTAGTCATCTGGTGGACATGGAGGCAGAGCTTGTAAATAATTTGTTTTATTACCACCAACGACAAAAAGAAGATAAAGAAATAATTATAATCTCATGAAGAATATAAGGAAATAATGGCAATAATGTCATTGATAACAGTGGTTCTTGCTCAGGGTTCACTCATGTTTTATTTAGAAGGGAAAAAATAACAAGGAAGACTTCAGGGCAAAACTGGCACATTTACGAAAAAAAGGTAGAGTTTGCAGTAAAGATTTTAAACTGAAATAGATGAAATATTGATGGATTTTCTATACAGAGCCCTTTACACAGCTTTCTGACCTTTTCAGGCGAAAAGCTCCACACATTGCAACAGGATGTGAAAACATGCCAATATCCTGGAGAATCCTCCTCACTTAATATATTCCCTGTGTTACATTTCCTTAACATAGTCCTTATTTCCTGTGCCCTAGAAATAAAAAAACTCATCCAGTGTCCACTTTTGGCCAATTTCCTCCATTTCAAAAACAGGTGATTAACAGAAAATAACTTCAAAATATATACAGCCGAACGAAGCTTCATAAACTGCAGTTGCATGAAGCACCTGCTTTGATTCCTTTCATACTGATGTTAATAGTAAATCACCTATTTAGTTTAGTGAAAACAGAGTTAAACCACTTGTCAAACCCTTATTATAGGAGCACAAAATATTTAGACAACATCATCTACTACCAAGCACTTGGTTTAGCATGTTGCATGAGCTGCAGGAAGTATACTAATGAAATTACTGTCATTTGGGAAACAGCCCACTCTCTGGAAGCTTGCCTGGATGATTTGATCTGAATCCAACATAACTTGGAATTTTTATCTTTTTTTTAACTGAAACATACAGTAATGCAAATATGTTAACTAACATTATCTTCATAAAAACCTGCTGCTGTGCTAAGATATTCCAGGCTGCTCAAGAATTTTCATTTTTTAAGTCCACAGAAAAATCAGCTACTTTTGGCCCTTTTACCTGGAATTACCATAGTAATGAAAGTCCCAGATTCTCAGCTGAGAGCTGAAATGTAGCCTTTGTGCCCAGCAAGATTTAAGCCTTTGTATTACGGTGTTTTTTTCTCACCATATGTTTAGAATATCACAGAAAACAGAATCACCTTGGCGGCATTATTTCTACTGCTCCAGTGAGATAGTGGTTTTATGTAACTGCTAGTACTGGTCAGTCCCTTAATTACAGCAGGGCCATGATAAAAATGCAGCACGTTTTTATGGCAGACAGCAGCATCTTTGCAAAGCACTTCTAATCTCCATTTTCAGATCTAACCGTTTGTGGTTTTCTCTTCAGGGGCATTCTCATCCAGGTAACACATTTTGAAACTTTGACAGAAACTGTGCAGTAGAATTACCGTGCACAGAGTCAAGGCCTGTGAACAGGAGGGTAAGAATATTCTGTGTTTACCTCGAAATTTGGTAATCCAAATCCATGCACCAAAATCCTCTCCCAACTCCTTTGTTACACATTACATTTCAATAACTTTCATAGTTGTCTTGATGTGCTGTATGCCCAGACTTTGAATACAAGGTTGATCTGGAGCCACCTCAGAGGCATAAACTCAGGCCCATAGATGGATGAACTCTGCCTCATAGACCTGAAATGGAGAGTGATCTTCACTTGCTGTCCTAGTCTGCTCTTCTCAGTCCACTTTAAGAAAGAATAAACATGTTTAGGTGCTTACATACAGAAGAATAGACAAGGCTAAGACAGGTGTTTAATTCAGAGATTTAAACAATCCACTAAATCGTGTAATAAGCAAGATCTCATGCACTCTTCTTGAACAATGCTTTCTGCTGACTGACTCAATTTTTTATCAGGGCTGGCCTTTAAATCCCACTGTTTGTAATTTGATTAAAGAATTTAGAAACTGACTTTGAGTACTTGATTTAGCAGACTTGGAGAAAATCTCATGTGAAATATGGTTTGTTCTTCAGCTTTCCGTGGTGTATGCTGAGGAGAGAGGTGCTGTGAGGGGTCCATGAATGTCAGTCTGCATATGTGCTTTTTTTTTTTTTTGCATTACTTACCTGTATTAACTTGCAGAGGTTGTAGAAATTGGGTGTCCACACTTGCATAGTGTTTTTTGTTAGTTGGTTTGGTTTGCTGTTGTTGTAGTTGTTGTGTATTTATTTATTTATTTATTCGTTTTTAACTATGTATGAGACATGGTGGAAAATAAGCAGGACAAAAAAAAAGTGGTTGTTTTTTTTTTTTTTTTTTTACTTGTGATAAAATGAAAACATTTCATAGAATCATAGAACGGTTTGGGTTGGAAGGGACCAGGTTCTCCAACCTCTGTCCAATCCAGCCTTGAACACTGCCAGGGCTTCACCACCCTCACAAGGGAGAATTTCTTCCTAATATTCAGTTCATACCTACCTGCTGCTATAGGAGTTTCTCAAGACATTTTCAGCAGGACCAATCACAGTTTCTATAGATATCATCTTTCTCTTAAAACATCTTGTTCTCCCAAAGATAATATCATGGAATGTGGTGCTGGGATTGTCTGATTTGCTTCAGCAGTAAACCTGTCTTTCTGGAAGTAGTAGCAGTCCCCATAAATGTTGTATTATCCATCTCAATGCAGCTGACTCAACTAATCCTGTGAAGGGTTTCTCCAAATATCAAAGATTTTGTTACAACTTGAGTGATTTGAATGCCCCCATACATATTTTGATCAAAAGCTTTACCATTTCTTTTTACCTGGAGCTTTACCATATCTTTTTATCTCCAATATATGAAGCTGAAAATGCACCTATGGCACTGGAAGATCCACTATAAACTCGATTTTACTCCGGATTTGATAGCTGAATGTTGGTGTGAAAAAATAGCATGGTATGCAACTAAAGTGATGATGCCCTTCTGGACAATGGCATAAAAATCTGAGTAACATCAGGGAAGGGAAAAAAAAGCTTAGTAATAAGCTTTCACCATTCTCTTGTATTTCAAACTGTCATTAAACCGTATTTTAAGAGGAACTTTTAACAAGCCTAATTAGCAGAGACCATTGTTTGTTTAAAAAAGAAGCCAAAAAATGAAACCAAAACCAAACCAAACCAAAAACAAACAACAAAAAACCACCAAAACCCTCTATATAATTTCTTAATTTTCTTTAATGTTTAAATATATTTTTCTAGCACAAGATTACTTAGGGCCCAAGGCTATATTTCTAAGACAGTTGGAGGTAACCAAGTTAAAACTGCTGCAGCCCTTCCCTCCTCCTTGTGCTGCCAGATTTTGAGTGCTAAACTGGCAGAAAATTCATCATTTTACTGCTCTTGTTTTGCTGAGTGACATTTCTGCTCCACGGGTTTAGCTGATGTGGACCAGCTCACACAGAGGGTCACTGGGTTTTAGTTTTGCACAAAGCAAAAGGTAGTACCATCGCTTTAAATCCTACCTGGTCATGTAGGAACATGAGTTATGTCACTACCATGAAGAAAGACTGTCTGGACAAAACTCTTCTGGTAAGACAGAGTTGATTCCCTGGCAGCTATAAAACAGCCCATTAAAAAACTAAACCAAACCAAATCAACAACAAAAAATACAAAACCAAAACCAAAAGCCACAAACCAAAAAACCACAAACAAACAACAAAAACAAACCAAACAAAAAAATCCCACCTACTTTCAATGGAATAACAAAACATCTCTTCAATGCTTACTAGACAAAACTGGAACTGGAAGCAAGCAAAACATGCAAAACATTCCTTAATAATAATAATAATACAAATATTTTCAATCAAGAAGCTACAGATTTCTAGTTAATATTTTTATTTCATATAAAAATAACCTGACATTCGAAATTTTTATATCTGATCCACAAAAATTATGTTCCTAAATTCATGTATGTCAGATGCAGAAATAATGTACTCTAAGACTGTACTTGAACAAAGGAAAAACCTCACTGAACATGATGCAGCCATGGGAAACCTTCAAGAAAACAATTTACTACTTATAAAAACAATTTTTGTATCCTCACTTTTTTCCACAGAGTTGTCTAATAGAAATGATTCTGAAGTCATCAAGAATTTATTAAACCTGAATATTCCAGCTTCTTTCTTATTTATTAAAAAAAACCCCCTTTCTTGCTGTGTTATGATACTGTTGTGCATTTATGTTGTTGACATTTTTTAGGTATTTTGAGGGGTGTGAAGTGGTAATAGCAGAGGGCATTCTTATCAAAATTGCTTGGGAGCTTTATTAGGCTATTGGTTTAACTTCTAAGAAAAGGTCGCCTTCCACTAGCAACATGGTTCAGTGGAAGGGTTGAAACTAGATATCCTTTAAGGCCCCTTCTAACCCAAAGCAATCTATGGTTCTGTGATTCTATAGAAAGTGATTATTTCAATGGATTTCCTGGTAATTTTTTAACTGAATTTGAAAAAGACCCAGAAAACAGAGTTTGGAGTAGATTTCAGAAACATTAAATTATACATCCCACCAAGGAAATGCTACGTTTTTAATTTCAATGCTCAGGTGAGGCAAACAGAACTCAGGTAAACTAAACACAACTGGAGAAAAGCATGCAGAGTGACCCAGAGTCAGCACAGAACATCCATTCTAGCAAATGAATAACTATTTTAAACTTTTTCCTCCTTTGGAGATGGTACTTTTTTTAAAAATGAGCTTTTTCAATGCATTGCTTCTTCTAGACTCTGTAGCACTTCTTTTCACTGCAAGCTCAAAGGCTACTCATATTTCTTCCTGATGGCCCATAGAAGCTGAACTTCTATCACATCTTAGAGCAGCTGCCACAATTCTCTCAAACTTATTTTGTATTTACAAGGCAACAAAAGACACATAAACATCTCTGGTATAGTACAGTCACTTGAAAATATGTCTGTAATGATTCTGTGGCTGTACTGCTCCTGGGCTGCTTTGCTGTGTCACACACAGCACTCGAAGTTCAAGGAACAACTGTGAGAAATGTGAGATATCTTGTTCCCCTTGCAGTGGGAAAAAAAATGGGATTATCTATGGTGATTTCTTTAGAGGGCAATCTTGTAATTTTTTTTTCTGGAGAAGAGTATATGGCCCAAAGCTACAGAGTGGAGTCTTGTCTGGGAGGGTGGTGAGGCCCTGGCACAGGTTGCCCAGAGAAGCTGAGGCTGCCCCATCCCTGGAATGTTCAAGGCCAGGTTGGATGGGGCTTGAAGCAAGTTCCTGCCTGTGGCAGGGGGGTTGGAATGAGATACATCATCTTTAAGGTCTCTTCCAACCCAAACTACTCTAGTATTCTGTGATCTAACACATCTCAGAGTACTGAGGATGTTCCATATTCCTTCAGGAAATGCTCCATATTCCTTCAGGGAATGCTCCATATTCCTCCAGGGCAAATCCAGCTTCTCTGAAGCAGTGCCTTGGCACCATTTGGACATCGACATGGATCAGGAGTCATCCCATGCAGGTAGCTCACAATGAAACACCTACTTAATGGTGGGGTTGTGTTTGCTTCATGTGTTCTCACCTATAACGATTTGCTTAAGTCTATTGGGGTGTCTCAAGTGTACCACAGAGCTTCCAGTTGCTGCTAAGGAAAGGGAATTTCCTTTGGATACCTCAAGAGGCAAGAAAAAGGAGAGATTTAGCGACTGAAATCAAGCTCTAGCAGTCCAAATGTTGTTTTCTGAAGATTATATACAGAGAATTTTGTGAACTTATTTGACACTTACAGCTATTCTACAATTGGATAAGAAAAGGAAAATCATTTATGTTTCTCCAGGTTTGCCAGGAAGGTCTCACATAACTTAACCTGAATGTTATGGATGCAAAAGTTTACAGGTTCAAAAGAAAGTTTCCAGCACAACTTCATGAAAGAGGCTCAATTGAGGATCACTGATTTCAGAGAAATAACTTCTGACTCAGGTAGTTTCTAGTGAATGGTGTCTGAAAGAGAATACAGAACATATCTGAATATGTTTTAATCCTCTTTCTGAGGATTCTACTTTGACATCAGCAGGAAACAGGTGTTTGGTTTGCTATAGTATAAAAAAATACATACTTTTGTATTGTAAACCTTTTATTAAGGTAAAGCAGTAGGAAGTATACCAAAACAAGAATCTACTGAGAGACTTTCATATCATAACAGGGAAACTCATGATAGATAATAGTCACTGCAAGTGCTTAAACTTACAAACCTAAACAAAAAAAATATTCCACAAAGTGTACTGTGAATTGGTCAAAGTGGAGTAGATCCCTATTCCTTTGAACTTATTATTTTCCAAAGATAAATGCAATTTATTTTTAGTTAAATTATGCTCAAATTTATTTCAAATCCAGACATTGTTTTGTAAGCGGCAGCAAAGCAACCCCCTGTAGAAATGTGAAAGCTGGAGAGAGAAATGATCTATTAATCTGGGGCAGCTCTTAGTAGGACAAGACATAGTGCTTTATCTTGTCTAAATATAGGTGACCTAAATGTAAAGGCCTTTACCAGTTCCCTCAGAAGCCTTGCCTACCATCTAATGTGTCTCAACAGTTGGAAGTTATCCAAATATTGAACTTCTATTTACTTTTTTCTATTACTGCTGATTAATGTACATACCCAGAGTCGTCCCAGCAGACTCTGCTTTCTCACTGGCCCACTTTTATTATGGAGATTAGAAATACCTAAGTCACATGCAAGTACTCCACCAAGTGCCAATAGCCCACTCATCCTCATCATGAATTAGTGTAATCCAAATTTGATGCACTTACACATGTTTCGTATTTCTTTTTGGGAAATATGGCCACATTAAAGTTATATATTAAAGTTAATTTTCCTGGATTCCTTTGCAGGGAAAACAAGGCTATTAGGGTTTTTATGTTTAGGAAAATAGTGATTGAAAGATAACTAATGAGGCCTATGGGTGCTGTGGGTGTTATCAGTAAAATTATGAAGTATATGGTCTCTCTTTTTTCCTCTGGTGGTACAAAGATGTGGAAAAAAAAAAAAAAGATAATTTCACCCTAGTTTTACTTCAGATACAGGTTGCAAGATAAATGTGCACAGATTCTGAGGTTTGAACACAGTGTGTGTTTGTATCAATATACAGTGTGTGCCTCTGAGAATATTTGGGATATATAGAGTATATATTTTCCAGTGAGAAAGAAGTCCCATTGTGCCTGCCCTGCTTTACAAGAGAAAAAGAATACATGCAGTTCCAAAACGGAAAAAAGGCATTTTATTTCACTCTAGCATTTTGACACTTCTTGAAGGAAAAAAGAACTGTGGCAGGAAGAGCTGTCATTCCCTGTTTGATCAGCACAGCTGAGGGATGGTTGAGAAGGGGAATCTGCCCTCAGATGCCTTCCCAGCAGTGATGATGCTCCTGCTCCTGCTCCTACCCACCCCAGGGGAAAAGACCTGCTGCAGCCCTGAGGGTTGTAGGGGATGAAACAAGGAATTCCTCCTCCAGGCTCTGGCTTTGGTAGCACCCACCACCTAAGAGAGACCCACCAGTGACCGTGGGCCCAACAGCAGTTTGTGAGGCAGAGCCTGAGGTTTAGCACTCAACATCAGTGCAATGCTGGTGCTGCTGAAGCTTTTGGCAGTGAAGGAGTATGTGGGGCTGCAGGTTCTGTGTGGTGTTGGAAGGAGTTGGCCAAGGGGTTGGTGAGTCTGCTTCAGTAGCAGGCTGACAATCAGCACAGACACTTGTGTATCAGTGAAATTATCAACCCTGATTTAAGTACAAGGCTTTTAACAGTGGTCTTCAAACTTGTTCTTAGTTTACAAAATGTGACACATGGGGGGGGGGGGCAATCTTCAAGCTAGTCAGACCTCCTTATCCATTAGAAATGGAGGTCCTTTTGCGTCACAGTATGTCTTTTCCTCTCCCATCTATTTGAATCACTGTGATTCCCTGTAAGAATTTTCATCATTCGGTGGCAAGTGCATTGAAAATCTCTGTTGGGTGAAAGAACTGAGATGGTACTGACTATTCTGAAATTTCTCAGCAGTCCCTGAAGGTCTATCTTGGCTCAGAACTTTTATCACAGCAGTATTTTACAGGTTCCTTAAGTCTTTCTGAAGTTGTTGGGTTTTTTTGGTTTTTTTTTTTTTTGGCAGGTATAGCATATTCTCTTAGGCTTTGTGGTTTCATCTATTTTTCTTCTCATCTTTCATCCACATCATGGTAATCAACTTCTCACAGGTCAAAAAACTCTTCAAAGTACTTCTTTGAACATCTGCCTCCTTAAAGCCATCCCTGCTGTATTCTCTGATAACTTGGATCTCATCCAGTTTTGCTAGATAAAGACTTAGGAGTATTCGGTGAACACCCTATTAACTAAACAGGAGAGAAGAAACAGGTTCCTACATTTTTCACTAACATCTGGTCTGAGCACAGTGGGAGGGAAAAAGCCAGCAGCGAATGATCTGTATGCACTGGTTGCAAACAGGTAGTTGCTCTCCCAGATGAAACCACATATTTGAAGTATCATTTAAAACCTTCGGCAGGGAGCTATCATACCATCTTTTATATTAGTTATGAGGCATATAAATGAGAGTTTTGCTACTATCCTTAAAAAAATTACAGATCTGAGTATCCTACTTTTTTTCCAACTGTTTGGTTGAAAACAGTTGCTCTCAGTTTCTGAAGCATACATGGTACAGACAGCCAGCAGAGACTAGAGAGTGATTTGTTCTCTTGAGTATCTAAAGAAGTTTCAGTGAGGGAGAAACTTATTCCACAGTCAGCTTCAATCAGAATTTTCATTAGAAACCTGCTGCATATTGCAGGGAAGGCAATCCAAACTTTCCATTCACTTTACTGAGTTTTGGTATTGTTTCTTCTTGCTCAGTTTCCCATTCTGTGCTGTTTTCTTTGCATTTAATTTTAATTAAAATATGTTCCTAAACTGTCTTGCTGATTCACAGCAATAGTAATCTCTCTTACCTTTTCCATTTATTTTCTAGGCCAACCAAACCATCATCAATCTCTCTTGTTCTCAATATCACCCATCTCAATATCTTCCACCAAACTCCTACAGTATATGCACTTGAACCAAGTATCTGAAATTTGTCTTGCATTTTTTGTCATTATATCTGCTCTTATTCCTGTTCTAGAAGGCATTAAGTCTCAACCAGAGTGAGGAGGGGTTTAAGGCATTCCAAGTTCAACTGACACACTAGAACAGGCTGCCCAGAGAGGTGGTAGATGCCACATCCCCGGAAACATTCAAGGTCAGGTTGTATGGGGCTCCTCTACAGCTTCTGTCTGTCCTTCTCATTACTAATAGTCTGTTTATTCTGTCTCTCTTAAATTGTCTTTTGCTTTGGGTTATGGGTTTTGTAAGTTTTTAGTGACAGAAACATCATTTTCCCCTGTGTGATTGAAGTGTATTCATCATCACGCCACAACATGCAATTCTCTTTTGGAGATGGGTGTGAATCAACCATGAGATTTTCCATTGCCTTCAGATAAGCTACGCACTTACACTGACTGAATATCTTAAGTGTTCATTTTATTCAGTCAAATGTCCTACATAAAGAGGTATCTATGATTAGTCAGTAGTGTCTAGCAGTGGAGGCAAATTCAGTTTGCAGGAACTACCAGTTTCTTATTCAGAAAGCTGAGTGACTTTGCAAAAGCTTATAGTTAAGAACATTACTCATTCTTCTCAGTGTGAACATTAAACTAATGAGAAATTTATGGAGAAGGTAGAAGATACAATGTCTTTAGTTTGTCAAAAGCACCTGGAACAGCCTTTTACGTAGCTGAGATTGATGCAATAGAGTAAGTGAAATAAAATCAAAGAATGGTTTGCGTTGGAAGGGACTTTAAAGACCATCTTGTTCCTGCCATGTGTAGAGACACCTTCCACTAGACCAGGTTGCTCCAGACTGGCCTTGAACTCTTCCAGGGATGGGACAACCACAGTTTCTCTGGGCAACCTGTGCCTCACCATCCTCACAGTCAAGATTTTCCTAAAATAATCTATGGTCTGAAGGAAGTAACAACCATCAGTTATGATACAGTTGTTTAATCTATTAATCTATTAATTCTATACTGACTTACAATTTCTAGGACCAGGAATTTCCAACTCTCTTGTTTACAGAGTGTATGAAGAGCATAAATATATAAAACTTTTCTCTGCTGAATTTCATAGATGTGAAATAGGCTGTATTTCTCTTCCATTGATTATACTTAAACTAGAAGGGTAAAATGATATGGGTCTTTTTTACACAACTAAAAGGCAATACAATATTATTATAAGACTTGTTTTACTTTGCTCTCCTAAAATTTTTCTTTTACTGGAATTCTGTTCTAACTGCACCATGAAAATTAATGACTTTCCAGCTTGGTCATAGAGTTTTTGGAGCAGCTGTAGGTCTAAAAGACACTGTAAAAAAATGATGCATGACAATATGAGAATGGGAAAATCTCATTGTCACATTAATTATCTATTGACAGAAGATATACAGTAGGTGATGTAATGGCTTTGGATGTTCTTGTCTTTATTACCTCTTGGGGAAAGGGTTCAGATCATGAAATGAGTTTGGTGCTCCTGAGTGGACATTTGTCCTCATCACAAAACAACCCCATAATTCAGCACGATGTAACAAAATTGGAGAGCTCGAATTGAGGAGGCTTAGAACCAAGAGCATCAGGGAGTTATAAATCAGGCTAGAGGTGCAGGGCAATGCCTCTTGGGGTGACTTTCACAGCATCTCTGAGACAATGCCATCCCCGTTACAAATCATTTTGCCAGGCAGACATCCGAAGGAGCTCCACATACTTGAAGGGACAGATCAAGCCAGGAAAGTGCTGAAGGGAGGCTAATCAGAATTGGTCTAAGACAATATTGTATTCAACTGCCATTCAGTGTTATGAGAACAGTGATTTTAACATTGTATTAAAGTCACATTCCATAATTTTGTCATTCCTCTGTTGATTTCAGGGATTTTTTCAGTCATAAACAAAGAGCAGTGTGCATGATGCACACTTGCATAAGTAAGAGTCCCTGAGGGGGCATGTCTAAATATGTCTAACTACTGTAAGCACACTTAATTGAAGCATATTGGCGTAATTGTCCTCATTAGACATCCACCTTTTGATGGATTCAGGCCAACATTAGTGCATATAGTTTGCTATAGGAGTTAACTAAAAACTTTTTGGGATTTCTATGAAATGCATTGAACGTTTTCAGTTTAATTTTTAACAGTTGATGTCATTTTCTCAGTATTACCTTCTGAGGTGGCTGCACTAGGTACCTTTGTTTACTGTTTCCACAAGAAGATCCAACTGCAGCTATTTTGTTTGTCACAAATATCACAATTTGAGCCGCCGAGAGTAGTGTTCAAATCAGGAGAAGAATTTGACACTGTTGTGGAATGTAAATCTCCAATATGAGATCAATATGTAAATCAACACTGCTGAGACTTATATGTTGTGTATCTATTTTATATATAAGCATATAGTGGATAAAATAGGGATAATTAATTCTTTTCATTCTAGCTTCTTTTCATTCTTACATCTCAGTCCCAAAATATACTTCTTCTGTGTGTTTAAAGAAATTATTTGCAATCATTTGTAAAGACATCAGATAGTTAACGCAGTTCATGAAGTGCTAATCTGAGGCAACACAGAAGGATTCTGCACTCAGGTCCCAAGGCCTGTGTGCAAAACCCATGAAAAATGAAAACTTAAGTACTGCAATATCCCACCTTGACTTACAGCCTTCCCCAGATTACTTTTCAGCTAGAGACAACATGTGATCTACCACAGCTGTGAAGAAGGGTAATTAGCTGCCATATATTATGTATTTGCGAGAGACACCGTGGATACGTTTGCAAACTGTTATTATTTTATTTTATTTATTAGCTGGCTTTAATTATATTCCTGGAAGAACCTGAGTTATGGTCTGATTGCAACAGAGTCTGACAGTGGAATAAGTTATAGAAGCCACCTTCTTGGGACTGTAGGCAACACAGCAAATAAAACAATCTGTTTCCTTCTTCAGATCTTCCAGACATGATTAGATGAGAGACTAGTCAGACACTGAGAAGTCTTTAGACACAGAACTGCTGGTTGGTTTTTTTTTTTTCACGCTGTCAGCTATCTTTGACAGCTAAATACAATCTTCTCTGATGGAATCATAATTATTAATTAGGTAAAGGAGCTGCACCCAGGCTCTTGTGCAGTTATGACCTATGTTACCGCAGTGACTATAACCTCCATCAACTCTGCTCAATTAACTGAGGTTAAGCATTATAGATTATTGAGGAATTGGGTCATGGTAAATCAGAATGACTTTCCCAATTTAAAAATAAAGGATGGTCAGGTGTTTCAGAGACAAGGCTCAATGCCAGGCGTTTGCAGAACAGTTCTCTGTTGTAGATACTGGATGAACAAATCTTTAAAGAGGAGGTTTATCCCATCTGAATTTAGCCATCAAAATATTAGGTTGGTTTTTGTGAAGTGAGATATAATCACTGGAACAAGTCAGTCAGTTCATGGGGGTGATGCACCATACACTCACCATCCAAGCCAGACGGTACAAATCCCCAAATAGAGGGATCTCTCCATGTTAATCAAAGAAGGGCTCTCAGTGACTAGATGTCACTCAAATTTAAAACTCAAGTTTTAAATTATTAAAGTGAATTGAGATAAATACAGACTTTTCTGCCTGAGACATACTCGAATGACTGAAATTGTTCATGGGAGATGTACCAGAAGATTCTCAGAGAGTATTACATCTCACTCTTCTTGAAGAGACTGACCTAGTAAGAAATGCCTTCTGAAATGTGGCACGTTGGGGCTGGTTGTAAAGACATTGAGAACCTGGAGATTTCATGGGCTTGGTACACCTTAAAAAATGACTACACAGCTGTGTCTGTACTACTAATTTGAACACATCCCAGGAACACCTGAGCACATCTTTACTGTCAAACTGTTAAAATGATGCCTGGTTTGGCTTCAGACCACAGAAGACCAACACTTTTGTTACAGGTTGCTGAACATGGTGCAGAACCCTGCACAGTCCAGGGATCACTTCCAACAGCAGCTTTTGTGTTGTAACCCTGCTGTGAAGGCTAAGAGAGTTTAACAGTATGGAGAGACGCTGCTCCATGCCAGATGATCTTAATGTCAGTGAATGAGCATATTTAATTACATTAATCCATTAAAAGCTTAATGTTAGACTCTACCTATGCCTTCTTCTGCAATCTTTCTTTTGTATTGCAAACTGTCTTGAAGCAAGGCACCCCTAAATCTACAGAGTCTGTGTTGATATAGCATGCCCCTCAGTAGGGTGGGTGAAATGACATAACCAGCACTAGATGATTTTTAATTGACTCAAAGCTTAGTCATCTGCCTCAAAAAAAAAAAAAAAAACCAACAAAACCAAACAAAAACCCAAAGAGCATCCCTCAAGGTTTCTCAGGATGGTAATTTCTATGCTCTCTTACATGGTGAATGACTGTTTCATTCCCCTCTATGCACTGTGCAGTATTGTAACAGTCACAGATGTTTCCCCTTGCTATTTATTGTCTCATAGTTGCCATCTGTTCAGTGCAGCCTCCTGTTGTCCCTCCACCAATATTTAGCTCATAAACTCTTTGGTCCAGTGCATCTTTTTGTCTCTAGGATGCTTGACCTGAAATCTCGGCGGCAATACAGATAAAATAATAATAATAATTAAAATAGTATAAATTCAGACTTCAGCTTTTTGGAGGCAGGAAAGAGAAAATTCACTTTAAATGTGTGCATGTGTTTCTATTCCTTTGAAACAATCTTTCTGAAGGCGAAATATAACCACATATTATCTAACTGCATACAGCAATGAAGAATTTTTGGCAGGTCAAAAAATATCACTGGATTCCCTTGAAAGGAAGGGAAGGTAAAGAACAAAACGTCAGAATTTAATAATCAGAAACTAACTAAAATTCTTCATGAAACCATAATTTTTTCAGTTTTAACAGAGGAAAACAAATCTACTGCCCCCTGAACCACACAAATTATAATTAGTTGAAACCCTACAAAATAGTCAGAGAAGCGTGAAAAAATGAACATTTACTAACAAAAATATATGTATATATTTTGATTATATCACTTATCAGTCCGGGGCAGGCACAAATGACACTGACTAGTAGTATGGTTTCATGGAAATTGCAATCTTTATTTTTGACAAAACTTATGCATGTCTCATTTGTAATATTTGTAAATAACAACAGTAGTAGAAGAAGTCAGAAGGAACAAAAACCAAACCAAACCAAAACAAAACAAAAAGATAGATTTGTGAGAATATACTGTACCTCATGCCAGCTTTAAAAAGGCATACTCAAAAGACCTGTCCAACTGATTGTTCAGGTGATTCAGCTGGACGTTTAAGGACTGTGAACAGTGCTGGGTGATCTGATGGAATTCTTTTAAGTTGAGGGCTGGATACTACACGGAGAGATGCTGTTACAAGCTGGGACAGAGCTGCACTGCCCTAGGGAGGGCTCTGGGAATCATCAGGCAAACAGTGCATTTGTGTGCTCCTTGCTGGGACAGGGAAGTGTAGCTGGTGGTGGCACACTGGCACGGGTTACTCGGTGAGGTGGTGAGCGCCCCATCCCTGGGAACACCCAAGGTCGGGTTGAACAGGGCTCTGAGCAACCTGATCTAGTGGAAGATGTCCCTGCTCACTGCAGGGGTTTGGAGTAGGTGACCTTTAAAAGTTCCCTTCCAACACAGACTATTCTATGGTTTCAATGCACTGCATGTCTGTAGGACATGGTTGCTCTGCTACCAGGCCCTGGTGAGTGAAGATCACAGGAGACAGAGCAGTGTCCCTGCAGCCTCTGAACAGCTGGTGCACGACTTGTACTCTGCTTGCAAAACTTTTCCTGCTAACTGGAAAGGACACAATGAGGATAGGGCACCACAGGGTCAAAATTGTGAGTCCCCAGCATTCCCTTTGGGCCTATTCACACACACATTTGCACACAGACATGTGCTTGCAGGCTGAGCACAGTCTAACCCTAAACCCACATGGCAATGCAAAGCTGGAGGTGAAATCCAAAGTCCTGAAACAGTCACAATGCCCACTGAAATCAATGCTATTCGTTCCTGGAATGTTGAAATGATCCATGCATGCAGAGAGGAGGCAATAAGTACATCCGTTGTCCTAGAGCTGGTAGAAGCTGGTTCTGCCTTGGATGCTGGTGTAGCATTTGAAGTCCAGGGAACACACATTAAAAAACACAGTATTTTATCCATTTGGACTTGCAGAAAAGGGATGAGAGGGTATGCTAAATGACTTTATCTATAGTACAGAAGAGCCACAGGACAACCATGAATGGGTCCTTCAAGGAGCTACTCCCACGTGAGGGCTGAAAGGAAGGAACTCCAGAACCTGCTCTGGAAGATGCTGTCTCAATGCTGCCTTTTTGAGCAACTACAGGTTACTTTGGTCAGCTCCTGAGGGGTGGCTCCTGGAGGATTGCTATCAGGTTGTATTTTCCTTTTTTTTCTTCAGGGATCCTTTCAGTTTCTTCCACAGACTATCCTTCCTCTTCATCTTCTTCTCCACCATGGGCAGAGAGGACTCTTTCCTTCGAATTTCCCTCACTAGTCCATGAAAGACATCATCAATGTAGAAGCGGAGTGCAGCTGAAGTCTCAAAAAAGGAGCATGAGTATTCTCTGGCTAAACTCATTCCTTCTTCAGTTGAGACCTACAAAGAAAAGAAAAGTCCATAAATACACCCTAATGTACAGAGCACTAGTTAGCATGAGAGTATCACAGCATGTATAGTCTGAATTTTTTCACCCAGCAAATCAACGACCTTTACTTTTACAGGAAAATAATCTAACAGCACCCAACAGAGAAGATTAGAAAGTGAAAGGATCAGATCGAATTCATGAGATATTTGAAGAGAGCAGTCTGGCAACATTCATGTGCTCAGGTATATTATGTCCCTAATTCTGATGCATTGTTTTTTCCATACAGTTCTTCTCTTTAGTACAGTAATCCTGCAGTTTGACAGTGCTGGTACCTTTGTACTGTAGGATGGAATGAATGACTAGAAAGACTCTGACAGAATTAAGACCCTAGAAAATCCTTGTTCGGCATTAACCTAATCCTGGAGGTAACTTGACTCTTTAAGAACACCAGACTTCATACCTTAAAATTTTTCAGTCACATTAATTTCTGAGCATGCCTTTGAGTGTTTTGGTCTGTAATCCTATCACTGAGCTCATACCTGAGCTGTATGAAGATCCAAAATCTATTTGCTTTTCAGCTCATGTTTCTTAAGTGGCTTCATTCTCAGAGAACATGTGGGAAATGTGTTTTTGTATTTTGACGAATTGTAAGGGGAGGATTCACCATCAGGCTGGAGGGAAGGAAACTCTTTTAATTTGCCTGAATTTTGAAACAGGGATCTTGTTCCTAAAATTTTCGTATTGGTTACCTCTTGGCATTTGCCCTGCCAGCCTGCTAAATCAGCATTCTGATTAGTGTGTGGTTCAAATAGAGTTCAAATGCTTATAAGGACCGCCCATGCCTTTCACTTAAGGTACTTTTTATACGTTGGAAGATTATCCAAAACCATACAAGTCCACAGAAAAACACAGAGCAAAGTCTATGAGCTTCTTGAATGTGAAGCCAGTTTTCTCAGCCAACACACCAGCCTTTCTTTTCAGTGTTTGAACATAAATCTGAATAAATGAACTGTATGAATGACATGTATGGTGTATATTTAAATTCTAGGTCAGAAATCCCAGCCTTTGTTTTTATTTGCATTTGAATATCATGATTTATTCAAGTAACTTTCCAAACATCCTGATAAAAAGTCAAAACAGTACTTTGAGACAGCTTTGTGAAGAACTACATAATAGGCCATGAAAAGTCTCAATTGCTACTGTCTATCACAAGACTCATCTTGGTGCCTTTTGTTTGTTTGTTTGTTTGTTTGTTTTTCCTTATTTCTATCTTCATGCACCTAAAGTGTCATTTATATTTATTAGGGAAGTAAATCCCTGTGCCTCAAGATGCAAACACACTATCTCATACCTACCGTAAGGAAAATGACCTTTAATAATAAATAATGACCTCACTTCATCGCTTGTATTCTGTCTATCTGTAAAGCTGGACATGGTCAGAAACAGGATTTGGGATGAAAAGGAAAATCATTTCATTCTAGCCTGGAGGAAAATCTGCACCAAGCATGTACCTGCATAACAGAGACCTCAGAATTCCTCACTGTCACCTTCACATCGAGTCACAAACTTTGTGACACTGGTAAGGACCCTTGCTCTGTGCTCCAGATGTAATCTTAATTTAATTAAGAATACTGTGAGGGTAAGTAGGGAGGCTGTATGCCAACCTGAATAATACTTACTGACACAATGAAAGATGGTTACTGCTTTCCAACTGCTATAATTGCCAACCTTTAGCAAAAGGCGATGTGTAACAATATGGTCCTTGTTTTTCTCTGGGCAGCTGTGTAAGCAAAATGAATGATTCAATATGTCTATTGGGCACCATTGAGGAATTGATTGTCTGGATAGAAGACTATTTTGGTTTATTTTTGACTTTTTAATGATTTTTTTTTTCCTTGCCATGCTTGTTTGAGCCAAAGGAGGAATTATTTTTTTATTTTATTTTGTTAAAGATGCTGCAGTTCTGAGCAAATGATTACTCAGAGCTGCAGTTTCAGTGAAGATTTCATACACTGATTATCTAAAAGGAAGAAAAAATTCCACATAAACTGAAACATCCCTATGCTAAAAAAATGGTAAGGTTGTAAATATAATTAGGGTACAAGCACAATAACACTCAAGTATAAAAAATTGCCCTCTTGCTCTGTGATTTTCTAGTCTTTACCCACCTAGCTACTCCTTTGTTCCATTCTCTTTTTATAACTTTTTTTTTTTTTTTTTTTTTTTTGTATTCTCTAGGATCAAAACTATATTTTCTCCCCCATGCAAGGAAGAACAACTACAGGGAAGACACGCTATACTCTGTAATGAAACAAGATTGCTAAGGGCTGTGAGAACTGGAGAATACTCAGGAGAATTAAATCATGCAGAAAAACTTCCTCCCAGTCTCTGTGTGGCTGGAGGTTTGCAACTTGGGCAGACTTGGATGTGTTTCTATGAAAAGCAACAAAAGTTTGGTTTCGGACTCCAGTTTCCTGCCAAATTACAGAGACAACATTAAAATTATTAATGGCGATAGTTCATTTCAAAGCAAGGTATTTTTCTTAGATCTTGCCCTCAGGAACTGATTAACTGCTTCGGCAAAATTTTAGGAGCTAATTCAGCATGAGGAGGACACCTGGCACAAACAATTTCAGGATGATTAGCTGATGTTTTTCAACTTCAAGGCTGAAAACACAATTTTTTGAAATGTAATGGTATAATAATTACCATTACTGCTTCCAGCACCGATGAATGTAGCTATAGTCACTTAATTAATATGTTTGCTGAAGAAACTGTAAATATAAAGAAATATCTAGAGGAAAAGTACACATTTTTCTTTCAGTTCATAATTTGGTCAAGAGGCCAGACACCCATGGAATGAGAAACAGGGGATAAAGCCCTTGATAAGGTGACTGACGCACGCATAATTCCAGGGATTTACCTTGTCCCCATCTTATTGCGAGAAGAGAAACTATATCATAGAAATCCATCCCAGATCTGCACAGCCCAGGGACTTGTTGACAAATCGCAGTTCTGAGGGTCTGTATCAGTGGGCAGATATGATCTGTCAGCGTGACACGGACAGACAGGTCAGGGACTGAGGTCATTCTATTGAATATATATCTGGGAAGCAGAGCTTTATATCTTGTCTTTAGAGTAACCCCCCGTGATTGAATGTGGCATTGTTTCCAAGAGTATAATTCTGGTTATATTGATTCCAATTTATCTCATTTCTGTGCTGGTAAACCTTAGGAAGGCAATGAAGGCGGAAGACAGGTATAGTGAAGATAATGAAAAATGAAAATTAAAGAGCTGGCAGAGGATTCCAGGTTTTGATTCAAACTTTTTAAAACTGTTTTTGTCTGGGCGGAGTTTGGATCACGACTTATGGAAGAAGGTCATGAAGCTTGCAGGACTACCAGAGGACAAGATCCCTCAAGGACAAGTCCATAAAATGGGAATAAAGCCTCATGAACATGATGTTTCACCCTGGAAAAGAGTCTTCTCAGGACTGCCTTGCAAAGTGCATGATTCTGAGTGCTCATTTGTTTACAGGTGAGCTGGGAGGGAAGATACAGCTGTGACAACATATAACTGAATCGTGTCTAGTAAAGATATACCTGTTACAACAGCACACAGCACGTGGGACTACAGGCTGAATTTGGGAGTTTTCCCTGTCTGGATAGCTGAGAGCAGCTAGAACATAGCACAGCCTCCCCCTCAAAGGAAGTATTTCACGGGCTACAAACCACATTATATGGCATTAAGATTCCGTTTGTGGCTTTTGCAAACCTTCCTTGGAAAATTACAAGTGAGATTAAATGCGATGCTGACAGCTTGTGAAAGCCATGATGGATGAGCTGCCATCTTTGAGACAGCCAGTTCCCCACTAAGGTCAACTCCTCCACAAAACCACCTGGTCTGGGTGGTGGGTGGGGAGGCACTGGCAATCACTGGCCCCCATGGGGAGAGTGTAAAAATACCTGAATACCTGTATCTGAGAAGGAAAGTGCAAAGAAACTAAACAGATCAATAGTCTGCTTCTGCCCTTGGACTACCATTAGCTAGAAAATCGCCATCAGGATCACACTCTTTTTGTGCTCAACAGAGAATTGCAAAGTAGATTTCATTGATGGAGGTTGTTCTAGCAGAGTCAACAACAACATCTTGGGTGAGTTATTGGTGGTCTTCAGGTAGGAAAGAAATGCATTTCCTCCTATGCATCTCAACCCTGCAACAGCATGTTCTTCTTGAGCTGGTATTTGCAGTTTTCCTCTTGTGATTGGGACCTCCAGCTTACCATGAAGAGATCTGGAGGTTGCAGGTGGAGTGCTGTGAAGTCCTAAGGGTTGCAAGAATTCTCCTAATTTTTTGTTACAGACTCCTACCCTGAAAGTCAACATTAGAATTATATAATTTTGGATAATTATATATCCAAAATTCTTGATCTATGATTTTTTTTTTCCCTGAAAGCCCATGGTCTTTACCAGAGACAGAAGGGCACCCATGTTGCTCAACAGAGTGCTCATCTAAATTCCACTAAGGCTAAAAGGAGGAATTCCAGTTGGTTTTGACTGTGCTTTACATTTTTGAAAGGCAAAAAGTTTTGGGAGTTGTACACAAAAGATAACTGTTTAAGAGCATAGGGAGGGAAGTAGCATATTGAGCAGCCTTTTTTAACTACAGTAAATAATAAAAGGAGCAGGATAAGCCATGAGTACTCTGAATAATGTCCTGGAAAGATCCATACCCTTTCCTTTAATCTCTAGTGGATTTTTTCTGTTTCTCAGCAAGTCCCATTCCAGAGAACAAGAATCAGATGCCAGATTGTGTATTAACACAGTTTGTGTTTAAGATGCTCCTGCAGAACAACTGTGAGTTTTCTCATTAATCATAGAATCACAAAATCGTTCAGGTTGGAGGAGGCCTCCACAATCATCAGGTCCATCCATTAACTCAGCACTGCCAAAGCCACCACTAAACCATGTCCCCAAGTGCCACATCCACATGTTTTTTTGAACATTCCAGCAACAGTGATTCTACTGCTGTCCTGAGCAACCTGTTCCAGCACCTGATCATCCTATAAGTACTGGGGTCTGCAGTGGGTCTGTGAAATCCCTGGGCTTAGTCCTCACCCTTGAGCTGAAGGTGTATCCTTGAGTGAGCAGATACGTGGGTAGGAAGGCAGAATGGACAACTGGGAGGAAGTGAAAGTGATGGAGTGTGTGTTGACATGGAAATGGCATTACCACATCCTTGTTGATGAAGTTCACCCTATCAGCGTGTTTTTAGATGCCCTGCTGGCAGATTTGGACCAGTGAGAATACACCACGGCAGACCAGAGATGATATAAAAGGAAGTGTGAGAAAAAGCAATAAAGCTGTCTTTTTGCACAATTTATTCCTTGCCTGCTGTCTGTCTGTCAGTTTGTTTTCTTGACCATCACAACAACGACATTTAAGTGAAGATATTTTTAGTAATATCCCATACAAACCCTCTCTGGTGCAATCTAAGGCCTTCTCCTCCTGCTCTATCACTTGTTACCTGGGAGAAGAAACAGACCTTCAACTCATTACAACTTCCTTTCTGGTAGCCATAGAGAATGATGAATAACAATCATGACTGACCAATTTTCACTAGTCTTAGTTAATAACTCTATTTCTAAGGTAACAGGAAGAAATTAGGTGGTTCCTGGACAGCCAGCACTGGCAGGTGTCAGAGACCTACCCTAGACAGGAGAAGCTCTGCATTTTGATAGGTGGGACTGTGTCCAGCAAAGGCTGATCTGAATGTTACCACCTGACTTTTTTAGAGCCAAAGGCTCTCATTGTAAACATCCGAACTCTGTTTTGAGAAACATGCAGCCCAAACCACCAATCCAAGAGGAGATCCATTATACCCATGTCATTTTTGATAGCTATTAATTTTTTCCTTGGACAAGTGTTGTATCAACAGGCACAGTGGCAGAGACTTCCTACAGGGTGGTATAAGGATCTTTCCAAGTGTGACATGCCATTGTTCAGGTCAAAGCTCAAATACTTGCTTATTAGTGGCTGGGGTTGAAAACATGAGCAGAACCAGATAAAACAGGAAAAATAAATTCTTTGTCTTCTTATGGTAACAGCACTGCTGGTATTTGTTCACATAATACATGTCACAGAATATTTTTTTTAAGAAAAAAAAAATGTTCCAAGGCCTTTTACTCATTTTTACTGTCTCCAGATCTTTACACTTATAAACGGTCTATCATATTCTTGCCACTGAGCAATGACATTTCTGAAAGAAGGGGAAAAAACAAGATCAACTCAAAATCAGCTTAGACTGAAAAAAATGTTGAAGACTAGGGTTTGTGAAAAACCAGTGTGATCTTTTGTGGCCAGAGTTTCAATACGACTCTACTTCAGTCAAAACAAACGCACAGTAAACACAAAAGTTAACCAAAAATCCTCGTTGTTAAAACCTCCAGTTTCTATCTCCCTCAACATCAAACATTCTGCACCATTACAGTTTGAAGTTTATTTTATTGTGAATCATTGCTTGGAAACGTAATGCTGAAACTTTTCTTTCTGCAAAAGCAAACATTTTAACCATAAATGATTCTGCTCCTGAATTCATACACTGCAGTTACAGATCTGATTTGGCCAGAATTCCACTAGAATTCACAACTAGTTTCCACTGACACAAACCAGCATTTCTACTTGAACCAAACAAAACCTTACTTTTTCCCTCAGTTCCTGGGGGAGCACAGCTCTTTTCAGTAACCAGAAGAGTTAAGGAGTAACATGCCCTGCAGAAACGTGGAAGGAGAATTTCATGTCAACAGCATTACTCTTAAATCCATTTGGAACTCTTCAGAAGTAATTAGTTGAACAAACCTCACTCTGACTTCATGGCAGGCAATTCTGCAGGCTCAGCTTTGCTTGCTTTCTAGATTACAAGGCCAGGCAAGATAAAAGCTGACATAGAATTAATCATTATCTTGAAGGTATTGCAATTAGTTCTGTTCCTCTTTCTCCCATCCCAAAGTCACATGCCTTATAAGAGTTTTCCATGTTTTCCTTCTGGTCTTGCAGGACTATCAGGTTGAGACAAGAAGATAAAAGTTTTGCTGTGTGAGTTTATGCCTTGGACTCAATGCCATGGAATTAGCCCATGGCACAGCAATACACATCTCATGTCCTCAGCTGCTCCAGTCTCTGAAGGAACTCACATTACAGAGACTCAGATATTCCTTCCCTTCCACTTGTAACTTGGACTTTGCTTCAGGAAGGAAGGAATGGACAGGAAAGAAAATGTAGTTTTAGCTACGAAGAAAAAAATAGGATTGTCTGGTGCTTCTGTGAAGAGCTTTGTACCCTATTTTTAGAGGATGGAAAATGGAGTACATGGGATTGTAAAACTAGTTTGTTCCTTTTTTAAAGAGAAACTATTTCATAGTCTTGGTAAAAATTAAATTTCTAGACAAAACCAGGGAGACTGATTTGTCCAAAATGATGTACTTCTTACTCCTATGGCGTGACATGAAACACAGCTTTCAGTCTGTTCTGAACCAGAAAGAAAAATGTTCCCATTTGGTCCAAGGGAACTGCAAATTGTTGGGGGTTGTGAGAGTTATCTGATGAAGCATCAACCATCACTTGGTCTTATGCACTTCACTACTGACCACTGTTAGATTAGGTGGACAGACATTTTCTCTGACTACTATAGTAGTTTCTATACTCTTTCAGGACAACTCTAAGCTAAAGCTAGCTGTTATGTTAAATACATCTGTTTCATGATTTTTTCATATGAAAAAACTCTAGATTCATTACAAATTCATTGCTTCAATAATTTCTGGAGATTTTTAACATCTTTTGTGATACAGATTACTACTTAGAACTAATATTTGTCTAGTCTTTCTCCCCTTTTTGGCATTTTATTATTTTCCCTCACCTTGGATCCATGATATCCTTGCAACACAGGAGCTGTTCCTCCAGGTAATTTCATTCCTACTTTGGGCAAATGTTTGGAATAAAAAAAGAAACATTCTCCATGCAGTTGCTTAGTTTCAGAGCAATCAAAGCTCGTTTGGTCTCGTTTCCAACTTGTGATAATATTTCACTTCATTTTTTCACAGGTATAATGCTAAATAGCTAATGAATGTCTCATTTCATATAAGAATCACTATGAAATCAGGGTGCTGTCTGCAGCTTAGACTTTGAAGCTGTTCTTCTTTACTACAAACTGCAGTCCATTGACTTTATCTTGTCAGAAGCAAGACTGATGAGTGGGTTAAAGCATCTTTACATCAGGAAATGTTTCTGGAGAGATGGCCTCAGGATCTGACTGAATTGGATACTCAAAGCCACATGATCCTGCATCAGTCAGCAATAGCTCTGGGTCTAATTTGAAGAGAATGTGGAAGTGTTAAATCCTTAGCATCAGTCTTCAAGATGAATAAGTTCAGGTCAATTGCTCAGAGCATTTTTCAGAGATCTGACAATTTTCTAAATTGTCCATCATCTTTAAAGGTTCTTTGATTGCAACGCTCAGCGGAAGACATAGATGGCCATTAGATGGCTGCAAATCAGACATCCCTACATCGGTTTCACTTGGACATCTGTTGGAGGAGATCAGGATTTTGTAAGTGGGAAAAAATATCTAGGAATATCAGTTTTGTTTTCGCATGAAAGGAGAATCTTTTCAATTTTTTTAAGCAACAAGTAAATCAATTCCCATCTGATAACAGCAGATGGTTATTTAAAAAAAATACATGTAAAAGAAGATGAAAATGTACATATTAGGCTTCTTTTTAAGTAAATAGAAAGTTAGTAGTATTGAAGTATTCATGGTACTATTGAAGTACTATTGAATGCGTATTTAACACTGATAGTGTTTATTATTTCTTTTATCTATTTGTAGCTTGTTGCAAGCTACTTTCAACCATGTGTTAGACACTAAATTTCCTCTAGTCAATTGAATTCAGAATGCAGGCACTAAGCAGACTAAGGACTGAGTAAATAGCTTAACTCCCAGTAACATATTCAAATCTCCCTGATATTATATTACTTTGAAGAGGGGAGTAATACAGTCTCTAACAGCAATATTTTGTCCAGAAAACACTCAACTGACATGAGAATATAAGACAATAAAGCAGGAGACATTAAGAAGGGAAGACCAAGACTGTGCTTTCAGTGTTCTATTTTCCTCAGTTACCTGCTGAAGATTGGGGAATGCAGTTCAAGAAATTCAAAGGAAACCATAAAGGAATCTGAAGAGCTAAATACAAAACAAAGAAGAGGCAGAAAAAGGTGTGTATTTATTTGTCCATTTTTGCACATATGACTTCAAACAAGAACTGTAGACAAAGTAAAAAAAACCAGCAAAGAAAACCAAAACACTCCGCAACCAAACAAAAATATTCATGGTTCCCAGATCCGAAATAACCTGTTGAGCCAAAGTATCTAATGCTTTTGTTTGGTTAATTGTCTCATTTTCAGACATACAAACAAACTACTGGAATTAGGCTTTGAAAGTTCCTCTTTGCTAATATGAATATGCGTTTCCAACGCTGGAATAAAAAGGTCACAAAAAATGTGTTCCAAATGCAGCAAATAGAGTTGTTTTTTCTGACACCACACATTATTTCACACCACGTGGAGTGCAACGCATGTGTATCATCCTGGTGTACAGGTTTCACATCTAAACACACTCCCAGACTCAGATTACAGGCAAACAGGGAACACCATCACAAGTTTCTGGTAGTGAAAAGAAAATTGTAAGAAATCTTTCCTTCCTCCTTACATCTTCAGGCAATTGTCATCTGCTGGGATTCAGGGATTCTGCCCAGGCTGCTGAAGTGAATATGTGACAGAAGGGAAGCGGAGGAAGAATTTATAATGTATTTATAAAGTTTTGGACTGCAATGGAATATTTTTTTTTCAGAAGTGATTTGCTGAAGTAAGCACATGTTGAAAAATATGAGGTATCAAAGTGTCTTATGCACAATTTAAAGAATAATTTTTCACCTTTCCATCCTTTGTCTTTTAACCTTGAGTTGATTTTTAAAGAAAAAAGTTACTGGATGAAATGAGAAGGGATTTTATGTCAGAAAATGGGAGAGATGAAGAGTTGTGTTTGTTTTTCCTGGAACATGTAATTAATTTTGAGGGTTTAGTAATGCTGAAGTTTATTAGGAAGGTTTGTCAAACAATCTCATTACAGGAAATATTGCAGAGTATCTTTATCTAACTAATGACATTGATCTTCCCCATGTCAATATTAATTCAGGAAAAATATTACTTTTTTGCGGAATATGAATTGATTGAAAATGTATGGTAGTTTTACGGAAACTTGCTTTTCAGCTCCTCTCTGATGTGACGAAAGGAGAGTTCGTCTTTTCTTTGTCACAGGAATATTGGAAGCGAAAGGCCCGTGACACAAGAACCTCAAAACAGGAGTGACAGCTGCATAAGAAGCACCCATTTAGCTCCACCATGTGATGTGATCCACCACTGTGGACAATGCGTAACAGAAACTTGAGTCTGAACAACTGTGTATTAAGGGGATAACAACGAGAAATGAATGTGTGCAGGGAGAAAAATTAAAAATCTTAAATGGCCAGTGGGTAGGAAGAGCTGTAGGAGGACATTTAGCTAATTAGACATAACAAGCTCTCTTATTGCCTTCTAACCTTGCTCAAATTACCTCACTTTTACTGCAGGCTAAGAAGATGGGTTTGGATGGTTTCCGTGGTAACTTGTTCATATATCTCTGGTTAACTTGTCCTGTTGGCAAGCTTGGTTTGGGGAGCATTTTCTTTGGATAACCCTTCCATGTTTGCTGCCCATGAGCTTTGATTTGTAATCAGAAGACTGAGCACCTTAAAGTAAGCAAAGTAAGAGCTCACAGCTGGCAGAATCTTAACTTTTTGTAATATAGCCCTAAACATTCTTGCCTACATCCCCAAGATGTGTTGGATACTTTACTTACAGAAACTTAAGCAATGGTGATGCCTGAGGGTGTAATCAGAGGGGTTTTTTTCTCTAATTTTTATTTTTTTTTACTGAAGCTAAACAGGGATGCCCCTTCTTATTTTTGCCACAAAGAAAAGGATGTAATGAAGAGAGAAAGAAGCAGAAGAGCAAAGGTGGAAGGATGGTGGGGGGGTGAAAGACAATATATCTTTATTATGCTAGCTTGGGGGTAGAATGAGTAAACAGACTCTTAACAAACAGAATGGAAGAAATCCCTTGACAGAAGCATCAGTTTAACCTCCTCTCTCCACGATGTATCCTTCTAATTATGCAGATACTCTTGATGCATAAAAACTGCTGTATTAATATATCCTCTGAGCCCAAATCATGATTATAACTCATATTCTTATCCAAAGTAATAGACTTTTCAGCCCACCACTGATAAACCTGCAGCTCAGGTTACCCAGCAGTGTGTGTGAAACTGCATCTACACACACAAACACACATAGACAGTAAACCCTTCTGGGACCAGGTCGAGCCTCTCCAATACACCTGCAGAAAGTTTGGCCTTACAGCAAAACTTGGGTGTGGGTGCTGACAAAGCACTGTTCTAAAGAGTCCCTTCAGTACCGGGAGTCATTCAACATCAGCTCCTCTGCAGTTTCGAAACAGTTTCTGACATTTATTTATTTCCTGTGTTTTGGTCAGATAACTCAGTGGAACCTGAATTCTGGCCAGACTCTGGAAATGGCAGTGAAAAGGTGAAAATACAGCACGTGTAATATAGATGCCACAAGCCAGGATGTCCTGTCTTTTCTCAAGGTTTTCAGAGTTTTTTTAGAGAAAAATCGTGGTGTGTCATAACCTTGGGGAAAAGCAACCAGGTGGACTGCTGCTTCTGCATTCCTCCAGACAAAAGATTACAAACAATAGAAAAGATTGAAAATTAAAGAGAGGAAACAGATAACACATAACTTATGATAAGTATATTAATAACACTGTGTGAGGAAAATAATGCACTAAAACATGAAGAGTATTAAGGTTTAGGGAGGAGAAAGACATGGTTTCTCAGGAGTAACTTATCTGGCTCATTAAATATTAACAGTATTTTGTCACTGGTAATGATGGTGGCTGGTATGTAAGTCTGGAATTTTTGCAGATTAACATCCATGCCTGAATGAGCCACACCACAGCTCAGAGCATGGATTGGAATTCTCAGGATCATCATAGCACAGTTTGGGTCAGAAAGGACATCAAAGATTGTCTCACTCCACCCCCCTGCCATGGGCAGAGACACCTTCCAGTAGACCAGAGTGCTCAGAGCCCTGTCCAGCCTGGCTTTGAACACTTCCAGGGATGGGGCAGCCAAAATTTCTCAGGACATCCAGCAGCTCCACATACTTCTTACACTGGGAGCCCCACAGTTGGATGCAGTTCTCTGGATGGCTTCTCCCCAGAGTGGTGTAGAGGGGGAGAATCACCTCCTTCAGCCTTCTGATCACACTTCTATGGATGCAGCCCCAGGTACAGGGAATTTTTGGGCTACCAGCAGACATTGGTGGGTCATGTAGAACTTCTCATCAACCAACACCCCCAAGTCCTTCTCCAGGGGGCAGCTCTCAATCTATTCTCTGTCCAGGTCCCCCTGGATGGCCCATCCCTTCCCTCCAGTGTGTGACTGCACCACACAGCCCAGCACCACCGGCAAACTTGAAACATCCTTACCCATCCACACAGGTATAACAATGACAAAGACAGAAAATAACTCATTTGATTTCTCTCAGGAAGCTTGCTTACTATTTCCTAATGGCTATTTTTTATTTTCTTAAATACATAAATAAGCCTAGGTTTGGGGGAATAAAATTGCTGGTAGTAAAAGCAACAGCTGGTGAAAAACAGTAAGTGCTTGAAGCCTTAGCAGTTACTGTCACTAGCAATTCAGGACATGTTATCACCCCATTATTTTTTTACCTGTAGAAATAAAATGAGTGTTATTAAATGGCTTAGGAAACGACAACTGCCTGTGGTAAAGTTTCGCTGTGTGTAATGGGAGGAATATTAATGAGAAGATAGGTATAATATCTCTGAAAAAAAACGTGGAAAAGTAAATGTAGATCCCACGTCAGAGAGAAGAGGTGGTTGCTATGGTTGACACAAATTTTTCAAGGTGGAATTAAATATTTTCCACTGAAAGCTGTGTAGAAATCAGAGAATCTTGCATGGCTTAGGATGGAGGAAATCTCTCTAGGTTATCTAGCACTGACTCCAGCTAATTGTGGGTCCACCTGGAGCAGATCACTCATGACATATTCAGACAAATTTTGAACATTTTCAAGGAAGGAAATGTCCCAACTTTTCTGGGTACTTCTTCCACTGTTTGACCCCTCTTGTAGTAAAAAACCACAAATGTCTCAAAATTACATGTTTTCTCGTGCTGTAAATGTTGTGAGGGTTTTGTTTTGTTTGTTTTTTAGTTATTATTTCTTCCTGTCATTTTGCTGTATAACTCTAATAAAAATCTAGTTTTGTCTTCATTCTAATATGAAGGTGATTCCCTTCAATTCATCAGACTCAGCAAATCCATAAGCTCAGCCTCTACTGTTATTCTTTTGTGCTCCAACCCCAGGACAATCTTGAGGATTTGTGCTGTCAAGCCCGAAACAAACACAGTGCCCCAGATACACTCCCACAAATGCTGAAAAAATGTCCAGGGATCACTTCCTTGGACCTACTGGCTACAATTTTACTAATACAACCTAGGAAGCACCCAACCACCTTTGTTGTAAGGGGACGTAGGGTTCATGGCCAGCTCATCCACCAGGACTTTCATGTCCTCTTCTGCAAAGCTGCCTTCTCTCCTGCAGTGCTCAAGGGGTGCTGCTGCATGATGGTGTCCATCCCAGTTGCATACTTAGCATTTGCTTTTGCTGAACTTGGTGCAGGTCCTGTCAGACCACTTCTCCAGTCTGACAATGTCCTCTTGTTTACATTCCTTTATACCAGCGTATACCACACCTGCCAGTGTTTCAACCACCCCTCTCAGCTAAGTCCCACTTGAGAAGGTATTTCCCATCTCAACATTCAGTTGTTAATATTTATATTCAAAATGCTGCCTTGAAATTCACCTCTGAGGAATGCCATTAGTAATTCACTGCTATCTGGACTTTCTACTGCTCATCACGACCCTTTCAGTGTGGTCATCCAGCTAATTAGTTCCCATCCACCTTTAGTCTACCTTTCCAAACCCTACCTCACTTGTTTGGCTGCAAGGACACTGTGTGGGACTGAGTTGAAAGCCTTGTAAGAGTTGAAAGTAAACTTAATCCACTTCTTTTATCCACAGAGTCACTTGTCTGAAGACCATCACAGAACTCAGCTTCTCTGGCGTGATTTACCCTTGGTAAATCCATGCCAGTTGTTCCCAGGCCATTTCTTACTCTTCATGTGCTTGGACACGGAATTTTGGGAGGGTTGCTTCACAAACACATCATCTATTTTTTCGAAAGGCAACTGGTACTGAAAATGTTTACCATCATAGTTGATTTAGCTTCAAACTGCTTATCTCAGCTAAACTGAGTGTACACTCACCAGCTGAGCCCTATCACTTCAACCTCACTGAGAGTTCTTCCAAGGCTGCTCAAAAAATGCACATGAAAATGGAGCTGATGAGTCAAGATGAACATAACAAGAAATAAAGCTGTCCCACATAGGTAAATACAGGTAGAATTTTTTGATAGTTAAACACTTCTGACCACAACTTGAATTTTTCCACTTGCTGGATTTCTGCTTTATTTCTTTCTGTTGTTTTTTTGTTTGGTTGCTTTTCTCACCACTTTTCATGTTCTAAAAGCTTGATTACCCACTTCCAACCCTTTTTCTTAATAGTATTTTCTCAAAAAGAGTGCAAATCCAAAGTGGACCAAATGTTAGCAAGGAGGACAGGCCTTGATAATATGAAAGAGAAGGCCTCACAGCCTGAGACAATGAGCTCATGTGGGCATGAGCAAATAAAGCAAAATTACTGAAGTAAATGGAAAAAATTCTGCTGCATTTCAGTTAAGACCTAAAGAAACAGTCTGATAACAAGCAGCCATCCATCTCTGAACAAGTGTTATACCTGAGTACACCAAATGAAGTGGTAGGAGGAGGGGGGCAGGGGAAAGAAAGGAACAGCTTAGACCACAGATGGCTTAAAATGATCCAAGAGAACATTTGAGTTCAATACAGAATGACTGCACCTTTCTATAGACAGCTCTAGACACTGAGACCTACCCGTGAAAAAGATGTGGTTTGCTGCTGCTTCCCTATTTAGATGTGACATTTACGACCATGGTTGTTTTTCTCCAATGTCTTGAGTGAAAGGTGAACTGTTTTGATCTATACTCAATACTATTTTCATTCCAGAACACACACTGAACTTTGCACTCCATAATGGTGGGACACACTGCAGACTGCAGAAAAGCTGTACCTATGGGATCAGTAAACAGCTTAAATGAAAATTACACTACTGCTCATCTGCAATGGGATTTAACAGTTTTCAATTTCTTTGGTCTTCCAGGGATTAGGTGTCTGATATTGGCTCACTTTCTTTTCTTTTATTAGTGTTCTCTGCATTTGTGAGCCTGTGAAATCAATAAGATTACTCATAGAAAGTACAAATCTTTAACTCTGCCCGTCAGTTGTACAAGTTCTCTGGTCTTGGGTAAGGGTCTCTATCCTTTCAGCTTTCTTGAGTACAACTGAAAAAATAAATAGGTTTTCTGAGCTGGTTGTCAGCATGTTGAATGCACTGATAACAGGAGACAAAGAGGTGTATCTCAGTGACATTTCACCTGCCTGTGTGTGCTTGGTCCATGTGTGAACACATGGATGGAGGGAAGAAGAGAAGAGAGGAGAGAACAGGGCAGGAGTGGAGTCTTGAAGCCTCTGTATTGTCATGAGTTAATCAGTAATCATCACCTAACTTCTAGCCATAGTATTTCCCTTGCAAGAAAATTCCCATTAGATGTTTTTCACTTATTGTCCTTTATTTTAAATGGTTCTTCCTCACAATTCGTTATGTTCCTTCGCTTCTTATCAGTATATGCATGCTCTTTTATCACAACTCTGCTTTCATTTAGGCTGAAGAAATTAAATTGTCTCTAATTTTCCCTGATAGGACCAGCCTGATACACATGCTCTACATCTGTTCCAATTTGAACTTGTCATCATCACCCATAAGCAACTACAGCTAATCTTAACTTATATTTCACTTGTGTCTTCTATAATACCTTCAGTGCTTCCATGGCCCTGATAAACAAATCACTCTGAATACCTCTTGAAGTGACATTTATTTTATACACAATTGCATGATGTTTGTAGTTTATAATCACCCTGCAAGTGCCTGATATATCCAAGATTTCTTTCCTGCCTTCCAGCTGATGTGTTATAGCAAACAGCCTTGCTATTAGTCCTTAAGGACATGACCTTGCACTTTTTACAATTGCATTTAATTCCACTTCTATCACTCCTCTGGGTCACACAGCTTTTCCTCTACAATAATCCTGTCTCTTCTAGACAGAAAATGCTTCCACTTTGTGTTATCAGCAAATTGTGTTAGTACGCTCCTGCATTTTTATGCCTGGGTCATTAATGAAAATGTTAAAGATCAGCAAATTGAAGGGTAATACCTAATATTCTTAGGTGGTAGATTCAGTTCTAACTGGTGGGGTCAGAACCAAATCCCCCCCTTTTCAAATTTTACTTACATTTAAGAGTGTGTGTGGTTTTATATGTGTGCAATCCAGCTGTCATAATTTTTTTGCCAGTAAATCACCCTTCTCTCTTGGCCCATCTCAACTAACCCATCTGTTACGGTTGTACAGAACGTGATGGAGAAAAGGCTGATTTATGAAATGCTGGATGATTGTCCCTATTTTTATTAATGTGTGATTATAACTTCCCAGCTACATCAAGTGAAAATAGACTAATGGCATCACCTTCCATGTGAAAATACTGAGTTGACAGAGACTAAATGCTCGATGGCAAGGAGCCATAAAGCTGTGCTGCTCCAGACACCCCACTCTGTGAATAGCCCTGCATTTGGCTTCCAGCACGATGGGGGGCCCTGGTTCATGACCCACACTGGTGGGCAGCACAGCTTTAATTCCAATAATCCAACTCCTTGAGGCTTCTGTATGAATTAACTGCACAGGCTTGCCATTTTTTGGAGAGGGGGATGGAGCAGATGGGGACTTATACAGGCCAAACTGTTGAAAGTCAGTCGTAAGAAAGGGGTGGAGGAGGGGAAAAAAAAAAAAAGAGGAAAGTAAAAAAAAAGAGGGGGGAAAAAAAAAAAGAGAAAAGTGAAAAAAAAGAGGAAAGAAAAAAAAGGAAAAAAAAATCCATGAAGTATAACCCTATGGTTCACGTGCTTTGTGTTGCCACCTGCCAACCCCAGGCCTTCTGATCTCCTCTCAGTGAACCGTAGAGGCAGCAGTAGGAAAGATCAGATATACGCTCAGGGCAATCTGTCAGAAACTACTCTGTCACATTCCCCGGCACTAAAACCCACAGAAATAAAATCCATGTGTTTAAGACTGTAACTGCCCCATATATGAGAGAAGCATTCTTTTAACACAAAAAAAGAAAGCCCTGAACACAGTTCCTGTCCTGGCTTTTTTTTTTTTTTTTTTTTTTCAACATCAGTAAAATATTAGCATTTAAGGTTTTTTTATCTCCCTAAAGCATCTGTACCGTGTTTGTTTGCCTCTGGCAACACAGTTGTAATGTCATTCTCATGAGACTGCACTGAATTCCATTCTACAATAAATGATATCAGAAATGGCAGAAGAAACCAACAGATAAATCCAAAAACTATCATTTAAGTAATTTAAATGTATTACTTTTCCGTGTTTGACCACACTGCCAGCCATATTTGGGTCATTATTTGGCTATACTTTATTTCTGTTAAGAGGTGATGGCGTAGGTGTTTGGTTTTTTTTATAAACTAAATGCTGAGTTAATTTTTGAAGATATATTTAAGTATGCATAGACTGTCCTCAAAGAGAAAAATTTTTTTGTTCTATAACACTTCCATGTGCCACATAGAATATGCTGTATAGCACATCTTTCTAGTTCAAAGCGCTTTTCATCCAATTAAGTTTTATATCAACCTGCTATATGGTGTAATCTCATAATACCTGTCAAATCCACTGGTAAGTCTCCAAAGCATATTTGTAAAATTATTAGAGGATTAGATAGAAGGAAACACAATATTTTTTCAATCTACACTGTCATCTTTAAAGAAAAAAAATCATTAAGCATTCCAGATGAAACGGTGACCACCACACAAAAGCACAGTACAATGTTATAGGGAGTTAACAGATTCCCCATATCTATATATAGCCCTTAGGGTGGACAGCCTATCTACCCTACCACTTTCTAAGGGGGCTGTTTTCTTTCCATTCAAACCTCACTTTACATGGGTCACCCACAGGAACAAACTTGGTATTTCATCTGAGCCTGTGCAATGAAACCGCCATGTGCTGGCAGAATTTGGCAGAGCTGGGCAGTTTTTGTTGGAGGGAATCGAAGCATTATAATGAGGTCAGGGCTGAAATGTACTGGCAGGGCTCTGTGTCAGGATGTTTTCACAGCATTTCTACAAACTATGCTTGGGTACAGATGAATCAGTGGGTTTCAGCACTTCCACAATGCTTACATGTACTCAACATCTTCTGAAGGGTAAGTTTAAAAACAAACACCCAAGTAATGTGATCTCTTTGGCAGCCCTTGATACAAAGTGCTATTCCACGGTGCCCAGAGATTCACAAATGCACTGATTGATCAGCCTCCCTAAAATAGTCCCACTAATGTAATTTCTTTCATTTTGTGATACAAAGTAGCAGGTTGTTAAAATAATTATCAAGTCTAGCAATTCTTCTGAACACCATGGCCTCTGAATAATGTAGTTCCTTCCTCAAATTTATGCAAGGTGAATTCAGCTCTGTGAGGATATCACTGCGATTCCTGCTCATTATTGAAGGAAAACTTAACACACGTTTTGAGAGTGTTACATTCCCTTTTTTTGTTTTTGTTTTTGTTCATTTCCATGTCTGGCCAATCCTTTCAAAATTGACCATTTTGGGTATCTCAATTGTTTGGCTGATGAACATCTGACAGATCCTAATTTTCAAAGCTGAGGTGCTACAGCCTTTCCTATATAAAAATGGTTTCTAAATATTACCTGGAAAAAAAATCTCAAAATCTTTTATACATGGATTTTTTTCCTCTCATTTACACATCAGTGACTTTTTACTCACACTACAATTGTATTATTGACCTGTAATACTTAGAGTGAGGCCAACAAGAGGTGCTTTTGAAAATCAACCGGCATATCACACATACATCATCATCAGAACCACTTTAAAATCAATGACAGTCATCAGTCACCCACAGAAAAACTAATCAACCAACCAGAGGTCAAAAAGACACTCAGATTTATTTGGCCATGTGGTGTCACACATATTGTAGAAAAACAGAACCAAATTAAGCAATTAGGTAGCAATATTAAGTATTTTTTTCAGAAAAGGTTTAATTTTTAATGTTTTTTCTTTTTATTTTGTGCTGAAGAGTGCAAGACTGCATGACACAGAAGAGTGTTTTTATGAACCTGTTCTTCCACCCCCCCTCCCCCAGCTTTCAGATCTTCGTAGGCATGCAGCAATAGGAAAAATAAAAAAAAAAAAAAAAAAGAGAAGTAGAGTATTTTAGAGGTAGTGTAGATCATATCTGGCTCTGGTGAGTTCTCCTAATGTCTCCCTCCATTTCCCATGGCAAATAATTGTGGTTATCAGATAAAGCAGTCATCAAAAAGTGTTTTACAAACCATTGTGCTTATGGAAAACAAGCTACTGCTTTGTCACTGAAAAAAAAATTCTAAATTATCCATTTTATATACCCAGCGAAAGCAAGTTTCTTCATAGTCTGTAGATCTGCTTTGTAAGACTTGTAGATAGCTCACTCAAAGCAAAAACCTCCGTTCCACAAAGGAAAATGTGGTGAATTTGGACCTCTATGACCGTGCTTGCAGCAATAACAATCATGATCCCAGTAAGTAGCTCTTTCCACTGCCACACTTTGTTATTTTAGACTCATTAGGCCCCAGATAGAACCTATCCATTTACTGTGTGTGCCTCTATTCAAAGACAAGAAATAGAGTTGCCAACACACTTATAATTTGGTTCAGTATCTTTCTCATTACCAGAGTCTCAAATGTGCATGGTATGTAGACTTAAAAATATATATTATTTATAGACTTTAGAATAAAATTAACTAATCAGACCTCTTTCAGAGTAACACAAAAGCTGTAGAGTTTCATTAGTCTCAGTACCTTGTGTTAAAAACCACCTGCACAGGAGAAAGTGGAGAGGAGGTGAAGTTTCTGTGATGACATGCTGCAGTGGTCAAGCACTGCTGAAAGGGTTGAGCCTCTTCTCGAATACGAATGGGCTTCAACTGCAGTTTAAATCAGTTCCCAGGCATTGCTGCTTGTTTCAATGCTGGCTGTAGTAAAGATGAGCAGAGATTTTGCCCTTATCTCTATTCTCCCTGGGGCATTTAAACTGAAAGCAACCACCTCCCAGCCTTCTGTTTAATAAGGCAAATAGGCTGCACGCTACTCGCATGGTAGTGTGTGTCCTCCAGGCCTCATCCCTGGGATGATATTTATTTTATGAAGTGAAAAAAACCCACAACATCTTTTTTTTTTTTTTTACCCATTCTGGTTCCATGCAGTATAAGATAGAAGTTGTTCTAACAGTCAAAAACCCCTCCTGAAAATAGGCACAGAGTAGTACTGGAAAACTAGATTAAAGACAACTCTATTCTAAAGCAAAGCACAATGTGAAGACGGGTAGATCTTTTATTGGAGCAGTGTCTGAAGACTGTACCAGTTAGTACTGTTGGGATAAATTTCATACCCCATAATCAGAGACAGCACAGAGATTGGCCAAGAGTCTCCAGAGGCCAAGGAAATGAAGGGTGAGCAAGAAGAAGACACAAAGAGGAAAAATGTCCAGCTTAACTCACAGGAAAAGGTCTATATGAAGACTGAGAATTAAAAAAAAAAAAAATAGTTCTCCTAACTCCTTGTGGATTGTCCCTCCTGCTTCTATATTGCTTTAAATTAAATTTATAAGTGTGTTCTATGAACACCGATGCCTGGGATTTAGATCTCTTTAGCTCAGTCACTGTGCTGGAGTATGGTGCCTTGTGTTTTTCTAGTGTCTGTGTCTGATTTTGATCTCAGAGCTGCTGCCTTTGACTGGCCTTGGACATATTCCCTGCATGTCCCTGAAGCACAAATGAGGAAAGCACAGAAAGGACAGTGGCGATTGAGTCTCCTTCTTCACCAGCGCCACCACCTTCTCCACAGTAGTAGCCAGCTGATATCAGAAGAGGACCTGGAAACTCCATATTAAAAAAGACAGGATGTATTAAAACGCACTTTATTAGGTGAGGTTTTTGTTCATTTTTCTACATAATATGCGATATACACATTTCCTCTCTTGAGTAAACTGGACCTTTTCTGCCTTTAGTCTACTACCCAAACTGTGCAGTATGGGAATTCCCTACTATGTGAGAAAACAGCCTTTAGGTAAAAGAGTAATTCACTTTCACCCAGCAAACATACTTAAAGTAATAATTGTTTTGTAAAATACCTGTCAACGCACTCACTCCATGGCTGCTTAGTGAGTAGGTGGAGAGGACTTCATGAGACAGATTGTAATTTGACAAGGTGCTCATGATCAAAACCTTTCAATTGGCAAGGATGGCAAGCATTTATTGCTAATGCCTGACCACAGATGTTACATTCAGCCACTATGTCAGGCAGCCCCTCAGGCAGGGAACAAATTGTGTTGACCATTTATTGTCTTATGTAGGCTGTTTGCTGGGTAAGTTTTTTTGGGGGGGAAAGTTATTTACCCAGTCTAAATCTATCTCAATTAGTAAAATAGAAGAGAGACATTTCTCTAACCATAAATTTATATAGCTAAACTCTCTCTGGACCCCAATGAAAGGTCCCCTTGTCTATAATACCCAGCTGACATAACCTGTAGCCTTACCTTCCTCCAAATCGTCTATAGACATCATACTGTGAGCTGTTATTCCAATGTATCAATGTTTCTGAGTGGTCATGCTCACTGTTTAACGGCATAACTATCTATGGATCAGTGCTTGAGCCTCTTCCTTGGCTCTAACCATTAATGAATGTCAGAAGAGGTCTTGGACAAGCCTCTGTGTCATTAGGTTTTTACAGGAAGGACATCGACCTGTTGGAGTGAGTGCAGGGCAGGAACACCAAGAGGGATGGAACACCTCTCCTATGAGGAAAAAGTTGAGAGAACTGGAACTGCTGTGAGGAAAGGCTGAAAGAATTGGAACTGTTCAACTTGTAAAAGAGAAGGTTTTGGGTTGACATAATTACATCACTCCAGTACCTGAGGGGAGAAAGACTATTTACAAGAACATGTAGCATTGAAAAAGGGGGAACGGCTTCGGAGGAGGTTTAGATTAGACTTAGGAAGATATTCTTTAATGTGATGGTTGTGAGGAAACTGAAACATGATGACCAGAGAAGTTGTGGCTGCCCCATCCCTGGAAGTGTCCAAGGCCAGGTTGGACCTCTTCTAGTGGAAGGTGTCCCTACCCATGGCAGCAACTTGGAACTAGACTGTCTTTAAGGTCGCTTCCCCATGCCTACCAAAGTGCAGTCACACAAACTTGCCTCCAGAGATACCTGTGGTGTAGATCCACTCAGTCTTGGATTGTGCTTCAAATAGTGGACATGCTGTTAAACCACCCTCGAGAATTGCCTTCCCCACTTGTAGAAGGGGCTGAGAGACAGACAGGCTGCCTCCCTTCCTCAGTGACCTCATTACAAACGGAGCATATTGGTGTCCAAGCCTGATGTGTGGCACAGAATACGTTGGATTTTGGGTGGATTTACTGTAGTTTGTTACTGTACCTGCTGCTCAGGTCTGCTACCAGGGAGTAGGGACAAATAAGAGCTGTAGACATCGGGATGATTCGTGGTAATGTGGAGACTCACTCGTTAGACCAGGTAGAGGTCTCTGAGCAGAGTGTCTTCCACTCAGGAGACCCAGTTATAGCAAGGTTGTTGTTATGAATAGTTATTATTATTATTATCCCTGTTTCTATTGCTATTTAATATAATAATTTATTTAATTAAAAGCATAGGCAGTAACTTTTGTGGAAGTGACTTTAGACACTATGACAGACTTTGTTTCTGCCAAGGAAGTTTCTGTTCCTGGTACTTGCAATTATGAAGCACATCCTTGCTTTGAGTCTATAGCATTTTTCCTCACTACTGGTACACAGTATCAGCTGCTTGATACAGCCTTCTTACAAAGTATTTTTGTCTTATCCTTACCTCTTCATATAAAAACACGTACTGAAGGCTCAGGGATGTGTATTTTACAGCTACAGCAGATTTGATGGGTGCTGTAAGACATCCATTTAACATATGAGACTGAGCAACCAATATTCAATAAAGCTGATAGAATTATTATTTGTTGCACTTTTACTGCTGGAAAATGTTTCACAATGTGCAATATAACCTGATTCATATCCTGCCATTTATCAAGAGACATCTTCTTATTAGACCCTGTTAACCAGAAAATAAACCCTTTTTTTCCCCCCAGTTTATGAGGAGTGAAACATGATAAATAATAATGGGAGAAATAACTGTCAAGCAATTTACAAATGATATGTTGTGAAAATATGGCACCTTGATAGTTTCTTCTAGGAAGACATATGCTGCAGCAATACCATGATTCAGAAGGTGTTTTGCTTATTGGGGATAAAGTGATTGTTTGTGGACAAATATCAGCTTAAAGCTCAAGTTCACAGAATCACAGAATGGGTGAGGTTGGAAGGGACCACAGTGGGTCATCTGGTTTAACCTCCCTGCACAAGCAGGGTCATCCCTGTGCTGTCAATCCAGAGCACACAGCACAGAACTGAGTCCAGAAGGTTCCCAAATATCTCCAGTGAGATATCTCCCTCTCTGGGCAATCTGTTCCAGTGTTGGGTCACTGCACAGGAATGAAGTTCTTCCTCATATTCTGGTGGAACTTTCTGGGCATCAGTTTCTGCCCCTTGCCTCTTGTCCTATTGCTCAGACCACCGAGCACAGTCTGCTCCATCCTCTGAGCCCTCCCTGCAGACACTGAGTCCGCTCTCATTTATCTCGAGACTTTACAGGTCCAGCTCCCTCAGCCTTTTCTCATCACAGAGATGCTCCAGTCCCTTAGTTAACTTTGTAGCTCTCCACTGGATCTGCCCCAGGAGCTCCATGTCTCCCCTGTTCTGAGGAGCCCAGAACTGGAAAATGCACTCCAGAAGCAGCCTCACTACGGCTCATGAGTCTAACGCCAAACATGATGTCAAAATCATAGCATAAAACATAGGTACCTACTCGTACTAGGCAGCCAAAAAAGGTTATGCAGAGATGAGTCAGGAGATGGCTGTTGGTAGCACTGGGAACCTTTGTAGTCTAAAGGTTTCTGAAGGCTTCAATGTGCAGAAGCCACCCCAGGCGCAGCTGTGGGGCATGAAACTGCCTCCCATCTCAGTGCATTTTGCACTGGAAAAGTGAAGCTTACCCTGCACACAGTGCTTGGGAAGAAATATTAAAACTTTTCCTCTATATCAGAAAATTAAAAAAAAAAAAAAATTACTTCACCCCAGATTACAGGAATTTGAAGATGTCCATTCCTACTTTTACCTCAAACAGTTATCATGAGACAGAGAGACAACCTTATTCTGGACACCTAATCAAATTATACAAGATTTTTTTACCTTAATAAAGAAAAATAATTAAGAAAATTATTAAAATAAATAAAACATGAGGAATGTCAGTAAAAATGTGCATTTAGGCTGTGTTTTGGATTATCCAGACAATATTCAGGTAATAGAAGTCCCAAACAGGTCACTTGACTATAACAATACTAAAAGGACCCTAAGAATTTTTGCATTTTTATTACAAAGATGTATTCTTCTGGTATTTTTTACACACGCAAATATACACACAGACTTCCAGGAGGAGAGAGGGAAGGAGAGACACAAGGTGAAAAGTGAGGCAATGGAAAAGTAACTAAAGAAAGAGCAATTTGGGACTTGCTGAAGTGCTGGAGGTTGCGGTTTGTATCTGTTAATTGCTTCCATAGTACCCAAGCAGAGTGTAAGAAATAGCTTTTCTTCTACGTAGTTTAGTGGTAATTTTTAAACCACACTGAGGATAACTTGAGTTTCCCAAAACACAAGATGATCTTGAAAATTTATACGTACAAAAAACCTCTATGACCTGGAAGCACAACAACAAAATTAGAATCTTATTATAGGCCTGGGACTAGTTTGGGGTGTAACACTATTAAATAAATTCTCTTCTCCACAGGGTAACAGTGAACTAAGAAAATATTATCTATTGTCTTCAAGATTACACTACAGCAGAAAGGAGAATAAACACCCAAACCAGCAAAACTGTGGCTAAAGACTTCATAGAAAGTAAGAACTGATGTAAGTTTCATTACCAGTAATTTAGTATTTTAAGTGAAAAGTGCTTAGATGATGAAAAAAACCCAACAAAACAAACAAAAACCAACCAACTCCAATTTCTCAGTTCTCACCCTGGTATTTAAGCGTTTTAATTTCAATTGTTGCTATTATTTTGTTTTTCTCTGTCTTTCTGAAGATCTCATTTTTATTTTACATTTAAACTTCCATATTTCTGCCTCTCACATGGCAGGTTACTTCTGTTCCTTAGAGTTGACCACAAGTTGAACCTCAGAGAACTTTTCAAGTACAGAATAGTTATATTAAATCTCAATTAAGGAGCAAAAATTAAGAATATTCTTGATCCAGAGTACACACAAAATGCAAAGAACTGTTCTCATCCCACAGACTTCAAAGATTTAACTATGTGAACAGTATAATCACTTTCTGCTGCCTGTGCAGTTAACAAAAGGTAACAGTCAGTTCACCTCACATCTGAATTACTTCTTGCAGGACCCAGGCTTCCCTTGTACTGACGAGGAAGCCACAGTGACTTCAGTCTAAATTATATGCAATTACCTAAAAATTACCTAATCTAGGCTAAAATTCATCTCTATTTATACGTTTATGAAAACTCACAAAAATAGTGTCATAATATCATGAAATATCAAATCAAACTTATTCACCTAGTTCATAAATAAGTGGCTTTGCATTTCTCAGATAATTATTTCTGAAAAGAGAAATTCCACTTATTTTTCTGAAACATATCTAATTAGATAAATGGGAAAGGGACAGGAAGGAAAGGTTTGGGAAAGGAAGGTTTGGGAAGTGAAAGGAAGGGAAGGTTTGGGAAGGGAAAGGAAGGGAAGGGAAGGGAAAAAGAGAAAATAGAAAAGCTTTTTTAAAAAGGGTAGTTTTGGGGATTTTACACTGCCAGTATTTTTAATGTCCTTATGTCTACTGAGTCCAGAAATTCATATTGCAACCCAAATAAATGACTTTCTTTGCTTTTATAGTTCCAATCCTCCCTTTTTATTTATAATTATCACTCAGTATGCTTCATCTAATATCTAGCCTGTAGGAAAGAGGGAATAGATCTTGAATTATTTGTTAAAAAAGAAACACAAATATGCTTCTGGGGCTATTTAAATAATGGAAGAAGTTGAAATAATATATGCAATGATCTTGACCTGTATCAGAATATATTAGAATAGAAGTTTACTAGAAATGTACTTTGCAATTTTAGTGAAGATCCTTTTTGCAAATGAAACAGGTTTTAAATTTATTCTACTGATGTTGTGGGATGAACTTTTATGGCAATGAGGTTCTACATCCCTAAAATAGCAAAATGTGTCTTTCTTCCTGCCCCTTTGAAGTTAGATTCCTATTGATCTGCTCATATTTATACTTCTGCCACACACAGTCATAGTTTTCACATGTATTGGAACAGTTACTAAATTTCAAGTTTTTCTGACATGGGTTATCCTGTAATAAAAACAAGTGTAGAACCTAAACCTGATTGCAGATTTGGCATGGGATTTACATCTAGAATTAATATGTTTTCTTATCCCATAACTTTTGCAATATCATTCTTAAATAAACTGGAATTACAGCATTGTCTGGAGCGATGGAGGAAAGTTACCAAGGGTGCTGACTCAAAGAAAATGCACTGACATGAAAAAATGGCTTTCTTACATCTTGATCTGTGTCTGAAAAAATTATTTAATTATCTGAATATGAATCAATCCTACTTAAGGACAGGATGAAATAGACTTGATGATACTGAAGGTCTTTTTCAACCTTAATGATTCTGTGATTCTACGATTTTTTACTGTGAGGTTGGTCAGAAAGCAGAAAAAATTGCCCAGAGAAGTTATGGATTCTATGCCTTTGGAGATATTCAAAACAGAACAAAATGCTGGTCAACGTGCTCTAGTTGATTCTGCTTTGAACATGGATGTTGGTCTTGATGATCTTCAGAGGTCCTTCCAAACCTTAAGCAGTGATTTCTGATTCTGTGTTTCTATTATTCTATGAATAGAATAAAAATTCTTTTAATGAAATTAGTCACCTGTTTAAAAAAGAACACGTTCTGTAGTAACTCTTCATACTGTTTGGAACGAAAAATTCCACATATCTGATGCAGTAACTCAATTCAAGGATAGTCTGCTGAAGGACGAAGTTCTTCACAATATTTTATTTTTCATTGCAGGTGAGAACAACGTGCTTCAGTTGTACCTGGACACAGAGAAGCCACTTCCACAGGAGAAAAAATGTTGAAGTCTCCTGGGCTATAGTGATTTCCGTGTTCCACATTGTACTCATATGGAGATGCTTTTCAGTGTAAATGTGCTGCGAATCTGAAGATACAGGATAAATATACATTGAATAAGAGACCTGTACACACTCAGATGAAGACAACTTTTCAAGTCTCAAGGGAGTCTGGAAATCAGAATCCCAGAGAGTATTCTGTGGAAGTGCTGCATTGGAAATTTAGAATCTGGTATTATTCATAATCTTTGAAGAATGTAGAATTAGGAATGGGCCACTTGCAAATAGTAAAACTAATCTAGTGTGAACAAAGTGATGAATTTTTGAGTTCACAAGGTAAGAGGAAATCTCCCATTAATCTTGTTAATTTACTGCAGTAGTAAGTGTCATCAATTTCAGTTCATTTCTACAGAGATTACAGGGATGTATGGCTTTGACAGATCTAGTTTACTTTGCTTGCATAAAACCAAACAATGGTTCACATATAAACAACAAGTTAAACATGGCAGTCACAAAAATGCACAGATCATAGAAGGTAACCTGATTTTCAGGAGCACTCGTGCGTTCCAGAGAAAATCCTGGTGACCCCAATTCAAATAACAGGACAAGAACATCTCAAAAGACATTGTCTGTGAAATTAAAATGTTTGTATTTCCATAGCTTTCTCAAGGCTGCGATTACTGACGAGGTACAACACGTGAGTTAACAGCAACGTTCAGCTGCACAGTCTGCCTGAGTTTTACACCCGAGGCTGGCCAAAGTACACACAAAGTAAATGAATGGTCCCTTCCCTTGAGAATTTACACAAAGTGATACCCCAAGGAGTGAAACAGAAAGTGAGTTTCAGGAAATGCTGAACTAACTGTGCACAAGACACTGATATTTTCAAAGGTTCTTTTTATTTTTATCATTGAGAGAGAAAATACTAAGATGAAAACAAAAAGTTTACTTAATAAAAACATTGTTGTCACCACTTTTCTCTTAGATAATCCACATCCCTCTGTGCATTCTGTGACTAATGATATTATTTATCTCACTTGGGTCAATTCTGAAATCTGTTGTCTTTTGTGTATGACTTTTGAGTTCACTCTTTAAATCTCTCTTCACCCATTATTTTCCATAAATGAGGGGTTTATATTAGCTCAGCACTTTGCAGCACTGCTCTGTAGCAACGTCACTTTTCTTGATGTTTGTTTTCCACAAAGCAAAGCAAAACTGTCATGATATTACAAGAATGGATTAACATCTCATTTTTTAAAATTGCCACTGTTTTAAGTTTCTAAGTACTTATGAAGTACCTAGTACTATATGAGCTAGATATAAAATTAAAAAAAAAAATTGATAAAAGTTTCCAAACTATTGTTAGAATTCTCTATACAGTGTACTTAGTTGTCAAATAGAATAAAACTAAAGAGAAGAATGAGTTCCACTTCTAAAACAAAACAAAACAAAAAGTTTTCTTCAGTACACAAATATATAAATATTTAGCTGTTAAAACTGTTTTTTTCTAATGATTGCCCTCCTTTTATATTTTCTGTTCACCTGAGAGTTTTAATATGGCTGTTATCTCTGTTCAGCCTGGTTCCATGGTGATGCTGGAGGCTGTACACTCATGAGTGGAGATATTTGGTGATGGAAGGTACTAATGTAAGTTATGTGTTTCCAAGAGTAAATTTAAAATAAATGCTTTTATTGAAGGATTTAATCTGCTGGCAGCAAGTCTCTGCTAACAAGACACATTTACTGAACTTAACTACTCAGGCTTATCCCATTCCAGGATGACCACTTTCATGAATAAACAGACTGAGAATGTTCTCATTAAAATTAGTAGTTGTTACCATCTTTCCACCTCCTGTGTTGCATCTTTCCTTCTACTCTTTTTGTTCCCCTGCTAATACTTCAAACTTTTCTCTCTGGACGTACCTCCCAAGCCTTACAGCCCTGCTTTCTCTGACACTGTCCCATTCTTTCCACCCTGTGAAAACACTGGCTCCTTCTTTTTTGCAGTGTTTTCAGCTTTTTTTTTTTTTTTTTTTTTTTTTTTTTTTTACTATTTACTAACACCAGTGTCATTATTCAATGCAATTTAAGTGTTTGATGCACGTGGCCCATCCTCCATTTCCCTGCCTGCAAACACATCCCGAGCAGAGTCACCATTTGTCACTGTACAGCCCATTTGCAAGGCAAGGTTTGCTCCTGGATTGTTTGTCTCAGCAATTACTTACTTTGAATTCAAAGAGTGTAATTTCTAACCTACAGGAAAGAAACTGAGTTCTAGGAGGGAAAGTTTGCTGTCCTCAGAGTAGGAATCTGCTTTCCAGGACTCTCTCTGGGGTAAAGGGGGCTACTGCTGTTGCTATTCGTATTTCTCCTTTGTCAAAGCATCAGGACTGAATTTTTTTTTTTTTCACTGAATCTTGCATGAGAAAAATTATTAGCTATTTTTATTTTAGCAGCATCAAGAAAATTAACAGTACCTGTTTTTCTACATTTCTATTAACTACCTGCAGGAAAATAAAAATTCCAAGTCTCTGAACATTTGTTTTTTTCTTTTTTACATTAAAATAATAATCACCATTTAAAATCAACACCTTAAAAACTTTTAGGCTTTTTTGTGAGAGGAAAATATGCATCAAAACAAACAAATCAGTAAATAAAATCAAATCACAGGTGGAGGGGGAGAGTTGAAGAGGAGAGAGAGAAAAAAAAACAAACCAAAACAAAATAACTACACCATCTTATCAACACGGTTGAAATTGATTATAAATCTTGTTCCAGCAAAATAATTCACAGTATTATTTTGTTGTAGAACTCAAGGTCAGCCTTGAGTTGTTGAAGTCATGAGGTTGCTGTGTACGTTAATTGCTCTCTAAAAGAAACTCTTGTCTTACAGCTTCAACTAAGATTTATTACCAAGCAAATTTTTTGAGGCACGTTGTTCTTGAACTAATGTTTGTGGTGGAATTCTTCTGATCAAATGTTTATTTAATAGGGACCTAAACATCAGGGTTTGTTTTACAAGATTCTATGCTTAATGAGAGAAAAATTAGTACTTCTAGGACGGCTTTGACGCCATCATAAAATAATTATCTAAATCAGTTAAAGAAATAGTTTTGTAACACTGTCCTTTTTTGCCAGTCAAATACTTTAAAAATTCTCTTTAGCTTTTCATCTCTCCAAGTCTCCAAGGTTGATGATTTGCAACACGATATTTATCTCAGTGAGTCAGGATTGTTGCTCAAGCCTTTCATAAGCAGAGTTAAATCATCATCCCGCTTTTATTTTCCTCATTGTACGGTGCCATACTTTATGACACTGTGTAGAACTGCATTTCATAGCCTTATTAAGGTCCTCTAATTTTTTTTAATTTTTAATTTTTTAGAAATACTAACAAAAATTTCAGAAATATTACCAACCTCCCTTCTATACAAAGGGGGGATACACTTTGACACAAGACCTGTAGTAAAAATGGATACATTGATGTACACATATGGGTCAGACCATGTAGAAACAAATTTATTCTCTTTGCTCTGTATCATACTGTAATAAAAATACTGGTAAATAAAAATAACGTGTATTCGATGTTCACACACATGAACACACACCTAGATATATTTAATTTTCCCTCTGTTGCTTGGGTGGAAAGCACTTAGTAGAACAATCAGATGTGCCTTGACAGGGAAAAAAAGAGATTTTAGTTTTACAATGCTATTAAGCTTCTCTGATGAACTTCTAAAGTAATCTAGGAAAGACATGTTCATTAGAGTCTCATTACTTGGCTGGGTAATTGCTGTTCGTATCAGAAACACAAATCACGAGAAAGGCTTATTAAAACAACCTATTAAAAATCTCAGACAGACAGACTGCTCTGCAGTATCTGCCACTAAGTCAGGTAAATAGCACCAAGGAAATTACAAAATTGGAATGCCTTGTTAAGGTTATTTTGTTGCCTTTCTGCTTGTAAGAATAGGGCTTTTTTCCCCCTAGTATTGTCTGTTTAGAATACTTTATCCCATGTAGTATGCAGTGAGTCAAAAAATAGAGTATCTATAATTTCCTAGAGCAGGTAATTTCACACATTAATAGACTTCAGTGCTAGGAACTTTATTTGTGCTGTTTATTTCTCTCAGTTTCATCTTCTCACTTATTAACTCTTTTTATCCTTATCTCCCAGCTTTAAACTAATCATCTGTCACAGCTGGTCATCGCACATCACCTGTCCTGCTGACCTAACCTCCTTCCTTACCCTCCTAAGAGGTATATACATAACAACTACCATTCTGATTCAACAAATGAGATAAAAGTTAACAAATATTAGGACAGATAAACATCAAGGAACACTCCTTGCAATCCTTAATAATAAGGTGATATTCAGTATTGTGATATTTTGTTCTATATATTTATGTGCAAATTATATTTAATTAATTAATAAAAAGGACATTTAAAAAAAAAAAAAAACGTGTCAGTAATCTCACAATGCAAACAACCCTCCTATCCAGCACTCCCCAGCACCACCTCAAACTCTTTGATTGGTGAAGAGTGCACTTGCCACCTGTGAAATCAAATGTTTAACTCTTCAACCCACAGTACCTGTCCAGAAAATTCCAGAGGGACATTCTCTTCTTTTTTTTTTTTTTTTTTCCCCTGCACAGGTTTAGTGTATGACAGCATCATTTATAGGTAATGTAATGATTTTACATCAAACTTATAAATATACCACTGTTGACAGCTTTTAAATGTTTCATCAGTTACATACTAAGATGATGTGGAAGGACACATTTGGTAAATATTTTATGAATGTCATCAAGGCAAGGGCAGAGTAACACTTCTAAGAGGTTTAAAATTAATAAAAGAAAGTTATAGGCCTTTTTTTTTTTCCCCTGAAACACCAATCTTCTATTATGTAAGAACTCCTAAGGGGTACTCCAGAGAATGTTTACAAAGCCAGTTGCACAGAACTACATCCATACTGTTTCTTTAGGAAGGAAAATGCTGTTATTTTAATCTCACTGGGCACTTGAAGGCCTTCTGAAATGACTGAGGTAATAGATATTCTTCATAATCTCAGGATAAAATTTTTGCATGGCATTATGTTTATCACAATCGTAGAGGTAGAATTTTACTAATATTTTTTTTGTGCTGATAAAAAGTAGTAAAAGCAAAAAACTTTAGAATTTTCTTTGTAATTTTTCCTCTACAGCAAATAGTCTTTGATATTTAAATAACAGACCTTTGCACTCATTAAGAACTCATTTTTTGTAGCACAAAAAAATTAAAAACTATCACAGATTATAATCAAATCAGTAAAAAAAAAAAAGCTAAGAGTGGATGCAGTTAATGTGCAATAAGCTTTTAAATCTCAATATAAGATCAATAAAATTAATTAAAATATATAAATTTTTATCATTAAGTTATAGCCCATATGGTTATGGTCCCTTTTCCCATAGTCTTTGACCATCAGTTATATTTGATTTTAAGACTATAATATAAAGAATATTAGAATTCACATTCTTATGTAAAAAATTAGCACTAATAAAATGCTTATTCTCACACGTTCACTTCTGTATACAATTATATATAATCTTTTCAATGCATTCTTATTTCTGTCCATCTGTATCTGCGATCTCATTACCAAAATCAGCAATACTTTCTTAGCTAAATTAATAATACTTTCTCACCTTCTATATTTTTGTTAAGCATACTTGACTTCATTTTACTGATGCCTGTACCGGTACACCATCACTTGTAGCATTGCAGTCCTACCATCCTGTGATGTTGCATAAAGTGGGGTTCTCTGGCTAACAGTCAAGAAAGAGGATGACAGTCACAGAATTATTTACGTGGGAAAAGTACTTTAAGATCGTCCAGTCCAACCACTAACTCAGCACTGCAAAACCACCACTAACCCATGTCCCCGAGTGCCACATATACATGTTATTTCAGCGTTCTCTATGTCATCCTTACTTGTCTGATCCTCCCTCCAATTACCTTTATAGCAAATAGATTTTCCACTGACAATGATCCTGATTTTGTATGAAGGAAACAAACCTGCCCTGGAAAATGTCACTCCATGCATTTTGACTTCTCTGCCCACCCTCCTTCAACAGAGAGCAAGCTTGGAAAGGGAGTGTACCCCACAGAGTCACCAACACTGTTGACAGAGGTATGTTTTATACTCTGGAGGGCAGACAGATAAGTCTCCAGGGCTGAGGAAAATAGAGCCCACACTGTGGTAAGTTAGCTTGTTAGATGGAGCCTTCTCCTGGAGAAACAACTCTACCAATGGAGGAGATACAACAGCTCAAACTGATTTTCCTTTGTCCCAGGCTCCAATGAGGGTCTGAGGTTCTTTACATTGTCAGCTGGGTCCATGGCAGATATAGAAAAGTACTTGAAAGGTAACATAGCAAGAGGAACCCAAAATGTTAGGAAGGATGAATGCCCTATGACACTCCAAGACATATCCATGGATCTGCCTTCACTACCTTATGAAAAAAGTTCATTTGGATTGTCTCTAAATCTGGCTGCCAAATTAAAAAAAAAAAAAAAAAGTGTTATCTGCAAGTTTTTATTCAGTAGGTAGTCATTAAATTTCACCACAAATGGTATTTTGCAATAATTATTTGACTAACTCCAGCAGTTACTGTATATAGTGCCCATGGTTGAAATTATAAAGAGACAAATTGAAATGAAAAGCTGAGTCTTAGCCAAAGCTGAAGGGATGCTGCTGATACCATCTGCTAGTACAGCCCACAGGAACCAGGAAACCACAGAATTAGCTTTATGTGAGGAATTATGTTTCATCTGCTTTTTAGAGAAGATTAACAGGAACCTGTTGTCCAATTGCAATATCAGTACCCATTTAATAGCACTTCTGATTTTGCTAGGAGTGATTTTAGATCTCAGTTGAGAAGTATAAATGCTTTATCCAAATGACACAACTTTTGCAGCATTGAAAACCTAGGCATAATCAGTCATAACTGAATTTTCCAGATGTGCTGCTAATGATCCAGTCCTAGGAAACAAAAAACGATTATTTTTTAAGTTTTTCTTTTGCAGTTCTAAATATTACTTTTGTTTAGTAAGCAGCATCCTTACAAATGGGGAATTCTTTAGTATTTTGAAGACTGTTATATATGAGAATGAAGCAGTGAAATTTTAAGAGGTTTTCTGTATTTTGTTTGGTTTTTTTTAATTTGGTAGAGTCCAAATTATTTTTTTTTAGATATGAGATTCATTATTATATTAAGCATTCAAAAGATTAATTCAAATATTTTTTTGGTAGACTGTGGTGAACCAAGACTTGGGGGCTCAGAGGTGGCACTCCATACCTGCTGCAGTCAGAGTAATGGTGTTCTGTGAGAAAATCTCAAACACCCTCCAGTGATTTTGGAGACTAGTAGAGCATTACTATGAAATGGATGTGATATAAATAGAATAAGAATAGCTCTAGCAATACCTCTGAAACAAGTGGAAGAGATGACTGGAAGAGATGTTTTCTCTAGTCTTATTATGGAAGATGTAAAATGAACTGTACATTGGTGGAGCATTTACAATTAAATATCTGAAAAAAAAAAAAAAAAGAAAAAAAAAAACCTAAACCCCAAACTTGGGGATTCTTTGTCTGACGGTTCAACGATTCAAATTCTGAGCAAAGTTAGCTATTGTCCTTACCTTTAACAGCCACTGAAAAGCTTCTATGTAGTTTGACTCCAGGGATGCACAGGGAGAGAGGGAGGTTTGTGACATTCAGCGCCGAGATTTATGTTTTCCTAAGTGTGCTAATATCACGCGGTTACCCAAAAAAGCAAGCGACACAAGGTAAAGTGAGAGCTAGGCTTTTTATATCAGTCATTGCCAGATGCTGGCTTCTCAGCTAAATGAGAGTCCCTGCTAGCTCCACAGCCGATTTTGCTAACTGCAATAGCTGTGTGAGTGCGCTTTTCTTCCACAGAGATAGGCCCTACAGCTTGTTTTGTCACTCCCTGTGTGCTGTGCTTTTTTTTTTTTTTTGCTTTTTCTTCAAAATTAAAATTCTTACTTAAAGGTAAATCTGTTTCTTTGAGTGTATGTGGAGTAGGTAAATCTACCTCTCTGTGTGTATGTGGATTTGCGAAGAGTTTTGCAAACACATTTTGGGATGTTTTGTTCAGGGAAATGTCTCAAGTCATCATGAACTGAAGGATAAAGAAGCCATATACCTCCTGTGTTATTCAGCTTAAACTGGATGTAGAAACCCCAGTGGTGCTGGAATGGGAGAAAATAAGTTTTCAGCAAAGAACACAGTCATGGCTTGAAGAGTCACTTTCTGCATGTCTAAGAGATTTGCACAAAGAAACTCCATCAGGAATGAATCCATTTTCTACACAAGGTCTGCATTCCCCTTGCACTATATTTTAGGGGAAAACAGGACAGGTACTGAATGAGAAAACTTTCACTGAAGGAAATGAAGTCTAAAATAAAGTATAATGTCAAGAACAGGATAAATTCAGGGCTCCGATGAAGCCAGTTGCCAAATTTTGTAAATTATGACTTAACCAGCATAGCAGATCTTTTTCTGCTCATTCTCAGTGTCGAAAGGTCTTTAGCAGTAAGAGACACACTCTTGAATTTCATGCCCAGTATCAGTTCAAGATTTTGTTCTTATTCATGGAGAGTTTTTACTTAAATACAGCCTTTAGGACTAATATATTTGTGTTCTTTTATGGACAATATGTTGTTTTCAGTTTTGTTATTAGCAGGGTACACACCATGATGACTAAGAATATTGATGAAACAAAGTCATTGTACTGCAAATTATTTCTGATGTACTCAGTTTCTGGATTTCCATTAAACAAGGAATTACTCTTGTAAATGAAACTATTTACAATGCCAATTACTAACACTACTGTCTTATTTCAGATTATGCTAATCAGAGAAAATTTAACTCAGTGTTATTCTCTAGTCTGGAAATCTAATTGAAATGGTGGCCAGAAAATTCTTATTTCCCTTCCTTTTGAACATATTTTAGAAGCTGCATGAAATTATATAACAATCACTGTATTAAGCAGGGAGATAATAACTGACATTTCAGATCTACTAATACATAGCTATAAATCAGATCATTTTATATCTCCACAGCTTGATTAGTCTGAAAAAATTCATTTGAAGCAGTGGTATTTTAATAATGATATTCATACTAAATTACTTTCTAAGTGTGACCTCATGCTAACTTTAAACCTTTTTTAATTTTTTAACTAGGGAGAAAACTGCACAAGAAAATTTAAAACAAAAAGAATCCTTAAGAACATCATGTAACTACAATGCTGAAATTACAGCATTAATTTTTATGAATAAGGTAAACACTTGTTTTGCTAGGCTGCCTGTGCTACTTTCAGCCTATTAAATATTTGGAACATGCACTTCCCATCACACTGTGCAGATGCCAGGTGTGAAAGGTAGGTTCAGTTTAGGACAGCAGGACTCTTTTCACTGACTTCAGTGGGGCTAGGATTTTTTACCCATGAATCCAGCTTTTAGTATCTTCTTGTTTTGACTTCATGTACAGCCAAGAGCAAGGGCTGATAAATGAGAAGCATTTGGACAGCATTAGCCCGAAGAAGTATCATTACACATCTAAATAGTAACATCTTTCCCATTTCTTCATTGCTTTCAGGGGTTGTAATTTGCTGGTCATCTATAAAATATTAAATTGTTTTACCTCTCCTACATATGCACTTAGCAACTCAAGTTCTTTCTCTGTATTGAACAGTGGAGACATAGCCCAGTCTGAAACTTATTTCCAGTCTATTCCTCATACAAGTCTTTTTGCTATCCAGGAAAGAAATAAGAGAGTTCTACTTGCTTTATGTTATAGAGACTGAAAAGAAACTCCTATTATTTCTCCGTGAGTGTCATTATGGGAGACGTAACCTGATCAGTCTCCTCCAATAAGGCTAGAAGTGTGTAGTACTTTTACATTAAACACTATATAGAAATTTTAACTGAAATTATTTTTGGGGTTTTTTTCCACCCTAAAGTTTTTCAGCATTTCTTCCAGGCTCCTTTTATCCTTTTTTTTTTTTTTTTTTTTTTTTTTTTTTTTTTTTTTTTTTTTTTTTTTTTTTTCTTTTTTTTTCTTTTTTTTCTTTTTTTTCTTTTTTTTTCTTTTTTTCTTTTTTTTCTTTTTTTTTTTTTTTTTTTTTTTTTTTTTTTTTTTTTTTTTTTTTTTCTTTATTTTTTCTTTTTTTTCTTTTTTTTTTTCTTTTTTTTTTCTTTTTTTTCTTTTTTTTTCTCCAGGTATGTTTCCCAGGAATAGGAAAGGGATGGGAGATAATAGTATTTCTAATCAAATGTTAGGCTTAAGGGATCATGCTAAATGTCTTACTTTGTATTTTCTTTGAATGTCATTGCTGAAAGCAGATAGATTGAAATCTGCAGAACTGAAACTATTGGGCCAGTAAAATGCTCAATCTGATTTTCAAACTTTGATGTATTCTCTCTCTTATATGTTCCTTGCCCAAATATTGAGTCTATAGATACCTGTTTTAAATACCCCTCTGATTCAGTAGTCTTCTTAACTTCATAAAAAATATACAGAATGAATACAATGCTTTCAAAGCCAAATGAAGAATTGTACCAAATATTAATTTCAGAGGGAAAAAAAGGAACAAAACAAGAAAGCAAACAGAACTACATTTTCATTGGCTTTAGAAAAATTGACCAAGAGTGAAAGAAATGGACATGGAAATTTTTAAATTAATCGTATTTTTGTGGGTGTGTTAGCAAACCTTGCTTTTATGGCAAATTAACATAAAAGCTTTATACGCTATGGAAACTTCGTCAAACGGACTTTCAATTCTCACCCAAAAGATTTCTGTTTCCTTGATACACTATGTAAGAAGAAAAAAATTACCAGTGTCAGAATATTTGGTTCCTAATTTAGTGACTAAATCTAAGGGAGGAAAGCAGGATCAATAATACCTGTCATGAATCACAAACACATGATAACATCTGTCTCATTTTAATCCTTTTGCATCTGAAACCTTTCCTGCCTCAAGGAGTCATGACAGCAGGTAATACATAATCTACATTCATGTCTTCTGTTCAATATTGCAACAGCCAAAGCCACACTGAAGAGAAATATTTTATTCAATTTTGAAGAGAGGTATCTTCTTTTAATGTTATATTTATTGAATACAGTGACTTAAAGGGGAAAGAATCAAAGGCATAATTTGAAGCCAGTGCTGAGGTTACCCAATCTGTGTTCCATTCAGAGGTAGCTAGAAGAGCAGATGCTCTTGGAAAATGATGTGGTACTTCAAACATCAGGGGAGTCTCAGAGGCATTGCAGTGCAAACTGACCCACTATTCCACGGGTCTTTTTCAATGCCTTGGTTTTATTGCCTTTTTTGGTACCCAGGACTACACTGACAATTAAGTCCTCTAGTGCTCTATGAAGGCATCAGAATAGCTAAAAAGGAATAAATTTTCTCATCTTTGTCCCCTGTGGCCATTCCATGGGCATTATGGAAATTATCCTTCCGTGATGAATGAGAGGTATCTCAACCTGAATTAAATACTTAACATAATCATATACTTTTTAAAATTATATCTTTAAGTTTATATATACATTTTTAGATACTTTTAAATACCTAATATTCTTTGAGAAACCCTTTCAGCTTGGAGTCTGAATCTTCTGTTTGACAATTTTTAACAAGTAGTGCTGAAGTATTTAAGTCACTTTGACATTTTTGCAAATATTAACCATGACTAAAAAAAACCAGCCACAGTCTGAGTGAAATAATTCTCATTTTAGTCATAACATCTTAGTGGGATACTACGCTGAACTTCATGCCAACAACAACAACATTTTAAATGCCATATGACATATATTTTATACACTTTTTTTTCCTGATGCATTAAAAATTCCCACTAGTTTTTTTTCTTCTTCCTACCTGACTAGGAAAAAAATTTTAGAATATACATTTAATACTTCGCTTATTTAGGTATGCAACTGTGTATTGAATGGTAGCTAACTGATGCCATTCTGGATACAGTACTTCTGAAAAAAAAATCTTGACATGTCTGACATAAATTAGTCATATAAAAGGCATTATTGCTAAACGGTCTGAACATAAAACAAAGTTCACTTAATATTGCTGAATGAGCTGATCAGGTAAAAGTCCTCTAACTGGCCTTATTCCATCAGTAAATGCAACTAAAAGAATAATTATAGGGAGCCATCAGGAAAAATGCAATACACCCTTCATCTCAGTAGAACTCAGTGTACCCAATACAGAGTCTGATGCTTTACTTTGGACAGGTAATAGTGACTTTAAAGTGAAAGGCAGTAGGTTTATATTATAAGGAACAAATTCTTTACTGTGAGCATGGTGAGGCCCTGGCACAGATTGCCCACAGAAGCTGTGGCTGTCCCATCCCTGACAGTGTCCAAGACCAGGTTTGACAGGGCTTGGAGCAACCTGATCTAGTGGAAGATGCCCCTAGGGGGTTGGCAGGAGATGATCTTTAAGGTCCCTTCTAAACCATTAAGGTCCCTTCTAAACCACTCTATGACTCTGTGACTCTATTTTTGAAAGTGCTTGAAACCAGTGGCAGGTTTGGCTACATGGGAGTTATCACACTCTTTAGTACTTAACTATACAAAACTCATAGTTAAGGTTGTATTGACATATTTACAAAAAAAATCCTACGTTTTTCGATGTATCCTTGTGGATGGAATGTCCAGCCCACAACTGGATAAACACATCATGTGGTGGGTGAGTGATTGGCTTGTGGGTAGAGCACAGAGGGTGACAGTGAATAAGGTGACATCAGACAGGCGACCTGTCACTAGTGGGGTTTCACAGGGGTCCATCTTAGGCTCTGTGTTCTTCAAAAAATTCATAAACGACTTGGACACAGGACTGGAAGGGACACTGAACAAGTTTGCACATAATGAAAAACTTGGAGGAGCTACTGACTCCCTCGAAGGCAGGAAAGGCTCTGCAAAGAGACCTCAACAAATGAGAGGGCTGAGCAATCACCAACCATGGGAAGTTCAACAAGGGAAAGTACCGGATTCTGCACATGGACTAAGGCAACCCTGGATGTACAGACAGACTGGGAAGGAGAGGCTGGAAAGCAGGCCCAGTAAAGGGTCCTGAGTGTCCCGGTGGGTGGCCAGTTGGCCATGAGTCAGCAGTGCCCTGGTAGCCAGGAGGGACAACCCTGTCCTGGGGACATCAGCCAGGCCAGGGAGGGGATTGTCCTGCTCTGCTCTGACCTGGAGTGTCCTCATCTGGAATATTGGGGCAGTTTAGGGCACCACAATGTAACAAAGATATTGAGCTATTAGAGAGTGTTCAAAGGAGGGGAAAGGAGATGGTGAAGGACCTTGAGGGGAAGCCGTGTGAGGAGCAGCTGAGGGCACTCGGTGTGTTCAGCTGGAGAAGAGGAGACTGAGAGGAGACCTCATTGCAGCTACAACTTCCTCATGAGGGGAAGAGGAGGGGCAGGCACTGAGCTCTGCTCTGTGTGATCAGTGACATGACCTGAGGGAAAGGCCTGAAGTTGTGTCAGGGGAGGTTGAGGTTGGACATCAGGAAAAGGTTCTTCCCCCTGAGGGTGGTCAGGCACTGAACAGGCTCCCCAGGGCAGTGGTCACAGCCCCAAGGCTGACAGAGCTCAAGGATGATACTCTCAGGGAGATGGTGTGACTATTGGGGATGGTCCAGTCAGGGCTGAGTTGGACTTGATCCTTGTGGGTCCCTTCCAGCTTAGCATATTCAGTGATTCTGTGTGACCATGACAATCCAACAGAAAATCCTGAAAAACCATTTCACACCTGCAGTAAGAGCCTATCTGAAAGGATGGTTGAATCAGTTCACATGGATAAAAAAGGGTCATGTGAATGAATATTTTAAGAGCGCCTTGCAAATCCTCTTCACCTGTAAGCTCAGAAACAATTTTTGTTTCCTTCTCTAGGTTCCCTTTAAACTCAGGATCAGAGGTAGATACATCAGGCCACATGCACCACCTGCCTTGAATCTTTACTTTTGGCATGGTTGAGTTGCTCTCTGAATGTGTTTAACTCTGTTGATTACAGAAAGGATCTTTAAACAAGAAATTTGTTTAGAAACTTATTTTTAACCTTAAGTGTAGTGACATGAATTCTACCTTGAATGTTTTAATATTGCTTTCCTCATACATCAGCACTCTAAGGTAATTTAATATACTATGAGATAATGCAGTGAAACTTACTGCATGTGTTTATCCATCTATACCCCCTTTCTACCTTTTTTTACTATCTATACCCCCTTTTACTTTTTCTTACCAGCTACCTCCTGAGCTCATCAAATACTGAGACTAAATTGTTAGTAGCAGTATTTGACTGTTGGACAAAATGGAAAAACCTGATTCTACCACGCCACACTGAACAATGTGTTACCTCTGGCCCATGTATTTAACACCAGAAATCATTTTATTTTCTGCAAAATGTCCCATAGGCATGTTTAGTTTGTTTTCACAGGAGGCTGTTGCATAACAGCAGACATGGTGCATTTAGATAGCTAATGAAAAGAGTCATGCACTAATTCTGTTCTTTCTCTGCAACAGCAAGACTAACATCAGTTCTGGTCTAGAAAACATGTAGCTGTGGGCAAAATTTCAAGTTAATGCACTCTTCAAAGAGGAGTTTGGTTGGTTTTTTTACCAGTTAAAATTGTCTGTCCATGTCTGATTCTATAGGTACATACCCAGGGGTCAGGAAAATGATTCATCATGCATAGCTGTTTCCTGGCAAAACTTTCTTAAGATAGGTAAATCAAAAGGCACAGTTTAATGTTAGGACTAGGATAACTAAGCTATACGAACCTCTAATGCACCATGATTTGTTTTTCTTCCTTTTGTACATAGTAGCAGGCGTAAATATTTGAAGTGGTTTTCACATCTTTTATAAAAGAGAGTGCGACATTTTGGCCTTCCTCAAGAAGCACATTCTCTTATGATTTGTCGTGTCCAAAGGATTCACAGAAGGCATGACATGGCCTTAAAGGACAAATTAGAAAGGACTTGGCTTGACTGACAAGAGGAAAACAGCTTTTGCCTGCCTGACCCATGTCAAGTATGGACAATGAGCCAATGTAAAGGTCAGTGTGAACAACAGCCATGGGGAATTTCAGTCTTCCAAAGACAAAGCAGTACAGCCAGTATTTCTGAAGTCTATAGAGCCTGAAATGAACAAAACACTTTGTGACACTTGTTTTACACTTAGCAAAGACTCAAGAGCCTAACGTGTTTCTGCACATTTTCTGCAAGTTTTTGTTTGAGTTTGTGTCATTTATGGCATTTTAGGTCAAAATATCCTTCCCGACAAAATTATATGGTTCATTCTTCCCTATGTGGCAGTCAGTTATCTTCTACAATGGAGAGTTTTAAAATGTGCTTCGTAATTCACAGGGATGGATTCAATGTTCCCACAAATGTATTCCAATTTCTTAGTTACCCTTTAAGCCAACAGTGTTACTATTCTGACCTGTGTGGAGAAGGAGACAACTAGAATCCCACTTCCTACGGAATATGGGAACATATTCATAACATAGAGTTAGATAAAAGACAGTCTAGAGAAGAAAATATTTTGTATTTTATGCAAAGAAATAAATTACTTTGGGGAGGATTCAGGCAGTTTCAGTTATCTTTCAGATATGCGTGGGCCATGAAATGCAAATGTCCTTTGTATGTGTGGTCATGAAAATTGACTTAAACACAGAAGTCTGTAAAAAGCAACATAACATCTGATAACATCCTGGCTTCAAAACTATCTGCTTTTATGTCATTCCTTTTGTTTCAGTTCTATGACTGAATAAATCCTATTACAGCTTATCAGAACTTCTGTGGCCGTGTCATGTCAGAGGCAAACTCAGCAAGGATCAGCTCCATGGTATGTTTGGTTCTGTGAAAGTGAATTGGAAGATATGACCTCTCCCTGTAACTACTCAAGATTCAATTTCAGACATAGCAGACAAGAGTAACAAATAATATCACCATCTCACTGTTTAATCTCTAATTATTTGCTTCTAGAGTGCCATAATTCATCGTGGACCCACACTTCAGTAGTAAATTAATACTCCCACACCTGATGCTGGCTCAGCTATTACGACTATAAGACCAGAATTAAAGTTCTGAGCCATGTCTTCAAACATGCTACGACTCTACAGTAGCTACAGGAAGGTGAATTCATTGTGTATTCTAAGGAATAGGTGCAATTCGAGTTACAGTCTATGAGTGGTCCCAAAGAGAAGCAAACATAAACACAATCATTCTGACTTTGTTGCATTTTTTTACCCTAACTGTTTCCACTTTAGATTTTACCCAGAAAAAAATGTATATTGTATTCTTGAAGACTAACATTTAGGTGTACCAGAAATAAATATTCCTTAAAAAAAAAAAACAACTTATAAAGTTGAAGTTTCTTCACAGTTCGTAAACAACTTAAATATTGCATGTCATGTAAAAAGGCACAAAAAAGGAAATCAATTCCAAAACTGAAAATGAGAAAAACAAAATCCCAATAAGCTAAATTAACAAAAATCAAGGAGGGTAAGGTGGTGCTGGTGACCTTAGCTGACCTACATTAGAGGGTAATTACTACCCAATCAATAGTCCTTATGCATAACTATGGACATAAATGGTCAATGGAAAGTGATAAAGAACGGTGATCAATAAACATTACAGCCTGGCATGCAATTGTCTAAGAAGTGGGGGGAAAGTTATTACTTTTTGACTTTGGATTGCCAATATACAAACCAGGATTCACCTAAGTTTGGGATTTGAGTAGTTTCCACAATATACTACATCACCATTCTGTTTTAAATTCTTCCTACACAACTGACTTAAATGACCTGGTTACAACACGGCTGCTTAGTGACAAACTTCGGTGCAATTCCTTTGGATTGCTAATATTCCTGAAGAATTTCTGCAATTTTTTGCATGGTTCTTGTAAAATAAACATGCTCTACTTAACTATTTTGAGATCAGAGTCAAATTAAAATATTGTTTCTTTGGCAGGACAGCAGAAAAGAGAGAAGAGAAAAGGTCCTGAGTTTGAGAGTTTTTGTTGAGATGCTGAAAATCCTGTTGATGGAGGATATACAATTGCAGAGGCCTAAATCAAAGTGCAGTGTAATATCTGATGAAGGAGAAAACTAAATTCTTATACCAAATCCAAGTAATCTTGAATCTGGCCCTTGATAAAGACCCAACTGTAAAAAATAATTTAGTATTACTCCCTGATCACTATTAGTGAATCAGTCATAAGCAGTCATTCAGAGCTGCACTTAATCTTTCAGAAAATATTCTCGATTTTTAATTTTCACACTCTAATTTACATTCACTGAGAGACAGCAGTCAGTCAGGCATATCATATGAAACACATTTACCACAGCTTCACACACGTACAATCCTCCTCCTACAGTCTAAGAACATTGATGAAAATTGTCCCTGGAACATGTTTTCTATAGACAGTACATGAATTTTTGTTCAGGTAATATTTAACCTTTCCTTGTAATCCTGACTAGGATCCACTCCTAAATGTGTAGTTTGTTAGAATTAAAAATAGAGCCAAAAAGTAATCACATAGAAGGATGACGATTTTGGCAGTTTAGAACTGGATTAAGAATCTCTTTTCCACAAAGATGATGTATTTACTGCTGCAGAAATAATCTGACCAATGGATCTTTCTAAAATCAGTTCATGTACACTGTCTCAAAAAAAGCTTTAATTATTTTGAAGTAGATACATTGCTTTAAATCAAGAGGATGTGTGCACCGTCTTGATTCGCTCAAAAACTAATTTTTGAAAGAGTTTTACCTGTTCTAATAGTATATTACAAATAATGATATAAATAAAATTATAATTCTATTGCTAATACTGCTTTTAGATCCCTCTGGATCCCCGGAGCATATTGCCCTGATTCTTTAACAACGTGAGTAACGTATTCCATGTTCGAGTTGGTGGTCGCTGACACACTGGTGTGGTTCTAAGAGTTTCAGCAGGACTAGTTGTCTGATATGGAATAGGATTTACAATGTTCCAATAGCTATCTTTTTCTTCTCATCTTTTTTTTTTTTTTTTGCACTTTTTTACTAATCAGTAGGACTGATCAGTAAGATTGGTCAGAATGGATGCATTTGGATTTCAGAGTATGACAACACCTTTGATTGCCATCTCCCCCCCCGCTTTTGCTTTCCCATGATTAATTTGTTATTATGAATAGTCAGTTTACATCTGGACATGGAGCTCAGAGTGACACCAGTCTCTGAATCATTTCACCCTGGGGTAGTGCTGTTGTCTCTTCCACCGTTACGCATATTATCTAAATTGCTTGAACATGTTTATGCACAGCTAATGGATTGTATTGTAAGGAATAACGTTTTGGCTACACATAAATCTGCTTTTAGACCTCACTCCATGATAAATATGTTAGCTTTTACACATGATTTGTTTGTACCTCAACACGGTGCACAATTGGCAGGCAGTATTGTTGGTGACTGATAATATCTTCACAACATTAGATTTAGATGATTGTGGCCTTTGATTAAAACACATTAAATTTTCTACCTGTGCTGTTCCCTTGTTTGGGATTGATTAAGGAAGTTGTGATGTGCTTCTTTTCTTATGATTAAAGAAATTATGATGTGCTGCATGACTAATTACTGGTGGTTCTCCTTGGAACAATCATATTCATGCAGTTGATTGACCACAAACAGTTTCTAAACTTCAGTTTTGTGACTTTTACTCAGTAAAACGGAACCTAGTTCTGTGAAGCCAATGGGACTGCTCCCATGAGCAGCCTCAGACAGCTTATCCACTGAATTTACTCTCTCCAGTTAAAAAAATAACAAAAATTTGTGTGAGGGTGACATACACATTTGATGTTCTTTACGTAGCTCATCAAAGGATCTGCAACTCTTTAACAAAATATTCCTCTTTGTTTTCCACACATCCCAGAGATAAACAGCCTGTCTAGTGCCTGGAAGATTTCTCCAGTGCATTAACTCAGCTCTGCTGATGGAGAGGACCTGTCAATTCTGCAGATAAAACCCTTCTTGGTTAAAAGAAACAGATTTGCTTGAACCATGGCAGTTTGCCTCAGAGCCAGAGAACAGATCATGGGGCCTTTTCTTTCCTGATGAAGCTGTGTGCTTCATCCCTCACTGTGGAAGTTCGTGCTTGCAGCATTGAAGTCCCCTGTTTTTTCCTGCTATCAATGCTTGAACTCCACGATATCTATTAATTAGAATATATCACATGCCTATATATTTATTTTCCCCTGTACTCCGCATGTGTGCGTGCTTTATGTTTGAGTATCAGCTTGCAGTTCCCCAGATGGACAAGGAGCACATCTGTGAAGTCAAATCAACCCTGCCTTCGCCACTCTCCATGTATTAAATATATGCCTAACTGCAGATGGATGATAGGGGAAAACCAAAATATACAGACTATTAAAACATTCTGTCTGCTTTCTGCTGTCTTTCTTTCCTAATTACTGTAGCTGGAAAACGTTCTGGGAAGAATCATGGTAACAGAAGAAAAGGAGAAGGTGATGGCCCTTGTGACATTTGACATTATCAGAAAGTCATCAAATGACAATGTTTCTCTCAAGGATATCCCTGTACTTGCTAGCATTTTCAATAAAGAGGCAAAGGACCAAATCTTTTGCAGAGAAACAGCACCCTGGGGGTCAGAGTTCAGGCAAGGTGCGAATACTTTTGCCAAATGTTTTAGCCATTCTGCAATCATGACTTGCGGCATTAGTTTTTTTCTTTAATTTTGCAAAATTGCTTCACAGGGACAACACTGCTTGATTGTGAGGAAGACTTAAATGTGATCTAACTTTGTTATTTGCTCCATTGAGAAGAGTCATCTTTGGGTTTTAATGCAAAGAAATAATGCACTGAATTCCTGTGTACCCCCTTGCATGACCAGGAACAGTCAGTCAAACAAGTCACAGGGCTTTGAAAGAGGTTAAATGTCCTCTGCACAGTCATAATTCAGCAAATATATCAGGCAATAAAATCCTGTGATAACTCACTTTTCATGACAAACCCTGTAATGAGAAGCGAAAATGGGAAAAATTCATCTATTCACCTGACATGGATTGTAACTAGAAAAACTATCCCAGAATTAACCCATTCTTGAAACACCTACAAAGCTGCAAACAGATTTTTCTCCTTGGCTGCTTTCTTGAGTGGTGGTGCTTGATTTTATTTACTTTTTTTTTTTCTCTTGAGTACCTCTCTAGCAACATGAATAGAGAGCAGTAACTACACATGAATAAAAAGAAACATTTGAAAGAGTCTGTGCCCAGCTCATGCCTATTTCCATGGAACAGAAGAGCATTCCAGACTTTCATTGAATTTGGATTCATAATTGAACCACTGCCTGACAGGTATTCCCCCTTTAAAGAAGCCTGACTCCTTATTTTTGACTTTATAACACACTCCATTCATATATGCTTAGCTGTCAAAAACAGATACCTTTTTCCCATTTTATGTAAACATTAAAGACACAGAACACATGATACATTTAATAGTGAATTGTAAGGTAATAAGAAACTAAGTGAATGAATTACTCTCATTTTTCAAAAATATTGTGTCACGATCCAAGCATCTATAGCCAGATCCTAAGACTGTGTAGATGATGGAAATAATAAACTGGAAATCACATACATGAGTAATGCAAATTCTCCATATATTTGCAAAAAGCCATACAAGATAAGGTTGAAACAAGACTGATTCTGACACCTTTGCTGTATACAGCATCAAAAGACTCTCTTGAGGGCTCTCAAATGACTAGAAGGGCTTTTGCACCTTGATCTTTATAAATGAGAAGGTCTAAATACCTTATAACTCTCAAGAGAAAGGAGTGAAATAGAACACAGCATGCCACAAAAATATGGGGATGAAGAGGTGGCTCAGCTACATAAAATTATACAACAACACAAAGCTTAAAATATACTAAGGCATTGCTGGTGCATCCTAGAAAGCTGCATCATGTAGTATCAAAGTGACCTCTGCCCGCCTTGTCACACCACATCAGCTTGTCTTTTGTTACTATGTCTACTGACAGCACATCCTGTGATGAGGCATGACATAATATGGGGGACAATAAGAAACGAAAAGCTAACCTTTTGTGACACATATTGCATTAAAACATCGATAATACAAGTAACCGATAATATTTCGATCTCCTTGGGGGATTAGGATGAATGCCTTCCGCTGTTACACAAGGAATGTGTCTGCAGGTTCAGGTTAAAATGGGTTTTCGAGGAAATGGCCCAGTATCCTGTTATTCTGAATGAAAGTGAGATCCTCTTACACCCAGGATTAATTTCTCTCACAATATATGTCATTCTTTGTTTCTCTTGTATGGTGTCAGTAGTGAGATCTATTCCCTGGCTAGTACCTTTTCAGGAGAGAATGGAACTGATTCGGTATTCACTGCGCTGTGTACAAGAAACTTCTGAAGTGAAACCATAGGAAAAAGTCTTCCAATCTCTGCAGAGCTGGAGTTCTCAGAGGAGCAGAGTAATGCCCTCTCTGCCTTTCCAATCCAGATTCAGTGAAATGTCCTTAGTTAGAAAAGTGTGTGGGCAGAAGGAAAAACAAAAAAAAAAAAGGCAGAAGACGGATGGGAATAAACAGCAGCAAGGAGAATGAAAAGGTGGGAACACTTATTAGTAAGAATGATAAGAATGACAAAGGAGCATATGGTGGAGATGGGAAACCAAGGGAAAATGTGTTTGGAAGCAGACAGTTAAAAGAAAAATACTGATGTGAAAAATAAAGCTGGAAAAATAAGAGGAATCAGAAAGAGTGGAATATTCAGAAGAGAAAAATTACTCTGGTGGAAGAAAAAGGATTCATGCAGCCCAGAGGTTCGTATTTCAACTGTTACTTGCACTGCATCACATCTGTGCAACAGCAAGTAATATATTCTTTTTAATTTCTCCATTTCTTGACTATGAAACAGAAAACTGGGACTGTATTCGGTCATAAAATACTTCACTTATTACTAGATGATTTTTTTCTAGATTTTCCTGATGCAGTCCACCAGAAAACAGTTGTGTTTTTTTCTTTCTTTTCTCAGATACATCTAACTACATTCAATTTCTAATCTTACATTACATACATTATTATTTAGTACACCACCAACATTATTTTTTTTTGTTTCTGAGCAACTCGGAGCCTACATTTTTTTTCATGCATCTTAAATGGCCTTAAAAAAGACGTTTCTGAAGAGCATAATAATTTGCTAAGGCAATGATACAACTTCTATTTTCTGATCTACCTTTGCATTTGTTGTTAGAACAATTAAGTTTATTAAATGTTGCTACAGAAAGAAATTTATACAAACATGAGTGGTAGGAACAAGATGAGTGAGGGAGATTGAGTGGATTCCTACGAGAAAATTTCACTGAGAACTAGTAAACACACAAAATTCACTTCTGACTCAAGAAGCTTTTGGACCAGAGGCTATTTGAAGCTTAGAGTATGTCCTGAAAAAACAAGGTCATTATCTGTTTTCTTTTTTTGGAGACTGAAGGCTGGCAGAACGTGGTCTCCCTTACAAGGCCACATCATCTGGGTTCTGTCATGAGCAGGAGCAGCTGATGCTGCTTAATATTAATATATGTATCTTGCTATGCAGAAAAACCCATCACAGAGCCTTGAAGGTATCTCTGGAACTGGAAGCAGTATGGCTCCATCCACACGGTTCTGAACACGGTGCAATTAAGCAAGACTAATTAGTGCTTTGAGCAGTGTCTTACAGAGGAGACTAAACTGTTTTGGGCCTACAAATTATCTCTGTACTCCTCATCTGCACAATTTTTGTTTATTTTATGTGAGGTCTGGGATCTCTATGTTATGCCATGGAGAGATACATACTTCTTTATAGTATCCTTCCTATGACACTTTTCCCTTTCCTTTCCTTTTTTTTTTTTTTTTTTTTTTTTGCCAGTGTTTAAAATAAATGAAGAAAAAATTCAGTTAAAATTGCGCATCTATATATTTTACAGTATATGTACCTTAACATTATCTTGTGTATATTCTTCTTCAGGCAACTTTCCAGGCTGCATTAACTAAAACTGTCACCTTAGATATAAAACATTTTTCAGATGTTCTTTCATATTTGCAGTGTGAGTCAAACTATTCATCAAACCAAGAATGGATCCCTTTCATGTCAACAGAATTGGCATTCATTTCTTTTTAATGCACTGGCTGAGCAACCCATGTAATCATTTTTAGGAAATGGATTTTTTGTAAATTGTTTTCTACTGAGGTTCAGTTTCAGGTGATAGATTTATTCATGTGATATTTTTATTTTACTGAAAGATTTTTTATTCATTAATTAATTAGCATTTAGTTAATAATTAATATGACTGAGGCAGACATGCACTAAAAATCATTGCTCCTCCAATTATGGAATTATTATGATTTGGAAATATATTCACCTTTAATTTCTGGACTCTATAATTCTTCATAAAGGAAACAAAGACATGCTGTTAAACTATAATAAACTAGGTCATGTCTTTTGCCAAGCTATAACTGTAGTTCTATAATTTTATTTTTTGTTTTGTGAATCAGTCTTCTCTATATGAACAAGTGATGGTGACAAAAGGATAAATATCAGTTCTCTTAAAAAAATGTATTACTGAGAAGCAGAGCACACTTTTGCTGTGACTTTGCCTTAGAGCAAGGCTCTTTTATTTTGCATTTCAAAGTAAGATGATCTGGACCATTACAACTTCTCACTTTGAAGAAAGAGGAAATAATTCTGAACAGGAGAAAAAGAGAAAAGAACATATTTATTCTGTGTGAGTTCAACTCCCCTTACCACCACAATTTCTAAAGATATCCTGGGCTCTGTGCTAGGTCTCCACTCCGCTTTTCCCTAGAAAATCAGACTTTCCTTGCAGTTTTCCTTTTCAAGTTGAGGGATCGTGGCTTTAGTGATACTGGGTTCAACAACTTTAATGTAATGGATTTAAAGTGACAGAGGGCAGGGTTAGGTGAGATACTAGGAAGAAAATCTTTACTCTGAGTGTGGTGAGGCCCTGGCACAGGTTGCCCAGAGAAGCTGTGGCTGCCCAGTTCCTGGAAGTGTCCAATGCCAGGTTGGACAGTGTTTGGAACAACCTGGGATAGTGGAAGGTGTCCCTGCCCATGGCAGGGGGGTTGAAATGAGAAGGTGCCTTCCAACCTGAACCATTATAGACTTCTATGATAATTGCCAACTCTTTCTTAGCATGCACAAATCCACTCTGATGACTATTATGTTTTTACAAAATACACTGAGTTAAAAACAACCAGAAAAAAATAAAGCCATGTTGAATGGAATAACTGGAGAACAACCAATCTATCAAACTTTCAATAATGAAACAGCAGTACAATAGCATTTTCTGGCCCTAGCCCAAACCCAGATATTTTATTACGCTAGACCCTTTAAGTACATGTAGTATGTTAAGCTCTGCACATTATTTCAATCCTTATTAAGTTGTTTAAGATGTGGAGAAATAAAGAACAATTAAACATATTTTTGAGATTCTCAGAGAGGGCTGGGAAAAAAACTAAATATGTCTGCTGAACAGGTGAGAAGGTAGAATCGACACTATAACAATCCTCAACAGTTAATCAAAATATCTCAGCTTCTCTGAACAAGTTTTTTGCATTAATACTTATCTCTGCTGCTTTTCCTCACCAAAGTCACTTTACAGCTTCTTCCTTTAAATATAGCAGGAGTAGTTCTCTCTTCTTTTCTTTCTCTCCTCCCCATTACAATAACAAAGCAACATCATCGCTTGCCTCAAGCTGCAAAAGATGGGACTGATAGGGTAGGGATATAGAGACCCTGTGGGCTCAGTGATTTTTGAAAACCCAATTTAGTTCTGAGGCTCCTGTTTTGCATCATTAAGAACTGGTTCTAGGGTGGCATTATCTAATCAATGCCCCCGTCCAAATTGTAATTAGTCTTATAACCGAACAAAGCAAACTCGAGTCATCATAAAAATCAATCATCCAAATCTCATTTTTGTAAAACTACAAAATAAGGAGTAGTTTTTCTTCTATATGAAGGTTTTTTTCTTCTATATGAAGGTTCTAGATAAACCTTGGTGCGAGACTTTTAGGAGCTCATTTAATTACTTTTTAAAAGTGACATTTCTTTTTTGTATATTTTAAAAATTAAGTGATGATGAAAGCTGTCAGTCGGACAAGCCCTGAATCTGATTTTCCTCCTTTCATAATAATCTCCCATTAGCAGTCATTCTACCCAAGTCAGTGGAAATGCTTCCAGGAATTTCTGAACCGTGCCCTTCCATTCTTGTGCCAGTGTGGCATATCCAGTGAAATTTCCTCCTGTCACCTTAGGTCTTTGTGTTTCCATGCTATAAGTTAGTCTTAGGCTGCTATAACTTTGCTGTTTATGGCTCTCTCTGTTTACAAGTCTCTGGCTTTTTAGATTCTTGGAGGACAAGTGTCCTTGAAAAGGTGATTTCTATACAGCAAAAGATGCTCTCTTAAAATTTGGGTGGCACTATCATCCTGTTTTATGCTGGTTAATGACACATTGTCAAATTCTTTTCTGTGGTATTACAGATGTCTGTAATCTTGAAGAATCCTATCCTATTTATTTATTTATTTTTTTCTTCTGGTATGCGGTGTTATTTTTTTAAACCCTCTTTATCTTTTGCTGCAGTTCCACACACACACAGGTATGCTGTTCATCACTTGTTTCTTTTTGAATTTGTTCCTCTGTCTCTCTCATTTTCATTATGGTGTTTCTTATTATTATTGCTGTTGTCATTATTTTTAATGTTAGTAGTAGTAACATCCTCTAGTATTAGATTAATATTATTCAAATATTTGTTTCAATTCATGGACTGTTCTTATCTCAACCCACGAGGTTCACCTTTTCCTTACCATTCTCTCCCCTGGGGTAGGAGGAGGGAGAGTGAATGAGTGCATGTGGGGTATTTGCTGGCTGACATTAAACCAGGACAGTTATGTACAAGTATCAGCTCATCAAAATGGGTGAGATCTCATCTCATGTCCCTCTACACAGAGGAAATATTCCCAGTTACTGTAGCAGTTGATAAGCGTAAATGTGTTCATTAAAAAGAGCTACATAAATTAAAGACTTTCAAAAGGACATTACAAATTTCAGTCTAAACCTGACATGGTGGAAAAAGCATCTAATCACAATAGGCTCCATAGATCATGATATCATTAACTGATTGTTGTAACATCCTGGAGCTTGACTGTGGAGTTGTTTACTACCAGACACAGGGTATGATGAAAGCCAGTGGAATTCCTTTCATTTCCTTTGATGAGCTCCCTGTCAAGTTCATAATATTTACAGTGTTTGAAATTGCATGATTCAGTCATAACTATCACTGACCAGAATATATTACTTTTGTTTCCAAATAAATTTCCAAAGCAACATAGGTTTTTTTAGTAAAAGCTAATAATGGAAAACTCATTTTCCCAAAGTACTATAAATAGAATTATTTTTCCTTTTATGATGGAAAATTTTGAAAGTGTCAATATTCTGAAAGGAAATGAACAGTTTTTAAAAAGTTAGTTGAAACCTCATGTTTCAAAAGTGTAAAAAAAATCTGGCTCAAGTAGAAATATTCCAGGCATACCTGCCCATTGTAATAGGCAGTAAACTAACAAATAAACATATTGGCAGAACATGGTCCCAGGTGAACTATTAATAGCCAGGGAAACATTAGTTATAGGGTTAGATAGCATTTACAATGATCCCTGAGCATTTTACTAATTCCCTGGCCTACATCACAGGAACAGGCAGTGCTTCTTCCCAGCTGAACAGGGTTTTTTCTGGAAGTCATTCTCTACGAATGTCCTTTTGTCTTAAAACACCTGCAGTTGCAAAGAGATCCATCCATGTGTCTGTGTAGGTGCAAGGATAGCAGGAGTGGTTAATGGGATTTTCAATTTACTTTTCAATTTTTTCCTTTTTCTGCCTTGGGAATTTAAATAATTGAAAAAGTTTTGTGAATTACAAATCCCATCGAAGCCGCTGTATACAATAATCATTTAATTATTCAACTCTTTCTACTGTTATCGTTGACGCAGTAATTGGAATTTTTTTTTTCAATGTGTATGCTGATTACATTTCTAAAAGAAGTAAAATCTCTTTATTTCATATTTTTTCTGTTCTTTCCCATTATTCTTTTTTCTCAGAAGGAATAATAGTTGGAATCTGCCTGAAGATTTCACAACGGCTAACTCATATCATTATCCATAAGGCAAAATGTCCAGCCTATTCATCCAAAGAGCAGGTATTCAGAAATGTGGCAGGAGAAATGCTGCTACTGCCTGCTTTCTGAGGATGAGGGAATGCAGTGTCCCAGAGTGGGTTTTTTGCACAGGTATGCCTTTTTCAGTTGCGAGAGGTTGTCCAAATATAATAAAGAGTGAAAATGAATGAGATGGTATCCTCTGCCCTTACACTTGAGTCCACATGAGCTCTGGAACAAGCAAACAACTACAAGCAAAACAAGGAACTCAAAAAGCACATTTGCAGCCGATTATTCTGTAAAACAAAGGATGCATACCACACTACTGAGCTCCCTGAACTGGTATCTTTATTATCTACTTATATTTATGCATAGCCACCTTCCATTAATACGGGAATCCTGTAGCCACCGATGAAGCAAAAGCTGGTTGTAAAATGAGCAAGACATAGGAAAGGCTACATATATACAACAGCACTTCTGCTATGGAAACACGCTGAGAGAGCTGGGGTTGTTTAGCCTGGACAAGAAAAGGTTCTGGGAAGAGTTTAGAGCCCCTTCCAGTGCCTAAAGGGGCTCCAAGAGAGCTGGAGAGGGACTTAGAACAATGACATGCAGTGATAAGGGGGAACAGTTTCACACTGAAAGAGCACAGTTTTGAATGGGATTTTAGGAAGAAATTGTTGCCCAGAGAAGCTGTGGCTGCCTCATCCCTGGAAATATTCAAGGCTGGATTGGACATGGCTTGGAGCAACCTGGTCTAGTCCCGGTCCATGGCAGGGGGTTTGCAATGAGATGATCTTTAAAGTTTCTTCCAACCCAAACCACTCTGTGATTCTGTGATAACAGAGAGGTGCTAAGGTGCTAATTTTATTACTGTTACACAGTAATATGAGCAACACTGTCCATGGAACAGCATGGAAACGTCTGCCAGATGCAACAAACCCCCGAGTGTAGTTACCTCCACAAAAAGGAGAAACAGTGGAGTTGCATCCCCACATTCTCTACCTGATTCAGTTGTCTCATTCTTTGCCAACCAAGCAAAAAACTTGCAAAACCCAGGTTGTTGTCTGGGCCCAGTGCTGGACCAAGTCTCTGGCTGTGCCAGTTTGAATTCCTGCACCCAGACACTGCTGCCTGATGTCTCAGCATACAGTGAACATATCCAGTGTGTTCAGGAAGAATTGTTCTATGTTTAGAACAACAACATTCACAGTGGCCACATGAAGCAGATAATCTTATTAAGACTAGCTAAGTAAACATGAGTAGTTTTTTTTAAAAAAAATTTGTTATTTTGCAATAAATATTAACTTCACCAGCTGATAGAGGGACGAGGGAAAGCTTTACAATGAAACCCTATTTATAGTGTTATCTGATAAAAAAATGAAACTGTACTTGACATTTAAAAACAGTAAGAGTACCCAACTGAGTGTTGAATACATTAGCTTAAAAACATCATGAGATTCTATTTATTTTTGAAAATTAAAACCCCATGAAAAAAAAAGAAAATTGTCAGAAGTATATGACACGGTCTTGATCTCCCAGTGGTTCTCCCTTCTTTTGTAAATTATGGATACGCAAACAAAAACGCCCTAGAGGATTATATCATTTACTGTGATATGGAAGTAATAAGAATAATGAAATAACATGGCCCAGATACCATCACAGAAACCTTACCCACGTAAGATTCTACATGGTTTCTCTTTCTGTAAGTTTTGATTCATTAATTTTTTATTTGTTAAATTATATGTTACCACTTTTTTTCTATTTTTTTCAGTCAGATTTATCAGACTCTCCAAAAATGTGGCAACTCTTGGTTAAAACTAATGAGATTCTGGTGAACCTTAAATACAGGTTATCTATTTCCCACATCTAGATGGGCCCAATCATGTCTTAAGCAAACAAATGAATACCAATCTCTTCAGCTATAGAAAGTCAACTAAAAAAGCACGTTAAAGGACAACAACAGTGAAAAGAAAAAAGCTAAACAAAAAGTTGTTGCTTGTTGCAGAATGAAAGCAGTTACAGAACATGCAAAGTTAAGATCTTGAAATAATCAGAATGAAGAAAAACAATTATTTTCCTTTCTCAGGTGATTTGAGCAGAAAACTCAGCTGTGCTGAGTGAGTCAGTTTTGGAGATTAATTACTATTTTCATTCCAAGGTTCAATGTGAAAAACACTTAAAAAAAGGACGTAAAATGAGGCCAGTTACTGTACTGCAGCATTCTCTGTCTGGGAAAAACTGGTGGTAACAAATTAAAAAAACAACATAACCACACTCTCATCACTGAATTATTGAGTTTAAAACTAAAACCTTTGAGAGTCTTAAAAAATCTATCATTTTCTTAGCTTTCCCTAGAAGATTAGTTCGTGATATGTAATGATCTTCCCTATATATTTTAATTATTTTTAACTGTTTAAATAGAATTTGAGTAATGACTTCTTAATGTTCACCACAGAAGGTAGTTACATTTTTAATAGACTCCTGGTGCAACCAGTTTAATGTTGTAATTTAATTGAGGTTTATGCAAATAAAGGAAAAAAAGGAAAGCAGAAAAGACACCATCATCTCTTAATATGTAAAATAGTTACTATATTTTCACCAAATCACAGAATCATAGGACATTCTGAGTTGGAAGGGACCCGCAAAGATCATCAAAGTCCAACTCCTGGCCCTGCACAGGAAAGACCCAAGAATCCCATCGTGTGCCTGAGAGCACTGTCCAAATGTTTCTGGAGCTCTGTCAGCCTTAGTGCTGTAACCACTGCCATGGGGAGTCTGTTCAGCGCCCAACCACCCTCTGGGGAAAGAACCTTTTCCTAAAATCTGACCTAAACCTTCCCTGAAACAATTTCAGGCCATTCCTTCGGGTCCTGTCACTGGTCCCCACAGAGCAGGGATCAGTGCCTGCCCCTCTTCTTCCCCTCATGAGGAAGTTGCAGCTGCAATGAGATCTCCCCTCAGTCTTCTCTTCTCCAGCTGAACACACTGAGTGCCCTCAGCCGCTCCTCACACGGCTTCCCCTCAAGGCCCTTCATCATCTCCATTGCCCTACTTTGGACATTCTCTAATGGCTCAATATCTTTCTTACATTGTGGTGCCCTAAACTGCCCCAATATTTGAGGTGAGACCGCCCCAGTGCAGAGCAGAGCAGGAAAATCCCCTCCCCTCACTCATCCAGCTTTTAGAGCCAGAGCTCATGTTGCCATTTCATGCTTATGATGAAGTAAATTTTAGCATCAAGTCATCAAATATCATGCTCTTACATGTATGAGCTCTTCTTCTGCACAGATTGCATTGGATCTGTTTTCTGGTAAATGACATCACTTTGTCAGAGATCTCCACAATCTCTGATATCATACCCAAGGAGTCTAATGACCAAATTTATGATTTCTGAAATAAGTCTGGATAAGGATTATGGTTGATAATTTCAAATCTCCACTGCAACAACCTACAAGGTTTGGAGAGAAGCTTAATGGTGGTTTAAAAATCCAGCATGGAGTTTCTCTCCAAATACAACAAAGCTTATCCAAAGATTCCTCGAAGTCAACTCTAGGAATAACTTTTTTGAGGATCTAAAATGGAAATCTCTTGTTGTATTCAAAGACAAAAATTATTTTTCTTTAAACTACTTTTTCTCAGATAAATATAAAGCAGAATGTATTTTAAAAATCAACAAAACGTTGACAAAACAAAATATTTTACTGATCATGTATTGCTCCTCTTATGCTGAGAATGGGCTACATGTGACAGATGGTGAACATTTTGCTTATTGTACTACAGGAAACCACTCAGACAATGCATCAGTGAAAATCATAAAAGTACATACTTGGAAAGGAATGAAATTAAATAACTTAATAAATTAAATTCATAAACTATTATGGGAAAAAAACAATTCATATTATTATTGAAGAACGTTCAATAATAATTCCTAAATAATTCCTTCAGATTCCTAAAATAGTTATTATGAGGTTTATCACAAGATTTAGAATATATGCTAGCAGTAGTAACTTTTTTGCTCCATAAAAACTGTGAGATTTTGAGGTCTTCTTCTGAATTAAGTATAAAAAGGAACCTGTATACAGATCATCCATACTTCATCTATTGATATTATGAGGACTACCAGCAATAAAGGACATAAGTGGATGGTTGATAAAACACTGATGACTCCATAGGTTGCACTTGTTTGGAAGTGCTGTAAAACAGTTTTCCCTTTGGCAGAAATGTCTATTTTGATATGCACTTTCGGTTGAATATAATCTTAAAAAAAAAGTAGTACTTAGACATCATTCTAAATAATTTGTTCAGTTTCAGTTTGGACACTGAATAAAAAAGCACCATTGTTTCCTGCACGGTATCACAAACGGTTCAGAGAAGAGCAAGCTCTGTTCCTCAGAATGGAGGTTTTGCTGATTAAATCCTTCTAATTATAAAGCCATGCAAACTCTAGACAGCTCAAAGGTCACTTTAAATATTAACAGAGAAACCTAATGTTTTTTCTGTTTGACCCATGGGACTTCCTAGTTCTATTATACAACTTCCTCGCTGTTGTTCTGAAGTTTTCACTATATTTATGAAGGGCTTGTGATTCCCAAAGGTAAGAATCAGTGGAAGTATGTACTGTTATTATTGCCATTATTCACATTTGTGGAACTTTTCCTAAAAACTAGTTATGTCTCCAGGTGGTGATTGACTCTGCAAGGAAGTTATGTAGGAAGCAATTAATGAATAGCTTTTTCATCACTGTCCTTCTCAAACCATAGGTGCACCTGAAATCAGCCACAAAGGATTTCTACTGTATTTTTTTATTATTTCTGATCCTGTTTAATAGATTGTTTCTGAGACTCGTTTAGAGTCTTCCTAATTTATCTCTGTCTGTTAAAGGTGCACTTGAGTAAGCACCTATTGTGCTGTGTTCTTACAGTTGTTTCATTAAATACGCAACACATAGCGTATGAAAATACAAACACAAAACCTCATGAGGAATAGCACAGGGGTTCCCACCTGTAGTCTCTGACAGATGGGCTGCTGTGAATTTCATTTTCCTTGGGATTTTACATGGGTACATCCTAGGTTTTAAAAATAGATAAGGTAGACAAGATTTTCAGTAATTGAAGGGGGCCTGTAAGAAGGATGAGGGTAAACTTATTAGCAGGACCTGTAGCAACAGGGAAAGAAATAATGGTATAAAAATGAAGGAGGATCCATTTTGGTTATATATAAGGGAGAAGTTTTTTACAATGAAGATAGTAAAACACCAGAATAGGCTACCCAGAGAGGTGATGGGTGCCCCAACCCTTGAAAGATTCAAGGTCAGGTTGGATGCAACTCACAGCAACCTGATCTATTTGAAGATGTGCCTGATCACTGAAGGGGAGTTGAACTAGATGGCTTTTGAAGGTCTCTTCCAACACAAAGTATTCTGTGATTTTCTACTATGATAAAACATAATAATCTTACATCTGAGCTAGTCATCTTGACTCCATTTTCTCTTTATCAGTGAAGAGAAATCAACACTTTCCCATATGGCTCATTCAGAGTTCCCCTTTAGGGTGCCACTCATCCTGCTGGAGAGCTCTACATTTTGGATTTCCAAAGAGAGGAGAGATTTGTCACAACCCTAATGATGCTAAGGGTTGTGAATTTAAGATCGGACCCCGTAGCACAGGATAAGGGATATGTCTGCTTAGGCAGACATCAACTTCCTTCTGTGTGCTGCCAGAGACACATACTCAGGGAAGAATAAAGATTCACCTGAAATCCAAATACAGATGTTAGCAGAGCAGGGCATGGTGTTTTATAAATAAAACCATACAATTCCCAGACAAGAGCTTTTACCTGGATATTTTTCAACTAGGAAAAGTCAGCTACGTTTGTCTGAAACCATGCAGTTATCCACAGTGTCTTCATTTGCTGATATTCAAAATAAGAGGGGGGAAATCCTTGATAATAATAATTCAGGAAATGGTAGAAATTTCATTGCTTAATGCGTGCATGAATAAATACACTATTCTAGCTGATCACAACCTTACTTATTTTACTTCTATAGAAGATACATAAAAGAGAGGTTGGTGAGACCGAAGAAGTCAGACCGAGACCTCTCTTATTGCAAAAGTGAAGGTCTCTTATGTCTGATAAAACCAAATGGCTCTATGTTACCAATTTCTTGAAGTAAGCTCTAAAATATTAATTTCACTAACCTGAATTGAGTCTTATGTGACAAACTGCTAGTTTTACTGAGATGAAAAGCTCTTTATCTGCAATACAGACTGCTGTATTTTCTTTATACTTTTCTTCTTTTGTTTTCATTCTTGAATGATATGAAAATTGACTCTCCTTCTGGAGAAGAGCTATGTTCCTCTGAGCCTGTGTTAAATAGGATACAGTTACAGATCTAATGGACTCTCTTCTGAGGTAGTTGCAAAGCAATGAAACTATGTAGCCAGTGTTATGAGGTATTAATAAATAATTATTAAGTTATTAGTTATTAAACCAGATCTCTTTCTAAATTCTATTTCTACTGTCCTAAAAAAGCCCAGCAGAATCTACTTATTATTGAGCGAGAGGCACATAGACATCAATAGATGTCTTTAAAATATAAGTATTGATGCTGTCTGTATTGTATTAATCAACAAGACAGAATTGTCCAAGAAAATTAGAAAGAGGAAAGAGGAGAGTAGGAAATCCTTTCTGAAGGTTTTTCCATCATTCCAACAATGTTACTATCACTCTCACATGATACAGTGTGAAGATAAAATTACTATATACAACATAAGTTACCAGTTCTTTGTAAAGATTTTGATTCAGATATAGATACCAATTGCCATTAAAAAAAAATAAAGCAATCAAAACCACTAAAAATGGGCAAAGTATAGCCATAGACCTGATTAGGATTCAACCCAGTACCCCAACACACAGTCTAGATGGTTGATTATTATAGTTTAGTATAGGAACTTGGATCGTTCCCTTTCCAGTGTATAAGTTCAAAAGCAGAGGAGAGAAAGAAAACTTGACATTAGAAGTCTGATATCCTGTTTTCAGCTTCACTAGCCTTTTTGAAATGCAGCTACAATCCAGCTGTTTACATGGTGCTCTGTCCTGTTTCCTCACTGACACCACTTGCACCTCAGAAATCTCCATGAATTGGGTCCAAACAGGCTGAGATGGTAAAAAGATCTGCTACTAATTTTAGACTCTTTAAAGAGCTAGATAACTAAAGACACTGATCATACCATTGGGTTTGGCATACTCCTCTTTAAAATGTAATTTTACCTTTAAAATACCCTTAGCATCTTGACATCCCTGTTAGATAATTTCACATATAAAGTGGCCTTACCTCTACAGACTTGCACGATAATCCCCGGACTGTGGCTGATTCTGTTTGCTGTCAAAGGACCTGATTCTCATCCTGTCCTTGGAGCTCTTGCTCCTGGCTGCTTCTCAGATTTGCCTCAGCATAGAATCTGATAGATCTGAGGATCTAGGCTCAGCAGCCCTGGTTCCCAGGGCAGGATGTGCTGCGCTCACCTCAGCCAGATGCAGCAGGATTACCTTGTGTTAGCATGCTCTTTAGGATTGGGCATAGTCAATTTTCTTCACAGTGGCTGGTGTGGGGCTGTGTTTTCAATTTGTGCTGAACAGTATTGATAACTTAAAAATGTTTTTGTTGTTGCTGAGCAGGCCTTACAGAGCCAAGGCCCTTCCTGTTTTTCGTACTGCCATGCTGGGAAGGCAGCTGGGGGTGCATGGGAGGCTGGGAAGAGACACAACTGGGACAGATGACCAAAATTGACCAAAGGGATATTCCAGACCATATGACATCATGTTCAGTGTATAAAGCTGGGAGGAAGAAGTATGAAGGGGGGCTGTTTAAAGTGATGGTGTTTGTCTTCCCGAGTAACCCTTACATGTGAAGTGGTTCTGCTCTCTTGGAGGTGACTGAACACTTGCCTGCCCATGGGAAGCAGTGAATTGATTCCTTGTTTTGCTTTGCTTGTGTGCACGGATTTTACTTTCCATATTAAACTGTTTTTATCTCAGTCTGTGAGTTTTCCAGCTTTTATCCTTAAGATTCCCTCCCCGATCTCGCTGGTGGGTGAGTAAGTGCCTACGTAGGGCTTGGCTGCTAGCTGGGAAAGCCACTGCCTTGTGATGATGTGCATCTCCTGGCTCCTAATTCCTGGTTTCCCTGCCCTTACAGAGCATCCAGCCTTTCTTGCTCTCTCACAGTAACTAGCTCAGTGCTGGTTTTTACACTGAAGTCAGTGATGTATGTAATGATCTTTCATTTACTTCAATAACAAGAATTCGTTCATGGGTGAATACTTTCCTTGCTTGTAGAAAACTTATTACCTGGATTCTCATCAGCTTAGAAAATGAGGGAAATTGGCTCATAATCTCCACTGTGAGGTTTCTCAAAATGAGAAAGGAGCCTAGCAGGACACTATCTCCCCAGGTCCCAGAAGTGAGGACATGCATGTGTGCTACTGCTTCGGCTCCTGCTTATGGGTCTCTAAACGGGGAAATAACAAGAAGCAGAACCAGAAACTTGTGAGTGATGCAATTCATTAAACAGCATGAATTGCAAAGGAGGATAAGCCAGTATTCTTTGTAATAGTCTTGGAGCAAATTGATGAACAATCTCCAAAATAAACTGCATTCTTATCTTTATGGATACTTTGAATAATGAAGAGATTCATGCAAGGAAAAACATGTTCACTGATCAATCACAATGAGAAAGAGGGATAAATTTGCTGAAAATTCTTTTGTTGATTAAAACTGTTTAAGAATGTTATTTGTTGTGAAACTTCTATATAAAATAAATTTACATACAGAGTTGAAGCAACAATTAAACTACAAAGACAGGTTCTGTCAGTTTCTCTTGGGAGTGGGGCAGGGACCTCTGCAGATTTCTGCTTTTAGGAACCACTTTCTTAAGGTAGATTTTCACCTAGCCAAACTCTTTTGTTTATTGACCCTATATAATTTGCAGAACATACATTGTTTTCAATTATCAGTCCCTCTCTCAGGACAGACTGTGCCATGTGCTCTGGGATGACCCTGCTTGAGCTTGGAGGTTGGGCCAGATGATCCACTGTGGTCTCTTCCAACCTTACCCATTCTGGGCTTCTGCGATTTCATTTCCCCTGCACTAACTCTGTTTGTGCTATTCCCAAAATCATAAACCAGAAAGAGAATCAAAGCCAGTGTAATTTTCTGACTTGTTTGTCTATATCTGAATGCCAAGTGTGGGGCAGTTACAGCTTGATTTGATCCAGATGTTCTTGTCTAAAGAGCCTCATGAAGGAGATCTACTGCTAGTTTATTTGAATCTTCTGTACTCAAGATTTTGGTACAAATCTATGCTGAACCAGTTGGCTGACCTTTCTGCCTCCTCAAACGTTAAATAGTCCTTATAGACAGATGTATTACGTGGTATTTAAAAGCCCCTAAGACTGAACCAGTCATGGATGTTGTATAATCACCGAAAGGAAACAGTCACTACAGGTAGGTGTTTACCACTGAGCAAGGAATGTTATTTTTAAATACAAAAGATGATTTTCTGTTTGCACATAACATTTATTGCTCTTGACCAGCAAGGGGATGGTGACAAGATCAAATTCAGACAACTGAATTGTAGCTTTCTTTGCTTAGGCAGATGAAGGGAGTCCTACCCAGTAAGGATACCTTTTGTGTTGGTGTTGATTTATTAATGTAACAAACTCCGACTCTCCTCCCACCGTTTTTCAGTATGCCTGAAAATTTTCCTAGAGCCCCCAGCTAAGAATAAGCTTGAATTCAAACCAACTGATGCATTAACTAAGTTTTCACTCAAGACTAGCGTCCAATTTGTGCTCGGAATATAACTATATCCATCCACTGCTTCTCTCTGGTAATTACCAGTTTGTAAAGATCATTTTTACAGTCATGTTCTTGCATTACAAGATACATGGAATACAAATTTGCTTAACATTACTTACACCATAAAATCCAGAAAAAATGCAGGGAGTTAGTGTCATTGTTTCTCACATTCTAGCAACATTTCGCATTTCAGTTTAGAATCAAATCCTAACTACTTTTTTGAGGGACATGTTTTTTAACTGAAAAACAAATGACAATATTGTTTCAATGACAATGCAACAGATAATATTCATCTATACTAAAGCAACTCCAGCCCAAATAATTTTAGTTTCAGCCAATTGTCTCTGTACTATTAGACACAGGATAATTAGAATACAACCAATCTTAGTATTATAATTACTGGCAGCTTAATTCTCACATTGACCTGATATTGCACACCACTATGGCTCATTACACTTGTTTTATTAGTGCAGTGTACCAAAAATTATGTTAACATTCTTGCTAGCTACAACATAATCTTCTGGTTCACCCACACACAAAATAGCCTCTATTAAAGGTGAAATAATAATAATAAAAATATCACAATAAAACTTAAATGCTTAGTTAGATCGTGATTTCCAGGAATCACAACAATTTACATAATTGTTCAGATATTTTTCACTGCATGTTCCTAACCAATCTATTTTGTTTAGAAAATTGTATTTATATATGCTTCTCCAACATTCAAAGATGCTTTATTGTATGACAGCAGGAATTGAAATAAAATGAGTTCATAAAATCAGTGATGCCAGTGTATTAGCAGTTTGCCCTCAATATTTTGCTATAATGGTTATCAAAACTGCATTAATCTTTCTTATTCAAAACTCTTTATACACTCCTAATCATCATTAAAATGTTATTTTGTTTTCAACACAACAAATTAATCTTCTTTCCTATTAAAAAGAAATAATCTGGTTTTTTTTACCAGCTTTTGCCTGTTAATGATGCTTCTGTGAAGCAAATACAAGGGAAAACTCAAGAATTAAGAATTAATAGAAGAAATGAAAGGAAGAACTAGAAAGTGTTAATAGAAATTGCAGACAAGGTTTATCAGTTTCCACATTAATGATCAATTGTTGCTGAAGGCTATTTAAGCATATCTTTTTCAGTGAAACACTCACAGATATTTAAGGATTCTTAAGAAAATTGATTATCATTGAGGCCACAAAAGCAAAACCTGTGGATCAGTTATGGAAAATTCCACACTACCCACACGTCTGAGTAAAACAGGATTCAGGCAATAGCTGTATTAAACTCAAAATTAAAATTCAAATGTATTAGATTAGACTGATTTTTTTAGACCCAAGTCATTAATCTTGATCCAGATTTCCAGCCTTTACTTCAAGAATCTAAAGCAAAGAATAATGAGACATAGTATAGTCTAGAACATCATAACATATGACAGTACAACCTGTGAATACCTGAAATTATTTAGTATGACTAGCAACTTCAGTAATTCATACTGGATTTCAAAAACCAAATGAATGCTGTAATATATATATATATGGAGTTTTTCTGATAAAAGTTTACAGGATGGCAAATATTAGGAAAACAAACTGCATAAATGAGAAGGCAGTCAAGGTGGAATAAGCGTCTCAAATTTGCCTAAAGTTTTATTCTTTATTCATAAAAGTAGTCTGCTTTTAAAGATGCAGCTTTTTACACCAGGATAATGACTACGATCATACAAACTTCTTCTGAACAATTGAACAATTGAATGCAGTGGTAGTGTTTGCAGTTTTGGAAAATGAGAACGAAGTGGCAATTGCCAACTATCTCTAATATGTCTCTGCAGCTCAAAGTCAATAAAATGCTTGTGTCTTTTAATTGGGAAATTGTATACAGACCAATGTGCATTATGAACATTCAGTTCTACTGACTTCACTCATTATTCCTCCTGACTGAAAGAATGTTGTAATAAATAAGCTGAATAACTTCTTAGATCAGGCACCACAAAGATCATCTCATTCCAAGCCCCCTGCCATGAGCAGGGACACATTCCATTATCCCAGGTTACTCCGAGTTCCATCCAGCCTGGCTTTGAGCACTTCCAGGGATGGGGCAGTCACAGCTTCTCTGAGCAACCTGTACAGGGCCTCACCACCTTCACAGCCAAGAATTTCTTCCTAATGCCTAATACCTAACCTCCCCTCTTTGAGTTTGAAGGCATTTGACCTTTTCCTGTCACTCCAGACCCTTGCCAAAAGTCCCTCTCCAACACACTTGGAGTCCCTTTAGGCACTGGAAGGGTCTCTAAATCCTCTCTGGATCCTCCTTCTCCTCTCCAGGTGAACACCCCCTGCTCTCCCAGCCTATCTCCAGAGCAGGGGAGCTCCCACTCTCAAGGCATCTCTGTATCATCCTATGGACTGGCTCTAACAGATTCTCATCCTTCTGATGTTGGGGAACCCAGAGCTGGATGCAGCTCTTCAGGTGGGGACAGAATCCCCTCCCTTTACCTGCTGCCCACACTGCTTTGGATGCAGTCCAGGTCATGGGGGATTTCTGGGCTCCAAATCCACATTGGTGGGTCATGCGGAACTTCTCATCCATCAACACCCCCAAGTCCTTCTTCCCAAAGATATTTTCAATCCATTCTCCATCCAGCCTGTACCTGTGATTGGGGTTGCCCTGGCCCAAGTGCAGGACTTGGCACTTGGCCTTGTGGAACTTCATGAGGTTCATGCAGTGTCACCTCTCAAGCCTTTCCAGGCCCTTCTGGATGTCCCATCCTTTCCCTCCAGACTGTCATCAGGAAACTTGCTGAGGGGGCACTCAGTCCCACTGTCTTGTGTCACTGATAAAGATCCTTGTCCTGGGAGAAAGGTGAATGTAAGAGAGCATAGGAAACGTGACTGATTTTTTATTCCTGACATGTCAGACAACTGGGATAATAGCTCTGCCTATGCACCTATCATTTCCCCCAAATTGCTATAAAGATCTCAACTCTGTGTTACAGAAAACAAACACTTTTATGTTCCCCTATACTAGCCCTTAGATTCCAATTTGTCCCTTACTATCTTAGACAAATGGGGTCAGGCAGATCCTTTGCCTTCTATTTGACTAGTCTTAATTATTTATTTTCTGTCATTTGGCTTTATGACTATGTAATAAAAGACAGGTTTAATGGGCCAGTAGTCCAGGATGGGAAATCATCCAGCTAGTGAAGCATTGAAGACATCAAATTAGTGGCACTGCTGATCAGTTTTTCCCCAGCTTGACATCTGTTTGTAAGTACTCATAGCCAAAATTGTTTTGAAAGGCAATGTCAGCCTTAGGCTTTGGAGCTAGCATCAGTGAATCTCTTTACCCTTTACTACTTGCTATTTTCTGCTGTGAAATGGTACAATGCATGTAATCATGCGCGAGGGACACAACATTATATGGTGTGTGATCTGATGAGTAGAAGTCAGGGTTCCTGGGCTGTCTCCAACACCATTCCTAAGTCTTGTCTTATGTGCATATTGAACATGTACATTAAATTAGATACCACCACCACACATGTAGGGAAGGTTTCTGGAAACCTGTAGTTTGAATGGAATTGGCTTCATTACCTAATGATTTTTATTATTTACTTTCCAGAAATTATTCCAGTAAGTGTGACTACTGTTTAGAATCTCCCTGCACCTAAAGATAAAATAAAAGAGTATTAAAAGATTTACAGAGTTTAGAAAAGAAAGGACTCTTGGGACCATTGTTCTGGACTGCTTTACAGTACAGACTGAACATCTGCTTCAAGCTAACATTTGTTTGGAAAATAGAGTACCATAAAAAAAGAGACAAAGAAGAAAACAAAGAGTCCCAGTGGAAACCAAATACCAACCATCATTAGCAGTAATTATAATATAATATCAATGATTATATAGTAATCATATGATCATAATATAACTACAGTGATTACTTTATATTAACATTATGTTAATGGTACTGTAAACATTAATGTATTATATATGAGTGCATGGGAATGTAAATGTTTATATAAACAAATGCTTTCGTGAGACTTCTGTGTGTTTACCCTATCAAAATTAATTTTTGTGGTTCCTTTTATACACACATGTTATAACAAACAGCAGTGACACTGAATAAATCATCCCACAGTTCTGTCTTGTCCCCCCATGGTGTCATCAACAGCAGCAACTTGTCTAGGGACAGGAAATGAAAAAAGATGAAACACAAAATACGTCTGCTGTGACCTTGCAGCTTTGGGGTATCTATGGCTCAGGCACTTCCTGAGCTAAAATTGTGTATTCTTCTTTCAAATTCTGTGCATGCCTGGTTGAATTACTTTTTTAATCCACAAAAAAACCTTTTACATTTGTAATTCCTGTAAGTCCCATAGTTTACTTACGCAGTGTGTAGGAGAGACTTTTCACTTTTAACATAAAATCCGATCAATGAGTTAATTCTCCCCAGTTCTTGTATTGTTAGGAAAATGGATACTCTTTATTTACTCATATTTTCCATTACTTTTTCTCCTCATATCAAAATTCTCCCAATTCCCTGACTAAAACTTCAACATTTGGAAGCTGTTTAGTACACTCGATTTTCTTTGTCAGCCTACTTTTATGTTTTGAAATTCTTCTCTATCCCATTTGAGAAGAATGGAGGATACTACCACTTGTCATGGGATTTAGGGAATGCTTAATGACATGCAGCATTTGTCTTTTTCTTCTCTTTCTTTATTTCTTTGTTAGCATTCCAGTTTGCCTTCTTTGGCTCCTTCAGAACATTGAGCTGACAGAAATCAGCCAACAGTGATTCTCATGTGACTTTTTTTCAGTGGTGATAGCTTGTTTACAGAACTTTGCCATGTATTTATTGTCATATCTGTCCCTTTGGTACTTTCAATCTTCAATCTTTTCAATCTTCTGAATTTTATCTTAATATTTTTAAAGCCTGCATGGCAACATCCAGGCTTTAAATACGTTAAGAATTAATCATAAACCTCATCAAGGTCAGCTGTCATTTTTATTACCCAAAACAGTTAAATACCATTGAAAGTCTCTCACTTTACTGTCCAGTTACTAATGGATCTATCTCAAAGAGGAATAACTATATCTACCTGGAATTACAAGAACAATGTCTCTTCATTTTTGAGCATTTGCCTTTGCTTCTTCTCCCTTTTGACACTTATTAACACGTAATGCATCTTCTTTCAATTTTACTTTTGTTATTCACATAAAAACCTTTGTAAATTTAAGAAGACTGTAACCATAACCCTGTTCCTTATATGTTTGTTGACTTAATCAAAGAATCTAAAAGATTTGTTGGGCATGATTAACCTCTCTGGAAACCATAATGACTTCTGCCTGTAGAAACATCTTTATTCGTATTCTAGTTATTTCTTTTCTTTCTTTCAAAGTTCTGTAGCTATGAATCTGCTCAGCAAAACTGAGATTTACTGGTCTGCAGTTCCCTGGACTGCTCTGAACTAGCCGTCTTCCATTTCTCCGGTGCTGATTCCATTTTAAGCATAGTTAATAGTTCAGCAATTTTATACTTGAACTCTTTTAGAACTCTTGGGTGAATACCATCTGTTCCTGATGATTTGTTACCACACATATTATCAGTTAGTTCTAAAACCTCTTATTCCCAGCACTTTTATAAGCTGCCCAAGTATTGAATTTAGACAGCCTACTAAAGAAACCCTCAAACCTTAGGTCCTAATTCTAAATTTTGGGAAGCTTATGTTCTGACTGCAAATCTTCTATACCAATCACTCTTATCCTGATGTAAATAATAACTAAACTTAGTGTCATAACCCCATTTTTCAGTTTTAGGCACCCTCGTTTCTATCACTCAAAATCACCTCAGCATTCTCCACCTTTCCCATGATTGTTCAGAATACAAATACCACAAAATCCTATCATTTAGGTACATTAATCATCAAGATAAAGCCACAGATATGGACACAGGTAAAGGCAGAACATTACTGACTTTTTTTCAGACCTTAGATGGTATTTCAGTGAAAACCACAAACAGGAGGAAAAATGACTCAATATAAGCACTGCTGATACTTCCATCAATAGAGAAAAATTGAGATATACTAAATTACCTGTCTGTTTTCAATCACTATCTAGACAAATAAAACCGTACATTGAAGAAACAGAAGCTTAATACATTTTAATGGATAACAGCATTATGGGGTTTCTGTGTAACAGCTCATTATTTAATTTCATGTATCTTGAGAGGTCTTTTTCTTTACTGCATTGTCTCAATTTTCTGTCTAAATATCACGTTTGCTTTGTTGTGTTTGGTTTTGTTTTTGTTTTTCTTTTGTGTTTTTTTGGCAGAGTTATTCTCTGCCAGAGATGACAATACTATGAAACTTTGCTGCTGCTTTCTATTTTCACTTTCTGAAGGGAAATAACCTGTCCAATCCTATCTTGCTTTATTGAAACACACTTCCAAAGAACAGTAGGCTTTTTAATCAGAGGGTTAAGGAACTTGTTGGTTATAAAAATAAAGATTTCTCCACTACCGTGCAATTTTGGCATAACAATAAGCCTTTAAATTTAGTGCACAGGGAGAAGGAAAAAAAAAATCCCACCAGAACTATTTCATTGTTTTTTATGAGTTTTTTTCATTAATTATCTTCTGTTTCCCTTATGACCTTTTTACCTGTGCTCCATAAGAAGCAATTTCTCTTTTATGGACATTCCATATTGAAAATGTCAACCAACTGGGACAGATCTAAAACTATTTTTATGTGCTATGGTTCCGAAATTAGTCAAATCAGTATTTTGGGTGCGTGTGAGTGTGTGTGTGTTAAATCTGAATGAAAGAAAAGGGACTAGGTTGACAGCAGTAGGAAACATAGCACTCTTTATGTTCACAGAACAGTGGTACAAAAAGTGGGAGATCTACTGAAAAAGTAATTCTGAAAAAAACAATTGCACTTCAGATAGGCATATTTTACCACAGAGAAAAATTCTTATTAACTTCTGTCGACAAGAAAGCCAGGAAATATTTTTTGAGGAGCATACAAGGGCACTTTTACCATTGTCCCACCCAGCCATGGCTCCATGCTCCAGATTCCACGAAGACTAAGGAACAAAATAACAGTGAATACAACAAAATTCTTCTCAAGAAATTTACTGATTTTGATGAACAATTTTCATTTAGGTATCATCCTTACACACAATTGTCTAGGACTAGTTCCCTTCTAATAAAACACAAAGGACTGAGTGATATGCTTTAATCAAGGAAAAACAGTACTTAATAAACTGTTACCCATAAGTCCTCCCTGCACATAACTTCTTTCTCCTCATAGATGTTTATCAAATGAGGTACAAAACCCTAGCATGAGTAAAGACACCAGATGTAACAGTGAAGTACTGTTTGTCTCAAAGCACAGAAGTATATTAAAATTAAATTCTTTAAAGTTCTTCTATAACAAATTAGTCAATGACCCAAGAATGAAGTTTTTGCAGGCACAGTCATGACTTAAAAGCAGCCAGATGTTTCCCACAGGAGTTTCAGGCCCCGGTCTCACTGATAATAAAGTTTTGCTGATTCATCTATGATCTCTTTAATTCTGCAACGGTACTATTCCTCTTTTTTCTTCACCACACCCCCCACCCCCCCAACAGATCTCAGGGATTCTCCACATTGCAGATTCTCACAATCAAATCAAACTATCCTCAAGTACAATGCTCCCACCTAGTTTTGAGAGAACTATAATCTTGAAAAGGTTACCTGGCATCACCAGTTATCTTGTAGTCACAGGCAATCAGTGAAATCACTTCATTCACTTCAGATAGGATAGAAAATGAGATTAAACTTCTCCATAAGGAACACTTTTTGGTTGTGGGTTGCACTGGGAAATGAGCTACACAGGTCCATATCCCAAATCAATCAGAGGGGCACCAGGTCTCCTGGGTGCTCAAGGCATATTTCACTGCAAGGAGAACATAGATCGTCTCTGCTCTCTCTTCCAGCCTTCTCCTCTGAGAACACCAAACATGCAACCACCTGCAATCCCTTCCCAACCTACAGCAAATAACATATTAATAAAACTATTAAGAAAAAAAAAACTTTATCATTAGAGAAAATCCCCACAATTTTCTTCATATGATATCTTAGGAAAAAACCCAAAAAAACCAAACAAACAAAAAAACAAGCAAAAAAAAAAAAATACAACACAAAACCAAAAACAAACCCCCCCAAAAATCGGGGGAATGACACACGAAGTCCACATTCCTGTATCTTTTCAGAATTAAGTGAGAATTCCCAGCTAATTCTGAGAATCTAAGTATACTTCTCATACTGACTACCTGCACCCAGCATAATCCTGGTGTTTGACTTCAGTGGAAAACAGACTAGGACTCGGAGGCAGTAACTGGTGTGTGATTTCAATCAGTTGTTAGGAAGGTTTTACATGATGATAGGAAGGTCACTGTGTTTTTGGTCTGTAGTTTAAGTGGGCTCAGACTAAGCACATCTAGAGTAATACCTATCAAATTTCAGAAAAAGGAAAAAACCCCGAACACAAAAAACATATCTATGTCATGCTTCCTCAGGTTTGAAAATCCAAGAAATTATGAGCTGCAGAAATGAATGGATTCTAGGAAACCAGGGCAAGTTTCACTTTTTACAAAATAATAAAAAATACAGAATTATCCCATGATTTGGCTAATGAAAACCATCATCAAATGTAAAGACACTGCCTTCCCCACCACCCCAGAGAAGATGGAAAGAGAATTTAAAATTTCAATGACTAACTAAATACGACAGGAATGCCCAAAGGGTGGCCTGTGGTGCTGATAAACATCCTACACTGAGCACAATATCAGTGCTAGATTATAGTGTTAAAACATGCAAACAGACACAAGTACACACAAAAACCTGCATATTTGTGTCTGTGCTTCTACTATATGACTTAAAAAATTTGACAAGATATATTATTTTTCTCCTTATTACCCTTTTTGAATTGCAGAAGGTGGTAAAAATGACATAGAGGGAAAGAACATTTCCTGAGTAACAGAGGAAATAAATGCAGCAGTAGCAGAAGGGAAGACCATCTTTTTATTCTTTTAGAAATAACACCCATCAGGAGAAGGTGGATGAAGATACTGAACTGTATCAAATAAAATAAATAGTAATTTCAAATGAACAACGAACCATACTCTAACTCCGAGACTGCTTGGGGGTGGATGAGTACAACTGTCTGATTAATAATGTAAATGACTAACACTGAAACCCTAATTCTGATATTTTTGAAGACATTTAACATCTTGAATTTCAAGTGTCATAATGTTTTTTAATGTCATTTTATAACAGGTAATTTCCTGGATCTTCCTGAATTAAATATGCTATATCAAACAATTTAGTCAGAGATTTAGAAGCTGCCATTTTACATAGATTTTGTACTGTAAAATTTGGACATTATGGATATTAGAAATTTCCAGAATGGATATAACACAGACATATTTTCTCATTCATTTATTTTTTTAGATCGTTTTTTGGAGTATAAGTGTTTTGGGTCTTTTTTTTTTTCCTTTATTTGTCATGGCTGTACAGCTTAAACAACACTACAGTGTGTGAAGATAACAGGCTGCTATTCTTAGGCAAGTTGTTAGATCTGGTTAAAAACAAAACTCTCTAACTTCCTAATTCATCGGGGGTGGGGGGGGGAAGTGAGTCATTAAGACAAGAATATAAGCAAATCTTCAAAAAGCAAAGATGATTAAACTGATTAATCTTCTTTTCTTTAAATGCTAGGTCACACTCTTATTATTAGTGACACCATAATGAGCTGTAATTAAATTCTGGCAAAATTTCTACTTTCAAGTAATTTGAACTAGTACTGCAAAAACCCATAGGAAACTATCCTTGCTATCAGAAATTCACATTTTAGTATAAACAACACACTCAGTAAATGTGGCTGCCTATATTAATCTACTACTTTGCTAAAGTACTTTTATTTTTACAGAGTTGCTCATTACTGTCTCACTTTCAGGACAGCATCTTCACTCAAGTGCAGATTAACATGAAGAGCATGCATTAGTTCCACTCTAATTAAGCGTGTGCTTAAATAGTTTCCTGAACTGGAACTGTAGTAAATAATATATAAGGGTTAGACTGAAATCTTGATTTTGCTGGTGTAAGAATAGCAACATGTATTTAAAAAGATGCCTTCCCATTGCATGCCATCCTCTTTCACGTGTATGTACACCTGTGAAGAAAGTGACAGAACAAATCTGGAGAGATGGGAGGTCATATTGCTTCAGGCATGGATGGTGGAGAGGCAGAACTGTGCCCCAATTAACACTGTCTGGTTTGAACACAGTGTGCAAGAGCAGGATTCACAGACAAGGCAATGGGGATTTCAGTAAACAAACTCAAAATTGATAGAAGCCAATGTTGCAATCAGTCTCTTGAAGCTGGCTCAGGGCAGCAACTGGATTGAGAGTCACACACAACTCCTTCTTCACACCTTTCTATACAGGTGAGCTATGAAAGTCCTTCAGGGATAATTAGCTATCTCTAAATTTTGCTTCTGTCCTGGTTTCAGGTAGGATAGAGTTAATTTTCTTTTTAGTAGTGGGTGCAGTGTGTGCTTTGGAATAGTAAGAGAATATTTTTGATAACACAGTGATGTTTTGGTTGTTGCTCAGCGGTGCTCACTCTAACCAAGGACTTTTCAGTGTCCCATGTTCTGCCAGTGAGTAGGTACACAAGAAGTCAGGTGAAAGCATGGCCAGGAGAGCTGATTCAAACTGGCTAAAATGATACTCCACACTGCAGAGTGCCATACTCAGTATATAAACTGTTAGAAAGTTGCCTGGAACTGCTTATTTCTGTTTGGGGATGTGCTGGGCATTGGTCAGTGGGTGTTGAACATCAACTGCTTCTCTTGGACTTTCTTCCTCCCTCTCCTTTTCCTCATTATATTATTATTATTATTTATTATTGATGTTATTATATTTTATTTTGTTTCAATTATTAGAGTGCTATTATCTGAACCCTCGATATTTACTTTGATTTGTTTTTCAGTTTTCCTCCTCACTGTGGAGCAGAGGAGTGTGAGTGAGTGTCTGCATAATACTTAGTTGCTGTCTGGGTTTAAACCACAAGAGATATCCAGCATAGACATCTCCAGAGGCTTTTAACTAAGCATTAGTCACCCAAAAAATGCCACCACGGTGTTTTCCCTTTCAAACTGTACCTCTTTGTGTGGCGACTGCATAACCAATGGGTTTCCCTCTGAGCTACTCTAAGGAAAGCAACAGCATCCTCAACTTGCTTGCAAACAAACCCATCATAAGGGTGTTCTGCAGAAGTTTTGTGAGAAAGTTTTACAACATTTCTTGCTTGCTTTAATTAGAAAGAAAGGTCCTGCTGGCATGACTGTCAAATGAAAATCCTTTACAACAGTTAATCTCTCAATTTACAGACCAAACAGTCCAAGTTCACCTTGAGGAGCAATCTAGATCAAGAAAACAGGAGAGCATCTCTGTCCCAAAACACCTCTTCTCCAAGGTGTTCTACCTCTGAAGTCACACCAAGACGGCTTTCAGAACACAAGGAGGGAAAAAAATCTCTGAGGTGGATGGTGAAGATAAAGCAAGTAGAGATAAGAATTCTGAATTCTGCGAACCTTTTAAAACAATACAAAGTATGCTGCTGTTTAATATCCTTAGTGCTGAAGTGACCTTGAAATACCATCCCCAGTGTATACCACTGGCTACGTGTCCTGTGTTGTTGTCCTGCTTTGGCTACAAAGCAGCAATTAGTTGCCTTTGTTTTTATCTCTGAAAATCCAGGTTTCACACTATAAAAATTTTATTATCTTCAGTTCAGCTATTATTTCACTGCTGTTTCCTGTTATCTGCATCTTAGTCCCCTTCAAATGTCTTCTGCTCCAAGTTGAAGGGATTACAGGGTTTACTGGATGTTCACTAGAGGTTAACACAATTATAAAAGGAATGAGCCAACAGTTTCCTTACAATTGTCTGTGTGTCTGATTCCATTTATTGCAGACGTGGTTTGGGGGAGATTGTGGAAATGCAAAAACATTATAATGGCAAGGAGGTAAACTGTGTATAAATGAACATTTGCTAGAGACATTAAGTTGGTAATAATGGAATATCCTTCCAAAAGATGGTAACTCCCATATTTGCTTCTATATTTTGAATTGGCATAGGAAAACACACACTTTTTTTTTTTTTTTTTTTTTTTTGTTGGGGGCAAATGCTAAAAGATTTTTTTAAAAAACTTTATGAAGAAGAACTTGTTTGGACAGTGAACTTTGTGAAAGAAATGTTGAAAAATCAAAGTCAATTAAAATAAATAGAAAATAAAGGTGTAGAAGAACATGACAGAATCCAGATATGCATTTTGATAATGTAAGAGAGTGATTGTTCAAAGGTCTGACAGATTTCTAAGATAATAAAACATAATGACAACTTCAGTAGTTTTAGTTCCAAATATGCAGACAACTGTCATAGCTCTATCAAAACAGCAAAAATGGCTTATATTGTTCAGAATTTGAAGAGCAAACAAAGACTATGATGTGATTTCATGTAGGAAGGCAAGGCGTAGGCAAGTGGATAAAAATGATGATGGTAACTCCTTAAAAATGTAATTTTTTTTTATCAGATATTGGTGTCAGCAAAATGGAACTGTCAATGGGAAATGAACAGCCAAGATGATATCAAAATTGTTGAATTAATTAATCTAAGAATTCATTAAAAATTTCAAAGAAATAAAACCTTAGAATCATTAAGGTTGGAAAAATCCTCGAAGATCATTGAGTCCAGCTGTTAAACCAGCACTAACCCATGTCCCCAGGTGCCACATCTACTTAAATCCCACCAGGGATGATGATTCCACCACTGCCCTGGGAAGCCTGTGACAGGGCTAGATAACCCTTTCCATGAAGGAATTTTTCCCTAATGTCCAACCTAAACCTCTCCTGGGACAGCTGGAGGCCATTTTCTCTCATCCTGTCCCTTATTCCTTGGTAGAAAAGCCCAAGTCCCCTCCTGACTCCCCCCTCCTATCAGGGAGTTGTAAAAAATGAGAAAGTCCCCTCCGAGCCTCCTTTTCTCCAGGATGAATCTCCCCACCTCCCTCAGCTGCTCCTCATCCCACTTGTGATTCAGACCTTTCCCCAGCTCTTCTTCTCTGGATATGAAATAGTTTTGAAGAATTTGCTCTTCTGTGTCATATTCTGCTCTGGATTTGTTTTCAGTAAATTTCCATTCCCATTATGGTTTTTGTAGCTGTTATCTAGGGTAAGTTGGCCTGAATACATCTGAAATATTTTAAGATCACAGCTCATACTATTTTCAGAAGGGAACACTACCTAAGAATGAAAATTTATTAGATTTTAGTCATTCAAAAACCAAAGACAAAATGAGCACATGGTTCAGAACTCTAGTCTGTACTTAACAGCAGCAATAACAGAATGAATCAGTAAGTTCAGATTCTCAGCCGAAGAGATGTCAGAAACAATTTTGCTAGTTTTCAGCTCACCCAAACACCACTGTAAAAAGGCCAGGAAGGTAGTTGTCTGGGCTTCCCTCCTCTGTCAGCAGCAAAACAGACATCTTCACAGGCAGATGCATCTAATTTTACAATATGTTTCTATGATATGTGATAAATCCTGGTTTCCTGTGTGGATTTTATAGAGAATCTGGCCAAGCAATTTAATCTAATCCCTTTACAACGTGTATGATTAACCCAAATGTATACTGTTCTTTGTCAATAAACAGCAGAAAATGCATCTCCATTGACTTGCAGTAAAAAAGTTCAGAAGAAGAAATGAAACCTTTCATTCCCTGTGTAGGCCACTGGCCTGAATAATGGGAAACAAGAGTCTTCAGTATAGACTCTTCCACCTGAATGTCTTTAAGAGAAAATGACAAAAGCAGAGAATTTCAGCCTGATGGAAGCCTGAAGGAAAGAAATTCAGAATACTGCAATTTAATGATTCATAATGTGAGTAAGACAGCATCTAGTAAACAGTGCTTCATAGTCATGCACTGAAAAACACAAAAATAAAATATAGTATCACATTCTTCAAGTATCTTCAGTGTCTCAACCAGTTACCAGAAGGTACAGACTGACAATATTTTATATATACTGAGCAGTTATTCACACAGAATAAGAGACCAAACCAAGTTAAAAAAAAAAAACCAAACATAAACAAAAACAAAATAACAAACATTAGCTGTCTCAGACTCAACAGATATTTCAAGGTTTGAGAAGCATGAAAATAGAGCAACTGTCAAAATGAGAAATCTTAAAGTTGATGCTCACAGTATCTGATAACCAGTCAGCTTATCTTGAGCAAACTCCAGAGTAAAACCTCACTGAAGGAAGAATCTTCTGTGGCCAGCTGGCTCTGATCATGAAAATTTACTGAACCACTCTAATCCTAGTTTGAAAATTATCTTATAGTATAATAAAACCTTAGGGGGAAAAAAAAACCTAATGAAGCCTTTGCACTTAAAGTAATACATTTTCCCTGTTAAATCATAGAATCATAGAATTACAGAATGATTTGGGTTCAAAGGGACCTTAAAGATCATCTCGATCCACCCTTTGTCATGGGCAGGGACACCTTCCACTATCCCAGGTTGCTACAAGCCCTGTCCAACCTGGCCTTGGACACTTCCAGGGATTGGGCAGCCACAGATTCTCTGGGCAACCTGTGCCAGGCCTTCACCACCCTCATAGTAAGGATTTTCTTCCTAATAGATAATCTAACCCCACCCTCTCACAGTTTGAGGACATTGTCCCTTGTCCTGTCACTACAGCTCTGGATGAAAAAACAGATTTCATGTTGATTTTGTATTTCCTTCTGAAGGAGAAGGATGTAGAGGGAAATGCTTTCAAAAGGTTTTCCCTTGCTCCTCTCAGATTTTTGCTTGAAGTGAAAAAGACAACTCATATGGAAGGGTAAACAACTACATAATTCTTTTTACGACCAAGACTGTACTGGACAAACTAACAGCTTGGATGACAGGCTTCCCAGAGAGGCCAGTAGCTGTAAGAAGCATGAGCTGCCCTCCTAACCTTGGGCTGAATGGACATCAGCATGTCCAGACATCCATGGACTCAACTGAGCCCACAGCTTATTCCTCTGAGGTAAAACAAAAAACGATAGAGGAAAAACCACTCCATGACGGCTATGATATTTCGTGGGTAGTATTTCCAAAAGGGGTTCTATCATTCACATCAAAACTTTGAAAAAGCTGCTAGAAAGTATGTTTTACAGCTCAGACCCACAGCCCATTATTCAAAGGAGTTGGTGTAGTTAGTTACCCTCTGAATTGCTCAAAGTAATTAATATTTGTGGTGGTAGTGGATCAAGGGTTGGACTTGATGATCTCAGAGGTCCTTTCCAACCCTGCTGATTCCATGATTCTATGATTCTATGATCTGTAGACAAATTCTTATGGAGGTTTTTTAAATAATATTTCAGTAATACCACAGGTCCTACCTACAAAATATTTTAATATAAAGCTGCAATTTAGGATTAGTATGACATGAGGTCAAATACAATCAGGTTTTTAAAGTATTTTTTAAAGATGAATGTGTTCTGATTAGATGTTTATCTACTGTACACATTTTAAACTTCAGTAAGAACTCAGTGCTCAACTGGAGTAAAATGACAAGGTTTACCTAAAGTGAAAGTATCAGTGATACTTTCAAACAGCTGGTCCTACACATTTCTGAAAATCTGATGATATTAAAAACATACAAGTATACCTTTATTAATGTAACGATTTTGCTGTTTGAAAAACTGTAATAAAAATGTTATCCGATTGAGCCCTTAGTTCTATATTTTTTTACATCAATCAACTATGGAGTAAAATACATATAAAACTTAAATATTTCTTAAAGCAATGGCCGAAAATCAAGTAATGGACCCAGACAAATGTTCAAGGCCAGGTTGGATGGGACTTTGGAGCAACCTGGTCTAGCGGAAGGTGTCCCCACCCATGGCAGAGGGATTGGAAAGAAATAAACTTTAAGGTCCCTTCCAATGCAAACCATTCCATGACTCTGGGAACGCCTTAACCATTCCAGTCTAATTCACTTTTCTGTTGAATCTCTGAACACAAAACAGAATAAGATGAGACAGGCCTGGATGCAGTTGCAGTGCAGTGGAAGGGACTGGGGGATGGAGGGAACCTTGTCGTCAGACGAGATGTACTCATCACAGTAATGGGTTAGTCTATTTTCTTTTTTTTTTTTTTTTGCACTATTTTCCCCCCATGTTTTGCAAAGACAGTTGAAAGTGTTTATTCTTTAGGCTGATGAATGTAACTAAAACTTGTTTTAAGAAGGAGTAGAGACAAACCCATTTCTTAAGATATTAAAAATCACAGGCATACGTAAAGACTATCATTTCACTGAAGCCATCATAAAATAAAAAATATTATCTAAAAATAATAAGCTCGTTGGGTTTGTTTTTCAGCAGTGTTTCTCCAAAGACATAATTTTAATTGTAGATTAGTTTTGCTCTTGTAGTCCTATTGATAGATTTTAGGCAAGCAACATACATCATTAACTGTACTGTGTAGGGGATCACATTTCAAACAGGAGCTTTGTCTGGCCAAGCTACTACAGCCTGTCTGAATTGTTGCAGAATTGTCATTAAATGGAAATGATGTCTGGGAATATTGAACTTAATGTTATGTTTTGAAATAACATGAATAACATTACAGTGGTTTTAATGAAATTCATAGGAGAAAAATGTCATTAAACAAAGCAACAATACTGGCCCTGGTGCCCTGGTCAAATTCCAGTCTGGCTGATTGCTTTCTGACACCTATTATTTTTCAGTTTGAATTTGGTATGTTTGTGAACAAACCTCACTGTTTGTTCATTGATATGTTAATGCCCTACATCATCAGCTCATTGCTGTTTGTCACCCCAGAGTTAGTTGGCTGTCACTCTTGTCCATCCAAATGCTTTTAATGAAGCCATTACTACAATGCATGACCTTGAAAAGATCTCTTTCAGTCTGCCTTCCCACAGTTCAAGTTACTTAGATATTTCTTAACCTAACAAGTGAGCATACATATAACTTATTTCAGTGTTTGTTAAACACACAGCACAGCCTGATGTCCCACTTTCGACAAAATGTGATGCTGCAGTCCATTAATGTGTGCTTAAAGCTGTGCACAGAGGTCTTCTGCCACACACTGGTGACTTAGTTCGGGTCAGGAAGCTACTCTGAGCAGTATCTCCTCATCACCTCCACTTAACCATGATTTGCTGAGAACATGACCTAAATGGATGAACTTGAAGTCAAGATATGCTCCAGAAGAACTACTCATTGACCTCAGCACCAGCTAATTATGGAGACAACAGACCTTGAGTAGAGAAAGTCCAAAGTTGAAAAGAAATTCCCAAGATGTGGACTTCAGAATAAACTGTTTTGTTCTACCAGCTCTGTTCTGATTGGTTCATACCACCTGTTTATGGACACATAGTCATATTCAAGTGCTTCATTCAAATGAGCAGATCTGCTTTGTATCATCTTACTGGTCTTTGGTGTAAGGGTCAAAGTCTGAATTGAAGTACACTTGAGAAAGCCCTTCTAACATTGCTGAACTCTGTCAGCCGTGGAGGGCTTATGGGGAAAAACATTTTGAACACCTAATTCCTGGCTCATTGAAAAAATGTAGGGCAGCAATTTTGAATATCCTTTTTTGCACATTCAGGCAGGATCTTCAGTGGTGACCTCATAAAGCAGCTTTTGTTGCGCCTGTCACATCTCACAGTCATAATTTCTAATATCACTCCCAACCCCCTCCATGCCCTTTAATCTTCAATGCTCAAATCCAGTCCAGACATTTGTGCACACAAATTTTCCTGTTCGTGAGACCAGATAGGATCACCAAGGAGCATGCAAAAGTATTTAAATCAGGCACATATACTTTTATTTTCATTGACACTGATTAAAATACAAAAGTCCAACAAAAAGTAAGGTCAGAAAGAAGTGGAAGAGTACCTTTATATCACTTAGTGAATAAAGTATTCCAGAAAACCTCATCTATGAATAACTGTAGATAACCAGTCATATCCCACTCCTGGTGGGGTCAGGGGCAGTGTCCTGTTTTCTCAGCAGAACAACTGAATCTACATCCCTCCCAGTCTGGTATATAAGCACAAGGCACTGCTGTTTGAAACCTCAAGCTGTGCATCAAAATGCAGCTGGATTGTCACCATTAGGGTTTTGTCACAGCCCAATTTAGGGAGGAAGTCAATGATCCGGAAAACAGATGTGAAATTTTAAATGTACATAATCAGATCTTTAGGACTAATTTCAGGTTTGATGCTGCCTTAGAGTTCTTGCCTTAAGGTAGAAGAAAGAAGACGAAGAAATGGGGAGAAGAGTGACAGGATAAGTGGAAAAGAGTAGACAGAATCGTGTGAGCACAGATGTTAATGAACCTAAAAACACCATTTTATTTAACTGTTACATATGTCTGCATAGGAATCAGGCATCTGAAAACAATCATAGTGTATAGTAGGAGCATCTTAAGATTTCCATATAGTGAATTTTTTTTTTCTTCTTTTTCAAAGCTTCTGCTTAGGATTAAGGATATTTTCCATTCAGTACCAGGTCAGAACCAAGCCATTCTAACATGTCCCTAACTCACTCTCTTGAACGCACACACATGAATATGAACAGCAAGGTACGAAGTACAGAGGGAGCAAAAGGAAAAGGGTGAGCAAGGATTATTAAAGGCATCGAGAGAATCACGGTCATTGCCCTTGTAGTCAAAGAAATATGATGCTCTATGGGTATATTAGCGGAAATCTTGTATACAAACCAAGGTGAATTCAAGTCTCCATCTTACTTGGACACTCTAATAACATAGTCATTGGATCTTCAGGCAAAGATAATCTCTCTATATATTCCTTTATTTTAACTAATTGGGTTTTTTTGTTTTTGTTTTTGTTTTTGTTTTCAGTGTGAGCTTGAGAAGCCTTTAATTAAATCTAGTATGCTTAGGGGAAAAAAAAATAAAAATCTTTAATGTCTACTAACTTCCAAAAAAATAGGGGATTTTTGCCTTAAAGGTCCTGACTGAAGCTTTTTTTCATGTTGAATACATATATATAACTTCCAACAAAAATTGTAAAAGATTTTCAAGTGAAAACAAAGAAGGTTTGGATGTGATTTGCCAAGGTTACTTTAAGTTCCACAACATACGAGTGAAAAGCACCACAAACACCCTAATTTATTACAAGTCCTAGTTTGTTGGTCTTTGATTAAACTTCATCTTGTACTAATAATTCTCGGTAGTACTGTACAACATATGCTACAGAAACCCCTGAGGTAGGCAAGGAAAACCAAGCCAAAAACACTGGAGAAGTCACTTACCTGCCTGAACTCCTCAAGATCTATTTTGTTTCCCACCAGCACCACAGGGATGTCATAGGTGTGCCGGACACGATAAATGAGTTCCTTAAACTCAGCAGCTTCTTGGAAGGATTGGCGGTCTGTGATGGAGTAGCAGATAATGAAGCCTTCTCCACCTCGCATGTATTGGTCCCTCATGGCTGTGAATTCTGCCTGTGGAATAGGGAGAACATGCTTACTAATTTGGCAAACAAAACTATCCATCTGTAAACAACAAACTTGCTGAAAACTTCCACAGTTCCCCACATAATTTCACACTGCTTGTTTTTTACTCTTTTAAATGCTGCTTGCTGGGACTTGTGCATCCTTCTTGGTTCATTGACCCCAATAATAAGAATTTCTCTGTGAACTTTTTTTTTCTCCTTTTCCTATCAAGGGAACCCTGTCCTCTAAGAATATGAACTTATTATGCCAGTGCCTGCATACAGAAAATACTACCTCGTGTATTACCAGAACATTCTGCAGTACTGCCAGTACAAAGAGATGACTTGCATTTGAATAAGTATTAACAGGTGTAATAGAAAAGCTATATTACCATCTAGGGACGAGAGAGGTACAAATTCCGTCTTATGCCCTCAATTCAAAAGCTCAGTAATATCAAAAAAGTATTCATTGTCTCCCACCAGTTTTGGGAGAGTGCCTAGCAAAATAGGAGTACAATTTGCAAAAAGTTCTGCTCTTTTAAAGGCTCTCAGAAAAGCTGGAGGTTTCAGTTCAGTGCGGGGTAATTCCATTAAATGAGAAAGAACAATTTCAAATAGTGAGAGAATTGGCCCAATTTTCTGCTCCTGCATTTTTCTCTTTTCATGTATGTATTTATTGTCACAGCAACACTTCTGGTTACTGGTACACTTTTTTTTTTCAGAAGTACTTAACAACTACCACATCGTACAAAAATGAAGGTTTAGTTTTCAAAAACTGGTCTCAGGAACTGTGGCTTGAGAATATGTTTTAAAGCCAGTTTCTTTCTCAAGTTTGTTTGCTTTTCTTGATTACAGCCCAGAATAACCCAACACCATGGCAACAGTCAGTCAGGATCGGAATCCTCCTGACAGAATCAGTTCTCCAGAGATATTAAGATGCAGGGAGGTCTGATAAAAAAAAAAGAATACACATATCAACATTGGACCATTTCTATGAGCAGCAGGATGCAATATCAAATCCTGTATTTTTTACTCTGTTGAGAATTTATGCTAGGATTTTTGAAACATTTTAGGTTACAAATATGTATCCTCAGTCTTTGCTGAAAATTAAAGGGAAATGGATTGCTTATGTTCTTTTAAAAGTCTCAGCCTTAAATCTCTCTCAATAGTCATTCATGTTGATTGGCAATACTTCCTGTGAATAGACTTTCATGTTGACCGTTATCATTTATTTATGATGTGTCTTTTACCCAAGGGCTTTATATATCATTCAAAATATTTCACCTGCTACAGGAAAAAGTTCATCGAACTAAGCTTCAAAATGGTAGACTAATAGGCAGTTTAAGGGTGGGATTCTGCTTTGAGACTTACTCAGAATTTCAAAATCTCTCCATTAAGACCACTGGCATCCCAGGAGAGTTTATTAACCACCAAGCTACAGCACAGACTTGATCAGGTCGTTCTGTAGCCTACCCTTCTGAAATTGAATGTGCAAGCAGTAGGGCAGTGGTGGGCAGAAACACTGAAGTTAACTTGTGGATTAGGCTCCTGAATTTAGTTGTCTGTGTAGCTACAGTCAACTACCTGAACTCTTGTTATAAAAAATGATGAGCTATTCAATGCAATTAGTGGACTACAGATTGCTTCTGCAGATGAAAAAATAGTTATCTCTTTAGTTATCTAATCACCTAATTTTTGTATCTACTATTTATTTTTAGACCATTTGGTAGAACTCAATGGAGACTTTAGCTAAAAGTACATGTTTTCATATGGAACCTAAAGCCCAGCCCAGGTGACCTGCATTCCTGAGTTAGAAGTTTCATAAATCAACTACTGTAGCACTGTATGACTGCTCTGCACAGCCTTTTACAGAGAATGAGCTCTGTTTAAGTGAGGTGATCCACCTCTAGGAAGTGCTCAGAACTTTGTACACTCCTTTATAGCCATTTATGGCAAACTGAGAAGGAATTAGGTCACATATCCCTGTGTAAGTAACTCACAGTAAGTGACGTTCTGCAGCGAGAGCAGTCCCAGGATCACTCCCCTGGGATGCTTAATGGCTTTCCTTGACTGACAGAAGACCCTGGGTTCCTAATTTTACACAATGAATCATTCCAAGGGGACAAAGTCCTCACTTTCTAGAGACTGCCACTCTTGAGTCAGAGTCATTTACCTACACATTCCAGTTCATATGCCTGGGCATAGTTAAGGCTTTAAGGACATGAATGAATTTAGCTATGCAATTTTTTATTATGACATATTATTGCTGCTGATATATGAGACTAAACAGACAAAATGCTTTAGTGTCATGTTTGCAGTGATCCATTTTCAGAGGCATTAAGTATTCTGAGCAAAATGGATTGGGGACATCCACTTGGCTTTCTGTTGTTAACTCAGATAGTCATTTCCATTCCAATTTTTTGATGTTGACTTTTACTTCTCAGCTTTTTCCCCTTGGCATGATTACTCAGTACAGAGTCAAGGACTCCAAGGTCAAACATAAATAAGCCTTTTGTTTGATTTCAAAAGAAGTGGATTTTTCCTCTGTTCACCAGGAACCTCAGCATAATAATATATAGCAAGTGAAAGAATAAATACAATTACCAACAAACATACTATAACCCTTGCAACACTCTATGCATATTGTATATACAAGACAAAGGACTAAGATGCAATTAAATACTTTTGTTCATTTTTATCTTAAGTCCTACTCTATATTTCACATTTTTTCCTATTTCTTTACAGCAAGAAAAAACAAAATGCAAGTTCACCTGGATTTTGTGAATGTTCAGGGGTAGAAACAGACCCAAAGGTTTTACAGATTGTTCAGTTTTTTTATTTTTATATTTTGCCTGGTTCTTTCATGAAATAAGCAACAGTGTATCTGGGCAGCTGGCACACTAATGTCTTCTTTAATTATTTCCTGATGCACAAGGGATCTTTTAAAAATTATTCAGAAATTGTACTGGATACCAATTTCTACTCAATAAGGAAAAAAATATGAAACATTCCCAAGTCAGTAAATGCCAAAGGGAAGAGACAGAAGGAAATCACACCCCCTCAAAAGGAAATCAATTCTGAGAATTAAAGTGAAGATTTGTCATGCTTACAGCACTTTGCAGCTTGACATCAGTCTCTAATACTCTCTTGTGTATTATGACTAAGACTTAACTGAAAAGTGTGGTAAAAAACCTTCTGAAACAAAATCATTATTCTTCTTAGGAGATGTGTTACTTGAGAACAAGCATCAAGTCTGGATAGAAACAAAACAAAACTTTTCTAAAAGTTGAAGGAAGTCATCGTAACTTTTTACTTTTCCCGTTATAATTGAGTACAGCAAAAAAACTACTGCTAATCCTCATAGGACTGTATATGTCTACCTGTTGTTGAAGAAAGCTGGCAAGTAAATCTCTCGATGATTAGGCTGCTCCTGAATAACTGTCCCATTTGCCTTTCATCAGTTATCAGGTGCCTCATGTGATTTTTCAGAGGTATCAGAGTAGCCTTACAATAACACAGAGCAGCTCCCTGGACGTGCTTTGGGTGTGTCTCATCCTGCTGTATTGAACTGCACACACATACAGGTTGACTCCCTTCTCCCTTGTTTATCCCCCTCTACTCAAGGTACTTTATCTTCCTTAAACTTTCCTGGGAGGCATAAAGACCTGGGAGGCATAAGAGCAGAGCTTGCCTCTCTGTCTTGGACAGAGAGTCTTAAATGTATTAGTACTTCTCATGTTCCTCATCACTGAATACTCACTCATTCCAGCAGCAGCCCCACATTTTTCCTGATCTTCATGGAGTTGTCAGTGTACCTATAGAAACCTATCCCGTTGACTTTTAACTTCTCAAAGTGTTCAACTCCAGAAACACTTTGGCTTTCATAATCTAATCCATTCACAACTAAGAAGGAATACTTCCATACTTAACCTTTGGAGACTGACCCTGTTTCCACATTTCATTTTTTGTGTATGCTTTCTTTTTCTATTAGCTTTTAATCTAACAGCTTAGCAAAGAGAAAATATCTAACCTCTCTTTTCTCTTCATCATCTTGTCTTATCCTCTTTTACTGTGCTTTTCATAATGAGCAAGAGAAATCTTTTCCCAAAGAGCAATATTATTGATAAATTTTAAAATTCATGCTGCTGTCATAAATAACACTTGTATGTTGTTGGTTTTTTGGTTGTTTGGTTTTTGTTTTTTTGTTTTTTTTTTTTTTTCAGTAGGGACTCCTTTGCAAATAAGATCAGTATCTAAATGTCTCCAGAAAAGGAAACAAAGACATTGAGCAGCAAAGTCAGACTATGCCTAGATACATGGATCTTTATGAAGATATAGGTATGGTTTATGGGTTGCTATCAAACAGAACAGCCTGGATCTCATGTTCAGCTTAGGACAATTCCAACCTTGCTGACAGAAGGACTCTAGGAAAGTTCCCCAAAACCAAGCATGTTTCTTTACTGTTTCCTAAATATTTTTTGGTGAACAATGGTGGAGAAAGGTTGCTGGACTAGAAAGGGTTTTATTCAACTAGAAATACAAGTTATTTGTAAGCAATGTCTTCCACATCACCATTTTATACCAGTAGAACTCTAAAGAGAACCAGTTCTCCCAGACCCCTGTGTTATGCATTGCTAACAGAGAGTCTTGTCAGCCCCAAAAGGATAAAAGGGGGGAAAGAGAAGAACAAAAAACAAAACAAAACAAAACAAAACAAAAAAAAACAGAGAAAAAACCAAACCAAACCAAACCAAACCAAAACAACAACAACAACAACAACAACAACAACAACAAAAAGAGATGAGGCAATGAGGAGGGGGTCAGCATATCTATCCTTTCTTTTTCATTGTGTGGGGATGTGTCTGAGGAGTAAACACGATGCAATGCTTAGAAGTGCAGTCCCTCTCCACACTCTTCAGAAGTGTAGTGCTTAGAAATTTAAAGCTGAGACACCTCGAAAACAAAGGTGTCATGTTTTTCAAACTACACACACATTCCACATATTTTGATGTCTGTTCCTTTTTTTATGATCTTGGCTTGTATATCTGGAAGAGGTCAGAGTCTCCCTAGGGAGGCCAGCCTCACAGTTTGAAGAATGTCACTTTCTATATCTTCTTGTCTTATGTTCTGCTTGACTTTAGAACTGGGAATCTGCTAACAGATGTTCTTAATCAAAACTGTCTCCCTGATTACCACAGGGGTCACTCTTATTATGAAGTGTTTTTTTTTTTTTTTTTTTTTACATTTATAGTGAACACTTGAGGGGTGGGATATGTTCCTGCAAATAGGCAAGATATTGTTCATCTACAACAATGAGCAAACAAGGGTAAAATGAACAGAAAGGACACAGGAAACTCAGGGGAGGGGAAAAAAAATTCAAACAGTGATAGAAGCAAAAGTAAAGGCAATAAAAGAAATATGTATTGTTCACTTAAAAAAAAAAACAATTCTGTATTGTTCACTTTAAAAAAAAAAAAAACAAAACCAGAAGTTTTCATTAAAATAGGTTGAAAATTCCTTGTCTCTCCTGAAAGCTTTTGGCAATATGATCAATGATTAATTTTTAGCAGCAAATCTTTTTAAAAGCAAAAGTACAGCCCTCCCTTACCTTTCTCAGTAAATTCTCTTACACAAACAAATGTCATAGTTGACTTCACTGGGATTACATGTCTGGCACTGCTTGTCATAAAATGTGCTTTTCTTTTACCACTTCAAATAGATTTAGCAAAGGAAAGTACACTGGTGAGAAGTGTTGTGATCATTATTTGATTTTCACAAATTTTTTAGGTTTTTTTTTTTGGGTGGGGGGTATAAAAGCAAGCAGTTTTTAAAAGTTTATTTGTAATATCAAACAGAAAAAATCTGCAGCAGTTATGTTTCAAATAAGAAAATATCCAAAGAAGACGTTAGCTGGATAATATATCCTATAATCACAGTGATACCTGTACTAATTTTGATGCAGAGGATGGGCCTTGTTTCATTACCTGAAGAGGTAATCACCTATTCTACATTATAGAATTATAGATTTATTTAGTCTTCAAGTCTCTCTCTACAGTCAGTAGAGAGAGATGATCGACTCCAGAGAGTAATTATGATATCAGGGGTGAATTTCTTTCATACCTCTCCCACTACCTCAACAGAGACTAAACATCAATCCCAGCCTCTGAGATCCACAGTATCAGCCGTAGCCTCTGCCCCATCATATCCTTCATCCATTTGGATGATAAGTCTTGTCCTCCACTTAATTTTAAATATTTCATTTGGCTTCTACAAGGCTGTTTTATTTCCAGTGGAGTTCAAAGGGTTGAGAGAATACAGCATCTAATGCCTACAGCCAATAGAGGATTTTTCCCTTCACAACACTCAGCAGTGGGAAATGCTGTCCCCCAGCATGGGTAAGTAACACCAGGAGATAATAAAGATACACTTCATCCATCACAGAAGCCAAAGCACCAAACCTGCTGCCTTTGCTCTCAGGATTCCAGCCTGCACCAGCTACAGGTACCCAGCAATGACACGACAGAAAACAAGAAAGCACAAAACAATATCAGCATCACTTCACACTCTCTTCTGTTTTCTCTCCTATTTCCAGCCTTCCTTTGCAAACAGCCACAACAAAAGGAGTTACCTAGCAAAAGACAGCAAAAAATTTGCAGCAGGTGGTACTTCAACTACTTGTGCCAGCCTAAACCATCTGCCACATCACTGTGAGGAAGGAAGGGAGCTGAGTAACAGCTCCAACACAGACCAAAGGAAATGCAGGGGCTCTGGATTAAATGCTGGAGGACAGGGATTGATTTTCTCTGTGTTGAGTCTCTACACTGTTCTGGTTGTACATCAAATCCCCCTCTCACGACCCTTTTTGCCCACTGTAGTAATGATCCAGGAGTAGCTCAAAATGGGATTAGTATAAATGAGAATTAGCCCATAAGCCTGAAGTGGAAGTGGATTATTATTGCAATCAGTCCCTTGATTAATGATCAGTCAGTGTCTCACGCCTTATAATTACAGGAAAGAATCCTTGCTTCTGTTATAAAACAGCAATATCCTTTTCCTTCTGTGAATTTGTGCCGGGGACAAACTGCACGTCACTGATGATGGGAACAGTATGAAGATAACAAAAAAAGATGTAGTCTATGTTCCCAGCAGACTAATGGCTTTCTGAACCTAATTTGACAGCCTTCCAAGGCAATATTATGAACTCCACACTGTACAAAATCGGTAGCCTTTTCTTAACTCTGGGAATGAACATGCAAAAAGGTAAGACAGGTCCTGAAATTAATCTGTAATTTAGAAGACAACCAGTAACCCCCTGTTTAAGCTAATTTATTTACATGGGAAGGGAAATAAAAGAAGAAGGAGAACATTCATAACAGATGACCTTTGCAGGAAGACACAGGTATACACTTCTGTAACACACAGCAACATTATTTTTTAGCTGCCTAATTCCAAGGTGTTCCAGGTAAGCTCACCTAGGTAGGCTGATTTACAGGGATCTTTACATCAAGATCTTGCCTGTGGGTAAGAAGGTGGTCCAAGCTTGGTGAGTCAACTGAATGGTTGGTTGGCAACTTAAGAAACACAATTAGAAACACACTGAATATGAAATTCAAGCATAGATTTACATCTCTAGTTTTCACAGAATTTTGGCTGAAACATTTCTAAAGTAGTTTCCATCTCATGGAAGAAGTGAGTAGTACATCTCATGAAGTACTGAAGTACTTCAGCATGAACCTGCTCACTCTAGAAACAGGTCTTCAGTCCCTCTCAGAGAGGAGATGGTGTCACACCAGTCCTCAGTTTAAGGATTTTTTCTGAAGAGTAATATATTTGTGTGGAAAGAGATGGATTCCTTCCCACTGGTTAATACCTTTTCAAACTTCAAATTCATGAAAACTAAAGTCACGAATATAAAGAATAAGTTAATTAAAAATAAATATGATAATTTCTTATTTTGAATTAATGTATCAGGTTAATTCATGATGACACAAGTCCCATCTTCATCCAAATGAGTCTGAGACTTTGAACTGGTATATCTAAACTATCACCTTTCATACAAGTCACAAATTTATGAGGTTAGTTTAGTTATTGACTTTAAATCATTATTAGAGACAATCTATTTCCATCATTACTGAAATCATGTTATTTCCCACAGGTGGGCTTATAGATTCAGGTTCCCCTTCTCTTTTCACCTGTGATACTGCTTCCCATCATATCTGGTAGTGCTCACAGTAACAGACCTTGCAGGATTAAGTCTCATGAAAATCAGGTGTAGATGTTCCTTCCCATCCTGAACACTGATGGATGACTATTTCACTGCCCCTTCACTGACTGAAAAGCATTTTATATGCACTCACTATTCTGTATTCACCTGTCCTTCATCATCATGGCTGGGTTATGCAGGAAGATTGAACTACACCAGCCTGATGGAAAAAAAAATAAGTAAAGATAAAGAAATAAAGGAAATAAAAGACAGATGAGAGCATCTTCCAATAAAATAACTCAAGATTACAAAATATAACATCACACAGTGACCCTTCTTTCTTATTGAGGAACTACTAAATGACCTGCACTGGCACTCAGACCCTCCTTCCTAATACAGATTCTCTTCACTGAAATTCCCAATGTTCCCACTCTAACTGCCCTCCTGCCTCCAGGTGATATTATATTTGCCAGTTTTCTGCAACTGTGCTTTTGTTAACTTTATTAATCCTGCTCTTGCCAAGATGGTTTGTCATATATAGTAATGAAAATACACAGTCCCTCACCTGGGAGATGATATCTACTTTTCATTCACCCCAAAATATGGATGGAATCACCATATCAGTTCTCCCAAATGCCAGTGAAAATGCCTCAGTGCTACACTCCCTAACTCAGACAACTGTCTTTTTCTTTCATATTAATGCTAATAGTCTCTCTCTTAGGGATAAACACCTTAGTAATTTTCTCCTAAATGCAGGCACTGAAGCAATCTTCATTGTTAACTGCCTCTAAAACCCCCAAATGCATTTGGTTTATCATGCACCACATAACACTTTTCCCCCATTCTCATTGATATTCAAGAAAGGAAAAAGCCAGTTTTCACCTTTTGTCACAAATGCATCATAAACGGTTAAAGGGAAAAATATAACATCTTGGTAAGTACATTTTAGTAAACAGCAGAGATAGGGAAAAAAAAGAAAAAAAAAAAAAAAAGAGAGACAAACAACCCACTAGTAAAGAGGTAATGACTGCAGCTGTGAGCAAGGGCTTGCCAGGGATTCAGACGTGCTCTTGTCAGCTTACGTGGGCATCACAGACTTCCCACCTTTCCCAGCAAGGCCTGTGCAGCCTTGCAGAAGTAAACCAGGAGACTGTGGAGTCAGACACCTCATTGCTCTGATAAATGACTGCAAATGATATTCTGGTTTACATATCTATTTTCTCATGATGGCTTCCATAACAAGTGTGCTTACCTTAAAAATTCCACATCTGCGTTTCCCTCCCCTCCCCAGTGTCCTACTCATGAGCAGAGATATAATTTGAGATAAGAATCTGAAAGGGGGAGGCGGGAAGGAAGAAAAAAACAATCTGCAGTGTGGCTATTTTAGACTTTTGTAGCACTTAATCAATAGTGCACACATTTCTGTAACTGAAATTTAGCTCAGTGTTTATCTGAGGGATGCGTTCCCTGAGGACTACATAAATCACCACCAAAATGAATGCAAAGTATCTGTGTTATAGCTGCATGGATTCTGTATTACTCACAATACTAACATCTAGTGTGACTCTGTGACACAAGAGGACTGAGCTGTCATGTCCCTGTGACTTCCAGCACAAAGGAGACCCCAATGTTTTGGGTTTTTTTCTTTCCATCTGCACACATATTTCTGGAGCATCTGAGAAGGTCAGGAAGCATTATGTGCACAGTTATAGTAATTGGGCTGGCATCTATCTGTAGTCCTGGATCACTGCTCTCAGTGACATTCTAGGGACTTGTGGGAACAGAGCCTATGCTGAGACATGGATGGTGTGTCACCTCCACTGTGAGCAGTTCACAAAATGTCTAAGGTCCCTTCACCTGACACACAGTTATCCAGCTCTAAGAGATTTCAGTGGGACCAACTCTTAAGGAGCTTAGCATCACTTCTTGAATTCAAAACACATTGAAGATTTCATCCATATCCATTACTGTGATATCTTGGCCTTAAAGTAAATCAGGAATAGTTAAACTAAACCTAATTCACTTCTGGTGGGGGACATGACACTTATTTTCAGATCCACAGCCTCTGTGCATATCCATAAAACAGAGGTATGATTTTCATTGCTTTAGGAAAAAGCTGCAAGGACAAAGGCAGAGCTCCAAAACTGTAAGTCATGAGGTATCTGAGTTAGATTAATAGATCCAATAGAGAAAGAGAAAGCTCCAGGGAGACCTTAAAGCAGTTTCCAGCACCTAAAGGGGCTCCAAGAGAGCTGGAGAGGGACTTTAGACAAGGGGTTGGAGTCACAGGATAAGGAGGAGTGACTTTAAACTGACAGAAGGCAGGGTTATTTTGGATATTAGGAAGAGATTCTTCCCTGTGAGGGTGTTGAGGCCCTGGCACAGGTTGCCCAGAGAAGGTGTGGCTACCCTATCCCACCCAAAGCTTTCTATGATTCTATTATCCTAAAAGAGCATAGTCACTTCTGAGATATGTCAAAAGACACATCAAGTTCAAGACAAGGCCAAGATCATCTGCTAGTCCAAAAGAGTGCAGCCTGACTTCTTCAGCTTACTTACAGGTGTTAGTCAGACACCCCACTGATTTCTTACACAGGTGCAGTCAATGTAGTTACTATTAAGCTTTTTGAGTTTGTTTTTTTTCTTTTTAAAAGAAAAGATTGTTCTCTGGCATGGTTTGTATCACATCATCCCACAGTTCTGAAAACAATCTGGAACACCCATGGCAACAACTTATTTTCCTCATCCGTTAGGCACAAAATGAAAGAAGGCACCAAAATCTATGCAAGTTATGCAGACTTTCTCCCATGGAAGTGAGTAGAATGCATACTCAAAATTTATCTTTGAGGGGAAAGAAAAAAAAAGAAAAAAAAAAGAAAATATTTCATATTTTCACTATTTTATTGAATTCTCACTTTGCTCCTCAATTACTTTTTGAAAAATCTGGATAATGCAATAGCATTTCTCACAGTATAAAGGCGAGGTAACAAGCAATGGAGTTCAAGATGTTTTACTTTTTCTCCTTTGTTGTGTTTTGTGTTGTTTGGTTCTTTTTTTGTTTTTTGGTTTGGTTTGGTTTGGTTTGGTTTTGTGTTGTTTTTGGAGTTTTGCTTCAGTTTTGGGTTTTTTTTTTTTTGCTGGTTTGGTTTTGTTGGAGTTTTTTGTTTGCTTGATTGTATTGGGTTTGGTTTTGGTGTTTTCATTTTTCTTGTGTGTGTGTGTGTGTTTGTTTTTTTTGTTGTTTGTTTGTTTGTTTGCTTTTTTTTTTTTCTTTTTTTGATAGTGGTGAATTCCACTTCCAGGGCTCTGGGACAAAAATATTTAACTTCAGCTACAAAGACTTTTTTTGGTCTTAGGTTTTTCCATTCCTCTCCTGGTACTGTGACAGAAAAATGACATTTTTAGAAAGCTGCTTCCAGCAGTTCTTCTTATGCAGTTTTGCAAGTTAAAGGTTTGATAACACCATGTAACTTTTTGCTTCTGTTCTCTTTGTCTGGAGACCCCACCATTCAATGTATTAGGTAAAGAATCCAGCAGGTAGAGAAGAGTATAAAAGGCACTTTTTGAAAATTCCAGTTCTTTGGGACAACCTACATTTCCTGAGAAGCTTTAACACCCTGTTCAGAAAAGGATCCTTCTCTTGGTCACTTGATCAGGTGAAAAGGCACCATGATGTGCTACAGTACGTGCTTGTTTTCTCAGCATCCAAGCCCCAAACCTTTTAGTCCTGGAAATACCTTTATGATGTGAGTTTTGTAAAAACTGATAGAGGTGGAAGACAGTTTTCTGCCCACTGGAGTCCCTGGTTTGTCTACAGCTGCTTGGCAACAAGCAGCTTTTGATAGCAAACCTCTGTAAAATGGAACTGCTAGTGAGATTATCGAGGATAGTTGCACATACATAAAGAAATCAAGACACACACAGAGTATGTCCAGTGTCTGCTGGCACTTCTAAGTGCTTCAGTGACATTCTACAGTGAAAAGAAAAAGTACAGGATAGTTTCTAATGTTGGAAGAAAAGACACATTTAACTATAAGTGTTTTGAGGAGAACCTGGATAAAGTTTACTCATATGGGATGTGTTTGCACATGTGTTATCCCTACAATGTACAGCAGAACAAAATAAACAAACAAAAACCCCCACTCAAACCTCAAATAAATAAATAAATAAATAGTTATAATTATAATTATAAAATAAAACAGCAAAGAAAAACCCAACAACAACAACAAAAAACCCACAAGGAAATACTACAAGGAAAAGTTTGAAAGAAGAAAAAGGGATTTTGCTACTTTTATCAAAATTTAAAATAAAATATTTTCTGCTTTTAAAAGTTCTCTTTTTATTAAACAATATAAATCAAGTAACAACATCACCGTATATTTAACTGGGTTTTTAAAGCTAGACAAAGAACAGTGAGAGAGAAAATATTTCAAGGAAAAACAGAAAAGAATACTTTATAGAAAGAGAACAGAAACCACAGGAACATGTTCTTCCACCTGCCGTATGGAACCCCTACCACTGACTTTCCTTAAGTGGAATAGTAGCAAGGGATAGGAAATCCTTTTCCTACTGAAGAATATTTTGCCCATCATTTGAAGGAAGTTGGTGCCATGACTGCAATTTCGTCTGTGATTTATTGTAACAGTTTTGTTTTCTTTTTCACTCAGTATCTGTGCCAAATAAGTGTTTTTTTCAAAATCTGTCCATTGCCAAATAAAATGACTGGGTCAAGGGAGAGATTTTAGTTCTTTCCAGAAAGTACAGAGCAATTTGTCTTGAGAATCCACGTAATTTTCTGTGCTAGATTTTGACTTTCTAAGTCTGTCATCAACAGCCTGCGAAAAAACAACAACATACAAAGAAGATAAAACTAATGTTCTTCACTTAATACACTGTGTTAATGGTTGCTGCTTACTTCACTACCCCTATGCTTTAAAAATAAAATGGGTTTCATTTACGCACTACCTAGCAGAAAGTGCACTAAAATTATTTTCCCCTCATAAGAACACACTGTAAAGGCCCATTAAGACATAATTACTGCCAAAAAGGCATCTTACATTTCCTTGAGATAAGCTGCAGTAGTGTACTTTGATATTTGACTTCCATTGATTCGGGATTAGAGCAGCACGTTTAGATAATAAGCAGAAGGATCTCAGATAACAGCCTGAGTGAATCATCGGACTATAGTGTTTAGTCTGAGAAAGTGTGTTTATCTGAAGGGCTCTTGGGACTAATACGGTTCCTCTTCAAAGCTTGAAGCAGGGGGTAAGAATCATAGTCCTGTAGGTTGGCAGGATAAACATGTCCTGTGATTTGCTAGCAATTTGAGAGACGGATTCCAGTACCGAGCGCACTGTTGCTGTCAGGTTGAAAAGTGTCTGCCTGGAAATGAATTCACGTGCACACAGCTCCAGACAAAGGAAAATCTCCCTGAAATGGCATGCCATCACATTTTAAGGCCAATTTTTCAAGTCTCTGACTCACACCTGGGAAATATACTGGTGCACTAAGTTTATCATAAAAAGCCCACATTTTAGCAAACAAAAATTGGTGCAATAATCTCAAAATGTACTGTCTCACTGACAGGTGCAGAAATATATATTCCTGTGGATTTGCCTGCTTTGTGCCGGAAAACAATTTTGCCTTTTTTAATAGAGTCACAGAGTCATCTCAGATTGGTTTTCAGTGAAGGGAACTCTGCTGCTTTTTCAGTGTTCAGCGTGAGGTTTGAACAGAGAGATTGGGTAATGTGTCATACAGAGGAAAGCTGCAGCAGGAATAAAAGCCCCTATGTCAATCAACAGTTTATAAATACAGCAGGAGAGATAACTGCTGTGTGTGCTCCATGAGAAGCACACTTTTGGGCTCCAGAAGTAGCAACATATTTTTAAGTTAAAGAAGAGGGTGATAAAGTGTAAAGGAAGAGAAGGTCTCTACAACTCTGTGTGGAAGGTTTTTGTGTGTGGTTGGAGCAGTTGGGGTTTGCCACTCTCTGAGAATAATTGTGAAGGGAACTGAACACAGAATAAAAAGCTTGAGGTCTGAGTGTCCTTTCATTTGCACCCAAAGTTTCCTCAAAATCAAAGAGTTTATGTCAGTTTGAATCAAATATATGTAAAAACAGATTAGTTTTATGACTCTTTGGATAAGAAAAGGGAAATCTCAGAACCTCCTCCCCAAACACCACTTCCAAACTCAGTGGACAGAAGCACAAGGTTGAATTTAAGGGAGAGTTACTCAACAAATGCCTTGTGGATATGGGTGAACAAAGAAGTCCAAACTATCTAGTTTCCATTGAGATCCTCCAATATATTTTACTGGCCATATGGTAGATCACCTTGAGAGTTTTGAGAGTTAAAAGCTAGCAAAATAAACTTCCTCAATCTCAGTCTCACATTTACTCTCTGTTCAGTTTTATTTACTTTTTTGTTGTCGTTGTTTTAGTTGAAATGTAAATGAAAAAAGAAAACTTTTGGTGTAAGGAGATCACTTCTATCTAAAGAGTCAAAGGCATCACTGATAACTAGCCAAAGGAATTACTGATTGCTTCTTCTACATTCCCTATCCCATTGAAAAAGAAAAACAACATCAATTTTTTGGTCATTTTGTCGCTGCACAACAGGTTTTTGGTAGGAACTGCTCAAGAAAGGTCTGTTTATGGTAATACAGCTACAAGAAGCTACATCAGCAATACCTGCTCTTGAAACTCTCTGAGGTGAACATAACCTTATTCTGTCTGAAGTTGATTGTGGTGAGCAAAGACAGGCTCCCCAGCTGGCAGGTGTAGAGGGTGGTGAAAGCAGGTGTGGCGAGTTCAGTGAAGCTTAACTACTTACACTGGCCCTCACATTCCTTAAGAAAATACCTCTTGTACAAAAAAAGATGCGTAAAATATGGATCCAGGGTTTATGGAGCATCAGTTTGTTTCCTGAGAGGAGCAGTTGTTGCATTTATTAATGTCTCTCTATATGCACAAGAAAATAAAGATCAGCAACTAGATGAGCCATGCAAACAGTTTATTAATATTGCTGGTTTCCACTTTGTTTGAATATTTTTTTAACTTCAGAAATTTGAGAACCATAAATGTATTCCTGAAGCACTATCTATGTTTTTAGTGCCTCAAACTGTATCTACCAGTTAAAATAGCAAAGATTTTTATCTGGTGTCAGGTATGAAATCTCATGTGGATTTTTAGCTCTAGATTGTTAATAACAAGTTATATTAATTATTATTAATTATTTTGGTCAGCTTTGAAGCATTCAATTACCATATAGGTACAATAGGGAAAGAAGATATTTGTTGAAACATATCCTCGAGCACAACAACAAAGTACATTAACTTCAGTTGGTTTCTCTATTGACTTCTTGTGTTTCCCAAATAGGGATGAATTACAATTTTAGCTCCTTGATCTTCTGAAGTGATTAAAGTCATTATTCAAAGTTGATGATGAAGTATTTATGACTGCGAGGGCACCCAGAGAAATGAGATTTCCACTGCATGATTTAGAAGCTGTAACACCACCTCTAATTTAACACAAAACCCAGGTAAAAAAAAAACATCAGAGCACACACCATTGACAGCATAAGTGTGTGTGTTGGATTTTTACCCTCAGTTACCAAACTCAGAGCAGAATTTCAGTGTGAGCTTCAGTGAGAGCAACATTAAGTCCTCTGTGAAGAAAGAGGCTATTTCAGCTGTTGACTTCAATGGGAGTTGGATTAGGTCTTGATTTATTCTGGAGCTGTGTAGTAGAGAGGCAACAAATCCAAAGATATCTGCAAAGACAAGCAGCTAAATCCAGGGCACTTAGAATGGACAGCTCCTGAAAAATAGTGGGGAAGGAAAGCGGGAAGAGCTTCCTAGCACAGCGGCACTGGGAAATGTTTCAGCGATGACAGTCTGCACTGGAACAACAGGGAAATTTAAAACAGAGATTTTCTCATATCAATTCAACTTGGTGGAATCAATCCAACTGAAGTAGAATAGCTATGACCAGGCTGCACAGTGGCCTGGGATGATGTATCTGCAGGGTGTGGTGTTTCTGCCACAAGTCTCTGCTTGCTGTGATGAGACGTGGCTGAGGGAACGGGAGGTTTAAATGGGATATTAAGAAAAAACTTTTTCACTGGGAGGGTTGTCAAGCATTGGCACAGGCTTTCCAGGGCAGTGGTGAAGTCACCATCCCTAGAGTCATTTAAAAGACATGTAGATGTAGCACTTGGGTAGGTGCTTTAGTGGTGGGCTTGGCAGTACTGGGGAATGGTTGGACTCAATGATCTTAAAGATCTTTTCCAAACTTAAAAATTCTATGATTCTATGAAATATCGGCACTTAATTTCATTACTTCATCATTACATGCCAAGGACCTCTAATGTTATGGCTCCTTCCAGAAACAAATCTTAAAACTCTACAACTTTAATATTGCTCTTAGCAGCTTTCACTGACTGCATTATTCTGATTTCATTTCTTACCTTACAATTGTCTGTTCTGATAAAATTCTTAATCTTGACAATCATATCCATACCATAAATTAAGAATGAGGCTTAGTTTTAGCCTTTTTATATCATAAAAAATAAAAAAAACATTGAAAAAACTTATAAAGTTTTATGGAGGATTATTTCCAAAAATGTGAACATGCCTGACAGTAGATGAGTTTCCTTAAATTCCTGGCAGCAGACTGAATTCCCCACCATTTGCAGTGCCCAGCTCAGGTACATTCACAGATCTAGGAAGCTGACATCAAGGCTTCCAGGCTTTTACTTCCTAAATCTTTGTTTACTTATTTGTTTTAAGTACCTTTTCTCCTTGTATGGAGAGCATGGAGCATGTACTTGTTCCGCAAGTACAAGCTGCACACACACTATGGAAACTTGTGAAACTTTTGAAGCCTCCAAACAGAACTCAAGACACACCTCAAGAAAAGTGGCAACAAGCATTTATCTTGATTAAATAGTAAAAATATGTCGAGACTGAAAGAGGATGAACTGAGCCAGGTAGAAGAAATTCTTGTATTTAACTCCTTTGTCTTCATTATTGCATGTGACAATCAATTCCCTGACTGAATCACATCACCACATACATGTTGTCATAGACATCACAGAACCACAAAATGGTTTCACTTGGAAGGGACCTTAAAGATTATCTCATTCCACCCCCTGCCATGGGCAGGGACACCTTCCACTGTCCCAGGTTGCTCCAAGCCCCATCCAATCTGGCCTTGGACAATTCCAGGGATGGGGCAACCACAGTTTCTCTGGACAACCTGTATGTGTGTTACTTTTGACATTAAGATATTTTCCTTCTCAGTCAGCATTTGATATTTGAATATAGTGTGGGGAGGAGAAGAGGTATAATAAGATACTTAATCTACAAGTAAGACCAGAAAATTCCTGAAGTATACATACAAAAGCAGGAATGAGAAAGACATAAGACAAACAAATGACAGCATTTCTTCATTCCATTATTGTGATAGATGTTCCTGCATAAAAGAGAAAAAGAAAGAAACAGCTTTTTGTCTTTTGCTTATTTAAACTTGTCTGACTCTTCTGGTAAGATCTGGAAGTTATACTACATTATGCTGCAGCAGTCCTTTAATCTTCTCCTTTGTTAATTCCTCTGTGTTATTCTCCCACTGATACTTTTATGTTTGAATAGGGAACATGGTTTCTAGCTCTGTGACTCATAAATCTGAGGTTAAAATCTCTGAGTTTATTTCTGATTGAATGATTCACATTGGAAAACTACTCACCTGCCCAGCAGTGTCTAGAATGTCCAAATAGGCTGGTTCATCATCAATTCGGACTTGAGTTTTATAGGCATCCTCTGAAAAACAGGGTACAGTTGGATTAAGCATATGAGTGGCTTGGAGAATGGAAAATGAAATAGTTTTGTCAGTTTGAAGTAGGGTTTTCCAAAGCTCTCCAATCTGGTCTAACTTTGCTTTACTTCTGGACTCAAAAAGCCCCTTTTTGAAATCCCATCATCACTGCAAACTAGTAGCAAAAGAGAGTCCTTTCTATCACACTACCTCAAAATATAAAAATTAAATATCTCTTTCTTTAAAAGAATAGCACAGACCAGAGATGTTGTTTAAGTCACAAAGATTCAGAGATGCTGTGCTGGTGCTATGCACCGGAGAGGTTTTGCTTACCACAATGATCCTTCCACAGGGCTTTTCTAGCACATAGTTTCAATTTAAGGATTGTCTAAATTATTGGGAGAGACTCCCTATGGCTGAAGGGGGCTCCTGCCTCAGGTATGTCAGAGTAATTATTTAAACTACTGTATACCTCCAGAGAGGCTGAGGATAGATTTTTTTAAAAAATAAATTCTGCAATCAGTGTCCTCGCATTTTTCACAGCTGAGGGTGGAGAAGGAAAACCTCTCTTTCATGGACTGTTGCCTTAGCTCATAATTTTGTCAACCTAAATTTAGAAGAAGAAAAACAAAGGAAAGGTGAATTCCTCTTTTTACAGGAGGTTTTCCTCACATTTCAGTTTCATTCCCCTCTCAACATTTGTATTTCCTTCATAAGATTAAAAAGAGCTTAGGTACTGGTCCGTGTTTATACTTGAAATCGTCTTGGAAATTATCTGTGTTGTTTAATGAAATGATAATGCAGAGCAGCCTGAGTGGGTTTTGTGACTGACATTATGCATTGGTTGTGCACTGAGGCATGAAGACAAGACAAGTGCCTTTGATGTACCTGAGAAGCACCATTAATCATCAGCAGCACAGGGCTGGGCCTGTCCAAGCAGTCAGTCCTGCCAGAGACACTCAGGACAGGGCTATCAATAAATATTGAAATAATATTGGGATTATAGTATGGGATTATACTGCAGGTAGATGTAATTCTTAGGACATTCTGGTTTGTGCTGTAATATGTATATTGCATCATACATCACTTTATAAAAGCACGTAAAAACCTGCTTTCTACCTGCACAAGGGAAAAACCAAAGCATTAGTATGAAAGTGGTTGTGGATGGCCTTAACTCAGGACCCCTCATAAGCAGCCAGAGGATTACTATCTTTAATGACATTATCACATAATGTCATTATCACATATCACATATTTTCCTCTCTATACTCTCCTCTTTAGTTTAGGCCTCAGCTCAGCCAATTAATAAGCACATCCCTTGCTTTAAACAAATACCTAATCCACTTGATATTAGGATGGTTCAGAGACTTAATTAATAGCATGATATACTGCCTTGCTGAAAAAGCCAAACCAACCAGCAGATGTTTTGGTTAATAGATCTTTTTGCAGAGACTGCTGAATAAGAAACTCTGTGCCAAAGAGGGACCATATAGAAGAAACTGGGTTACTTGTGGTTTAAGTAATCTATTATCACAAGACAGTGATATCTGCAGTAGATTTATTTTCTTCTTTTGTTTTTTTAATAATTTTTTTATTAACTAAAAAGTGAAAACAAAATATGGAAATATGTAAAATCAATTATGGTATTTCCTTCAAATGAATTCTATTAATACCATCAAGTATTACTAATATAATTCCATGCAGGTGGGTGCCCATTTGCATTACATTACTGCATACATAATTAACATATGACTTGCATAAATTTAACTTGCACTCTTGGCTCTGCAGCTGGATTCTCTAAGGCCACTGGCCCTAGCTCTCTCTTCACTTAGACCAATGTGAATTTTAGTACAGCAGCTTTAAAACAGTTAAGGCAGAGAGAAATCTGCCTACTTAAATTCAGCTTGGATAAAAATGAATCTAAATAAATCCTGTCTTATTTGCTTAGGAAATGAATTAGGAATTCAGAGTTGGTTATAACTAGAAGACCCACTGGCCTCTGAATATAAATCACAGCTTTCAGTAAGTAAATGTAAGATATCTACCCTGCTGAGCTACTCCAGGTGTACCCCAATACCACGTCATTGTCATCAGTAAAGTTTTAACTGTTAAAAAGCTCGAGCCAGACTATATTATAACCCTTCTACTTTGCAGAGACAATGCTGAATGCACAAACACATTTTGTCATTTTCATTTAGTTTGTTTTCCCAAACTACTGACCTTAAAACATTTCACTGTCCCATTTTCCTCTTTGATATATGCTAATGCCTTCAGTTGGTGGTGGAGAAACACGTTGTGTTAAGCATTGACCAAGCACATGAATCTAAATGGTTTTCCAGGCAAATGAATTTGGAAAATGCTTTCCGCTTACAGGATTTGCTTCTGCCCCAAGAAATTAAGAGATGAAACTGGGAGGAGTTATGAGTTTCCTTTGTAACTTTCTTTCTCTGTGTATGTTCAAATAGCACGATAACACAGATAATATATAAAAGCTTAAGTACGTCCTCAGTTGGGGTGTGTTAAGCTGGGTTACTCTCAGGGTTTGAATGAAAAAAAGATGAGAGTTTTAACTCCTATTAATTGCACACATAAGGGAAGTTCTAAAGCCCACACTTACCAAAGAAATCACTAGTTTGAGCCAACACCCTCATACCAGAGATCAGATCATAGCAGCTGCTTATGAACCTTCTTAATGCTCAAACACAGTCACTCCTTTGAAGGACACTATCTTCCCATTTATCCTGTTGATTCACTGATACCCTGGGTTATTAGGACAATGTATACCTTCTAAGTCAGGAGGCAGAAGGAAGATGCATAAATTGAAAATCGTGTTCCACATATCATGTGATATGGACCAAGAAGACAAGCCAAGAGTGGAAGGGTACCCTTTAGTCCTGCTCTACGATTAGTATTTTTAAACTGAGATTTCATCCCAGAAAGTAATACAAATAGAGGTTCAGCTCCCTTTCCTGTCTGTTACACAGACAAATCTCTTTATTTTATTTAGACTACCAGCCAGCGGCATTAATCCAGAATGCAACCACCTCCCAGAGGTTAAGATTTGGATGTGTATGTTTGCTGGACCCAGTTAATATGTTTTTGGTTTATTGGTAGCTGTCATGTTAAGCACAAACCCTGGGTATCTTTGCATGCTTCCTACAGGATTTCAGAAGGTAATACTGTGAAGAAAATCTTTTAATTCCAGGCAGGATTGCACACATTATGGTCATGTAAAGGAAAGAGAAGCCCCGAGACCCTGCTGTAAACAGCAGGAACATGCTGTTTGCCTGTGGACAGAAAAGAACTGAAGATGTTCCACTGTGTATTTGCACTACTCAAAATACTTCAGTACTCTACATTTTCTTTCACTTAATTAATTTATAATATGAGTATATAATGCTCCTTTTGAAGCTAGTTTGGGGGCTGCTAACTCGCATGCATCTGTACTTTATGTCCTACAGCTCTAAGGAGGGTTATTTATTAAAAGGCCAAAGTAGAGCTGCTGCTTCAGTAAAGCATAAGACAACATACAAAATAGAGACAAGAATTTTAGTCAGGCATCAGGCAATAAATCAGACTATAACTATGTATTTTATATTAAGTTCAGGTTATATTAAGTTCAGGATTAGTCTTTTTCTGTGAGGCTAACTATAAAGTCTCAGTCTTTAGTTTAGGTAATATGTAGCATAAAGATAGGGCATTATAAGAAAAAGGCTTTGAACGGAGTTTATTAATGTTGCTGTGAAATCTAACAGTGTTTCAAACACTGACTGCAACAATGATCATTTTTAAGGGTAACAAAGAGAAAAATGAAACAAAACTCCTGCATCCTTGCAATCTGAATAATAAGTGAATATATGACCTGTATAGTAAAAGAGAATTTCTTTTTTTTTTCCCCACCTGTAATATGGACTTCTTTAAAATCTTATTTCCTACAAAGATTAAAAATAAAAATGAAAATAGATAAAAATTTCATCACAAAGGACAATACTATTTGGATTCCATTATTACTGACCATTTACTGTTTTGCAGGGTGGGAGAAAAACAAACAGAACTCCAATTGTTTTCTGAATGGCACTTATTCTTTCCCCCTATATCACATTTAAACCACGAAAAATTATTTTCTCCAAAGGTATTTTTTCTAACTTCTCTTTCTAAATTGTTTGCTCTCTGCAGAACTATGGAAGAAAAAAAAAATAAAAAATTAAGATTTTGAGCTTTTTGGTAGCTGCCTTTTTTTTTTTTTTTTTTGGTGTGTGCATAAAATTAATACATTCTCTTTTTTCAGCTTTCTTTTTTATATAAGACATCATTCTTGAGACAGAGGTACAGTAATTAATTCAAAGCTGTGTTGCATTCAGTTATCTTAGCACTGGAGAAGCTGAATTCATAAAAAATATATCAAAGCATTTCTTTCAGCTATGAGCAGGTAACTGCTTCATGACAAATAGATTTAGGTGGTGTACAATTTAAAGGGGAGTTGGAATGGGCTTTTCATCTGCATTACAGAGAAGTTCTGGTACCTGAAATATAGGTCATCTGCTTCTTTCTTCCATTTGTTAATTCTGCCTACATGCCTTCTAAATAAATACTCTCTTCTTCTCTGTCTTATACAATATTAATTGCCTTTAAAACCAATCATATTCACACATATAGATGAGCCAAAAGATGGTTTATTTGGCTGAGGATGTGTCAAACCTGCAGAAGGAATCCAAGCTCAGTCAGCCACACCTGGAATTCTGCCTCTTGTTGTTCTCCCTGTGTACCAAAGAAACAGCAGGAGACACAACTCTTGGTGTGCTTAGATTATCTGCTACAAATGCATTTTAATTTAGCAGTGCTCCTGAATGTAGGATGGTCATGAGCCTTTGGCTGGCTGGATGCTGTTTCTATTTACAGCAAGGAATTTTTGAATAAAAAGAGTGGATGAACAGAGATGTAAACCACTGTACCAAATACTACACATAAGCTCCTTCTATTTGAGATAAGAATATGCATGGCATAGGAATTACCCATCAAAATACATTGGTATTACAACCTCCCTTAGCATATAATTATTTTCCTGGAGTATTGCTGTTTTATAATTTGGGTGAACATTGCTATCAGCATTTTGCAGACAAGGACACCAAGTCACAGAGGGTGTCTTCCAATGAGCTATGCACACATGATAAGCAATGGATGGTTTAAAAGAGTAGAACTGACAGATTTGATTTGATTGCCTTGTATTCTGTAAACTCTCACATAGATAGCAGTATCCTTTAAAACAATGAAAGTAGAAACATTAGTACTCCACTACTAACTGGAATACGTAAATATTCCAGTTCTGTTATATAATTCTACATTATATCTGCAATTAAGAATATTTCAGATTATTCTTTCCACGGATGCTGTTTTTCATTTCTCAGCATTGAATTGCATTTGCCTTTGTGCTGTCACTTCTGTAGCTTTGTCAAGTCTTTGCCAGATCCTTCAGGGTTTGCTCAGTTTTGTGTTAACAGTACAAGTTGCCTTTTCCCTCCTATAAAAGCAATGGTAACAGACAACATCATCCCAGGCAGAAGAATCTTGGTGATGATTTGCAAAATATTTGCTTTCCAAAATCCACAGATACTTCCTTCACTAACTTTGAACACCTTAGCTGCTTCTATGAAAGAGACACAGGTAAGTAATGCAGCATTTAATGCAGTTATTACCTCTCTGCTAGACTATAAAAAAACAAGTGTAGGACTTGAGGAAATTAAAATAGTGTGAGAAAAAACAAAGCATTATTCAAGTTAAGTGCTTATCATAAAAGGAATTCATACATTTATTCATTACATATTCAGTTGCATGATGAAAAATACAGTACTTTCTATCTCAGTTTTCATTTTAGCATTCAAATTACCATAAACATATTTTCAGATAAGATACTAAACCAAGGTTTTGGCCACATACATCTTCAGAAAATATTCTGTAATGATGTTTTCAAATGGCCTTGCTAAATTCAAATACATATCACTGTTGCACATTCCAGCTCTCCTTAATTTCAATAGAAGACACATTTCTTCGTTTCCTTTATTTAGCCTTTGCTCATTTTCATGACATGCTCTTAACTAAACACTGTGCTTTGTTTTAGAGGTTCCTGTGTCTTCAATGGCACATAAAAACTAATCCTTGAGTGCTCACTGGCACAAGTTGCCCAGAGAAGCTGTGGCTGCCCCTGGAAGTGTTCAAGGCTAGGCTGGATGGAGCTTGGAGCAACTTGGTCTAGTGCAAGGTGTCCCTGCTCATCTCAGGAGGGTTAGAATGAGATGAGCTTTAAGGTCCCTTCTAGTGAAAACCATTCTACAATTCTGCAATTCATAATATAATCCATGATTTCAAGGAGTAGAGATAGAAGGAAAAAAAAATTTTCTATCCTCTAAGATTGAAAACAAAAGTGCAGAACAATGTTCTGTTGATTTTGTCCTCCTAATATAAGCACCGCTGATATCTTCATCAGAAAGCAGAAGCATAATTAGATTATGCCCTGACCCTCAAATAGACCTCTGGACTTAATCCTAGTCAAGGAAAAGTGGTGTCTAAATACTTGGAAGGGCATGGGGCACAGAATTGTAGAATGACAGAGTGGTTTGAGTTGGAAGGGACCTTAAAGAATCTCATTCTAACCCCCCGCCATGGTCAAAGACACTTTCTACTAGACCAGGTTGCTCAAAGCCCCATCCAACCCAGACTTGAACACCTCCAGGAATAACCTGTTGAGCATCCAGAATTGTCGCAGAATAAAAATCTTAGTTTAGGCTCAGCAAGTTTGACTACTTATTAGCAATCTGAGCCATCAGTATCAGCAAACTGAGCCATCTTCATCATACTCATCTCACTCCTTTCCCTTAGGCTCTGGCTGCATGCAGCATCTGCTTCCAATAATTCAACTAAAAGCTTCCTCAGCCTAATGGGCATTTCTGTTCTGTTCTCACCTCACTGCAGTGCTCCTCTCCTAATGCCATTATGTATCTGTCTTAAAACAGCTGCTCTCAAATTACCTTTCTCCCTCTTGTTGGGCTGCCTAATGTTTCAGATCTGTGCTCTACAGGGCAAGACTGATAACACCAAGCTGCTGAAGGAGCCTGATTGATTTTCAGCTTTGGACGTGCACATGCCAGAATTTTTGGTGACCTGAAATGCACCCAGTACCCTGAAAATTGGGAAATGAGTTATACATTGTACTTTCCCTCTTCTATTTTTTTTTTTCCCAGTTGCACCTATATGTACAAGCAGCCTTTCTTCAGTGTCAGTTTGCAGTTTCATTACTGTGTAATGCTTTCCTTCTTCGGTGAAAAGCATGGGAAGTAAAAGCAGCTTAGTTTCACTTAGTCTATGGTAAGCACAAAAAGAAAAAAAAAGGCATAAAAGCATTATCCGTGCTCTAAAATGTTTGGTGTGTTCAGAATTTTGAGTGAATTGAACTCTGAGCCACTCAAATCTGGTTTCTCTTCTCCCTTTGAGTCTTCGTGGTCAGGAGGTTTCTTAACAAAACAGTTGGAAAAGGAGACAGTGGCTGGCTGGCATGGCTTTCAAGAAGAAGCAAAATTAAGAGTGATTGTGCTGAACAGTGTTGAGTGGGAGAGGTTTTCTCCTACATGCCCCAATCAAGAAGAATACAAAGCATAATGTACAACAGGAAATTCAAGGTAAGATACCCACTTTTTTCAGGCGAAGGAGTTAAAAAATGTAAGACCTTGTTAGCCAGCAAAGCAAACTCATTGCTGTCTTGTCTGGGCATGCAGCACCTTACATACAGTCGGGTCTCTGTCGCCAAGGCTCTAAGTTTTATGACAGTATATGTTAGTTAGCATAACACCTTTAGCTTGTATTCATGGTAGCAAAACCACTCTCTCCACTACTTGCCCTCCATACAGTGAACAACACTTGCACACTTTTGATTTGGGTGCAATTCCAACTCAATATTCTGAATCAACAGATTCTTCTAAACTGAGTACTGATATTTATCCATCCCCATGAGGTGTTTAATTATAGGGAGATTCAGATATACACACATATATAAGATATCTGACTGTATTTTTGTGTTTTTCTGCAGTGGTGTGTATGTACCTGTGTATACAAACACAGAGAGACGTTAAAGGCTGAGACTATCATAAATTAATTCCTGTGTCGATTAGCGGTGATGTTGAAACCTGCTTATCTACTCCTGCAAAAAATATTAGGACCAGGAGCAGATTGAAAATTAAACACAAAAAAACACCAACACAAACGTCTTCTGCTATAGAAGCAGAGGTAATTTTTATAGTGCCAAACTAAATGTTATTTTTTACTGTTTGCAAAATTTTATTTTCTAGTTGCAGATAAGAATTTTCCCTCCTTAAAATACAATTATTATTAGTTAAAGAAAAATACATATTCACAAGGCCCCATGAACAGCAGAGTGGTTACAAGTTCTGATCAAAGTCAAATTACAATTTATAAAACCAAAAAGGATTCTAGAAAACAATGCACCCCTCTTCCTTCATTTCTGTAAACACATGGATGGAGATGGTCATTCTCACAACTCAATCTCATATTGTGAAACATGAGATTTTTCTGGATATAGTATAGGTCACATCCTTTATATCACAGGCAGTTGCTTAGAGGCGGGGATACATCAGGGTTTTGGATGAAAGACTGACAAATTCTATCTCAATAATTTGGCCCAGTACAACAGTTATCAGTCACAATGAAAATGCTGTTATCAAAAAAGTTCCTATCCACGATTTTAATCTGAAAATATGCAGATATGTGACTAAATTTGTATAAATTATTATATAGGATATAACTTGTTGCCCAGAAAGCTCCATCAGCTCTTCATCAGTCCTTGTAGTGTAATCCTTCCCAAAGGCTAAATTTTATTTACAAAGTGTCCCACCCACGTGAATAAGACTATTTTTCTCAGAACTAGCTATTGCAGAGAATTTACAATTTCTCTACAAAACCTGGAAACTTTGCAAGTCATGGCTAAAGATAACTCAGGCAAACCTTTGCACTTGCTGCTGGAAACCACTTGCAATATAGATAATGCTACTAAATATTTAATAAAGGCCTATCATTACTTTCTCTGCTTCCAGAAAAATGTCATTTTGTTCAGAAGTGTACATGAACAAAGTGAACAAAGTACTCCTGTTTAATCAAAACATGATAATTAACAGGAGTCCAAGTACCCTTATCTTGGGGAACAAGAATAGCAGGTAGCAATTTCACTACTCTTTCAAGTCCGTGATTGTACTACTGAGTGGGAGTATTTGACAGCTACAAATTCACTTCTTATCATTTCAGGGAAAGTAATTAGCGAGTTGACTACATCCACTTGGTTATTAGCTTGGATGGTGCCTTGGATTTAGTAAGGTGTAGATGGCTGCTGGCTTCCATGAAAGAAAGGTTAATGGAAACATTTGTCCTGTGGTGAAGAATTTTGAATTGAGTGTGATAAATCATCCACCTCTAGAAAACCATGGCATGGGTGTCTCTTTCAATTTCAAAAAGCATTTATTGAATATTTTTACTAATCATGATATACAAGGAATAGGTAAGCAGTTTTTCCCTACTTATGAGCTGCAAGTCTCACTTCAGCTCCTCCGTAGTTCATGGCTCTAATCATAATTATAATTACTGTATGTGGGTTTTGATACTTATAGCAGAACCACTCGGATAAGCTCACAGAGTGACTTTGGTGTTCACTCCACCTTAAGTCATCTGATTCCCAGGACTTTTGAATCTCCTCAGCTGCCACATAACATAACCACTTTAGCCCTAAGAACACTTGAGAGTATTAATCATCTAACTAATGTGAGATGGGGGTATTAGAGCTGAATATTATGCTTTAGAACTTTATACACTTATGTCACAAATTAGAAACTACAACATGCATGTGACTTCACTGTGGTTTTAAAGTTCTTGCTAAACATATAAACTTCCCTTTCTTAATGTTGCAAGCCAGGTGGACACTTTGCTCATGCACGAAAGAATTCAGGGTTTACAGACTGGGAGATGAGTTCCCTCAATTACATGAGGAGCTCAACCCAACGAAAGCGTGTCATTGAAACTCTACTAAAAGAGAGCAGAGAACAACCTACGAAGGAAGTATCCCAGTTTTCTGAACTGGGTCAGTGTTAGAGCCAATGTCAGGCCTGGAGGCCTGAAAGGAGAATTGAAGAGCTCAGCTATGAGAATAAAGTCTTCTGCCAGAAGAAACACCTGTCAACTACTTTTGCTGCTTTGGTCTATTAGATGGATCAGTCAGACATGTGGTGGATCAATGCTGGGGGAAGGGAAGATTGTCTGATGGAGTCAAACCAAAACCAGTCATTGCTGAGTTAGAGGTCTTCTGCCTGTATGAAACTGATATGAAGAAAGAAAGAGGCTATTTTGTGTAGAACAGACAAAAATATTTTAACAATGATTTCTATTCTTGGCTGACTCTTTCTACATCCTGAATATGGTAGAGATAATTATGAAATAGTTTTAATAAAACTGTTTCATTACTATCATTATTGCTACTATTCCTATTACAAAAATATTACATCATATTGTTACATTAATAAGAAAAGGTTTTTTTCTTCCTTGTTCAGTTTTAATCTGGTTAACTAGTGCTTAAGAAGAGCAACCAAAAGGTCATACTTCTGTACAGTTTTTAGTTATTTTTCTTGTCTCTATATTTAGCAGATACACAGTTAATCTCAGAGGTTTCTAGAAGAAATAGAATGGTAAAATATCATTGATGCTTCATTGACCCTTTGCTCAGTAAAGAAGAGAAAGGTCAAGGCAGGAATTAACAAATATGAACCATTTACAGTTAAGGAACATTGGTTGTGTGGGGGTTTTTGTTGTTGTTGTTTATTTGTTTGTTTGTTTGGGGTTTTTTGCATGTGAACATGAAACAAGCATAGATCTCTCATGACAACTCACGGAAGAAACACTTTTCTCTCTTCTTCCCGCCATGGTAAGCAGCTGGTGGGCAGAGATGTCTGAGAAATAGAATCAGAGAACTGTAACAATACTCATAGCTGGACACCAACCAGATTTAGCTCCTTCACCACCACTCTTTGGGCCCATCCATCTACCAGTCTTTTGCCCCTAATAAACAGAGTAATTTATCCATTTTCTCACTTTCTAAAAAGTGGAGAAAGGGAAGTCAGATCAGTATACAAATTATGATAGAAGGTTGTTCTGATAAGATAAATGCTCCAAATGAGAATATAAAGAGGAGAGCTATAGAAAATAAAATGTCCTTTGAATCAGTTTTCATTTTTTGGGGATTGACCAGTAGCACAAGGAATTCCACAAAATGGCACAGGTGATTGTCACTATTAATTTTGACAACAGAGATAGACTTGTGAAGGAATTTCAGCTCATGGGCTGCTGTCTGAGAGTGACTCTGCACAAGATGGTTGGCTTGGTTTTCATACGTCACCTGTCCCAGAAGTAAAACCATCTCTGTCCTCCTCCTTCATTCCTGATTGTAACTCCTTTTCCCCATACATGCTTCTTCACTATACCTTTTATCAGTTTTTCAGCTTGGAGGAATGTTTTTACCAAAGCTACTTAACTCACTAACCTGGTAGACAATTATTATGTGTTGGGGTGGCTTAGTTTTCTTCTGGAGTACTGTTGAATCAGCTTGAAAATCTGTGTGATGAATGCCAGAGAGCCAGTGAGGCTGGGAAAAGCACAGAGATGAAGAGTGGTGTTTCCTTCTTGTCAGCACAGAATGAGTTGTTAGGTTTGGTTCATCTCATCTCACAAAACTTCAGGCTATTTTAGAGCCTCCAGTGTCTGTTTCTAGCAGGTGATAGCTTATATATCATTCCCCGTTCATGATTTAGGGTAACGAATAGCTCTAGGTATTAATAGCTGTGTAAGGATATTAATATCTATGTATATTAATATAACATTTATAGATATTAATAGCTCTAGACAGCTCTACACTGGCTCTCTATGCACTATTTCCTTCTCTGAGACCTCACAGCACAGTGTAGACACTCATAGCTGTAGCTACTGTCTGGTACTGCTGTGCCTGAAGTGAATCTGCTGCTATGATAAGTTTTCCAAGGGCATGTGAGATGGACATGGGCAGGAAATTGCATTGCCAAGAGTTAAATTGCAAGTCAAAATGCTCTTCAAGGTGTTCTGATCAACTTCTAGCCTTTGAGCAGGTGTTTGGAGACTTGATAGGGGAGATAAGGAGAACTAGAATAACAACTTTCTGGGCCCTCTACTCCCTAGAAAGGCATTGACTGCATTTGCTTCTCTGTTACTGTTTATATCAGAGATATTAGTAAAGGAAAATTACTAGATTGAGCACTGTTTCCTGAGTTTTTGAAAATGCTAAGTGATAGGGAATTTTCATGTGATGTAAACAGCCTTCAAATAATTGCATATGAGTAATTTTTAAGAAAACCTGAATGTGACAAATCAGTAGCTGAAATAAAGTGTATTAAGTCCAGGATTTTAGGCATGATTCATCTTGAGTACAGACAGGAAAATGGAAGTGGCTGTTTTGAAAATTTCTTACATGAAGTCTTCAAATTATTTAGAACGGAATAATTGTCTTACAAAAGCAAAGTCCAAAGAAAGAAAGTTTAACAATAGAGCAAAAGATCATGTATCTGAATAACACAGCATGTTTTAGAATAGGAACAGGTTGTTTCAATAATAAGGAAAATAATGAAGAATAAAAACTCATAATGATCTGAGACTTCATCTAAGTTAGATATAGCTCAAACTGAAATGTTGAAAGATTTTCCAACTATCATTATTGTGTTTTTTAGAGGGAAAAAAAATCACCTTTTAAAAAAATATTTCAAAGAAAAATGTCCTTTTTTTTTTCAGTCAAATTTTTTCCATCAGAGAGAGAAAGATCTGCTGTGCCACCTCCTCTGTGGCTTCAAACAATTTTTATTTCCTTTCATGGTAGGATAAAATAACTACAGCTTAGCAGAAGGTATTTTTTTTCCTCATTGAAATCTAAACTGAACAGTTTTAACACTCTTAATTTCTTAATACTACTCCCTCTTTTTCTATTCGTGGTTTATTTTACTGTGGGAGAGCCCACACTTCCAGGCACTCTCTGGCAACAGTCTCCTTTCTCCAGTGTTAACCCAGCACTGTCAAACCAACCACTAACCATGTCCCTACGTGCCACATGTACGTAGGTTTTAAATCCCTCCAGGGATGAAGACTCCACCATCTCCCTGGGCAGCCTGTTCCAGTTCTTAACTACCCTTTCAGGAAAGAAATTTTCCCTGACATCCAATCTAAAATGCCCCTGGAGCAAGTTGTGTTCATTTCCTTTTGGTCTGCCGCTTGTTACTTGGGAGAAAATACTGATTCCCACCTGGCTACAATCCCCTTTCAGGAGCTGTAGAGAGCAAGAAGGTCCCCCCTGAGCCTCCTTTTCTCCAGGTTGAGCCCCCTCAGCTCCCTCAGCTACTCCTCATCAGACTTGTGCTGCAGACCCTTCCCCGGCCCTTCTCTGGACATGCTCCAGTGCATCTTAAATGGCTCTTGCAACCCTTGATAATGGAAGTGAGCAAAAACTTCAATCTCCACTCCTGAATCTCCCTGAGTCCCACAGAAATGGACCCAAGATCCATGTTTCATGTGCAGACCTTTTAATTTAGGTGTTTAAATGTGAGCCTTAGTCCTAAAAAGTAACCATAAACTCTATTCTTCTTCCTATACAAAAGTCAAAATGCTTTGTACCAAAAGTGACTATTAATCTATTAATGTGATATATATTGCAAATAATACAAACAGACAGGAATATCAAAGCTAATAATAAAACACAGGTTGAAGAATATGGTTCAAATGCATACACCACTATTCTTACATATTCTTCATTTCTCATTTTAAATGATGATGAATATGGAGCACAAACACAAGCAATTTCTCTGTCTACACAATCAGTCTGAATACCCTTGGGAGACAAAATGATTATTTATATGAATTGTTTATCCCATCTCAGATAAGGCTAACAACTGTGTGGAGAGTTATGAATGAAAGGTGGTTATAACTATTTAGGCATTGGTTAGATGAATTAAACCAGAAAAAAACCCAACCAAACAAATAAAAAGCCCAAACAATTTTTGGACTCAAATCCAGTTGTGACTTGTTCAGTCCAATACAAGCATCTTATCTTTTATCCAAAAAAAGAAAATGAGAGTGAATTTAAAGATGGAATATATGAATATGCATGTTTTAGATAACAGTAGAAATGTTCTTGAAACTTTTTGTACCCTGAATATAAATATGAATAATACTTTGGTGGCAAGATGACCCTTCCCTGATATAATAGATGTGTTCCAGCTTTGTCTTCTTTTATTCCTAATGTGTTTGTATTCCCCTTGCTTTATCCTTTTTCCTTATTGTACCTTGAAAACAGACAAAAAATTCTTTATAACATTAACATTTTTTGGTATGCCTTATATAACTGCAGAATATTTTCAATCACACTTTTTTTTTTTTTTTCTGAAATTCACCCACAGGTTTCCAGCATCTTATTAGAGATGAGTAAATGTATTTTATTTGATGCATTGGTGAATGCATTACTTTGTTAGGAAACCTCATGGAAATTCATGTGCTTAATGCTAGAGTGCCTCCCATCCCACACCCATTTCAATTAGAGTTTGACATTGACACAGCCTTAATGCCCTCAACTGCTCATTTGACACAATCTCATGCAGTGATATCTCACCAAAACAGGAAGCTGCTTTCGCATCTCGTTTGCATTATGTATTCATTTTAAGATTAGTCACATGGTTAATGAGCATCTTGGAGCCTGTCCAGTTTGCTGCACTATGTCATGCTTCCTTTCCTGACACTCTACTTGCATTAACTCTCTGTGCTATTGCCAAAGACTGTGCAGAGCGCAAATTGCTCTTAGCTGCTTGTTCCAGAAAATTATCATATCCACTGCCACTTGGAATCTATTCCCATTGTTGGCTACAATTAAATATTAAATGTGTACCGAAATAATTTCATTTTCATGAAGTGCTAACCTCTGAAATTTTCCCACATACAGTCTAGTACTAATTTTGTCCTTCCTCTCCCCATTTACTTGCAAAAATAACATATTTCTGTTTCAAAATTTTGAGCTGCAATGTCTGTAGCAAGCCTAAAATATGGCCATCATTCCCACTTTATCTTGAAGTGGTGTTAAACTCAAAGTGACAGCATTAAAATTAGCACTTCAGGTAGCATTTAACTTTTTAATCAGTGTTTAGTCTGTATTTTAAATGAATATTGATACATTTATTTGTCTATTTATGTCTATACACATTTACTTCTATCTATATATAATGTCAGGAGTTTGAGTTTCTCAAGATCTTATCTGCTTTTCCAAACTAAGACAAACAGCTAAAATAAAAGAAATTTTCATACATCAGAAGGGAACATTTACTGTAATAATTTATCTCGATATCTTATGTCTGATCCACAGTGTACAGAGGATTTCTCTGAATAAACATTTATTGGAACAAAAATGCCCTATGTACTTACAAAACCAAACCAAAGTGAAAATAAACAAACAAAAAACATCTAACAGAACAAAACCAGACCAATTCCTTCAAATAAATCCATAGCAATCTTTAAAAAGTCTTGTACTTTTGTGACATCACTACATCCAGTAAGTTCTTCAAAAGTGTAAGTACTCATTTTATAAATCATAAGTACAGAAAGAAAATGTATAAATAGATCTAAATCTATTTATACAGCTCTTTTAGGATCAAAGTTAGCACATTTGAAGTACACGTATGTATAGTATAAAAACCTGTGAGCATATGTATCCCATAATGCAGAAACTGAAATATTCTTTTAGGAAAAAATTCTGCATCAGCTCACAGTAACAGTAGCTTTTTGTGATCAAGATCCTCTGTAATATTTAAAAAATATCAGTGGATAACAGAGAAAAAAAGAGGTTGTAGGTACAAAGCACCATTATATTCTTGTTGTATATTTCTGCTATATTGCTGAGAGATATGAGCCACTGTAGAAAAAGAAAACTCTAAAGCTTTAATAACATAATGGTTGGAACACAATGGAGAAGAATGATAAGGAAAATCCATGTTCCTGAGGACTATCACAAAAAAGGTAAAAAAAAATTCTCTGCATCTGTAAATCCATATGATTATTACTGCAGAATGTTTAGGATAAATCCCTAGTGGTGTGTTTGGAGGGAAGCAGAATTGGGAATGAAGATACATTTGGTAGCATATTAGGGGACTCCTCTGCATTCTCTGGTCAGTAACAGTAAACAATTTTCATCGTAGCCTCACGCTCGATTAGACAGCAAAAAAAACCCCAACCAATCAAACAAATTATTCTAATCCCTTTGTAAAGCTCACTGTCTTATCAGTTTATAGATGAAGTATAAAATGTAAATAAAATAAGGAGGAAGAGCAAAACCATCTAAAAACCTTAAGAAGCCAACCGTCTGTGGGCATGCTTCTGTAAAGCCAGGTGTAGGTCAGGAAATAAAATGTGTTTACTATACAAAACAAATTGAAATTCAGAACACTTTTTAGGATTGAAAGGATTCAAGCTTTTATGAAATAAAATATGAAACCCAATTGACATCCATCTGTTTTTCAAATCAAAGCAAAAACTTTTGTAGATTCCTTGTTTCAGGCTTTTATGCTCATACAAGATGGTTTTGTGGCTCTTTTGTATGGCCTGAATGTTTTTTCAGTTCTGCTTTTCAACTGGAATATCAAGCAGATTATATCAGCACTATAGTCATGTGTTTTGGAAGTGGTTTATTGTCCCCTATATTTACAAAGATACAAAACTATTTCACAGAAATCTACAGAAATGAAAAACAGCCTAAATTATTATTCCACGCCCGTGTCTATGCTTAAAATGGGCAATGAAAAGGTAAAGATGATGAAACAATTTAAAATATTTTGGTAGTCCCTGGGTCATTGTCATCTTGTCCATAAAACTGAAAATGATAGACTTCTGGGATTTCAAAGAAGATGCTATTTGCAAAGACCCTTCATTTCACAACCCCCAGCCCATTCATTTGTGTTAGGAGAGCTCTTATAAAAAACCCCATGAAAGGCAAGGATATACAGCATCAATTCTGTCAACACTATCTTCTTAAATTTTGGGTAAATTGGCACAATTAAGTACCATAGTCACTGCCACCACAATTTCATACTATAAAAAACAAAGAACAGAATAGGTAGGGCAGGAATATCAGGAAAAAAAAAAAAAAGTAGGTATTTATTAGATTATTATGTTCACATAAAGCAAAAGCTATAGACCTTATCTTAAAGTTCAGCTGGAGAACTTGTAGACTCAACAGATTGATTAACACTGGAAATCTGTGGATTGTCATTTAAATACACCATAGAACTTTTTTGTTGTTGTTGTTATTTCCAGACAATATCACACTTTCAGTGATTTCTACAGAAACCTTGTTCCTTTAAGATGCCCAAAGACAAATAAAGCTACAGGTTGGCAGAAGTAGTTATTCCCAAAGCAGTACACAAAAACGTGATGCCAGTGTGCCCAGTGATGTTCAGGACAGTCCACGAGTTGCATAAACAAGACACAAATTGCTGACAAATGAAAGTGGCCCAAAATGTATGGCACAAAGAAAAGGTAATAAATTGATATCCAGAGAGATCAGTGACCTCAGACTGAGCTGAAAAGCTATGCTTAATTTTCTGCTTGGCCACTCAGCCAGTATGAATGTACATTTGATAGAATGGTTTTTTTTCTTTCTTTCTGCACCATCTACTGCTGAGTTTACTGTGAGAAACAAAATTCTGACTAGACAGATCTGCTCTAAGATGAAAACTTCCCCATGACACAAAGAATCTGGTTTTGCCTAGCTCCTCACGACTTTTGAGGAATAATGTTTCCTCTGGTAACTCCTGACATCAGCATAGTCTTCTCCCTGGCTATGCTCATTTTGGGCCACCTTAATTTTTTTTTAGCATGATGGTCTAAATAGTTAAAATATGCCTACCACTGGATGTACAAAAACCCCATGAGATTAATTTTGTATGTTGAGTCCAGGGGCTCAAAAGCAGTAAAAAAAATCTCAACAATATAAACTTTTTCAGTATACTGACTTTTTAAAATCTATTTGTTTTTTATTACAGGTGTGATAACAAATGACACCTTCTATTTTAGGTGTTTTTTTTTTTTGGTTTTATGTCCAATTTTGTGGGGTCATACCACAAATTTACCCAAGATGAAACCCACATAATTGGTCCACAATTATACTCCTCAGTTTAGTACAGGTTTTAGAGCATGAACATTAATAAGCCTTTCTCAGGACATCCTCAGCATGTTCTGAGAGACAGAAGTGCCAAACAGCTAAGAACTTGTACTTCCAGTTAGTTCTACCTCTAGGCAGCTGGGTGAGGTTGAATTCAGTATTTCATTTCCCTGTTCTCTGTTTCCCTCTCTTCTCCTGTTTGGAGTGTTGGTTTTACCGAGTAGCAGCTCCCTCTTGCTCAAGGAGACCTTCATCCTGATTAGGTCCTCAAGGCATTCCTGCAGTATGTACTTACAATGCATCACAAGCTTTCCTTCTCTTTATGATTATCTATTATTCATACTGTGGTGGTGCCTTGAGACCAATAAATTAAGATTATGACAAGATACAATATATACAAAATACTGATGGCAGGTGGATAGGTAATATAATAAAGATGAGTGTAAGCACATAACTTAATGGTGTCAGTAACTAATAATGTTCATCTTTTCTAATTAGATTTAATGATTACTAATTTTTTTTCTGGAGTGAAGCAAATGAATTTGCAGCAATTCTGTAGTAGTTTTGCCTTCTTTAGAGCTGACACATCAGACTGTTATTTTACAATATTTTGAACAGTTTTAAAATTACTAGTGGCATGAAGAGTTTATGCATTTTTGTTCATTATTAAAATTACCATAATCTAATATAGAATACTATAGAAATAACAAATTAAAAGAAATAATGTCATCAGGTGATCTATTTAGCAATGCAGCAATATTGTAGGGGTTAAATCTGAGTTTGAATTATTTGGAAAATTCAAAGAAAACAAAAAATTATTTTGGATGACTGGGTTGGAAAATTTTTTATTTCTTTTTTTTCCCTAAGCAATTTTGTTAATGTTGATGTTTTTTAGTGTCTTTCCCACATATTGGGCCCAGACTCTGCCATCTTTTCCTTGTTATAACTAAATATAACACGGATAGTCCCCGTAAATGCAAGTACTTTTTTATTATAAGTAAAGCTAAGTAATAAGGATACTTAAATGAATGAACATGCAGTTCTGACAACTGGTTGGCATTTAAAAGATATTTCAGTGTATTGTAGATTAGTGTGAATAATTTTTATTACCAAAGTTTATAATGTAGGTAAACTCAATAAAGTTTAGCTGAGGATGTAAGTGCAGAGCACACACAACTCTAGTGTATTGAATTGAGTAGTCACTTGATGTTTCTAAAGAAGTTCAACTAAGGCTTTAATTGGGAAAATAGTGCTAAAAATAACAAAACTTAAAACCTCCAAACACTCCAGACTGGGGTTTTTACATTATTTTAGTATTTTAAAAGTTTGTTTTCTATCTTGATGTACTTTTTTCATATTTTGTGATTATAATAACACAAGTAACACCATAATAGTTATGGTACATGAATCCACAACTCTGTTGCTGAAAGATTTTGCACAAAACATTTCAAGAAGTATCTATGATAAGACCATGACACAGTTTAATCGCCGTCAAAAAATTAAGGTGTAATCAAAAGTTTGCAAATCTTGTTTCTATCTACCAGCTATTTAAGAGCAGCTTCTCACTATCTGACAATCTTAAATGGGCAGAGACACTGAAAGGGATGAAGGAGACAATAATCTCTACTCACCTATAGTAGGATCATGATAGTCAGGAAACCGATGGCTTATGAACTGCATTGTCATTGCTGGAGAGAGAAAGAGGGAAGAAAAAAGAATGATATGTTTAAATAGATACAGGGAATAGAACAAGCAGATAATCCACTCATCCAAGCATCATCTTAGAGAGTCCAAAGTTTGTTTTATATCTACTTCTGCAACAATGCAGTGGCATTACAGTGATGACTAAGAACTAATAAAGGGAGAAAAATTTGAATCAAACGTTTTTATTTGTCTAAATTTCTTCATTTTTAAGCTTCATTATATCAATTTCTGAATTAAAATTTTAAATCTTATCAGCTAAGTACCGATAATTTGATATTGCATATGCATGAAAATTGCCATGACAAAAACATAAAATATGATTTACAAGGCTGATTTACACAAGTTTTCATAGTGCTACAAAATGACACAGACTGTAGCGCCTGATTTGATTTCTGGTGTATTTAGGAATTCATTAAACTTGATGCATCAGATGAGGGCTTCTTTTAACCAGCTAGAGCACCTTTTTACTGAAGAGATTTTTTATGACTGAATATTACCTGCACTCAGAAATTTTAGGAAAGTTACACGAGATTTCAGGAAAACTGCATTCTATCATTTTGAATAGGTGACATGCTGAAAGTGAAATTCCAATTTATGCAGAAAGACAGAAACTTTCATATCTTGTTCACCATATCCTCTTCACCGTATCCTTTACAACGTGACATTTGAAGCTCGTTGATTTTGAATAACCATGAAAGGAAATTTGGGTACTCAGTGACCACAGTAATGTAATCTCCCAAGCTGTTCTGATTACTGAATCAGTAATCAGAACAACCTGGGAGGTTACATTAACTTTGTTGTTCTTCCTCAGGAGTTTGAATTTCAGACCATTTGAAAAGAAAATGTATCTATCAAACACAAAGAACTGTGAATAAAACACTTTCAAAATGTAAGTGGTTGAATTCTAACTAAATGGAGGGGAGGAGGGGGTGTCAAACAGAATTTTAAAAATACTGCTTGATTCTAAATCCAATTTCTTTCTTTTTTTTTTTTTTTTTAATACCAGTATTAAAATTCCTCTATAGCTCCTAAATGGATTTTAGCTTAAAAAAGTTCCCATCTGAAAGATAATTATTAGTCAAAACATATCAAATCCAACATGAGATTTGGTCTTACACTTTGACCATCTCAGCTACTTTCAACAGCAGAGGTTATGAACAAGTGGTGAGACATTTCAAAAAATCTGTGCAAAAATACACTCATTTTTTTTGGACAGCATTGTTTTATTTTGTTTGTCCTCCTCATATTTTTGGGAAACGGGGCTTAAGAAATGATACAGACAAGGAGTATTAAACATTTATTACCATGTTAATAAATTATTGCCTCTTTAGTGTAGACAAATATAAATGCTAAGAAGCAGCATTATAAATTCATAGTTACCCAGAGAGGGTAACTGTGTAAGAAAAAGATCATTCAGTCTATACATATTATAGAGGAATAAATCTACGTGCAGTGACACTCATGTCTTCTGTATTATCTGTTGTCAGATGCATTACTTTTAAGGACTATGCATGTTGGGACACTTTTATTCCCAGGACAACTGTGTTTTCTTTTTTTTTTTTTTTTTTTTAAATCATGACAGATTTTTAGGCACCTCCACCTGATTACTGCTAGTGGTTTATGAAGAAGAAATTGATGTCCAATGTAATTTGCCTACTTTGCTCTTAGAAGCTGAGGCAGCTAACAGAGATGATGTTCATATGGTTTATGCCTATATTTTTCCAAGTTTCTGAGACCATGTACCACAAATGAATTAATTTGTTTCACTACCTGTTGCTTTTTCTTGCCAAGCATTCTTTAAAAAAAAAAAAACAACAACAACAGAAAAACCCAAACAAACAAAACCCCAAAAGAACAAAAAACCCCACACCAAACTACTCTGTATCTAATCTCTTTTTGTTTCCTTTTGGAGCTATGCCTGTCTCACAAAATCTGTTACCACTGAAACAGAGGAAAGCCAGAACTCACAGTAAACATTCTTCCTCTCCCGTGAGGCAGCCCCAAATCAATACATCATTTATATCCTCATCAAATCCACAGGATCTGAGAGCACTGAAATAATTTGAAAGCATGATATTGTATTAAACACCAAATTTTCTACTGCAATGTGCAAAAGTGGAAGTGTTCAAAAGGCATGTGGATGTGGTACCTGGGGAAATGGTTTAGTGGAGGCCTTGGCAGTGCTGGGTTAATGGTTGGACTTGATCTTAGAGATCTTGCCAGCCTAAATGGCTCTATGATTCTGTGATTATATATAAATTTAATCTCGAGAGGCACAGAATTTGGGACAGGTTTTCAGGGAAGTACTCTGAATAATGAAATGAGAACTCCTCACAGTCATCTGGCTGGGACAATGGTAAATAAAAGCTTCCTTTTTCATAGATTTTCTCCCTCAACTTCTTCCATGACAGCCCTTTGTCAAAGGGTCCTCCTGATCAAAGGATGTGCCTTGACCTTTTCAGTCCTTGTCACCTCTTGCAGAGGGATTTAACACCCTTTCCCAGAAACAGCATTCAGAAGGAATTGAGGTACACTGAATTACAAGGTAAAATAAGGAAACTGGGGTGTAAGTGGTGGGAATTACAACCCATCTTCCCTTTTGTGTTCTTTAAAATAAGAATTTCCTTTTCCTGTTAAACCCTCCTGCATAAGAGTGCAGCAAGTATTTTCATAGCAGGTGTAGGTGGACACCTCCTCTAAGGGAAAAGAACAACTGTTTTTTAGCTACAAACAAACCCTTTATTCCATGAGGATGAAGGACAAAGAAGTCTCAAAACATCAGGACTGATGTACAAAACCAGTTGCGCCCAGTTGTACTGGGTATTCCACAGACTTGGCTGCAGGATGGGTAGAAATTAGTTCTGGATGATGGTCAGAAGTTGGTGGAATGTTTCCCAGAGGAAAAGAGCATTCAATCACTACTGGCATGAAACCACACAGCTCAGTTGGAGCCTCGGGAATTAGACCTGCTTGTAACCTGTCCTATCAGGGCTGTCCAGCAGGAGAGCTGCCTCAGCTGGAATATGCTGGCTTCTTCATTGGTACTAACATCAGCTCCAAATTAATTTTCCAGAGTGAATTAATTTTGAAAACTAATACAAAAATGGTATCAGTATTTCATGGTGCTTGATGAAAACACTCCCCTTGGTTTTTCCTCATCCATTATCTTCTTTTCCACGTAAATTAACACTCAACACAGAACAAATCCAAACTTTCGTTTGGATATTTTTGTGACCATTTTCCTCTGAAAATGTAAATAATACTGCAACAAATTTGTACAAATCTATAAATTAGGGACTCTTAGTTCTAATTTATGCCACACACAAAGCACTGTATCCAAATGTGGCTTTAAAGCAGGATATGAAAACACCGTAAATTGATAAGACCGATATTTGAATAAATATATATATATATGTAAAAGCAAAGTCAGCTAAGAAATAGTTAAAAAAACCAAGCCCTTTTAATCCATAGCAGATATTGTGAAAGAGTTTGAATTGCAAGTTGCCTGAAAATTTTTAATGAATATTTTATGACAGTGTGAAGATCATTTCATTTAAATGGGACATGTACATCACACAGCAGCTATGATAAGTAAAAGGATCATTGTTTCAGATGAATAGTATCTTCTTTATATCTATCTGTGGCTAAGCAAGTGCAGGTTGTCTCATCTGAATAAATATATGCATGAGTAACTATTCAACTTTAAAGTTCTCATGTGGTTTTTAAACAAGAAATGAATTCAGGTCCTGCATTTAATTTTTGTTGTTTCCAAACTTGCTTATCCAATGTTCATTAACTATCTTGAAAGATATACATGATACCTATGTTGGCACTGATATATATGTATTTTCTATGAATAATAAACTTAGTCTTGTCTTCTAGTTTCAATAGAATTCCTAAATCCTTCCTAATAATATTTTATTTACCACTGAGTAGGAAATGCCATGCTTAAAAAAAGGCTGAGGTTGTATTATTTATTCTGAAACATGTTTTTGATCAGTGTAAAAATACTAAATTTACTGTAAAGAAGGTAGCAACTTTGAAAAGTACATATGCTTGAGTGGGCCCACAAGACAACAGCAAAATCTGCTCTCCTACAGTTGTGAGAGCAGATAGAACAGAATCCCAATGTCCTTATAATTTGTTCTAAATTTGATTTATACCAACAAGAATCCTACACTTATTTTTCAAGATTGGAGAGTATATTGCAAGCTTACAGAATATTTTTTATGGTAATTATATCCGTGATGTGAATATCTCATCCTAGGCTGCTTATCCCTCTTTATTCACCCAAGAACTTCCATATATCCATATTCTTATGGGTGCTGGTACAATACTATAATAAATCCATTTCCAAAAGAATCTTTACCGCCATCACAAAATCCTACACTTGAAAAAGTCCAACAAAATTATAATTGTAGCTGCAGCTCAGAGATCAGTGATTCCCTATGGTTGATGCACATAATTTTTAATTTAGATCCATTCTTCTAATGAATCCTTAACTTGTTTTTATAAATATTGAGGTTTCAATGAGACCAGCATAGAAGACAGATTAAAAATATATAATATGTTAAAGTCAGTGGATTCGAGGTTCAGTTCATGAGGTTCATGAGCATACAGATATTATTAGCATAAAGAAGGTGGTAAAGAAAATACAGAGTAGATCATATTGACAAAGTATGCACCATAAGAAAAGGCACTGTCATGGAAAAGGAAGGGATAAATATAATATTTTTTTTAATTTAAGAGGTAACCTTGCCTCTTTATCTATCTATCTATCTATCTATCTATCTATCTATCTATCTATCTGTCATCTATAAAAATTTCTAAAAGCGTGGTCAGAGCATGTTGAACATACCTTACTTTATTCTTTTGATAAAGTATTTGTATACTACTAACTATGTAAATTTTTTATGATATAATAATTTATTTCAACAACCAGACAAGCGTTAGCATTTAATCTCTGAAATAATGGACAGTTTGAACAGTTCTTGTCTTTCTTATAGTTTCACACCCACAAGATCCTAGGTACAATATTCTAAAATGCGTGATCTTTTCAAAGGCTCATACCTGAAGACTGGAATGTTAACTTCTGTTTCATTAGCTTGGAAAAAATTAGAAACACCCTTATAACTAACTCTGAATTTTTAGAGTGACTCCTCAAATTAAAAGTCATTTGCACTCATTCTGCCCAATGAATCTTTATCAATAGACTTTTTAACAGCAATGAGCAAAACATACATGGTGAACAGTAGGAGGTGAGGACAGAGGGTTTTTTCAAAAATCTAATGTCCTCTCTTCAAGGGGCTGGAGACACCAATGAAGATGAAGTATATTGGGAGAGGAAAAAAATTGTTAGAAAGTCTCTAGTTGCAGTCAGAAATTTCCTTTGCATTCAGTTTCTTCAAGTTTAATAAAACTAGGTAAAAAAATAAGAACAAGAAAAGGAAAATCAACTAAAATTAAAGGAAAAAAATCAATGAAAATTAAAGGAAAATTTTACTGTGAAAAAAATGAGAGATGCTAGCTGTGAACTAATTTAGGCTAAGGACTAGAAAATATTTTTAGACACCATGTGAGGGATTTTCCAAAATAAAATTCAAACATAGAAGATGTGAGAAGCCTCTTTGATTTTCAGGTGATTCTTAAGTGCAAGAATTGCATAAGTGAAATGGAAGGTTCCTTTGGAGACTTTACCCCTGTATTCTCATTTTCAAATGGGGAAAATGTTAATTGAATGTATGATATTTTAATGCAGATAACATTTGAAATCAAGTATTCAACGATATGATGGAAATGAAGGCTTGCTTTCCTAAAGTACTACATTCTTTTGATCTTAATTTATAAAGAACCTTCTACTTTCCAGGGAGATGTTTCCATACAGAAAGCATATATTTGTAATATCCAGGGATAATATAAACTGCCTTATGTTTATGGTATCCTGGGAAGGGTGTTGAGGGGGAACCAGAGGGAGCTTTATATACAATTCATGAACTCACAGCCAGCCTGTCTGCAGCTTTTGCTGTTTTGAACAAAATGTGTTGCATTTCTGAGTTACTGCACAGTGTCTGTTTTCCTACAGCCCTCTAGGAAACCTTCTGAAAGGGCAAGCTTCTTTATCAGATAGATGACAGCTTTCCAGGTCACTAAGGACTGTGTGAACTGAGTATACAGCATGCTTCATCTGTTTTATTTGTATTTATTTTATCTATGCATACTGCATTTAGATCACAGTATTCTTTAGAATTAATAACTGACAGGTTTAGTCACCTGAACCAAACAAAGGGATGAAGAAAATGTTGTTACCTCTAAATGCTTCACACTGGTGTGAACCAGAATCTCCGAACAACAGATGCAATGTCAAGGGTGATAGAGGTGGTTTGATGTTGGTATAGAGATCATTCATAGCAGCAATCTTCCATGATATTGGGAATGCCATGATAATATTTCAGGAGGTCTTTAGGTTAGACATCAGGAAAAGGTTTTTCACCCAAAGGGTGGTGGGGCACTGGAAAAGTCTTCTCAGGACAGTGAGCACAGCACCAAGGCTGTCTGAGTTCAAGGAACATTTGGACAATACCCTCAGACACATGGTGGGATACTTGGGATGATCCTGTGCAGAGCCAGGAATGGGATTCAATGATCCTGGAGGGTCCTTTCCAACCTAGGATGTTCTCTGGTTCAGTAACATGTAGTTAACTTGATTAGTGGAGACAAAACCCTTTATCTGGAAGAGTATGTGAATGTCCTACCTAACACTGACATCAATGAGATTTCCAGTTTCCCATTACTGAGATATGAGTTGTGTTAGATCTGAGCATTGAATATCCATAGTGACAGAAAATTATGTCTATCCAAAAGTGCAAAATGAGTATCTGAGGAATATTTATTTCAGTCAAAAAAAAGAGAAGAATGATGTCTAATGCAGGGTATTACAGTATTATGAAATTTAAAGAGTACGAGGAAGATAACTAGAGATAGAAGGCAAATTATAAAGCAATTAAGTATTTATGTGTATTGATTATAGTTAATTGTATTAAATGTAAATGGCAGTGTATAGCTAGATTAAAAAGTTTGATTTTTTAAAACTTGCAGCAATAAACTCTAAGATCTCACCCCACAGCAAGACACTCTTATCTTCATACTGCCAAGGGACGTGGAGATTTCCAAGGAGAAGTTTTAAAGGCTTTAATTCTTCTCATATGTTCTTCCCCTAACAACCACTACAGACTAGATGCACTGACAGGACATTAGCCTAAAGACACCTCTGTTCTGGAGTAATACACCCATATTTACATTGTCATACCCTGTAAGAACTACTAAACCTGTAAGCAATAGGGTAAGAGCTTTACCACACTGTTTCAGGGGAGAATCCTGCAAAATCTGTGAGCTGCAATTGTTAATTTTTTAGGTGTTATAATATATTATTTATTGAGCATTTGTTATGAAATGAAGGCAAGCTAAATTTTATTTCTGTGTTAAATATGTTCTGATGTAGTTGAAAAATACAGAAGTTTTCTGTAACATAATCTCCTGAGTAGTTTGGGACAGTTTTTACACTACTTGTTTTGCTAAAGTGGTGGGTGTTTTGTTCACCTATTGAAGCTGAAACCCACAACAAAGAGTAGCAAACATCATATAGGAAGTCTTAAAACCAAAGTCTTTTAAGTTAGATCTGTTTTATTAGAACAAAAATCAACACACAAAACCCCAGTTCATGTAAATTTTAACCAGAAAAAACCCCTCAAGTTATTAGGACAGCCAGAACAGAAACAGGGAACTCTTCCTTATCCACTGAATCACTACAAATGCATCCATCAACTAACTTAGGTTGACTTGGTCATAGCTGTACTAAAAACAGTGTGACCAGTAGGGCAATGGAGAGGATTCTCCCACTCTACTGTGCTCTCCTGAGACACCACCTGGAACACTATACTTTGGCAAACCCAAACCATTTATATGTGAAAGCCCTGCTCAGGCTTTCATGGTTCTGTGAAAAATTGTTTCCTTCACCTCCTATCTTCTATTTGCTCTTGTCAGTTCTGGATTTCCCTGTCTTACATTCCATTTCCTCACTGATAATCTACACTTGCTTGCCAGGAAGGTCACAGTCTTTCTTTCCATTCAGAGTCTCAGTTATATCTCTCATTTTCTTGTTAAAAAGCATAGCTCACAAAAATACAGGGGAAACATTTTGGTGTAAGTATGGAGAGAAAAACAAAGCAAAGCTAAGCCAAATATTAGCATTTATAGTGATTGAAATAAGGGATCTAGTTTTGTTCTTCATACTCTGGAACAAGACAAAGGCTTGTTAATACAGTTTTGTGACCTTTGCCATTGTAAAGTAAGAGTAGACTGTAACCAAAATGAGTTGAAGTGGAGTTAAGGGTGACAGAGCAAAGCAGAAAACAGCTTTCTCTGGAGAATACTCACAATAATTCCTCCCCTTGCATCAGAATAATACAAAGGACTTGATGCAGAAATCTATATGTTGAAGGAATATTTTCCCCAAGAGCAAAAAGTAAAGCAGATGAGTAGAATAAGAACCTCAGAAAGAAAAGATAGGGAAAAAAAAAATCTTTTGTTTTAGGATTCATCTTGAATGAATAAATAAAAATCAGTAAACTTAGAGTATCTCTCAGCTTGCTCTTTCTTACAAGTGTTAGATGTAAAGGTGTGAGTTCTTACTGTTTCCCTCCAAGTAGTCATTAGTGGAACAAAGGCATTTACCAGGTACTGGTTATGTCTTTCTAGTGCTGACTGAAGTTTGACCTGAGAAATTGTGAAAAAGTTCATCCTGGACTTGAGAAACGTTCAGGAGAACTTCATTCAGCAAAAGTGTTCCCACTGCAGAAAAGTTTCACTCATTCTGAATCAGCGCGTTCTAGTGAAAAATGGCTGTACTAAAAACTTCTGTCTACCATTAATATCTACATCCAAACTCAGCTCCTGATGCGTTATTGGAAGGCAGAACACAGCGTGTTGTAAAATTTATGCTAAAAAATCCGTTTAGTGTTTAAGGAAACAGGGAAGTAGATGAGAGCTGCATTTATTTCCCATATAAGAGACATCATCATAATGCGATACAAATTAACAATAATGACAAGGTAGATTGCTACCACTTAGGAGTCATTTCTTCTGCAGTACGTTCCTGATCCCTTCCCGAAAAATCTCCCACAAAAATACTGAACATTCCCTACCCTTCTTAGCTTATGTGACTTGACAAGGTGCATTAATAAACAGAAATTACTGCTGGTAAATGCTGCCATTAGTGAATTTTCCCACTGTGTTTCTTCCATCAAGTTAAAATCAGAGAGAAAACTTAATGTGTCTACTATGGCTCTTCAGTTAGAAAATCCAACGGCAACTTCAGCCTTCCATTAGTGAGCAATCCAAAATGTAATGACATAGAAAGGTTTTAAACCAGGCTCTAAGATAATGTGAATTTTAAAACAGAATGCATTAAATAAAGCTAGAAAGACTCGATTTTCACATATTATTGCTGAGAAGAATAGAGCCAATCTTGAAGCATTGCAAATAGGCACGTTTCAATTAAAGTCAATGGATAAATCTCCTCATTTTACAAAGGGAGTACAGCAAACAGGAGAGAAATATAGGGTAGTTCTTAATACAAGTGGGCACTGGCTTGCAGCTACCAACCTCAAGTATCATTCATTAGCTCACTGAGAAAAAGACTTTCAAGAAAGGATAAAGCCGTTTCATTCGATGGGGGAAAAAAAAAAAAATCACAAACCCCACATTTATTTCTCTCCCTTTTTCTAACTGCTGACATGTTTCCATGTAATGATAACTTGAGAGGCTCAGATGTGGTTTACTGCTGTTTCAGGTAGTGGCAAATTGACGTTGTTTGCAGGTTTCCTAACATAAACTAGTGGTTAGCTCCTGTGATACCTTCCATGTGAAATTACACCCCATACATCAAGCAGTGATGAATTGGCAGTGACAGCAGCTGTATTTTCTTGTGAGTGGGAGAATATCTGCTGTTCTGTAATGTGGGACCAACTTTTCTGTACATCAAACCTGTGGTCTGGAAAATTGATGACACATCAAAAGAGGAAGACACAACTCTTCCATTTAACCCCCCACAGAAATCTCATTCAGGGTTAAAACAAAACCCTGTTTCTATTTATTCTTTCCTTACCAATGTTACATTTTCTCAATGCATCAGTTACAGTGAATAGAGGGTAACATCCAGATTCACTGATGCTGTTGGCTCTCAATTCCCTTCCACTAAACAAGCTTTAGGTGCTTATCTGTCTGTGCTGATCTGAACAACAACCTTTTGTGTCTGTCTCAAAAATTCATATATCTTTTTGAAATTTTGTAGAATCATAAAATCATTTAAGTTGGAAAAGTCACCATAGTTCATTGACTCCAACCACTCCCCTCACTGTCAAGGCCACTGTGAACTGGTGTCCCCGAGTGCCATATCTACATGCTTTTAAATTCCTCCAGAGCTGGTGACTCCACCACCACCCTGGGCAACTGTGCCAGGGCTGGACAACCCTTTCAGTGAAGAATTTTTTTCCTAATGTCCAACCTAAATCTTCCCCAGCACAACATGAAATTTTTTCTTCTTAGCCTGTAACTTGTTACCTGTGAGAACAGACTGAACCACACCTGGCTAAAACTTCCTTTCAGGTGGTTGTGGAGAGCAACGATTATTGTTGATGATTAAAGTTATGATCTTGCTTCCTTCTGCTGAATGAACTTTCATTGAAATGAAAATAATTCACCGTGAGAAAATTGATATAGATGAAATTGAAGGGGAGAAACTAAACCAAACAACAGTGAATCTACTGCTTTAGATTTATGGTTTTAAAATTATTCAAAGTATGAAACTGATTTACTAATACTACTGTTAAATATTTCATAATAAATAACATATATTTAAATTTCTACTATAGATTATATGATTCATAGGCAATTTTTCATCACTTTTTTTTTTTTTTTTTAGTTTCTATTCATTAGGATAGCTTAATAGGCTGGTTTTCCCTTTCAATGTAAAATGTAAACATAATATAAAATATTGTATTTTGCTTTGAAATTTTCTTATCCATTTTTTTAACATCTGATATGTTTTTTCCCAGTAATAAAAATGGTGTTCACATCATATTTAAAAGAAACAGACTAAGAAAGAAGATAGCATTTGTGAAGATACACCTAAAGCCAGAAAACTGACACCAGAATATTGTTGAAATCCAAAAAACCCATTTGAATTAATAAAAGATCTTTGATCATTCCCAGAATGCTTTCCTCAACAATTTATTTCCTACTCATATATTTAAATTTATATTTATCTTAGTGGATTTATTTAGCCCAGTGGAGCTAAGTACCACATCATTTGCATTATATGAGTTGAAAAGTGTTCTTCACTACTGACGTGACTTTGAACTAAACATATTTTCCTTGTCACATCTCAAAGATGTTTTCTCTCTCAGCTAATTAGGCAACGCTTCACAGCGAAGTCAAATCTGCCACATTATCTCTTACACCAACGTGAGTTCTGAATGTCTTTGCTGCTGTACTGAAAGCATTTCTGTAAGATTAGGAAAGGTTGAGGGGTTTTGGTAGGTGTCATGGGTTACGTGGCTGAGTTTTTGGCAGAGGGGGGGCCATAGGGGCGGTTTCAGTCAGAAGCTACTGGAAGTTTCCCCTGTCCTATGAGAAGCCAATGGCAGCCAGCTCCAGGGGGGACTTCCCACTGCTGGCCAAGGCTGAGCCAACGAGATGCACTTCTGTGATAACGGATTTAAGAACAGAGGAAGAGAAGGTTATTGTGCATAAGAAATTCCAGCCCAAGCACCAGAAGAGAACATGAGACAACAAGCAGATTCCGAGGTCATTGTAGCAGGAGGGGGAAAGAGGGCCTTTTTTCAACGCCCTCCCCTGTGAGCAGGGGAAAGACCTAGAGCTGAAGCCCCTGCAACCTGCAGAAGACCATCAGGATGCAGAAACCTCCTCTCCTGCAGGCTGTTGGGGAGCCCATGCTGGAGCAGGTGGGTGCATGAGGAGAATGTGACCCTGTGGGAAGCCAAAGATGGAGCAGTGTCCTGCTAGAGACCTGTAGCCCATGGAGAGAGAAACCCATGCCGGAGCAAGTTGTCTCGGTTAGGACTTGTGACTCTGGTGGGGGAACCATGTGGGTACAACTCAACCCATGAAGGACTGCACCCCCATGGAGGAGTAACCCAAGGGACAGCAGATTAGGAAGAACTGTTGTCCGAGGGATGGACTCATGCTTGAGAGGTCCATCAAGGACTGTCTTCCCACGGAAACAGGGGAAGGACTCAGAGCTATTACCACCGCTTCCCTTACCCCACATAGCCCGTGGTGAGTTCTGTGGTAATGCAGGTGTGCCCCTGTAGACCACAGAGGACCATCGGAGTCCAGAGACCCCGCCTGGAACCCCATGGAAAGAAACAACTGGCTGTGACCTTCCTCCCCTTTCCCATCCACCTGCACTGCTGGGGGGAGGAGGGAGAACACAGAGAAACAAGGAGTGGGGAGAAGGTGTTTGTCTAAGACTGTTTTATTTCTCACTCTTTAGCTCTTATCTTGTTAGCAATAAAGTTTAAGTTCTATTCCCTACATTGAGTCTGTTTTGCCTGTAGTAAATGACTGTCTCCCAGTTCCTATCTCTACTCAGAAATTCTTTAACTGGGTTTTTTTTTCTCTTCTGCCACGCCCCAGAGAGAGGGTGATTTCAGTGCTGTAGCAGCTTTCCATGGGTATCTGGAATCCAGCCAGGGTCAAAAACACTACAGTTGGAGAGGCTCTTCAGTTTTGTACTCCCTCTGCACACACACGTGAACACACACAAATCAAAACACCTTGTAATTTATGAACTGTTACCCAAACAGCAAATCAAACCTTTGAGAAAGCCTGGAACTGGGGAAAACAAGGTCTTCTGGATGGAGAAGAAGTCATTCTTCATCATAGTATAGAGCATGGTTATATTCATAGAATCAGAAAATGTTTTGGGTTTAAAGGGACCTTAAATACTTCTTTCCAATGCCTCACCATGGGCAAGGACATCAGATCAAGTTGCTCAAAGTCCCATCCAACCTGGCTCTGAAATTCCAGACACCCTGGAATAGACATATATATATATATATATATATATGTGTTAAGGTGTATATAGATATAGATATAAGTGTTAATATATATATATATATTTAGGTGTTAAGGTGTATATAGACATAGATATAGATATAAGTGTTAATATATATATATTTAGGTGTTAAGACTATATATATATATATAAGGTGTATATATATATATATACACAGATATATATATATAGTCTTAACACCTAAACACTTCCGAGGATAATTGAGAGGAAAAAAGCTTCTAGAACAGCAAAACAACATATAATTTGGAGACAAGACAATGGGGAATAAAGTGCTGTCTCAGAGGACAGTACTGGCCCTATACTTTCTTTCACTTTGCAAAGACAGTAATCACTGTAAAACTACTGAAGAAGGTTTCTGTGACTGTGTCAGTCTGGGGAAAAATGTTTCTAGCTTTTGACTGCTATCAGATCTTTATCTTTTGATTTTCACCAACATCTTTTTTTGCCTCAGTTTCCAAACCTGCAAGAAAATCAACGCAAATCAGCAATATGGACCTAGAGCTCTGAGATTTACAGGATTGCTGTGTAAGAGCTGGCTGTGAATGCATTCCTTTACTGCTCGTCTGAAACCAAGTTAATAAAAGCATGAAGTTTTTAAGAAGAGACTCAACCAATACCTTCACCATGAAGTTATCTGGATGAGAGGAGGTAGAAGACACGAGATCAAACATCTTGCACAAGACATATCAGATAGAGTGGAGAAGACAAGACCACAAAGCACAAGGAGGATGAAGTGAAATAACTACATGTCCTCTCATCCTCCTCCTGCTCTCACAGTACAGACCTGACTGGAAGTTCACATCTGCCAAGAGCACATTCATATTGCTTGACACATGTACACGCTACATTATGGTGATATATTGACAGCGGGCACAGTTGCCAGACATGTTTGGGGGTGAAAGGTAGCACTTCAGGCACTAAAGGAGGTGATTTATTATAGCATTAGTGCACCACTGAAAAGGTCAGACAGCTACAAAACACATACGAAAGTTCTAGAGGGCTGATTGTATTTTCACAGAGAAAACCGGCATTAGCCTATTCAGGCTTGTACCCTCAGTGTGAATAAGAAATGTTAAAGCTCTCAATGCTACTACCAACATGGAAAGACTTGACAAGGTTGTTTTTTATTTTTTCCTACACCTGGAAGGAGGTGACTCATGACCCAGGAACACTCAGGCCCCCAGAATAGGCTGAGTTTCAGTCTTTCATTCTTCTGGGGGAAACTTACTTTCATGTATTTCATAATGCACTCTCTGCCCTTGATGTACTTGCCATTTATTCTGGTGTGAACCCAGCTGTCTCAGGGGTTTATAGTGCTATGTATCACCTCAACCTGATGGCTGACAGAAGCCATAGCTGGTGACCCTAGACCTTTCCACCAAAAAACAGCAGCAGGTAAAAACCGTAACCAACCAAACAAAAAAAAAAACCCACACCCCTATAAAACTACCCCTCATCCCACAAACAAGCAAGCAAATGCTACACAAAGCTCTTATATGAGTCCTAGAATCTTCCCCTACATTAGAGACAAAATTCGTCTCAAGATTTCTGAAGTTTAATTGGTAACATGATATACTGGGGTGAGACTGATGAATAAAAACCATTCTCTGAAAAAAATTCTTAGAGTGAAAATGAACTTATTCATAAAATCCCATAAAAAACATACATATGTATAGCCATCTCTGGTCTTTCCTAAGTATTGTAGAAACTTGTTGTACAATCAGATCTCCTTAAAATATAAAATTTTGCCGCAGGGTTAGGAGATTTACTTCTGCTGCTCCATCGTAGGACTAGGATTTATATTTTCACAGTCTGTACAGTAATTATAACAAAGAAATTTTGTCTTGGTGGTTAAATGGCATCATAACTCAGCTCCCTGAATCTAAGGATTTGGGAGCTGGAAACAGTAGATGAAATTTTTTAAGACTCTGATAAGCTTATGACTACCTAAAACACAAAGAAACACACACCTTTAGGTTATAACAACAGGAAATGTTTCCTCATGTATATAAAAAAAGGACTTAGGATGAATTCCAGGGGCTCAGTGAGGAAGATGATATTGAAGCACTCCAAATGCCAACACAGTGCTGACACTGTGCTATGCTGATTCAGAAATGAGTCAGCTCAGTTACCAGAAAAGAGAATCAGGTTGGTTTTTTTTTAAGGTACTTGCAGTGATATAGATGTGACAGAATGACTCATCCGTCATCAGCATTTTAGTCAGCAAAGTCTTTGGCTCAATGGCAAGTATTTATAACTGGAAAATAAAAGCAGGCAATCAAAATGAAGTAAGCAAAAAAAAAGTCTGGATCTTAACCCTGTTTTTTAGGCATCCAGCTATGAGGCCATTACATCCATAACACTGAACACCAATCTAATGCCAATGTCTTTTCAAGTCCAACCCACTGCACAATGTGTATTTTGTATTTCCATCTGTTCCTCATTCAGAGGATACAGGTTTTCTGCGGGATTGACCTAAGAATAGAGTGGACAATCTCCATCCATTTCTTTGTGAAAATATTTTTTTTTTTTGTTCTGTAGTATATCACTAGAGGTTTTACTTCAGTTTTACATGGCGTGCATGATAGGGCTTGGAACCTCTTCCTTTGAGAGATCTTTCCATCAAACTTTTGAAGGACATGAACCAAGATACAAAGAAATCAATCAGAGCCTTTCCACTGATATAAGTAGGGGTGTCATTAAGTTTTTACTTGCACAGAGTACTTGAGTAGGAGTATTTAAATATAATTCAAAAGAGATTCTAATGGGTGAAATTGGGACTCCTCTGAAATGAGTGGCAAACCTTTCTTCTATTTCAGTTTCAATTTTTCCTATATCAGTGTATGACTGTGAATATTTGCCTTTACTTTGTGTGAGTACACTCTCCACCTATAATTTTGCTTTGGTGAAAATATATTTTCATTATTCAAAAGTCTAATGATTTTCTAAAGGGAAAAACAAATAGAAATACAAAGTTCAACTTCTTTTTGTATTTTTAGTAAAAAAATGAATCGACCTATGAATACTACTTTTATTTGAGAAATATCTTTGCTTGAAAAGAAAGAACATTTTATGAACACTCAGGTCTAGAACTCATCTGCCTCTGGGAAACTGCATTAATGAAAGGATTCAAATTTTGAATGAATTGTGGAGAGACAGTGCAAAATCTAAATATAATCTAAATATAATACTGTCTTTTGTTGTAGGAGTTTAAATACTTTTTGAATATTACCATCCACCCACATCTCAAATGCATTAATAAAAGCTTCTCTGTGGGTTCAGTCCAAAGGCCTGACTAGTGCAGCACACCTTATCCCTGGCAATAGGTAGGCAGGACAGCATAAGAAACTCAGCAGGCATGAAGTGATCATTCCCAGTACATACTTTTCTCCTGCTATTGTTCAGCGATTTGTGCATTTCTTAACTAGCCTAAGTCCCACCCGGCCCAAAGTGCTGCACTCAAATTTCACACCCGAGATGTAGAGTTGCATCTGGAAGTTTCTTTGTCCCAGTTGTCTATCCTCCACGGGGGTAACCGCGAATTAGGCTGTGACAGATTCATTAAGCTGAGACATAAAAAAGAGTTACAATTATATGGGGTCGTCAAATCTGTGCATAGGTGAAACTCTCAAGCAAATACACGGTGTACAGTCCATGCTAAAAATATTTGCTGGAACTGAAAATGAACTGATTTCACTTAATGACTAAACAGGAGCTGCCAACAGCATTCAGGAGGCCTTTGTCCTCAGCTAGGTTATTTTATTCAGTAGATTGTAATTTTTTTTTTTTCAAAGTTCTCTAACAGTAAGTGGTTATTTACATGCATATGTGTATGCCAGTACTTTCTGGGGGAAAGAAATCTACAAAATGACTTCACTTTCCAGTTTCCATCAGTGATCTAATTTGTTAGATGCCTCACCATGTAGGAGTCAAGGAGACTGATGCTCCTATGGGTGACTTTAGGTTTATCACTTCCACTTCGTAGTCCGCATTTTTCTCAAGTATAAAATTCTCACAGTGGCACTGGTCCATTCTGAGATCTGACTTTTGTGCTTCATGATAGAAATAACTTTACAAAAACTAAATTTTACAGAAAAATAAATCCATATCATATCTTCTTATTTCATACAACTGGTCTAAATTTGGGTTTACAGAAATTATGATGGATGGAGTCCCTGAACTAAAGTTGGTGACCATGCATGTGAATGTACCTTATTTTCTGTTTGATAAACTTACCTTGTCAGAAGCATTTGGTAACAGTTTTCTCCTTACTCTGATACAACATTTGAACAATAAGTTCATTTAAGATCTTTAAATGCTTTTAGAGTTGACAAATATGTATGGAAAAAAGACAAATTCAAGAAAGCAGAAACCAAGCAAAAAGAGTAAATAGTAGAAGTGAACTAAAATTTCAGTTTTCATCTGTATGTCAAAATGTATAACTTTATAATGCATGTTCATTGCTACCTCTAATCATATATTCTTTTGAAGTCAAAAATGGAGCACTTGCTTTACTTTAAAGGCAATGAGGCTATTTGTATGTTTAAAGATAAAATTATGCTCATGTGAATTGCCAAAATTGGGTATAATCTGCTAATTTTCAAAATTTAGCAATCCTCAGCGAGTTCTCCTGTTGCAATTTTGAATTAGCAGAAATGCACATGGTTGAAAATCAAATCAAACCAACTCAGAAACTATTCTGGAGCGATTCCGATATGTAGACATTTAGAAAAACTGTTCTAAAAAATGAGTATTTAAAAACTAAGTAGTAAAATCTATGCAATATACTTATGCATCTTAAAATATTTATATATTAAATATATAAATATTTAGAGAAACTAAACTTCTAAAAAAACTGACTATGCTACAAGTCTTGCATATTACCTTGATAAGTGGCTAATATTGTGGCAGAACTGAAATTGTCAGGGTTTTAAAACTTTTTTTTTATGGTAACTGGAGCAACCTGGATAAAATATACCATGAAAGAAAACTGAATTTTGTAAAATCCCCTGTTGAGATGAGAACTTATGGCTCAGGAAGACGCCTGTATCACGGTCTCTGAACTGGTACATGGAGGTCAGTGGGCCTTCAGGGCACTATTTGAAGAGCTAAATCCAGTCTGATAGAAGGAAAAGACAAATCTACCTCTTGCATAGAGGGTTCCTTTTCACATATGTCAAAATCAAGCGCTTGTGCAGCTTCACAGAGGATAGTTTTGCCTTCTTGGCAGTTTCAACAGTCTAAACAAGTTCTTGTTTTTTAACAGTAACAGGGGTCAGACAAACAGAAGGTCTGACTAACCAAAGAGATAAATAACCCAGGGAGTGGGATGAGGAGGAAAGCTTTATTATTAGTTTAAAGATGTCTGGAGCAGAGTTTATGGGGAAGCCAAGTAACAAGTAGCAAACAACGTGAAATGTTTATGCATGTCTGTGGAATCCAGTTATTCCTCTCTGTCTTTCTGCCTTCCTTTAATTTACTGTTCTAATCAACAGACCTATTTTCTGCCCCCTTAGATACTACCACCCCCCTTATGGGTAGGCGTAAATAACAAACAGCTCTAGCCCTTGGCTTCACCAGTATGAAACACTAGATACAAAATGAGTTACTGTAAATAAGGCAAGGACCGGTGTCATAAAGCTGTCAACTTTACCTCCAGGATTTTCCTTCCTAATAGACCTACACACTTTCTCGTTATCATCCACAGTCATTTTTTTTCTAAAATGCTGAAGGTGCTATTAGTCAGATAGAAAATCATTTAGGGGCAGCAAGCTAAGGCTATTTCCTTAATAAACAGCAGGGTGGACAATAACCATCAGGAACTTTGGAGTTATTTCTGTGACAGGGACATTCTGATTCTGCACTCCTTGGCGTTAATGATAGAACTCCTGGATTATGGAGGGCAGGATGTGACTAAACTCTTACCTAAACACTTTTAAGCCATTGGGATGCTGAAGCAACTGTATTCCAAGCTTCAGCTGGGAATTTATGTAGGTGGGTGTATCTCTGCTGCCATCCTACCTGTTTTTTAAATTACAGCTTGAGTCAAATTGAGCAGCTGTAAATAACAGCAAAAGTAAGAAAACATATATGCAGTACAGCCAAATATGTACAGCATAGCAGTTTGAAGCTGACATTTGGTTTAGTAAGGGGGAAACATCAGATGATTTTTGAGGTCTGGTTCCATAAAACAATACAAGTTGAAAGCCATCATGATGGAGTGTGACAATATGAATTTATTAAATACGAATGTAAACATTTCAGTGGGTGAGTTGGTTCAGCACTATGAGTTCTTTATGATCCTTTTTTTTTTTTAATATTTGTGATCCTGATGAAATTCATGTTTATACTACGGAAAGACTCTGCAATTCTAGCCTTTGTCTTCACATAGACATCCATGTTCAGTCCTAGAGCTGAATGACTTTTAACTTTGTTTTCTGTCTCCTGGTTTATATCTGATGTTCACTGAAGTCAATAGATCAGTTTAAGAGATAATTCAGTTATATCCACTGCCCTAAAGTGAATATTCATCCCAGCAACTCGGGTGCACACACTTAGGAAGGTAGATGTTTGTTCCTAAGTTAAGCAGAATGAATATCCCAAATGCCTTCAGCTGCCAGGTTTTGACTGGAGAATCTGCAACAGGTAATTTCATCTTTAGAACAGATGCATATACACCCAATATTTAGAATTTAGTTATGTGACCCCTGAGCACAACAAACATTACACCCCCCCCCGAAACTCAGAGCACTTCCAACAACTGACAATCACCACCTGGCCCAATAACAATGGCTGGGCCATTTCTGTGAAGAAACAATTTGCAGATTGAGCTCAACTAATAAACTTCATGCCTCTCATTGTAATAGACTTACGCTGAAGGTGCACTGACTCAGGGGTTGCAAAAACATTTAACCACTAATCTTACACTAATCCTCACCTTAACACAAACTTATTGCTCAAAACTCTGTTCAAGTTTCTCCTATGGATAAATTTTAATTCAGAATTTTATAGCTCATTTTATTCAACTATCTCAGCACAATTCTCTTTCAGTTTAACAACATTCCCTTGTGTTAACATTGTTTAAGATTTCTTTAATGCCTTAAAGAAGTTGTAAATGAATTGCATCCTAGACACCAGCAAGGAGCTGAATTTCAAACTCTTATCTAGGAATAAACATTCTCATCTCACAGTTCTTCAGAAGAGCTGTTTTTTCTCCAACTTTACCAACACAATTGTCAAGGCATATAAAATAGCTAAGTAGATACATGAGGAAGACTACAAGTAGCAGAGAGCTCTGATTTCTTACCCTTTACCACAATTCCATAGTTACTAGAAGTTGTCATGGAACTTTATGTAACGAGGGTTTGAATTTCTCCTGGTATCAAATGAAAAACTGTCACTAACTATTGTTAAAATAACTATAGCTAAAATAATTATGTGAGTGGCACATTATATGTTATTAACTCTAAGAGAAGAAGTACTGTTTCTCCTGTGTCTTTTCTTTTTGTATACTTGAGAAATGTAGAAAAAACTAAGCTTTCCATTTGTTATCTGATGTTCTTCTTTAGCATTAATCTTGTGGTTGAATTTGCACTGGATGCTGCAGAAATCTGAAATGATGAATACTGAATAAGTAGCTAGTGCCATCATCCAACAATAAATCATACTTCTACCTGCCTAATTTTGCATTTCATAAAGAAAAGTTTACCGTGGGGTGAAAAATGATGCTTATCATAAATAGAAATTTAATTCTATGCTCTGGTCACCTTGCAAAAGGAGCAGTGAAAAGACCAAGCAGTCCAAAAGGCAACTGAGAATACAAATATCTACATACATATAATAATAATATTAATAATAATAATAATAATAATAATGTATATGTATATATGTACATATATATATACACACACATACACATATATATACATACTTATGTATGCGTGTATGTAGATCTACTTGCACATCCAGACATGTGTACTTGCACATCTCTTTTTGCTCTGGAATTGACAACTGTGGTTTGTCAACTTTGGCATATGAACTATATGGTGGATTTCACATTCTTAGCAATGGGCTTGTGTTGTCTTTTGCTTCCTCACATTTACAACCTTTCATATATTTGAAATATGTACATAATCATGAATGTTACTGTACATAGAGACAGAGGTGTTCTACAAAAATCCATACTGTATGCCTAAAAGAAATATTATAATACACTTTATAGGACACCATAGGTAAACAAGCACATCTTCCTTTAGGATTCTGTAGAACTTGCACAGATTTTAAATTAAAAGCAACCAATCTGAAAGTCCATTCCAGTTTGCACAACAGCACCTTTTACTCTTAAAAGGGCAGCAAGAATCTCACATGAAATTGGTTTAATTTGGTTATTACCTTTCCTGATAGAAAAAGGCAGGGTTTGAGGAAAAAATATTAGGAAAAATTCAAGGATTATGAAGTTACATTTCATGATAAATTAAATAGGAACAGGTTACTTTATCTGATCAACTGTGAAGGTGTAAAATTTACATTTTTACCTCTGGCAGTACTTATATGGGAAACATGCTGACACTGGAAAGTCTAATATGTAACCTGAAAATCTGTTGAACTAGATCTACTTCAAGCTTCGTATACTTTGAATATTTACATATTTCTCAGAGAATTGTGCGATTTTGGGTAGAATATATGGATTAATCCAAAAATTTCATGCAATACAGAAGGATGCAAAATTGGAGTTCAAATATCATCTACTGACATGATATATCCTCTGCGCAATCCACACACTGCCATTTGTTCATACAAGAGATGCTTTGAAGTCCTATTTCATGAGTCCTTATGAAACTAATTGAAAAGACTTCAAGACAGCTAGGTTTTGTATTTAAATTAGACATATTCTTAGTACCATACTGATCTGGAAATAGTGGTGTACAACTTATATTTCAGCCCCAGGCACAGCTCAGGTAATTCATCCCTAATTGTGCTTTGTTTTAATATCCATTACAGTCACACCAACATAACTATATATATCAGCAAACAAAGAATGAGGGTTTTTTTTGAGTCCGAAATTACAGGACTTACCAGAGTAGTTTGTTACTAGTTAAATATAGAGCTTTAAACTCAATGATTTATTTTCCTGGCGTGATATGCGAAGGTAGTAACTACTATGAACAATGAAGGTTGGGAAGTGATTTTACAGTTTGTGCACCATTAACTTACATGGGATAACAGTGTCACAAAATGGTTTGGATTGGAAAGGACCTTAAAGATCATCTTGTTCCACCTCCCCTGCCATGGGCAGGGATATCTTCTGTTATCCCAGGTTGCTCCAAGCCCCATCCAGCCTGGCCTTGGACACTTCCAGGGATGGGGCAGCCACAGCTTCTCTGGGTATCCTGTACCAGGGCCTCACCACCCTCATCATAGAACAGTTATTTGATAGAACTAATATGAATCCATTCTTTCAGTTTAAAATTGTTAGTGCTTGTCTTAAAATTGTTAGTGCTTGTCTTATTTTTACAGACTCGGTCAAAATCCTGTCTTCATTTTTCTTATAAATCCCTTTAAGTACTGAAGAGCCTCAAGGTCCGGCCAGAGCCTTCTCCTCTTCAGGCTGAAGAACCTCAATTCTCAGCCTGAGTCCACAGCACCAGATGCTCCAACCCTTTGGTTAATTCAGCAACAATTAGGAAGCATTCTGGAAATCTGTGATGAGTTTGTAACACAAGACTGATGGGTAGAAGAGATTTTCTCAAAATTAGAGGAGACAAAACTTTCTGATATGTCAGATACAGTACCTTATCAAAACTTTACCTGGAAGAGAATAAACCAGATGAAAAAGGCTGTTGTATGTTTTTTGGACTATAATCTCCAGCTTGGTTCCTGCTCCTGCTCACATCGTTGTTTTGGCAGATATACATTAATGTTGGGGATGATAGAAAAACTTTCTTTTTCCTAAATATACTTATTTTCTGCTTTTAATGAGTCTGAAAGAGTGGGAATGTCTATGAATTACTGCTGAAGTGAAATACACTAAAATAAGTTAAAATAATAAATGACGATCTTTGTATATGTCACAAAATGAAAGATGTCATAGTTACACTTCCATGCGAAGGTAAAACTGAAGCTATGCTTCAACAACTGCTGCAAAATGGAAAACAATAAAAGTGCTGTTTTTCTTCTCAAAGGAGGATTAGGTTATAGATACTGGATGGTTTTCTGTTCTTAAGGAAAAATATAGTTTATTACTGAAGAATGCTTATAGGAGAACTTCCCGTGCAAGAGCTGTAATTGCCCTTTGTGGTTTTTTGGATGTTTCTGTAGTTGATCAGTCCTAGATAACACCCAGGACTTGCCACATGGACTCCACATAAGTGGAGTACAAATAAGTGAAACAAGCAAATTTTATATATGATGACATTGGTTTCACTAAACAGGTGATAAAATAGGTCTGCTGGATAATAATATACTGGAGTCCCTTCCCTCCCTCTCCTTTGGGCATAAAGGCCATTAAGGTAGATTACCTGCACATAACTATTTTATATGTTTAAAGGTAAGTGAATTTCACATAGGTGAAATCCTCTTCAAAGAGCCACATATCCTGTTCCTTTCAATTCTTAACATTTTAAATATTCCCATAATATCAGCACAAGAAATTACCTGAGAGCAACAGATAAGCAGCTGCTGGAGTATCACCATTGCTTATTATGCTTAGCCTTAGATTCTACTTTTTTACTTTTTCCTCCTTCATTTGCTTGTTAAACCTTTTCTGTTATTTAGGCAGTATTTATCTGATTTTGTGGTTTGTTTTGTTTTGTTTTGTTTTGTTTTGGCAGATAGAGTTCTTTGCACAACAAATCCTTAATCCTTACTAGGAATTATTCCAATGCAAAGTAATCAGCAACAGTTACAATAAGAACAGTGATAGTAAGTGGAAAAGAGAACAGATAAATTCCCTGTAAGAACTAGAATAGCTGATATCCACACTGTAGTTTGATTACAGAAGACTTGTCTTGGCAACAATTTATTATAAATACAATGCAAATATTTACCTTTAGAGAGGTATTTTCTTGTCAGTGGAAACTGGAAAAGGAGAAACCTATATATATATATATATATATATGTAAGCACCAATATGAATTTATAAGAAATGTCTGGGTCCTACATTATAATGGAGGCTTTAGAGTTAATACAAATGAAATGAGATAGCATTTTAACTCTGTCAAATTGTTTGCTGCAAAACAGAGTTACAACAACTGCTGCCAGTATCAATAGAGCTGTTCAAGCTGGAAAGAACAAAACTAGTTAAAACTGAAGAAAACCTTGGTGGAGAAAATGAGTTAAAAGCTGCCAACACAAAATCAAAACTTTGGAAAAAAATAGGTGATTTTCTGTCAAATCCTTGTTGAAAGATTTAAATTATTTGTTCTTTAGACATCAGGCCTTATCAACACTGGCATAAACCTCTGGTACAAATTTTAAATTTCCTGAATTTTGGAACAATTCTGGGTCTTGTCAAGACCTAATCCTATGAAGAATCTTCTTACAGAGGTTATTCAGCAAAACTGCTAAATAATTTTTTTATGAAAATGTTCAAACATATATTTAAGAAATTATTTTCAGTAGGATTCAAGCACACATTTATAGCTGATGGTGGTTTTATGTGTTTTAGAGAGTCTGATCTCAGTCATGGAGAATCCATACCATAAAAAAATTTACAAGACAGTTTTGAATCAGTAAGGAAAGATCATAACACACTTTTCATTTTAAGGTCATTATTTTAAAGTACTAAAGACAAGACTGGACAAGATTTGAAGATGTCTATACTGAAGATGATAATCCAGTCTTTTTGAGTGAATCTGGTATTCAAAATGTTTTTTTCTGGTAAACATTATTCTCTTTCATTGTTGCAGCATTTTCAGTCAACATGTACTTATTTTGTAGATAAATCTTTCCTTAACTCCCATTACTAAATGATGCCATTTTACTCAGCATGACATATGAATTAAATAACAAGATATAATTTCAGAAAGAATACTTGGCTTCATCAGATCTGATAGCGCTGTGCCTCTTGAAGCATTTATAGAAGATAGGTGCATGATCCTTGGAGTGATTGCTTTTCCTACTTCAGTTTATTTATGCTCTCTTCAACACTGAATCACATTTCAAAATAAAGAACTCACTGAACTAAGAAATTGTGTTGTTACATGCTATTTTGCTTTTATATCTAATAGAATCATGGATGTTTATAAAACCAATATTTCACATGTATGTAACAATTTTCATAGTAAAATGTCTTCATAAATATTTGGCTTACAAATTCACAGGTAAAGGGAAAAAATACAGACATGTTGTTGATTTATTGACCACTTGATCAGGCAGTAAACTTGGAGGGCTGGCTTAGTATTAATAGGAAATAAACTTTGGAGTACATAGATCTCTGAAAATGTTATGATTTGACTATTTAACACCACCCAGCAGTCTAGCATTTCAGTAGAATGGCTGGACTGGTGTTTGCTCACAATTCAAGAAACATATGGGGAACTTCAAATGCTGGTCATATGCAGAACAGACATACATATGACTGTGTCAATACAGATACCCAGATACCGGTGATATCATTCCAGTGGGCTCCACAAACAGTATAGTGGGATATATATTTTTCATTGCCTGTTAGTTTCAGAGTTGTGCACATGTGAATATGTGTATACTATTTATAAGGTCCTTCTTTATTAAGAACACTTTCTTTCCAGGAAAGGAGTAAGATAACTCTAAATCTGTCCAATGACTACTTTTAACTAGAATTTTAAAAACAAAGAACAAAAATCCTGCTTTCTCCTTCTAGGATCCTATTACCATTAATAAAATAAAACAGAGAATTGTAAGAAATAAGTTGGATTTCAGGTGGAAACAATAAGGAAGTAACATATTTTTAATGCCAACAATATTATATCATACTTCAGGAACTGGGTATCCCTGTTTTTTTTGTATCACAGTTTATGTAAAATCTTGTGAACATAAACCTCATTGTGAAAATCATGTTCTAATCTCAAATTTGTCTTTAAGAACATCAGTGATAAATAAATGACAAAATATATGACAAGAGGGCATGTCTTTTGATGAATATACCCAATATTTAAAACAGCAGTACAAGATGACATATGCCAATGCCGATTCATTTTACCCTCCATCATTACTCTGTCATGATGTAGCACATCAGTCAATGGAGAAAAAAAGATATACAGAACCATTTCACATTGATCCCATTGATTGGCATATATAGTAACATTGACCATGCTGTGTTTGATGGGTCAGCATTTGTCTGTCAGTTTCACTGTGTGTGCTATCTGTGATTGAGCCTCGTGGCTGTCTGAATTACAGTGATCACAGTGTGCTACACTTGGAGGGGAAGACAAAAACTGAAAAAACCCAAAATAATTAAGAAAAAACAACTAAGGAATTACTTTCCCTGTGTATCAGCAGCTCAGCATATGCAAAGATGGATGGCATGTGTCTTGGATAAGTGCCGAAGCTGAAAATAAGCCACTCTGGAGTTCTTGCAGCATAAGCAGTGAAGTGCAAGGAGTAAATGAAGAAATAAGAGTTATGCAGTCTGAATGCACACCAGCATATATAATGGTTACTGTTCCTAATGATCAGTTATCTGATTGGGAAAGGTTACAAGACAATGTTGTTGGCTGTTAGATGAGGAATCTGCAGTGGGCTTGGGAATAACTGCGCCGATCAATTTGCTGCACGTAGCTGGGGTTTCTTTCCTCCCTCTCCCTCAAGAATGGATTCATTTCCCCTTTGTGAGTGAACAAAACAAACACATTCCTTCTGTTCTCAGAGAGTAGCTCTACTCTCTGATAGCTGATTTACTTTACATTTTCTGTGTAATTATAGTTTGTCCGTGTCTTAGCTCATTATTAGTCTGGCTTAGTGATGCTCCTTCATAATATCTCAGAAAGAAGAAAATAGTGGCAGTGATTCATGAGCCTAAAGAACAGTGTTACAAAATTATTCCTGCCTGATCCTTCTAGGTTTTGATCTTGTTATTGCAAAATGCAATGTTATTGAAAACTACATGACCATTTTTATTACAAGGCAAGCTTATGCAACATAAAAGAGCTAAAATCTTCAGGCCCACTGAGCTACATGAGATGAGGATAATTGCAGATTTGTAGGTGGTCAAGACTTGAAAATGAGAGTAGATACCTCTATACACATCACAAGACAGATAAAACCATCATAACCTACCAAAGAAAGACCAGTTTCTGGAATATAAATAAAGAAATTCCTGATTATGAAGGTGACAGGTTAAAAGATTGAAAATGGAGACTTTTACTTGTCTGCAACTTAAGAAAAATTTAACCATGTAGATGTCTTTCAATAAATAAGCCCACTAAGAAAATTCACATAAGCTACATTTTATTTGAAATATGCATGTAAACTGTTTAGTGCATGTGAGATTTAAAAGATCTCTTAAAGAATATTGTAAAAGATTTCCCAGTTCTTTCCTAAAACTCTTCTGTGAAGATAAACATTACAATTCCCTTGAGAGCTGTAAAACCAATAGACAAGTTTTTCTACATCCATTTTACTTTCACACAAGTTAGGTGAGCAGCATTTGTTTATTGAGGTTTTTTTTGTGTTTTTTTTTTTTGTTTGTTTGTTGTTTTTTTGGTGGGGTTTGTGGTTTTTTTCAGGTTTTTTTTAATGAATATTAAGAAGTATGTACCTGTAAGAGGTATATCCAAAGAGAGCAACCTGGTCTAGTGGAAAGAAGGGGTTGTAATTAGATGATCTTTAATGTCCCTTCCAACCAAAACCATTATGTGATTCTCTGACCCTGTGATTTTTGGATCATCTAAATATAAGCCTACTGGATAGGAAAAACTCAGTTCCAGAAGTTTCATTGGCAATTTTTGGACATGGTGTATGATGTGTTGTCTGTATTTCATACCCAGCAAATATTTAGAATTATGAATTCACATAATCATTCTGTTTGGAAGATGCCTCAGAAAGAAGTGAAGTTCAATGTAGTGCTCAAAACAGTGACATTGTACAATTATGCTCATTTTATAGACATTTGATTACAAATCATGAAGTTTAGTTCCCAAGCATTGTTCTTATAGATGAATCCCTTTAACCATTATTGTGATAATTCCTGTTATAATTTATTTGCAGTTACCCAGTGTATAGTTGAAAACAAAGTTGGAGAAATAATGACTCTGGAAAAGAGAAAATAACATTTAAATGTTTCCAGTTAAAGATAATCACTACTGTATGTATCTACATCCCAGTACATAAAGTGAGGAGATTTCAAAAGAAAAGTGTAATTAAAAAGACATATAAATAATTTAGGCGCCTGAAGACAACAGATGCTGCTCAGGCACTGTTTCAATAGACCTGTACATTGAAAACACATCACTGAAGTCTTCAGCAACAAAGAACACAGTCTGTAAAGTTGCTTTCAGGCACCAGGAGCTTCCAGCTGTCCACAGTTCTGATCTGGGCCAAAGGGTCTCAGATACCAGTCACAGGGTTAATGAGCTCTGTGCCAGTTATCTGTGCCAGAAGATAATACATTCTTGTCAGCAAGCTAAATTATCAATGAGAAGATAAAATAACAAGTGGAAAATGCGAAATCAGCCTTTTTCCTCCTAGAAAAAACCCAAAAAACAACAAAAAAACCCCAAACAAAACCAAAGCTAAAATGTTTTCACTTCCATAGTGAAAAATCTAAGTTTTCCAGTGGGTCTGAGCTTCTGTCACACTACTGAAATTTGTCAAAAAGAAAATGCATTGTGGAAAGGCAATTAGCAAATCCCTGATTTTTACAGGAGTCATTTGCAACTCTGATAAATCTGAATCAAAAGAAGAGAATGTGACCATGGCATATCTGTCTAGGAAAAAAAGCTTGGGTAAGTCATAAGAAAGGAAATTACTGTTTTGTCTAAGTTTCAAGTGTTCGTCACTGTCAATTAATGTAGTTTCAGTTTAGCTGTAGTTTTTCTTGTTAATTAAAACCTTTTCTTCTGCTAAGTCTCTACAGAATGTTATAAGGGTCTCTCTCTCTAACAAAAGCTTAAAATCAGCTGAAAATAATGGTTGCTCCTGGCTCATGAACAGCAGTTTCATTTATAAGAAAGATGGGCAGGTCCTGAAAGCATAGTAATAGCTGTCACTGTGCATTTTATTTATAGAAATATTATTCATTTTTTTTAATAAATACCTGTTAAACATATCAGTGATTAGCTAATGTGTCTTTACCTTGCAATGTAAAGACAAAACATTCATGTCAAAATTAGCTGCCAAATATTCCTTCCTAGAACACTCTGGAAAAAAAAGATTATCATCCAGCAAAGTAAAGTTTATTTTGCTTGATTTTACTTCCATTTATTGAGCTGACTTATTTACAGGAGCTACCTTTTTACTTTCTGACATATGTGCTTGGGCAATTATCACTGTATTTAAACACAGAGTTCCATTTTTCCTCAGTTTAGATGCTGAGTTGATTTAACAGAGAAAAGTTCACCAATCCCATCCTTTTAAATGACGTCTTCCCTATTTGAAGCCCTTCACTAATTTAGGGTCTGGTCCATAAAGTCTGTGAAATAACCTCCATTTATTCCTTAAGCAGCAGATCAAAAGTGTTATAAATAATTTAATTATTTTGTGTGGGTTTTTTGTGTTCTTGGTCTGATTATTAGTTCCCAGTGTGTATACAAGCTGTGTAGGAATGTGTATTCCCATGGAGAGAATGGTTCTGGAAGAGCACGAAGGTTCATATCTTTATTGCCATAAAGTAATCATTAGGCCTAAACTTAAGCAGGAATCATCACCTTTATTTTCAGAAAATTTAGGCCTGAATGTCGCTTCTGTTTTGCCCCAAATTACAACCCTCTCTGACTTCCCCAGGGAAATGTCCATTCCCAATATCTCATTCCCATCACATTACCCAAAATTAATTCTCAGGGACTGAATTGTGATTTTACTGTCTTATTGTATTCTCAGAATGGACACATTTCACTTTTATTACTTCCTAGTACTTGTATCAATCTAAGATTCTTTTACATTTTTGTGCAACTCATAAAGAAAGAAAATAGGAATAAGTCTTTTGAAGATCACTGAATTTCACATAAACTTGAAAGTAATTTTCCATCTGGTGTCAGTGTAGAAAGGACAGTACTAAAATCTTGTAATATTTTGGCTGTGTATTTATCAGTGCTTGGGAAAAACTCTTGAGAGCTGAGGAAAGATTAAGGGTAGTTGTGTATACAAATATACAGTAAAACTTCTGGTGCAGTTAAATATAGAAAAAGTGAGTGTTACATCTCTCTTTACAACATGGGGAAATCAACATGAACCTTGTCACCCTTTTCAACTGTCTTTGGAAGATGAACATGTTGGCCACAAGCTCATGAAACAGACAAGATAGTCAACCAAACATTCATTCAGACTGATCCAGCCACTCACAGAATATCCAGAAGAGCAGAGTCACCTTTTCCAATTTAATTTTTTAACATAGAGCATCAAATTATTGATTCTTTAGGCTATTGTTGAATGAAATTACTCCCAGAATTGTTGGAGGTTTTTGATTTGTTTTGGTTTGACTTGGTTTTTTTTACCTTCCTTTGAAAAAACTGTATTTCTCAAGTGGATAATGAGAAAGCAGGTGCACAGTGTGTTTTTATGCATTTTGCAATTACCAAATTGATTTTTGTAAAGAGCTCATTTTGGAGCAACTGTGCATCAGTTTTCAAACATACAATATTTATCAGAAACTGGGTTTTAGCTTGTTTTTATACATTCTGAGAGACTTGACAGGAGTAATCTCTGTCTCATAAAGGGACCTTCTTCATTGTAATCTTCTCCACAAGTTTTTTAGCTGGGTCAGTGTGCTTCTAAATGGGATTTGGAGCAGGCTTCATCTGCTTTGAACCTGGCAAAGGCTCAGTGGCTTGCATTCCTCTTCTTTGGAGCCCATGGAATCAAGTTGAGAACACACACACACACACACCTGACCTCATTCCAGCCATGTTTTTGCGAAATAGCTTTACTTGGTGACAACGGTCAAGAAGGGCTGCCGAGAAAACTCTGAGTTTTCTCAATGTTATTTTCATTTTATAAGGCCTCAGTTCTTCCTTGTTTATCCCTGAGGTCTGGCTATGAGCTGAATGTTAGGGTCTGATAAGGTTAGCCAGGAATAGATACAGAAAATAAGTCAGGGAAATCCCTGTAATTGGTCCAATGGCTGATGGAGGGTAGGATATTCAGCAAATTACTACTCAGATCCATTTAGTTTTTATAATTTACTTTTAAGATGGGGACTAGTGGAGCAATAGACACTGAATTATTCACACAATAAGAAGATCCCTCTTGGCTGAGTTTCTTTGGGGATGGGAGGCCTTGCAGAGGGTTGTAGGCAGATTGGTGCACTGGGCAAACATCACTGCCATGGAATTTAATGAGGAAAAAATGCCAGATTCTACATCTGGGACAGAGTAATGCTGACCACAGGCATAAACTGGGGGAGGAGTGGCCGGGAAGCAGCCCTGGAGAAAGGGAACTTGGGGTGCTGGTTGACAGCAGGGTCAGTATGAACCTGCAGTGTGACCTGGGAGCCAAGAGGGCAAACCGTGTCCAGGGGTGCATCAAACGGAGCCTGAATTTAACTGGAAGTATTGATATATTAAATAGCGATTTAATAGAGACAGAACTCAAACAGACAAAGATTATCTTCAGATACAGGCAGATTTTCCAATATAGGTCACTTAGTAGAAACCTGAATCTATATGATCCATTTTGCTGGCATGGCTAAGGACATTCCTTTTATAGAGGCTCCCATATACAAGAAAATGAGAGGCATGACATCATATTATTCGGCTTTTGAAAATCCCCTAAGTATCCAGTTACATCTAAACTTATCTTCCTGCACAAGCCTGTCAAAGTCTGTGAAATTTTAGTGGGATGTTACTCATTACAAACATAGCCCCGGTTAGGGGGGACTGGAGTTGACCTGTAGTGTCTCTAATGGAATTTTTGAGTCCCTGAACACACACAAAGCAAAGGTAAAGATAATTTTTCAATAAACCACTCTCATAAGACTTATTGAAACTTTGGTGTTTGTGAATTAAAAAAAATCTCAGCTCTGCAAAAACATGTATATGAAGAAAAGAAACCATGTTAGTTCTCAGAAAGTATTAGAGATGTAGTAGGAGGCAAAAAGTAGGAGACAAAAGAACGTAAGAGGAGGTGTCCTATATTGCAGTGGCACGAACATCGCAATATGACATTGCTTTTTACATCTAAAGAGAAAGTCTCTATTCTTTGCACAATAGAAATAAAATATGACAAGAGGTATCTGTTTAACCTGAATGTATTGAGGCAGAGAGAAGCATGAACAAAGAGGTGAAGTTATGTGAACCTAGGCACAAGCAAGTGTTTGATTTTTTGGACTCCCTCACCTCAGTTATGCACCTAATGTTCAGCTCTGTCACATTTGTGCTACCTATTTACCCATATTGCACCCAATGACTCCACCACTTGTTTTCAGGAAAGTATATTGTTCAACTCCGTTACTGTTGCCAGCCACAAGATAGTTTAAATTACATGTCATCTGTCTCTTATGCAAAGTTCTCACCTAATTTGTCCCTTTGGTTGTTTTAGATGCCACTTTGTCTTACAGGAAATAACATAAAAGGCATCAGGCAGCATTTATCAAATATCACATTTTCTAGGATTGATGATGCGCAAATTGGGTTCCTATTCTGAAAGAGGAAAGGTAATCTCAGGGGCAAGACTCTGTCCTGTGTCTTGAGAGCTCTATATTCATCTCTTGGACTTAATAATGGCTAATTTTTTCGTTTTCATTTCAGATTCTCCAAAGTATCTAGAGTTATAACATCATCCCAGATATTTTGTTTGGAAACTGATGAAAAAGTTGGATCTCAGCTGCAAGTTTAGAGAGAAGTACCCACTGAAGGACCATTATGCTTGTGGAAGATCAAATTGACATAGATGAGTAGGTATTACAATAAATAAAGGTACAGCAACACCAGGACATGTTGGAATTTATTTGTCTGAGTAAGATGAGTCTTTTAAAATGGGAACTTTCCTGAAAAAGAAAATTATTGTGGATGCAGATCTATACCATCTTTTTAGAAATTTAACACATAGTCTTAAGTGGTACTTATCATCAAGGCAGAAATAAATTCCTTTACACAATCCATTCAGACGAACTACTTTTCAAGATTATTTAGACAATTCATCTTTGTAACACATTATCTCTATTCTTGTGTGACAGAATGGAGACAAACAATTGAACTTGCTCTCACCACAGAAATGCCAGAATTTCTATTATCCGTAAGTTTTCTGCTCTCTGGAGGAATTAATTGTCTTGAACCCAAAGGGAAAGAAATATCATAAGATACAAAGTATTTGTTGTCTTGGGATGAATTTTTCATGCCTGTGGATCGCTGACCGTGATGAATCAAGTGGTGCAGAACAAGAGATCAATCACGAACAAGTGCCAGTGAAAGTGAGAAGCACAGCAGACAAAGTGATATCGATGTCAGAAGACATGTCTGCTCCACGAAGCACTGACTCATTTTTCACCAAACTCTAAATATGGTGATACCATTTTGAAACTGTTGACTTAACTTCCTTCAGTGAAACTATGAATATCAAGTAACTATCCAGTAAGAATTGCCTGCTTGAATGACAGCAAAGCAAAGACTTGCAACCTGTCAGCTGCCTTCAATCCGGCATTTCTGGAAAACTCAGCTACTGTATTATTAAAAATATTCCTTACAGAGGTGTTCTCTGTGATGATGCTTCTTCCTTAAGAGATCCTTAAAGGGATTTGCAATAACATACATTTCAAAAAGTGTCTACAAATATCTAAGGTGCACACTGCAGACAAAATTAATACTCTCTAAATAACAACTGGTTCACAGCTTTGTCATGAGTAGAAGCTAAGTTGTTTTACTTGAAAAATGGATGAAAAGTTTAGATTGTAGGACAGCAAGTGCTTGTTGTTTGTCTCACTGAAAAAAAAAATCATAAATCCAATTTTTTTTATTAAAAGTGAAATGCAACTGGAAGTTTCACCTTTGGGCATATCAAAGGCTTAGGGAACTCCAAAGATAAATTCATCAGCCTGCAGGAGTTAAAAGCAACAAGCTCTTTAGATTGGGGACTGAAAAAGTCTCACATACTAAGTGGATTAAGGAGGAAGATACACGCCACACTGAGCAGCACCTTACATGTTTTCAATTAAAAAAAGGGACATTATTTCCACCAAAATTATAGATGGTTTTAACAGAAGCAAAATATTTTCAAAACAAACTTGAGTGAAGCCATCATAAGCATCTTATATAAAAGGAAACACTGATAAATTCTGCAATAGGAACTTGAATGTTACAATTTATTGTTTTCAAAAACTCTCCACACCAATTACATCAGTCACTTGTACCAACATTTGAGTCATGGTTATTCCCACCTACCCTTTAACAACTATTCATCCCAGTGGCTTACTCATCCAGGTTTCTCTCAAACAATAGAAAGCATTAAGTATCTAATACCATGCACCTCACTCCATGAACTACAGAGAATACCTACAAATCTAGACTCAGAGAACGTTTTCAGCATTGGTTACCTACATTAGTTAGCATTAGTACCTAATTTTCTCCCCACAGAGTTTCCTGAATGCTTTTTTTCTGGCAAATCCCAGAGTTGTCTGAATCTTGAACATCTGACTAGGTGTGTCCCATTTAAGCCCATTGAGTTTTGAAATAAACTATTATTTGTCTCCTGGATTTTCAGTTTGAGAGTAAATCTTAGAGAAGGGGAATAATACTGGGCCCTGCCTAAAACATGGACAACAAGAAGTTGGTTGTGCCTCCACATTTACTCAGTAGTCTAGTAGTTGTAAGTAAGTAAGTATTATAATAAAATATAAGTAAGTATTATAATAAGAAAGCATTATAATAAAATGACAGAATAGTTTGGGTTAGAAATTTCCCCCCCTTACCCTCTTCCATGAGCCCCATCTAACCTGACCTTGAACACTTCCAGGGATGAGGAGTCCACAAGCTCTCTTGGAAATCTGTACTAGGGCCTCACCACCCTCACAGAGAGGAATTTCTTCCTGATATCCAATCTAAACCTGTGTACAATATTCACAGTTCCTGTTCCCTTTGAAGAGATACACACTGATTACACTGATTAATTAATTTATAAAAATGCATTATAGATGCTCTTACCTTGAGACACTGTGTCTAGTTGTAACATCTTTACAGAATTCATCTTAATTATTGCGTCTGTCTTTACTCTTCTGTAGCCCAGAAATATTAATCCTGTTAACTATTCTCTTCCATAATGTATCAAACCCAAACACTCCCAAGGTTCACTGTCTATCAAATTCTGATATAAATTGTGCTTTAACATTAGCTGCTCACAATACTATTTCATACTTCTCTCCAAACCTGTAGAAATTACACCAGCAGTTCCTGCATCTTCCCCCCTCTCTGCTCCATTCCACTTAACCATACACTGCTTTAACCATTTTAATACAGATATTTCAGTGGGTAGGGAAGAAAATACAGGTCAAGGCATTCTATGGTAATTTCAAAGGGATATTCAGGAAAAAAATACCTATTTTTTCTTCAGCTGTACAACATTTCCCTGTTTCCCTCCCATCACCACCTACACCAGAGTGAATGACTTCCCCACTAAGATGCATTCATTTGGTTGGAAGTCTCAGTATACAAAAAAAAAAAGAGCTGTATTCTTTCTGCTCTACTGCTAAGGTCAAACTGCCAGTTTTCTTTGTGATACGTGAGGCAGCACAGAACACAAATTGCATTCCCACTCTCTTCAGTTCTTCTTTTAAATGCCACAATACTGACAGTAATCACTGAGCTGAACAGATATGACACAGAAGACACTGACAGAACAAATAAGACCCACTCTATCTTGGTTTCTCAGTAAGATAACAAATATATATTTGGTTGTCAGTTTAGTTAGAGATGGTTCTGATGATAGGTAATTTTTTAACACTGTACTGTTGTGGGAAATTCATCATATGTTAAACATCCTGGATTAGCACAAATAAAGAAATACATTAGAAATAAAATAAAATGGAAACAGAAAAACTATTTCACAGTAGATTACCAATCTAAGCCCTTCAACACTATCATATGCCTGGTAAAATGTTTTATTAGTAGAAAATACACTTGCAGGAAGTTTATGAGAAAGATAAAAAGAATTTTGAAAGATAACATGGTCTTTACACATTTTTACTAACATAAACAGGTGGTATTTTATATTTCCCACATCCCTCATAAACTCTACCATATGCTTAAAGGGAGGGTCTACAAGAAAAAAATGAGATAAAAGGGGATGGAGGGAATTAGAACTCAGAGGAAAGTAATTCTATCACCAACCTCTTAATGATTTTGTAGCAGCTTGTTATGCCCTAAACCTGAAAAGAATTATTCATGGTATTTGTCTATGGCATTGAACTTTGACTGTGAGCCAGGGAAACATTTGATTCCCTCAGGAACTTTCATCATAGTACAAACTGGTATTCTGTCTACCTAGGTAATTTCCTGAGCTATCGTGTCTACTGCAGCCTATCTCATCTGTTCCCAGTCCACATTCTGCTTTTTTTTTGGGACTAAATTAACTCCAGAGGTGCCAAAGATATTCCCAGGAGTTCCAATGTTGTAAAGCATTCACTGCCTACAGTTTTTACCAACTTCATTTGAGATACTCAGAGTCAGAAAGGGAACAGTTAGGAATTTCTTGGAATACAAATTCTAATTTTTGCATTTTTTCTGCCAACCAGAAAGACACCTTATTCACAAGACTAAAAATGTGTTTGAACTCTACCACCCTAAAGTATCCCAACACACAAAGTTGGTTTAAATATTACTTGAAACTTGATATACTAGTAGTCATCAAGTACATACGACAGTGCTTTAAAAACATATGATGCAGCTTAACAAAGTAGTTTGATCCACAGTTATTTTTAAGTAAATGAAATTGAGGAATAAAGGCTTTCAATCATCAAATAATCATATTCTTTGAATGTGTTGTCACTATCAATCAGTAGAAGTGGTTATCTTAGAGGGTTTCACACAGCTTTCTATAAATTCTTTGAATAACACATTGGCACTAACAACTGTTTTCCTTAAAGAGTGAAAATGCTTTTACACTTTACTTTGCACTGAAATAAATTTCACATGAGTATGTTTCAACAATACGTGTATTTAAATCTGTTTATAGTCACTGGCATTTTGTTTTGATTTTTCCTCCTACCACCACTTGTTCAAATGCTGGTTTAGCAAGGTACTGTTTTGTTTATATTGTTATGAGCAGTAAAAGCTGGGGAATGAGAGAAAAGGTAACAGCTGGGTCACAAAGAATAAGAGAAAACATATAGAAATGCAATCTAAATTCATTTTGCATCTTGTCATTTTTTTCCCAGATTGGAGGAAAACAGAACTTAATTTTATTTCCTGGTATTTATTTCACAGCAGTACTGTGACTCATTATTTTGTTTAAGATTTTTGTGTGTGGATGAAAGCAGTTCTTCAAAGAACACAGAGGAGTCTGACAAATGCTGGGCCTCCCACTTATTTCACTATGTGTGAGGTATGGCTAAGGCTGGGGCCCACAGACTCCTCTATTTTCTGAGTGGTTGTCAGAACACCACACTGGAAAAACATCACTTTGCCTAGCACTCCATAAATGTATATTAATCTTAGATCTACCCAGCCTCATCCACGTCTGAGGAAAGCAAAAAACAGCTCTGCCAAGAAGATTTGGAATCAACAAAAATTTCAATTTTGAAAAGACCTCTCAGACCAACAGGTTCAGACATTAACCCAGCACTGACAGGTTTACCACTAAACTGAGGTCCACAAGCACAAAGTTTTTGAATATTTCCAGGGATGGTGAATCTACCATGGCCCTGTACAGCCTTTTCTAATGTCTGAGTATATTTTCATTGCAGAAAAGTTTCCTGGTATCAAATCTAAACCTTCCCTGGTGCAACTTGAGGCCATTTTCTCTTCTGTTGTTGCTTGTTACATAGGAGAAGAGATTGACTCCCATTTGCCAACTTTGTCCTGCTACCTATCCAGCTTCCTATTCTGGAAGGCCAGTGCGTGAGAAACATGGGATAAAGCCACAGAGGCAGGAGAAAGATCCCCTAAAATGAGCTCCACGGACTTTTTTGGTCAGCAGTACCTGCAGATGCTGGGGTACAACCACAGACTATTGGCATCTGTTGGGATAATGACAATGAAAAAGCAGCATCTGAAATCAATGCTCTTTGAAGTACAAACTACTGCCCTTTCATCCTATCCCTTTACTCTCTTATCATTGTTTTACTAATCTTTGCCCAGTCTTCTGTTTTCTCAATCTTTTTCCTGTTTTTGTTCACCTCTATTACATTCCCCCTTCCCACTGCTCGGTTTGTTTCTTTTGTGTCTTCTGTTTTGCCTTTTCCCCAACCCCTTTCTTGCCCTCAGATATCGCAGACAACTGTCATTTTGAGAATGTTACCTGAAAAAAAAAAAATTGTAGAAGGTTATGTGATTTACTACTTGGTATGTCAGACATTTAATATCTTTAAAGTATCTTGGGAAAGATTTGAAAAGTCTTTTGACTTCCAGTTTAATAAGACCAGACCAGTAAACAGGGCACACACTGAGAGAGAGACTCCAATGCAAATTCACATTTTTCATAGACAATGGGAAATCCTTTCAAACTACTGTAAATGAAAGAAAGGCACAGGAACCTGTTTTCTGGAGCTCATGGGGGGCTACTCAATTACTGAAATAGATGGTTCTTTCTTCTCCTCAACTCCCAGGAGAGAAATTAAGTGTTTCTATAAACATAAGGGGACCTCATGGGGCCCAGGAACACATTCTTTGGCTGTACCCAGTTTCAGATACTCCACGAAGCCGAGCTCTGGCACACGGTGTGTGATGAGTGATGAGATGACCATGCAACCCAAGTAAGATTGTTTTCTGTGGAGAGATGTCTAATGATTACTTTTTTAATCTAATTGAGGATGGAACATAACTTCTACTTAAGAAAGTCCAGACAAGTTTTAGAGAAGGGGAAATATTGTAGGCTGCCAGGCAGTCTACATGACTTAAGAAACCGCTTATTTGAAATGAGAGACAATTTGACAATGCTTTGGCTTGGTTTTGAACATTCTGGATAAAAATCTGAAACAACAGTACACATTTTACAGGCTGCCAAAGAGACATTTTTGTAAAGATACTGCAAATGCTGTTCAGCAGTGAAAAGTTCGGTATAATACTACAAGCTGTCATGTAGGTAGTGGGCTAGGAAAGTTACTAAAGGAATCACAGGATCTGACAGGAAATATGAATTTCAGTTAGGGTTTCTTTATTTTGGGCATATAAAAATGGACAAGAATTACAAAATTACATTAGCACTTCAATGAGATTGCAAGGAAAGAAATTACACAGCAGCTCTTCTCATAACTGTAGCTAAAGAAGAACTATATGCATCAATCTCTCAGCTGATTACAGTTCTTACTTTGCAAAAGCTTATGGAATTTATTTTTAAAACTTACAACCATTTCTGAGCCTGTATTTGGGTCCCCTGAAATAATTGGTTTAGTTCTTGGGTCTTATCCAAATGAAAAGATAAAACACTGATTATAACAGGCAACCGAGTTAAAAATGTACCTCTTTTCGAGGCCAAATACGTGATAGTCCAACTTGGCAGCTCCTGAGATAGTCTTTTATTCACACATGCACAGAATATTCTTTTTGATATTCACCACCCAACCTAAAACAAAGTGATTTCAACCAGTGTCCCCGCTGATCCCTGGTTAGTGCTTGATCTTGCAGCAAAGTGCCTTCCCAAGGCATTTCTCTCTCCAAAATTGGGACCCTGTCTGATGACATCCGATTCCTGTCAATGGAGTTGTGTGAGCGTGATGAGACTTCTAACTCCCAAGAAAGAAAATTAGACAGGCTTGCAGGCATAAAGGGAGGCTAATTAGAGTCAATGAAGAAATTAAAAGTGGAAAAGGATTACCAGAGGAATGGAAGGAAATAAAATGGAAAGTATGGAAAGAAAAGAGATGAAAGCAGCAACAGAAGGAAAAAAAAAAAAAATCTTTCTTTATTGTGTTTTCAAGAGTGTCCCTAATGGAATTCATCCCATCCAAATTCTAGCAGATAGCATGTGCCAAAAATGCTGCAGATGGCACAGCTCAGCAGCAGGGATGGCTTGGAAGGCAAACAGTTCCTGTGGCTGCCTCAACAGATTGTTTACAGCAAAGACACTGACAGTGCCCAGTCATTGTCATGAAACAGTGCTTGTTCCCTTGTTTGAGACTTCAAACTAGGCATTTCAAATGGCAGATCTGTGTGTGGTTTAAACTAGGAGAGTCCTTGATAGTTCAGTTCCTGTTGTTGAGGAATAGCCCAGAAGGTTTTCTGTCTCCTTATAGCGAGCAGGATGAATGGGAAAAGCTGAGCAGGACAAAACTCACTGAAATATTCAGTAAGTGAACATTACTCCTTTTAAGAAATCTCACCTTGAAAAGCAGGATCATTAACGTAATCTTCTATGAGTTCTAATTGCTTAGAATCATAGAATATCCTGAGTTGGAAGAGGTTGACTCTTGACACCACCCTGAGGATTTCTATTTAGCAGTCTAAACACAGAGAAAACTGTTGGCTTTCTTTGTTATTAATGCCACATCAACCAAAAGTCCTGATGACTTTTAACACATCACAAAATTTTAAGGATGGAATAATTCCTTCTCTTCTATAAGAATATTTGCAGACTATAAACAGTTTTTCCATTCAGGTATATTTGTGCCTTAATGCTCAATCTCTCTAAAGTATTCTGTCTTAAATTACCAAAAACCAGTTAGACTAATACAACTTTCACCAACCTGTTCCTTCTAAAGGTTCTTCCATAATCTGCTCCATCTTGTTTTTAAGCAAGTTATTAAGGTTATGTGCCACTCTTGTAGACCAAAGGAAGTCAGGCCTGAAGATGTCATCCACTGGTACTTATACATGATTCAATTCCAATTTCATCACTTGGTACTCTCCATTAAGCAATTCTGGTCCCTTTCTTCCTCAAATTTTGGAAAACATGTGTTCTTCTAATATCTATTACTTTCAAACATCATGAATTCTCCATCCCCTGTTACAAAATGGCATGGACAGTGACCAACTCTCACTTGCTAGCCTTATCCAAGAGGTTATTCATCACATTTTAATGAGAGAACCCACGTAGATCAACCCATTTACACTACAGCTGCATCCAGTCCCACTTACATTAAATCACTGTATACATATGCAAGCTGCACAATAAAGAATCATGGATTACTGTCTGACAGAACTGTTTAAATATAGTCAAAGTCATTTGTCATCATAAATCATATTGTGCCACCACTTTTATCATCTCTGCTGGTCTTCTTTGAACTCTGTCCTATTTATCAGACAGCTCTTAATATTGAAGAAACCAGCACTTCACACAGCTTTCTCAGTAGCAAATTGGTATCTCACATGCACAAACCCCCCTGTCAAATACAGAAGGCATAATTGAATCCTCCACCCCTCCAGCCATTAAATTATGTAAACTAGAAAAATAATGAAAAACATCTTTAACTCATTTCCCTGAGGCAAATAATTCTGCCCAGAAGGTCTGCCCATAGTCAAGAAAATTGATGAATAAAGAGTGTGCTTAATCCTTTTAAGTGTACAATGTATACACTAAAGATAAATGAAGAATATTGGAAAGGGGTCCAGAATTATTAGAATCCTCAGCTCCAATGGTCAAAAATAAGTTAACACATATAGAAATGCAGGATTTAGGTCATCACTAGAGATGTGATAGCATAGGTGACTATCCTGGGGAAAAACAAGTAGCTTCAGGGTTACTGTAGGTATTTCTCTGTATGTGACCTTTGTGAACTAACTACACCTGGACAAAAGAATTCATTATTCTCAGAGGAACAAAAAATAACTGTCCAGAGGAAACCAGTAGGCAATCTTGCTTCTAGCAAGGCCACTAATAGAATAGTATGTGCATTTTTGGACTTCAGAAAAAAATGTGGAAATATTAGAGCACTTAAATTAAGGATACACAAAGCTCTCTGAGCAGGAAAATGAGGTTCTACAAGTTTCAGATACTCAGTGTATTGAAGAGATAGAAGATTAAGGTGTGAACAAATTGTCTGCAAATATTAACAGGTAGGATAGTAAGAAAATAGATATTTTTTTAAAAGAGGTTAAAAAGGACATAAGATAAAATGCCTCATTTTGCATATAACATTTGGGGTTGTGCAGAACTGTGACTGCCATTCAGTTTACAGAATCCCAGACACAACAAACATAACTGGTAACTCACACTGTTCAGTCAGAATTTTTTCTCCACGGATGCATAATCTTCAAGAAGTATTACCCTTACATTTTCAGACCTGTTACCAAGAAAGGAAGTTTTCCTGTGGTCAGCAAATAGATATTTTTTCACCTTTTGTCTTTTTTTTTTTTAATAAGTTTATTTTTTTAATCTGAATGAGCATAGTCATTTCCCTGAAATTACCAGGGAACTAAAAATCTGAATTACTTTTTTCTTTTCTTTTCTTTTTTTTTCCGACAGAGAATAGTGAAGGAACAAACAATTCTTTTCAGAGGCGTGTAGATGTGTGCTGTTGTTAATTAGTCATCTCTATTTCTTCTCCAGTTAAAAAAATATTGGCATTTATGGAGTTACAAGAGAAGCAGACCCAAATTAAGACACCAAAAACTATACTTATATTGATTTTGAGGGGGAAAAAAAAAAGTAACTTGGTTTGCCTTGACTGCAATCCACAGCATGCCCAAGCACTTGAAAGGAAAGGGTTTTTTAACCTTGACTCATACTGAGCAGTAACTTAATCCTACACCTTCACCCTGGTGACTGCCTTGCCTCGGGACATGACTGAAGGCCTCACTCTTCCCCTTGGTTCATTACCAGGTATTTACGGAATAATAGCTGTTCCTGAGAACACTCTTGGGCAAAATAAGAAACCAAATCAAAGCCAACCCCCTCCAAAAAAGCCCCACGCCTACTGAGAAGGTGTTGGATCAATGCCTGAAGTGCGGTGTGTGATGCTGAGCTCTGTGATGGTGTAAGAGCATCCCCAGCAGATCCAAATGGTGCTTTTCAAGCTCAGGGCTTCTGATACAAGTGGAAGCTCTACCTTTTCCCTTCATCTTTTTCAGTGTAGGCTGGGTCACGTATTAATTTATCTGCAGAGAGTTAACAAACAGCTGAAGTGGGACAGTTCTTCAGCACACACTCCAAAGGGCTACCTCTGTTTATTAGGGCTCTTGTTATGAGGACACGTTTGAAATTAACAGGCACAGAATTTGCTTTATCCAGACAGAAAAAGAGGTAAAATAGGTCCAAAAAATAAAAGGGTAGTTGATCACATAAATAAAAGAAATTTGCAGATTTAATCTAATTCCTCATGATGAAATTCCCATATCACACACATAAAAGAAAATATTGTTTTCACACATTTTGAAATTTATTTTGTACACATGATCTTGAAATTAATTGGATGAATCATCTGATTCTGTAGAAACATAGCCTTTATGCAACATAAAAAAAAAAAAAAATCAAGGAAATCAAAGGGGTCAGCATGCCTCCCCTCACCAGATCAGGCTGAGAAATACATTCCCTCACACTATTTGTGCAACAACCCTAAGATTATGTCTCCTTAATTTCTTCTCCTCATCTTTTTTTATTCTTTCTAAGCTTGAAGCCTGAAAATACGTATCTAAATGTTTTCCATTATATAATAAAACTAAAAAAATATATTCATTTTGCAAAAAATGTTAGGGCAATTACTTTAAATCCCTTCAATTTTTGTACAGTAGCAATAAATCAACCAGTAATCAGCCTGAGAAATAAATATTGGAAAATGTAAATTTTCTCCTAGATAAAAATCTAACTAATTAGCAACAAATATTTATTAGGTTTCGATTTTTTTTTTTTCAAGAATTCCTCTACTCATCTGAAGTACAACTTTCATAAGACAGCACGAAACTCACTTTGCATCTATGATACACTTATTCTATGCATAAACATGCAATTCTATTTACCTGGAATAACTGTAGAACATCTTCATCCTTAAATATATCAATGTTAACTAGCATTAGGGAAAAAACAAACAAACAAGCAATCTAGAATAACATTTCCATTCAGGCAAGAAGATACAGAAAAAGCTAGGTCACAGTACAATCATATCAGCACTTGAAGAATGCTTAGGTAATAACAATTTTTCATTAGCAGAGGGTTTTTTATTTTGTTTGGTGGCACAGGTACATCAATTTGCTAATTTTGTTAGTCATTGCTCAACCCCCAGGTTAATCATCGCTAATGTTTTGCCGAATGTGCTGCAGTCAATTATTGTTATTAGTGTAATTGGCTTGCTAAATATAAGCCAGCAATAGTGGTGGCAGGATGCAAAGGCTCTTTTGTGAATGTTTTTTGGAAAACTGAAAAATAGAGGTAAACACCGAAGTAAACACAGAGGTCTGAGCTGCATCAGACAAAAACCATGGGAGTAACTTGTTTACTGATCTCTGAAGGTATTTCTCAGGAGAATGGGTTTCAAAATCACTAAGATTCTTAGGGTTTAAACCCTATATCCAGTAACTTGAGGTGGGTTTAAATGGTGCTGTGGTGTCTGAGAAGACCGAGTGTCAAATTCTCTTTTTTAATTGAAACTTACATATAATTAGAAACATGCATTTTTGGCATGGACTATACTTAAATGAGAGTCAGTAGAAAACTCACTTTATTTAATTTCAGTTTAATTCCTGTTTCTAGACTAATTTTGGTCTGATATTGCATCAGACTGTACTTGATGTTCTTGATGACAAACACAACCTACTCAAAGTAATAAATTAACATGTTGCTCTGAAAACAAAAACAGTTTTGTTTTCAGAAGTCTTAGAAGGGGTAACTCATTCTAGGGCATCTATAGTTCATAATTATAGCACAGAAATAAACTGTTGTGAAAATTTACATAAAATTTTGTACATTTTAATTAAACACAACTATTCTTATGGGTTTGGAGTGGTTTGGTTTTTTCCCCTCCTACAAAATAGTGGCACTGATTTTTGAAATGTGAGGACCCTTAAGTAAATCATTTGCAGTTTGCACATCATTACTCTCTGGATGTGATGGGTATCAGACTTGGATGTGCTGAGCTTTAACCTCTCTTTACGAATTCCTGTGAAATTCCTGCCACACTGAATAGTTTAAATAACAGGACATTGACTGTCCTACTGGACTGTCCATCATCTTGGAGCAAACAACTGAAGAGACAAGCCTGACAATCCAAAGCAAATACTCTATAAACGCCAGTGCCAAAGGACATCCATTGCTGGTCTCCTCTTCCTAATTCCTCCCTGTCAACAAACACAATCACAACCCTCATCCCCTCAAAAGGAGCAGGCAGTTTTCAATGCAAAGACCTCCACACACACAGGATGAAGTGGCACAGTAAGAGAGTGGGAAAAAGCAGATCAAAATGCCCAGGGGATCTCAGGTAAAAAGAAATCTAACATTTTTGCATCTTGGTTCCTATGGAAAATTCATTCAAAACCTGAATTATTTAATACTGAACGTATTGAGGAGTGGAAAGTCTTTCATCTGAAAGAGGTTTCATGTTGTTTCCCACTCAGTAACTCAACCCCAGCTGTTACTGTTTTTATCATGACTTAAAAGCAAAGTAAGAAGGAGAAAAAAACAAAACAAAACAAAACAACAAAACCAAAACCAAACAGGATATTATCAATATATCTAATTATATATTACTTCTTTGTCAAAATCAAAACTGGAAACTGAACTTTGTTTTTGTTTTTGTTTTTTTTTGTGTGTTTTGTGTGTGTGTGTTTTGTTTTGTTTTTGTTTATGTGGGGTTTTTTGTTTGGTTTTTTTTCTTTTCTACTCTTTCATATTTATTCTACTCTGATACATTTTTATGGTTAAATTCATAATGTCCTTAACAGAATGAATCTAGGTCACTAGGGTAAAGAGGAGCTCATCTTGCAGAATTAAAGTAGTCATTTAGGGCTTTTTCTGCTTGTAATCCAGTGTAAATTAATCCTGTTTATGTAACAGTCAGAAAGAATTAATGATTTATGGAATACCATCAATTTTTTCTTATCTCTATGAGAATTCTGTCATTTGAACTCTCTCTCAAGATTCCACTGAAATATTTCATGTCTATTTCAGAGCCAGTAAATGTTGACTGTCCACATAATTTTTTAATAATGCTCAGTTGCTGCTTTGTTTTGGGTTTTTTCTCCCAAAAGTTTCACTTCTGTGGAAACAAAGGAAAGTTTTAATTTATCCCAAAGAATAGTCACAACTGTCCACTTAATCCTATCTTTATTTCTCTAGACCATGTGGACACACAATTCTAGTTGTTAATTATGTAGTTATCAGCTTTGGAGATGTATCATTGCTTTGTGCAATCCACAGATTTGAAGGGTTTATTCTCATGAAATTAACAGGTAATGTCTTCTAAATAAGGATATTTGAATAAACTAAATTTGTGATTTAAACTCTTATGTAATAATAACTGTGAACTCTGAAATTTCCTCAAGTATGTATAAAGTTTGGCTCTTATGATTCAGTCATTCTACAAATTTAGTATGGTTTGTAATATCTTTGGTAAATAAGTTTTCAAAATTACATTGTTCTTACAAAGATATGTTTGGGAAAAAAAAGTTGCTGCCATCTTTTGGATACACTCAGAAAAAAAATTAAAAAAAGAAGGAGAAAGAAAAAAAAAGAAAGAAATGACATTTTACTAAAAGTTCCAGCTGGATATCAGCTTTACCATGGAAAAGATAATTTGAAATTGCAAAAACTTACTCTGAGATAACCAATATTTTCTTCTTCCACATTTTATGTGGTGATTATAGAGTAACATCTGTGCAAAAATTGTTTGCTTGGTTAAGCAATACTGAAAGATGTGCCACTGAAGCTGAAGCCAAACATAACAAGAATACAAAATTATGGATAGAGAGAGAAAATTACATCCTCTACCAATATTTAATTTTTTTACACCCATGCCTCCTCTTATTGAGTATAAACAAAACTTGTTTGATCTACACAATTATTACAGTTTACTGTTACAGCTTATTTATCCTGAAATTTCTTTGGAATCTAGTCTGATTATATTCTATTCCCCATTTTTTGTTGTTGTTGTTTCTTTTCTCTTTCTGTTTTTCTTTTGATTTCCATAAGATGTACTCAAATGCTGGTTGTGTGGCCAGCTCAATACACTGAATTCTTAGACAAACTCTGCATGTTCAGCAAAGTCTTTGTAAGAACAGAGAATGCTAGTTTCAGTGAGAATAAATCAAAGGTGATAATATCTGGGGAAAAGAAAACACTGTCTGGGGAAAATAATGACTCCTCTGAAGAGATACCATTGTCAGACACCAGCATATCTTACCAGCTCTGGACAGTGATATTAAAATATGCTGCAAATCTGCCTTATCACCTGAGGTGAGACTCAGGCAGGCATTCTGTACCTGTCCGGACAGGAGAGGAGACTCACAGCGACTGAGACACAATGACAATCAACACAAAAAAGAAAAAAAGATGTGGCATGTAGGCATCCTCCACATTCTCACTGTAGAGCTGACTTTGCAGTTAGTTTCATTTCTGCCTGAGCACAGGGACTGTCAGGCCAACAAGTTACATCCACACTGTCCAGCAGACCATCAGCCCTCGCCAAGTGCCACTTACTGTTAAACCAACAGCAGCAGTCTGACTGCTCTCCCCTCAGACACAGCAGAATCAAGGTCAACTTTACACAAACAACCAACTAAAAAGGCTTTGTAACACTTCAGTCTGCAACAGATTAAGCTGACTCATCACCCCAGACACAAACTAGTCTATTATCCAAACCATGTGCAAGAAACCCCTCGTTAAACAGCGTCCTTATCGTGTGAACTTCATGCTCCCGAAGCACCCCTTCTCCCCAGAAATGTTGCCGCTGAAACTTACCGCTTTTGCCAACTCCCCCTGCTCCCAGCATCACCACCTTGTACTCTCTGGAGCCTGCTGAAGAATTGCTGGAGGAGCTGATCATTTCGTTTTCCAGCTCCATCTTGCACGAGGCAGAAGGGAGCAAAACGAAGAACAAGCAACTGGCAGGTGCTTTCCCTGATCTTAAACAACTATAAAAGCTGTGCTAGGGAAAAAAAAAAAAAAAAAAAACGGCAAAGCGAGAACGGAAAGGTATAATGCAAGAGGTGTGATTTATCAGCCTCACACTCACTGCTGTGCCTGTGTTAGCTGGAGAAGGTCTCATAGCAACCACTTTAACAGCTTCCAATAAAAATCTCTCTCTGCCCCCTCCCAGCTCTGTATCGTTCTCTGTGTGTGTGTCTTCCTGGACAGCAGCAGTTTTGTGAGGCTCCAGAGCCTTGGTACCTCTGGGGTTGCTGTGTCATTGAAATCAAATAGATCAGAGCCTCCAGAAAAAGAAAATGGATCAAATTTCTTAATCATGATGTTTGTTATTCTATGTAGCACTTGCTTGAATCTTAATCACAAAACAGACCAGACAACCTTCTTGTCACCTTGGAGTTAAATATTCATCCTATGATCATCAAGTTTGCTGGATTTACGCTTAACGCTATTGGAAGTGAAATAAATAACAACATTCAAGAGTCTTTATTGTTCATGAAGCTTACTGCAAACACAGATAATTTCTAATGCTAAGTTTGTCCCCAGATCAATACTCAGTTCAGTTTGCATCAATTATTTGTAAAAATAAACCAGATATTTTTTGGGGGGAAAGAAAAAAAAAACCCCTCTACTTTTTGTTTTCTTTTTTTTCGAGACATAATTTCAGGAGAAAGGGATTGAAGGGGTATGGGGAGAAGAAACCTAATTTGTTGTAAGTATTTAATATTAAGTGATTTAGCTTATCAAGATGATCAGCCCCAGTAAATGAGAAAAATATAAAGCAAAAAGCTGGTGAATGACATTCAGTGTGGAAATCTTACATTAGAATTTTTTTTGTGAAAACTTGCAGCAAAACTCTGCATTGATTTCTCATTTTGTTCTTAACAGACCTAGTCTATTTAAAGAATGTAATCAGTAGAAAGATACTTGCCCAGCTTTACCTGTTATACACTGGTTTTGAGGATCAAAAAAAACATCTACTGCAGAAGAGCTGGAAAGCAAAAATCTTTGAAAAGTGATGGACTTTCATGACAGATGGAACTGTTAAGGAAAAAGGGAAATGGAGGCAGTAGAAGCAACCTAGTAAAGAATCTTGGAAGCCTGACACTTTTGTCTGTCAACTCTTCCAATTGTTTCACAGAGAGTAAGCATATGGTATTACACAGGAACACAGAATTAAAAGTTGAAGGGGAAAGAAAAATAATCATAGACTAAGGAAGAACATGATTTAAAGAAAATTAAGAAGGAGGAGAAAATGTATAAAAAGGTACATATATAAAAGATAGTTTAATGGTCTGGGAAAATATAGGATTAAAAGATACATAGATATGATTATAATTATTAGAATGGAGAAGGTAAACAAAATATGTATACTCATTTTCTCTCCTAATAAAAAGTGAGGAAACCGCAGATGAAACAGAAAGTAACCCAATTCATAAGCAAAGTACTTAAAAACATCGTGACTAACTTCAGAAAATTTTTACCACTTGAATTTTTGGGCAGTATAAATGAACTTGTAATGAATGAGAACTGAAATACAGAGTAATGCGAAATCCATTGTGGACAATTAAAACCTCTTGCTTAAGGAGGACTCAAATTTCACACCAACAGGTCTTGTGAAAACACTGAAAAATCCAAGTCTGATGGTCTGCTTCCAGGTACACAGAAAAAGAGAGCAGAGAGAGAGACATTGTGTTCTGAGAAACTCCTCCAGAGTCCAGATCTGCTACTAAGGGAGTTCTGCGCTAACCATGCTGTAAGCAGCTCTGTAGGTCAGGGCTGGGTGGCTCTACTGATGCCTGGATGGAAGACCCAGAAGGGTTTGGTTGTCAGAGCATAAAGCAGGACTTAAGAAAGAAATTCTGAATGTAATAATGTGGTGTCTAAATACTGAACTTCAACAGGAGGAGCCAGGTAGGTCGGTTAATCCCTGTTGTAATTAGAATTCCATTTACGTTAAAATCATTCTCATGTGCTCATTATTGACGCATTAGATAAAACTAATAATGGTATCAAAACCACTGCTCAGAACAGCTGGGTTTTTCTGGTAATCACCCATCAGAACTGCAACCTTCTCCTGAGGAGTTTTTATCCCCATACCTAGCAGCAACACTTGGCTGACATTAAAATGTCAGGAAAATGAGTGGTCGTGAGTATGACTATATATACAAATTTATATATAAAAATATTAGTGAATATTATGCATATATAATGAACGAGTCAGATTTTTTTTTCCAGTTGTTAGTGTTTGTCAGAGAAAAGTGGAAAGTGAGTTTTTTCTTTTCTTTAGAGCTGTAACATGAGGAAGGAATTTATGAAATGGAAGAGGTTGCGAAAGAGAACTAAATGGAAGGCCACTTCCTCATGTTTTAAGAAAAACTAGAAAAAGCAATAGAACACTTTTTTTTTTTTTTTTTTAGGAAAGAGCAGAATTAAATATTTGTTGTTTGAGGATTAATCACTTAAAATATCTGCTTTAAAGACAGATTTATGTTTGTTTAACTTCAGCAGTTTAATAAGTTTTATTACATTATATAAAAAAAGATATTGGACAAACATATTCTCTTAAATTTCACTGAGATTTGTCCATGGCTTGAAACGATAATACTGCATTCCCATTAAACACAGGACTTGTTCTAATTGGTTTTCATCATAGCATCTTATTGACAAACAGCCTACTCTACCTTAAATTCATTCCATTCTGTAGTGGGGGGGAATATTTAGATTTATTCCCATTTACGATAACATCAATTAGACTTCTTTCTCCCACTTGAGCAGTAAAATACAAAGGTTAGCTTTCAGTCTGCTGCCAATAAAATTAATAATGAGATGATTTGAAATTACACAGCTTGAAACATATTAATAGAGGGAAAAAGTAACCAATGTAAATGTTTTATGGACAACAGGAAGAAACAGTGCAAAATATAACAATTGAACCTGAAATACTATAATTTTTACAGTGTGTGACATTCCATGACAAAATTCAGCCCTCTGTTTTATCTCTACTTCTGTACTTCTCTGCTTAAAGGACACATTTATCATGATTTAAATTCATAGAAAGCTATCCTTAGGTAAAAAAACAAAACAAAACAAAACAAACAACAAACAACAAACAAACAAACAAAAAATACACAAAAAAAACCACCAAAACAAAATAAAAAAACCAAACCAGTAGTTGCAAAGGTGGGGAAAAAAAGCTTGGAGTACTGGATTGTAATGAATTATTTATTTAAGAAATTTGACTCTATTTCTGTTTACATTTTGCTTATGAATTTATGGCAGTTCTGATTTTTTTTTCTGTTATTTTTTTTTAAATTTTTCTATTCAAACTCACAGTAGAATACAGTAATCAATTAAACCTTTCAGCATTCATAATCAAGAAACTGTTTTGCTTGAATTCATTTTTTTCTTTTTTTTTTGGTTAAGACAGAAATAGCTGTATGCTAAGGTCCTTAAGGATGCTTAGGTCTTCAGCAAAAGACAACATACAGATGTGTTAGAAGAGAAGTAGATGAGCTTTTCTAGAGAAAATGCCGTTAGAAAACACATTGCATTCATCCTACATCCCCAATTGCTCTGGGGTTGTTGAATAAAATAATTAGATGTTAATATAACATGTAAGTGTTCTGAAATTGTTTCCTAGAGCACTTTATGTTGAGGAGATTTTATCAATTAACCTGGATAAATATTCTTCTCATTAGGCAGGGAGCTCATGAGTTTGAAAACTTGAATAGCAAGCAAAATGCAAATCTTGACTCATTTGTGCTCCATTAGGTGATGGGTTAAAGGCATATGAACTATTTAATAATAAGTGAATATGCATGAGTCCACCGAGGTCCATGCCATTATAGAAACACTGACCAATGTTTTGTCCCTCATGTTTACATATTAGGCACAGCAGAGAGGGGAAATGTGAATAAGTATCTTCATAAAAAGGCATATAGGGCCAGCTTGCTGAATTGCTGAAGTGCTACTGTGACAACACAGAGTGCTAATACAGAAATCATTGCACAGCACCAGAGAATTTGCTCCTGAGAAAAAAGTACATTTGGCACACCAGCTTAACTTGATCAATTCTGAGTAAAGATAGCATAATAAAGTAATTGCTAGGGGACTTAAAAAAAAATTCCAGACTTCAATTTTGCATTAGCGGATTTAAAATATTCAGTCAAAATATGCTGAACACCTCTGATTCACGTTGCTAAGGGACCTCCAACACACTACAGAAGCATCTCTGTGTTTTTGGAATTCAGATTCCTACTAGAAATACCCAGTGGTTCAATCATCCACCTGCCACAGGCACCCTGACTCCTTTCTATAATCCCCATCCTTTTTCTATTCTCCAAATTAGTTGTCTGTAGGATGACTCGATGTGTCACACATACTGTAGGTGATTGGACACTTGACAACCTCACACCTTGAAGCTGGCTCTTCAGCTGTTAAATGTATGCCTTTTGTTCTGAAGTTCTTGTTACTGTCCCTGGTGTCAGACAGTGCACTGTCCCTTGCCTCTGCTGAAACGCATTTTAAACTAAGCCTTATCAGCATGTCAAGTGGCAAAAGCTAATGGAAAGAGAAAAGATGCAAGCCTGACTATTAAGAAAAAAATGTGAAACAACTTCAGAGACCATAGATTTTTTTAAAGCAGCATTGTGGTTTCTTGTCAAAGAAAGATTTGTCATGAGCCACAACTTCCCTGTGATTATCCCAGGTCAAATGGCACAACCAACATTGTATCTGCTGAACAAAGGTTTGAGAAACTGGGATAGTTTGTCACATTCTTGAGAACTCTTAAATAATATTAACTTTAAAATTCTTACAAGTGACTACTCTAACTTCTTATAGACAGAAACACTGAAGGTCATGTCCTAGATTATGTCAAAGAGAAAAGCCATTTTCTCTGGTTTCCAATAAAGTTTCACAAATGATTTATGTTCTTACTGCCAAGAAATACTAATGATTGTGGGCCATTTATGGATTTCTGTTGAATTTTAATTACATCCACAGATAAGATTTCTACAGTTTCAAATGCAACACTGATGTTCAGAATGTGAAAATCTTAGAGAACTTAAAGCCTTACTCTACGTGAACATGTTCTCTGTGAGAATGAATGTACATTTATTCTAAATTAATTCACCTTGCAGTGCTTTTGCTAGTAAGTAAAATTATAAGCATGAATATGATATGAAATGCCATATAAATAACACTAGAAGTGCTCTGAAGAGGTCATCTTTTTCATCCCTACCCCATACCACAAATATACGTAAGTAAATTGAACAATATTTGCTTAACCTTGCATTAATGTCTTCCAGAGTGAGAAATTACTCAGTTTCTGAAACAGATTGCTTCACTATCCCATTAGAAATGCCTTTGAAATCCAAATGTCCTTTATTACACAATAATATTATCACTTTTCATCCTATCTACTGCAGCTGTTATGAAAAGGCACAGCGAACGTACCAAATACATATTAAAATAGTTGGCTACTAAATCAGATTAACTAAATCAAATGAAACTAAATCAAATGTGGAGAGTGTTGTTCTTGACAGCATTCCCATCTCTTTCTTTCATACTTCCTGTTTTTCACCAGAAAGGTTACTCTATCAATCCTGCTTCAGAGGTCATTTATTAACCTGCTTGTTGTGTTGCCAAAGACTCTCCACTCCTTGTCCTGAAGTGTTGTTCCCAAATCTGGCCACATTATTTTTTTCAAGACTTGATACAATATGGATTTACACCTACTTCCAATGAGTGCCAAATTTAGTGTAATTACAATAAACACAGACAATCATCAACAGCAGCCACATTTTTTCTTTTATTTTCTAATCCATATTTGAATACCCTCAGGGACAGATCACAAACCACTGGGGTGGTGAAAGTTTCTGACTTTTAATGTTCTGCTATTCTGTTCTTTTCCAAGTCATTCTTGTCATCAGTCATTCATATACTTTCTGCTTCACTGTCTGTGTTGAGTAAAGCTAAGGAGACTAGCTTCAGTTTCATCAGGGAAACACCGAACAGAATAAATCTGAATTTCTCTGACTTAGACTTTCCTAGTATAATGAATTATTTTCCATGATAAAATAATTTTTTCTGGAAATCAAATTGCTTATTGATACTCTGTTGGTTTAACAGAAGTGAGCACTTTTCAGTTCTTAAATCCTTTGCAAATAACAGTAACCAGAACTAAGCGCATAATTAGGCTCAACAAGTGTATTAATGGTAAGAAAAACAAAGTCAGTTCCTTTAAAATCATTGGTAAATGGTTCTTCAAGAATATTTGGGCTTTTGGCTAGCTAAATCTCCCACTGAACATGTTGTTTCCCATGTTGACTAGAGGAACATTTAACAAGGTTAGACTAAGAGAGGCTTGGATTCAGCTACCTCATGGGCTGAATAATGGTTTACAAGAAACAAAACAAAAATAAACATAAATATATATATATTGCTGTTTTCAGAGCAGTAGTGCAATCCCTACTTGACTAAAAGCTTCTGCTGTCAGTCTGTGGATATCTGTGCTTGATTTCTGATCAACCTACCTATTTTGACAGCTTCCAATCTGTTTAAAGTGACCAGTTTCATATGTAAAAACAGCACGGGAAATACTGGGAAACCTGCATGAAAGATATCACCGAGTCTTAAAAATCTGAAACAGGCTCTCTCATTTAAACCCTACCCAGTGGATTATGAGCCAGGTAAGTATGTAAGTGCATTTATTCGGAAAGATCTTACAGAGCTGTGTTGCAAAAGATTACAAATACCCCACTCGTGACTCCTACTGCAATCGATTCAAGATCTGCTTCTACCAAAGACACTAGACACTGCAGTCTGTCACTTGTTAGTCTGTTAATCAGTTTAAAGGTGCTATTCTTACAAAATATTGTAAGATCAATAGGCTTACGTGTTAGGAAAAGTGCTAATCTAACCTCTGTATAACATGAGAAGCAAAGTGGTGCAGTAATTTTAGCATTTTCATAATTAAGCATGATTGAAAAAATCCATCACTGTGGGCTTTAAGAAAAAAAAACAACAACATTCAGGAAAATTGTATACAATCAAAGTCCTTTTTCCTTGCATTGGAAATACTTAATATCCCTTACAAGAGTGAAATTTGTTAAATGATCATTCAAGATAATATTTTTCATTAATCTTGTATTTCCATGTTTTACTTTTGGTTTTCATATCAGGTGTGGTATTCATTGTTCTAAAAAGAAACAAAACTCCAAAATTCTTTTAAGTTTAGAGTTTTGAGGTTAAAACCATATCTCTGTGTCCAAAGTAAATATAACTTATTTACTAATTCCAATGCCAAGTGCAATTAAAATGCTAACAAATACATCCACCTCTCAAATTTCGCTCTATTATGTCCACAGATCTCTGCTAAGACATCTTACTTCTGATGTTCTTTAAATTTGAAACAAAATGTATAAGTACATGAATATATAAACTCATAAATTATAACACATATATCAAAATATAACTTAAAAATCACATTTTCAAACAAGACTTTAAAAGCTGCCTTACAACATAATTTCCAAACGTGCATTCCACTGATACAAAGTTTTATCATTTTGTTACTGGCTATGTTAATCCAGGGCTCCAGGAGGTGAGAATGACATTAAGTATAAATTTGCTGCTTGTAAGGAAAAAAAAAAAGTGAAAAAAACAACTTTTTAATGAAAATATTATGATTTACTTATTAAAAAGGACACCCCCCAAAAAACCACACACAAACCAAACCAAACAAAAACAAACAAAAACCACAATCCAAACCAAACAAAACACCCCCCCCAACAAACAAACAAACAAACAAACCCCCACAAAACCCACAAAACCCCAAAACACACAAGCAGAAAAGCCCTAAAACCACAAACTTCATCGGTAGACACACCTAGTAGGATTTCAGGTCCCAGACACTTTCTCCTTCCATGAGATCAGGTTCAGAGTTCTGACACAAAAAGCCCTGAGGATCAATCAGAACACCTGTGTTAGACTCAAGTTTGGAGAGACATACAATTTTGTTTGTCACTATAAGACAGTTTTTGGTACTTTTTGCTGTCTGTGGATACCAATGTAGCTGAAAGACATAATCACATGAAGAGGGCTTGACTACAGGGTTTATTCTCCTCAGTTTTGCTGTAACTGCTTGCTGTAGATGGACCTTGACAATATAACAAAAGGAAAAGGCTGAGACAATAATGGATCTTTAATGGGAAGGAGTACACAAATACCACATTTGACAGAGGCCAACAAAGAGATCAAATGAATTATGTTCTTCCTATTAACTACAAACTGTAAAGAATTCGTGAATACTGGCAACCAGCCAAGCCCCTAATACACATCAGATAAAAGATGCAGCTCTTCCAGGACCTTGAGTGGATTTCAGGGACCCTTTATTAGCTGAACACCATCTCAGGACAGCCCTCATAATATCCTCATTGTGTGTCTATCTTGTATACTTATCTTCCAATCTCTGAGATAGAAAGTGTACAAAATTTGATTTGAAAATCAAACCCTAATTGTTACTTTGCCTATTTTTCAAGACATCCTTCCTCTTCTGTGTGGTTTTAATGAGAATTTTGGGTCTATTTCAAATTAATCCTTTTTTTTTTTTTCCCCCTGTGGAAAGATCTTCCAGCTCCTCAAGTTCGGAGTTTCATTCACATCTAAATGATTTTAAAACGTTCACATTTTGATGGTATTAGAACTAATTGCCTGTTTCCACCACCATAGGTGGAAAAAAGTCCTTCTCTTTCTGCTTTGCAACATGCCTTCTTTTTCTTCTGAAAGTTCCTCAAAAGCATACTGAGACTTTCTTTTTCCTTGATAAACAGGGTTTTTTATATAATTATGTTGCCTAAGGTTCTAGTAGAGCACTTAATGGGTTGTCTGTGGCTGGATGACAGGCACCCACCAAAGCTGTTGTATCACTCCTCTTCACAACAGGACAGGGGAGGGAAAATATAACAGAAGTTCATGGTTTGAGATAAGGAGTGGGAGAGATCACTCACCAAATACCATCATGGGCAAAACAGATTCAGTTTGGGAATATTAATTGAAGAATTTATTATTCAAAGAAGCAGAACAGAATAATAAGAGGCAAAATAAATCTTAAAAACACCTTCCTCCCACCCCTTCCTCCTTTCCAGCTCTTTCTCCTCCCTCCCTCAGCAGGGTAGGGAGGCAGAATGGGGCTCATGGTCAGTTCATCACACTTTTCTGTGGCTGCTCAGGGAAAGGAGTCAGAGTCTTTGCCCTGCTCCAGTGTGGGGTTCCTCCCGCAGGAGACAGCTCTCCAAGAACTTCTCCAGTGTGAGCTCATCCCTTGGACGACTGTTCTTCAGAAACTGCTGCAATGTGGATCACTCTTGCACAGGCGTCAGTCCTTCAGGCCCAGGCTGCTCCAGTGTGGGACCCCGCGGGGTCACAAGTCCTACCAGCAAGCCTGCTCCAATGTGGGCTCCTCTCTCCAGGGGTCACAAGTCCCTGCCAGGACCCTGCTCAAGCATGGGCCTTCCACAGGGTCACAACCTCTTTCATGCATCCTGCATCCTTTCATGCAACCTCTTTCATGCATCCTGCTCCTGTGTGGGCTCCTCCAGGGGCTGCAGGTGAATCTCTGCTCCCCCCTGAGCTTCCATGGGCTGCAGGGGCACAGCTGCCCCACCGTGGGCTGCACCATGGGCTCCAGAGGAATCTCTTCTCTGGCACCTGAAGCTCCTCCTGTCCTTTCTTCTGTCCTACCCTTGATACCTACAGAGTTGTTCACGTGTCCTCACTCCACTCTCCTCTGGCTGCAAATACCTCTGCACAACAAAATCTTTTTTTTTGTTTCCTAAATATGTTACCACAGAGGCATTATTATAATTCCTAATTGTCTGAGCCTTGGCCAGTGCTGGGTCCGTCCTGGAGCTGGCTGGAATTGGCTCTTCAGGACACAGGAGAAATTTGCAGTAGCTTCTCACAGAATCCACTCCTGTAACCCCCCTGCTGCCTAAACCTGGCCATGCAAACACAATATACACCTCAGTAGAGTGCAGTAACTCTTGCTGTCATGTAAAGGCCCATTCTTCGATCAGTGTTGCCAAAAAATTCTCTCTTGGCATCTTGACGACTGGATGAGCAGCAGACTATGGCTTTGATACATCTGGGCCCTGACAGCTGTCAGTATCCTCCATGGCACTTCAGCCTTCATGCTCCAGAAACATTATGAGACATATTGGCTTTAATAGGAGACTCTGCACAATTATGCAAATGTAAAATGAAAGGTTTGCTTCTCTTGCCATTTTTGTGTCTTTTTTTTTTTTTTACAGAGTAGTAAAAAAAGACCACTTCTTTCACGACACACCACTCTGTTTGATTACCCTAAGAACAGATTTTACTCTACCCTGAAGAGCACATTCTCACATTCTTTATTAAATCAGTTCCTCTTTTGAGATAAAGACCACAGTTATGTTTTAGTTTTTTTACATGGAAAAATAGATCTTCTCTTCCTTCAGAAGGCAGCCTAGTTCCAATTTTATCTGAAGTAAATGGTGTCTAGATTTATCATGCACCTCATTAAATACAGTTAAATTCTTCCATGTATTAAGTGATATTTCTTTGTGAAATACTGACTTGCAAAAATGCTACAAGTTAACAAAACTAAATAGAGAAGGAAAGCAAAAGACCATAATAAGGATTCATTGACTGTAAAATGGATTTCAGATACTGTAAACATGCTTTCAGGTAAGTAAGAAAGACATTATTTCTCTATGGTTATGGTTATTGCTACATCACTAGTGGCATAGCTTAGCAATTTCTTAATTATCTTTAAACATCTTTTTCATTTGGCTATTAGTAACACAAATCTGTTTAGTCATGTAGAATGTGTCACTGACAATAGCTGTGTTATCAAATACAGTAATGAGTCAAAGTATGTTTGATGATTATTTCTGTATTTTATTAATCTCGACTCCCAGTAATGAAGAAGCACAGCTGAAATTTTCTCAACACAAACTTTATTTTGCAAGAAAAGTGTCACCACAAGTTTGGTCCTAATTTTTTAACCATCTTTGCTCTCCTAACTTTTTCATGAAGAAGAAAACTTCTCTGACCCATTTCTTGGAATCTGCAGCTACCTTCAGTGGAACTTTCACTGGCACTACTCCTGGAGAATGTCACAGCTACTGAGTGCTGAATGTTCACCAGCTTTTTTTTTATTATTATTATTATTATTATTATTTTTACTCAATGTCAGCATTCATTTATCTGAAAAAGAATGACAGGATTATCTCATTTAAATCTTCCTATAAATCCTGTTCATAAAAGCAGATGTTTCACAATTTTATTCTCAGAAAAGAAAGTTTTAATGGCCAAGTTTGCATACAGAGTTGAGAAAGGCCTCCGGAGAAAGTTCTTGCCCTGAGCCCTCAGAATCCTGAAGAAAACATTCCCAAAGCAAATCTGGAATACTGAATTTGCCAGTCTGAATTTCTTTCTCTTCTCATGTATATGTAATAGTGATTCATCTGGCAGGTATGGGCCATGAACCATGCTAAAGAATTTTCCAATTGCAGCAGAAATGCACTATAATGAGTCCTATAAAAATCACTAAGTCTGACATTGGAAGGACACTGGGAATATTAAAATTGAGATTCAGGTGTCTGGAGAGCATGGGTGCACATTACCATACATTTCCCTAAGCCTGTAAACTATTCTTGTCCTGCTGCAATTTGCACACTGCAGCAATTAATTGTGGATCATTTTTATAGGATAATGGTGAGTATAATCAGTCAAATTTAATTGACAGCCCACTGGAACTTAAGGGGATTTGATTTTTTAGAGTTTTGAATCTTTGGAAACCTCAAATTAAAGGCAGACAATTAAGACTGATACCATCAAGAACTGTCCAATTAATCACAATTTGTTTACCAGTGCACTATACAAGACAGTGATTTCTCCACATCCTGTTGAACCAATACTATGATGTCAAATAGATATTTTCTTGCTGCATTTTATTTTTAAGGTGGGTTTTTATTTTCTTTCCTATCCCACTGGCAATGAGTAGTTCCTAATGATCTGTCATTCTTTTCATTCATGTGTAATGGTTCAACTATTAACATTTTCTTTTTTTTATATATATTTTATGTAGATAACATAGCATTTCACAACTGAAATTACGTCTTCATTTATCCTACTACCCTGTTATTTGTTTACACATGATTCACTGAAACATGTAGTAGAAGAATATCTGATGATTTGCCTGTTGCTTGTTACTTTCTCATATCTTTAGTAGGATTCATCAGTCACTTAGATATAGGTTATAAAAAGTCAACAATTTCTTACTTTTTCTTGGACTTTAGATTTGGTTTATGTGAGGTAAAACTGGAAGTGAAGTCTGAGTTGTGCAGTTCTTCAATCCATGTGGGCTTTTCCCATCAACCTACATTTGCTCAAATAGATGAATAATGAAAGAGATCTGTCTGATGAATTAATAGGCTTCAGAACAATCACATTGCCTCCTCAAAATCATTCAGAATCACAGGAGACTCTTCCACTGATGTTATTCCAATATAACCTTCAACAACGTTGTGATGTGAGACGTGTGTGTGCCTGTGCCCACTTGTTCATGCACGTATCCCTAGTGGGGGAAATGATGAGAGTGGGTCCTCAAGGTATTTACTTACGCTAAATAGAGGTTTTCTGAAAAGACACTGCACTTTTGAGAATCATAATTTCTCTGAATGTTTATTTTTATTTAAACTGGAGTACTTCTGTACCTGCAGTGGTCTGGTTTGAACGAGACATTATAACGAGCATCACAGTGCTCTGAATTTCTGTTATTTTTCCCTTTGTAACTCTTGCTGGAATGAAGAGAGGGAGAAGGGCAACGAAGCTGGTGAAAGGTCTGGAAGAAATGTCCTGCGAGGAGCAGCTGAGGAGTCTGGGCTTGTCTGGTTTGGAGGAAAAGAGGCTGAGGGGTGACCTGATTGCTCCCTGAAACCTTTCTGAGGAGGGGAAAAGGAGGGGGAGGTGCTGAGCTCTTCTTCCTGGTATCCAGTGATACAGTGCATGGCAACAGTTTAAAGCTGCAGCAGGGATGATTTAGACTGGGAATCAGGAAAAATTTCTTCACCTAAATGGTAGTCAAACCCTGGAATAGAATGCCTGGAGAGGTTCTCAATGTACCAAACCTGTCAGTGTTTAAGGGGCATTTGGACATTGCCTTTAACTTTTGGTAATTCTATTCTAAAGTCTTTAAGGGTGACTCAAGATTAGCATTTTAGATTGGACTAGGAGTGTGTTTTTTGAACAAAATCGTTTGACTGGTTGCAGGGATATTTTTTAGTGAGGGTATTTGGTCCAGAGCACTGATCACTCTACAGATCCACTCTTTTGGGACACACACTGACTAGCAATGTTACTGCCTAGTGTCACTTCTAACTGCTGAAAAACAAAAATTAGGAAAGGTCGGGGAAGTGTAATGACTTTTCTGACAGTAATTAATAACTGGAAGTTTGTGCTTTGTTGTTGTTTTTGTTATTGTTTCAGGGTTTTTGGTTGGTTGGTTGGTTGGTTGGTTGATTTTTTTTCCTCACTGCAAATTTTGGTTTATCTGCCTCCATAAATTTCAAAGAACTATTAGACAAAAATATTGAACAAAACTCAAAAAAATGATAAGATAAAACTGACTCCATGTGTAGAGATGTCAGTTTTGGGTACAACAGCTTTGCCAGTGGTTTATGAAGTGTTGATAAGAGTACAGTTCCATGTCCAGCAAAAGAAGGCTTTAATATTCTTTGAAAAAAAAATCAAGGAAAAATATAGGAATTGCAAAAATACTTTCAGTAATATTAGTTTTTAAGGTTTTAAGAAAATTCTTCCAGAAAGAAGAGAGACAGAGAGCTGCAAGGTATCTGATGCAATCAAATAAAAAAAAAAAATATAAAAAAAAAAAAAAATCCCTTACTTCTCTCATCCAGTTAAAGCTTTAACACCAGGTTTCCCATATTTCTTGTTGAGTGCAAAATGAAAGACCCTTTCTACTTCACAAAAATATCACATGGCCTCTTTCAGTAACAGCATTTTTTATATGCTTTAAGACTAAACCTGTAACACAGCTTTTATATCTGGATAGCTCATACAAAGCTGCCCAAATCCCAAAAATCAACTCAGTGTAAAATCTTTTACCAATGAAATTTTACCAAGGAACTGGTAGTAAGTGCTGTAGTAATACTTGTGGCCATTTTGCCTCCAGAAGAGGAAAAATCATGTAGGTTTTTCTTAACTCTGTCCTTGATTCATGGCTGTCCAACCTTGCGTCAGAAGTCTTTGAGAAGTATTGTATTTTAGTAACCCAGTGACGCTGCAGAAATATACTTCAGGAAACCAGCCAGAAGAGCTCTGAGAAATCTGGCTCTTATGTTAGCATCTTTCACCATTTAATCTTGTTCTGGAATAAGACCAGACAAACCAATACAAGCCATTGACTATTACAAGAGAAAAGTATAAACACTTCACTGTCAGATCATTCTTATGAAAATACATCTCAGGCTCCACACACAGTCAGCTCCAAATGTACAGTATGTTTACATCAGGTCATTAACAACTTCTAATAAAGACAAGAGTCAGACAAGCCCATAGATCATATTCTTATGTAGTCCTTTCAGAGTCTGAAGCAGTTTTTAAGGGTTTCTGGCAAATAGGTGTCTCTGGAATTACCTGAAGTGCTCAGGGACACAAAAATATGAGAACATGACAGGTATAGATTTCAAAGTTGAGTTTCATTTTACATCTGACACTGGAGGCTACACACCAGTGCTGAGCACTATCCACAGAGCAGTCGGAGCATATGGTCTAACATAATGTATGACAAGCCCTGATTTAAAATAACATCCCTTGAGGGTTGAAAAGAGGGCCCTATAGCAACACTCCTATAATGTTTCACTGCCACTCTGGTAGGGCATAAAAGTCTATTTTTGTGTCTCTTAATCAACACAACAGTAGTGATGATAAACAGAATTTGCAGTGGAATTTGGGAGCTACTTGCCCCAGAAACACTATGGCAAAGTTATATTAGAGTTAGTACTGTATTTCCGAACTTACTGCAGTGTGAATGGTAAAAAACCTCTCCAAATAATACATCAGAAATTACAAAATTCCTACTTTACCCTACAGAATAGGTTATTTGGTTTACTAAGGAAAAGACATAGGTGAAGACAGAAGAAAGTAAGAGAGAGAGAGGGAGCAAAGAAGAAAGGAAGAAAAAGTAAAGAGGGATGGAAAGACATAAAAACACAGGGAGCAGGATGGAGATAAGGTTGATTCAGATCCTTCCTAGGTAAAATCCAGATTGTCTAAACTCCACTTGCACATATGCCTGAAGATTGGTACTCAATACTACCTTTCCCAGGGCACCTGGAAAGTAATTGCTGCCATGGCTTGCCCAGAGGTTTCCCATGTTGCTTATCAAGCCCAGAAACACTTTGGTATGATCAACAAGGCAATCTGAAACCTCCACATATTTATTTCTCTCCAGGAATTTCTCTTCAGTTTCTCCATACAATCCGTGTACTTAAACACATGAGTTCTTTAACACACGAGAAAAAGTGAAAAATTTCACTACAGCTACAATTCATTTTATCCAGAAAATATTTTTAGCATTACAATTCTGAACCTCCCTGAAATCACATTTACTATACCATAGAAGAAGTCCTTTACTTTCAGTCCAAATAGTTCATTGCAAAAGAGAGGCACTTCCACTTATGGTGTCAACATTCAATACCAACAAAAAGTCAGGAGAAAAAAAAATCCAGGAGAAAAAAAAATCCAGGAGTGCCATTCCAGCTCCACAGTTCTCTTTAAAGAATTCAGGAATGTAATCATGTAACTCACATCTTGCTGGAGAACATTTTAAAACACCGAGTCGTGGTTGCCGGGATGGGCTTCCTCTGCCTTATTGTGATTTTGCCACTATGCAGACAAACAGGATTAAGGACAGTATTGTTAAGAACACAGCTTCAACATGTTGCATCCCTCAGCTAAGGATGAGTCCTGGATTCCAGCTGATGGTTCCTCAAAAATTCATGTTAGTAATATTAAAAGTTAAAGTATCTTACCATTAACTAGCAAAACCAGAGAGACAGTGTTTTTTAAATTGGATAATACTTCAGCCATCTTCCATCTAACCTTAGCAGCATGTATATTCATTCTCATTTCAGCAAACCTCCAAAACGTCACCCAGTAATCATATCCCACTTACATGTGATATTTCTGTAACTTCTGTAGAAATAATCACCACTCCTGACACAGTATTCCACTGGGTTTATACAGCTCTAGCTACAGATTTGTGCCTTTCCACCTGCATTGCATCAAGAAAGCACATTTACGCTCGCTGTAGCCATTTCAGATAAGCATAATGATACTGCACTTCTTAAATCCTCTGTGTACTAGTCTCCTGCTCCTTGTTGCATATTTTGCTGAGATAGCATACAGTTGTCAGGAAGTTTAGATTTTTATTATCACATGGTAGCATGGATATGAATGATACTGATGTGATAAGCTGGACATCGTGTTCAGCATCATTTCCTTGTGTAGATAACATACATTAAATAATGTGATGATAGAAGGCACAAAAAATTGACTCAAAAATCATCCAGTGATTGGCATTCAAGCAGAATAAATGGATTGCACTTTACCAGCTGAGGGAGAGCGTTTCCCCCATCATGAAGGAAGCAGGTTCTTCAAGGATTACTGAATCTCTGCAGTTATTTAAGAAAATTAGTTCCCAGAAAGTTTCATTCCTTCTTTTTCTGAATAAATCATGTTTATGGCCAGGTTGGGTGGGGCTCCGGATCAACTTGGTCTATTGGATGGTGCCCTTTCCCATGGCATGGCATGGGAGCTGTAAATGGATGAGCTTCAATGTCCCTTCCAACCCATTCTATAATTCTATGAAATACAAAATGAATACTCAGTGGCTTACTATCCCTCTTCAAACAGTTTGTGATTTTGGTGCAGAAAGATTTTTGGAAACTTGTGTTTCAGCTCAGGCTAAAAACATAAAAAATCATGACATCCCCAATTGTTAGTATCTACTGATGTCTGGGTCAGCATTCACTCTTGTGACTTACAGTTCTCTCTATGTATCATTTTTAGTAGCGTGAAGCTAAAACAAGAAGACAATAAGACAACATGCAGTTCAGCAGATACTTAGGCAGTAAATTCTTACTACAGCTCTGAACAAATAACAAGAGTCAATAACATGATGGGGTCTTCTCCCATCTCCTACTCACATCCAGATTTTCTCTGCTGTGAATTAGTATATCAGTATAGGAGATTCTTGCCTGGATGTCCGCACAACACAATTACCACAACCTAAACCATCTGCTAAAAGGCTTACAGGCTGAGTAGCTCCTGTCTTTGTCTTCCCAGATCCATTTGCATACTCTTATCATGCCCTTTTCTGCTTATTCCATGTTTGTTCATTCCACTCTGCTTAAAGATACAATTAACCTGTAAAACTCTATTAAGGATGCATGGATATATATATTCCCCTACCTCAATCCTTCAAAACACAGATCTCTTTTTAGCTTTATGTTTAAAGAATTGTAAATAGTAAAGAATGACTGTAAGGAGATTATCATTACAAAATTGCCAGTTCAGTACCACACAGGTATTCTAACACCTTCAGATTATCCTCCCAAAAATCTAAAAAGCAGAAAAGGAAGACAAAATGCTTCGTAGCACCTATAGAAGGGTGCTTACTATTGTTACATTTGACACACAGTTGATTAATTTCCTTGGAGAAGTACATCTACAGGAAATGTGGAATGTATAAAGAATGCAACCTTTTGCAAGACGAGAATAAAACACTCTTCCTTGTATAGGTGGAAAACTGATAGTTTACCATGGGAATTGTGGAGAGAATTAACTTCAAAGTGTATAGATGAAGAAAAAGGTTACACAGCAAAGCACAACAATATGTGCATAAAGCTAGTAATGACTGTTATTGCCCAAGAGACATGACTGGTACTAAATGTTAGTAGAAATGGATCTTTACTTTCTCCTGTAAATCTTTATCCCTAATTAACAAAAACTAAAAGCCCAGCAGAATCTTGAGTTTGGACTTGTAAACCATCATAGCAGTATCTTTCAGCCCCTGACAAACACACTTATTTTCTTTACAGCAGCTTCCATTATAAACAATAACAGCGCAGATTTAGAGGCCTAATTTCATTTGGAGGTGAGAGAGAGTTTCATGGCCTTTCTTTCCAGAAGAGACAAAGCAGACAAAGCAAGGGTGAGAAGTAATAAAGGGTATGCAGCTACTTAGCACTTCTGTACTATTTGCTGCAACAGAGTCTAGAGTTTATTGCCAAATGGATGGTAGAGCTCTGAAATACAATCTTAAGAACACAAGGCATGATTCCTCTTACCTAATTTTAGATTATATAAGGAGATCAGGAAACTAACTGCTATAGAAGTTAATACTTAATAAAAAACCCTGCATCCCTATGCCTTATTTTAAGATTCTGAGTAATTGTTTGTTTTTGCAAGGACTGCAAAAGCAACTTTTCCAGACAGAGCCCAGCATATCTGTAGTGGTTAATTCTTAATCTGACTTGAGAATTTAGTCAGTGTTAACCTCAGGCACTCACTGGGAATGTCTCTAACTTTCAAATTGCTTTTTGCTATTTTGGTGTAGTCTGTAGCTGTTTTAGTCAGAAAAAAACAAATCTATAGGGGAAAAAACTGTAAAATATATAGTGATGATGTTGTATTCTATTTGTCAAACAAACCTGGTGATATTTAGCAGGGAAATAACTGATCAGTGGAAAATACATCAGCCAGATTTGCTAAGTTACATGTTCAGGTGTTTGGTGATGAGGCAGCTGATTTTTATTTTTGAACACTGGCTTACACTTTTCAAATCTACAGAACTGGGGTTGGATGCCACCATAATATACATGTGGGGTGAGTTTTTTTTTTTGTTTTTGTTTTTGTTTTTGTTTTTTTTTGTTTGTTTTGTTTTGTTTTGCTTTGTTTTGTTTGCTTGTTTGTTTGGGGTTTTTTTTGGGGGGTGGTGGTGTTTGGGGGCTTTTTGTTTTGTTTTGTTTTGCTTTTTGGGGGTAGTGGTTTTATTTTTGTTGGTATTGTGGGTTTTTTTGGGGGGGGGTCAGCTTTTTGTGTGTTTTGTTTGGTTAGTTTTTTTTTCTGGGAGGGGGGACTTTTTGGGGTTTTTTTGTTTCATTGTTTGGATTTTTGGAATTTATGGATATTTGTTTTCCTAGGATAACAGTAGAAATAAAATTTAAAAAAAAAAAAACAAAAATAAAAACAAACAAAAACCAAATAAAACACAGAAATCCAAACAAAACAAGCAAAACTCCAAATCAAAACAAAAACAAACAAACAAACATTCTGTCAGGATTAAATTTGCCAAAACAGAGATTCTCTTTCATTAAGGAATTCTGATTTGACATACATGAAAATTATTCATTCCCTTTCTTGTTATACAACAAAATAAAAAATTTCTTGTGACCAGATAATTAATCTGTTTTGGTTAATTTGCCCTATATACTGCATTTGTTACTCATTGTGACTTTAGCTTTGGCCTAGGAACAAACTTTCACTTACAAAACCCTTCCTTGTATGTCACAGAAAAACATCTCTCATTATTTTTAAACTGTCTAATCTTCCCTTCCTACTAAAATACCTGAGTGACTGTCCTATAAGGTATTTTTTAGGGATGTTTACTAGAAAGGATACACTCTTAACCAGTGGCCTATTCACTGCACAGTGAAACTAAGAGGAATTTTTTTCCTCCCCTTCAGTTTCAGACAGCTCTGGATAAGAAGTGTATTTTTAAAGCATGTTTTGGAGATATATGGAAATTGTATTGACTGCTAGGATTCATATGACTAATACCCATACACACTGATTTGAACACTTAGGGCTAAGACATTGATTTTTTTGCAGCAGGCTTGGTTTATAAACTGCTGTAGGATTTCAGCACACCATGTCTGGGCTTATGCCTTAGCATTAGCATATTTTTCTGTTCTTTGTTAAACCAAATAGATTTTTTTTTTTTTCAGGCTACCCAGTTGCTTCAAATTAAAGCTATGATTCCCTCATGGACTTCAGCCTGCTATAGATTTTCTTAAAAATGTCAACAACCTCCTTTGCTCCAAAGAGATGAGCTCAGGCAAGATAACCTTTGCACAGGCGAGGCACCTGTATTTGCTGAACCTCAGTCCAGAGTCATCTGTAAACTGCACTTAAGAAATCCCAAGTGTTTTTATGTTGTTCTGGACAGCAGAGAGAAAACATTCTATTTCTTTTCAACTGTGTAAGAATTATTATAGTTTGAAATGACAAATCGTTTCAATATTATTTCTTTTTTTTTGCTGTTTCTCTAAATAAGCTACAGTATAACAAAAAAGATATAATTTCCCCTATGTTCAGTTCATTAAAAATTCTGAAATCTGGGAGACTTCGAATTCAGAATAATTGTTATATTTGAAGGATCCCTGTTGGACAGGTATGTTCTTCACAGAGATGTTAATAATGATGCAAACTGTCAGGAGAGTAATCCCATACATGAATAACACAGAAGCAACTCAAGTGTAGCAACAGTGACTACTGCAAAGGAAACATGGGCCATTCATCCCAAAAATTACAACATAGAAAGCTGAGGAATCAAGCAAAAGTTGTGTTTCATTCACAGAAAAAAATTATTCTAGATATAAAACTACCAGAAACAAAAAAATAAATTAGGAAAAGGCTACACAGGATTCCAGTGCTTCCTTAGGTTACAACAGCTATCTCTCAGTAGTATTTATTGAAAAGAAGGTCTGCATGAATAATTGTTGGTTTGTTTTTTTGTTTTGTTTTTGTTTGGTGATCAAAACACAGGAATTGTAATATTTAAAAAATAGTACCTTATGTAAGAATAGTTGAATTCTGTTTAGAACCGTAATTATCTTCAGACTGTCTGCAGTTAATTTTTTTCTGTGATAAATGTGTGATCATGAACACTATTAGCCAACCAGAAGCAAAACATGTCCCAAAGTCATGTAGTCAGCCTTAATTAACATATTTATGATAACCTTATAAGACTTCATCTCATTATCAGTGGATCTGGTGTAGTGGATTTAATTTTTAGGTTTTTTGGTTGTTTCTTTTGTTTAGCTTTTTGTTAAGGTCATCATTAAGCTTTGCTTTAAAATATGCTTTGACAAAGCTTATGTATGGATTGCTTTGGGTGTCTGCTGGTTGTAGAAGAAAAATCCTTATGAAGTGTTAAAGTGCATCACTGATAGCATTGACAAACACAATTTAAATATAAAGATATTTTAAGCATAACAGAGTGGAGAAATCACAGGTCACAAAGTGTTTTCAGTTTCTTTAAAAAGCATACCAAAATTAAAAAACAAAAAAACTAAAAAAAAATTTAAAAAGGAAGACTATTGAAAAAATAATTGCCCAAACCAGTGATTTGCTTACCTTCTATTGCTTACTTTGTGTTCATTTATATTTCCTCTATACTATAAATTATTAAACTCTTTAAAGTATATGTTTATTCCAAACTTTTGTGTGTTTTTTTCAAGTTTCACTTTTTTGGAAAAAAATAAAAAGGAAATAAAGAATCAATTCAAAGTATGCTGGATATCAAAACCTACATGATCCTACTGATTGTACTGGGAGGAAATGAGTCGTATTTTACTCTAGTCGATCAAAACATATGTTTTGACTTTAATAACATTCCTTCAAGTATTTAGCATTTTTGCATAATGTTTCATAATTAGAAAATAATGTTATACTGATTGGACTTAGATAACCAAACATGTACCTCTCCTCTTCCAAAGCAAAAATCTGGTTCACAAGTCAGATAGTATTTACATTCTGCTCCTAAGACTTATATAAGAAGACATTTTTTTGGCAAGTGGAACATTTACAGAACAGAATTTCTTATTGTCCTATATGAAATTACCACTTGGAAGAGATTTTTTAATAATATGCTATTTAAAATTGGATAGAGAAAGCAATCTCTGGATATAAATCTCACAAATAAGAGCCCCAGCCATAAAATAATTTTTTCCTAGACTCAAAATCCACTCATAATGAGATGAACAAAAGCCACTGGCATTAAGTGCACCCAAAATTCAGTAATCATAATTTGAATTAAAAAAATATAACTTGAATACTGAATTAATTTAAAGTATTTACACCATAAGGGGAAAACCATGTGAGGGGTCCTGGTATAGCATCACTATAAATAAATAAATAAATAGATAAAATAAGCCTGGGGAAAACAAATCTAACTGGGCAATTATAGAGCTAAAAGCTGGAGCTGGACAACTTGTGAAAATTACTGCTTTTTAAAACAAAAAGTCCTTGATCTGCCATGGATTAAGGAAGGTTGACCCCCAGAAACAGAGAAGGACAACTATAAATTTTAACCAGCATTCCTATCAAGACATTTTGATCAGATGACTTTATAATCTGTGATGTCTCGCCCTTGAGCAGAATGGAAGCAGCCAAGATTCGTAGATGCTTTTGGTTGGAAGGAATGACAAAAGCCAGAGGGTCCACAAAAACTTATAAAGTTTTATTAGTAAATTCAGGAGCTGGCATGGGAATCAGTATGTCAACCCCTGCAAGGCAGTGGATTTTGGATAATGGGGTAGAGTGAAAGGGGAAAGAGAGGGGAATGGATTAAAAACGGAAATAGAGAGAGATAGGAAGAAAGAGATCACCAGTCTTAGCTCCAGCTGATGTGGTACCCAGAGTCCCAGGGCACACAGGGCACCAGGGTTTAGTGGGAACATCTTTTACAGATTAGTCTCACCTTATCCTGAAGATCAATTTCTCACTTTCTATGTAAACTGTTTATCATGTGCAGTCCATTCCTCAGACATTTCTAGAAATGAGTCAGAGGGTTTGGGGCATCTTTGCTGGTCTTGATCCCTGCAGTCTATGCCCACTTCTTGATCTCATTCCTGGGCTGGCACTCTGCTGAGCTATGCTTATCCCCAGGAGCCAGAACAAGGATGTTTGTCCCAGAAAAGTGATGTCCTACCTCTGTATGGCTCTTTCCCCAGCCACATCCCATTTCTTTCTCACACTGTTTTATTACCAATAATCTACAGTTGCCTCCACAGCTTTCTGGCTATTGGCGTTTGAGAGATAAACATTAGCACCCTCATCTTCTAGGCTTCTGTGTAATCTTTCTACCTTGGAAAACAGATGAGGTTAATAAACAATTTCTTGCTGACTTCAGTGGCTCGTGGTCACACAGTTGTCAAAACCAGATTTAGATACAACATATGATGCAGCTGGCCAATGACAAAGATACAGACCATATTGTTACACAAGGTTGAATAAAGTAATGAGGGGAAGCAAGGCTTGATTTTTGTGAGGCATGTTTTTGTTTTCATTTTTCTATCTAAATTCTACAATCATTTGGAAATTGTTCCTCTGATAAGCATATTTTTCACATTTGTATTTGCCAGCTGGATGAGAGTCTACTGCTTCCAAATTACCAAATTAAGATTACCTTTGGAAGAATCCCCTGCTCCTATTTCTGTTTCTCCTAGTTTAGTTCTATGAGTTTGAAGTATCCCTGGTAGATATTGATAGACATTAATTTGCAGTTCTAGGGTAGAAAGACTGTTACTTTGAGCAACAGAAGCAGAATTAGCAAATTATTAACTACCATAAATACAGTAACCTTGGAAAGTTGTAGAGCCATAAAACACGGATCACAAAGACAGCTCTCTGGATGAAAAAGGATTTGATGTTAACAAGGAGCAGAGCACCATCAGTCTCCCTGAGAGATGGCCATAGATTAATCTGCTGTTCAGAGGTTCATAGCAAATCATGGGATGTCTACCTTTCTTTACACTGAAATCTACTCCCTCTACTTGTCAGATTTTTCTCTGAAACACAGATTAATCTCTTCCTTTTTGTAGTGGTGAACTCAGTGTATCTTGGCTGAACTCTAATAACTACCTTTTAATTTTTTTCTGCTCTATTTTGTCCTAAAAATTTTCACCCAATACAATATTAGGTTTGTTGTTTTTTTTTTTTTCCATTTATTTTAAATAGATTAAGCTAAGAAAAAGGGGCCTTTCTGTATTATGATGAGAAGCAATGAAACTTACATTTTTCAAACTAATTCCCATACAAAATTTTTAAAGAAAATGTCTTCTGTTTGACTGTTCAACTTGTATACATCACATAAATCAGATCCTGGACACCACTTATAAAAGTAACCACAAAAAGCTCATTCCTTACTTTGAAGTTGTGGAGTACAACTGAAACTTTCAAACTGCCTTTTATGAGGTTTAACTTGACTTCTGTGCAATACTGTCAGTCTTGAGTTGAATCAGAATTTGAATTTCTCTAGAGGATTAATTGATTTTCTACTAGTAAAGAAGCCTGGGGTCCTCAAGTCTTTCATTGTCACATTATTTTATTGTCATATACACATTTTGTTAAATTTAAGTTTTAATTAACCATATTTGATTCTGCTTATTTTATCCTTATGTTTATTTCTGTCTACTTAGCTCACCATTTTACTGGCTTTTTTGTAATTGTAACTCTCCTATTTTATATAATCCTTTAAGGACAACTATGACAACTATATTATTGTATAATTTCAGTGTAAGCGACAAAAAAATTAAAAAGAAATAAAGAATTCTGCACTTTAATAATCTCAATGAATATCTATAATCAGAAATATTAATCTAAAGTTGAGAGATCTGTGAACCTTTGTTATCAGCACAATTGGACAGTATTTATGGTACTTAAGGATGTTTGAAATACTGATCTGACACTCAGAGTATGTGTTTCTGTCATAGAGACCTCCTGCACAGTACCTTAAAATCACTGCTGTTCCTCTCCAACACTAAATGTAACATTATTAGGTATCACATTCACAAAACAATAATTATGACCTATTCCAAATGTTTATTTGACTTTAGTTAAGCCCAGGACAATTTCATATTTGCTACATGACTAGCTGAGGTGTTAAATCTCAGCATCATATTTATTAATTGATATAATATTGTAACTAGACTCACTTAAATAATTACATGCTGTTGAATTGTCAAAATGAGGACCTTAAAAGCATTTATATATAATTCTGTCCCTATATCAAGTAGATTTGGACAAAACAGCCCATGAGAGTGTTCATGAAGACTCTCTGGGAGAAGTAGATAAAAAGTTGGAATAATAGAAAGCAAGGGATAATGGTGTCCTATTTAATGATAATGATTACGTCTTCTATTAATTATACAATTAACAACTTGTATGTAATTTGTATGACTTGAAAGCACATTGTAGGAAACTACAGGGTTTAAGGAATCATAAGCATTAATACTTTCTACTCTGCTTTAGGTTTACCAAGCTGGAAGAAGTCAGTTGTTTTTTTTTTTCCTGATAAATACTAGAACATATAGTAAATGCCACAAGAGGAGAATGAATCTGTTAGTTTTCAACTGTTAAAGGAGCTTAAAAACTTATTTAATTGAAAAGGGGAAAATTGTCAAACACATTCTCCACAAAAATAATCTCCTATGTCCAGATATAATGTGAGGGTGCATTTAGTTGTGTGATGTCTTGAACTCCTTACAGCTCCCATAAGTCCCTTAGAGCCTTATAATGCCTTGCACATTATAGTCCTATGCATGAAATTCTTATAAACGTGTCTTTGCTGAGCATTTCTACAGCAAGCCAGAGTGAAAAACTGTTTAAGGGTGTATTTTCACCTCTTGAAAAACCTCTACCGCACTTTCATTGTTTCCTATTCCTGCGATTCAAACCGCCATGTATTACATTCAGTTTGATGGACTCCCCACAAGTTCACTTTACGCATTTCAATGAGCTATTTCTCCAAGCACCATAACAGAAATGCCTGTTGAAATGCTTTTACCTCCCCAGTGATAGAGGCAAGATTCTTACTGTAACTGCTACTGTAATGCAGCAGCAGATTTAACAGACCAGTGTTTCGCATCCGTGAACTCTTGCAATGCTTTCTTAGAACGGGTTAGAACAGCGACCTGGTTTATTTATAATCTGAAGTGAAATATGCTTCACACTGATAGCACAATTAGAGTCCTAACAGCCAAAGGTTCTTGCCGGTAATTCAAACCCCAGGAACAATTCTTTTCCAGGTTTTATTGCCAGAGCTCATGAATGGGCTATTCTTTGCTTGCATGGGTAACAGTCCTGCTAGGGATCACAAAATTATGACTGTAGCAATAAAGTGCTTCTGACATCAGCCACTGGAGCAGCAAATAACCTGAAATTTACCAAACCCTCTAGCTCTGAAAACTTTTTCAGGAATCGCTTTGTCACCTATATGCTTGCAGATGACAAGTAATAATTCAGAAACGCATTGTATTTTTGCTTAGAAGTAGCTGAGAGTAAAGGATTTCAGAACTGCCTGCCAATCCTCTTCATCCTTAGAAACTTTATTGAATATAATAGAAATAAACTTGTATTTTTCTAAAAAACAAAAACAAAAACAAAAACAACAACAACAAAAAACCAAACCAACAAAAAAACAAACCCACAAATCAAACCAAAACAAACTCAAATATTGATTCTCTGCTTTGCTTTCCTGCTCCCAGGAACAGAGATGAAACTGATCAACCCCCAGTTCCCTGAATAATTCTTTATCTTTATTTGGGATGTGGCTCAGGCTGACACCTCACCCCTCCCACCTCAATACTCAACGAATTGGATACATAAAGATATCCACCTATCCTCACTGATCATAAGGGGAGCAAGATCATCACCAATTAGACAGCTAAATTTAGGCAAGCTGAATTCCAGCTGTTACAGTGGAACCTCAGCCTCTGAGGTAGACTTCCTACTAGTCAAATCTTTTCTACTGCTGGACATTTATCTTGTAAACAGGGTAGAACTTGATTTTCAGTGAAGTTCTGCACTTCTGGGAAAACACAGAAGTGGAAAAAACTTCTGGGGCAGATGTAATTTGATTAAAATTGCTTGAATATCTGTATCCAGAATCTTCAGCAGTCCTCAGTCTTTCCTCTGTGTTAACAGATTGACACAGTCATTTTCATCACACAATTCCTATACTTTTTTTCCTGCTGTCTATGGAGACTTTTTTCAGTCTCACACAAACCCATCCAAGATATAATCTAAATTTTTTTTGGCCTGCAGTTTAAAATGTCTGCAAATCCTCTTGGGCACGCTCAGTTTTATAGAAGTTTATAAAACTGCAATAGATATTTATATGATGGTAATTTCCATTCTTATACTACCACAATTAACACCTTGGCTAACACTACTCTGGTTCTTTTCTGCTGGTAAACTCAAAGAAATGGTTTAAAAAATCAGAAGCTACTTCAGTTTTTTCCTTTGTTCATCATTTGTGCTCTGTACTGTGGTTCTACTCAGGTAAAGAATTTTTCATAATGATTAATTTTTACCTATTTCTTGCCTTTTGCTATAGTTTAAATTGCATCAGTGACCTATCAGCACAAAAACTCAATGAATTTTAATCCTTTTAGGTTGGTTTGAGCTGTTTACATCCTGCACCTAAAGAAGCATTTTTTACAGTCTAACCTCAATTGGTAGGATACCCAAAAGCTCAGTTTCTTCAGTCTTGACACTGACGCTTTTACTTTATAAGCCTAACTTTAGATGTTCCTATCCTGAAACTGTTGCTCATTTGCAAAAGACACAAATATGAATCCTGTGTCACTGCTGCATTAGAAGTCTGATGTAAAATAGAAAATATGTCATGTGTTCATGTCAAGAGGAGCTTATTAGCCTCCGATAATACACAAATAATTCCTTGGAATTTACTTATTTATGTTTTACTAAGGCAAAACATAAAAATTTCTAAAAAGACAGGTTGTGCTCCGAATTGTTGCAAAGCAAGGAATGGGTTAAAGATTTTGGGGGATCCATTTTGGATTTTTTTTTTTTTTTTTTCTTCTGACATATCATGTTATGATATTACACATCTTTGGGCATTAGTCACATCATCATTTCTCACATGGAGAAGCATGTTCAACACCAAAAAATGTGACATGTCCCAAGCAATATATCATCTGTGAAACAAGGCCTTTAGGTGCTTTCTGATCTCAGAAACTCATCTTCTTCCTTTAGATTTGGAAAAAAAAAAAATCATTTTTCTGGATGTCTTCCTCCCTGAGTCTCTTCTCATGTGAAATACAGTTCTCCATATGTCTTCCAGATCACTCGTAATTGAGTAAAGTAAGATAAAAAGTTCCCTGCATTAATGGCAGCAGGGAAGAAAATTTTGTGAGAGGGACAAGAAAGTAGGGTTTGTCTTCCTCTTTATTTTGCATGGCAGCTGTTCTTTTGACCTTTTGGATGATTTCAGTGTGAACAATTTTTCCATCTTCAGACTTTAAGGAATTTTAAATGCAGCTGGGAGCTGGGGACATTTGGTAGTTTTACTTGTTTTCTCCACTCAATAGAAGGATCAAAAAATGGTATTTTCAGGCCTCTGGTCTTGCATACCTGAAGTTAGGACTTACCTGGTAATTAAGTCATGATGCTTCTTGCAATAACAAAGGCAGAAAGAAAACTAAATTAGTCAATCTGCTAAGCAGTGTTTGATCCTCTATTGAGAACATGTTTTTTCAGGAGGGCAACTGAGTTCCACAATCCAATGAGCTCAGATAGATTAAGTCCTGTTCAAAAATCAAATAAATACTAGGACTCATCAAAAATCCAGAATGGGAAACATGGAAAAGAGTTATTTGTTTGAAAACTGTTTGTTCATAGGAATATAATACATTTAAAACTTATCCAAACCCACAAACTGCTCCTGGTGTGATAACATTTGTATGAAGAAGCAAAAGCAAATGTACCCTTTGATATTTACACGGAGTAAACACAATATCCATCTGTAAATTTCTATCTTCATTACAATAGATAATATTCAACCTATCTAGAAAAAGACATATCCTTAGTTTCAGAATACAACTCTCTCTTAGTGCAGTATTTCAGACCATGACTGTCATTATTAGTATTTTCAAAGGTATTTTAAATGGGTATTGTGAAAAGAAATGCAGAAACAACATTTGCTGTCACAGCCTCCTGGAGTATAACACAGCAAGCTACTATTTCCTCAAGTGTATTTCCTCAAGTGTTTAAACTTCAAAACAACCCTGAACTGAGGATGGCAGAAGAGAAAGAAAAATATCAGGGAGAAAGAAAAGTCTACGGTTTGAGAAAAACAAAACAAAACAAAACAAAACAAATCAAAAACAAAACCAAAAAACAAACACACAGAATTCTAAAGAGAAATAACATATTCCCATTTTGCACCAGCTTTATTCTGGTCATACCTAAGGGTTTGATTTTAAAGTGGGATACTTAAAACAGCCTAATCCATGCCCTGAGGCTTGTAGGTGGTTGTGTGGGTGTAAGTGGACCTAAGAGGCACAGAGATTTCAGAAAAGCTGTTTCTGTATTGCAAAGGGTGATTAATTCTCATTGAGTAGAGCCTACTTCACTTAGCCTGATAATATTGTGTTCCTTGGTTGCTAGGAAAAGGGAGGAAAGGAGCTGTCATAACAAGTAAGCAAGCACCCAGCTTGGTAACTCAAGATATCATCTCACTTTATGAAATTACACTGCATCCCCTTCTGCAATAAAGAAAAAGCAAACCATGCAATAATATTGATTTTTTTTCCCCTTTATTTTTAAGTGGAGTTGGATCTTCAAAATGTAGCAGTGTAGAATATCACTCATATGAAGCAGCTACAGAGTTTAATCATTTGGAAGAGACCCAAATAGCATGAAACTAATCCAGTTTATTCACCTAAACCAACAAGCAGCTCTGGAACATCTTGAGGGAAAAAGATGGAGTCACATCAAGTAGATCCTTGAACAATTATGTGTGCTATACAATCTGTATAAGTTCTAGCCTATTCTCCAAAGTGGAGTGTTGTGTTTTTCTTCCTCTTTACTTCTGCCTTTAGGAGAGCTACTCCAAAGCTTCACAACACCATCCCACACCCACACTCTTCCAACTACCCTTAAACTTACAGTCACCTCTTTCTTCCTCTGAAACAAGTTTCATACATACAGAGAAGTGGCTTTGAAAGCTCCACTGGATACTGTCCTGAAAATTTTACCCAAAGCAATTACATAGTATTTACATATGGACCTAATAGCAAAATCATTAATTTTTGGAAAGTGTCTTTATGCCAAATCTAGATTGGCCCTCTAAGGTTTTGCCTCAGGCACATTGATTGTTTCAAATTTCAGACACTTTCTCAGCTTCAAAATGATCTTTCAATTGCAAGTCCCTCAAAAGCCATTCTTTTTTGAAGTACAAGCCAAAATCACAATTTTATTTCCCAAAGTCATCATGTTCTGTTGGTCCTTGACATGTTAGATGGTCCCCTAAGCAATCCATTAATAATCACCCTCTGATAATTCAATGCCATTTATATGCATGGTTATTTAAACAGGTCAATCCAACCATGCAATGTAGCTTTCACCAAAAAAAAAATACATCTACCCTGGCAGGCTGGGTAGCTCAAACCTTGCTCAATCATTTAGCAGTCCAGGGGCACAGCTAAGGAGACTGGTACCAGTTCTGAAGTCAGCAGGGAATATGAGCATACAATAGTGATTAACAAGAAGGCCTGACTTTCTGACTACTCTAATTGACTGCCACGCTGTACAGAGGCATGCCTGGGAGTTGTTTTAAGAGCTGAAAGTGACAAACATGTCTTGTGGAGGAAGCAGTATCGTATAATGAAAGCAAAAGGGGTATTTTGGAGATCTGCCAGATAGTGTGGAGAGTACTGAGTAAGAAGGCAGAGGAATATCAACTTCAAGAAAGCTTTAAGGGGGGGGGGGTGTTGTTAAACAGGGTTCTTTTGACTAATTCTCACCATTCTTCCACCAAAATTATAATACAAGAGTCCTAAAAAAAACGGGTGGGTGAGATAAGGATAAATGTCATAAAAACAACTCATTTCCAAACATCTGCTTTACTGTTGCTCTATGGGTTGCAGTAGGTTGACTCATCTCTGAGGGACATCTGCCTTGTGCAGCTGCACAGGCTTCTCAAAGCTCAGTGACAAGCAGGAGCTGATACCCTGAAAATGTGCAATACACTGTGTTCTTTTACATAAGATGTGGTGTCTTCACTAGAGAGTACTTTCCTACTCCATCTGGGTGCAGACTTCTGTACCCCTGTGGACTATGACTCTCCCAATTACTTCTTTGCTCATAATTTTTCTTGTTCACAAACCTCATTGTGTCCAGCCCTCAACAGGAGGTTGATCTTGTTGAGTGAGAAGAGAAAGAAAGCTGAAATAATAATTTACTCACCCCTGACAGATACAGCAGTCAGTTAACCCTCCCCATAAGGTTAATTTGCAATATGACTGACTGCAAGGGAACAGGATCCAAAATCTGTAAAGAGCTTTTGCCTAAAGGATTGTTTCCACCAAACAATCACAAAAACAATAGTTGACAAGGATGACCAACACTAAGTTTCTCAGTAGAAGGGTAAAAAAAAAAAAAAACCAAGCAACCAACTGAACACAAACAAACAAGCTAATTTTTCAGGTTCCCTGTAGTTAATAGGATATTCCTGCTAGTTGGGCAATGAGATCTGTTGATCATCTGCACATTATCTTGCTACTTTTTAGTCTCATTCTGTGAATAATGGTTATTTCAAAGCAAGGAATCCCACAAGATGGGTTTACAGCATGCAGGACTTTCTGATATAATTGCTGCTGATCAACAGATTCACATGCTTTTTGTTCACCTACAGATGTCATCTTTATTTAGCTGGTTTCATGGAGAACCTGAAAAAGGTCATCTGTACTCCTTCAAAGAAAACTACAAAAATCTTCTCACTCTGATACTGTAATTTAATAGACAAATCACAACAGGACACTCAAAAATAAATCATCCTCACTGAGCAGAAGACACCCACCAATTCGCCCTGGTCTTTGAGATATTTATCCACTACTAACAAATAAAGGATGTAGAAGCTGTGATCCCAGCCTACTTAAAGTCTTTAAAGCACTTAAATTATATTTATTTTCCTTCCATTGTCTGTTAAATAGAGTATTTTGAAGTTCTTCTCTTCATGCTGAGAGGTTAAAAATATTTATTGAGATAATAGTACAAAAAAGAATGTTTTTGTGATCATCAAGCTGTGGAACTTCAGGAAGAAAATACCGAGTAGCACGATATTATTATATTTTATATTATTTTTACCTTTATGTTATTCCTAAGATAGATGTGTAATAGAAGGGTTAACTTTGTTCATAAAATCTTATGAGGGAATAAGGAACTTTTGTTATAATTCAACAAGATAAGTTTCATGGACATCCTGTTAATCAAGCAAGCGTCAGTAAAAATAATTGCAGACGTCTTGCTAAACAAACAAGTATCAGTATTGGTAAAATTTACAACTGATAAGAACTGCACCTTTCATCTCTGACAAATGCCAGATGACCACTTAACAATGAGCCACGAACTCAAGCCACAAGCAGATTTACATCCAAAACCCGGGACTTGAAAATGTATAAAAAAGAAACACTGACTTCATTTCAGTGTGTACCTCGGTGGGGCACCTGCCCCCAGGCCACCCAGCGCTGTTTTGCTTTATTATCGCTTGCTTAATAAATTTATCAATGCTTAATTGAAATTGAGTTGTCTAAATTCTTATACTAACTTATAACAGATGCACTAAAGATGTTGATGCACATATTAGAACAGAAGACAGATACATCTACTTGTCATGATTTTTTACTCTTTTTGGGCTGAACTGATGCATAATAAGCAGACAAATGAAAAAAATGCTAATTTTAATTGAAATCTTTCTGATTTAATAGATATTTCCCCTCTCTTGTCATCTAACAAAAAAAATAAACACATATCAAAATAATATTAGCTCTTATTCTAGATATACATTTTTAACTAGGTTTTTTTTTTTATGTGTGGGGTTTTTTTTCTAAAGAGTAAAGAAATTTTTGTAGGATTTCTTCTTCCATAGTTTTGATAGATAGATTTTTATATTTCCCATTAATAGGTTTCTGAATTTGCATGTTATGAAAAGCAAATTACTTTTAAGTTTCAGAAGCATATTGTGTTCCAACATTTATATCAAGATCTCTCACTTAGGTGAATTGAACTACGTTATCAGTGCATGTTACCCTCCTAATGACACTTTTGAAACTTCAGTACCAATACTTTGATGGGGATTTGTGTAGTACAGCTGCCAGTCAAATGAGACACAGGTAATGTAGGGGTGAAGTACATCAAGCTGTTAACTGATTTCTCAAATATTTTAGCAAGTCAAAAAAGTTTCAACACATACGTGAAGAGTCAAAACAATGAAGAGACAAAACCGTAAAGAGACAAAAACATGGAAACCAAATATATTATTAAAAAATTGTTGTCATTTACATTCCTACACATTACTGAGGCTTAAAAGATATGACTTGTATATTTAAACCCAGCAAGATGAAGAGGTGGATTTTGTGGGGTTTTTTAAAATTATTTTTAAATAACTTAATAATTAATAATTTAATCTCGGATGAAAGAGCAGCTGAGATCTTCTACAAGAGCGAACAGCCTCCCTCTTTTCCTCAAGTTTCCTGGAATAACTTTTAAAGGTAATGGATCATTTTGTTATATTTTGAGAGGAATACCAACAAGAATATACAACATCACAATTCAGAGAAACACTACTCTTAGAGAAGGTAGATTTGGGCATTCTCATATCCCCATTATTTCTTAAATAAATAGCTAAAACAACTTACTCTCAGCATCCATTATTGTGTGTTCCACTCTGATGCACAGAATTTTCCCCAAGTAATAACTGAAGACTTTAAATATTACTTCAGGTCTGTAATTTAACTTAAAAAAATATTAATCTGCCTGTACATGAACACTTTTCTGTGGCTTAAATCGGAATCGATAACAGAACTTTTTGATCTTTCATGGGCCATGAAAACCACATTCTTCTTTTCCTCCAGCAAGACCTTAGCCCTTTCCTTTGCCCTGGCATTTCATGCTTTCTCTTTCCAGGGGTGATGACATTCACAAGCAACAATTCATTAGAAGCACTTGTGAATCTGAGTATTCAAATTTACCAGCAGTATCAGAATTAAGGGTCCAGTGGATCTTTATCACTTTCTAGTATTTTGATAAATCTGTCTGAGCAACACGAACAGATGTGGAGCAGTTTTACCATGAGAATGCCAGGTACCTGAACAGCCAAAAATCTGTGTATTGAAACGAGTTGAAATATGGATATCATCTCAAAATGGGGAAAGCTCTTACCATTGTCTGAGCTATTCCAGAATCTGTTACAGTAATTCCCACTGAATTCAGAGATGCCTACCTGATTAAAGAAGAGCTGATGAATTGAAGGCTTCCCAGCTGCTAAGCTCAGCCACAAAGTCACTGATGACTTCAACAGATGGTCCTGCTTTTAGACCATTGAGAACTTTATGAGCCATTTATCCTCCTTCAGGCAACTCATCATGTGAAATAAGGAACAGAATGATGTACTAATGTGTTTTGTAACCAAATGCTCTGGGACATGTCTTTCCTGAGTGGCATCCAAATCCCCTCCATTGAGCAACCTCTATAGATAAAAAAAAATTAAAGGATTTAAATAAAAAGAAGAATTCAGTAAGACATATTGAACAGTATTACAGAAACAGGGTTTTCTCATCTGAAGCGAAGATAGGTTTGGGTAGTTTTTATGAGAAGGACTTTATAAAGGTTATGAAGTAAAAAACTTTCTTTTTCAACTTTATTTTTTGTTAAATTTCATAGCTGCAACAAAGGTACTCACTAAAGAACCTCTTATTTCAAAATCAGTTCCTGGGTTTGAGAATAACTACAGTTGTTCTTGCCTGAAGTCAAGTGATCAGACAGCATCATGACAAAACCTTCCCAAGCAATTTTCATAGGATGGGTTTCTTGCTGACAAAAGACAGAGTTAATGAGACAAAGAACAAACTAAAATGATGTGTACTGTAAAAAAAAACCTCTCCTTTGTGAAAGATTTGTTTTCTTTCTGAAAACATAAATCAGTTAATGCCACTGTTTTTAGTCCAAATAATATATACATATGTATATATGTGTATATGTGTCATATGAATATGAGATATGTTCTTGAAAAATTTGGATCACATCAGTCAGTTCTACCAAAGAGGTCAGTGTATTCCCCAGACAGGACATTTAAATCAATTACTTGTTTTTCCAAAATGTATTTTAACATTTGTGAGTGGCAAGTCTCTTCAGTTCACAGAAAGGAGGCACGTGCGTGTTCTGGGACCACAGTAATTAGGGATCTGTGTCTAAATTAACACTTCTAAAGGGTTACTGAAAGTGAACTGAAAGAAGGTGGGAGAAATCTTTCTTTTAATTGATTGATTCATTATTTGCCACTGTTAATCCAATCACAGTCTGAAAATAGTAGTAAGGAATGCAATCAATTTATACCTTCACACATTTTCTATGCTGACTACCTGGGCAAATGGACAATAAAAGATACTTTGCATCTCATACAAAATACTCATTCCATTCTCTTTTTTGGATCAGGAATAATAAGGATCTGAATTCGACCTTTCTAGTTATAAAAAGGTTATTCATCTAAAAATGTATTGTAATTCTATGTACCATAGAATCCAACTTCTTTTCTGTGTTGATTTTTTTTTTTCCGGGCATTTAAATTACACTATTATCATGATGTTGATTTTACTTTAGAATGACTATGCTCTAATCCTCTTGCAAAAGCATGTGTTGGAAATGTCCAGTTCTATATCGTCAGTTGTTTTGTTGTGCTTATTATTTGGCCTCTACTGAACCCACTGCAGTGGCTAAGGGTAGATACAGAGGCATCAACAACTCTCAGCAGCAGAACTCTGTGATTTTCAGTGAAACCACAAGAGTTTGTTGGTTGTGGGTGCTAAAATTGCCGATTTGCAATGCTATATTGAAACTGCAGGTCAGCATTTCAAGTCTATATTTTCATACATAATTCATTTCCTATTATTAAGCGTTTACAAAGAAAGAAAAATGAAATCAACAGGGACAGTAACATGCTTCAGTCTCGGATGAAAAAATCCCAGACATTATTCTCAGTCTCTAGAGTACGTTTGTAATAGTGTAACCCTAATCAAACTTGCTATGGGGTTTCTGACAAGCTATTTATTGCTTAATTCTTTTTCTTTTCTGCACCAATAAAATTTTTATTGTAAACATTTACTATTTAACAACAGAAGCCTGCTGTGAGATCATTCCCACTGATTTAAGTTTGATTATTTTCACATAGCAGCTGTCACTAGGTATTCCACATTCTTAAACTCTGTCATTAGAGAGGAATCACGGACCCATTTCTGATCTATAGATCATGGTATTCTGGTGACTCTGAGGCTGCTGTAATGATTTCTGCAGAAGAGAAGTGGGAGCTCAACTTAAAAAATTAAAAAAAAAAATGTTAAAATTCTATTGGTATTTAAATGAATAGTTGAAGCTTGTACTTCCTGTCATTGTAGGGATGCTGTATTAAAATGCCAATAATAAAACTATACCAATAGTTATCTATTAACTAAATGTTGGAGTTACTTCTAACAACTGTCCTTGAATACTAGTGTTTGTCTTACTAGGCTATAAGATGTGAAAGCAGATTACAGGTTATTGTAGCTCTTAGAGAAAAGAATCTATGGTTCAGTATAAGTACACACCTCATAAATCCTCATGTAAGTGGGGAAAAAAGTGCTTCTGTGAAATTATTTTGTTTCAGTTATTTAGGAAAGTGTCGTTATACCTCTTTGAAGTGTTAATGACCTTGTAAAGCCCATTTTAGAATTCCAGAATCACAGAATGGTTTGGGTTGGAGGGGACTTAAAGGTCATCTGATTTTAATCCCCCTGGCCCAGGCAGTTCATTTTAATGATGATATACAGGGGGTACATATTGTTTAATGCAGCTACTGTCTGTAGCTGTGTGTCTGTATCTGATGTGTGATATGCACATACACAATGGATACCTGGTTTTGGCGTACAAGGTATGATGCAGATCACTTAGGTGATCCATTAACATTAAGTCTCCTTCTAGTGATGAATGTGTTCACAGTACGATGGGGCTTCTCTTAATGTCAGAATATTGAAAATGTGGGAAGACTTTGTTTGCCAGGTTTAGCTTTTGATAAAAAAAAACATAAGGGTTAAGCTAAGACTATAAAATTTTATCCTGAAACCTGAAAGGTTCATGAAGTTATGAACAACTGAGGAGACAGAGTTGAAACAGAAGTGCCTGCAGGCTAAGTGTAGCTTTTGCCAGCTCTCCAGCTGCAATGCTTACACGAAACAGCATGGTTTGTATTTCTTCCTTTTTTAGAAGAGTTACTGCAGGAACTAAGAAGGCAAAGGAATTAAACAGAAAGAAACTTACTTCATATATTGATATTGTCCATTTCTCCTTAACACTTACAAGTTATAAGTTGAGAGCCAGTAAATTGCTACATTTGATGCTGTTTTTTGTTTCCCTGTTAAAACCTGTTGAGTCTTTCAGTCATTTCACTGTGCATGTTCTTTTCTTTGACTTCTAAACAAGAACCTTCTCAAGACAGTCTCTGCTTCTCTTTTTATTCCATCTAGACAATTGAATACTTTGAGGCTATATGATGCTTCAATCTGATTTCTCCAACATCATCACTGTCTCATTATCATAAATAAAATGTAAAAAAAAAAAAAAAAAAAAAAGATGGATAGATCTAGACTTGATATAATTAGATGTGTTTTTTCAACACAGTATATGTTTCAGAATGTTCTGAAAACTGTAGTGAATGAAACAATTATGTTTGCAGTAAAATAACTGTTCTGCAGGGAACTTCATAAAACAATCAGATGATTTTCAAACCATTAAAGTCTTAATTTATTAATGGCCTATGTATCATTGCTTTTGTTCTTTCTAGGTTGCTCTTCCTGACCACTAAGAAAAAAAACTTAACCTCTCCCCCACTCCCCAAAGCAACAAACAAAGCAACTAAACTAAACCAAATCAAACAATCAAACAAAAAAAAAATATACAGAAAAAACCCTAAACTAACACACAAAAAGAACCAAACAAATGAACACAAAACAAAAACCAAACAAACGGAGCCAAACCCGGGAATAAACCATTCACTCAAGAAAACAAAACACAGAAAGCATTCAATGAGAAAATTTAAGTTTTAATATAAACTTCTTGACCACTCCGCAATTCTGAAGCCATTTGTGTTCATAACCACTTTTTGAACACCAATTGTTTTTGTGGTAAACAAACAAACAAACAAACAAACAAAAAAAGGTAGGCAAGGCTGCAGTGGGAGTCCCCTCAAGAGAATTAAAAAGTGTGCACTCATATGCTCAACCTTCTTTTAATGTTTCAAAGTAAAAATGTGGATAAAAAATGGACTACACTTAAGAGGAGTGATGAACTAAAGGGCCACTAAGAAATATTCACACATATTCCTTCTAGTGAAGGATTATTTCAGTATGACTAAACTGAATGAACATGGACTATTGATCAATTTTCCAGAGAAAATAAAGATTTGACTAGGAAACTGATGGAAGGTCTGAATCACTGTTTTCTCCAAATATATATTTATTCTGTGTTAATTCAACACACAGTTAGAGAAAACATCAAACACTTTAATGAAGCTGAACTAAAGCAAGAAAATAATTCTACCTCGCTTAGCCAATATGTGAGAAGGTGCATTGGGAACCTCTCAGGAGTCTCCTGAGGTCTGTGTTGATTCAACAGCAGCCTAGCTGAGAAGAGCAAGAAAGAAATAACCTCTCAGGAACAACACCAGGTTTGTGGCTGTTTGTTTATTCAGAAAGATACGGTGGAATTGTTGAGAACAGCTATGGCAGTGACTGTCTAGCTACGAGGGACATATTTGTGTAAGCTTTTTTTCCCAGTCAGTTATTCAGTTATGTAGGATTGCAGATTTCACAGTTCTTTATTTGCAAACGTTAAAACCATTCAAAAAAATACCCTCTACTGAAACTCTTTCTTGTGTTTGTTCATCTATCCGAGTAGAGGGAATGGCATTCAGCCAAACACATAATCCATAATGGGCTCATTTGATGCCAGGCACAATTTGAGCCATTTTACAGTTTAGTTCCATTTGAATCTAACATAGCTGCTCTTTGCCATTCCAATGATTTGCTTGGCTGTTATGCAGAGGAACATTATAGCTCTGTGAGTGTTAAAACCAAAAATGTTAATCTAAATGCAGTTAATTAAGGGAGAAAACATTCCTCTTTACAGGTTTGATATTCACCTCTGCCCTTATGATGCACAATTATTATGGGTTTTTTTTTCAGGTAGCAAGTCAGAACAGCCTTTTGTTATTGGTCTGGCTTTTTAACCTTGGAACATAAAGTAATGGCACACTAAAATCACTAAAAAATTAGGACCAATGTATAGAGTTATGGAAATGTTTTCTCTCTTCACCTTAAGATTAAATTTTGAACAATGCAGACTTTCCAGTCCTGTATTTTCCTTTTGCACATTGCCTGTTTATTTGTTTTGCTTTGGTTTTTTTTTTTTTTTTTTTTTTTACAAATAATTGTCAGTAATGGCATAAATGAATAAATCAGATCATTACAAGAACACCTGCCTGAGCATATAAATATTAATCTCTGATCTTGCAGTATAGTCTGTCAATCAGATTATACAGCCTCTCAGATTTCTCTCTAAAGGTCATCCTAGTACCAATTTTGTTTCTCTCTAGAGACCACTGAGGTTTTTTTCAGGTTACCCTCATGTCTTTTGGTGCAGTCTGGTAACTACAAGTAAAGAGAGGATTTGTTTTGCAAGGATGGTGGTGGTAAATTAGACTCATAAGAAAAGTAAACTAAAGAATTAGAATCCTTATTTTGTTATAGAAATCCATTTTGGCGATCACTTTCTGTAGTAAGTATCTTGCACATAACGTTTCTGCTATAATAAGGCCACTGTGAAGCTTTTGCTTTTAACAAACCTATATAAGCTCAGCTAATTCAGATTTCTTAATATTATTACTGATATGTCTTTTTAGTAACAATAGAAAATATATGGTTAAATATCTACAGGTAAAATTACCAGAAATTTCAAATACTAATAACTTTCCTGTATAATTTTTGAGAATCATTTCTCTAGCCAAAATATACTCTAATTTCAAGTCTTTTGATCTTCTTTGTAACGAAGGGCTTGGGACATTAAATATCACTTCCCATCAAAGACATCCCATACTGACTAGCTTTTCCTGTTTCTTCATCCTATTGCCTTTAATTTTATCACAACTAAATATTGAGTACAAGTGGGAAGCTCAGTGACTGTTCAAAGAAGAGAAGTCTAATAAAGTTTCAGTTTATAGGTAAATAAAGGTCATCACCTTTACACTGTTTACTTTTTCTATCTTAATCCTACTTGCCTGTCAAAAACCTGGAGAACACCTTAGAAATTTTTTCATGTTATTTAGTTTCTGAATGCCCCTCCCTATGAGCTGGGGAAGCTTCAAGCTCTGCTTTCACTGCTATTTCATCTGCCTTGTGCAACATGGAAGGGGAACAACACAAGGCTGAAGGTAGAGACCAGTCCTGTTCAGTGGAAAACGTGACATACACTTCTGTTATCATCCTTTGTCATCCCAATTATACTCACAGAAAGAGAATCTACTCAACCTTACGAGAGCGCAGACTGTTCTGTGCCAACTTCTTTTTTAGCTAACAAAAGACAGATTCATACTTCTAAACTGCTGTTGCTGCAGTACCCTTTTTCCTTTCCAATATAACTGGAGTGGAAAATGAGGTGCTTTTTAACATTGCTTCTCCCAGTTTATTGAAACAGAGACATGAAGGCTGGACACAACTGACCTGGAAAAGTATCATCTTGGCTAGTCCACAGAAACTCATAGAAACAGTGAGATACAAGCCTCTCTCATTAAAAGATTAATTAGCAACATTCCCATAAAAGCTTTCTTTATTAGATTATCCTTAATATTTTTCTCTTCTAGGATCAGACATCTTCTTGTTCCACAAGCCTCCTGAGAGAAAAGTCCAAGAAAATCTAAGTCTCTATTTCATTCATGACTGCAATGTCCCTCTCTGCTATGGGGAAGCAAGACCTTGTAAACATCTCATGACTCTTCTGTAAAAAACTTAATCTAGATAAAAGGAACCCTTAAAGGGTATTCAGATCACACATTCAGTGAAGGGAGACCAAAAACCTCTAAATAAGGTCCTCCAGATTATTCTGCAACAGACCTGATCAAAATATATTTCCATCTGAATACAGCTGTTGCACTGAAATTTTAAACTCAGTCATCTGGTATACTAATTTCAAGATGCAAATTTTCACTCTATAATATTCCATAATATTTCTATATTCCATAATACTCTTATATTGTACTCATTAGATAGTTTCAAAAATAACTGCTACGCTTCCAATATTTCCACTAAATTAACAATCATGTGGTGTGATCATCTTTATGAAGAATTCACGTAGCCATAATTACACTGATTTCACATAACATTTCTCTCAGCCATCCCTTCAGTCAGAATACCATTCCAAATAGACATGGGTTTCTAGATTACTTATTTATGTGGTGAAAAAAACAGACCTGTTCTTAAAACAATGATAACTTACAATATCATCCCCTTATTGCTTTTAAGTGTCTTTTTTAATGTTATTCTTAAATCCTTTTCCAGTATATCATTCTGGAAATTAAATGTAGTATTTTTTTTTAATATTATCCATGGCTGTTTTTTTAAAGTCAGAAAAATATGGTTTTCTATTTCATTAAATATCAAGTGTTACTTCTCATAGTGCATAGCACCCAGATCATCTGTTGTCTGTATAGCAAGTGAGAAAGAAGTTTCATCCAAGATGCAAAAGTGACAATTTTCTTTCTTTTCTCATTCATTATGTAGACAACTACCCTAGCTATTCTGTCTGATGCTGGTGACTGGGTTATAGCCAAATTCCTTCTCTGAGCAGGGGGTAAAGACTGAATGAGCTTGTAAAGAGAACTTCAATTCCACATTGGCAGTGGCTTAGTCCTCTGTGATTACTGGGAACACTTAAAATATAGAGACTCCTATAAATTCAGGAAGAAAGCCAGCAGAGGAATTTGAGATGTTTGTAAGTTAATTTTAATACTGTACTTGTGTTTAAGTGTTAATGAGCTACAGAGTAAGTGTATTAGGATCATTTTCTTTAAAGTTCATAAAAATAAGAGGTTTCCTACACTTCTGGCCTCTAATATACAATAACGTCCAGGCTCACAGTTGCCTAATGCATTATTCTTTCTAGGGATCTGTTCTGATAATATTAAGGGAGAGTAATGTCCATATATTTGTGGTAAAATTCACTGACACTGCCTTTTAATGAATAAAGGCTAATAAAGTTTAAAATTATCAGACAGAAAGTCCAGGAGAAACCACTGTTTACATTGCTTATCTTGCTGTGCAGGGCACTTCCTTTTTTCTATCCAGCTAGTGTTGTCAAATCCCTAAGTGTGGCAATCAAGACTCTGCACTTCCCACCTTGTATAAAGTTTGGTATGTCGTGTCAAAATCAAAACTACTGATGTAGCAATTTGGGAGTGTTTTATCAGAAGTAACAGTATAATTCCCTGGCAAACTGTTGATAACACAAACCGTACTGTTAAAGTGCAAACCTGAGAAAATGAACCGTAGTCCTTCATTTTAGACTCTAAAACATGGAAATCTCCCAAAAATCAAAAAGCATCAGCTGGAAAGTTTGCAGTTATTTTTTTGAATACTCATCCAACACAGTCTTCTAATCATTTACCTCATGACATAGTACTGAAAATGGATGTGTATTACAGATCTATTTCCTCCTACTGAGGAAAGTTGGGTAACAATTTCATGTTAAATCTAGTCTTTCATCACCTGAAGCTCAGAGTCCTATTTCATCATCATGTTGCAGGGCTGAACACGAGGACATCATAAATCTCTTTATTGAACCATTGGGCAGCAAATAGTCAAGAGCTTATGTTCAGGAATCCTAGAAAATTTTGCAGAATTCTTCATGTCTCAACCCCCTTTGACTTTAAGGGAAAAGTAGAGGAACAGTTACATTTCTTAACTAAGGTGGCAAAACAAGTTTGCCTTCAAAATCACAAATAAATAACACAGTTCCACCTCTGAACTCTGCAAGAGACCTCTGTGCGCCCCTAGGAAACACACCCATCAAAAGAGCGGTCTGTGAAGGATAGGGTTGTAATCACCTTAAAAACCTTGTTCATTCCTGCACATTGAGGTTAACTAGGCTCACTTTAAGCATGTTAAATTTGCAGAGTCAAATTCCTGGCAACTAAGTTATTCAGGAAATATAACTTCTGTTTTACAGGAAAAACACTGTCTCAAAAGGGTTATAATTTGAAACTAGAAAACCATTCAATTTTCAAATCATTGCATCTGTATCATTGTTAAGACAAATAATCAGTAAAGTAATTGTATTCAGAAACTCTGAACTAATGTTTTTTATAGTGTGAAAATGTAAGAGTTTATTGCTTACTTACTGTGTCATGCAAATACAATATTGAAACAGTGTAAAACCTTAATAAATGAATCAAAGCAAAAAAGATGGAGTCAAACACCAACAGTTCCTCAGATAATCCTATTTTTTGACAAATAATAGTTCCATCAATACTTTGCAAAAAAATTCTGCTTTTGAAAATATCGGTAGATTGAATTATGGGGTTTTTTAACTTTTTAACTTACAGAATCTCATCACTATGGCTCTTTTTTGACTAGAGCCATATATCGATTCTGGTGAAATTCAGCTTTTCAAGCAAAACCCTTGTGGGGTGTTCCTGCTTCTTATTCTCTCCCACAGCACAATGCTAATGGAGATCTCTTGCCTTGTCTGGCCTTATTCAGAGCTGCTCAGCAACCTCTGACCACAGATGACCTCCAAACAACTGGAGAAGGCTGGAAGTACACAAAAACAACTACGTATGCAGCTAACCGGCTCAAACTTTGACTTGCAAGCAGAAGCAATGGTCAGAACTAACAAATAACGGGAGCAAGCACTCCATGATGATACTCTAAGGGGATGTAACAGGATACAGGTTTGCTATACTGGTCAGATATGTTGCTTCTACACAGGCAGAAACAATGACCCAAAGCTGCATGCACACAGTGTTAAAGGAGAATCATAGAATCATTAAAGTTGGAGAAGACCTCTAGCCTTTGACTAATCACCACCTTATCAACTAAATCATATCACTTATGTGCCACAGGAAGTCATTTCTTGAATGCTTCCAGCAATGATGTTTCCACCACTGCCCTGGGTAGCCTATTCCAATGCTTGACCACCCTTACGGTAAAGAAATTCTTCCTGATGTCCAACCTGAACGTCCCCTGGAAGAACCTGAGGCTCTATCTTCTTGTCCTGTCACTCTTTGTCTGGGAGCAGAGCTGGACCCCCACCTGGCTCCACCCTTCTGTCAGGAGGTTGCAGAGAGCAAGATGGTCCCTTCTGAGCCTCCTCTTCTCCTCATCAGACTTGTGCTCCAGTGTCTTCCCCTCCTGCTGACTGTGTGGTCTGGCTGAGCACAACTCTTCCTATGTTTGTTCAGGAAATTAGCCCAGGTGGCAGCATCTGCCCTGCCAGGTAAGATGCCAGACCAGACGCTGGAGTGGACTGATTGCCATGGGCAGAAGTCGACTGCCCCTTTCACAGCCTGCCAACTGCATGGCTGCTTTAGAGGGAATTACCTACCACCAAGTTTTCTTGAGTTCAGAACAATTCCTGTACCTTGATGCCATCAGGAATTAGAAACACAGGCTGACTAATGCGGTTCCAGGAGACTACCAGGAAGATATCATTTTTATATGCTTTTAATCACAAAGAGAAAAAAACCACAAGTATAAAGCACAATTGAGGTAATATAATGTGAAAATTGTGGGAGACTCTGTCTGTTTTCAGCTCAGATAGCAAACACCGCTTCAGATAATATGTATTTCATTTGAATTTATTGCACAGAATAAAAGTGACACAAGCCCTAGATATGGTATCATATTTCTCTCATTCATTCACCACTATAGGCCAGTTTTGGCATTTAACACAAAAATATGGGGAAAACAAGTAGGAAATTGGTATTATCGACCTAAATGACTTACTGTAAATATTTTAGTTGCATTGACTTTATTTCTGGTTTGTATCAGTTTTATGGACCATATTTCAGAGAGGATTCATATCAAGCATTGCCTGCTTCATATAGGTACTATATATTGTAGATTTAGGCAAAGGGCAAATTCAGTTAAGTGTCTGTGTGAGTGCAATTTTTCAATGTCATGTATATATAAAAAAGTTATTGTCAAGGGTATTCTAGGACAGGCATTATTATTGCATCAGGTTTTAATCATAATAATTGATGCTGGCTGACAGTATAATCTTTTTGCAGCTATTTCTTAGCTTTGGGTATCATAACTCTCTTACATTTCTGAGTTGAAAATTATCACTGAGAGGGAAAAAAATGCTAGGCAAGCAAAAGTTCCAACTTGATCACTTTCATAGCAATTCGTAGAAATACACATCTACATACGACTTGCAACTCTTTTTTCACTGAACTTTAAAAAGCATGAAAAATTTTTTCCCATTGAGAGTAGAATGACCCATCACCCTTTTGGAAAACAGTCAGAATAAAAAAGGGATCATCAAATACATGGATACTACCATATATATGACTATTGAGGATAATTCCCCACCATTTACTCTTGCTCTTTTCCCTAAGGATTATGCATACATCCAGATGTAACCAAAAATAAAATACTAGGGTATTTGGGGTCAATACTTACCTTGAGCCTGGAAATGTAATACTGCCAATTTACACTTTGTATAATATATTTTTAACAACCTCTACCTTCAAAAAATTATCTGTTTGATTTTCTAAAGAAGAAATTCCAAACCCACCATGATCCTTTTGTTACTTTGATTTCTAAAGACTAGTAACAATCTTGAATATAATGTGATTTTACTCTCTGCTCTGAACTAAGTACTCCAAAAAAGTTGTTTGAGTTTTTTGGTTTGTGCTTTTTTTTGGGTTTGGGTTTGGTGGTTTTTTGGGTTTGTTTGTTTGTTTGCCTGTTTGATTGGTTTGGTTTGGTTTTTTAACTTGCTGTGAATTCAATTATTTTCTTAGCTCACAGTAACTTCAGACTGTATTGCTTTTCTGCACCAAGGCATTCACCTCAGAACCATCGAATAACTTAAGTTGAAAAAGATCTTTCAGATCATCAAGTTCAACTGTTCTCCCTGGACTACCAAGTCCACAATTAAACCTTGTCCCTAAGAGTCCTACCTATGTCTGCTTCTAATTCTTATTAATTATTATTAGATTAAAGGAAGGGGGTGATGGTAAGCAACGTCTCTCTAAGTATACTGTGAACTCAGAGGTAGAATATTTACCTGAAACTGAGGCAGATTAACAACTTTAATGGGCATTCTCAAAGCCTTTTCCACCCAGAAGGTTGTCTCCAGCAGAACACTGTGTGAAGCTGGCCTCCATGGGCATGGAGCAGGTCCAGCAGTCAGGCATAAAGATTCTTCTATCTTATGTGAATGTGAATATTACAAAAATACCAGTTAAAACATTCAGCCCCTAAGAAAACTAATGGTCAAAGATACTACCTCTCCAAAAAGAATATTCCTGTACCATTATTCAGGGGACAGTCCTTTGGTCACTTCAAGCTGCCTTACTCTGAGATCAGGCACACATGAACTTTTATGTCAATTGCATTTTTATAGGTTTTAGCAGAGACAGTTAAAGTTTAATTTGTGAAACCTCAGATTTGCCCCAGCTTTGTGCATCCCGATTTTCCACTGAGTATTGAAGGACCATTTGTATCTCAGTCTCTGGCTTTGTAATGTTGTCTGTAGGAGACAGAGAGAAAAGAGAAATTTTGCTGTCTAATATGTTACAGTAAATGGTGTATTTTTTTCAGACTCTGTGCATTAACTGTGAGGTAAAAGAGTTAACCTACATGTCGTGGTTTTGCCCTGGCTCAATTCACTTTTATACCCCATACAATTACTATTAGTTGAGAGAAGGTTTATGCAGACAAAAAGAGACTGAATTGAAAAAAAAGTATGAGTATTTATTATTAACAAGCTAACACTAAAGAATTATATTTACAACAATTCTACTTAAGTAAAAGGTATTATGTATTTACAGAAGATACTTCTCCCCCCACCTCCCTTTATATCAGTCCAAGGAGGAGAAGCAGTCCTTTTCTGTTCTCAGAATTCCAGCTCTCTCTCTCTCTCTCTCTCTCTCCAGTAACTCTGCAGCACTTTCATCGCAGTTGGAACTTCTTTATCTCTCTCTCATTCTGTGTTGGCCTCCAGGGCTGGGCCTACCCCTCTCCTGGGCTAAAACCAAAGGCTGGGGGTTACCCAGGTCCTGAAGGGTCTCCTTCCATAGACTTGCAAGGGGACACTTGCTTACTATGGATCTTCTTCCACAGGGTTACAGGGGATAATGGTTTAAGAGTTCACCCCTGTTTCCCTATGGAGGTCCCTCCCCATGGGAGAACAGTCCTTGATTGACTTCTCGGCATGGGTCTAGTCTGGATCCCTTACTCGGATCCCAATATCCCACCTGAGCCATTTTCTGCTCCAGCGTAGGTTCTCTCTAGCACCAGCAGCACGGATCCCACACATGGATCCCAACATCCCTACCTGAACCGTTTTGTGTTCCAGCGTAGGTTCTAATACCCGTCAGGGTCATAAATCTTCAACAGCAGCAGCATGGATCTCTCACTGAGATCCCAAGCTTATCTGAGCCGTCTCGCTCCAACATAAGCATCGATCCCTTCGAGGGTCACAAAGTCTTTAACAGGACTCTGCCTCATCTGAGCCGCTTTACTCCAGCATAAGGCTTTCTCTGTTAAAGTCACAAATCTCTGGTGCATCCACAAGCTCCTCTGTGAGCCGCATGGGGGGTCTCTTCACTCCAAATGGATCTCTCACTGAGATCCCAAGCTTATCTGAGTCGTCTCGCTCCAGCATAAGCATCGATCCCTTCGAGGGTCACAAAGTCTTTAACAGGACTTTGCCTCATCTGAGCCGCTTTTACTCCAGCATAAGGCTTTCTCTCTGTTAAAGTCACAAATCTCTGGTGCATCCACAAGCTCCTCTGTGAGCCGCATGGGGGTCTCTTCACCCCAACAAACTTCTACAGGTGGCAGGGTTTTATTTTTCAGTCTTTACCCTGCTGAAGGGAGGGAGAGCGAAAGGGAGAAAAAGCAGTTCTCCCCCCTTCGAACTTTTCTTCTCTCTCTTGTTGCAGCTTCAGCTGCCAGCGTTGACCTTGGAAATTCTGTTATCTCATGGCTGGAATTCTTCTGCAGCGGTTTCTCATTTAAGCAGTTCATCTTTTAAACTTTTTTTTCTTCACTCTCTCACAAGAGAGAAGGGAGGTTTCAGTGCTGCACCTGCCCCCCCTGGCCCAAGCCGAGGAAGAGAGGCCTTGGCCCTCCTCGGGCCCGCTACCTTCTCTCCTACATGGCTGCTGCTGCTAATTTCAACTGCGCTACCACCTTCTCTTCCGTTTTCTTAAAGATGTAATTAGCAAAGGCGTCATTGAACTTTTTGATTGGTTTTTTGTCCGGAAATCACCTGGACAAAACCATCCTCAGCCCCAGGGATGAGCTGGTGGGCAAAACCACGACACTACATTGGGAATAAAGTAATAAAAATAATTCAACAAGGACAGGCTTAAGAGAGGTTCAAGACTGGCATAGTTTGACCCACTTAAATGAAGTATTAAGAGATATTATAGAGTTATGTAAAATGCCACTCAAGGTACCTCTCAGGGCTCTTAATGGCCCTAACCAGCCTCATCTAGAACCTTCATCCATGCAGATTCTTGGCTGACCCTAGATCAGAGCTGATTTATCAACCCATGGTGCAAAGGGGAAATAAACTATCTCCTTGTTTAACACAGATATATTGGATACCAACAATTCAGTCCTAATTCTTGAACCTTGGTTTATATCCTTCAAAAGTGTATGAACACATGAGGAACATACCAGTTAATGTTAGACCACAATCAAAGAATTAACCAGGGACTTAGCCAGCTCAACAAGAAAACTACTGAGCACAATTTAAGAAAGTGCTGAACATGACCAATGGTGATGTAAGAAGAGTACAGAAAGCACTATATGGGAAGAATGGATATCAGAAATGGTTAAGTGATAGTTATAGTCAGAAATGCCTCACTTTCAAAGAGGGAAGCACTGAAGACTTTTGTGGGAGTGCCAGCAGTGCCAGCCATTTCCAAGAGAAGGTATCAATAAAAGCCTGTGAGGATTCGGTTACCTAGGTAACTGTATCAGAAATTCCAAATTTGGTTATGGATGTAGCAGAACCATAACTATTGGAAATATGTGCAGGGGTAGTAACATATGTAGGTTGTCTGTTAGGATGAGTCATATCATGGTTTGGGTTGAAAGGGACTTTAAAGCCCATTTCATTCCAACTCCTTGCCATGGGCAGGGACATCTTCCACTATCCCAGCTTGCTCCAGGCCCTGACCAATCTGGCCTTGAATACTTCCAGGGATAGAGCAGTCACAGCTTCTCTGGGTAACCTGTGCCAGGGCCTCTTCACCCTCACAGTAAAGAATTTTTTCTGATCTATTCTAAATCTTTCAGTTTTAAGACATCCCCCTGTACTGTCACTACATGACTTTGTAAATAGTCCATCTACATATTTCTTACAGGGTCCCTTCAAGTACTAAAAGGCTGCAATTAGGTCACCCCAAAGACTTTTCTTCTCCAGGTTGAACTATCCCAATTGTCTCAGCCTTTCCCCACAGCAGAGGTGCTCCATCTCTCTAATTGTTTTGGTGGCCTCCTCTGGATTTGGTCCAACAGGTTGATACCTTTTCTATGTTGGGGTTCCCCAAAGCTGGATAGAGTACTCAGAGTGGGGTCTCATGAGAGTGGAGTAGAGGGGGAAAATCTCCTCCCTCAACCTGTTGCCCAAAACACTTTTGATGCAGCTCAGGATACGATTGACTCTCTGGGCTTCCAGCGCACACAGCTGGGTCATGTCAAGCCTCTCACCCACCAGCACCCCAAGTCCTTCTTGGCAGGGCTGCTTGCCATCAGTTCATACTTATGAAAAGGATCTGTCCGGGCAGCAAAACTAAGGTTTGACAAATAAAAAAGTAATAAGGAATGCAAGTACTTAGCCTGGAGCAGAGTTGTTATCCAAACACCTTATTCTGAAAGTACCCCCAGTCAAAACTTCCCTCTTTCGTTCTTCTAACCAGGAATGATAGCAAGGTGCTTTCCCTGCATGGTAGAGAAACACCCATGACAAACCAAGCTTCCTAGTATCATGACAGCATCAGCCTTGTTCTCGAGTACTTCTTAACAGTGAAACCTCAGCAGTTCTTCAGACAATTTCTGTAAATATAAACGAATGCAATACTAAACCCTTGCAGTCCTTGTTTAAAGTCAGTGCAACACCCATCATACACAGTGAACTTAAAGTTAGAACAAATGACCATTAGCTGATATGTGTCAAAGCAGGCTGAAATAAGAGTGTGGTGCTTTCACTAAGGGTAAAACCAACCAACAGAAATCACAGAACCGTAGAATCATTTAGGTTGGAAAAGACCTCCAAGATCATCAAGTGCAACCTTTGACCCATCACCACCTTGTCAACTAGACCATGGCACTGAGCCATGTCCAGTTGTTCCTTGAACCCCTCCAGAGAGGTGACTCCACCACCTCCCTGGGCAGCCCCTTCCAATGTTTAACAACCTTTTCTGTGAGGAAATTTTTTTCTGATACCCAACCTGAACCTCTCCTGGTGTAGCTTGTGGCCATGTCCTCTCCTTCTGTCACTCATTGCCTGGGAGCAGAGCCCAACCATCACCTGTCAGGGAGTTGTAGAGAGCAAGAAGGTTCCACTTGAGTCTCCTTTTCTCCAGGTTGAGCCCTCCCAGCACCCTCAGCTGCTCCTCATATGACTTACAAAGGTGTATCAGATTCCAACTATACCTTGTGTTTGCTTGTTCTGAAAAAATGTTAGACTTCTACCTCTTTTTCTCTGCTGACATTTTACTAATGTGCACTTCAACCTGATTTACTTATCTGTAACTTTTACTGATGTTTAATATAACTTCTGATTTTATCCTGGGACAGTTCTCTATTGTTATATACCTGTGATTCACATCTATTTCTTCTCCCTATATATCCATTTCAGCACTCAGCTCTGAGGGATTTATCATAAGAAAATGCAGCCCCCAGAGCAGCATTACAGCCCCAGAGAACAGCAAAAATAATAATTCGTAACAAAAGCTAGTATCTACTATTGGTGTTGTTAAGCTTTATCCTATGATACTGAAAGGAAAATTGAGGCTATAATATTGTATATTTGCCCTACAAATCAATATAGAGAGACACTTCAGATGCAGACATGCAGAGGTTTCCCTGCTATTGTCCAAGCAAAATTTTCATTCACACTATCCTGAAGTCAATTTCATTGAGTATTACGGAGATGTAATCAATACAGTAAGCGAGGCTGTGAAATACTTACTTGTTTCTATAAAAATAGTGGTGTTTTCTGAGCCATGTAAAATATTTAGAGCATCTGTCAGAGAAAATTCATGGTTATCCTTGTGGTTGTCTTCAAGACTAAAATAAATATCGCAGCCACTGTACAGCACACTTAGCTGGTTAGAAGAAAGAACTGTGACAGCAATGATACTGTTTTAAAATGATGCATTTTCACCTGCAATTTCCAACGAAAATAATCTCACCACATTTCTTTGTGCATTTTGAACTTCTTCATGTTGAATTTTATGCCTTTTTTTTTTTTTATTCTTATTTTGTTCTGTTTTGTTAGAACTAGAGCCTTTCATGAACATGGAAGAAAGACAGAGATCTTTTTGAAACATTAACTTAACATTGCAAACAATCTATTCTAATTTATCTCACCATCCAGAACGCTATGACTCAGAACTCCTGCGCACAACCACTGCCTCAGCCCCACATGCAGCCGCAGCCCTAGTGAGGCTGCTCTCAATAACAGCTTACAGCACTTACCTGTCACCCAGTGGGACCTTGCATTCCGGTATGTTTCACTTAAACCCAAATTCCATGCCAAAATGTCCAGTTACAAAAATACAAACCCAGTCAGACTCAACCTGTTCTTTAATGGCCTAAGAGCATGTAGCTGTCAGATTCATAGCAAGAAATCTCACTGGACCTGCAGGGTGAGTGACATCCTGAACTTTTAAAGAGAAACTGTTATACGTTTCCAGAAGCTTTATGACATCTGTGAGTTGCATGTTGGGGCTGATGCAGCTTCAGGAGCAATGAGGGTGGATCACGGTACATGTAAGACACTGGTGAGAGTTTCAGTGTCCAGATACAAGAGCTGGGAAGGAAGGTCTTAGCCTAGAAAAACATTTTGGGAATGGCTGTGGACGGGTGTCTGGGGAAGGACTTCTCAGGACACCACAGGAACTATGAGCAGAGGTGCCACCATCAGCAGTGCAGTTCAAACAGGCAGATATCTGCTGACCAGTGATGGCCTCTAAGCATGCAGCAATAGTTCTGGTCTTCTAATGCTGGAAGCTCCTGCTGGGTTTGGGCTGCTGCTGGAGAAGCTTGGTGTTTTATGCAAGAGGACCAAGCCCACAGCTGCAGAGCAGACACAGCAGCCGAAGCAGCACAGTGTGCTGAGACATGACCCTTCCCCACAGGGATGGGCAGGATTACTGGGTGAAGGTGGACTAGTGGTCTCAGTACAACCAAAAGGCTTTGCAGCACCAAACAGTGGTCACCAGCAGCAAAGCAAATGTCAATGCCAGTTACAGCAGCCACAAGAGTGCCATGAGCTGTTCAGCACCTTTATGAGACATCATAAGGTAGAGAGCAGATAAGAGGGTAACAGCTTACATAGGACATATTTGAATCTTATTTTAGGATAAAGAGTGTTGTTCACAGGCATCTGTGGTTATGTATTTTTACTCTGTGTAGCATGTTGTTATTCATGATGCTGCAAAAATAGAAGGGCCTTACAGATCTCCTCCTCCTCTGCGCAGGACAAATCCCTGAGGTCTAACACTATTCTGTAAGCCCCTTCTAACCATGGAAGATGTTCCATTTCATGTATTTGGCTAGTGGATATGTATTTGATTTCTGTGAGAAGGACTGGGGATCTCTTCCAGCTGACTGGTTGCAGGCTCACAATGTAGGCTCATTAAATAGCAATGTGTATCCCTGCTGCAGTTACATTCTTCCTTCCCTAGTTTTTGTTTCTGTGCTGGTGAATACTCTAATAAGCTTAGAGACCACAGTGGCAAAGTTTGTATTTGTGTTCAGCACTTTAATGAATGTTTTCTCTACCATAACTTCCAAACTCCCCTGACAACCTGGTTCCTGACATGACTTCCTTGCCTAAAAGGAGGTCATATAACCTAATAGACATGGGGATAATTTTTGCTTCCTGAAAACAACTAAAATGACAGCAAGATAACGTGACTTGAATGTTGTTTCTTCCACCTAACATATCAGAATTCAATCTTGCTTACTTCTGTGTATTAGTCCTTGTAGGGCTTATATTTTTAGCCATGGACCACATTCCAGGTTCTAGTGTGAGTGTACAGTACAATCTAGGACTAATGTAAGTATGAAGAAAGCAGCTAGGAATAAAGAATATGTGATATGCCTGGGTAGTGTTTGACAGAACAAGTCTAATCCACCTCTGTGAGACAAGGAAGACGTTGCAAGTCAAATGTTTTTTGATAGAAGCATGAGAGAGTAGACTATGAACACCAAAAATAGCCAAAATCTCTGGAAAAGATACATTGGTGGGATAGTTATTTTAGGATGGGATGAACAAAAGCAGCAGTTTATTCTTGTCTTACACAGATGGCACAACATACAGAACCAGCACAAATAACTTACAAAATCTCATACACCATGCTTCCTCTTGAATAGCTTCTATTAAGTTACAACACCATAACGAATCAGGTATTTAGTTACGACAGATCTCCAGACATGAGTAGTCTCCCATTCAAGGAGTTATTATTTTTGTAAGCTACTTAGACAAACATCATTTTTTACATGTTTAATACAGTACAGTATCCTTAACAGAGTTCAAGATATTCACAATGAGAATTGAATACTTTATAAAACAGCAGAATTTTCTCATCTCAGTACAGGCCTACATTCGCTCCTGCCTTGTCTGGTTTAAAATGTGTTACAAGTCGTCTTTACTCAATTTTCCAGGATAAACATTGATTCAAATGAAAAAAAAAAAAAAAATCAAATCTATTTACAGGGTATTTTAGATTTGATAAAAGTGTCTTTGCTTCCCTCGTCTGTTCCTTCCCCCCCCAACCCCCAGCAACAACTTTATTTAGCTGGTAGAAATATTAACCCTCAAGCTGCTACAGAAACTCAAAAAAAAAGAAAAAAATTAAGAAAAAATTGATGACGACTTGTTGGATGAAAAATGAAAGATGATCACAGCTCAGCTTTAATTCAAAAAGATGGAACTATTCTCTCCTAATGCTGTATTTTGTTTCCATTGGAGACAGATGAGTCCTGCCATCTGATTTTTAGACATAACATACTACTTATGGGCCAATATACAAAACCTCCATCTTTTGTTAATTTCAAGCTGTCCCACACTCTTTCATGCAATCACGTTCAGTATAGTTCTTTCCTTAGGTCTTTCCTTACTAGAAATTGTGACAACTCTGGTTGTGTGATACTGAACTTAAACTCTCCCAGCCTCCATTGGATCAAACAATATCCCCTTATCTATCCTTATCCATGGTCCCAGTGACATTGCTGGGTTGACTCAGGAGAAGAGTTTTACTCTGTGATTGCACTTCAAACCCCACTGAAGCCTGTGGGCATCTTTGCTTTCACTTGGTGGCTTTGGATTAGCTCTGCTTGAATGTGGCTGGCAAACTCTAGCCCTTAAGCAGTTAATCAGCTTTCTAAAGAAATAAAAAAGATTCCTCTCCTTTATACATACAATACGCAATATTTTTACATTGAGCATTATCATAAAAAGCATGTTTATGTTATTTTGAAAATGTATTTTTACAGAAATCTATAAACACTGTTGTATCAAACACATTCTCAAAAACTGGAGAAAATACTGACACAAAACCTGGAAGAGCCTCAATGGAATTCTTCCAGTACTATTTGTCTACTTGCATATTTCATATTTCAGTGTCCTTTCCTGCAAACATAGTTTGGCCATATGAGAACAGGTAAAGTAGACAACAAATCCCCAATATTTTTTAATAGGACCTAAGTCTGTTGTTTAATGAAAGCAGTTTGACATTCAATGTATGTTGGTGTTTTTTTTAACCTGGCATGCCCATCCTGCTACCTTTATTCACATTGAGCAATACCTTAATTCCCAAAGAATCTCATTTACTTCAGTGGGACTACACATGACAAAATGACAGATGTAAAAATACTGAAAATGGTTTTCCACTTTTAAAATCCTTCTTATGTCAACAACTAACATCATTATCTTCTTCTTTATATATATTGTAATTGAAAATGAAGCAGGACTAATATTTGCAAACAATTCTGTATCAGAAATTAGTGTACAAACCTTAGGAATTAATCTGCTTATAGTTGTGCTATAGTTCTGACAACCTAAAAACCTAACTGGTGTGACCAGGACTAAATTTCACAGGTCTTAATGCTTTATTTGTACACTTGTTATAGTTACACTTGGTATTTCCACAGCCTGACACAATTTAAGTTTAAATAGACGTGTGTCAAGCTGACATGAAATCAGGATGTTATTTTCCCTTACCACCACCAATTTTCAGTACAATAAGTAATGTACATTAATTCATATAATCTAAGTGAAAAGCACTTTCCAAGTACTTTGTCTACATAATACTTGAGAAATTATATTGTGAGCTTGGTTTCCTATTCTGCAAAAGTTTAAAAATGCTTTAAATTTGTATATTGGTACTGACTGTAATGGCATTAGCTACAATTCAGGAAGTTAAACAGCAGAATAAGGTTTTGTTCTCTGTCTCATTATTTTTTAGTTCTTTAATGAAACAAGCAAACAAACAAAAAAGAAAGAGCTTTTCTTTAAGTACTCCTGAATGGTTCAAAAATAATCGGTGAAAAGTCATTGACTGTAATATCCTGTATGTTACCTCAGCTCAACAGAAATGCTTTTCCATGGCTTGAAATGCTTAAAGTGTAATCCTACCTAGGGGAAAAAAATACAAGCCATATCAAACCCCAAATTCTTGCTATACTGTAACATGTACAGTCACCCGTAAAGGAGCCCTTTTAACAAAAAAATTTTGTTAACTTGCTCAACAATTTGAAGAAAGTAACTATTTTGGTCACTGTAATAAAACAAATTATATAAATACATATTAAAAAATCCAAGTGTAAATAATGATATAGTATTTCCACACATAAAACATCTAGTTGCACATGATGTGATATGTAGAACAAAATATTGAAAAACTTTTCATTCTTTGGGATGATCAAAGTATAAATAATCAAAACTTACAAACAGTAATTAAATTTTCATAAAAGAAGGTTTTTGATGGAGGGGCAGAAGGAATTCCCCTCCTACTCACCCTCATTCCCCATGGCTTTTATAAATTCATCCCCTTATCAATAAGCCATAGGTAGGGTTTTTCAGAGTTAGTGCTATATTATAACGAGGTTATCTTCTTCTATATAACAGTAATAATAAACTTTCCAGTGACTTTTTCATAAAATATAGTCTGTTCCTATTGAAGTTTATAGTGTTTCAGAAGTTACAGCCTATTTAAACTCTAGAATAATATGAATCTGATCCCAGTATGTTAACGTCTAATGATATAGAAATTCTGTTATTTACTGTGAAAATTTAGTTACCTTCTGTTCTGATAATTCAATTCAGTTTTATTTCAAATCCCCACACCCAAAAAAAAAAAAAAAAAAAAAAAGGTCTTGTAATTAAAAGCTTGTAATTATATATAGCAAATTAAAAAAACCTGCTCCTTGCCTATGGAAATATATATAGTTTTTAAAGTTCCAACTCCTCCCTAAGCTGTTAACCATCACATAACATATGCCATTTGGCAATTTGTCTCCTGGGATATTCACAAATTTCTTTCCAGTGCTCTCCACCTGTTCCTTCTGCTGAAGATCCCAGGGTTAACCGACCAATGACCTCATTCCTTGACCCCCTATCTGAATCTAAAACCAGAAATTCAATGCTGATATCATCAAGGCCCTCACAAGGAATGTCAAAAACAAACAATTCATTGAACACTGCATTGGGGGTGCACTTCTTCACATGGGTTTTCTTTTTAGAAATTCTCTTCTTAGCATGGTACAGGTTCACTTTGACATAAGGGTCTGAAATGAAAAGAAAGAGCACAGGTCAGACATTGAACAGTGTTGTTTAGAAATTCTTCCATCTAGTTAATAGTAAATTCCATAACTATCCAATGTAATTATATGACATTGAGTAGATGTTTCAAGCTATTAAAGATGATTCATCTCATCCAATCTCTCTGTTTTCAGCTGAATTACCCCTTCAATATCCCTTTACAGTCACCAAAGATATGACCAAGACAGCCAGTGAAGTTTAGACTGTGATCAAATGCAGGTGCCTCCTTTATGAGACAAATCCTGCCCCACAGTTCTTTAACTCTAACAACAACTCTACTACCTGCAAAGGTGGTCTGAAAGTGCACAAATTTCTGAGGGACTCTGAAGAACATGTATCATAACATATTTATGTGTAACAGAAATCTGCTTTACACAGATTTTACCAGGGGATAATCATCAGTGTTAATAAGACTCGTGCAAAGAAAAGCCTCAGAAAGGAGAAGATAAACTTTTACTGAGAGAATGGATAAATGGATGTGATATTTCTGCTGTGGTTCTACAGAATTCAATTAGCTCGGTTAAATTACTGCCACAGATTGTTACTGTGAACAAATTTGACACAAAACTTTAAATGGAATGGTATGTCTGTTGTTAAGATATGTATTTGACTTTATATCTGTGCTGTACTACTATTGAATATGGGAAAGGAAAATGTCTGTATTTTCAGCTGTCAACCAACTTTGAGTGTTTACATTCCTCATAATTATTCAATTATTGTGAGATTCAAATGTTGTGAATGTCTTCAGCAATGGCCATATTTCTTCTTTCAGAGGAATTCTACAGAACACTTTAAAAATCATCGCTTTCAAGTACCTTGGCATTTATTCAGTGCAAATGTGGGCCTGTTTCCAGGTTCTCATGGTGCAGTGATGTAGTACAAAATCTTTCCAATTGAACTCAGTCAAACAAGATATTCTTGGTAAACAATCACCCAGTTAATCATCAAGAATATTTGAATAATTTTTTAGAAAAATTAATACTAAAACTGACCTGCATATAGAAATGTTATGTCAGACTTATCAGACTGAAATAGTTGGATGATTCAAAGGTGTTTTTTTCCTTGAACTTATGGCAGTTTACCAGGACTGGGGTATAATAAAAGACCTCTTCGCTTTCATACTCTGTCACCATAGTAAATATTTCAAAAATAAGGTTACATGTGGTGAAAATATTATTTGGTTTTGAAATTAATACATGTCCCACAAACATTAAAAATATCAAAATCAATATCCATCAGATGATTCACACAATTTTTTATTTCTTTTTAAAGGACGTTTTCTGACTCTTATCTCTGACCAGGTACTGGGTAATGCCAGAGTGTTCCACTTAATTTCATTAGGTCTACTAGGAGACCTCAACACCAGTGATCAAGGAGACCAAGTAAGCTGTGAAAATGGAACAACTTCCAAGTAAAAACGAAAAAAATCCCTCTTTCTAAGGAGCTTAAATTATGCAATCGTTTAGTTTATCCCACAGAAACACCATTTCACCCTCTTCCTTTTCCAAGATTAATGTTGGGATGAAGGGAAAGTTACAGAGGAAATAACTGTCCTGAGTGAGTACAATGCTGACATCCAAATATCTATTGCACCTGGCCTTATGGATGAGCAGAAAATGATAAGGAACTGTCTAAATGAAGCAGTTATTCAGGTATAGCATGACTACCTGTAGAAACACTATATTTCCATTATAGTTAGTGAGGCTCCACTGAGGGAAGTAAAAATCAGCCTGTTTTTTTCCACTTGCATAAACCTCAGCCAGGCTTGGTCTGTTGAGATCAGCTTGTTGTCGTGATGTCTTTATGAAACCTCCAACATCTCACGTGACCTTGAGATGGTTTGTTAAAAGTACTTATACTCTCTTTTAGTGGAGTAGATTGTTGGGGTCCATTCATATCCTTTCTCCTTCTGATATGTGGATAAAATTGAGATCAGAAGGAGGATTTAAATGCAACATGAGGAGACTTTTCTATAACTTTCTTGCATTGGATCCAGAGTAGGTCCATTTTCTAGATAAATTGTGGTATTTCTTGATATGAGAAATAGAAAAATTGTATTATTGGCTGTAGTAGTTACTATCCAGTGTTTCCCAAAACTACTTCATCTTCTGCTTCTTTCAAACAATCCTGTGAAATTAAAGGCTATCAGTTGTATAAGAAATCAGCAGTAGATGTGCTACAGTAGTCCTTTGTTGTCTACTGTTGTTTTTGTGTGGTAGTCTTATCCTTATATATTGAACATTAATTTTTATATTGTTGTTATGTTATCTAGACTTACGGTGCATCTAAGTGCAATTCTAGAATTGACTTCAAAGGAGGTTTTTCTGAATGAGAAATGGCAGAAGTCAAGGAGGGGAGAGGATAAAACCTGATCTATCTTAATGCACCCTAAGTTTGGATCACATGATAAAGCATGGGTGTTGTGTTACAGTCTGCTTCCAGCACTGGCATAGTTCACCTTTTCACCTTGCCAAAGACATGCTAGTGCTCAGTGTTCCAAATTCAACACAGATGTAACTGGTTGCTCTTCTTGGTGCAAAGCTGAGGTAAACCATATGATGATCTCACTCAAAACGGATCTTCTACAAATAAACTGATTTTTTTGTCATAAATAAAAGCTTTTAGTATCTGCAAACAACATCTCATACTTATGGCAGATGGGTTCTGCTCAAGACAATCATAAAACTCATTGGTTTCCACTGCTAACAGATGCTACCTTTTTTTTGGTGTGATTGAAGAACAAATTTGTAAAATACATATCCTGAAAATAAAGCATTGACCTAGATACAAATAAAATGAATAGGCTGTAAATAATAGAAACACCACTTCTGCATTTATGGGATTTGAAATGCCACATTTCAGCTGTCTTCTCTCATTCTGTTTTATATTCTTAGGGCACATCCATTATTAAAACCATTACCTGATAATCCTGACACATCAGATTTAGGTAGATGCCTGGCTTTTAAAACAACAACAGTGAGTGTGTTTGTTGTAGACTGATAACAGAGAGACACCAGTAATTCTCCACGCCCAGATGACTTCTGAGGAAAGCAAAGAAAAGAAAAAAGAAATAAAACTATTTAAAACAATTATATTGACAGTATTAAGAAGATTTATGAAATGTTGCATAACTATATGCTCTAAAACTATGCAAAAGGATATAACATAGTGAATATAATTTCCCTCTACTGTAGTTATATGGCTTTTCTTATGATTGTTTATTAGACTGAACAAAAATAAATAATAAATAAATGAAAGCCTAGGTTGACAAGGCATCATTAGCTTCAGAGGGTAGAACTGAAATCCTATATCCTGAGAAAAAAAATCTCAGTAAACAAAAAAATACCTTAACTGAAACAAAATTCCATATAGATGTATTGGAGGGGGGAAATCTAATGAAGGTAAATAAAAAATATTCAGTAAAATAATTTAAACATGAAAGATTCAAACTGTTTTCTCCTGACACTTTCTAAAGCAGTATAATATACATGAAATAAAGGTGAGATCAAAGATTTTCTCCATGATTATTAGATTTGAATCGGCAGTAATTTATTTCACAGGAAGAAGGAAAACAAGGGAAACAAAAGATCAGTGATATAGTTATATTTGTTGTAATATAGTGATAGAATTGCAAAATAACAATATTAGTTATAGGTGTGGTGCCTAGTAGACATTTATTTGATTTGGCAATATGTTTGCTCTTTGAAAACAATCAAATTGAAAGTCAATACACACTTCACCTCCTTAGTAGAGATTAAGAGAAGTGTGTGTGATGCATGTGCATTTCCGTCTTGCAGCTGTGATGGCTGTAAATGATCCTTATATTTAGAAATGAGACAACAGGGTATGAAATATTTTTATCCCAGTGAAGTCAGTACGTTTTGCCATTGACTTCAGTAAGTTTTTGGCTTCTCCCTTGTGTCTTACTATCTTTAGCAAAGCTGCAGAGTGTGTCAAAATTCACAAGAGAGAAGGTAGTAACAGCACCAAAGTGCAAGAACAGACTACTGCATCAACAATATGGTCCCTAACAGGTTCCAACTCCGTAACTAAAGACTACCTACGTTCTTTAGGAATCTGCTATGCAATCCATGTAGTTGAAATGAAAGATTTGCATTGACTTCATTAAAATTTAAGAAAGAATGACATCAAATAGAAAAGGGGAGGGAAGAGTATTTGTATTCTTTCATTTAAAAGCAATTAAAAATAAATTAGAGTAGATTGAGGCCACTTGACCTAGCATAAATTGGTCCACTTAAACCTGCTGGACCAGCTGAATAAACAAATAGAGTTTAGGACATTAGCAATTTCTTGCAAAATGCTCATTTTATTTTTTTTTAATTGTGTTTATGTAATGGTTTCCTCATAGTGCCATTATGAAAGCACCTCCATTAATCACGTGGTGAGCCTTTTCACTTTTCTTTCCAAAATGGTGGCAACCTTACCCAAGAATCATAGCTAACACTGGCACAACACTTTTAAAGTTTAAATAAATAAGATGTTACCCTAACATTTCTTTTGATGATCTCTCTGTCCATGAGCAGCCTTCCTTCTGAGAGTTCAATTCCAGCGAGGGGAATGAGGACTTCTCCAATGACATCATCTCTGGAAAATCTATCAAAGCTCAAGACCATGAAGTGGAGTGTTAGGTCTTGAATTTGGCTGTAGGGGATCCCATAAAAGGTGAAAGTCTCATCGAAAGCTGGATCTAAGGTTTTTCTCAGCACTCTGGTTTTCACCTTGTGCTTTTTCTCAGGCAGGATTGTCATTTTGATGTAGGGATCAGAAGTCATTGACTGTTCGTCCATTGCTGGCAGCCCACGAGCTTCTTTGATGTTCACTACAAATGCCTTTTTCTCAAAGTTGTACTCTAAGGAGAAAAAGAGAGTTCCTAACTTGTCTTGTTTTTCTTCAGATGACAGGGACGTGATGGATTTTAAACTATCGGGGGATACTGAATCTTTCTTCCTTTCTGCAAAGTGCTTAGGAGATGAATTTTCTTGATCTGGAGAGCTCTGCATTTTTGTGGTTGTTTTGGGGAAGTTGCCATTTAGATCTCTCTTCTCCAGGTCAAGATGGAGAGAATTCTTTGGCGTTGCTGATTTGTTCTTTGCTTCACCTTTATCATCTGCTCCAAACTTCTTCTTGCTGTTGAGATTCTCAGGGTAAATATCAACCCCCTTCAGAACATGGACAAACTTATATGGAGGGGTCTTATTGGATTTGGAAGATTTGCGTTGGCAGCAGATCCAAGCAAACAGGGAGACAGAGAAGACAAGGCCAAACGCACTAAAGATCCCAACCACTGTAGGAATTTCATCTGCAAACCAAATAAATAGCAACAAGCACGTAAGCAACAAGCACATGCTTTGGACTCTGTGTGATATTTCATGAAGTACTAATTCAGCAAACCAGACTGACATGAGATGGTAACAGCAGCAGGACCGACAGACTGAAAGTGCTTTGCATGGTACATATTGCTCGCCACCTGCAGGCGTGAGAGTGCAGTCCCACACTGAGGAACGCTTGTTATGCTAGTATTTTTCCATACACGGAGTGCTGGGGAGGAAAGTACTATTCCCATCCTAATAATAATCACTGTTCATAATTTCTCGACTAGCTCAACCCTCTGTGTGCAGTGTCTGAGTTTATATGTCTGTGAGCAATAGCAGCTCTCAGAAGGTTTCAGCTTTGAGTTTATGGAGCTTTGTTAGTTAGAGAAAACATATTCTGAAATATGCATTACTTACAGATACATCATCTGCTTTTCATACTGTTTCCTAGAGTACTTTGTACACTCAATTAACTCATTTTTTATGGTCTGATCCCATAATTGCCTGGAGGTATCTCTTGAAAGAAGTGAGTTTAATTGGAGGTTGTAGCACTCAACAATTTCACTGGGATTTTCAATACTTTGCAGGAGGAAGTCTATCAAGAAAATTTAGAATAATTATATACCAAGTGTCTTTTCCAGATGGATGTGACATTAGGTAGTCACATGTGAGTTCAAAGCTGAAAAAACCCTATTATATGTATCACTGATAACCACTAAGGTTTGCATTTAAGACACTGTGAATCAAAGCTTATGGGGAGTTTACAGAAAGGGTCAGTACTTCTTAGGAGTATATAAGAAAAGAATTAAAATTCTAAATCTTTTCTACCTTAACATGAATCCTGTACTTCAGCTGAATAAAGAGAAACCTGAGCAAGCCTTACAACCTCCATTGCCATGTGGATACATTGCTTACATATAGAGTATCATTAGCCCTTCAAAGCATGCATCGAAGGGTAAATGAGCACATCTAATTGGAAATCCAATTTTGCCCATAAGTAACATTACTAAATGAGTTTAAACCTCCCACAATGTAACAATCAGAGCTTAATCTTTATTCCCTGCAACAGTGGATGTCCAGTAGAATATTAATGGAATGACATTGTTTATGCATAAAGGCAATTATGTAACAGTTCTGGTTCTCTCGCAAATGATCATTCTGGATGAGTAAAGAAAAACTATCCCCCCGTGCATATCACCAGATCAGCTCCATCCAGGTAAAAGCTGGGCAGATAAATGCACTGCCACTATACCTTTGCTTTTTAGTGGGATGATTCAGGAAAAAAAAAAAAAAAAAAAAAAAATCCACAACAGTACTATCAGAACAAAGTAGGACATAATGTTCCAGCACAGAAAGGATCAGACCTGGATATTAATTTCTTCTGACAACATTTGTGTCACTTTCCTTACACCTACAAGCTGTACCAGTCTATATCTTTAACTGTAAGAACTTACTGAAATGAATGAAAATCTTACACATAAACAAAAGTATTTTCCCTAAGTTAGGCACATGGCTCTGAGTTTCAGGAACTCCATGGGTTTCAGAAATTTGAATATACATGGTATAAAAGTAGAAGGCTAAAAGTAATTAGAAACTAATCAGAATACTTTATTGGCTTTCAAGAAGGATTTGCACAGTTACAACACTTCCTCATGAGATTATAGACTTTTTATAGTAATGGATATTATGTTCTACTTTAATTCTACAATGACTGAAAGCAGTGGTAGAATCAATTTGATGTTTAAAATATTAATTATCTTTCTTAAATAAGTAATTAGAAAAGCATGATGTCACAATTGTGGTTAGAAATATCAAGTGGGTTGAATAGGAAAGAATACAAAATGGTAACTAAAATGGTTTTAAAGTTACAATTAGTTATGTTACAACCTGAATTTCTTGCTGTTTTCATAATTTAAATCAATTGGTTAACATTCAAGGCAGTGCATTAATAGGAAGTATCACCTATTGATTCTTGGGGAAGTTATTATTCCAGTTATGTGATATAAATCTGGATTCTCTTCACTTAAGTCAGTGGAATGATCTTTGAATCAAACCACTGCTAGACCAAATATAATGTACACTAGAGTCAATATTTGTAAATCAGAGTTCAGAAATGTTTCTAGTTACTGTTTTTCTGAGTAAAGCAATTTAAACATGTGTTTCATAAGGAACTTATATGACTGTATCTGAAACTTCTGGTATTGCAGTACATCCAGTGCATAGAAATTACAAAACTGAAAAGTTCATTGTCATCTTTACTATTCTCAATGAACCCAAAGTGCTCAAGATGCAGTTGTTCAGCTAAAAACACTGAAATCCTGTAATTTCATCTTCCTAGCAATGCCCTTTGCAAGGCTACCTTTCACTTTCACTAACGATTGACCTACAGCAAGAAAAAAAAGAAGAAAGGACAGTTATTCCAACAACGTCTTGAACAAAGATTTTCTGTGTGGCACAGGATGCATTTACATCACTTAACTCCGGAGGCATGCTCCGGACACGGAAAACAACCCCAAATCTCTCTCATCCAAAAACCGCACCTGCAACCAACCCTCTTTATCTCTTCCGGTACTTTACCGGGGGGTGGGGAACGGGTGGGGAGGAAAGAAGAGAGAGGAGGGAAAGAAAGCAAATTCACACAACTTCTGAGATGAAACAGAACTGAAGGTGGTGGCGGCGGGGGTGGTGGGGGAGGAGGACCAGGTTCCTCCCAACAAGCTGCGTGCTGGGAGGCGCCGGGTAGCTCGGCAGCTGCTTTTCTCGCGGGGAGGGGAAGAGCCCCCGACCCTCAGTGAAGGGATCCGGGGCAGGGATGCGCGGGATGCACTCACCGAACTGCTGGCGGCTGTCAGCGATCGGAGCCATGTTGGCGGCGTGCGATGTCCGCGGGTCTTGAGCCTCTGTCCGCGGGGCTTGGAGCCGCTGTCCTGGGCTTGCAGCCTCTGTCCGGGGCTTGGAGCCTGTGTCAGGGGCTCCGGAGCCGCTCTGTGCGGCGCTGGAGCTGCTCCCCGGGGCTTGGAGCCGCTGTCCGCGGTGCTGGATTCGCTCTCCGCGGTGCTGGAGCCGCGGTCCAGGGGCGCGGGAGGCGCCTCCCCGGATGCCAAGCGACCTGCCCGGAGCACCAAACGCACTGCCTTGCTGCCAGCCCGGCTCTCACAGCACCCGAGCAACTGTCTTTTCCAGTGCAGTTTAAGGGAAAAAAAAATAAATAAATAAAGGAAGGAAAAAGAAAACAACAGCAAAAAACACCCCAAAACCCAGAGACAGGAGCAGTGGGGACAGTGGAGAAGGAAGCTGTAAGGGGACTGGAGGAGAGGGGAGAGGGGAGCCTTCAGTCCTCCCCTTTGCACACTGATTTGCAACCCCCTTCCTGTTTTGGCTCTTCTGAGTAGCTCTGCTCCGAGACTGAAGACGTGGTTGAAACCCAAATTGACGCAATCCTGACGCTACAGGGCTGAAATCAGCACCTTTCCCGCCTCCCTCCCCCCTCAACCCCCCTCCTTTCCCAGCCACCACACCCTCCCTCCCTCCCTTCTTTCCCTCTCTCTCTCTCTCTCTCTCCTCCCTCCCCCCTCCCCTTTCTTGGGATTAAACACGCACTCATTGATTATTTTAGCTGCCTTGCTGCAGGTTATGAGCTCCCCCCCTCCACCGGACACAGACAGTGAAATGCTAATGTCTGTGATTCAGTGCACCTTCCAAAATACATGGGTGTGCCTCTTTTGCTGGGGGAAAATCTATTTATATGCTTAATTAACTGTCAGCTGGACATGTTACAACAACATGAAAGAGATGCCAACCTGAGATGGTCCAGACACCTGGGCTCCAACTGCAGGACACGCATTTTTCCTATGACTAACGTGATACGCTTACTGAATTTGAGTCATGAAAACTCTGGATGTGACTTGTCCCTGTGCCTCCTCCCTGCTTCCTCCCCCCATCCACCCCCACAAAAACACTCAGCCCCCACTTTGGAAATCCTCTTGACCTTCCTGCAGGTCTCAGAAAGAGATGACTCTACCTAAATGCTTCCAGATTTTATTGGTTTAGCAGTCTGTCTCCCAGTGTGAACTGAGAGTATGGTGGGGTGACAGAGGCAGTCTGGCAGGCAGGAGGAATGGGTGGGAACAGGACAAGAAAGCAGGGCTGCCTGTAACTGAAGCTGCTACAGCATATAATAACCCAAGCTACCTGGTGGTGAAACAGAGCTGCAAAAGCCAGCACCTGGCATCTGACTCCTCTTGGATTCAAAAGGAAACAAAGCAGCCAAGTTTGGAGCCCAACTGCTAATTGTTCTGCATAAATGGGAAACAGGTGTTGTTGCTTTTCTAAATAACAAAATCCAGATGCAGGCATAGTCTGGCATAATCTTGCTCTATGATCGACCGCTTGGAAGCTAACATGTCTTGTCCCACTTTCAAGTAGTGAAGTCACTGAAGCTCCCAGGGTTTTAAAAAATTAAATAGAAAGGCCAGAGAATCAGAGAATATCTTGAGTTGGAAGAAACCTACAAGGATCATCAAAGTCCAACTCCTGGCCTTGTACAGGACAATCCCATGAGTGTGAGAGTGTTGTCCAAACATTCCTTGAGCTCTGTCAGGCTTGGTGCTGTGACCACTGCCCTGGGGAGCCTCTTCCAGTGCCCAACCACCTGCTAAGGCAAGAACCTTTTCCTGATGTCCAACCCAAAAATCTCCTGACACAACTTCAGGCCTTTCCCTCGGGTCATGTCACTGGTCCCCACAGAGTGCCCGTCTCTCCTCTTCATCTCCCCAGTAAGTTGTAACTGCAGTGAGGTCTCCCCTCAGTTTCCTCCACCTGAACACACCGAGTGCCCTCAGTGTCCTCACATGGTTTCCCCTCAAGGCCCTTCACCATCTCCATTGCCCTCCTTTGAACACTCTCTAAGGGCTCAATATCTTTCTTACATTGTGGTGCCCCTAACTGCCCCAATATTCCAGGTGAGGACACTCCAGGTCAGAGCAGAGCAGGACAATCCCCTCCCTGGCCTGGCTGGCCATGCTGTGCCTGATGCCCCCAGGACAGGGTTGTCCCTCCTGGCTGCCAGGGCACTGCTGACTCATGGCCAACTGGCCACCCACCAGGACACCCAGGACCCCTTCCTGGCACTGCTTTCCAGCCTCTCATTCCCAGTCTGGCTGTACACCCAGGGTTGCCCCATCCCAAGTGCAGAATCCAGCACTTTCCCTTGTTGAATTTCATACAACTGGTTGGAGATTGTTCATCTCTCTCATTTGTCAAAGTCTCTTAATAGGGCCTCTCTACCTTTGAGGGAATCAACAGCTCCTCCTAGTTTAATATCATCAGCAAACTTACTTAGTCTCCCTTCAAGTCAACGTGGCAAACTAGTGTCAAAACACAGCTGAATGAAGTGCCTGACATATCCTGAGAGCTGAGAATTTGTTGTTTAATATTGTTTATGCTTATCTGCTTCTGTTACACTTTCAGCAACTTGGCCTTGCCATGCACCTGCACAACCCTTCCAGGAACAGCCATACCCCCTACCCTAATCTTCTTTACATCTCATTCCATTTAACAGAGCACAGAGAAGAGTTTACCACCACTGTTCCTCTAACAAACACCCACCATACAATGAACTCAGGTGTTAGAAGAATGAGGAAAGTGTTGCTTAATCCTTGTGTTTGTTTTTTGTTTTTTTTTTTTTTTTTTTTTAATTGGTGTGTTTTGACAGCACAGTTTGATTTGGAATCTTTGGGTTCACGTGTTGGCACCAATCCAAGCAATTCTGACACAACTTCTCTCTTCTTTCTGGCAGTTCTCCTTCCCCTATCCTTGCTATCCACTTCCCTTTCTCTGTTCAAAATCCAGCCTCTCTCAAAATGTACATCAATTGAAGGTAATTACATTTGATTTGAGACCATATTCCAGGTAGGTGAGCTTCCAGACATGCCTGAAATAAATAAGATACTGAAAAAAAAATTGGAGTTAACCATATTCAACTGGAGGGTTAGATAACTGTAAGAAGTTACCATGTCTGGACTTGAAAAACAAAGGACTGAGAATCAATATATAGCATATCTTGTTTATCCTATTTGAACTGGGATATGTTTAACATATATATTATGTTGAGAGTTGAATTATTGTCAATAATTTTTGAAGCTTTTTATTTTTATTTTTGAATAAAACACAAAACTTCCTCTGTTGAAATATACATAATTTATGTACCATGTGGAAGTATAAAAATGATTGATTCAGATTTTCTTCTGTTTTGTTTCTCATATATCCCAAGGATACATAAAAAAGCTTTTGCACAATTTGTGTGTTTTCATTTAGTTCACAGAAATAATTTCCTTCAGCATATACAGTGTTTTCTTTTTTCTTTTTCTTTTCGAGGACAATACTGCTGAAATGGGGAAGAAAAATCTCTTTTTTTAAAAAAAATTTTTTCTCCTTTTCAAAAATTCATGATAGTTCATGCCAGACTAGCTAAGACTTGAATGTTACTGTGTGCAGTGCAAACATGTAATAAAGAGACCTTACTTTTATCGCACTTCTGTGCATTTCCAGCATTTTAAAGCAATCTAAAAAAAGGTTTTACATTACCAGGTCTCTGTCTTTAGAAACTTGGAGCTATCAAGACTGTGTATATACATAAGCATGTGCAAACACATATAAAAGTGTGAAAATGAGCTATTTTATCTCTGTATTGCATCGGTCAGTGAAATAGAAAATAACTTTTTTTTTTTTTTTTTTTTTCTGCATCACTTGTGAACCTTCTGTATTTAATACGTGACTCCTCTAAATGGAACAGAATGCTCACCACAGAAGACACTCGAGGAGGAGGTGCAGCACTGAGCTGCTGACACATCTTGAGACAGACACACGTTTGCTCCCTGCGTTGTGCAAGCACCATCTAGTGTACGTCTCAGACCCATCAGCGCTGGATGACAAACGCACGCCCATGCAGGCAGCACAAACACAAAGGTACGTAACCAGCTCACTGCTGCTTCACTGCGCTCCTGACAAGTCGCCAGAGGGAAAAATCATCATGCGTTTCTTAACCAGTTAAGTGGCTGTCTTTCAGTTCAGTCCCACACAACAACAACAAGTCTTTGTGGCTGTAAGTTTCTTCATATTTCCATTTGTTGCAAGAAAACATCCTGTATATTTCAGTAAAAGTTCACACAGTTTGCAACAGACCCTTCAGTGTAAACTTCAACTAGATACACTCACAGGTATTATTCCCTTACTTTTCCCAGCAAACAATGATCTCAAACAATTTTGGCTGAGAGAGAGGACACTCAAAGGAACTGGTTCAGATTTTGCCCACACTGAATTGAAATGGATCAGTCTGAAAAATATCACAGCTTGTGATCTGGCTGCCTGTATCACAACAAGACCTTCTGTGGTCTGAAAATCAGGTTACCCATGCACTTGCATGCACAGAGCATCCTCCTGCCACTCCAAGAAGAGGGAGTGTGGTTGCTTAGCGACAGAGTCTGTACACTTCCGAAAGCAGATCGTCCTCAAATAAACATGGGACTGGAAAAGCTGGTCCCTCATCTGCAAATGAACTGTCACTGTTCTTTAGACCCCAAAGCTTGTGTGTGAAGAAAACCTATTTGTCTCTCTTTAAAAAAAAAAAAAAAAAAAAAAAAAAAAAAAAAAAAAACAAAAAACAAACCAAAACCCACCAAATTTATTCTAAACAAGTTTTCCCCACCTCAAAAGTTAAACTTTAAAAAATAAAACTCAGTAATTTATATATATGAGGTGAAACTGTGGAATGTTTCCCTGGAACTTAAGGACAATTTCACGTTTTTAAAAATAGGGTATAATTTTCAGTTCTGCAGTTGCCCGGTGCCAAACTGTAGATATTAATTAATAGTATTCAAGATCTATGAAAATCAAGCCCTCCAGTCATGCTTACATAATAAAACTTCAGCAAGAGCACTGATATCAAGCCCTGCTTTTGGGGAGTGAAGAGTATTCAATGCTTGTGAAAGTCAAACAACTTCAAAGGTATCTACAAAGGATTTATGTAGTCATACTCTGCTTAATTTCCAATTCAGTTAGCTCCACAATTAGACAGTAGAAAGGGGTTAACATCCCTTCCTGTCTCATCTCTCAGCCTTTGACACTTCTTAAATGCCTACAGATATGTCTTTGGGTGCCACACACACATACACAAGCCTGGACTTGTCACCTGAAGGCTCAACTTGCTGCCTATTCGGCCTTAGAGGAACTTACTAGGTTGTTACTGAATTCAGCTTCATGCATTTTAATGTCTAGCGTTACTTGAAGTACTTCAGCATGACCTCCAGTTCCTGCTGCAGAATGGTGCTCAGTTTCTGCACCGTGTTTACTGGTCCCATATAAATACATCGGATACCACAGAGTTTCTGAAATGGTACAAGAGATATGGATTTTGGTAACTGAATCATCCTCTAGCTCATGCACCACATCTGGACATCTAATTTCAGGACTGCAAATCTAGAGAGGAATTCTTCCTACTCTAGGACTCTGTTGAACTGCTTCTCAGCATGTTTTGACAGCCACTGAAAACCCTAAACTTTCCTACAGAGCTAGTGAGTACATGACAGGATGAACAGAACACCTGTACAAACCCGGAGTAGCAGGGCTAGAGCTGCTTAATGCAGTGACTGGTCTAGGCAAGCTGCCTCAAATGTCATTATACTGTGACATTTAGGCAACTGAAGAAATTCCCTAGCTCACCTAAAGATATGTCAGCAAAGTCTAAATAAATGCTTTCAGCATGAAACTGAGTCATGCCCCAGGGGTTACTGGAACAGGCTACCCAGAGAAGCTGTGGATGCCATACCCCTGGAATTCTGCAAGGCCAGGTTGGATGAAGATTGGCATGGTAATTCTAGGGTTGCATCCATTCCTTAAGGCTATGTCAAAGTCCAAAGTTTCTATTGCATTTACTCATTAGGGAAAAAAAAAATTTTTTCTCCCCTCTAATGGCACTATGATGATCCCTGTCTTAAGGTAAGATCGTAAGATTGAGTGAAGGATATAATTTCAGTCATTTAACAGAGATTTTTTTCTATAGAGTAAAAATTATTGGTTATTTGACTGATGACTGGGTTCTTCCAAGAATAAGGAGTATCACCATCCTTTCGGAACTGGGGCAACTTGCACAACATTTTTGTAAGTAGGACTTCTCTGCAGTTCCACATGGTGGATGAAGAGAGGGAAAAAGAAAAGCCCTCCCAGTTGCAATTTATTTTTCTCATCAAAGTCTCCAGAGTGATTTCAATTCACTTGTACATGGGTTGAAAGACTGTGCATGTACTTCATGCACAGTCTTTCCAAAGTCCCTTCAAATCAGATCTCTTGGGGTTACAGGCACATTTGCGTAACAAGACGTCAAGAAGCAATCTTTGGTTTTGGAGGTAGCAGCTACTAATAATTTCTATGGCATTTCTGACCTTATTTCTCTATTTTTAAGATTTTTTTTTTTCAGGCAATATGTCACTTCAGTTGAAAATTGTATTTTGACAGTTATATTCTGCTGGTTTTAATGTTATGGAGTGTGTGTGAGCTACTAAAAGCATGTCTGAGCTGGTAAAATTGCTGTACTTGTATATGTTTCACAGGCTTTGCAATCCACGAGTCAGAACAACTCTAACGGCTTGAGTCAGATCTATAGATACCTCAGGAGATAGAATAGTCTTTCATCTTGGTAACCTTTGCCTGTTAAAGAAAAGAAAATTTCATTTCCTCTTCAACTAAAGATTTTGTTACCAACAATCCTGAAAATAGGAGAAAGAATCAGAATCTTATTTATGTCAGGAATCTCCTTTGACTGTTACTTAGCATTAGCAGTTGAAGTATAACTCAAATATGGGGGAAAAAAAATCACTAGGGAAGGACAGGATGAGATTTTTGAGAATATTATGGCATTAGAAGACTTAAATTAATTTTAATTTCATATCTAATTCATTCAGACTTCTTTAGAAATCTCAGCTTAATTAACAGACAGACTTCTTATGTTTTTATTTAATTAATAAATATAAGGACTGAAAACTATGCAAATCTAGGGACTTAAGTGTTCAAGTCACACTCAACTCCAGTTTTATGAGTTTTAATCTAACATTCAAACCTTGAAATCCCTAATGAACTTATGTTTAAGTCTGTGAGCACTTTAAGAAATCTTAGAACAATGAGAAGGACTTCCTGTGATTTGTTTTCTTTTCTGGCCATACTCAAGAATACGTTCCCTGGTATATGAAGTACCTGGTTCATTTCTTTGTCTTGCTCACCTCATCCATTCAAAACTGCACCAGGGAAAAACAACCAGAAAATCTTATTGCCTTCTAAGACACCATATATTAGACCATCCCATGAAAAAGTTCATAACTGGGTTCAACTCTTTCCCGTGCTCTTATTTCTTGTAAGCATATCCTGAACAACTTAATTTAAAGGAAGAGATGGGTCTATTGATATTTTTTCAATGTAGTAATGTACTAAGTCAGAAAATATGCAACCTGAATGCAGTGCTTAAAAAAATCCACAAAGGATGGAGATGTACTTTATCATCTTCCTTCCAAGTTGTACTTTAGTTTATTATCTATGGCAGCTGAATATTACGTGTACAAATGCTTTACTCCAGCTGGAGGTTCAATATTTAGAGGCTCAAACATTGGAAAAATTCTCTGAAACTCAGACTAAAGGCTCTGCACTATCGAGGGATTTAGCAAGGGTAGTTAATGCATTATTTACCACATTCTTTATTTGACTGTTCTTTGTCTGGACTTCAAGGATTACATGGTACAACTAAATAAAGGTATTGCTGTTGACATTTATAGAACTTCACAACAATGGCACAAGTGCTGCAACATTTACTGTTATGCACACACAAGACATGCTTAAGACATAGGGAACTGGAGTAACAGTAAATAAGAGAGAAGGAGAAGGAAAAAGAGGGATTTTTTTGAGAATAAAAAACCCTGTAAAAATCCATATCTATAAGTAAATATTTGATCCCAAAAATATTGTCCGATTAGTTTGTGTCCTCATCAGAAAGCTCTGATTGAAGTTCTTAAGGCTAACATACAAATTAATATTACAATGTGTGGAGCTTAGTTTTTGAAGATCAAGTACTCCCAAAATTCATTGAAAATCTGATATCGTGCTCTTACATATTGCTCTCTATTCCGAGTGATGTTTCCCCAACACACTGTGTGCTCTTTGGGGAAGAGAAACACATCAAGTGAAAAATTGGAATACAGTGTCAGTAAAACCTAAATTTTTTAAGGTGGGGTGGAGCTTCTGGAGCCACTGCAGAAGTAAAAGGAAATTGTAGATGAAAACCAAAAACACCACCCAGATAAAAGCATTTATGAGAAGTGCTTTCATTTAACTAAATATAGCATTTGGTTTTCTGAGCCAAATTATTTCTACATCAGTGCTATGAAGAGTGAAGTGTACGAGTTTAAGTGGTCACTCTGGATCTCTTTTTCATCCTTATGAATCTTCCAAATGGTGAAGAGTTCAATTCTTCAGTGCTGTAAGAAAGTGGGTACATTCTTCCCTTATTTCTATGGATATTTCTTCCCACTGTACATCCTGTAAATTGATGGAACCAAACAATTTACCTACTAACCAGTAATACATAGAAATGAAGACTTACTCTTCATTACATCTGTAAAATTTTCTAAAATGCTATTTGGACGAAATCTGACTCCTGAATTTGGGCAAATTTTATTGCAAACTAGTTCAAAAGCAGAGTACAAGGAGTGACAGAGAATGAAAGAAGGAAAAAAAAATAATAAAAAAGAGTTTGTTCAGCTCTGTAGAACAGCAAGGATGAAAAAATTAATAATGCAGTGATGCAAGTGGCTGGCATGCCAAAAGGGGAAACTACAACTACAATTCTGCTCCACTGAACTTCTGCTTAATATGGTATGCATCACATCTTGAGAGCTGTCTTTGTTAGAGATTCTTGAGGATGTGAAGAATGCTAGATACAGCTTTCACTTCATGCAGACAAGTTTAAAGGAGCCAATTTCAAAAAAAAAAAAAAAAAAGTAAAAAGACAGAAAAAAATAGGAAAGTAACAGTCCAGACCTTCTATGTTGAAATCTAGACAGTGTTTGGGTTGCTGAAATGATAAGCAAAGTTTTTTTTCTGTATTCTCTCACAAGATTTTGGCTTAAGAGGGTAATTACCTCAGGTAAAGGGAAACAATACATTTTATTCAATTCAATAAGTGGCACAAAATAAGTTTTGGCTTTTTTTTTTTTTTTTTGGTTTTCACTTTTACAGGCATCAGAAAGAAAATATCCCCCACTATGATGCTTTCAGATGCCCAATGTTTCAGGGTGCAATCTAAATTGTGTTTCTGGTATTTACTAAAATTCCAAATAGGGAGATTTAAATTCTCCTAGATTTTGCAGTGTTAAATATACCAGTTCAAATAATATTTTTGAATTTTCTCATTAGATTGGAAATATTCATGGGCTTACCTGGGTTCCCTGAGTCCTTTTCAACTGGAATCCTAGAGTGAGATCCTATATTAATGGAATTTACAGAAGAAAACTCTCCATACTCATCTTGAAATTTAAATAATAACTGTACACAAAAGTCTCTTATCAAATCTTGCGCACTACAACACTCAATATTCAGACAAGTTAGAGTCCAGATTATCTGCATACAGAATTAACTTGTCTTGTGCATGTTTATACAATTCAAAATACCATACAAAATTACATCAATCCACAGGACCTTTGGCTCATTCAGAATGAGCAGTGTCTATTAATGAGCAGTGGTTATTGCGCGTTGTTCCATATTTAGCCCCAGGTCTCTCTTACCAGATAGTAATCAGACCTTGTTCTTCAATAGAATATTTTTTGTGGAAATTTTCCTTAGACACTTATTATTTTTAGCACCTTGCTACTTCTATAACCTTAACTAATTTCTCAATACTCTATTCATCAGGTCTTCAGGGCAAAGGAGAGGCATTGGAGGACTTAGTAGAGGGACTTAGTGGAAGGACTTGCATGTTTAGATGATCTATTCAACTGTAAAACCAAATTAGTTAACACTGAAAATGGGTAAGGTTTCAGACTACCACCTATTTCTGGAAGCAGAATAAGATCTGAATTTAAATATCAATTTCATATGCTTTTGATCTTTATCATGCTCCCATGCCCTAAAATGTCAAGCATATTTTGGCTGACAGTTTCCACCATGATCTGATGGATGTTGCAGAGAGTGCCACAAACTGACTCTTCAAGAAAAGAGAAATATTTCAGTGGAATTACTTATTTGAGAAAATACAACAAACATTTTGATTACAGGCACAAAATAAAATGATGCATAACACAAACATCAAAAGCTGTAGTTAACTATATAACACATAGCGAGGATCATGTGTCAGCACAGATCTACCTGGGCCCTCCAGCCTCATCTTATTTGCCTGCTATTTTTATGGAAAGCCTCACTTCCAATTAATGGAAGTATGTTCTCTGCCTAATTAACCATATGCATATGAATTCAGCTTGGCATGGTTTCCCTAAAGAAATTCAATAGAAGCTGGATTGTCTCTATCTTTCTGAAAAACAAGTTGACACAAAAAAATATATTTCCCTTTGCTCATAATAGATGTCTTTACCTATTTCCTCTTTTCATTGGCAACCAAGAAAAGGTAAATAAATGAAAAATGACAACACAGTTGTCTAATGTAAAATCTGTTTACAAAGAGGGATGTGATAACAGTATGTACTGTTTAAGCACCTACAGGAAACTGGCAAAAGTATTCTTAGAATAATCTAAGTGTAAGCATGTGACCGTGGATTGTTACTCCTAGTCAGCTGACATAAATAGTAACAGGACAGCATTAACTTTATGGAGATCACGAGAGTGAAAAGCATGACAAGGAGCCAGAGGGAGGTAGAGGACTGGGTTTGTGTTTAGAATTTGTTTGGATGTAGGCTGTGGTAAGGACTAAAAAGATACAATTCTGAGTTTTAGGCCAGCAGATAGTCACAACCTCCCAGTGCTACCACTGTGTCTGCCCCCATTTCCAGTCCTACCCCCAAACTGTCCTGGAGAGCCCTAGTTCTATGGAATGGTTTTATTCTAGGATTGATTGTCCATTTTGCTTTGAGAAATCACTGGGAATTAAAAAAGCAAAACACATGATCAGAATCCACAAGTTTTTAGTAACCTACTAAGGACCCCTGTTTCACTCAGGTAGTAAGTATTAATAGATAAACACAGTTTTTCAGAACTTTCTTCCTAAATCTCGTCTTCTAAATTTCACACAAATGTCACTTCAAGAACCCAAATGTTTTCTCAAATGCCTGCAAGAAAAATTCAGGCCATGAGTCTGTCCTAATTCAGTGATTTTGCACCAGTCTCACAGGACTCATATTTTCAGAGTTCTTAGTACTGTATAGCAGTTTATGTGTTTTTAAAGCACAAGCTCTAGTTGTTGCAGCCTGGTTGCCACAGCTTAGCTTCACTGCATTTTATATTTGAAATCATACTTAGATGATTGAAGTGATGTGCCCACCGTCATATAAGAAAGCTGAGGCAGATTCACTGAGGAAATTCTCTGGGGCAGCAATCAAATTTCTTAATACTAAAAGTGTCCAGCATTTTAGTCTGATTTCCTAAGGGGACAAACCTGATGCGATGGCATCACTTCTGTCTCTGTGACTGATTCTTTTTGTCAGTCCTCTTTCTCACAATAAGTTTTGAACCCTTTGGCTAATATCAGCCAAACTGGACAGAGGAGTAGAAACCTGAAAGATATTAAAGTACTCATGACTGAGATGTACAAAAGTACAGCCTAAGGATTACATGTGGCTGCTGAAAATAGCATGTTCTGCCTGGCCAGTTCAGCTGCTGAGAGGCAGATGACCAATCACCTCATTCACAGCACTACCTGTGGTGCCTCTTGTCTCACAGACAGGCCAAAAAGAAATAGGAATGTGTAAAGTTCTAGGGAAGGGTTTGGAAAGAAGTAGATGGCTTTTGGCAAGTAGGAAGCATGGGGCAGAAACAAGAAAGATCTTGTGGAGGACCAGAGGAAAGTTCTGCCTCAACTTCTTGAGGAGAAATCTTTATTAGTTTGTCACATCTGTTAACTCATAAGAATGTAATTCTATAATGAGTGGCCAGACAGAGTCAATAGGACAAGTGGAAGATCTCAGTGAGGAAAAAAACTGAATGGTAAACTCATCCATTTTCAGAATTCACAAAATTCACCTGTCTACTCTCACCACAAATGTCCTAAGAACAGGAGGAGGAAGGGAGCAGATGTTTTGCTTCATTACACATCAGGAAATTTTCACCTCAAGCACGACTGTCCCCCAGTGGATTTTTGACAACTGAGAGTATGCCCAGTATGTTTGAAATCTGGTCATTGAAGCCTTCAAGGTATCTCTTCCTTTGTTTTTCTGCAGGTCCACAAAGGAGTGAGCTCACTTTAGAACCTTCAATTAATTCTGTTTACAAGCTCACTAATCAACAGTCCACTGCAAAAAAAGACTTCTTTAAGTTATCAGATCATACTCTTTTCTTTCTCTTCTGCAACTCTGTTTACCATTCACCTTTCAGCTTTTGAGATAGAATCCTACAAACAGCAGTCTGCAGTATGCCATGAGCTTGATCCCTAGGATACATCAGTTTTCTGGAACAGACATGGAACTTATGTACGTAATTCCATCATTAAGTGATTCCCAGGGATGGACTGAATAAAAGTGACTCAGGCGGTTTGCTAAGGCCACATCCCTGTCAAAGGCACAGCCTGGATTATAACACACAGCTGTGAAGAGTAAATGCTTGCACTATTATGGTTTTAACTATGAGTTTTCTGGGAACAAAATGGAATATCATTTCTCTAGCTTCCCTATAATAGGAGGTATTTGAGCTGCTTTGACCAAAATATTTCAACAGCATTTTAGTATGGTCTGGCTCTGTGTACATTCCTGCACAGAGCACCATACGTGCATAAAATATTTTAGTCCACAGAATTATGGGCTTGTAAATTTGTGAGCAGCTCTAAACAAGGTCTTAAAATGAGTAATGTTAAGTGAAGTTTTTAGCAGGTAACTAAGCTGTTCTGACCAATAATATTAGCTTGTTAAAAAATCTGACAACAATTCTTTTGGTAAATTTCTTTTGGCAGATTTTTTTGTATGGTAGAACTATTGCAAAGCAATAGAATATTGGGTTTGCCATTAGAAAACATCCTAGAATTTAATACACCCTAGGTTTAGGGCAATATATAGTACTTTTGTTTGCATCTTCAAAATTATTCAAGAAAGGCTATTGTGGCTTTGAAAGGATTTTATCTGTATTTAATTGCAATTTTGCTTGATTTTCCTCTTGAAGTGTCTAACAAAAGCAAACTTCCTGTAACTACACAACAAGAAAAGTACAAAAACTAATTGAGTATTTCTAGTTTTATTAACTGTGTCATGACCCATGCTAAACTTTGGGTACTTTCCTGCTTCAAGTACTCCATGAACATTAACACCTACTGGGACTCTGTGAGCAACAAATGAACTAGAAGTGACATGTGTCAATGAGTCAGCTTGCTTCAACATAAATGTCATTTTCCACATCCTAGAAATCTGAGACATTTAGCTGGACTTGTCAGTATGACACAGGACCTATAGGAAACCCATGTTTTTTGGAGTGGAGCTGGAGGTATATACCTAAACCCCTCGTGCATCTAAAATGACAAATGCCATTAGACAATTATGCTTAAGTACCCATATCATGTCAAGCAATAAAGTTAAATTATCTCATATCCTGAGGAACAACAACTCCTTTCTGAAATGCAGTTAACTCTAGAAACAGCTGCTGATTTGCAATGATGGTCTTAGGATCTGAAGTATTTTTTTTGCAAGGCAGGGATTTCCTTCTGATAACAAAACCTGTAGAAGAAAGTCTAAGTGGAAATGTGAGTTGAAGAAGAGAAACTTAAATTATGCAATTTTTATAATGATTTTTTGCCAATGTGTAGGAATGAAAGCCACCTACTGATCTCCACCTCACAGTGTACAATGGGGAAACCTCTATAAAATACCATGACACACACTATGCTTTGGGCACATTATTTTTCCAAATATTTCACTAGAGCTAATACTTATGGGACTCTACTTCAACAGATAAACTAGTATTGCGAGCTATTTTGCAAATAGAATGGGGTCTTTCAAATTCTAACTAAAATCATTGTCTTTCAGTAACCTCTGTCCAACAAGCTTCTCTTCCCCTGATTTGTACTTTCTCAGGGCTGTTTAGTGGCAATTATCAAAGGAAAAAAAGAGCAAGTAGGACTCACTTTTAGGTTCAGATTTCAAATGAGAACTTGTCTTGGATAGTGACATGTATTTGAAATCCACCCTCACCAAGACATATTTGAGTGGTTTGAACTCTTCTCATGCTAAACACAAGTCACAGAAAGAAAGTCAAGGCATTCTGGAAACAGAGGACAACAGTTCCAAAGGTGTGGGACAAGAAGATGAATAATGTCTGAGCAGAGTCATCAGACTCCAAATAATCTGTGCTTTGCAAACGCGATATTAGGGGTCACGCTGCAGTGACCTCTGTGGCTGGAGTGGAAAGAGTGAATCACCAGAGATGGTTCATCATCATACCTCTGTTTGAAAGTCTGCCAAACCTTTGTGCAGGACACCAGTATGACTAATAGCAATCATCATAAGAAAGTATGCCATCACACTACAGACTGCCAAAGGGTAAACACAGTTTCAAAGAGTGCCTTTTTTTTTTTTTCCCCTCCAGACATACTGCAGACTACATTCTATTTAAAGAGAGGGAGAACAACTTTGGGGACATAGTTCTGGAAAAGATCACGCCTGTCACACACTGATTATCAAGAGCTAGCTTCATTAGCATTCAAGCTTGGCTTTTCAAGTGGTTGTCACACAAACTCTGGTTGTTGTTGATGCTGTTTTCCAAAAGGATGGAAATTATTTTATGTTTTCTACAGGTCAACTGGGAGATGCCATCTTTTTGCAACATGTGCAACATAATATAACATATATGAATAAATATAAACTTCTTCCCACTAGTCATCCAAAATTAAAAAGCTCCTTCTATTTACTAGGAATATTCTTACTTGTTCTGGGTATCTGTTGATATTTATGGAATCAATATGTAATTTGGTATCAGTGTATTTAATCATAATCAGCCTGAGTGCAGTGTTTAGCTGAACATATAAAATGTACTATAATGACTTTAAAATGTTTAATTTAAGAATCTCTGCCTCTGTGCATATGAATCAGAGACCTGTGTTTAATTATTGATAGCAATTAGAGCACAGAAGCAGACAAACAGCATCTGGTGACAGGAATAATTTCACTGCCTAGCCCGTATCCAGAGTCTCCTTTGGAACCAAAGCAAATGCATCACTGATTGATTCCTTGAAATGTATGAATTCAGATTGTGGTTTCTAAATAACCCCTTGGAACCTGTCTCTCATTTTAGAAGTCCTGCTAGGTTTATACATCCATGTGTATAAACAGATGTGGCACAGGGGTATGGTTGGTCAGATTTCTTAATGTAATCAGAATCTGAAAATTATACCTAACTTCTTCTCTATTTTCAATTATACTGTCTTGTGAATGCTAAAACCTGAATTATGTAATGGAATTTGTGTCTCAAAGTCAGGGAATTAAACAGAAAACTGTTCTACTAAATGACAAATGTGAAATTTTAAGTGCAGATTGCCAAATACTTCAAATTAAGTTACTAAGAGAGAAGGGTTTGGTTCTGTACATACTGAAACATAAAGAAACCTCTCAAATAAAGAACTTGCATCATAGATACATTTCCTGTGATTCACAAGGTTACGTTGCCTGTCACCAGTGAATAACCTGTAAAAATGCCACACTTTTTGAAAATGTCGTGAAACCAGAAAGTTTCAGATCATTACATACAGATATAATTCATTAATATTGGCTAGAATCTAATAAATTAAAGAAGTAGCTATTAAATTTTGTGAAGGTTTTTCAATCCTCAAAATATTCTTAAGGAGACACAGACCTTTAACAGTGAATAAAAAGTCTATTCTTTCTAACTTTTGAGTAGCTCACAGAAATACACCTTGAGTATTCATTGTCTGCTGACAAGAAGCAAACCTTTTGTTTTCCTTTTCTTTCACATGTGGCTTTTGGTTTATTAAACTGCCTTTATCTAGACTCACTTATGTTTTTCCAGCTTATTTTCTCCCCCTCTGTTCAGCTGACGAGGGGAGTGATGGAGTGGCCTGATGGGCACCTGGTGTCCATCCAGGGTCAACCCACCAGAGAAATACTGGATAAAAATCTGCTATGTCTTTCAAGGAGGGTCTAGCTTTCCACCATAATGAGTCTGCATTATACAGGAGCACTCACCATGCAAGAATTTTCATCACACCGCAGTTATCTCGAGAGTCTCAAACGGGCTTGAAGTGGCTGTTAAATCTCATCAAAACCCAGGGATAGAGCTTAGACAAGGGTGTTTCTTCTCTCTCATACACACTGAGACATACTGTCACTTGTGTTGGTTTTACTAATTGTTCTGCTTAGTCTTCCTGAACACTGCCTCAGAGGTCAGGCTTCGAGAAGCTGTTATTCTAAATTGCTTCGTAGGCAAGGAGGTAAAAAGGAAGAAAAGAGACTCACTGTTACTTTCACTAAGACTGCAGAGAAAGCAAAAAGTAGCATAGGATTATTTTCTCCAGTCAATAAGATGGAAACAAGTAAGGAATCATGACTCATGCACTGGCACTGACTTGTAGTCAGAGCTAAGAAAAAATATTAGTCTGACTCAAAAAATAAAAATATTAGTGTGACATCAAAAATATGATCAGAGGGCTGGATGGGTTCTCTTACAAAGACAAAATGAGAGAGTAGGGGTTGTTCAGCCTGGATAAGAGGAGACTCCAGGGAGGTCTTCCAGTACCTAAAGGGAATACAAAAAAGATGGAAAGGTACTTTTTGCAAGGGCATATAGTGATAGGAAGATGGTTGATGACTTTAAACTAAGAGAGGAAGTGTTAAAATTGGATACTAAGAACAAATTGTTCCCTGTGAGGGTGGTCAGGCCCTGGCACTGGACCCAGAGAAACTGTGGCTGCCCAGCCTTGGAAGTGTCCAAGGTTGGTTTGGACTGGGCTTGGAGGAACCTGAGACAGTGGAAGCTGTTGCTGCCCATGGCAGGGAGCTAGAACAAAATGAGCTTTATTGTCCCCTCCAACCCAAATAATTTTATGAACCTACAAAACATGTATTGTTCCTGCTAAAACCAAGGTTGTTCTGCTTTACCAAAATTAATATAAATGCAACATCTACACTTGTTCTGAAAGCAATGCTTTTCACTCCTGGGGGTGGGGGGAATGGAGAGAGAAGCTGAAGCTATCCTTACAACATCATCAGAACTAAAACTTCATAGTCTAAAGGGCTTGTTTCTGTGAGGGCAACAACATCAGTAAGGGTTTCCTCTCCCTGTAGAAATGAGACAATTCTCAGTGCCACTGTGCATTGAGGTAGTCAACACAAAACTGAGGCGTCCTGACCACCTGTACCGGGTTTAAACAAAAACAAAATTTGTCTCGTGTTTTAATGACTCATAGGAGGAAGAGAAAAAGGAAAAGAGCATTCATCAGGCAATACAAAGAGATACAACTCTGCTGATTTAGGTGGTAAAGCAGTGCTGTGACAGACAAAGATGCGGTTCAGAAAAATCGATAAATGGTTATCTTCAGGATGCTAAAGATGCACAGGCTTTGCAAGAAGCAAAAGAAACTATGGCAGATGGGTGAATGTTTGAGATAATGTGCTTTTTCCAATATCTAGTAATGAAAAACTGCATAGTCCAAACTTATAACTACCAAACATTGCTCCTTCTCTAGAATGTAAGACAATTCCCTCACTGAGCAATCTTATGCTTTACGCTGCTCTCTCTTGTGCATGTGTGTGAGGGTTGGAGGGGGTAAAGAAGGGTTATTTCACATAAATAGCCTAGGGATAGAGGCAGGGACAAAAGTGGTGATATTTCAGGTTTGAGATGCGAAAAATTAAAAAAGAAAAAATATTGTGTAAACAGAATTGAAAGCTGGAGAAATGTAGTTTTTGTGCAACTCTTGTATTTAATGTGTAAGACAATTGACTTCCAATGTTCTACATGTTTTAGTGCTTGTGTCATTTTTAAAGAAACTATCAAAGAACAACAAACACACTTAAAGAGATAGAAGCCCAAGCCTATTAACAAACACATTAGTAGAACTCCAGGTTCTTCCCTGCAAGGTGTCATTAGTGAATTTTCTCATACTGTGTTACTTCCTACAGTAGCATGGATAAACTATTGGATCTCTTGTGTTACATTCAATGAAGAACACTTTCTTACTTTTTAAGCAACTAATTAAAATTTGAATCTGTACTCATGCTGCTTCCTCATACAATAAGTCTTTTTTTTTTTCTAGAATGGATAAGCTATTTTCTGAATGCAGCTAAATGCCTTGATTTGAAAAATTCACTTTTCAGAAGAAGCTCATGATAAAATGATTTGTGTAATTACCACAACACACTTTATTGAATTGTTACTTTATTTAATAATCCTTCTGTTCATATAATTTTCACTGTGGCAAATTTACACTACTCTAAATAATTAAAATCAGCTCCTTCTGCTATTAAAATATAAGGAAATAGCATGTCTTAAGTTGAAAAAAATTCTCAGCCAAGCAGCATCCATGTGTTCAGGACTGGCTTTTTTCCTTGAGCTCTGACACAGAAAACAGCAAGTTCTTCACTGAAACCTTTTACCTTTGATTTTTGACTTCAGGAAGGTGATTTTTTCTGTACCTGACTGCTCAACAGCTGCTTTTCTTGGGATCTTCACCCCCACTCAAAAGTCACCCTTACCCCAAGCTCTAGATCTCTATTACTTGATGATCTAAAGATCTGAGATGCACCCTTGGACTTTTGGAATGCCCTTTGTGCAGTTCTAGTTGCTTTCCCCATCTGGCTGTCCTTCGTTCTTACATTGCTGAAGGTCCCAAAAAGCGAAAGGGAAGTGCTACTGGGAAGCTTCCCTCGCTTTCTATGACCTGATAACACGTAATTTCTTATCTCTCTTCCATGGCTAACTAGTCTTTCCTTCACATCTCCTCTCCCTTCACATCCATTTCTACATGGTGCCATTCCTGTAAAACACAAATATATTAATGCAGCCTTGACTACTTCTCTCTACCTTGTCAAATCAATCTTTTGTGCCAAATGTTTTGCTTTCTCTGCTTCCTTTCCTACGTTTGTCCCCTATTTCATTTTCCAGAAATAAAATGCAGAATGGATTTTAGCAATGTTCAAACAGTTGTTCTCTGATAATATTTTTTTCTCTTTCCTTAAAGAGGTGTGAAATATGTAGAGCAGAAACATGTGCTGCCTGCCTGCCTGCAGTAAAGGACAAATCACATGTCTTATTAAACTACCTGGAACACAGCAGAACTGACTGATTAGACCTTCTCTTTCTTCCCATACATAGTAATAATAAGCTTTTAGTGAAAAGAGTTTTTAAACTATTTTTCCACACTGTCTCTCTGAAGGACTGTACAAACTGTGATGCACTGGCAAGGAGGCAGAAAGAGCCACAGGGTAGTTAAAAATTGTTAAAACATCAGATTTTATTCACTATTTTATATACACAGGGGCACATATATAAAAATTCTATATTATATATATTCATGCACATATGTATAAATGTATATAGAAAATTTATATAGATATATACATATATACTATGGAGCACATATATTTGACTTTGGAAGGACTTTTCTACAGGACACCTTATCCTAATATCTTAATTTTTCTGTATCATTACTGAAGAAAACAAGTTTTAAAATAATAGTGTCAGTCAGTCACCCAGACTATAAAATACTTCCAAAGTTCCTGGAAGACAGAAATTCTTTAGCCTAACTTTAGGGAGTCTATCCTACACTGTACTACTATATAAAACCAATCACAAAACACTACTTTTCCCATAGTGACATTGCCAGTATTGAAAAAGGGACTTTTAAAAAGAAGGATGAAAGCAAAGGGCTCTCCACATCCATCTGTAGTTTAGGAGGTTCACAGAAGTGTGAAGTGACCAATTCGTCTCCATGAAATGTTCCCAGCTGAATGAGAAAACGGCATGGAGATGAATTTAGTCTGAAGCAACAGCTTTTAAATGTTTGAACCACTTCAGCCCCCTGATCTGGTTCTATTATTGCTGCCTCAGAAGCATCAATGCTTCTTTTCCAGGAATGTGCATCTTGCATTTGCCCTCTTCACTCTACCCTAGTTTAATTTCTAATTTTTCATGGATGAAGTTTCAGGCCAGAGTAAGGGGTTTTCTCCTCTACCTGGGAGAGATATATATCGAGAAAATAGGAAGACTCAGACCCCTTTCAGAGGTGAAAGATGCCAGTTGGAATTTGGTGCTGTGGGGAAGTAAAGAACTAGGCAAATTAGATGTCTTCTGAAACAGAGGAATTCCCATACTCAAGGTTCATGGAAGGGTTGAAACTACCAAGGGCTGTGCATACAGTTACAGATTCATATTGATGCTTCTGAAATGCTTAATTTAGAGCTCAATATCACAGTGCCCCTCTTTTTCTTTTTCCTGTCCATATTCCCTCCCACATTGAGGCCATAAATCCTTTTTTTTTTTTTTTTCTCAAATACTTTACTCTGTATTACTCCAACTCACCCAGCACACTTCTGTGTTGAGTTTCTGCAGGACTATCTGCATTACTCCTAATATATTCTCACCACAAGCACACATGCTATCCAGAATCAATCACACAAATAAGTAATTCCTCCAGCATTTATGCTAGAAGCAGACATTAAAATCATCACCCGTGACCTTACAGGAATAATAAAAGTGCAAACTAGGTCTCTTCATGCCAGAAATCTCAAATTTAAACTGACTCTTAGTCAGAAATTCTGCTTTGGGCAATTTTATTCTATTCAGTGTATTGAATATCTGAGACAAACCTATCACAAAGCCCAGCTCTTCTTCTGAACAGTATTTTCAAGACTCCCTGCAGTAATCAATAGTTGCTTCTACCACTGTGTGTTGAGTATGGAAAACAATCAGATCATTGTTTTGAGCTCAAAGGTAATCAGAAAAAATATCTTACAACTTAGTAAGACAAAAGGAAATGTTATATTCAAAAAGGACAAAGCTATCTTAAGAGTTTCTCACACAAGTAGATGAAAACCTGAACCAGAACCCATTCTTTACCAGTGCAAAGGAACACAAAATTTTGGAAGCATAAAATAGCTTTTCAGCCTCAGCCTGAACAGGGTTAGCTTACTTAAGCATCATCTCTTGTTTGGATATATCCAAGACTGGGAACAAAGCAGAGAAGTTAAGAAGGGAGGGCAAGTACCTTCACTTTGAGGCACTGAAATTCAAACGAAATGTTGAACAGCTGAAGGGAGTCAAGAGGAAAACAATCAAAATTTCAGAAAACATTTGCTAGGAGATTGAACAGCTTGCAGTTGCTTTGCTGGAAGAGCAATAGCAGAGTGAGCTGGTTGCAATTATCAACTACATAGAGTGCTGCAAAAATGAAAGAAATTATTTATTGAGGTGTCAGAGATCATAGTAAAGCATTTTTTTGTGAAATCTTGGCAAAGATTATCTAAGAGTAAGTGATACCTTCCTGACTAGAGACCTCTGGAAATAGATTACACAAAAAGCAACAGAACACATAATCTTACTTCTGTAAAATTGATGAACTAGATAATAAATTAAGATCTGTTTCTTCTCTCCTTTAAATTTATAAGGCAGAGATAAAAAAGCAAATATCACAGTAAAGTGAAAGGTTGCATAAAGTCAGAAGGGAAATGGTTGCTCAAAATATGTACAGTTTATACATTTCCAAATTTAAAGCTACAAGGCAGGAGAAAGGATTACTCCAAAATGTGGTGAGAGGGGAAATTTTGGAACTGCTATTATGTGCACTGCTGACGGTGTCCTGCAAAAAGTGGCAAAGTATGTCCTATAGGCAACTGCCAGAAATGAGAAGGAATGACAGCTGCAGCCTGATCTTTATCTACCCAGATTTTCTCCACATGCTTCATGTACAAAAGAAAGCCACCAGTTACTCAGCAATTTTCACAGGCTTTATGGGGCCAACATCCCTTTTCTCTCCACGTGAACTGTGTTGCCAGCTGCACTAACTGTGTTACAGCTAACTGTGTTATAGCTACTGTCAAAATAGCAACACTAGAAATGCAAAATATGGGAAACATTGTGCTGTTGCCGAGATCCTAGTCTTTCTTCCAGTGCTTTGAATGCCATTCCTGTACATCAGTGCAAGATCTACTACTAATGAACTTTTCATTTGATACAGACAGAACCTAAATAACCTCAATGACAGAGAGGAGAAAGAAGCCAAAGGCTTTCTATCAGTCACAGGTGTGTTTAGACTTGAGTATTAGTACCCTGTGATCCAGAGAAGTAACAGAGTATTAAAAAGACTGAAGTTAAAGGATCATTTCACCTAACTTTGGAATATGAAGTTAGGTAAAAGAAGGTAAAATTTAGTAGAGTCTAAATCAAATTACTTAACCTCCTAAATGACTAGAGGACTTGAAAAGTCTGACAGCAGTGACAAAGAGACAACAAAATAGTTGACTGAAAGGTCTAATATGGAGATCTGGTTACAAAGTCTGTCACTTTGTCACAAAGAAAGGTCTTTTCCCATAAGAGGAGGGTCAGAAATGGAGGAGAATAACTAAAAACTGCTTGGAGGAGTAGTAGTATACTGGAAAATGGTAATGGAAATCCAAGGAGATGTGTTAGTTGTTGGTCAGGATGTAGTTTCATGATGAACTTTCTTAAGTGACAGTGACTACATATAAAGGATTATTTCATATCCCAATCTCATAAAACAAACAAACAAACAAAACAAAAAAAGAAGATTTTTTTTCTCCCTGATAATTTCAAAGATCCAGTTGTTATAAACTCCCCAATAATCATTGCAGTTGGTGCATCTGTGCACAACAGCTAAGGGACCGATGGCTGAGGGGCATTGGAAAAGGGATTGCCCTTGGGTACTCTGAGATTTCAACCAAATGTGAGTTTAATAAGGTAATTTTTATATCTAGACAGCTAAAATGTAGCTACATTATTAACTTTGCACGTCTACTCCTGTAATCTAAGTAGGCAATAAACACACTTGCATTTTTAGGTCCCGTTTTGTATCTCTATTGAACAAGAAAATGCTATGTATTTAATTTTCAGAGGAGACCTGGAACTTTGGGTGATGGCACTGACACTCAGTGCCAAAAAAAATATTTTTCTGAGTGTCACATGAGATATCTTGGATTTAAAAACTCTTCAGTTCTATACCACAGATATAAGTAAAAGTAAAATCACTAAAGTCGTCTTCTCTGAAAGGGACAAAACATAACTCCACACAGCTCCTAGATTATAAAAGACACCCTCCTTGCACGCACACTCTGGTGCAAGCACACATTTAATATATTTACCACTTAAAATATACAGACATTTAGAAAAATCTTAGTCCAAAATAGCAGGTGGTAAATCAGTCAGCTTTGCAAGCAGACTATGCAGGGGTAGTTAATATAAATCGTTTATAAGGGACACAGACTATCACCTTTTGCAACACTGGCATTACCATTTAAATGATCCTTGACAAGAATCTTATTTTGTTCCATTTTACATTCATGCTTAGCAAATAAGTGCTGAGCATTCATTAACAAACCCGGTATAACAAACAAAAAAGCGACTTCAGGAATGTTACCACACTCTGTGTTCTGAGTGAGATAAATAATTAAAAACCCGTTGGCACACTGGTGTGCGTTTTTATGTTTTATGTATGTGTAAGACTCCATATCTGCAGAAGGCAGGGAAACTGTCTTTTTCTATAAATAGTTATTACTCTTGGATTTGGGAACCAAAAGTTGCAGTCTTCCTTGCAGTTAATCAGCACTGGAATCAGTAGAATTCCACTGATTTCAACGGGACAATGTTGATTTACACCACTGGAATAAATGTTCCAAACAATTTAATTCCAAAAGAAAAGATGAGATGGTTGACTTTTAATTGAACTAAATATTTTTACTTCAAATTGAGCACTAAGTGAAAATAAAAAGTGCAGTGAGATTCAAACCTGAAAATTGTATAAATTTTGCATTAGGTAAGACTAAAATGGCATTTGTATTACTGTGTATGTTCATATAGATAGTGTTAGAGGAAATAAAAGACCCAGAAAAAAATTCTGCAATTAAATGCCAGTTTTACCTCAGTCCTCAGTTAGAAAAAGAATGGAAGTGTTAAAAGACAATAAACCACAGCATAAACCACAGGGAAAATAATAGGAAAACTAACCTAGAAGTATTTGAGAATTTTCTTATTCTTAGTTGCTTTAGTAATTTTACAGTATTTTAAGTTGGAAAAGATTACTGTGCTTCTACTGGGAAATGGCAGTAAGTAACTATTCTATTTTTTTATTTTTTCTTTCTCTCTCTGATTCAGGCTATTAGCTGAAATTGTCTTGAATTCACAAATTGTTTAAGTTAATCTGAATGTACATGTTGATAAGACATGTTTCAATTGATAAACAAGACACAGTGCTACTTAAAAATTAAATCCCATTTAGAGCCTATAGGAGCTTCAAGCCAGTTTTCTGTGTTCTCCTGAAGCTTGTACCTTGTCAAGCTAATAATGTGTTCCCATTTTTATTATGTACTGAAGGTAAGATTTTCCCTGCACTGTTAACCACTTATTCTGAGGGACAGTGTGGTGTGTAGGGCTCTGCATGGGCTTTCTCTGCCTTCCAGCTGAAGAAGAAAAACCCCACTTGACAAATTATATGGAGTGTAATCTTTAGAAGCTGCACGGTGGAGCAGATCAGGGAACAGTTGGGTTTGTTGGATTTGCTGTCACTTGGCTTCTTTTTTCTTCCTTCTTATTCCATATAGGAAACACCTTGAGGGGCTGGAGCGTGTCCAGGGAAGGGAACGGAGCTGGGGAAGGGTCTGGAGCACCAGGAGTGGCTGAGGGAGTTGGGGGGGCTCAGCCTGGAGAAAAATAGGCTCAAGGGAGACCTTCTGGCTCTGCAACTCTCTGACAGGAGGGTGGAGCCAGGTGGTGGTCAGGCCCTGCTCTCAGGGAATAAGGAGTAGGATAAAAGGAAACGGCCTCAGGTTGCATCCAGGGGATGTTTAGATCAGATATTAAAAAAAAAAAAAATAAAAAATTAATGGAAAGGGTTTTATAATATTGGAATGGACTGCCCAGGGCAGTGGTGGAGCCACCAATCCTGAAAGTGCTCAAAACACGTGTGGATATGGCACCTGAGGACATGGTTTAGTGTTGAATATGGTGCTGCTGCTGTGTTAAATGTTTCAACCATAACAATTCTTTGATTTTATGATTCAGTAAAGGGTTGTGTGGCATTGTCTTTGCCTGTGTGGACTGTTACCGTTGGCTTTTAAATAATTTCATGACAAAGATTCTCTTCTGTCTAAAAATTATAAAGTAAAATTTTCTTGCACTTAAAAATCATCATATATGAAATGCATATGTAATATTCAAGTATATACAAGGTGTACATCTATGTGTACCTTTAAACAAAGTACTTTTTTCCTTGCTTTTTCACTTGAATAATCAGGAAATGTGAGTTTCAGAGAGTCTCAAAGTTTACCTAGAACAACTTAAATTTAAACTGAACCTACTAAATTCACATCTCTGTATCAATGAAAGACCGTAATTCTGCTTCCAAGTGTTATATCTTAGCACCACTGCTCACCCAGCAGTTCACTCACTCCCTCTGCTCTGTGTTAGGGGGAGAAAGTAAAGTTAAAAAGCTCGTGGGTCACTTATTAGACCTATAGATGAAGAGTCTAAGTTCCTTTTCCTGGTTAAATGAACCACCTGTGTCAATATTGCTGTTACAAGTGAGGTGATTCAGTCTGGCAATACCTCTAAATGCCAAAGCAGACTTTGCCCAGCCACTAGGACTTACTGGCAAAACACCTTCTTATAAAGGCAGGGAGACTACTTACCACTTAGCATGACAGACAAAACAGAACTCTACCTGGGGAAAATTCATTGATCTGTTTTAGATAATAATAATGCCCCTATGGCTTAATACTTTATTGCCAATTAAAATAGATTTAAGTAGGGATAAGCCTCAAATTCTTATAACAGAGTCCAATCTACAACTCCCCACTTCCAAAACCTGAACACAGACCCCTTTTAAAGCTATTTAAACAAAAACAAAAACTCTGTGAGGGCACAGTGTTGTATTATTTAAAGTCACCAGAAGGCAACATTACAGTTAATCTGACAGTCTGTTGAACTGTATGAACAGGCAGTTAGATCTAGAATAAATGTCTGTTTGTTGTGTAATTCTTTTTTACAGGCATGAATATTGCCAGAAAAGTCAGTTTTGTCCAAGTCTCTCTTTGACAGAATCGCTTATTAGATGCAAAACCGCTGCCTGCAGGTTAATATGCATGGAAAGCAAATAAAATAATTGCCTATTGTCAAATCATGGCAACATGAAAGGATTTGGAAACGTAAAAGCAGGTTTAGAAAAATGGATAAATGACCAGAAGTATGGGATTTGCTGGAGCCCAGGTGCTTAAGGAAACTGGAAAGCATGAACTCTCCACAACCCTGAAGGTATTCATACAACTTTTTAAACTACCTTTCAAGGATGCTCAAATTAAACAGGAAGAAAGAAAACTACTCTTTGTATAAGATAAAGGCTATTTAAATGTATAAACTGCAGGATTAAATGTGTTAATAGTAGGATGAAGGTATCACCCATGTCTTGTTAACATTATTTGAAAATGCTAAACAACTTTAAAACCCATGAAGCCCCACTGATACCAGGTAAGGTCAGTGACCCTGACTGAGAGTTGACTGACAGATGAGACATCTACTAATTTTTTCCAGCAAAATCACTTTAATGCCATGTTTTCCAAATTAATGGTTCTGTACCCATGGCTCTACCAGTGAAAATCCCTGTGTTTATGCTTCAGGGATATAAGCTAAAAATAATCACTACACCAGCATGGTTTTAATCTGTTCCAGCTAGTGCTTTTATAGCCAATGTTCAAACAGTTTGCAAAAAAGGAAGGGACAGGGATTTTTCTCAGCTCTTATCATGGGTGAAGATTTTCTGTTTAGGAATAGGGCAGCTGGATAGGGGGCTTAGACACATGAATGCAATCTGTGTCCCTTCGTAAAGTTCTTGTCTCATTTCCTTTTTTTCCTGGTATTGACACAGTAAATGAGCAAGTACACCAGAACCAGGGGCACCACCAGTGGAGAGGATTGTAGGGAAGAATCTTACACATTTCTCAAGTCAACACACGACTGACAGCTGAGGAACCTTACATATTTCTATATAAGATACTATGAGATTTATATGTAAGAGACTATAATTCCAGTAAAAGTTGAATAATTCTCCATTTATTGCAGCCTGATATCAGTGATTAGGGGGAAGCTCACCATGCTGATTGCAACCTCTCTGCAACATCAAAACACCATACGAGATTTGATTAGTGATCTAATCCATATTGTAACAACTTTAGAACTTTTAAAAATAACAGGTAGTTTTTCTGTTTTTCACCTCCGCTGAAATAATTCCTGCCCCAAAACTTGTGGTACTCACACGATTAGTGATCTTAGATATGTGAAATGTTAACCTTTAACTATAGTGGAAACTGAGAACTTTTTTTTCAATTAAATACACAAAAATTAAAATGATTGAATTTTTATAAAAAGGGGAAACATGTATGGATAATACTCCGGAGTCCAAGATTTTACCCTCCCCTTGAAAGTCTAAAAAACTTGACAAATTACTTCTCAGATGTGACTCACACTCCAAATTGTTATACTGCTCATGACTCATACTTCAAATAGTTATGCTCATTATTACCATTGACTATCATTATTATATCTGATGTGTGTATTTCCTATCCTTTAGGGTGAAGTAAAACTAAAAATAAGGAGATCGGTTGTACACAAAGAGTGTGTCGGTAAAGGCTTTCTGAGGGTATGAGTTTCTCTCCAAGTCAGACTGGAGAAGGTTTATGCATTACCTCTCAGCCTTCAGTGCTTAGCTGAAGGCAGGTCATGTTTGCCTCTTGAAAGGCTTGTTTGTGACTTACCGCAAATTCGCCTGTGTAAGAGGAAGAGGACTCCTATTTTGGGGAACTGAAATCTCAGCACACCAGGAAACCAGCACAATTGGAGCATTAAAGCACAAAAATCAATTCATGCAGCTCCTGAGAGAGGGGTGGGAGACCAAACTGTGGATGATGAGAGGGTGGACTGTGAAGTGACAAACAGTGTGTCAGAGGGGAAGGAGCATTATAGCGTGTGGGGGAGGATAAATACAAGGAAGTGAGAAGTAAGGTTGGACCCTGGGAATGGCATTTGAGTGTGGATGACAGATTGAGTGAAAACAGGATTTTTCAGGGCACATTCTTTTCTTTGCTCACTGTGCTGGGGTCTAGAGTGAAGAGCATTGCTCTTCAGAGTATCTCAGTTACCATATCTACTATCCTGCTAATCCAAGACTCTTTTGGAAATAATGAGACTAAATTTTTCTCCCTATACTCATATAACCCAGCAGCTTAATGTAAATCTTCAGAAAAAAGAGCTTCCAAAAATATCTGTCTAGATGAGATGATAAAATGAAGAATTTAATGTTCCCATTTTTGGATCTCATTCCTATTTTAGGATGTCTCACAAGAAGCCTTGTCCCCTGCGCTTGGGGCACTTCATGGATCAGATGCAGATGCTGAGCCTGATCTCTCATCCACAAATGTAGGATGCATCTAGAACAGAGTCACTCTGGAAGAGACCAGAGCTGCTACTCCTTAAGCTGCAAGTGCCTGAGGTAGGATATTTTGTGGTGAATTGTGACAACCTCCTTTAGCTGGAGCCTTCTCCTTGCCAAGACAAATTACTTCCCCCCGCAGCAGTCAGCTTTCCTTTCTCTCACTTTTATGGAAAAGTAGGTACATGGAAAAGCTTGGAAGGGAGGTCTGAGAAGAAAAAATGGAGACAGCAGCATCAATAAGACGACAACATGCAGCCAGGAGAAGGGTAAAATCAGGAGGGCCTCAGTCAAACAAAACTGTACAGCCCAGCTCTGCAGGTACCAAAGATACACTGAGATCTTGTGAGTAGTCCCTGCAGAACAGCAGAGCAGGTGGTGTGTGAGTGTAACAAACCAGCTACCAAACACAGTGGAAAGACAGTTTTGTTAATGGATTCTGACATGGCAAAGGATTCATGGCATGTCAAAGGGCACGTGGTGAGGAAGGAAGATTTCTTTGCAGGAAACAGTGAAGGAGAGTTGATAAAGAGTCTTATTTACTTTCTTTCGTATGTTGGACCTTGCATAGCCTCATGCATGGTCTGACAATAGCTACACATTCCAGGCATTTGAAAATACATTAATAGTCTCCAGACTACTGTAACAAAAGATGGCTAGTAAGCACCCTACTAGGGTAAATCAGGGTTTGAAATTATGATGCAGTTGTTGTTATAGTAACTGCATACTTGCACAGTGTTTCCATTTAACAAACATGAGATAAATTATTCTTCTCTCAAGAAAAGGAAGAGACAATTACAAGAGCTTTCAGAGATGAACTGTGCATTTATACTTTTGGGGTTTAGATGCAATCTGATGTATAGAACTTTTACATCTGTATTTCTTCATCATAATATGGACAAATTCCCTCGCTGAAATTATACAGAAAGGGGCAAAACACTTGCAAATCACACCACATGTCCTTGCTAGGTCTGATATCACCAGCTTGTTTATTATTACTTCCTGAATAATCCTTCAAATAGTTTTTCTCCCCTTGAAGAAGTATCACAGAGAAATAATGAAAATAAAAATTAGTGACCTCAAACTGATCACAAAAATGTCAGTTCCCAGTTTGGCATTTGCAAGACTTGGCAAAAATATCCAGAAATCAAAATATTCTACTGGACAACCCAAACTTGCCATTATCGCATTATTTACTGTTGAATGAACAATACACAAAAACAGAAACATGAAAGTTCCATGTGAAATTAATGACAACAAAAGGTATAGAATGAAGAGTGTTAAATAAAATTATATTTAGAAAATGTGAAATTCATTATGAAAACAAAAGATAGCACTACCCACACAGTAAGATAAATTGTATCCAGGGAATATTTGAGTAGATGATTGAAATAAATAATGTATAAATAAATAACCACTTTTAAGGAAAAATAAAATTCTAGGTAAACCTATAGGTCTAAAAATATGTTACAGTGGAACTGATGTTCCTAAAGGATGAGCTGAAAAGTCCTAGTAATTATAGGCCAGTTACCCAGACATCAAACTCAGACAATATAATGGAAAAGTCAATATGATTTCCCATTAATAAAGAATCAGAAAGAGAGGCTGTAATTCATTCCAGTCAATGTGGTTTTATGGAAAATGGGTTTTGTCAAAAAGCTTAGATTTCATTATTTGATAAGACCACAAATTTTTTTGATAAAGGTAGCTCTGTATATGTAATACATGTAGACTTTGGTATGGTATTTGACTTGTATCAGATGAGAAGGTGATTAAAAAAAAAATTACAACTATCTATAGGTCATATTAAATGAGTTCTGAATTTGCTAATGGAAACCTTTTAAGTGTTTGTTAATGGAAAATAATCACCGGATACACTAACATTCATTATACCTATTTCATGTTTATTGCTTCAAAAGGGAATTGTTGCAGAAAAAAACCCAAATAACCTCCTAGTAAAGATGGGATGGCACATAAAGAGGGGTGACTTTGCTCTCTACAATTTCCTGATAGGAGGTTGAAGTGAGGTGGGAGCACAAGGTAACAAGGGGTAGAGTGAGAGAAAATGACCTCAAGTTGTTCCAGGGGAGGTTTAGATCGAATACTAGGGAAAATTTCTCTAGCCAAAGGGTGGTCAGGGGTTGGAGCAGGCTGTCCAGAGCAGTAGTGGAGTCACCATACACAAACATATTTAAAAGACATGTAAACGTGATACTTAGGGGTGTGGTTTGGTGATGGCGTTAGCAGTTCTGGGTTAATGATTGGAATCTATGACCTTAAAGGTCTTTTGCAACCCAAAAGATTCTATGATTGTATGATTTTATGATTCTATGATTCTATGATAAGGGCCTGGTTATCTAGAAGAGTGATCAAGGACAATTAATTAGTGAGATGCATTTGCATTAGATACCACTAGGAAGAGACAAAAAAGAAAATTCTCTCTCTTACTTTATCTGCCAACTTGCGGCAAAAATTGCTAACAATAACGAAGCAAAGCAATAGGAAGCTAAGTGGAATTTTTATGACTATGTATGGCAGTATTGAAAGAGGAGATGGAATATTGCATGGAGTTCTTGTGCTTGCACCTTACAGAGGAATTTATAGACTGGTGATGAAATAAAAAAAGGAGCAAACCAATTTGGCATCTACCAAATGCATCCTACAGTGGAAATATAGAGTCTAAGTGAACTACTTAATAAAAATAAGATTGATAAAAATGACATCTACAATTTTGTGAGCTTGACAAGAGAGCATAGAGCATGACAGGAGACTTTTTTGCTTAGTCAGAGCCATGACAAGAAAGGGGACTAGAAAAAAATAGTGAGAAATTTCACTTTAAAAAATGAGACTAATTTCTATCTTGAAGGGTAATGATGATCAGCAATCATTAGCAATCAATGATGAAGGACAACATGATTGACATAGAATGTCAGAGATACACAGAAAGTCAAATTAAATGATCCATGGTTAAACATTGAGGGATTCACTTGATTTGAACTAGATTTTTTCACAGCATTCCATTATTTGAACATCACAAAGCACAATGCTATAAGAAGCTCAATATGCATCTTAATATCATATTCCTGCTTGCAACTGCATTTTTGTTTGTAATACTGTTTTCTGAATCTTACAGCAAGAAATTTTACTTCCTATTTTGCTTTGCATGTAGCTGTTTGTTAAACCATATCCATTAATCCCCTTACAAGATTTATCAAATATGACATAAAAGGAAAAATGTAGAATCAAAGGTTAATTTAACGTTACAGAGATTTTTCACGGTGATTTAATATTAATGATGGCAGTTTATGAGCCATGTTTAATTAAATGAATGTGGGAGATAAAAATCACCCTGGTGTTTAGCTTTAGTTAAGATCATAGCCTCTGAAGCTCAAAAGGGGTTATGAATAAACTTTGTTCTGCTTGCTAGTAAGAGCTTTATTTAACCAAGACTGAAGGTAGATTATCTATAGAGTCTATCATCAGGGTAAACCTGATCTTCAGATAGCTTAAAAGAGGTGTGGCTTCACTGAAATTTCTTTTATTGGAGGAACTACAATGAAATAGGTCAGCTACATATGTGGTCAATTTGTTTCTGTGTAGGGTAAACAGGGAACTTTTGTTGACCTGTGATATTGCACACAAAAATGGTGCTCAGACAGCAAGGTCCCTTAGCTTCTTGAGAGGAAATGCTAAAAATGTGCCTGAGATTGCATCTCCTACTGCTCCAGTAATGTGGGAGTGCTTGTTTTAGAGTTGCATTTGGAAGCTGGTCTTACAGGGGCAGTGATTTAAATACTGCATTTTAACACCTTTGTATAATTGCACCATTCCATGATCACCATACAGAAAACAAATGTAATATATATGAAGTAGTAAATAACCAAAATAATAATAGTAATAAAAAAGGCTGAGTTGAAAAGAAAGACTAGGATTACTCCTTCTTCATCTTTTTCCTACTTAGTCAACTATCATAGAGAGATGAATTCTGTGAATATGCATCACCAGCTTCTATTTCATAAAGTCACAGAATTTCATGAATTGGAAGAAAGCTACAAGAATCATCATGTCAAACTCCTGATTCTGCACAGGACTACCCTAAGAGTCACATCATGTGCCTGAGAGCACCATCCAAACTGTCCTCGAGCTCTGTCAGCCTTGGTGTTGTGACCACTGCCCTGGGGAGCCTGTTCAGTGCCCAGTCATCCTCTGGGGGAAGAACCTTTTCCTGAGATCCAACCTAAACCTCCCTGACTCAGCCCCATGCCATTTCCTCCTACACGTGAGAAGGGTATTCATTCATTACCACAGGTCTGTACTGCAGTTTGTCTGCTCCTCACAAATCTGATCTCACAGTCTCTCTGTTTTGAACAATTCCCTTTCAACTATAGCTCCTGTAAGGAACACAAACACTCACCATGTGATATCAGGTCCCCAGTCTCCCATTTGTTACTGAGCTTTGGTCAGTCTGTATCATCTTGTACCTTTATCTGCAGATGAGTACTTACATATGGCTATTTAAAGGCTCTCGTCTGTCACCCTCCCTCCAGATCCCATTTAAAGCATGATATAGAATTTAATAAGAAAATAAAATATCAAAAAAAATCAAATTGAATTTTTAGACACAAGTTATGTAGAGAAAATTAGAAGGTGGCTTCTACAGTGAGATTTTTGCTATTTTATTCAAAAAAAATACATTAGAACTTTCACTTCACAGAGCTTGTACAAATTTTTAATTCCTTATTTTGAATTTTTCTTTTTATATATATATAAAGAAGCTTAAATTATACAAATATACAAAAATACAAAAATAAATATACATAAAATAAATATATTAAAAATATAAATAAATTTAATTATCCATTATATATGGTTATTTCTTCATACAAAGCATAATATTTGTAGGATTCTACAATCGAGTGTGCTCCTGATGATTTATTGAAAAATTGTCACAGCTTAGAGGTGACACAATTCTACTGGCACTGTCATCGGATACCTTCTTCTTCAGACTATTGGATTAATGGAATTGTTGCTGTGGTAAGGAACAGTTATTAGTTTAATAAAAAATTAGTTAATTTGCTGGAAGTCCTTGGATAATTCCTAGGAAGGCTCTGCTTCTTCTTAGCTTCTGACAAAATTGATGTGACTGATACTTCCCTGAAGAGTAGACATGGTGTGATCTTACATTTATGCTTTGAGGCCCTAGTCTAAAAAGAATCAGGTATAATTCAAGTATCTGAGGGGAAAAGGAATACTGAAAAAGAAATAAAAAGAATATTGCAGTACACAGATTAAAGCACAGAAATATGTGAACTAGTCGCAATAGAGTCTTTACATGTTGTTTTATTTATTTAAATTCAGTTCCTCTATATTGATTTTTTTTCTTTTTTAAGCAACTGAGATTTCTCTCTCCATCTCTACCACCTGCTATGTTTCCTCCACAGACAGATTAATAAAGAAGAAGTTTTTTTTTGTTGGTGTCATATTTACTGGTGTAAATATGTAATCTGGGAGACAATATAATGCCTCCTGGAAATAAAACATGTATATATGCTAAAGAATGCAGGTGATTTGCAGCCCCTCATAATTGATTCCAGGGCTGCTTACACTGCAGAGCACGTGGCACCATGGAAAGTTTCTCTTCCAGCAGGGCATTCCCAAGAGCTCCATCTGCAAGAGAACATTCATCTGTCCTGTCAGGCTGAGGATGTTGCTGCTCAACGGTGCCCAGAGGAGAACTGAAGTCAGTACTCAAGGAGAACAAGCACCCCATAATTGCCCAGCTCTCAATACCAGCCTTGCTAAATTTGGTGGGGGTCTTTCCTGTGAATGTTCTGCACGTTGTGAGCTGCGCAGAGGGGGACGCTTGTTGGCTCAACACCAGAAACGTTGATGTTTCCTGACACTCCAGCCCATGAACTCTACTGGCTCCAGGGCTAAATTCATTTGAATACAGCCATATTTCATACAATCATAGGATCATGTAGGTTGGAAAAGACCTCTGAGATCACCGAGTCAGGAGAGCACATAACAAACTGTTCTGTTTTCCCCTTCATCAGTAATTGTCCTCTCTCTGTTTTCAAATATTCTTACTTGAATGTGATCAGCTCTTCAAATCTGATCCCTTTTTATCAGAAGAACAGAAATTAGAGGACAATGCTGAAGACATGTATCAAAATTTCTCCACAGTGTATGAACACAGGCCTTCTAGTACCTGAAGGTGGCCTGCAAGAAAGATGGAGTGACTATTTACAAGGGCCTGGAGCGACAAGACAAAGGGGGACGGCTTCCAACTGAAAGAGAATAGCTTTAGATTAGATATTAGAAAAAAATTCTCATCTGTGAGGGTGGTGAGACATTGGCACAGGTTGCCCAAAGAAGCTGTGGCTGCCCCATCCCTGGGACTGTTCAAGTCAGGGTTGGATGGGGCTTGGAGCAACCTGGGATAGTGAAAGGCTTCCCTGTCCATGGCAGGGGGTGGAACAAGATGAGTTTTAAGGTCCCTTTCCAACCAAGGCCTTTCTATGATTCTACAAATCTCAGCTCCAGCTCCCAACACAGTCACTAGCCTAGCTGCTCCCAGCCTATGTGGGTATTCCCAGAAACACAATTTCTATGAAGAAAAGAATTAGTGAAGATATTCTTAGGACTGCTTTTAAAAGAGGAGGTTTCTAACTTCTAACTTCTTGACACAGTTCTGTTTCTTATAACTACATTCATCATTACACATATAACTTATTTGATTATATTATTGGGACAAACTGAAACAGCAGTCTAAATAAATGGGAAAGGTGATATTACTTGTACCACCCTCTAGGTTGTTAGTCTGACATTAACCAACTAAAGTCTGTACATTCTGACTCAGACTCAATACCATGGGATATTGAAAGTAAATTTTATTGTGAGTCACACCATTGCTACCTTTTCCAGTGTTGGTTGTACTCTGAAAAAGAGTTTATTAAAGCTTAAAACCCTAAAATATCACTTCTGAGTTTAGCCTAAAATGATATTTGTATTCCCAGACAAAGTTGCTAATTTAAGATGGAGAGTGAAGAAATAACTAAAAATAGGGTATGAGACTTCTGGTGATGTACTTTCTCTTCTCTCTTCTTACTTCCTTTACATTTTTGTACACAGATTCTTCATAAATGCTTCTCCCTTTATGTAACTAAATGCCTGCTCATTTTTCTTATTTTTATTATTTTTCTCCTATATGATCTTTGTAGTTTTCCTGAGAGGTGAATATAATTGAATACAAACTTTCCTGGGAAGGAATCACTATTATTACACTGATTGTATTGGTTTGTATCATTGGTGGGTTGGAACCAGCAAAAACCAGTAGAGTGTTGATGAAAAAAAATCTGTGCAAAGTTCAACAAAGATATGCAATTCCATACTTTTTTTTTTTTTTAAGTTTTGATCATATTTAGGGAGAGACAAGAAACCTGACTGTTCTTCTCATAGGTGCAAAATCCAATGTAGTTCATGGTCATAGTCACTGAAAAGCAGTGCAGGGGAGGCTGAAGTGCTCCATCCAGAGCCTGGAGAGGTAGAGACGTGTCCCTCTTCCTCCTCTTTCTTCGCTCCAGCTCTTCTCTGGATTAAATTGAAAGACTCTCTTTTCCAGTACCTTTCATAAGTGTTAAGTTCACTTCTTTCAATAAAAATATCAGACTTGTTACAAAATATAATAAAATTGAAACATTTCTGAAGTTGTGCTGTACTTCAAAATCAGCTGGAGTGCTCCAGGAACAATATCTCTCCTTTAGATATTGTGTTTATTAGTTAAGTAATAAATGTGGTCAGTTTATATTAAACCTTTTGGCAAAACCAGGGCATTTTTATTAAGATATTTGCCTGCTACTGGACTTGGTGCTGTCCTATAAATGGAAGTTCCTTTTCATTCTATTGGAAATAGGAGGAGGGAGTCGGTGGTGTTAGAAGGTTGCTAATAATCCCTAGTCTTTTGAAAAGCCCTGGGTGCTTTGCTGAGATAATTTTGGGAGGTCACTAATCTTTAGAGAGAGACATAAATCAGACTGTTAAAAGGCATCACATCATGACAGCAGAACTACTGCAGCCTGCAACTCATACTGCCACAAACCCAGAAAAAGAGCTCACTTACACAGGAAATCTTGTCCAACGCAATTTAGGGTCTGGGGTGAGGGTGGTGAGGCCCTGGCACAGGTTGCCCAGAGAAGCTGTGGCTGCCCCATCCCTGGAAGTGTCCAAGGCCGGGTTGGATGGAGCTTGGAGCAACCTGAGATAGTGCAAGGTGTCCTTGACCACTGCAAGTAGGGTGCAGCCACATGATCTTTGAGGTCCTTTCCAACACTAGCGAGTCCAATTCTATGATTCTACAAACCAGTGTAGCTATAAAGATACAAACTCTTCCATTCTTTTAACAGAACCAGTTTTTTACTTGTTTCTCTATTCAATTTAGTAATAAATCAACAAAATAAGGTACTTTTAAATCAAATAATAGAACTGAGCATGGGTTGATGCTAACTGAACAGTATTAATGTAAAAATTACTTCAATGTATTTGATTTTTGCTTGTCTTTTCATAATCCTGAGGGCTTTTGAGATTCCATTTTCCTTTCTTCCTTTATTTATTTAATGAATTTGTTTAAAAAGCAAACAAAAATTTAATTTATTTAATATTTCTATGTACAACACTGGAAAAGTGATTAAGAATAAATAAAACATTATTACAGCATTCTATTTAACATGATAGTCTTATTTCAATAATTACTTCATTGGAACATTTTTAATTAGCTTGCAAATAAAAAAAATCTTTAGTCTTCATATTTCCTAGTGAATAAATTATCACCCTATTTTACTCTTACCTTTGCTCAAAATTTATTTGTCAGTTCAGTTTCTAAAGTGCATTGCAAAGACATGGCTGAGTTAAGAACCGAAGTAGTATTCCTGGTGTTTATTTTGGTCTTTAGCCATAGATCCAGGTTTCCTAAAGAGAGGAAAAGGCTTCTACTCAGTCAAACATGGTGCTCGTCTAAACCATTAACTTCTCTGAAGGTGGCCCTTGTAAATTGTTTGCAATTTTAAATCTGTTTCTCTACTGCACCAGTTTCCTTGATAGTGTTTTAAAATCCCTAGGGTTCATCTCCAGTAGAACTAAGTGCTATGGAGCTTCATGTTGAGGTGATAAACACAACCTTAAAAATACTGAAAAATCGGTTTTGAACTGGGTTTAAAGATTAGTCTTGACTGAAAAACTCTTGGTTTTGTTAAAGGAAACAGGTTCAACACTCCAGTATATTGTGTATGACTAATCTTTGTAATATTTTATGTTATGGTTCCTTTATCATTAAAAATGTCTTAGTGGTATACACAAACCTTGCAGATATTTACATTCTATATAGATTTTAAAATTTAACACATTATTTTGCTTACTGATGTACCATCTGTTTAAACAATTACTGTATATAAATTCCAGGGGTTTTTTACCTCATTCCTTATATAGCTTATAATTTTGGTGGGGTTTTTTGTTTGGCTTTGTTTTGTTGGTTTTTTGGAGTTTTTGTTTGTTTGGTTGGTTGGTTGGTTTTTGTTTGGGTTTTTTTTTAATATGCTCTTTAAAAATAAGAAAGATAAGTCCACGCTGAAACAGGTGTTTTTATAAACTATGTACCATGAGGGCAGGAGATCTGGTGGATGGTATATTTTCTTTTTTTTTTTTTTCTTGGTGGTTATAATTGACCTAGAAACTAATAAGCAGATTGTTCTTTCCATTCTGTATTATCTTGTCCAATTTTGTGTGTCTTCATCAATGACTATATCAGCAACATTTTCATTGTCTTTGAATTTTGTCCTTATCAAATTCATAGGAACATGATTTTATGGAGAACGGAAAATGAAAGACTATTTTGCCTTAAATGTTTAGTCATTAGTGTATTTCAGCAATTTAACCACTAACAGAGACTCTCATTTGCATGTAAAGGAGCTCATTATTTCACCATAAAGGTATTTCTGATTTACTTAAAATTAGACTTTCTGATAATAGTGCCATTTCACAGAATCACAGAATTAATTAGGTTGGAAAAGCCCCTCCACCTCATCAGACCTAGCCTGTGACCAATCCCCACCTTGTCCCCCAGCCCAGAGCACTGAGTGCCCAGTCCAGTCATTCCTTGGACGCCTCCAGAGACGGAGAACCCACCACCTCCCTGGGCAGCCCCTTCCAATGCTTCATAAACCTTCCTGTGGAAAAATTCCTCTTTATGTCCAACTTGAACCTCCTCTGGCAAAGCTTCAGGATGTTCTCTTGTTCTAACGCTGGTTGCCTCAGAGAAGAGCATGACCCTCACTTGGCTACAAACTCCTGTCAGGGAGTTGTAAAGAGAAATAAGGTCACTCCTGAGCCTCCTTTTCTCCAAGCTGAATAAACCCAGCTACCTGAGCCACTCCTCACAGGACTTATCCTCTAGACCCTTTGCCACCTTTGTTGACCTCCTCTGGACTTGTCCTCTGAACTCAACTTTTGGTCACCTTGCATTCATAAACAGAAAGGGCAACCACAAAAAAGCAACACATATTGTTCAATTATTAATTTTATCACTTAGTATTTACTGGAATATTACTTCCAGTTTCACTGGAAGAGATTCCTTGTTATTTTTAGTGTGTCTGTCTAAGCAGACATGAGAAATGTCTAAAACACTTGTTGCATATGCATCCAAAGAGTAGTAGCAGTCCATGTCTTCACAGTTTTTTAATTAATACTGGGGCAGCTTTAATGCCTGCTTTGCTTTAAATACTGTATATTGGCAGAAGCATCTTCTTCATAACCCATTTGGATTACAAGAATCTGAATTGTGAGAATTTGGCCTTGCAGCAGCATTTGTTTCCATTCAAGGTGGTTTAATGTACGCTAATTCCCAACCACCTGCACATTCAGCAAACATGATTCAGCAGACATCTTTGACTATATCTGTGCAAGTAAATAGAATGAATCAGGATCTTTTATCTGACATGAAAACAAGCTATATACCTGTCTTACACCCATAAATCTGTCTAGGCTCTCTTGTCTGATTCTTGCAGCAAAGAGTGATCTGCTCCAGACTGTCTTGAGTGAATTCAGTAAATGAGCTGATCACTCTGCACAGAGGAAGCTGGTCTAGGAATATTTCAATGATAATGTTCCATCCTTAAGCAGGCAGGATTTGAGATAAAAATCAACAAAATTGTCCTGGTTGATTTAAGGATCCAGTAGAAATGATAAAAGATGTGTATTCTAGAGTTACAAGTAACATTTACAAGGACCTGAAGATACCTGAAAAGCAGTTTTAGAGATAACAGAGACAAGCTCTTGTCTTTTGAGGAAGATGGTAAAACAGCATCAAACAACAGCTGTTCATGAGGAAAATATTCCTCACTGGCAATGACTAGTGTGTCACTGAAATGTATTTCCTAGAGAACTTGTTGAATTTCCATCCTTGGAGGTTTTTAAGATTCAGCTAGACAAAGATATAGTTGGCCTTGCCTACTGTTGGTGATAGTCCTGCTTAAGTGGGAGGTTAGGAAACCATCAAGAGGGATCCCATCAAATAAGCATTTTTGTGATTAGGTGACGATGTCAAGAATAACCTTACACAGCTGAAAAGCGATAACGAATCTCTAGAAGAAGGACTAGCAGATTAAAACTTCAGGACTTAAACTTCCCCCGTCATTAAAATCCAGGTCCTGGATCACAGTTCAGTCTTGACATTTGTTAGCATATGTTACTGAATGTCCTGTTTTGCTAGAAGAGCTGTGAATGTTTGTGTTATTCTTCAGTGGTGCATCTTGCTGAATAGATATTTTTTAAAAGGAGAGAAAGTGTTCCTTTGTCCTGAGACCAGCTGAGGCCAAATAGGTAGAAACTTTCACACTGAGATCATCTTCCAGAATATGTGGACTAAGGATGATCCATGAGTGAGAGAGATCAGCACCTACAGAACGAAAAACTCTAGTTCATGGTAAATCTGCACATCATTGCAAGGTGGTGAACTGAGGGTAAAGGTGCAATGAAGTGATCTGTCCAGTAAGAGGGAAGCTGAGGATTTTATTTTTATTTTGCCTTACAAAACATATTTGAGTTTTCCTATTTTAAATTTGTCTTTCTGATTTATCACACTAAAACTTAGATTTAAACATTCACAAACTTTTTGACATGCTCATCTTTAAGAGAGCTGACCCACCAGATAGACTCACTTGATCATGTCACTAAAAGTATTGTTTTATCTATGGGTGACAGATTTGTTTTTCCAAGGTTCATCTTTAGACAGTGATGGGTTGTTGAAGGTTTATTGCTAATGACTGAAGGAGAGAATACAGATGTTCTTGTCTTGCTGAGCACCATTTGATTAGAAAGAGAGGACAATCCGTAGTTGTTTTTGTCACTAATAGACATAAACATCCAAAAATGTAGTGGTAACAGGAGATGTAAAACAATTAGACCAATTGGGAAAGATTGCAACTGGACATGAGGTAGAATAGGAAATACAAATAACAGTAAATTCATTTTTTTTTTAAAGGCAGACTTTGCTAAACTTGGTGAATAAGATTATGTAGAGGTTGAGAAAATGTGAAAAAAAAAACATTTTTAAGCAAGGAAATAATTCTGTAAAGAATAATAAAGATGCACACAGAAATTATTGTGGAATTGAGGACTAATTAAAAGATTGAAAAGGCATTTGGATCATTGGTAATCTAAGCATAAAAATAAACAAAATATGCATAAATTGGAAACAAAGTTGAGATAAATACGAAAGTATCTCATGAGGCAAACACAAAGCCCAAACATGAAAAAAAAATAGATTAATTTGTTATTGAACTAAAAACAATATACCAAGGAGAAGTCTTCTATCAAAGGGGGAAAGAAATTATTGACAGATAAAGACAGCCGGGATAGACAATGTCATTTTTTAAATAAACTTCACAGGCAATTTTTCACATGAGTCTAGGAGAGGCAGATCCCACTTGACCAACCTCATTTCCTTTTATGACCAGCTGACCCAGCGAGTGGATGAGGAAGAGGTTGTGAATGTGTCAACCTGGGCTTTAGTAAAGCCTTTGATACTATCTCCCATGACATTCTCCTGGAGAAACCACAGCCCGGGCCTTGAACAGCTGCACTCTTGGCTGGGTTAGGAACTGGCTGATGGTCGGGCCCAGAGTGTGGTGGGGAAAGGTGCCACAGCCAGCTGGTGGACAGTCACAGCCAGGGCCACCCCAAGGCTCGGTCCTGTTTAATATCTTGAACGTCAATAATCTTGGGAAGCGGATCGAGTGCACCCTAAGTGAGTTTGCAGATGACACAAAGTTGGGGAATGGAAGGGGATCTGCTGGAAGGCAGGAATGCTCTGCAGAGGGACCTGGGCAGGCTGGATCGATGAGCTGAGGGCAGTGGTACAAGGTTCAACGGGTCCAAGTGCCAGGTCCTGTGCTTGGGCCACGACAAACCTGAGCAGTGCTACAGACTGGGATAGAATGACTGGAAAGGTATCCATGGAGAAAGGCCCTGTGGGTGCTGGTGACAGCAGGGGACACAACCCGGGTGTGCCCAGGGGGGCAGGAGGGCAATGTCCCCAGGGCTGTCCCAGCCGTGGTGTGGCAGCAGGGCCAGGGCAGTGCCCGTCCCTGTGCTGGCCCTGCTGAGGCACCTCCAGTGCTGGGGCAGTTCTGGGCCCTCAGACAGGAGAGACACTGAGGGGCTGGAGCATGTGCAGGGAAGGGAACGGAGCTGGGGAAGGGGCTGGAGCAGCAGGAGCGGCTGAGGGAGCTGGGGGGGCTCATCCTGGAGAAAAGGAGGCTCAGGGGGGACCTTCTGGCTCTGCAACTCCCTGAGAGGAGAGGGGAACCACATGGGCTCTGTTCCCATGGAAGAAGTGACAGGGAGAGAGGAAATGGCCTCAAGCTGCAACAGAGGAAGTTCAGCTTGGACATCAGGAGGAATTTCTTCACAGAAATTATTGTGAAATATAAGAATGGGTTGCCCTGTGAGATGGTGGAGTCACCATCTCTGGAGGTGTTCGAGGAGAAACTAGATGTAGCACTTAGTGCTGTGGTCTATCTAACAAGGCAATGATTGGCCAAAGGCTAGACTTTTCCAACATTAGGATTACGTGTTTTTGGGATTCTATGAAAAATTCTTTCACTTATTTGATTAAATGGTAGGGAATCCTTACATTTCATGAACAGTAATGCAATAATATCCAAGGGACAGGAAAAGTTAAATTACTCAATCAAGTCAAATGTATTTAAGCCAGAATGTAAGAAATCTTTCTGTCATTAGGTTCAAGGATGTCTGGCAATATAAATACATATATCTCTATTTATTTAAGAATTTGTTTTTTCTTGTATATGTAAGAAAAAAATAGGTAAACTGGGCATTGTCAGTCACTGTAATTTAAGTTATGAGAAAAATGGTGGAGCACATAAACACTGACATATAAAACCATAAAGGAATAAGGAGATGATCAGCATCCATCACAAATTTGTCAAAAACAAACAAGTCAAACCAACATATGTTACTTCTGAGAATTTGTTCAAGACTCTCTTGGGTCCAGAAATCCTAAATGCTTGATGGCTCTGACAGAGTTTGCATAGTAAAAGTAATGACCACAATGAGCTAAAAAGTTTGTATGTCAGAAGAGAATACAGAACTCAGCTATCAAACTGATGCAAAAAAAACCCAGTATAACGTTGAATAAAGAGCGGTGGGAAGAAGATGCTACATGCACTAGGTTGATCATGATTGGCCAAAATGCCAGTTCTGCAGACAGTGCTCTAGAGTTTAGAAGAACCTTAATGGACAGAAGTAGTAGCAGCCTTAAATTACAACAGAGATAACTCTGTTTAAGTATACATTTTTTTAATTATTGAGATCATCATCAAGTAGACCTCGAGCAAAATCATTAATAGACTGCATTTATAGAAGGTGTTTGTGGTTCTTGAAACATCAAAGGTCTTTAGGAATAAATTAGACAAACATCCATCAGAAATGACACAAAACCAGCTGATTTTGCCTTAGGGAAGGAGAATACATTGGTGACAGTTATAATACCAATAAATTCTGTGCCTTCAGCACTGATGTATGTACATCTCATTGTGTTGACTCTTACCCCCGGTGACCGCAAATAGAGATGTGCTGAAATATTGTTGTTGCAGCTAGTCTAACCTGACCAAAAGCATGATCTCCTAAAAAGAGATTTTTTCCTCTTTCTTGTGATTTGACACTCTCATCAGCCTTCTGCACTCTTTAATAGTTATAATAGTTAGCCACAGTTAAATAGTCTATACAATTGGATGTAGACAAATGAAGTGAGGATGACAAGATGGTACTTGTGCTTTTGTCTGTATAAAACAGATGTTGGTAAACACTGTAACCACTAATTTCACTCAGTATGAGAGAAGGTTCCATAATAATATGCAACATCATGTTCCACCTGCTGCTTCATTGTCCGTCTCTGGTCTCATCGTCAACTGCAAGAGCAAAAGCTAAATTGGTTTGCTTGTATGTCAGAAAGATTCATATTGAATCACAATGGGATCTCGTATGCCTTTAATAGATGTGTTGATGTGATAGTAATAATAATACTAATAATAAGAATAACACTTTGCAATTCTGTAACTGCACTCTGATTATACCAACATGATTTACTAACACTAATTATGTGAGCCTTTCAAAGCTCTTGTAACAAACGTGATAGGCCCAGATACGGCAATTACAATCATACTTCTCTTTCAGAAAGGATTTCCTGAAGACTTCCACATAATCCATAACAAGAAAACACAGGAATATGAGAATATTGTCAAAAAACAACAAGCTGAAGATATAGATATTATCTTTATCTTTATTAAGCTACTTCTTTTTCTTCCATGTCATTGTGTCACCGCACAATGAACACTTTAATTTTTTCTTTCCTAATTTGCAAAACAAAAGTAAGTTTGCAAATTGCAAACTTTGCAGCTCATTCATAATCGATGTAAGTAGCTTATTAAATATTAATTTGTTAGGAAAAGCTCTGTATATTTACTTTCCTCTTCTCTCTGTGTTCACTGTTTTATGTCACCTGTATGCTATTTTTTTTGCTCACTTGACAGTTTGATTTCTATGGTGTATTAATATGTTTAAAGTAGCCATTATGCAAATAGCAAAGCAGAAATTTACTTTATATAGGGATGTTATTTCAAAGCACGGCATACTTTACCTATAATTTCTTAGATATTTTAAAAAAATGAATAAAGAACACTTCTCAAAACTGTAGCTGAATATGCATACATACTAGGAACTAACTTTCTGGTTTACATCTGGAAACATCAATCTACAAACTCCTCCAGGACCACATCACCTCACGACATTCCATCATCCATTTAATTTCCTTCAGTGAAGTGTTATTTTTCTAAAGAAACATTTTCTCCCTCCCTGCTGCCCTTTACCTCTGCTTTGCCTTTTTGAAGTTAGACCTTTAGATTTGGCAGAGGTAAGACACATTGCTTCAAAGCCAGTGCTTTGCAGCTCGACGCTGCTTTTGTGTGTGTTTCATATTATTTCTGCTGCTCAGGGAAACTGCATGTGATCTAAGGCAGGGTGTCTGAATTACCACCAGAACAGGAGGTTTTTTGGGAGATGTTGGATCAATGAGTAAACTTTGTGGTAAGATCCTACAGGGTGTATAGTGTCTTCAGTTTCTCCATTTACAGGGAAAGCAGCCACAGCAATGGGCCAAATTCTAAATTCCTCTAATACCATCCATGGCAACTAAAGCAAATGGCAGTATTGTAAGAAATTTTGCAGGATATTAGGTTTATTTTATATTGTCCCTCTTACTTTATCAATTTCCATGTATTTACCTCTCTGCATGGGAAATTTCTGCAGAATTTGATTAATTGAATTAAAATGAAGGATTTCCTAAAATTATGTTTTCTTCACACACACACACACACACACACGCACACAAAATTCCTACAAACCAAACTTCACAGGTGTTCTCTTTTTGCCTTTACTTTTAAGAAAGAGAAGTTATTCAATTATTTGATGTGTTTTACTTTATGCTAACATAATGTAACATTTTTGTATTACCTACTTATTAAAACATCTTCCTATAACTATAAAATAACTCAATATACCTTAAAGCAAACATAAAGACACACAGAGAAAACACAGTCCTTTGCTTATTAAGAAAATATATATGCTTTATTTCTCATCTGTTTAGATCAATGCTGTGGCTAAATAGTAACAGAAATTGTATTTAGCTTTATAAGATCTAATACCAACAGCTGTATTAGGTAGTTTTTCACTTGCTTCATGTATGTCTTTCTATAGTCTGTGCCAGAGCAGAAATTTTATTAATAAATATTGATTTGAAACAAAGCATAACAGAGGTATATCCGAAATTGCATTTTGTATAACTAAGAATTTAAACAAAATGTAAGAAATAAGCTCCAGAGAAAGAACAAAACCAAGAATCCTTCTGGGTCCCATTCAACTCAGCATATTCTATGATTCTGCATTATGATAAAACCTATATACTTTCCTAGTAGGCAATGTATTTGGCTACCTTAATAGGGCTTTGGAATAATTCACTACATTGAGTCAGTTTTTGCATCCTCGTTCACCTGAATTCACTGTTTAAAATTAGGTGTAGAATAGAAATTATCAGTATAATTTGAAGGTCTCAGACTGACTGTGTAGTTGTTGTGAACAGACAAAAAAGCATGTGGTGTTTCAAGTGATTCTGATTTTAACACTAAGAATTCCCATTATGCATTGTTTGCTGAGTCCATTTAAAGAAATGCATACTGTAGCAAACTGAGGGATTTTTTAAAATCATGAAAAAGTTGATGACCATTGAAGCATTGTTGCCAATTAGGGAAAATTCACCCTAGAGAAGCAAACATTATAAGGAGAGAAACAAAGTCTCAGCCTGATGGCAGTATGAAAGGGTGTGAGGAAATCTGCAAATGACAGGATGTGTATTTGAAGATGATGAAAAAATACAAATAAAGTGCAATAGTCAAGAGTTTGACAACATGTGTGAGAGTTACTGAAGGGTTTGTTTTCAAAAAAACCCCAAACACTAATAATTTAGCAGAGCACCAGTTAAAAGCTCTTCAGTATGAAAAAATGCTTTTTAAAATTACAATAACTGTGGAGACTGATTCTTTAAAGAGGCATCAGTGTCCATGATTGTTGTGACAAGCAAATATGAAGGAAGAACCTTTAGTGGGTCAAGCATTCATCATTGTATTAGGATATTAGGAATCTAGAAAAAAAAAAAAATCTTTTTCTTCCAGAACATGGAACTCCTGATGGTATCTGATGAAGGAGAGGCTAAATCACAACATTTTTGTGTCCATCTCCCAGTTTGTTCTGTCACATCTGAATCAGTACAGCAGGACAACATCCTTGCTGCTGCCATACTTTACTTTACCCATGGAGTGCTGTGGTTTTAGAGATGATGACAGAGATTAGTCCAGACCTCTCCCTTCGAGAGACTGCCAATAACTGCAGTCAAAAAGTGAGCATTGGAGAGCATGAAATTATATCTGCCCAAATTATATGACTGATTGGATGTCAGTAAAAAAAAATGGAAAGTGTTCCCTTTTTCTTTATTTGCAGTAGCCCCAAACAGGATGTCTTTTGAGTGCTGTTACCACACAGAAATAATAAAGAATAATGGTTAGTATCCAGCTTTTGGTCCTGAATCCAGTGTCCTCTAGAGCTGAAGAAAAGATTAACTTTGGTTTAGACAGGTAGAACAGGAATTATTTTGCAGGGAGATGGTTGAATAAATGTGAATAGAAGAGTTTTACAAAGGACAAATACTATAGGCCTTGTCATAAACCATGGCCATCCCTGGCAAACAATTCTGGCAAATTCTCCTGTTTTCTCTATCAGATAATTTTTCACTGTCTTGAGCTAATTTTAACCCTTTCTGAAAGACCAATCTTCCCCCCGAGAGCAGTCTATTTTGTCAACTTTTGGTCACTGAGCTCCAGTGAAGGTCTTACTCAGCAAGAAACAAAGTATGAAATAAGTCTGTGAGGGTGAGGACAAAGTACTGTATTTCCCACAAATTCTTTTTATTCTTTCATTTTTGCTGGCCAAAACCAATAATTTTTTTTCACAGTATCTAGGCCCTCATCTCAAAAAGTCTAAAATCCTACTGTTCTACAATATTTTATTTCAAGTTCTGTCTACTGACAGAGGCTGGTGATGTAAGTGTACATATATTTAACCAAAAGCAAATCCCTTCTGCTTTCCAAGATGCAGTCAGTCAAGTTTTTGCTCTCTCCCTTTAACTGTTGTGCTATCTCTTCTTTATTTTCAGGGGAAGAGGGAGAAGAAGAAATCCGTATTTGTTTCCTGCAGCATAATCCAAAACAGTGCTGGTAGGACGTCGAGCTAAATCCTGCACCCTGTGAATGTGCAATTATCAGGCCCTCAGAAAAAACACTTGATTTTTTTAGAGGGACACAGCAAGTTTGGATGATGTTTAATATAATATCCTTCTCATGGGCTGGTTTAATATACCACATTGCAGAGTTCAAATGCTGTGGTGTTTTTTTGGGGGTTTTGTTTGTTGTTTTTTTTTTTTTTTTTTTTTTAATGTCTGTATTTCAAAACAGAACTATGTCCTATAATTAAATCTATCATAACATTTATTTTAGAGACTCAAATTTGTAGAACTGATTGAATGGCTTATTTTGTGTTCATCTCTCCCTCTTGTGGCAGAGTTCAGCAAGGAAAAGGATTGCTATTTACAATTAAATTGAAATGTGTTAATCCTAAATATTATATGCTGCCAACATCAGGATGTTTCCAGGTATGTTTAAGTTACAGAGTTTTATGAATCATTAAGGATATAATTTGGTCTTCCCAACCAAATAGTGCACTTTTGCACTTACATAGCACAGAAATATCATCATCTCATTAGAGTTCATCTTCCTTAACTCTCACCTGTTAAATGACTGTGTAGGCTATGCTGTAAAATGGATGTGTGTAAGTTAAACATTTTTTTAGAGAAATCTTTTGAAAGCAGAAGATTTTTTTTTAATTATTTTTTTTATTTGCATGAATGTTGTCATGTTAATAATACTTTGCCCCTAGGGGAAAAATATATACTAAATATCAGTGCATGGTAAACGTTACTATAAAGGAAAGCTGTACTGAACCTCATACTGCTTCATTGCTTAAGGGAGCTGCAACAACTATAGATTTCTCCCAAGGGGCAAAACATATTTTCAAAAACCTATTTCTTCAGTTTGTTCCCCTCACTCATTTGACATCCTTTTATGCAGACTGAGTTATTTTGTTTTGTTGTCAGTCTAATTTGCTGTTGGACCTCTCAGATGGCATTCTGAAAAGTAAAAGATTAGGGGAAATGAAAAAAAATTGTGCTCTCTAAAAAAAAAAAAAAAAAAGGTACAAGAAACCAAACACTCAAAACAAACCACGAACTCCAAAATGCATATGACCATAAAACTGAGCCAGAAGGGTATGCTGACTAAAATTATGTATAAAGTGTGTTTTTCAGGGAGGGGTGTATGTACATGTGTGGAAAGAGACAGATGTGCACCAATAATTTTCCTTTCCTCTATGTGCAGGCTAACAGCCACTAGTTTAGAGGGACAGGACAGGAGGAAATATCCTTTAAGTTGTGTCAGGGCAGGTTTAGATTGGATATCAGGAAAATTTCCTCACTGAAAGGGTTTTCCAGCCCTGGCACAGGCTGTCCAAGACAGTGGTGGAGTTCCCAACCCTGGAAGGATGTAAAAGACATGTAGATGTGGCACTTGACAAAAAGGTTTGGTGCTGGGCTTGGCATAGCTGGGTTAATGGTTGGACCCAATCTTAGAGGTCTTTTCCAACCTAAATGGTTGTAAGATTTACAGAGAAGTGGTGGAAAAGCAGCCAAGGTTCTGATATCCTGGACTGGATCTTCTTTCTGCACTCTGACTGGTGGTGGATTCTGCCTGTTCCAAAGTGAGTAGTCACCAGTCAGCACAGTGGGAACCAGACATGAACTCTGCATCCCTTCCACATGCACCATATCCTATAGACAGTGGGATGTCCACCTACCAGAATGTGAAGAGACTTCTCAGGGTCTTTTAAATGGTCCAGTGTATCTATGACATTCATAAAGAAGTGAGTTGTCTAACACAGAACCTACTTATCTCCTTCTGGAGGAATTGCAGAAATCTACTGGGTTACTTTATTCTCAGAACAGACTGGAAGTCTGCAGAGATTGCTCAATAAAGCTCTGGTGGATGAGATTAACCTTGGAATTACAACACATTTATGTGGTCATTAACAATAACTCCTCTAACTCATTGGGAGCTAAGGCTGTCTCTCTAGAAGATTACTATCTTTACCTCCCAATTTAGCTCTGAATCCTACCCTAATATACCTTAATGTCAGCTTAATGATCAACTTAAGTTTGTAAAAGCTATGGACATGCATTGCATTCAAACAGCTGTAAAAATGGCAAGCTCTCTGTTCCCTCGAAAAGAAAGCTCAAAAGGCAAACAAATGTCTTCTGCAAAATCTGATTTTGAGAAACTCTTAAATGGAATCAGTATTTCCAACTAAATCATTCAAGATTTAGTGATTTACACTGGAACACAAGCATTCCTGACAATGTCTTTAGCATTCTTTTAAGAATTTTCAACTTTTTCACTTGAGAATTGTTGCCTGACACTGCTTGTCCACCTGCTTAGGTCATCTGTTCCTCACCATGGCAACTGTGAAATTATTGTACATTGTTGATCTGAAGTATAACTTTATTTATTGTCATTACTGTTGTCTCTACGTGAGGAAATGAGGATTGTCGTACAACATGAAAACAGCAATGTCTGTAGCCAACTTTATTTCTTTGTGAGTAGAAGCATCTCAATAACAGTTCATTGTATTTAAAAATGGCATTTGTATATGTTTCCTCATAGTCTCCCTATTTCTGATCGTTTCATCTTTTCTAAAGGACAATAGGGTGAGCCAGAGGGAAAGCTTTTTTGTGAGATATTAGCTTTTTTTGCTGGGAGATTAAAAGCCACAAATCTTGACCTTCTCGTTTCTGATCTCTATTAACACAGTGGATGGGATTTTGATCACAGGGCCTGTGATTTTGTTCCTACAAGCAATAAAATAAGCCCTCTTAGAGATCACAGCATCTGTGTTTGATTGGCCAAGTCAACCCATGGTGGGCCATAGCAAGTGTTTGCAGTTGTTTGGTTAGGAAGAACCAAGCAAACTGAAATAAATTGCTCTCTTGGAATTGCTCAAGTGACTTGACACCCACACTTATTTGTCATGATGCTATAGCTCAGAGACTGGAGGATCTTCAAAGGCTGTAGAGAATTGAGTTAGTTTTATGGACCTTGTTTTTGATTTAGAGAGCCAATACAAATATTATTGTAACTTCTTTGTGCTTACTATAAGCTCTTTTAAAAATGCATGAAAGCAGAGCTCCATTCTGCCATAACGAGACACAACACACTCTGGCTATATAAAAATGATACATTGAAATGCTTTCTTCAGAAAATAGCTTCTGAAAAATGTAGACTTTAGGACTTGCTATCATGTACTGCTCATAAAAGTTCCAATTAAATGTTGAATTACAAATATATATTTTTTTTTTATTTGAAGCAAACAGACCTTTCAAACTTTGTTTTTACTTTGAGATTTTTCTTGCTGCTGGGATAAGCCTCTTTTATTAAAGCTTATTTTACAATCAGCTTTTTATCAGATCTACTGCTAGCTTGTAAACCCCAGGGGTTCAAATACAAGTGGACAAATCTCTTCAAGGTTTGCTTGAAACCTGTTAAAAGCTTACCATTATTTTCCTGTTAGTCTCAGGTCAGAACTAATTTTCTGAAGACCTTTTAAACCTCTGCTAGTGTAACACCCCAGGTAAGAAGTGAAGTGGAAGTGGAGAAATATGATAATTTGAGCTGAAGGAGGGAAGCTACAAAAACAGTTCTTTGAGTAAGGGAAGGAAAAAAAAGACATTGTTGAAAGCATCTTTTTGGTAATATTTCAGCAATATTTTCTGTTTCCTTAAGAATATCTTGCAGTACTTTAGATTGCTTTTTTATATCTTATTATTAAAATTTATTTCATGCTGCAGGCAGATCAGAAGGTGGCAAGAGCATTTTGATTGTTTTTGGCCTAATGCATTTGACTGGGTGATGCTGGAGATAATCACTATACAAGTCTTTTCTTGCTCTGGGAATAGGAGTGATAACTGGACAAGACCTTGTTCCTTTCCCTGTTCCATGTAACAGGGTCCACACGTTCCTGCCATGCCTCCCAAATATCACAGGAAAGGTCAGCTGAATCAGTCACGAACCTTGAGATTAGTTGCACCTGGGCAGTGTGAAATTGCTATGAACCAGGGCATTTCGTGTTGAATCATGTCCTTAGAATGCTGCTGCCCTCCAAAGACACAAGCTGGTACTGCTGTACTGCTGTTTTCTCAGGAATCTGCTGCCGGTAGTTTTGGAATGAAATAGAGAGGCAGATATGCCATCATTCCTCAACCTCCACTTCTTCTCTAAAATAAGAACATATTGTTATTGTTGTTGTTATTATTATTATTGTTGATGATGTTGTTGTTGTCATTAAACCATGGCACTTCCATGAGAAAAAACTCTTTTCAAAATTATGAAATATAGGATGAAAACATCATCCATATTTCATGAAAACAACAATTTTCTGTGATGTAGACACCAGGGTGTGCTGCAGAGCACATATTTTGTTCCCTGCCCTTCACAAATCTTCCTGCAAAGACTCTCACCTTATTTTTCACATTGAACTGTTCAGCAAGTTCTTTGTTTGGAGTACTTAAACAGCAATCAGGTGTTTTTCTGAAACAATCTGATCTAGATCAGCAGATTAGATAGTGCCCAATTAGTACTTCTTACCTTTCCTGGGAGGAACATTCACACTGAAGAGAGAAATTTCAAGGCTTCACTAAGGAGAAATAAGCGGTGAAGTTGTAGTGCTGTGGTTACAGAAACATTTACTTAGCATGGACTTGTAGGGACAGGGTGAGTCATTATCCAAAATGAGGAAAAATCCTAAAAACATGGATGTCTTGTTTAACTCACTTTACATAAAATTTTTTTAAGTACCTCTGGTCAATGCATTAGAATGCAATTCCGAGTGATTAAGATGCCTTTTTCTTCTGTACTTCTTTCAACATTCATTACTATGTAACCACAGGTATATTATTGCTTAAACTTCATAGTACATTGCACTCCTAACTAAAACTAGGTCCTACAAATAGTCTAGTGTTACAGTTTATTAAAAATGTCATGCCTTAATTCTTCTTTTCAACCACAACAAGCACAGTCCTGACTCCAGTGAATTTTGCAACTCGACATATCCACTGTACAGCTTGATTGTAACACAGAAATTACCTTAGTTTGCTCAATTTTTCTACAAAACCCAACCATTTCAGTGTGGTCCACAAAGCTGTTTAGAAGCAGTTTATCTTTCTGTAAGGAGGGTCAAATTAATTGCTTTGTCAAGTTCTCTATAATAGCCTTTCCCATATTAACATCTAGCCAGTTGTTCTGTCATAATAAGAGAGAAATTCCTTCATTATCCCATCTAGTGCCTACTGAGTGCTTCAACCTATTTGTGATTTTAATCTACGTGTTTGTTCTTCTGTGAAATTATGCTGGCTATTACTATTTGGACATAATTAATCCTACTTCTCCTCTTTGGTGTGAGTTCCACAGGTTAATTGTGCTATTATACAATTATGCTCCAATACTTGTGAAATACTGCTTGTTTCAACCATAATTTGGCTTATGTTATCACCCCTCTTTCTATATTAACCTTCTTGTCACCACCCCCACTTTTCTGTAGCTTAAAATTCACTCTTGTGTTTGATCTCACAATACTCAAATGTGGGAGCTTTGCCAGAGTGGAACAGTCAATTCCAGTGTGCTCGGCTGCTTTTCAATTCCTCGCTCATCATCACCAAAACTGATACCAAAAGAAAAACACAGACACTTCCCCCATTTTTTTACCTTCAGTCTCATAACCATGCCACTTCATTCTGTTTTATTAACCCTAATGAATCACTTGCTTACGTCATTTTTACCTATGGCTGCAGCATTTGTGCAGTATAATACAACCTCTAGGACAATTATTTTGGTTATCAGAACTGGAACAAAAACTTTATCTACATGGAGTTTGTAATAGGTTCCAGTGTGGGGAAACAAATGGGGTTATGTGTTCATCTAGTCTGAGATACAGTTTGAGGCCACTTTCATTTGGAGCAGAGAGCAAGGGAATTGCTTTGGTTGGAGGATTGCTGGAAACTCAGAAGTTATAAACCTTCTTCTAGTTAAGTTATCCACAAATCCAAGGCTGTCATAAAGGAAGGTGGACAATGTTGGTGACATACCTGGAAAGTCTATACGGAAGGGGCTGGTGAAAATGATGTTGGACACTGGTATGTGATTAATATTAATGAAATTCAGACTGCGACAAAGTCAAACCTTGTGCTTCTGAATCACCTAAGCAACCTGAATAACTAAGGATACTGCCCTGGCCAAAATCCTCCTGCAAATGTATGCCATGGTTTTTGGTTCTCAACACTTCACATAGAATTTGGTTCACCCTACTTTGCAGAGAATTAAACCACCTCATTCTTCTAACTATGTACAGTCTTGCAGAAAAACCAGGGGAAAACAGTTCTATTTTCAAGTAATTCAGTGAATGAGAAAACCATTAATGACTGCAGCTTCCACACCTCCTAGGGATTTAGTCACACAGCTCCCATCAGCTTCAGGATTGTCATTTCTCGTACTCTCTTTGGAAATATGCCTTAAATATTTTTACTGCAAAGGCAAAACACAAAGGCAGCAAAAGGAATTCAGAGTGAAAGTGGAAACTCCCTTCCTCCTGTGTATTGCTGAAGCCTTCAAAACGCAGCCAACCTTGTACATCATAAAATGCAATAACCAGTTATGACAGATGATTTTAAAAGGAGAAAGAAGGCAACAGATGAATTTGCCACTTGCAGTGTGCTGCTTAGGCATTGTGTGCTCTGATGTTAAAACAAAAACCCCCTCAGATATAGAGTGCCACACCCCCCTTGATACCAACAGTGTCCCAGTGATCAAATTTGGTGGGAATGTGCTCCATGACTCCAAGGAGAACTAGAAGAGCATAGGGAGAACAAATTAGAGGCATCAGACCAGATGCACAGCCGAGAGAAAAAAACTACTCAAATGAGATTGATTGAACAGTTGTAGTTGAAAGGTTGGAGCTCATTTTAGATCCCCACAGGTCTTTTTTCTTCATCTTGTCAAAATTTGCATTCTCCCTAAGTGACTCTATGCAAAACCTAGCTAAGCAGCCAGCTCCACAATAAGTGTTTACCAGACAGAAGATATCACTGGTTTGGACGTGAGCTGACAGGATGGGAGAAAAAATGCTGGGTACACCAGGCCCTTCTCTGCCACAGGTTCCAGCAAGCCACACAGAGTATCATCCATCTTGTTTTATCTACCAAAAGTATATTTATCAGACTAAAATTGTCACCAAGATACATCAAGAGAGAGGAAAATTGATGATTCCCCATTACTGTCTTTGGTGCCTCTGTCTGGTTGTGATAGTACTGCAAATAATTTCATACTTCAGCAATACCACATGAAAACTGTTTTGTGCACGTAAGTAATCTGTGATAAACTACATGTATGTATGTGCTTAATCTGACATCACATATTGTTTTAGGCATGCAAAATTTTTAAATTAGAGTTTGGAAAAATAATCTAGTTTGGAGGAAGGAAGCTCTGTCTTGATGAGAAAGCTTGGAAAATGCTCTTATGTTTGTAGCTTTCTTGCATCTTATGATCTTCAAAAAAAAGGGAAAAAAAGAATCAAGATTCAGCATACTATTCTTTTTAATGTCATTGACAAATACAATATCACAGAAAAGCCAGGAAAGACAGGGAGGATCTGGAAACTGAAAGCCATCTAAACACAACTAAGGTTATTGCACCTTTTTTTTTCATTGTTTTCCAAACTAATCTCAAGACTTTTTAAACAATCTGACTGAATTTTTGATGTTTCATGTTGGAGATGACGTAAATAAAGCTCAAGTTTTGTATTTACAAGACAAAGAATGGTAACTCCACATCAGTAGAATGCAAAGTCCAAATTTTCCTTTGGGGCAAAAACATGATAAATTGGTGACATATTGATCAAATTCTACCTCAAATAAGAAAGAATCTTCTCTAATTAGCTTTATTTTACATTCTTCATTTCATTTGTCTCCCTCTGTGAGCCCAGTGTGATGATCAAAAATCAAAGTCACACGTTAACTCTGTTAAATATCTACTATGACAAAAGAGATTGTCAGGAGGACAAAGTCTTTGTTGATGATTATGCTCACACAAAGGGAAAGTTCAAAAGCTGGAAGGGTAAGATCACATCAATCAAAAAGGAAAAAAAAAAAAATCCTCTTCCTGATGGCAAGTGAAAACTGGAACTGTTCACAGAAGAATACATGAGATGTTTCCACTCAGATTATTTAGTTTAAGGCTTCCTACACCTTTTGGAAACACCACCCTTTCTGTTTGCATGTACCAGGGTGTGGTTTGACACACGGTTTTTATTATCTAGCTCTTGGTTAACAAGGTAAGTTAAGAATGACTGTTTACAGCAATTCATGCAGCATTTATATAGGGAGATGTTAAGGAAGCTGAGATTTTCTCTTTTTAATAGTGCATTAGACCCTGATATATTTTGCATATGACATATCAGAGAACATGACCATGTAACAAATTCCTTCAATATATGTGATGAGCTGAAGCACCACAGTATATCTCAAATATGACATTATTAATATATTATTTATACAGAAAATTTAAAACCAGAGTTTAGAATTGCGATTGCATTTAGTAAGTTGTTTTGTTGGTTTTTTTGTGTGTGAATTTGAGATGTTTTTCATTCAACAGACAGTTCATGTTTCCATTTTACGTTTCGTTTCTTTGGCTATTCCAAGGCTGAATGAAAATCAGTGATCCTTAACAATAGGTGAATCTTTTAACACTTAGAAAGGAAGTCAAATAAATATAGGGGTGGATACCCTAACAATATTTACAAATGGAAAACACCAGAGGGTAGTATTTATTTATTTTCCAAGATATTTGGAAACAGAGGAACACTCTGGCTGCCTAAACCGAAAGGGTAAAAGTGAACACTTAAATTCTTCTCTGTCAGATGCAATCTATTTCAGTACTTCTGTTGGTGAGTATGTAAGAAAGCTGTGGTTCAGATCATATGGGCTATCAAGACAAGACTGAGAAGTGTAATACTGTTAAGGAAACAAAAGATAAGCACTAAACTGGTAGCTTTGCTTCTCCAGCAGCTCTGAATTATTAACACCACAAAGCAGAAGCACTGAAATCTTGAGAGATACTTTGCAGAGATGAAATGAATAATTTAGGGAAGCTACTGTCTGCTGTCTCCTTCTTATTAAATAGGCAATTGGAAATGACTGAAAATGACTGGGAGCAACAAAGCAAAGGCTGTTAAAATAGCACCTTTGCGCAGCTTTGGGCTTCTTTGCTTGAGCTGGGGTATGCTGTCTTAACAACAGGAGAAAACAGTTTCTCTAGCACTTAATCTGAGGACTTGCTGGGATACTTATCTACGCATATTATTAGAACTGTCTTCTGTCAAACAACAGACCCAGAAGTTTATTATCCAAGCTGATAGGTTGATGATGTTTTCTGGTGTAAAATCACAAGCCATGAGCCAAAGTTTTCAATTATGGCAGGTCTGAAGTTCAATCTCTAAATTTAGTTATTCTTTCCACCTAGTTTTCAGAGTCATCTGTTCAAAAATAAAGGGTCTAATTCCTTTGCATTATTTTCCTTTATACTCAGTGTAGTCTCAATTTCAAATACACATGAAATGGTTGTGAAAAATTGGTACCAGTTGGATTTCTTCTCTGGGTAGGCACACACTTTGCTATATAGTAGGGTTTTTTGTTATAGCCACTTTTGTCAGGAAACAAGGATTAATTCTGCAGGAGGAGTGGAGCAGATAGCTTTTGGTTCCATGACTAAAACATGACAGCAGTCATATAGACTAAAAAAAAAATAATTTATCAGCAGAACTTCATGGGAAATATTATGGCCAGAAGAATTTTTTAATAGCTTTTGGGAGTGATCAAAGCAAACATTTTTGAAGTTATGTGCCTGTTTTTAATGAAGGCCAGAGATGTGTGTGCAGGAAGTGCACTGTAATTAGAATGGTAAAGAAACATGTTTATCCATCAATCTCACAAAAAACATTTAGAAAACATTCCAGGGAGTTGGACTCAGTGATCTCATGGATCCCTTCCAACGTGAGATATTCTATGTTTATATGTTTCTCTATGGTTGTAAAAAAAAGGTAGTTTATTTCAAAGGTGATTGCCTAATGACAAGGTGGGGACCTACTTTAACCTCAGTTAAATTTCTAAACCCAAGCAAGTGAATCTAGGCCAAAAACATGGAATGATCAGGAGCTGTTATTAACCGAAGACAAGAGACTGAAGTCTTGTCAGGTAGTGTAAGAACAATAAATAGTGTTACACTTGCTCAATCTCAAAGCAAACAAGTCTGGACACTTAGGGTGGGTGGCATTTGTAAGAAAGAACTGTGTGGAGAGAACTGCAAGCAACTGAAGGAATCCTAAACCCCAGGAAAGTTCTGAAAAATGGAGATATTCTCTGATGGTACATAACTATTAATATTAAAAGAAGAAAAGCAGCATCTGAGCTGTGCATATCTGGTACCCTGCTAAAACTCACTACCAAGAACTGCTGCATATTCTTCTTCCCTGCTGCTCCTAGTCAGAAAACCCCCACATGTCTATATTGAAGGACTTGCTTTAAAGGTGTGCATCAGAACAAAATGCAATGATGAGCCAAAGCCAATGATGAGCCAAAACCAAAGCCAGAAGTTCCTTAAAACCCGGTAACTCTGCACACAGGAAAAGTGCAGAATTCAGTTCTTCATCTCCACAGCTCTTTTTTTTTTTTTTTTTCAGCATAAGCACAAGCAATTTCCATTCTTCTCTCCTTATTGTGTGCACAGCAAACATCACAAGGATAATGCTTACTTACCCCTCAGGGGGCTGTGAAGATTAATTAGTAAATGTTCCCAGTGCATGTCAATGATGAAAGCTCAGTGTAAGTGCTAAGCATTTGTGTATTCATAGGCACCAAAAATATGCATTCTCCACAGGAGAGATGAAAAGTAGTGCTGTTTTCTAGCTGTGTCTAATTTCCAGAGGTGAAACTCTTATTCTACAGAAAGCCTACAAAATTAATTCTTAATAGGTGAGATATTTAGAGAAAATATTGTATAAGACATCCAAATGTCTATTTTTGCTTTGAGCCTGGATGAAGAAATCATTGAAAACCTGCTGATTCCATTAGGAGAACAGAAAGAAAAGATTAGTTATGTTGTTCAGTGAGTTTATAGTGGAAATGAGGGGAGGAAAATGTTCTACTTGGAGTTTATAATCCAAAGAGTATTTAAGATGCTTATACCTTACATTTTCCCCCAGGATCCTGCCATTTATCTTGCTTCATACTGTTCATTTTGTGTAGTAGGTCTTGATCTAAACCTTAGTTTAGGCTTTGTATTGTTCTACCCATTGCAGCTGCTTATGATTAAAACTGTATTTTGCCAGAAGCAAAATGAGGGCATTTGAACACTTTTTGCAGATCAAAGAGAAGTAACAGAATTAAAAATAAATGCTAAACTATACTACTGTGTGAAATGATGAAGATAAAATCAAATTTATTTTGTACTGTAATACCACAAACTGTGTTTCTGTCAGTCCTAAAATAAATGGTCCAGGAATGGATCTTCCAATACTTACAGTTTCAGAAGATGTTCTGGAGTGAGCATGTGGGTTATTATCAGGAAAGGGACACCAGTTTGCATATACATGCACATAAATGAATATATATATACACCTCTGTGTACACATATATACATATATAAGGCTCATACACACATATATACACACATATCAACCTAAGACTCACAGATACACATAAATACACATATGGTTCTGCATATATATGTGTATGTATTTGGATACAGGTGTAAAAATGTTCATGAGATGCATGGTAGAAATTTACAAGTCTTTACAAATTTACAACATGTGTAAATTTTTAAGTATGTATATTTGAGCTGTCAAATTTTAACTCTGCTGTCCTTAAAAATGTGAAGGAAAATAGCAAACAAGTCTTTGGGAAGCAAGTTTCCTGGTTTCTATATATAACTTTTGAGGTAATGGATGTGGTCTTTGATCCTTGTTCTGCCTCATAATGTAAAATTAACTCTGATATCAAGTTTTCCAGAAGGTTTTGGCTTTATTGTCTTCCAGACTGATTGTATGAAGAGCTGTTTCAGGTCCATAGAAGCGGGGGGGGTTCAGGTAAGCCACTCTTCTCAAAGCTTTTAATTTTTATAGCAATGACAAAAGTTTCCTATTGAATATAAGACTAATTATTCAGATGTACTGGTTTTTGATGACAAACTGCATGGCTGTGGTCAAACATAACTGAAAGAATTAGGATTTTGGGTTGTCCCACAAACAAATTCAGTTATATACTCTTCCTTTTTGGGTTAAAATATCATCTTCTACTGTATTTCTTTTTACTAAATTTGTAAATAAAAATTAGGCTTATTCTGGGACAAATAGGGATAAAATAATGATGTAAATTCTATATTCCATTCTGGAGGATATCAAACTATCTTGCACTTCAGAATTCTCAAGGGACTTAGAAATTTGTGAATTTTCCCTGTCTCTAATGTGTCAGAGGGAGTGGCATATTTTAGAAGACTTTCCAGCCAGGGGAGCAACCACGCTATGTAAATCACTAAGGATTTGTGAAATGGCTGTGCCCTGAGGGATTTTTATACTCAGCAATTAATGTTCTTTCCCTCGTATTTTTTCTTTTCTGCAAAGAAACAGAACAAAACTGAAAGTGCTCCGTGTTCAGGACACTTTGCTTTCAGGACACTTTACTCTCTGTTGAGTATTTTTGACTTTTCCAATTCAAACACAATCAAGTCTAAACCAAGTACAGTTTGTTTGTTTGCTTGTGCTCTACAAAATCTAGAATTATTTTGTGCCTATAGAACAGCTTCTATCCTTCACACAGAGCGTGAAGATTGGTCATCCTTAGACAGGAGTTATCTCTATGGTACTGAGATGAACCAGGGGTACCGTGTCCACCCAAAATGACAATAAAAAATTTCCACTATAATTTTTAATCTTCAGGAAAGCAAGAATTATATGTGCTGTTCTGGCTGTACGGGACTCAACAGCACCCAAATCTGTAGCCAGAGACAGAGGGCAATGAATGAAGAACTGAATACAGAGAAGTTGTACGATTCTATGAAGTCAAAACCCCCAAGTGGAGGTCCCTGCCCATGGCAGGGGGTTTGGAACTGCATGGTCTTTAAGATCCCTTCCAACCCAAACCATTCTGTGATTCTTGAAAAACTTACTTATGTGGTTGAATTATGAGGACTGAACTTCTATCCTCAAAACACAGCCAAAGGGTACCACGGGCAGTGGTAACATTAACTGAGTAAAGAGTAAGTGTGTTAAAAAAAACCCCAAAACTATGAAATACAAAAGCAGATTTTGTGGGCTTCACACACACAGGGAAGCTTTGTGCTTTCAAAGTGCCCAGTGGCACAGGCACTTTCAGTGTCACCAGCCCCAAGATACCCAACCCTTAAAGCACAGATATCTAATCTGAGTATCCTCTGAAACACTGCCCATTTTTTTTTTTCTTATAACATGCTATGTACATACAGCACCAGTGAAAGTTCAAGCAATTCGAGCCCCCTTGGGAAGTATAATTATATATATATACATATTATATGTGTGTGTATGTATACATACATATATATGTACACACACACTAGTTCAATAATTGATAACTCATTTTCTACTCTTTCTTCTCACAACCTGCAACATAAAACGTACCAAAAAATAAGATTTGCTAAAAGCTAAACTGAAGAACTGTAAGTGAACTATGATCTTTACACCCGCACGCATAGAAAAACAACAAAAAAGAAAATCTTAATTATGTTGCACGTAATAGCACAGATAACAAAATCCAAAGAGTCTGAAAGTCACAGGTATGTTTGTAGCCATTATTTTCCTGAAAACAGCTAAGGCACTAGCACCGAATGTGGCATTTAAAAATAATTAAATCAAATTTTTAAGCTTATTTAAGGTAATGGTGCAACATGAATCAGGCTTTAAGCACATAAGTAGGAGTGTAAAAGCCTTCTTATCTTTCGTTACCATGCCAATGACATCTAGCTATCAGATTACGTCATTTGCTTTGTTTTATAAGCAGGAATGAGTCCCCCATCTGCAATCAGTGCTGTGAGAATTCAATCAGCAGACAGCATTGTGTTTGTTAAGAAAGCACTGCTTGCTGAAATAATGGTGCCTGGTGCTACATCACAGCTCTCCATAAAAAATGCTATAGAAAGCTTGATAACGTGGACGAGTCTCAAAATCAGTAAGCCACCTCCCGAAGACAAAGTTGCTCAGAAAAACAAGGACATCTTCAACATTGTCATGACTCCTGATCGCATCCCTAAATTTTTCATCCCTTCTCTGGACATAGAGCACATTTCCTTCCAGCAGGAGCCAGAGGAAGACACCGCGGAGAATTCTCCTGAGAGGGAAGTCTCTGATGAAATTGTTCAGAAGCGCAGAACAACCAGAAGCAAATCTGAATCCTACATCAGGAAAGAAGCAATATGCAAAGGAGAGAGTCTGGAGAGAAGAGGGACCCTGTGTTTTACAGACCAAATGGCTTTCCTGGGAGACCTGGAGAGAGCTGCACATCATTGTGACCCAGCAACCAGAGCTGCTTTCTCTTTGCCGCACCTCTCCAAAATCACTACCCCCTACGGGTTCCTCACACTGGGTGAAAGTCCAAATACCAGAAGGAAAGAGTCTCTTTTTTTTCAGCATGACTCTGAAGAGCTTAGAATCCTCTTGTCACAAAAGAAGAAGAACCCATCTCTAGTAAGGAGCTCATCCAGCCCTTTCAGTGAAATCCAACAAACCATGGAGTGTGTAAAACCTTCAGACACCCCTTTTAAGACCAGGCAGCCTGCTTCATGGGAGTCAGTCTGCAACAACCAGCTTTCTCCTCTGTGCTGCAAACCAGACTCTGAAACACACCCTGTGAAATGTGAGAAGAAGAGGTTTCAGGTGACACTGAAGAGACACCTGGCCAGCATCAAGCGGATGAGATCTGGCAGTGGGATGAACTGGCTCTGCTAACCCACACGAACCTGTCCTGGCTCTCAAACCCTGGGAAAATTTAAAAGAGACTGTCTTTCACAGAGGTGTGCAAACATGAGTATGTGGTACACATTCAGCGTTGCAAGCTCCTGATAAAGGAGACCAGACAGACAAAGAACCAGACAGAACTTGCTTACATTTGTGAGGCTGAATTCATCTCCTGTTTTATCAAATCACACTCAGAAGCCTTGAATGCTTTACAGTGCAAACAAAGACAGGACTAACCGAAATAGGCCATTTTCTGGAGGGAATGTTGTCTTTTCTGGTCATACCTGTATAATCTGTGAGAAGAAAGGAAATAATTACACCAAAAGCAAACTACAGAGAAAAAAAAATATGTCATCTTTTAAGGTAGCAGTGTTGTTTTCAGACTGATACAAAAATTGAAAAGAAGGAACATGGTAGCTAGTCAGGTAAAAAATGTGGGGTTTTTATTACTTCTAATATTAGAGTGCAAGTGAAAACCGATTAAGAGTTAATTTGTCCCAGGGTGTTTAGAGCAGGTAGTTGCAAGCAGCTGTTCATAACTCCTGGCAGGAACCTGCTGGCTGAGGGGGAAAGCCAAGTGCCTGAATGCTGATGACAGTGAATAGCAAACCATTTTCTGTATTTAACAAATCTGCTTATTTTATCACTGCTGTAGTTAGCCTTCAGCATACTTGGAATTAAGGGGAACATAATGTAATTTGTTTACCTCCTTACCAGTGTTAATGTATAGCACCATTCTATTTATATCCTGTATTTGTTCCAGTTACAACTAAACTCAATAAAATATCTTTTTCTTTAATAGTCTTCTTGTCCTTCTTGTAATTTCTGTTACCTTTTTCTTTTTTTTTTTTTTTTTTAGCCCCCACAGATTTGTTATTACCATAAAATTGGAAAGGAACATAAAGCAGAACCATGAATATTCAGTGTCCTCAAGACACGTGTTTCAATCCTGTTTTTTAAACTGGATTGTTTTGTAAGGCACGGATATTACAGTGCATTAAACAAACATCTCAGTGGAAAAGCCACCAAAAACAGCTAGAAATGTCCTATAATGCCTAAACATCAAGCTGAAAAGTTTTCTTGTGTGACATTATCACCATTTTCAAATTGCTCATCTCCAGCTAAGCAAAATTTACTTACCACTGAATTGAAAAAAAAGATAACTTAAGGTATCTATGTCCCAAGAAACAGAGGTATCAAAGATGACATCTGGTAAAATCCATTATAGTTTATTGGTTTATTACTTTATTTAATTAATTTATTTAATCTATTTTTATAACTAGAATATGGATATAGTCATCAGTGCCTGCAATAAAAAAAAAATCTGCTTTAGCTGTCAGGAGTACTGTGGTATTCAAAATAAAAAATCTCCATTACACTATTTTGTATTGAATTTATTTGTGTTTCACAATATGTAGTAGACAATTAAAATACTGTTAAGGCACCCTGACACATGGGAAAAGAGCTGCTGTCTAAAGGGATGAGATTGTGCCTCCTTTACAGACAAGGAATAAATTCTGTGTAACAAATACAGCTCAAGCAGCCCGTGAAACTCATGTTCCAAGTAATCAGAAACGAGCTGGCTGTGCTCCCCTGGCTGTGCAGCAGCACAGAGGCCGTGGTGTGTGAAATGAAATATGTGTGTGAAATCGAGTAAACTGTGACAGCAGCACAGGTATCGAAGCCTGGGACAGCCGTCCAGGCTCCCTTTATAACCTGAAGTATGATTCATCTCATCTCCTACAGATGACATCTAAAACTCAGCAGGTGTTTACTCAATAGGCTTTGTCCAGAAGAATCCCAGTTAAAAATTGCTACATCCTTGCAGGAGGCCAAAGGCAGTGCTTGGGGTCGAACCCTGAGTTCTCAGCTTGAGGTTCAGTAATAAAGACAATCACTCTGCTCTCAGAATAGAAACAAATAGGATGCTAGCTTTTTGCGGTTTTTGGGTGTTTTGTGAAACTATTTTAAAAATGAGGGAAAAACATAATTTACAGGAATTCACTGGGCTAGGGAGAATGCAATAGAGCCTTTAAAGATGTGTTTGCCATTTTACCTTGTATTGTACCTTCAGATTTGTATTAAGGATGACCATGACTGAAAATTTAATCGTTTAAATGGCTTTAAAAAAAAACCACTGGAGTACAAATGACGTGACACACTGCACACCATAATCCACACTAAGCAACCTCTGGAGGCCTACATAAATTCCTGTTTACATTATCAGACACATCAGCTACACCTATGATATTTTCCATGGAGAAAATCTTTACCACAGCATGTTAGATGTTAGAAGCTTTTTCTTTTACATTTCAAGCAGTTGTGATGTTCTTAGTTTGCCTCGGATACAACCAAAATCTGAAGTCCCTATCCAGAGTTCTGGTACACCTTTTGGTTGTACAGCTAGCTGCAAACCGGGAATTCTGTCTGGGATTCTCTTGTTCTACGACTTTCAATCATAGAATCATAGAGTTGTTAACATTGGAATAGACCTCCAAGATCAAGTCCAACCATTAACCCAACGCTGCCAGGTCCAACACTGAACCATGTCCCTGTGTGCCCCATATATATGTTTTTTGAACACTTTTAGGGATGGTAATTCCACTAGTTCTCTGGGCAGACTATTCCAATACCTGACCACTCTTTCAGTGAAGAAATTTTCCTTAACATCCAATCTAAGCCTCTTTGGCGCAACTTGAGGCCATTTCCTCTTGTCCTCTTGCTTGTTATCTGGGAGCAGAGACAGATCCCCACCTGACTCCACCTTCCTGTCACAGAGTTGGAGAGAGCAAGGTCCCCCCTGATCCTTCTTTTCTCCAGGCTGAGCTCCTGCCAACTCCCTCATCTGCTCCTCATCAAACCTGTGCTCCAAACCCTTCCTCAGCTCCTTTCCCTTTCTCTGGGCATGCTGCAGCACCTTTCTTGGAAAGAGGAGCTGCTTTGTTTTGGTCATTTTTTTCCACACATCCTACAAATCCACAGAGAAGAAACAAAAGTGGGGTGTACAAGTTTCTTCCAAGGTCTCAGTAAGAGTTAAATAGATGTTTGGTGGTGTGATACCAAGGTGCTCTGCTGTTGCTGACTGCTGTTCTCCACCTGTACAATGCTGAAGAAAAAAAACAATTCATCAGCTTGGGAGCCAATTTCCTTTGCATTTCTAATATTCATTCAGATTGCTTGTTTTTTTCTACTGCTCAGTTAAGGAATTCTTCTGATATCCCTTTTTCTGATCTTTTTGTCATACCACAACAAATTTGAAAGGACTTTGTTAAATCCCAGTTTAATGGCTATCAGAGTCTTCAAGTTCTTCCCTGACAGTGGGACAGAGAAGAGGAGGACACAGGTGAGGGTTGTATGGAATTCAGTGTAAAGAGGCAGCAGATTCATTGATTATCGTTCATCTCTTTAAGAGACTGAGAAAGGTGAACAATTATGGAGGGAGCTTGCAGAGACACTATGAGGCTTTATTCATTCCTAATGTTCCATGACAGTAGCTTCCCTGTATGAGTGACTGAAATGCTGGAGGCAAAAACCCAAAACTAATCACCCTGAAAACATATCTATTAAAAAAAAACAGCTGTAGGACAAGCTTACAGAAAAAAAAGGCATACACAGGGATGTCATGCAGCAATAAGAAATTAGAATCAATGACCTGTGAGATCCCCTTCAGTTTAAATGCTTGAAATGGATGAAGAAGTCCTCCAGAGCACTCAGGCAAGACAAAGTCTTCCAGGAGTTCAACATATATGTCTAAATATCTTTTCTTAATTCACTTTATATAAATACCTATTCATGACTTGTTTGCCCTCAGTTGCATGCAAAATTACAGCAATGCTAGAGACAATCAGTGCTTCAGCAAGCGCTTCACAAGAGTATTCAAAAGTTGGGTTTGACACAAGGGGAGTCCCCAGAGAAGGGTCATCTCTGCCGTTTGTGCACAGGGAGGGATTTTGGTTTGATTAGTCTTTCAAAAAGAGAATTAACACCATTTTTAAATTTTGTGTTTTTTTTTTTTTTTTTTTTGGTTAGGTCTTTTTGTTTCTTTTTTAATTTCCTTCTTGGACTAGTTGAAAGAACTGATTGGAGGGACTGCGGGTCTTGCGTTTAACGGAGGTCTGAGCTCCTTTTGAGTTAGGTTTGTAATTTGTGCCTGTAATCAGTTATATTAACTTTCTTTCTCGTTGTTTCTTATCAATCTCAGTTTAAATTTGATGTGGATTTCTAAATTTCTGACTATATTTGTCTCTGATATTACATTATAGATTGCCATGTCTTCCTAAATTGCTGCATAACATTGGTCTCTTCTGTTTAAACTGCAATCACATTTCTTCACACACTTATCTGCATTTTGCCAGTGATTGTAATGCTTTTTATTTTCATTCTGCATATAGGTTGAAAATCCATGTGTAAATGGCTTTAGGATACTTCCAGCTGCATGATCTATAAATATAGGTCATAATAATTATGGTGGAATTATTTTTTTATTTTAGCACCTTTTTTTTTTTTTTTTGGGCATCTAAGATATATCACATAGTGATTCCTCAAAAAGGTTATACCATCCAGGCCTCTCTTTTCCATGATGATTTTTCTTCTGCTTTCTCTCCATGTGTACTGCTGCTGATACCATCTTACACAATGGGTAATGTAATGACCTCTATTCATTTATTGCAAGTTATACAGTCTTGTGAACTCCATGAAATATTTAACACTAATAAACAGGATGATCATTACTTTAATGTATAATGAGAAAATAAATTAAGTAACTGACATTTAAATAAAATATAAATACTTTATGCAGTTTCTATTTACCACATCATGGCAGTAATCCATTTAAAGTCAATGAACAACATAATTGAATGGCTCATGTAATGCAAAGGTCTTTCTTGAGTTTTTTTTTCCCCCGACTATTCACACGGAAACTTGCAATTTCCTGACATTTTTGGGGCCCTTCTAAATATGGAAGTGTTATTATATTTCCTATGTAATATTTTCATTTCACCAAATATCAGAAAGATGGACACTTGGGACATGCTACTTAAAGGTATGATAGAAAGGAAAATGGAGCAATGAAGAAGAGGCTGAGACCACCTTTTCACTGGTGTTCTGTGACTATTCTAAACTTGAGTTGTAACTGGTAATGGTGTAGGTGAAGGAAGATTTAAACAAAAAGATTTCACCATCTTAGGGAAAGGTTGACTTTTTCTCCACAGACAACTAATACCCACTCACCACTTTGTGTAGCAGGAGTGACAATGAATGAATTGAGTAAGGATAAAAACAAAAACATGCACCGAAATAAAATAAATGTAAGTTTTCATAATAACAAGCTTTTCCTTTTACAAAAAGTTGAACAAAGAGAAATTTCAACTAGTATGAATATTTATCATGTGCAGCAAAATTTTCCAAATTACTCAGTGCAGCAAAAATGTTTGCATTCCATGTAGATTTGCCATTATCTATTGATCTGAGGAAGATGTGTTGTATTTAATTCTAAATACCCTTTTTTGTCTCTTTAAAAAAAAAAAAAATGGAATCCAAAGATATTCAAATGTCCCCACATAGTACTTTCATAAATGAAGTTTCAGACTTTAGAAATAGAGCAGTAAACAGTAAAAACATTAATTAAACATTTTGAATACACTATCAAAATTTAGTTTAATAATCTGCAATATTCTCCGGATTTTCAATTCTTATAAATTTGAATATTTGAAATCAATAATTCTTTATGTCATAGACTTGTTTTTTGGGGTGTAGAGGAGTCTGAAACTCTGAATACTTTATGGGAATGGAAAATAACTCTATTTACATGGCACAAATAAATATGTTCTAAAGGCCTACAGCAAGGCCAAGAATTTCCTGCCTGACAGCTCTCAAATCCCTGGTCAATGATTGTATAATCTGAGAAAGCAGGGGTGTTATAATTTCCCCTTTATGAATCAGAGGTACCAAGGGAATAGCTTACAATCTTCTGATGAGGTATTAATGTTAGTATGTTAATCAGTCCTGAAAGTTGTACAGGCATTAATGGGGAAAGAAATCCTATCTGCTGCTAGATGAGTACAGAAGTGGTTAAACATATCTACACTTACATACTAAACAATATCTAGGAGTATTTATCTATGCACTTATGTGACCCAACATCCTTTTCCCCCTTCACTACCAGGTACAAAGGAAATGATGTCATGTACCCAAAAATGAAGCACTTTACACTCAAGTAGGCCTTGTCCAGTGTAGACAAGAGTGGTCAGGAGCTTTTCTTGTGCTGAAGGCAAGCAAATACGCAGCCAATCGGTCACACAGGGAACCTTGAAGGTACTTTGCATCTTCAGCACTTAGTATCCAGTGGTGAGGTCAGAAAAGACCATTCAAAAGATCAGTACAAAATACTTCATGCATGATTTTTTTTTGATTTTTCTGGATTTTTTTTACTATTTATTGCCACCAGTTCCTGTTCTGTCCTATCCTGTCCTGTCCTGTCCTCTCCTCTCCTCTCATCTCCTTTCCTCTCCTCCTTCTCCTCATACCTGGAAGTGTGAAATGCAGTCAGAGCATTCCAGGTTTTTCCTTTATTATGCCAGGAATGAATGTGAAACATTCCAAGAACTCAACTGTGAATATTTGATGACAAGTGCTCGGAATTTCTGGGGTAAGAAATCAATAAAATATCTTTTGTTAAGACGTTGTTTTTCTTTCTATATCTTTCAATTTTAACTAAAGGTTTGGACTCATGGGCTCCTGCTGAACTCTAATATGGGTACTATTTGAACTATTTCTACTTTATTGAGAGGAGATGACCCAAACTCTCATAAGAGTTAAGAGGAAGGGGTACTGTAAACTACTGCTATGCTTTACCATGCTCATGGTGAAACATGTGATCCTGACAATAACAGTTGCATTTTATAATCAGAATAGAGCAGGAAAATAAGGGAAACTTCTAACTGTTGCTAAGCTTGAAGTTTCCATCTGTATTTCCTCTTTCCTTCACAACTGGATATAGACTGAAAATAAGGAAATAGCTTGCACTGCTCAGCTGGATGCTTCAAGTTATGTGAGATGATTGTGATCACCCTTTTGAAGCCTGAAAATGTTCTGGATCATATGTTAAACATTAATAAACTGACAAAGTGAATACTTTAAGTTGTTGCAATGATTACTACAGACAGCATGGTTAAGCAATGCCAGTGGTAAGACAAAAATGTTCTTCCTTTCTAGCTTACTCTTGACAGTACAGTTTGGGGATTTTTCCTTATTTTAAATGTAGTAAAAAGTAGATCCATCAAACCAGAACAGAATAGTGCCAAATTGTTGGGCCTGTGCTGTCAGTTACAAGTGGAATCCAGTGTTTCTGTTTGGTTGCATATATATAAATATGACATTTGTGCATGTTGAGGTCTGCATGGCACATATGCAGGGCAGAGACATGTTTGCTGAAGGGGACATTCAAAGAGGTCACTATGTCAGGGTCCTCAGACACTGAATATGTTGTTGCAATGTATTCTCCCATTTCAGATATTCCAATGAAAGAAAACCACCTAGATGTGTGGAAAAGCTGTGATAACAAAATCTAAGGTAATGTAAACCACCAGCCATTTTCACTGAGACTGAGTGACCAGGAGCTGAAAATCTAAGGTAGGATGTCCATAAGGAGATATTTAAGGTCCCCCTGAATAGGTGCTAGTCACCACAAATGACTGGAAATTACCTGAAAAGAAAAAGCTCATTTTGTATTACCTGAAACTTTTGTAATATAAGTTTGCCTACCTTGGATTTTTCCTCATAAACAAAGGAGATAAATGGGAACTTTTTAGCCATCTTATCTGATTTACCTGGAAAGTCTTTAAAATGAGCAGAATACTGTACTAGAAATATCTATATTAATAAGTAATAATTAAATGGGGACTTTAAAGGAATATCTTTATTTCAGCTATCCACAGAGAGTGTAATCACTTACGTGTCAATGCTTGTGCTAATTTAAAGGAATTAAAGAAAGTTACAGCAGTCAACCATGTGATAAAGAACTTTGTGGTGAAAACTGCATGTTTTCTAGCCTTGAATTCCTGAAGTTTGCCAATGTCACGTGGCATGAGATCACCAAAAATCTCCCAGCATTTCTTTCACACAGTGGACCTCTCTGCTTCAAATTTATGCTGTGTAGACTTAAATTAGTCCTTGATATGATGATGTTGGCAACAATGCAGGACTTACATGAGTGAAATTATGTTCAGTGGTGGACACTTGAATTATTCTATCTTACCTATTAAAGGTACAAACTAGAAGCTGAAAATAGAAAAGCTCTTGCCTTCACCAAAGCCCAAATACCTATTGATGTAAAAGTAATTGTGTGGAGTATAAGCCCCTACAGTATCAGGCAAACAAGTTAAACATGTTTGCTACAGCACCTGATTAAGAAAAAAACAACATGAATCTACACATGGTTCCCTGAAACAGCTTCACCCCCCCAAAAATTAATAATAATAATAAAAAAGATATTTTAGCATTAAAGGCACATTTTAGGCTACAAAATAAGCCTTGCCTGCAGAAGGGATATGTCATTCAAGATACCCTTAAACTTCTTATTCTAGAAGGATGGCAGGTGGAGTGTACATGCACCTTTCATGATACATATCACAAAATTTCTAATAAACATGAACTATAAGATCTGAGAGGACAACCAGGACTGGCTACTTTGCTTGAAGCTACTCAACAAGACTTTACTACTGAATGAGGCTAATGACAGGACAGAAGTGACTCATTCATTGACACAGTAACCTTTACCTGGTATAGACCAAGGGAAGTTGGATTGACATCACAAGGGTTGTTTGCTTATACATCACTTGCCTGTCATTACACTCTCCCTCTGATGGATTATTCCATTAAGTGGGCCAGAAATAGCATTGACGTCACAATTCACATCTGCTACTGTAATCATTTGCCTATCTAATATTTTCAGATGAGACAGAAACCTCCAAAAATTATTCATGTTACACAAAACATCACCAGTTATTTTATTCAACTTCAAGCTCTCCTTCAAAGGGACAGTGGGATAGCACACACACAGACCATCAATACCTTCCATCAGCTCAGTGGAAAAATCAAATTCTCCAGCTGAACTGTAGGAGGAAGTTCACAGACTGCTACACACAGAAGGAAGAGGTTGCAAAGCTTTTAGCACTGACCTGGTACAAACTAAGACCTCACACCATGGCATTATCACCACCTGCACTAGTGCAGAACGGGATGGAGCAGGCACACAAGCTAAATGTAGATGGATGAAAGGGGCTAAAATTTGAAACAGAACAATTGTCCAGCTGGTAACCAAACAGCAGAAGCAGCAATATGGATTAGGTACAGTTCAAAAGCCAGTATTTGCAGAGCAGTTCACTTGAACAAGTACAAAACCCCATAATCCAACGAAAAGAAAAAGCCTTCACTGCTTTTTAAGTTTCTTAAAAAGGGGAACAAGTTATATGTGCAAGGTATATGACCATTATAGTACAGTCAGGTTGGAAAGCTTCTTATCTTGCAGAGTTTTAGGTGGACAGCTCAGATTTCCAAGATATTTTGCACAAATTAAAATCTGATTGCTGATCTACTGGGATTAACTACACAAAGTCTGTTCTGCTCTCAGTTCTCCTCAGTTACTGTCTGTCTGTGCTACTAGTTACCTGATTAGGAATAAAACAATAAAAATAATGAAGCTACTAGCACACTCATGTTTTTGTCTTAGAGAAAGGACTATATTCCCCTACATGTGTTACAGGGTTGGAGTTTAGAAGCGGAGGAAACAGCTCAAACTGTGACAGAAGGCATAAGCTCTCCTACACAGTCCATCTTCCCTTATTTATTTCTTCACTGTTCATTTTCATTCTCTTCTTTTTTTAACTTACTGCAGCCACCATCATTATGCTTCTTTAAAAGTAATCTTCTCAAAACACTATTCAGTATCCCTGCCTGTGACCATGTAGAATTCAATGTACCAGTCACACGCTCCTCCACTCCATCCTACCTCCAATATACCCTGGGTAGTACTCTAGTCTATATAAGCACAGACATATCTAAAGAAGGGTACTATATGAAGTTCTTAAAATCTGCTAATTTTGAACATATTTGACACTAGATTTATTCAGCACATTGTAAGTGAACTTTGTAGTACCCATGAAGAGACACAAAGAAGAAAAGAGCACTTGATGAGGCAGGATGATGGAGTGGACTTGAAATTAAGTTTGCAAAGCATACAGGAAAGTGAACATTCATGCCCTACTTTTGTTTCATAACAGTTCTTGAGATCTTTTTTTGCATGTTATTAGGTTTTGTTCCTTGCAATCATATTCCCTCTGATGACATCCCTAGACAATATTTGCTTCATAAGAGACAGCCATTTCAGTGCTCTTCATGTTGACCTCACTTCGCCCTTATGCATAGCAATTAGGCCAAGATTACAAATTGTCTTGTTTTTTGTATTTAAAACCTTCTCTTCTGTGTCTTTTTGTGTTGATGATACCCAGAATTGGCTTTATTTTTTTTTTCCTTTATGTACAAAATACAATTTTCTCAAGTCAGTTAATGTTTCATCCTTTTTAAGTGAGAATCACCGTGGTCTTTACCTTATTGACACTTTACAGGAAATTATTCATCAGAGTTTTACCTAGCTATATTGAGTCAAGGAAGTGTCCTGACTTCTGAAAAGTAAAGTTACTGGAACACTGATGAAAACTAATCTTCTAATTTGTCTCCAAGGTCACAATCACCCAATTATAGAGCTGGGCAAGTGCACACAGGAGGTTTAAGTGGCTATACAAACATCTGGATGAATAGGTCTTGGGAGTGAAGTATTTGGAACCAACTTTCAAAGATCCCTTCAAAGTCCACTATTTTATGACCTAATTCTATAAAACACATCAGTTAGTGTTTAAAAAAAGACCTTAAAGACATCACTAACACCTTCAATATTCTTGGGAGATGCTTAGATAGCCAAAAGAAGCAACTATGCTTTACGTTTTGATTCTATGTTTGTTGTCACTATAATTGTCTTTATTTTATTGTCTGAATTTTACTGGCAACTAAATGCTTAACACAATTACCCCTGTATAGAGTCCCATCTTATGTTTAATTAGCTGCTCGTATGCAGAAATGGCTTAGAAAAACAGATGGTCTAAAACCATAACAACCCACTTGGAGAAATTACAACTATATTGTTGTCTCCTACACATGTATCAGGCCACCTATAAATGTCAACATAATCCAAAGCTCGGTGCTTATTGCCTGATCTTGACCTACTTTTCCGACTATTCCTGTTTCCGGCAAATACTGGTCTTTTGAATCATTAAATGATGAACACGAGAATGTTAAAGCATTTTTCTGGAGTAAATTTATTGAAAAGCAAGCTGATATATAAAAATAAATACAAAGAATGTATAGTTGACGATGCTTTGATACAGAGGACTCCATCAGTACACTATCTCCTAAGCGCATTAAATTTTCCAGTGTCAAATAAATTAGGATGTTGTAGTTCAAGAGTTCTGTTTTGTTAATTGAAGAAATATCCATTATGCAGTTGTGCTCACAAGAGCACAATAAAGTTGCAGTCCACTTAGGGTGTTTCTAAATAAGTTCCTGTATCGGCTTGAAGTATTATTATGGATGCCAAGACAAGAACATTCCTGCTTGTAATGTAGTTCTTCATTTATTAATTAGTTTTGTTATCTATTTTTCAACATTGACATTAAAACAAATTAGTAATGATGGTGAAATTCACAAACTAATGTCATATCCAGCTGGAATAAAATGCTTTACAGGGGATACCTCTGCAGAAATGCTGTTTGCTTGAATCACCGAGGTGTCATAGAATATTTCATGTTGGAAGGAACCCAAAAGGATCATTGAGTCCAGTGCAGAACTACTGCTTGCAGGGCCACCTAAAAGCAAAGCATATTACCAAGAGCATCTCTCAGACACTCCTTGAGCTCTGTCATGCTTGGTGCCACGACCACTTCCCTGGGGAGCCTGTTCCAGTGAAAATCACCAGGGAAGAATCTTTTCCTAATGTCTGACCCGAACTTCCCCTGGCACAGCTTCAACCCTTTTCCTTGCATTCTGTCCCTGGTCCCCACAGAGCAGAGCTCAGTGCCTGTCCCTTCTCTTCCTCTCCCAAGGAAGCTGTAACTGCAATGAGGTCTCCCCTCAGTCTCCTCTTCTCCAGCTGAACAGACCAAGTGCCCTCAGCTGCTCCTCACACGGCTTCCCCTCAAGCTCCTCCTTCACTGCATTCCCTCAGTCTTCTCTTTTTTTTCAGGCTGAACAGACCAAGTGGCCTCAGCCGCTCATGGAAAAGTCCTACCCTTGAGGCCTTTTGCCATCTCGGTTGCCCTCATCTCTACACACTCAAAGTTTTATGTCCTTCCACCTTCGAGGTGCCCAAAACTGCACCCATACTCGAGGTGCAGAGCAGAGAAGGGACAATCCCCTCTCTTGATCTCCTGGGTACACTGGGCCTGATGCTCCCCAGGACACGGTTGGTCCTTTTGGCTGCCAGGGCACTGTTGACTCGTGTCCAAGTTGCCATCGACCCAAACCCCAGGTCCCTTTCTATGGGGCTGCTCTCATTTCACCCACAGTGCTACCCATGAACGGCATCCTTTGGCCACAAAAAACCAGCTCTATATACATGAACATATGGATTTTTTTTTTTCCCTACTTTTCACACTTTCCACTAATATCAGTACAATCATTGAAACTGAAAATGAACTTTTCAGGTAGAAGGGAGATGAAAAAAATATTTTTCTTGTAAAATGCTATTCCATGAGAGTTCAGTGTCAAACATTTGAATAAAAACATGAACAGCTATGGGGGGAAAAAAAAAAAGTTATTAATTTGAGGATTTCAGCATGTAGATTTATGGATAATTTAAATTCATTTTGGATTGAATTTTCTCTTTGCCGCTTTATTAAAATTCAACTGGACATCATTTGAGGATTGTGCAAATGTGCAGCTGATCTTGTGTGCAATTTGGGAATGGAAATCTCTCTCCAACTGAGATTCTGGACAAAATTTTTAAGCAGAGTCAACTCAGTTGTTGTGTATTCAAGTCCTAAATAGGGACTGAACATTTGCAGAGCCATTTCACAATTGCAGACTGCAAAATTTGACACGTTAACCACACAATTGTGCATTAATTAATTATATTACAAGAAAAAAATGGCATCTCTTTAGCTCACACTAAACACTGAACCTTGGAACTTCTAGAGTCATATGTGTTTCTTTCACAGGTATTCTGCATGATGATAATGATGAAGTTTCCAAGTTCTTAATTATATTTAAATAAACGTTGAACTCATATATTAATACACTCACTGAAACATGTTACTTGAAGCTGAAAGAGCAATTAATATTTTCCATATTGGCAACTTCAGGCATATAATGATAATGTTCTTCCAGCAACATAAAGATATGGTCAATAAATAAAGTATGCATTTAATAGTGGTAAAGGAGGCAGAGACAAGGCAGCTCTCTTGCTTTTTTTAGCAACAAGATAAGATTATTATGGAGGGAAATAGCTAAAATGCACAGAAAACTGACCTTTCTCCTTTACACATGAAATTCATGGCAGGGTTTTGTACATTGCAAATAGGAAATGCTGAAGAAATTGACACAATAAAGTGCCTCTAGTTAAGCAAAAAAAAATTCAAAACCTCCATGTCATAGGAAAAGTTCTTCAGTTTCCCCCAGGTTCTTTCATTGTGAGAAACTCTTCAGAAAACAAACAAGAAAATAAAAAAGGTATTTTCCCATAAAATCCACTTTTTAAATATTAAAAAGTTCCAAAAGCATATGTAAAATCCACAGTATGATCCCATTCACCATTTCATTTGTTGGTCCTTGAAATTTCACTTTCCATTTGGTCATAGGTCTAGTCAACATTGTAGTCCTCTATTACCTTAACATATTATTGTGTTTTAATTATAAAACTCATCTTTATAGAAACTAACAAATATTTTCTTAGGAAATTAATTTAAAGAAAAACAAGTAAATTTTATTGATTTAGGATCTCATGAAATACTGAGAATACAACTATTCTGAGGTTACTAATTTAGTCTAAAACTGAATTGTCTACTAATTAAATTGCTAAATATATTGAGCCCCATTAATTTCTTAGACAACTCTATTGATTAAAATATCCAATTAAGGTGAATCTTCTCCACTGATCCATCTTCAAATCTGGAGAAAATAATACTACTGGAATCAAACATTCATTTGATTTCACTGGTAATATCTGAGTAACATCCTCTGTGTATCTCTGCGTGGGAATTTCTTTGCAACTGATCCTACTGACATTAGGGGAAAGCTATTTTTATACCAGAAGGCTTAAAAAGAAAAGAGCTAGGCTGAGTGATTTTGGGTTTTTTCCAATCAGTTGATCAAGCAGTGAATTGCAGAGAAAATAAAGATTTAACTTTAGAATTTTTTTACCCACCTGATTAAAGGTGAATTCTATGGTAGAAAATTACATTTTTGGGTACAGCTTAAGGGACACTAAGGGGGTATATTCAAGGACAGATCTGCTACCCTTCAGTATTCTCCAAGGTGTCATCATAGAGTAAAAAAAAAAATTAGCAGATCACTAACTATGTGTTTAATAAAAAAAATAGAATAAAAGCTACAACTTCAATTTAAAAAAAAAAATCACAACCTCAATTAAAACAAAACTAAAACCAAATCCAGAACAAAACAAAACCCCATATGCTTCCTAATTATTTTAAAATAAATGACAGAAAAAATAGAAGTATGGATTTTCATGTGGTTAAATATATGTTATGAGCTATTCCTTTCACTGAAGAACTAATTTTTATTATTTTCCCTGAGAAGTGTAGGACGAAGGTGGAAGGAAAAAGATTATTATAGAACCTTAGAGCCTTTATTTTCACATATTTTCTGGAGGAACAGACACAAGCCAAACAAAAGAAATTTAAATATAACTTTTTATCATACTCAAAGACTTTCTGTCTCCTGCAGTATTGTGTGATAGTGTGTGTGAGAGAGAGGGAGGGAGAAAGATGGACAAAAGATTTGCTCTATCACACACTCTCTGGAGCATATTTGCAATATATTGATTGCTAAAGCAAGTCAAGAAATGTGTTATTTATTCACCTGTTTTTACACACTCTTTTCTAATACTACTTTTATTCAACTTACTTTAGTTCTCTTTTATTTTTAAACAAAAACATTTACATTTATGAGTTAATCATAAGTTAAGACTAATTCTGATGCAATCTTTTTACTTTCTGCTCCCATTTTCACTCTTTTATTATGCAAGATGTAGAAGAGAATGCCACATAATTTTAATTTCATTACCCCCTAAGCTCTGCGTGGGTGGAACTTATTGAGTTGGCTGGGAAAAAAAAAATCACAGTTGTTCTCAGCAAGAGAACAGCTATATTAAAATATTTAGGAATGAAAGGAAACTTTTCTTTTTAAAAGTATTTAGAAAAGTTGTAAACGGAAAAAATAAATAAGAACCAGGTGCAAAGCACGTTAAAGTTTAATTAATAAATAAATAAATAAATAGTTAAATGGATAAATAATTTTTTTTCTTCCCAAAGGGATGATAGTTCTGTCCATATAATCTTCCAACATTGCTGGTTAGCATTATTTTATTTTCTGCAGATGCATAGTCTTTCAGATAAACAGGGAGGTAACAAATATAGTGTTACTTGTCACACAACACTGGCATTAGGAATTCTCTGGTCACTCCTTGGTGAGCAAGTTTTGGCAGCACTGATGTATCAGATACCTCAGATTCCTCCCCTGGTGTTTCTGACAGAGACAGCCAAGTAGCGTCTAAAAGTTTTCCACTGAACATCAGGCTGAGTCACTAAGCCGTGATAGAAAGAAAAAAGCGTCAACAGTGCTAATTGCATGATCACTTGCATTTAATGTCCTTTCAGATTTCAGTGACTGTTCCAATAAGATGCCCCAGAATGCCTGGAGTAATATTTTTGTTGGAATTTTCAAAAGCACCTGTTAGAGTGTTAGAGTGAGTCTGAAAAAACCCACACTTTGTAGAGAAATGAAAAAAAAAAAAAAAAAATCCTGTATCTTTTGGAAACCTTCTCAGCCTAATGCAATGAATCAATAGGCACAGGAACTAACCAATTTATGTGACCTGCTGTGAATGCTTGCCTCCATTTCTCTGAGATTTCCACAGTACCTTTGCATGCTCATTTAAATTAAATCTGTCCTCTGTTCAAATCCTTTTTTAAAATGAATTGCAAAGTGACAGACTGAAGTCTCAGTTGGCTGCTTTCACAGATTCCCTGTGCCCCTTTGGAGAGTTTTATTTCTCTACTTATAAAATAAGGATGTTATTTACTACTCTCTTTCTTTATCTGGTCTGTCTGTTTTTGAACAGAGGATTGAGTTTGTGCTTTGAAAACACTTCATGTTTAGGGACCCTGTGTCAATCTGAATGCTGCTGCAACAGAACAACACTATGCCTTTCCTGACCCTTAAGTTTGACTTGATTTTGGGGAAGTGGATGATATATTTCTGTTAGATTTCTGTTAAAATTCTGAACTGCTTTGTAAAAATCTGCTTTACATATACCCACAATATTCTATTTTGTTAAGTTAGATAGATTCTGCTCTATTCCAAGGCCCATAAATATAATACAAAACCCTGGAGAACCCTTTGTGTATTTTTTTAATGTTTTAACCTCAGTGGGTATAAACCAACTTGCTGGTATTATCATCCCATCTTTTGATTGAAGCAGAGACTAATTAAGTTAGTTATATAATTATTATTCTAAAGACTCTCCTTGTATGCCTCATCTGTCTTTATGTTGCTGAAAAAAACATTTTCTTGTCTACATTTTTGCTGCCTGAGCAAATATAAATGTGCTCCTTAGGTCAGCTAACACTGAATACAATTTTTGTAAGTTAATGAGTGTAGGGGAAAAAAAGGAAGAAAAAAATAAATCTGCCAGAACTTACCTACATGTAAACATATCTCCTAGCCCACTCCATAAGCCATATGGATTTCTCAGGGTCTCTTTCATTAACCTGAATAAAACCATTAAGATCTAGATAGAGATAGGACATTTGTGTTCTCTCTCACTGCAAACTGTCCTGGGACAGAAACATTAATATCTTTCAGAGGCAAGGGCTGGATGTTCCATATGAGACTGAGTTGTTTGCACCATCAATAGATATCACTAAATCATCTAGTCTAAACTAATCACTAAAAAAAAAACTCTTTGGACTTTGAACCAAGAGGAAAGATGAAAAACGATGTTTATTTGTAGCTTTAAAGACACTAAATTGAATAAACTAATGGAGATAGACAGACTTAAGGAAAATTAAGCCATTTTCCTCCATGAGTTAAATGCCTCTATTTTTGGAGCTCAGCATTGGCCCTTCTCTAGCTGTGCATATGGACTCTTTGACATACAGCAACATCATCTGGAGCAACTACTGTGGCACATCAAAGCCCTCTTCCAAGAGAGATCTCCTGTGGGAGAAGGCTACTATGCAAGCTCTCGGGAGTGCCTGGTGCTCCTCCCTGAATCAGATTTAGTATTTGTCTCACATATGCTTTAGCTGAGGTGCTTGGGTGCCAGGTAAGAAGCTATCATAACAGGTGAGTGGACTGTATGCCATTGGGAAGAATCAAAATGTGGACCAATAGGAGAAACAACAAAGAGCCAGGAGTCCAGGGCAATATTTAATGGAAAGAAGGCTAAATATTGGAGCAGGACTGCAGCAACCCTGTGGGATCTCCGTCCTTGAAAACACTAAAAATTTAGTTGGTCAAGGCCCTGACCAACCCATTTTATTCAGACTTACTTTGTACATGTGATTGGACTAGATGGGTTATTTTAGTCCTTTCAAATCTGCAGGTTTTCATGAACCCTGTTCAATTTCTTGTATTTTCATTGTGAAATCAAAGGGGAGACAGTCTTGGACTGGAACCAATCAGGCTGTACTGGTTCTGGCTCGGTTTAAGGACTAAAATGCACCGTTGCCTGTCTCAAACAGTGACAAGGCCATAGAACGAACTTGCTATAAAATAAGGCACCACAGGGAGAACTTGAGATAAGGCATGGAAGGGAGGAATTTGTGACAGGAAGGCGCTAATTCCAGGCCTGCCAGCGGTAAGATCTGCTTAGCACATCCTGTTTTACGCGTATGGACAAAAATTCCCAGTGGTAAACTTTGGGAAACAAAGCAACTGCTCACACACATACCACCCCAAGCTGTGGGAATGGCATCTATGACCATCCCAGGGATACCCAGAAATTGGACTGTATGAAACTGATACCCCCAGAAGAATGACTTGGGGACTCCCACCACCAAGCAACTCAGAGTGAAGAAGGACCAAGAGCATACTGCTGGATCCACAGGTGGTGATTATCTTCTGCCTGATCTCTCCCTCTCTCTCTCTTTTTCTCTCTCTCTCTCCCCACCCCTCACCCCCAACTCACCTTTTTTCCATTTCTTTCCATCTCTCTGCCTCACATTTGCTGTTAGGCAAAATCTATGCTGTTGACTTGGTCATATGGTCTCATTTGCACCTTGATTAGGGCAGAGGCATCTCTAATAATTGGATCATAACACTGGAATAGAGTAAATTTTCTTCATGGTATCTGGCATGGGGCTGAGTTTTGTATTTGTGGTGGAAATAGGGTTGACAAATCAGGATTTTTTTCATTATTACTGAGCAGTACTTAAACAGAGGCAAGGCCTTTTCTTCTCCTTACACAGCCACACCATCAAGGGGGCTGAGGGGGCACCAGGAGATGGGAGGGGGCACAGACTGGACAGAGCAGACCATAACTGACCAAAGGGATATTCCAGACCACATGGTATCATGCTCAGGAATAAAACTATGGAGAAGGTTGGTGGAGAGAATGCTGCTCAGAGATGGTTTGCGCATTGGTTGGTTGGCATTGGATGAGAAATTTCTTTCATTTGCATTGCTTCTCTTTCTTAGGTTTTATTTGTCTCTCCTTGTTATTTTCATTTTCATTTATTCATAACAACAAAACATAATAATAATAATTAATAATAATGTTTCTGTTCACTATTTAATTGTTCTTGTCTCAACCTGCAAGTTTTCTCACTATTTCCCTTCCAATTCACTTTCCCCATCCCACTGAGGGGGGGAATGAGTGAGCAGCTGTGTGGTGCTTAGTTGCCATCTGGGGCTAAACCATGACACAGGCCCAGTTGTTTTTTTTTGTTTTGCTTTGTTTTGCTTTTTTTTTTTTTTTTTTCCAATTAACAATATTTTTTCAATTTGTCCTTGTTTTCTCACTGCAAGATATTTGAGCAACCAGATTTTCCCTGCGTGAGTCCATGCAGATAAGAAAGTCATCTAATTCCTGAGAACCCTTGGAAACCAGATCTGATCTTTTATAGATGTGCATTCATGCTTGAAGGCTTTTTAAGAGATTGAACACAAACTGGCATGATGAGAAATCAAAGGAACCCACTATTCTCTACTTAGACTCCTGAGAAAGTAAAAATTAAATCCCTAACTGTCCAAGTTTCATCTGGGTTTCTTCTGGGATAGAGTTAATTTCCTTCTCAGTAGCTGGTACAGTGCTGAGGGTGCCCCCCGTGCAGTATCAGCCCATCACTCAGATTCTGTTACAGTTGATATGAATTGTGCTGGGAGTGGATGTTAGTAAAGCTCAAAGTGATCAAACAGAATGGTGATGAGAGCTCTAGAGGTCCTTGGGGAAAGCCTGTAAAGGACTGTAAATCACCCCGTATGATGCATGAAAAATATTTAATTAGTAATGGGCACTATTTAATATCAGAGGGATGGCAGAATTCCTACAGTCATAACTTAATGAGTTCTACGATGATTCTCCCCAACCCTCCAAGAGGTATCAGACACACAACTGCAGAATTTTGTGACTGGGAAAAGACAACTGAGCTTAGCTACCTCTAGTCACAGTCAGATATTATCTGTGATGCACCTTCATCAAGCTTTATTGGGGAATATTCACATCACAAAAAACACTTAAAAAAAATTAGTAGATACCTTGTTATTGTTGTTCTTTTACATTGTTTTGAGTTATTTATCTAGGAAATCCAAAATTCTTGTATCCTCTTTCCCTGTTTACTTGGTTCTATCCAGCTGCAACAAGAGGTTGTGACTGCTAATATTCACAGTTAAACAATATAGCAGTGATAACTTTAATGAATTAGAGATCAAAGCAGTGTTTGGGTTTAAAATAGAATAGCAAGACAAGTTGAAAACTGCCACAATTAAGAAAAGGCTGTTAACAAATTATTAACATAAGATGCATTGTGAAAACTCACACTACAGCTTTCTTAATTTCAAGTATATGTTCTCTGTAAAGTATTCACTTAATTCAAAGAGCAGAAATTCTCTGTGACTTGTGAATTTGGTTTCAATAAAGGCTTTATGTGGGGACACACAAAAAGTAAAATATTACCTTAAAAAGTCAAAAAGTTTGAGGAGGTAACTGTTGCACTGTATACACATTGTGTGACTTGGATAAGCACATTTTGAACAACTTAATGAAGAAACAACTACCTGAACGTGTATGAATATTAGAAATATTGCATAGAATTACTACCTTATCAAATGTATCCAACCCTTTTACAATTGAGGGTATGTGTACTTCTTTGTAACAGACTTAATCTCCCTGTGCATCCAAATGTTTTTACAGGGCATAAATGGGCTACTAATTCAAGCCTATGTTTGAAAAGTAACTCTCATGGTTTCAGTTTAAATCACATTAACTGCTTAGATTTTGGGTTCTCAATGTGTATCACATTTTTTGATTAAAAGAAGTCAAGCCATCAGAATAAAAATGATAAAGGAAAGAAATTACTGTGCTTCATTTTAGGTAATATTTCCAAAGCAATAATAAAACACTTTACCAATCAACCAGTTAATGACCAATGTGAGTTGTTATAAGGCATTGGGTAAAGCTGACAGAGCCTAATTTATCTTACTGGCCATTAACTCATCAATAAAAGGGTTACTAGTCAAGAGTGTAAAAATTGTTCATATAAATCTCAGTTATGTTACTATTAAAACACTAAATTAATTTTATAAAATAATTTATTTTATCATTATCACAATGAAATACCAGTAATTTATAACCAACACTTTATTTCAGCCACTATTGGCCCAATAAGCAAAAAAAATTGACCTGATTGCAACCCTAAATGGGGAAGATAATTTTATAATTATCTGGGTTTACCATGTGCTCTACATAGTTTTTAGCACAAAGAAGGACACAGATGTTCATTTACTATGACGCAGGAGTCAGAAACAGAATAGTTGTTACTCTGTATAGCAGACAATCTTCCTGGTAAAAATATTTTTGTTACACATGGATATCTCAAAAATCAGTCTTAGAGGTCCACTGAAGGATACTAAGTAATGATGTCAACCATTTCTAGGAAATATTCTACCTGTATTTACCTGTAATAGATATTTTGAATTGTTAAGCATGGATTTCGAGATGGCGTGGAACAAGACTTATTTATTTATGAAATCATTATGGTAATATCATATAGAAGTTTCCTATCTGTCCAATATATTTCTTTGGTAGTTTTGGCCTTGATCTGAAACTCAAAATTAGATGTTTGGCTAAATATTACCCTAGTTCAAACAAGAACTTAGTCAGGGAAGTGGGATACTTTTTAAATCCAAGCCAATCAGATCAAATCAGTGCAAGCACCACTGTCTGTATTAGTCATTAAACTAGTGTAGTGGTGAAAATACTGTTCACCTGAAAATGTGTTCAGGTTACACCTTTGCAAAGTGAAGATAAATAGATATTATCACAAGCCAGTTGCCAGCAAAGGTCTCCTTTCTTCTTTTTCCCTGTCTTTTTGTGGAGGACATACAGCTTTTCACTCAATATTAATTTTGTTCAAATGCGATTCTGAAATTAATGGAATGAATTTTCTACAATATTTATGTAATGAATATGAATGAAGTCATGGAGGAAGGCAGGGGGAAGAAGGTTTTCAGGCAATTTTAAATGTATCCCAAAATGTAGCCAGTACATCCATTCCAAATGGACTTAATAAGCACTCAAGCACCGTGAAGATTTTAATTAAGAAACAAGTATTTAAAAAAAAAAAAAAAATCAGCTAATTTCCTAATTAAATCAACATGTACTTGTAAATGAGCTACCAGTAATTTGGTTGCCAGTGTCATTGTGTCTTTTAGGTGTAATGCATAATTTTTAATAGGCAATTACTTGATTCTACATAACCCAGACATGGTCTTGAATGGTTAATTCAGTAATGCTATAAAAGTCATGCACACTGTCCTTTGATGAAAGGTGATGACAAAAATAGTAAATTAGATCAGAATGTTTCAGAAGAAGATCTGAACAACTGCAGATTACTTTAAATACACAAATGCATCAGTGAACTTAGCAACACATTTCAGACCTGCACTGCTAGAGTAAAGCTGAAAATCTTTTAGATCCTTTTTGATACTCTGTAATGTATTACCTGGACATTTCTGTGTATTTTCTCAAAAGAATATCTCAGGAAGATAACTGAAGTAGTTTATTTTGCAGAAAAAGGAAAACAAAATAAAATAAAAAATCTGATTATCCAATCAGCTTGGCTAAAGCAACTCAACAGGAAAAGAAATGGAACCCAAGTCTCTCAAGACACCTGCTTCATGCAACAGACTATATTTTTACTGGGGATTCACTCTACTGTTTATAACACTTTAAGGAAAACTTGTCTAATTAGCAACTTATCCTTTAAAACAAAACTTGTCCAAGTAATCAACTTATGTAGACCCTTGTCAATGTACAGCGCAACACAACTCAGTTGAATGGCAGGCTGACACAAATGAGATGGGCTGATAGAGAGAGAGCTTCACTCCAGAATGGACATAAAACACAAAGTTTAGAACCACATGTTTTTCAGACTAGAACAAGTTAAACCTGTTGACAATGACTTGTCCTGGGTTTTTTTTTTTTTGAGCTGTTGTATGATTTCTCCTATGACAATCCCTTCCTTTTGGTAAGATCACAATAGAATACTGTCAAAAATTTGTTGTTCTTTTCCTTTTTCACTTGTCAAATAATATATAGAAGTTTTATCACACCCAGAGGTATTTTGTGAACTGATAAAATAAATTACTCCAGGCAGAGACATATTGGAAAACCTAGATTGCTGGAAGCATGTTGATTAATTTCAAATAAACTAAGTATCACTACCGAGTAGACTTAGTGTTTTTACATTAGACATATACCAGAAGAAAGTACTGTAAAAATTTTTGGTGCCGAAAGATTTTAGGAAGATTTTCAAGAAACGCAAGAACTCTGACTTCATTTTCTTTCTTCTTCTTTCCCTTCATTCTCCTTGTTTGCAAGGATCTCTTCTTTACTTCTCAGCAGACTGCTGATGTAGAAGTCTCCTCAGCTCTCATCACCTAAAAGAGGCTTCATTGAGCATTCCTGCCTCATTGACTTCCTTTTTTTTTTCCTCTCATCTCTCTTTGAAACTTATTGACTGTTTCTTAATTTTTCTCTCCATAAGTTATTGCCTTTATGACGGAATGCCTTAATTTATTCCCCTTATAATGTCTACACACTACTGCTCGCTGTGATTTATGGCAATATGTGGTCTTCTGTTGTTTAACTCCACAAACCTACTTTGGAATGAAATTCTGTGAAAGAAGATATACTCCCACATGACTAATGAAGTCAGCATGCACTGCTGACTCTTCATCATCTTGAAAACACACACACATATTTTTAGGCATAGTCAGAAAGAGAATCTTTAAAACATTTCCATTTAAGTTTGTGGCACTGTTGCATTTCTACAGAAATTTCTGCTTATTCTGAAAATCATCACCCCCCCTCCCCACCAAGATTTATAGAACTTTTCCAAACTAGTACAGTGCAAATAAGAACCAGGTGACTGAATTCTAATTCTTTGATCTGGAATTTGGGGTTCTAGAAAATCCTCAAACCTCTTAATCTTGTACTATAGAAAGTGTACAGGAAATACCAAAAAAACCTAGCAGATTTTGGAAAAAAAACAGATTAGGGAAGATTGATAAATTTTAAGCAATTTATTTGGTCTAGATCTTTAGATTCTAAAGAGTTCAAAGGTTTCTTTCCTCACTTTGACACTGATGGAAAGTAAGGTTGTTCATTAACTTACAAAACAGGGACCTGGAAACACTATTTTTTTAATTATTAGTCCTTCTTCCTTCTCCCCTACACACACTCCTACAATTTACACAACTAAAAATAACAGCACGGTGGTGATTTATTTTCTGCATCTTCTAATGTACACCTGTTTGTAGTTCATCAGCTGCCATTTGCTTAGCAAAGATATAATTACCATTCTCTAATTTATGTGTCAAAAAGGTTCAATAATTCATTTGGAAAGGTGGGAGCTGAAGGAAAGAAAATGAGATGCTTGCATTTTGGATATCCATAACTTTCTGAAAAGCTAAAAACACATAAAGACATGCAACTGCATAAATTCAGACAGCATTGTGTAATAGTTACGTCTGTGGAGAGGTCTTCTAAGCAAAATCTACACGCATATTTAGGAGTCCCAAAAATCCAATGAATCATCTAATGTTTATGAAAACATCCATAAAGGTTAGGTAACTAACTCTCAAAAAAATCAACGTGATTTTGCTACTGGCTCCGGTCACACCATCCACATGCAGACCAGATTGCATTTTCAGGTAGCTCGGTGAGTTGGATTTTCTCTGCAGGGATTCTGAAATAGCTTGAAGTTTTTTCTAGGAAAATAAACCTCCTGCAATCTGATTACCTGTGTGTGACTACTTGCTTACATGCTCAGCCAAGAAATATCCTCAAATTACTTTTGGTGAGTGGAATCATATTTGCTGGGGAATGCAAATTCCAGCACGTTATCCACATTTACTGGAGTGTGCTTGGGTGCATTGCACTTGGCTGCAACACAGGCTTGACACTTTTACATGAGAGAATCCTTGGAAAAGCTGTATTCTCATCCCAGAACAAGAAAAGATTCTCATTAGACCTTCATTATTTTGCTTACAATATCCAGTAAAAGGATATTTTGCCTTTTGTTTCCTTACTTGCCTTTTTTTTCTACTCGCCTTTTGTCTCCTTGCTCATTGGCATATTCTAGGACCTTTTTGTCCTATCAGTGTATGACTGAGCACAACATTCAGAAGGAATGGTGGTGCACGACACACCCATTCATAATTATTTAACATACAACACAGGTCCTCTCCAGGTGCATAACAGTCTTTAGGACTGTCTTTTAGTTTAGAGTTGTCCGTTCCTCATGGTGGTGTGATCCCGTGTGGAGTAGATCATAGGAATTCTGAGGTTTTTCCAGCACTGTATGGGAATATGTGTAGAAACACAGGATTCTGGAATATGGCTCCTTCGTTCCCAACAGATTTCTCAAAATTTAACAAACATCATATTCTAACTATGATCTAACTACATTTATGCTACTGACTTTGGGTTTTTTGGGTTTTTTTTTTGTAATTTTGGTATTATTTTAACTATTACAGATTAGAATGTGTATCTTTTGCAAAGGTTTTCTCTAGCGATTTAGAAATTGTCGACACTCTGAATATCACAAAACCTTTTATCAAACTCTCAGTTAATTTTGTTTGTCTGTGCACAGTCATGATCAAAAAAAAAAGAGGAAAATAGAATTCAGGATAGGTTCAAGGGATAGGGATAAATTATGTGATCCAGTGCTGCATCAGATTCAAGAAGACGAAGGTTTTGTTCCTTCCAGGGAATGGTCTTCAGCAGCACGTATAAATTATGTCCCTGTGAAAGGTCTGGAGAAGATGTTTGACTTGAAAGACAAAACAGAGATATTATTGTCTCCTTTCGTGACAAGGTTTTCACAGAAAAAAAAATGAAAAATATTTTAGCCACTGGCACCCCTTTGACTTCTCCAGATCATCAGACAGAGAGGAGTAGCCTAAAAATGACTATTTATAGTACAGACATGCTCTGTGGCTGGTCACGGTCCTATCATGGGATTGCTTCCCCCAGTCTGATGCAGACTTTCAGAATAACAACAATTTTGACCAACTCCTGCTTACTGGCATGGTGTAATTGGTCAGATGGTGGTTTTTTTATTTCTTTGTGTGTGTTTTTATTGTTTTTGTTATTGTTTTGTTTGTGAGGTTTTTGTTTGGTTTTTTGTATGGGGTTTTGTTTGTTTGTTTTTTAATGGAGTAGGAAAAGAAGCCAACCCTTTCATGGAATATAACGTGGCATCTATGTTGTTTATAGGATCATAGAATCATAAAATCACAGAATGGTTTGAGTTAGAAGGGACTTTAAAAATCATCTCATTTCAACTGCCCTGCATGTGGGCAGGGACGTCTTTCACAAGATCAGGTTGTTCAGAACTCCATCCAGCCTTTAAAAACCTCCAGGGATGGGGAACTCACATCTTCTCTGGGCAACCTGTTCCAGTGCCTCACCAGCCTCAGAGTGAAGAACTTCCTCCAAATACTTACTCTAATTCTCTCTTTTGCTTTGAAGCCAATTTCCCTTGTCCTGTCACTACATATTCATGTAAATATTCTCTCTCCCTCTTTCCTGTAGTTCCCTTCAGGCACTGGAAGGCCACAATTAGGTTATCCCGAAGCCTTCTCTTTTCCAGACTGAACAATCCCATTTCTCTCACCGTTTCCTCATAGAAAAAATGCTTTAACCCTCTGGCCATCTTGGTGGTCTCCTCTGGACTCACTCCAACAGCTCCATGTCTTTCTTGTGCTGAGGACCCCAGAGCTGGAGGCAGCTCTGCAGGTGGGGTCTCAGCAGAGCGGAGCAGAGGGGCGGAATCACCTCACTCGACCTGCTGCCCACACTGCTTCGGATGCAGCCCAGGATGTGATTTACTTTCTGGGCTGCCAGCGCACGTTGCCAGGTCGTGTCCAGCCTCTCATCTACCAACAGAAATTCTGGCTTTATACATAGTAATTTTCCATCCTGGCTGCAATTCCAGTCAGAAAGTTTCTTTGAAATTTTGATCAAAAAAGTGTTATTCCACTTGTAGTTGCTATGCAGGGAAGAAAAATAATTTTCCTGGGCTGTTCATTAAAACTGGTGCTTATTACCAGCACTAGTTCCTGGGAGCAGACAGCATTTCTGACAAACTCAAGGGGAGCTTAGCCCAGGTGCTGTTCATCCAGGTTGAGGCTTAACAAGCATTTCTGTGATCCTAGTGCAGTCTGAGGAGAGGTGGGGATGCACCACCATCCCAAGTCAAGTCATTCTTGCCCATGATGGTAACTGATGAGTGATGTCTCCCTTTCCTTATCCTGATGCACAAGCCCTTTATTATATTTTCTATCCTCTGTCCTACTGACAAGGCAGAGTTTTAGAGCAGCTTTGGTGGGCACCTAATGACTACCCAGGGTCAACCCACCACAGAAACACAGACTAAAAAAAACCTAGGACCCATATTTTTGCATGACTCAAGAGGTTTTAAGTTCTGTTTTGTGTCTTGGATATTACTTAGGAATTTTCATTAGAATTAGAAGATGAAATGCATAAATTTGTGACCATGGACCACAACTCAAAGTTATCATAATGTGAAATAGTGCTGTATTCATGGAATTAGAGAGCAGTACTCCCCAGATTTTTTTTCCTGTCCCAGAAGTTTTCCATATCTCTTGGTAATTATTTAAGAGGCATGGGACTAGCCATGTATCAAAGGTATTTTTCTTTGGATTTTATTCTTAACAAGGTCAGTGAGTTTACTCACATATCCTATGTTCCTGACTAATTTCCTTATTCATTTGACTATCAAAGTGCCATAATCTGCTACATTTTCCCTCCTCTCTCCTTCCCCTCTTCCTGCAGTTTGGCACGTAGCTGATTTCTCTATTCTGAAACATGATGGGCTGAAGCAATTTAGATGGAATATATATATGTTTTTTCTTTAGTTGTAGCTACATTGACTACTGTGGAAAGACTCCTGATAAACATATGAGAATAAGAAAGAAAATTCTTTTGTTAAGTCAGGCATGACTTCGAAATCCCTTGAGCTATTACAGTGTATCTGTTTTTATTCATGTAGTACAAAATGAATGGAGATGCTTACAAAATTGGTATTAAATGTCACAAATTTAAACCTATTTAGATACAGCCAAACAGAAACTCAGAGCTGAAGTAATTAAAGTCACTGTAGTTTCCTGAGTTTGACACAAAATGGATTCATCATGACATTTACAGCATTGCTGTAAATTTAAGTTTTAACTACTTGTTCTTGAGTAGCTTCCTTTAAAGTATGTGTCAGACTGTGTACTCTATTCACAGGACTGAAAGACAAAGGAAAAAACACAGACATATATGGGGAGTAAACTTGAATTCTGCCAGATTAAAGGTAAGACAAAACAAATAGGTAAGAACATGAAGGGTTAGGACAAAATAATTTAAGTGGCTCATAGGAAAAACATTGTTAACAAGGGTACAAACATGACGATTTTAGAGTGATCATTTCTCTGCCACGCCCTCTCAGCATCTTACAGTCATTGGTACAGAAACTCCCCACAGCACCACACAGTCCCACAGGCTGGAAGGACCTCCAGAGGTCATCAGGTCCAGCCTGCTCCCCAGAGCTGGTGCAATTTCTGTGGGCTGCTCAGGGCTTTGTTTGGTCAAGCTTCGAACATCTTGGAGGAGAGAGGTTCCACAGCCACACTGAGACCCCGCTGGAACATACAACCACTCTCATGTTATTTTTATTTTTTTTTTTTTTATTTGTGCCTAATTTAAATAGTGCCTTTTCTTTCTGAAAAGAGGTTGGCTCCTTATTGTCTGCATTCTCCCATTGCAAAGCAAGCTACACATGCTTAGCTCTCTAAAACATTTGACCTTTTTTTTTTGTTAAAATGTAAGCAGATGGTGGCAAAACCTAGATATATGCTTCTCAGGAGGGCAGAGCCTGGGCTTTTAATTAATCTTAATTTAGATGTAAATCAGGAAGTCTTAATCTCATTTACTTTTAAATCTCTTAAACTTTTAAAAACCTTAATACTTTACTTTAAATTAAATAAAACTGAGGCTATAGCTTCAATTTGTTGAAGACAGACAATACCTAACTATTTTTAGAGGACATATCTAGGTCAGTTTAAAAGATGGAAATAAACTAGCCTATGCTTAAATAAAGCTGTTTGGCCTTATTATCTAAACCATACCATAACTAATTCAGCAAGTCCTTAACTGCTTCACAACTGTTGGAACCACAGAACTCACAACTCAGATTGAAAGATCTGACACCATAAACATTTTGAGTTATGGGCTGATAAATACAAAGAGTAATGGCTATGGTTATCCAACAGACCTTGCACAAGTGAGTGATCTGTACTTACATTAGAGCTAAGATGATTTACAAATGCCAAAGTGCCACATTTTTATTTCATGATATACATATGTCAGGAGATTTTTATTCAATATATCACTTCTATAAGCTTTTAAACTGTATTTTATTATGAAATAAGAAATGGGTAACAAATTAAATCAGAGTCAAAAAGAATCAATGGCCAATATAATGAAAATAAGATTGTGTTTCAGTCATTATTGCTGTCAAAATCCTTCTTTGTATTCTGGAAGGAACTTGACTTCTTTAAAATGGAAGTAAATTTTTAAGCATTAATCACAACCCTCAGTTACTTCAGTTCTTCACTTTCATGGATCAAAATGTTAGGAAATTAGAAAATATTTTCAGTCAAAATTTTAAATCTTAAATGTATTGAGACATATGCTTTTCCTAAGAGGCCTTTAGCGGTTTTTCTAATATAACTTCTGACTCTTTTTCCATATCAAATTTTCAAATCCGATCCCTCCGATCTGGTTAATTACGTTAAAAAAATAAAATATAGTGTTTAAAAGGTATGTTGGGTCTGGCAAAAATAAAATTAAAAGAAAAGCTTCTATTTTTGTTTTCTTACAACAAAATATTAACTTTTCAATAATGTATGAAGCATTAATCTATCTACAACAGATGAGGCATAACATGGCTAATGGACCAAAATTGACAGCTAACAGACTAGTGTTTGTCTGCTTATGTTAATGTACAAATGCACATCAGAGAGATATTTTTACTTCTAAAATTTATTCTACCAAGAAAGAAGTGAACAGAAAAAACCAACCAAACAAACAAACCAAACAAACCAAATAGCAGTGTAGAAGGATTCAGATCTTTATTCAGATCTTTAAGTGTAATGGCATCTAGAAAAGTAATTTTTAAGTGCTCATAAAAGAGACTCATTGTTAGATGAATGTGGTCTCACTCTGTCTCAAAGCTCTGAATTAACAACTTTTTAAAATCTTTCTAATGTATGCAGTGATTTAAATCTAAGGTTCCTAATTAGTAGATCAAGAGAAGTCTAAAAATATCTGGAATTAATTCAATGAATGACAGCTCATCGACTGTTTTCTACTGAAGAGAAAACACAGCATTGCTCAAGAAACGTTCATGATGTTTATTGTTAAGGCTGAAATTAGAAATATGAAGTTGGTCTAAGAAACCCTTATAACTCAACTCAGAGAAAGCAATATTTGGTAACACATACTCTAAAGAGGCTGGTATTAAAAGATGTTTTTAACAGTTTTTAGAATAGAAGAGGTTAAGGCCTTTAAATAATTTTCTATCAGGTTAAAGTTTTGTCTTTCCTTTGCAGAGATCATTTACCCATCTCATAAGCCTTTTCTTGTGCATCATTAATATTAATAATTCACATTCCTAAAACCTGCTGAATGTAGAGCAAGTATCCATTTTCTTTTGAATAGAAAAAATCACATGAAAATTCAAAACATATAGAGTCTTAACGGACAAGAATGAAAACTCTCCTATTCTTCTCCATAAGGACATAATTTCATTTCAAAGAAGAGCAGAAGAGCTTTCTTCACTTTTTTTTTTTTTCCCAATTTAGACATATTTTGATAAACTCTATAAAAAATTATACCTAATTAATTGCATTAAAGTGCTATGAGCATTAACTTTGACTGATGTGCAAGCATTACTCTGCTACTGCTATCAGCTCAGTGATTTTATGATTCCTGTCATCAATGGATGATAAAACAAAGAAGATGAAGACAACCAGGCATATTTCTCCTTTGTTAAAGGAGAGGAAGTGCTAGTTTAAAGAGACAGGCAATTTAGTGGGTTTGAAAGACATGCTGAACCTAATTAAAGTGTTCTAATAAATCTTTATTCTTTTAAAATTTCTTCATAATCTCAGAACCTTAATTCTTTTTGGGTGCTGTCCAGTAATTCTTTCAGAGATGAATACCTAAAAAAACCCACAACGAAACGAAACACTTAAAAACCCCAACAAACTCATTAGTGGTAAACCCACTACCACAGAACATCTGCTGTCATACAGAACACGTAAAGCATAGCAATAAATAGTTCATCAGCTATAGAATCCCATTCCCACTCAAGCTTATCTTCAGTATCACCTACTGGAAGTACTGCTTGGTCCCCTAAAGACACAAAATGAGAAACACAGAAGCATAAATACCCATCAACCTTATTTGCAAAAACAAAAGAAGAAATATTGACTTGAATTTCTGTCCTTCTGCCAGGCACCAGCTTCAAATGAACTGCAGCTGCCAGCACTGAACAGGTGTGTTGCAGCAGCTGTAAGCAGGGTCACCAGAGTAAAGGTTGTGGGAATTTCAAGGCTTGAGCTAAAGAGATGCTAATCTGAAGTCATCATTAAGCTTTTTGGTAAGAGAAGTAGGAAAGGCTACAGGTGAAACCTTTTCAAATAATACTGGTGCAGCTTAATTTAATTATCTGGTTACTTTATTCTATGAAAGTGGGGTATTTAGGGGAGGGTAATACCTTCAGGTAATGTCACAGGTCTTTCAAACGTTGTGTGCTGCATTCAGAGTTCCAGAACCTGACTATGGATATTCCTGACAACTAAAACTGAATAGGGGCTTTACTAGGACATCTTGTGCTGTGTTGACCCTGCCTGGATGCCAAGTGGCCACCAAAGCCACTCTGTCACTCTTTTCCTCATCTGGACAGAGGAGGAGAGAAAATGCAACAAAAGGCTCATGGGCTGAGATAAGGGCGGGAAGTGATCACTCACCAATTACTGTCACAGGAAAAACAGACTCTACTCAGGGTAACTAATTTAGTCAAGTGGGATGTTGGCTGGTGTCTTTCCTTGATGATAATTGATCAGGCTTACTTTGTGAAGGACTTTCTTTGACTTTTATAAAAAGTTCATCATTTTAGGAGCCCACAGAGGAAACTCTTTGGTACCAAAATAGGAGATCAGCTTCACTTAATTCTCAGTTCTTAACAAAGTATTTTTGTATTTAGGTTTGACATAATGATAGTTTATTTTTCCCCTGATGATATCTAACTTCTATTTACATTAAGACCATATAAACTTCTACACAAAAAAGATTCTGTTGATGTAGGCTTGCAGTATAAATACTTTGGCAGGCCTTAATAGAAGGATTGTTCCTGTTTAATTATCAAAATGTATATCTGTATACTGAGAGGTACTTCCAGATTTTATCTCAGATTGGATCTGGGAAGTCAAAATATTTGGGCTGGAATAGTGCAATACATATACACAGTTAAGCCAGCTAAGTGCAAAAAACCTTTTCTATTCAACTAAGACATACATGTTACATCACATCTTTAAATTCATACGTTTCCTCTTACTAGTGTTTTTATCTGTAAACATAATTATTTTGAAAATTAGCTTAATTACATTATTTCTCTGTAACTTGTCTTACCTATGCTACATTTTTTTCTTCTTATTTCTCACTAATACTGTCAATGATGCCAAATTCAGTATAATTCAAGAATTTCATCAAAGTATTTACAATTCTAGCACCTGTCCTCAATTTGATGATGATTCTTTAAGTGTTATCTTTATCTCTGTAACTCTAGCAGTTATGGCTGTTGTACACACGTATTAGTATTAAGGACGTTAGTTATTTTTTTTAATTAGTTTTGACAGAGAGGATTTTACTCTGAATCAGTCAAGAAGTTAATCTTGTGCACTGTTGATCCATGGCTCAAGGGAGACCTTTGCAATGGAAAAGTATTACTACCTTTGCACAAAGTCCTTCTCCAGTACAATCTGTACATCTCTGATCAGGAAAGGCAGGAGCAGAAGGTCAGAGGAGTGAAAAGTGCATTTTGTTGGAGTAGGTTAAGATTATGTGACTTTTTTTAGGTAACAGAACAGAAACTAAATATGGATAGCCAGGTTAAAGCTTAGGTGGGAACTCAGCTTTATAATTTAAGATCAGCGTAGGAGAAAATAACTCAGTAGTAGCTATGAATAAACTTAAGATGAACAGTTTTTTTAACTCAGAAAGTGGAAAATAAAATAGACCAAGAGTTATCAGTTAAAAACCAACTTTTTCTACTTATAACAGCTGGAAATTAGACTTCACTCCAGAGAGCCTTTCCAGTCAATGTCATATATTTCTATGTACTTAAGTTTAGGCCTACTGACAATCTCAAATTATTCTGTAAAGAGGTTACTGAATTACAGCAAACATATTTTTTCATATTTTGGGAGGCTATGTCATTGTAATACTATTATGCAATTAACATATTCTTCCTTTTCCCAATTATCTGTTACTGGATGGAGTTTTTGGGGTAAGTACTTATTTCGTCTGACATGTATAACCATGCTATAATTTGTGTTTAATCTGACAGCAATTAGAATGATACTTGTAATTTTTAAAGTATCATCACAGCTGGTGCCTCAGACATAGGCAAGGCATGTAGAACAGCTTTTTCTTACATAACAGAACAATAAAGATGCTGCTATTTTCTCCTTTCTGCTCATGGATTCTCTGGTAACTAATGCAGAGTGTCTTTTCTTCATTTGACCTCAGAGTTTTCATCAAAAAGCTAGAAACTACAAAGAAGACAAAGAAAGAAACTATACAAAGAAAGCAATTTTGATATATAAATCAATCACAGACATGTCATTGCATGGTTTTTAATCAAAAAATGTTGGGTTTGAAGTGGTGGAACAAGTGTCCACATTTCTCAAAAAGTCTCTGAAGAAGCACACATTTATTGAATTTTTTTCTTCTGTTCACATGAAATAATAGCACTGAACAACTGCAGCTTACGGCCCCCACATTGAAGTTCCACTCTGCTAAGTACAATAATTAATAAAATAAAGGTATCAAAAATAGGATTTCTGGTTGCATCTTTATTCTTCTGCAAATACAATATTTAATGCAAATACTATATATGGAAGATGATTTACCCTTCTTCATTATTGCAATCATAATGCAAATGGAATACAATATTTCAGTGAATATCTATTTGTTCAGGTTAGCAAAAAAAAGGTCGATAATTATTTGAACATGGTAATAAAATGAAAAATGAAAGTGTTTTGTAATGGATTATTACATTTTATGACCATACATTTATTTTACATATTTCAAATAGTTTTACACAGTCCCTACTGTGTGTAAGGAAAAAAACCTATGTACGTACTAATTTTATGATGGAGTCAGGTGCAGACAATCAGCTTAACAAAACAACAAATAAATATGAGTTTTCTTGCTTTTCACAGCTTTGTAGTTAGGATACACTGAGTGGACAATTTAACGCAAGTACTTCTTGGGGTGAACTGCAGTGGAAAAATAAAGGAGTTTTCACATGGGCTCAAATTCAAACTGATCCTGAATTTCAGTCTCTCTTAGTATGGATAATCATTAAAACCAGAGACCACTGAATTAATATCAGTGTAAACACATGCTACAGCAGTAAAACTGAACAAATTGTACCCTTGTATGGATATTGCTTTTGCCCAGTTCATAGAGCAATATCTGAAGCTTTGTCTCAAGCATAACAGACTTGTTATTTTATTCTAAGTGCATAATAAATTAGTTGGTTGATACATCTTTGAGTCAGACTAGCCCCTATACAGCTTTCCTGAGAGCTTGGAGCAACAGGAGAAACGTCTCAGCCCACTCCCATTGAACACAGAGATGGTAATTTCTCCCTCCATTATGCACAAAGCTGGGGTGCTCCCAGAGCAAGTGGGGACTCTTGGCAGTAATGGGACTAAGATCCAGGGTGAATGCAATCCTGTGCTGCAGGGACAGACAGTGCCGTAGAATCACAGAATATGCTGAGCTGGAAGGGGACCACAAGGATCATCCAGTCCAACCTCTGGCCCTGCATAGGACAGCCCCAGGAACACCACCATGTGCCTGAGAGAGTTGTCCAAAAGCTTCTTGGGCTGTGACCACCTCCCTAGGAAAAGGAATCATGGAATATCTATCCACAGCCTCTAAACTCTCCAGAAGGAGTCAGAGGAAGAAAATAGAAAACCAATGTATCAACTGTATCTGTAACTAGTAAATGAGTTTTTAAGAGGGTTAACAACTCAGCTCAGGTTTCGTCAGTGTTATTGAACTATTTGGCTTCTTCCTAGGCATTCAAGGGAATGAAAAATAAGGAACACTGGAAAGATCTAGAATTGTGCTGTTACTTTTACTCTAAAAATACTTGTCATGTATTTTTTTTAACCTTCATGTTTTCACATAGCAGTAAAACCGGGTAAAATAATACAAGGCCAGGATGGATGGGGAATTGAGCAACCTGGTCCAGAGGAAGTTGTCCCTACCCACAGCAGGGTGTTGGAACGAGATGATCTCTAAGGTTCCTTCCAACTTAAACCCTTTTATGACTCTATAGTTCGTCATTCCTCTGAGATGCATAGAGTTGTAGTGTTTAATTTTTCTAGTACCCTGCTCATTCTTTTTGGGTTTTGTTGTCTCAGTTTGAATAAATGCTGATGGATGTCTTTCAGTTTTCTTGGAGTAAGAAGTTACCTGACTTTAACTTTTCCTATAGCAATTTTCTCTTCATTCCTTTTGCACAAGTGTGAAAGAACAGCTGCTGCCTGACAGAATTGTTTTAATTGTTTGCATGCTATAAAAATGTTAAAAGCAATTTTAATTTTAACAGTAAATAGGTTTTATTGCTGAGTTATACTTGTGCTTATAGCTATAAGATGGCAACGGGTGGTTAAAAGTATATTTGATTTTGTACTATTATTTCTCCTGTATCCACTGGATAATCAATGAAGTGATACTATTGTGCTCTCAGGAACAAAAAAAAAAAAAAAAAAGGTAATGGAAGCAATTAAAATATATGAATAATACTGACACCTCTTTATTATCTTTCAGGTGCACTCAGACTCGCCCAACACATTAAGTGGTAATGATGCAGATACAGTTATTTTCCAGATGACATGATTAGTTCGGTGGCACAGACACATTTATCTTGTGCTCTGAAGCCCTTCACATTAAGCTATTGGATTTGGGAAATAAAGTCAATAGATACATGAAATGACCTCATGCTAACATTGAAAGACATGAGTAAGAGTGGTGTTTCCGTGCTCTACAACACTACCTAAAGTTATAGGAGTTGTTTTTGATTCTTTGTTGTGTTCCACAGACTCAGGAATTTCAAGCAAGAATGGTGTAAAGGATGGACATCTATGGTCACAGGCACAAAGTGTTAATCTTTCTGTGGTCTTTGTGTGATCTTTGTGTTAACCATGTTTACATCCTCAAAATGTCCCTATGCTTACAAGATTTTCAATGTACATTGAAAGAAGATGCTCCTTAGTCTCTCTTGCATCTTGAGGTGCTGATGTCTTCATCTTAGTTTGGGGTTTTTTCAGCTCACACAGTATTTGTGCTGGTTGGAGAGGTGCTGCATAGTAAGCTCTTTCAAGGAATGTAATGTTGTCAAGAATCTATTTGACATCTGGACAGGATCTTTTAAAAATCAAATACATATCTGTATATCTAAGACCTATACTCACAGAAATGTAGAAGAGTTATGAAGTGTTGCAAGTCACAGTATTAATAATTATATTAATAACAATAAACTGAGAGTCTGAATAGAAATGAGAGATGGGCATGAAACTGCATAATAGACTTGATTGAAGCTGGTCTTGACATTCCTCTCTTCTGCATAACTCTTAAGTCTGGAAAGCTCCTATATAGAGTCTAGGCTATTCACAAAATCACAGAATCAATCAGGTTGGAAAAAACCTCAGAGATCATTGAGTCCAACCTATGACCAAACATTACTGTGTCAACTAGATCATGACACTGAGTACCACATCCAGTCTTTCCTTAAACACCTCTGGGACTGGGCAGCCCATCCCAATATCTATGTAGAATTTCTGTGAAGAAATTCTTTCTAATGTCCAACCTAAACCTCCCTTGGTGCAGTTTAAGACTGTCCTCTTGTCCTACCACCAATTACTGGAAGAAGAGACTGACCCCCACCTGGCTACACCCTCCTTTTAGGGAGTCAGAGAGAGTAATAAGGGCACTCCTGAGCCTCATTTTCTCCAAGCTAAACACACCCAAGCCCCTCAGCCCCTGTCCTCCTCATAACACTTGTGCTCCAGATGCTTCACCACCTTTGTTGCCCTTCTCTGAACTTCCTCCAGCACCTCGAAGTCCTTCCTGAACTGAGGGGCCCAGAACTGGACACAGCACTTGAGGTGTGGTCTCAGCAGTGCCCAGCACAGGGGATGGTCATTGCCCTGGTCCTGCTGCCACACCATTTCTGATACAAGCCAGGATCTCCTTGGCCTTCTTGCCCACCTGGGCTCATGCTCAGCTGGCTGTCAAACAGCACCCCTGTATTCTTTTCTCCAGGGCAACTATCCAGCCATACTGCTCCAAATCTGTAGCTCTGTATGGGGTTATTCTGGCCAAAGTGTAGGACTCAACACTTGGTCTTGTTGAATCTCAGTCTGGTTGATTTACTAGAACTGTGGGCCTTGGCAGGGTCCAAAATGCAGCCAATATTTCAAGCATTCATGATAAAGAACAACAAAAATTCACTAGTTCAGATATGGCTTAAATACTATACCTAAGTTTATGTTGTTATATTGTAACAGTAACAAAATGAGAGACTCTGAATAACTCCAAAGTACTGGGCGTACATAAGATGTGTAGTGACAGGCCAAGGGTAAATGGCTTCCAACTGAGAGTAGGTTTAGATTAGATATTAGGAAAAAGTTCTTGATTGTGAGAGTGGTGAGGCCTTGGCACAGGTTGCCCAGAGAAGCTGTGGCTGCCCCATACCTGGAAATGTCCAAGGCCAGGTTGGACGGGGCTTGGAGCAACCTGGTCTAGTGGAAGGTGTCCCTACCTGTGTCAGGGAGATTGGCATTGGATGATCTTTAAGGTCCCTTCCAACCCAAATCATTCTAGATTCTATGACTGGTAGAATGAAAAAAAAAATGATGGTATTGTTACTTAAGAAAAAGAATTACTAGCTTTTAAGGTTCCTTCTAGGATGATACATGGTGTCTTCATTATTTTCTGTGCACTTTAAATACTTTTCCTATGGAGAAATAACACCCTCTTTCCAAGAGGTGACTAGAGCCTATCAATATGTATTGTGATTCTGTGTGCTAGAAGTCATTAAGGGCCCCCATCCATTAAAGGAAGGATCTGGATAACAGCATGGCTCCATCTAGTTTAGTTTTTGTGCTGTGCATTAGGAACATGAGCCCTTTTATACATTAGGTAACTACCTGTATTTCTAAGCATTCATCAACTATCATCATATAGTTTATTTTATTCACCTCATTATTATTACTTGCGGCACCTGCATGAAAGGTGCTTTTATTGTGCTCAAATATTTACTTTGTTAGCTTGATTGGCTTATATGCGCAGCAGCTTACTCTTTGATGGTGCTGGAACACTGAGCGGCCTTCTGTGCCTTCCATGTGATTAGTCAGTCAATCAATAAGAAGGCTTAGGGGTTTCCCCTTGTTTTTGTAGTGCTTAAATACAACATTGCGTGGCAACTATTGCCCAGCAATTGGAGTTGGACAAAGGAATAGTACGTTTCTTGTTTTGAAAAATCACAAAAGAAAAAGCTTCCTCCAAATTGTATCATCAAGATACTTGACTTAAGAAAAGGCTGATAGTGTCGGTTTAGCAAAATTACACACTTTGTTTAGTCCATAAAAATGAACATTTATTAGTCAATGCGACCACTTAAAGCTGCACAAATGAACAATTCAAACTTTGTTAGGCAGCTGATTGGGTGCATCCAGTTGTCAGTAGCTTGGAACCATAATTCTAGGAAACTCGAAAATTAAACAGAGGATGTCTAAGAGCAGAAATGTTCAACAAATTAAATGAATACCATAGTTTAATTAAGAGGGATAAGAATCATAGACAAATGGGTAGCTTAAGGTTAAAAACTACCTGCTAGTTGCCTCTTGGATGCAGTATTCAGAGCTATAACCTCAGAAGATGTTTGGGAACTTCTCAAGACTGCACCTTCTGCTAAAGTATGTGTTCTTTTTAAAACATTTTTTCAGAAAACAAAATAAACCAAACCAAACCAAAACACGCCTTTTTTTGATTTCAATAAATGGCTTATGTAAATGTTTGGGAGGTACAAGGGCTACTACTAGGATGCTTTTGGATAAAATATGACAAATAGGATACAATGATCTATACCACTTACTGGAAACTGAGCCCATCTCACTGTAGTCCCTGAATCATGTTTGAGTTTCTCCAGAAAAAAGATAATTGGAACAGGCCAAAATCATTTAAGGTAATGGGCTAATTGTTAACTGAAGTGCATGACTAAGGCTGGTGCTTAAAACATGACTTCAGCTCTTCTACCTTCTTCTTTGACTACCTGAGAGCTCTGAATAATCTCTGGGGTAAACACAAAACCAAAACTGACAGAAAAAAAACCGACAACAGCAACAACAACAAATCAATCAACCAGACAGTGAAAGAAAATGAACAACAAATGAAAGAAAAAAGAAAAAAAAAACAAAACAACCAACCACTCAACAAAAAAACAAACAAAAAAACCCACAAAAAAACCCCTAAACACAAGTTCCACTTCAAGTTCTGAGGTTGTAGTTGAACATAATATTAGAGGTCATGATTATGAATTCCTATGTCCTTTTGTGAGTGCTTTTTTTGGTACAGATGTTGGAGTGAGGTGGATTTGATCCCCTGACACATAACTTAAAACCTTGTAACTTAAAAATTTTAAGTAAACTACAGAAGAAATACAGTTAAAAATCACATCTAATATTTGAGTTATACCAGATTTATTTTTTTATCTTTCTTTTTATTTTTTTTTACCTTAATAACATCTGAATAGGAAATATGAGGGTCAGATATGAAAATGCCTGACTACTCAGGCTCCTTCAAGCTGTATACAGGCTTTTACCACTTGCCTGAACGTTTAGCTGTGTTTTCCCTTTCAATAACCAAACCGTCAGTGAAGCCGTCCAGTCAAACAGCTTAGGCAAGATTTATGCAAGGTGTCAATTTTTGTGCAGTTGTTATAGCTGGCAAATAAAAATGGAATTCCTCGTAATTGAAAAGGATGGCTAGGATTTTTGAAAAGCAAGACCGTAAATGTCAGTAACCTGCAATTTTTTTTCCTTTTCAGATGTTGTGTTTTGCTGACATTTAAGCCCTATGGTTTACCATGAGAGGATTCACTTGACTGAGCATAGACCTCTGTGTATAGGTTTATGTTTGAGCTCGTTACCTTAGCTAATTAGGGACGAAGGTAAAAATAAGGAGCTCTGGAAGAAAATCAGTGTTTTACCCCAAATCTCAACCCTTTTTTTCTTTTATTTCTTTCCATCTTCATGTGTCTTTATTCCTCTTAGCTCAAAGTCAGTGTTACACGTCACATGGTTGGCTGAAAAGAGATCTCATTTCCCAGGGGAAGAGGAGGGGAAGGAGGGAGAAGGATAAACACACACAGGGGGATGGAGAAGGGAGAAAGTTTTCTAATAGATTCCTATATTTTCCTCCCTTTGCCAGGACTGAATATCTACTCTTTCCAAATTACAGTCCATCGAAGGAACGAGTCCCATTTTAAGAACAAATGTTTTAACTCATATTAATTTTTAGATAGTTGTAATACTGTGCACAGTATCACTTTGTCATCATTCTCTCTCCTTTCTCTATACATTATCTTTGTTCCTGTCTGTTTATTAAAAGTGAGTATTTTATGGCTTACAAGTCAGTTTACAAAATCTGCAGAAACTCCAGACACCAGAGGAACCTTCTGTTCCAAAGGCTGAACAAAGCCAACCACTACAATCGCATTGCTCCCTGCCAAAGCTGTTGTGGCAACCTTCAGGAGAGGTTTCCTTGATGCACATCCAATCGTCACTCAGGTGTAGGTTTAGGAAACTCCATAATTTACAGTAGCTGTCATAAGTTGTACCCTCCTTTTCAAGCCTAACAGCAATCTGGGATCCTGTAATAGGATTGAAGACTCAAGAGCACCAGAGTTTTTTCATCTTGAGTTCATTTTTATGTGTGATTTCACGCAAATGGGGAATGACTTTAAAAACAGGGAAAACATTCTTGGGTTTATGACAGAGCACGGGCTTGCAGAGCGTGGTGAGAGAGCATTGTCAGAGCTATGAAAACATGGAAAGCCTCTCCCAAGCTTCCAAAAGGAAAAGAGATGGTCAGATGTCTAACTCTGCACTCTTATTTCCAAGTCCTTTCAACATAAATATATTGTTTTTATTAAATGACTGCACAAATATATCACACTTATAAGATCCTGTAGGGAGTGCTGAGTACAGTTGAGTGTTATTTGTCCCAGTAGGTGAAGTTAGTAATGAACTCTCATTCAGTCCAAACACTTTTCTTTCCAAACCCTCTGAATGTTCTCAGCAAGCAGAATGTGACAGTAGCTCCCAGTAGACCAGATGAGGTTCCCATACCTGGGCCAAAACTTTCAGTTTCTCAAGTTTGCACTATTTGTGTCAGGTAAATGGACACATCTAATATTAAAGACATTCAAAACTGGTTGATCTTTGTATGCCAAACCCCTTCCAGTCTTTTAATGAATTTTTTTTTCATTTAATTCCATTACTTTTCCTTTTATGATATTGTATTATATTCCTTAGGAGTTTTAGCTTGATTTTACATGGTGTGAAAACCTAAAATGAAATGCCAAGTTATCTGTTGGTAGACAAAAAAAATAACTCAAATAAATTGTTACAATAGATGAAAAAAGGAAATAAATAAATATTCATGAGCATTTTAAAATTTGAATTCAGAAGAAATAAATATAGTACACCGCTTTGGGGAAAATATGCAAATACTAAGGAAACAATTATTAATGTTCTGGTTATATATTCCTACTTTTGTGGTTCTTTGTTTAAGAAGTTGCACTGAGTTTCTATTACTCATGCATAATAAAATCCCACTTTTTAGAACATCTGGATTTTATTTTTTGAGAAAGAAAAAAACACAACTCGTAATAGCAATTATGGAGAAATGTGGAAGCAGTCCACACATATCTGCTTAAAAATCAAGAAATCACATTGAGAAATAAACTTGATGGTTATTTCTGACCCATCTGCTTCCCGTAATTGGGTAATAATATATACATTTTGCTTCTGAAAGAATCCCCCTTGGAGTACTTCGTCTTCCTCAAATGACCATCCACAGCCCATGCTCACCCTGCAGCAGTTTGATGGGGCGCACGTGCTGTCCTTCTGACTGAGGTAAAATGAGGCTGCCCATGTCTTTGGGTTGAAGGAGAAAAAAAAGCTCTCAGAGCTGCAGGTGTGATAAGGCAGAAGCTCCAAGGCAATGGAGCTCTTGTGCCACATGAAAGAGCAGGGTGAAATCTGGGCTCTAATTGGGGAAGGCACTGTTGGTGTCTAGACAGTGAGCTTCATTTATAAGCAGAAGCAGATGCACAGAAAAGTTCTTTGTTTTGTCCTATACAACTGTTTTTATGTGTTTTTGTGATGCAATACTGAATTTATACAAACCAACCACATCAACAGGTTATGTAATCTAGAGAAGATGTGACAAACAAATAAATATAAATGTGTGTGTGTTTGTCACAAAAAGGAAGAGATAAGTCCATTTTCATACTTAGCTAGTTCTTAGAATAAGAGAATTTGTGGACTCCTCATTCCTGGAAGTGTTCAAGACCAGACTGGATGGGGCTCTGAGTGCTGACCCAGTGGCAGGTTACCTGTCCATGACAGCAGAGTTGAAACTAGATGGTCTTTAACATCCCCTCCAACCCAAACTATTCCGTGATTCCATGATTTTGTGAAATGAGAGGAGAAAAAATTACGGTGTTTCTCATAAATATGGATTTCTCTCTGAATAATTATCTTGAGCAGGGAGGATGGCAAGAGTCATGTTTATGGCACTGCTGCGTGCTCCTACTCAGATGAGCTCTTTCAAAGAAATATTGTAAGTCTATTTATTCTCTACTTGTCTGTAGCATCTGATAAATACACTGAAAGGTGTCAGTGGATGTGTACAATCGAAGGCAAAGCTGTTAGAAGAACATAAATTTCCAAATACTGTTCTACTTCTTGCTTTCTGACTTCCTACTCTCAATTTCATGACAGAAGCACCTTCTCACCTGGTCAAGGGTGGAAATTTTAGTGCCTTCCACAGAATCCTGTTTCTGAAAAAATATTGGTACATGTCTGTGTGCTTTCAAAAGCAGATATGAAGACATGAATTTTTAAAGGTAGTAAATATTGTAAGATGTTAATAACGCTTAGAGTGATGTTACTTTACAAAACATGATAGGGTTTTTTTGAAGACATTTTTCAAGGTTTTTGACAACCTGTGAAGTTCAGCCCTACACCATGAGCATAAGGTTTGATTTTGATCAAGAAATTTTGCACTTAGAGCATATCTGAGAGAAAAACTTGGTTCATTATCATAAAATCATACAGTCACAGAATGGTTTGAGTTGCAAGGGACCCTAAGGATCATTTAGTTCCAGCCCCTCTGCCATGGTCAGGGACACCTTTGTTGATAACATTTAGGCAAAATACTCTGACCAAAGAGAGATTATTCCCAGTTCATATCCATGTCATGACTTTGACATTGAAGAGTAGCTGTACAATTTTGTCATTCTTTCTTTAAGACTTGAGGGCAGAATGCTCTGCAATCTTTTTTTTTCCTCATAAATCCTTGCAATATGATTAATCTGAATAATCTACATCTACAGATTATTTTAAATTAAAAAATAAAAATAAAAATCACAGTTACTGCATAGTCAGCATGTCGTCTTCTTTATTTTGGATGCCCTCAAGATGTTTAGCTAGTCCTTCAGTAATGGCATGAGATGGAAATTCATCTGACATGGAGTTCAGAGCCACCTGTCCAAAGCAAGGTGTTTGATACTAGCAGATAGCAGTCATTAAACATGAAGTGAACTCCCTGTAGACGTAACACACATTTCAGAAATCAGGGACTTGATGGAGCATATTTCCAAAGTAGTCTCTTTTTCATACAGTGAAGTCTAATATGAGTTGTCATGTTATATTCAGCAATCTAGGTGATTTGCAAAGGCATTTTGTTGTGGAAAGGCAACAGAATCCTTTTTTTTTTTTTTTTTAATGTTTAAGCTGTACTGCTTGGCTTTCCCCGGTAATGAATGAGGTCTTGGAAAAACATTGCTAAGTTGATGTGATGATTGATGGCCAAGTAAGATAATAGAGTCAGAATGAATTTGAAGAGAAGTTTCATCATTCTTCTATCCTCATAAAAAAACACACTTTGAGAGTTTGCCACGAGAGCTTGCATTCCATTTATTGTAATATAAATATTATATTGCTGAAGTGATTGCTATTAGAAAAGCGATTTTCATCAGCAAAAGATGATCAGTACAACCCTTTTGGCCAGAGTCTATTAGAAAGTGAGAGCACTAAGTTTAAGCAAAGATATTTATTTAAAGGTAGAAAATTTCATGTAATAACCCCTAGAATCCTTTCCACTGTGAGAAATGGCTGGTGAGAAGGTGTTTGTGAAAATGCATGCAAAGTAAACTAGCAAGCATGTAGATGTTTTTAAAACTCTCTCTCTGCTGTTCTGACACCCATTGAAAAGTTCAAAGACATATTTGAATAGGACACAATGTTGACACATTTGACCTCAGACCAGGAAGTAGAGGAGGCTCCAGTACCACCGTATGTTTCTTGTGAAGCCAATTGAACCTTCTGTTTGTTCACCAGCCAGCAAATGTGCAGCAAATAGAGACTGAAGGTTCATGCTGTAGGTATAGCTGTTGCACAGACACTCATGAGGAGTCTTTCTAAAAACAATAATTTATTGGGATCTTAGCACAAAGTACTGCTGAGTATCCAGTCTTTCCAACGAGGTGGTCAATCCCTGTCCAGACAGTCACTGGAGTATTTTTTTTCAAGAATCCTTGCAACAGCACCTTCATCTAGATCAGGGCCGGCACCACACAGTTTTTCCTAACCACCTTTTTGTTCCACTAGGTATCAATGCTCCACCTCCCAGTTATGCCATTTACAAACACCTTTGTTGTGGACTTTGTGGCTTTGGAAGAATCAAAGAGCTGTAGAATAGTTTGGGATTGAAGGGACCTTAAAGCTCATCTAGTTCCATCCCCTGCCATGGGCAGAGACACTTTCCACTATCCCAGCTTGCTCCAAGCCCCATCCAGCCTGGCCCAGAGCATTTCCAGGGATAGGGCATCCACAGCTTTTCTGGGCAAGCAGAGCCAAGGCCTCACCACTCTCACAGGGAAGGAACTATGAGAAACCTGTTGAAGTTTCTGATTGTAAGAAAGTAAATGATGCAGCAGCTTCCCTTACCAATGTTCATAGGTTGTGTGCAAACAAGGCTGGTAAACAGAATTAAAGAGAAATGTATCAGAAGGTACAAGAGAATCTTTTCTGAGATTCTGAGCTGCGAAACGAACAGTACCTGCTGGTATTCATTTGAAAAAATGCATATATTTAGAAATACTTCAGGATTTTCAGATCAGCTCTGAATAAGATATTCCTGTGCTAGATGTCTCACTCAGGGAAGCTTTAAAATCCCTGAGCTCTACAATTAGCTCTTGGAGGACTGCAGAGGTCAAAATGGTTAGAAGAGATTAAGATTGTCTCTTTATCGTTAAAGACATTCACACAAGAATATTTTTATAAACCATTTCAAGCCTTGTTAACTGACAGCAAGGATCTACTTCAAGTATTCCAGAAGCAACTTCTAGGGAATGTGAGCCAAACAATGCTGAATGTTTTTATCTGCTCAAAATGTAAATTCAAAATAGGCCCTATACAAACCTTATGAGTACTTTGGTTGCTTTAGAAAATGATATAGAGATGAATTTTTACTTTTAAATGTATTTGAACATTTTAATGTGCTGCTACTTATGCGCTTGGTTAGAAGTAGTTGTGATTAAATTATGGGGTTTGATACAACTTCCTTTACCCCAGTTAGAATTGATAATATCTGACATTTCAGAACATTTTCTGTTGCTGGAGTCAATCTTATTTTGGTTTGGTTTGAATTTATTATGTTATTTATTAAAATAATAACATAGATATGTCAGTTTTACAGCTCAAGTTTGTTTATGTATTTTTCTCTTTCACTTTAACTCCAGTATTTATCTTGGCTGCCTTACTCTATATTGCAGGAATATACTTAACAATAGGAGCTAACCAAATAATTTGCTAAACAGTTCTATTTACCTTAGAGTGCTGAATTAAAAATTCTACATAATCAGTTGGGATCAAAGCAAAAGAGCCTCTCAAGCTCTTCTTAAGACTTGTTCTAGTTAAGGTGGGATTTGAGCCAGTCCAGAACTTTCAGTAGGGAATTAGTTCATATCACTGGCTCCCATTTACATCACTAATTCTGCTGGCTAAATAATTTCAAATGCAGAAAAAGACTTAGGAGAGGAACCTGAATGTGGTCTTACTCCTCCTGCCACGAGAACCTTAACATGAAATTATCTCTTGTCTCTCCAGTTGTTAGTGTCTTCTAACAGTTTCTAAAGTAAAGCTTATTAAAAAAGAGTCTTTGAATTAACATTTTTTTCCCTGAGATTAGGAAATAATAGTCCAGGGAGAAGAGAGAAAAAGTTGAAACTATACTCATGATGTGCATTCTGAATTATTTACCTCACAAAGAACAAACCAAACCAAAACGATCAAACAAAAAAAGCTCACAAAACCCCAACCAACCAAACAAAAGCAAAACAAACAAATAAAAAGCCTAAAACATATAAGTATTGGGAAAACACGATTTTTCTTCACATTAAAGAGCAAACTTCTCAGCGTAACTTTGGAAACTTCTTTGTTTGCTGGAGGAGCGTACTGAAGCTGTGAAATGGGAACTGCTCCAGAACGGTGTGGGTACTGTCGAGACATCAGACATGCTCTGCAGACCACACAGGGAATTTTACAAAGGATTTCAGGTTCCTCTCTGGGAGTAAGGGAGCTGTAACTGTCTGTCTTTAGATGAAGTGTCAAAAATTTACCCTATGTTTTAATGGGAGTTCCTGGTGTATCATGTGAGAAAGTCAGCTAGAGGATAACCTGATAAGCTATCTTGCACATCCCTTGTAATAGGGATGTAAGATAATAAAAGTGGATGTATGACAACTAATTAGAGAATTCCCTTGCTGAACAGCTTATCTCTTTATGTTCAGTATCCCCATGCTTCACTCAAATTGTGTATCCTTTTGCTCTCCAAGATAACTAATACAACAAAAAACCCCCTCACAAACTGTTACTTTGACAGTTGTAAAGTTTAAAAAAGAGTTGATTTATTATCTACTGACTTCTCGTTTCTGAGGCTGTGTGTGAAATCATTCACCGAGTCTAAACAAACTCAGCTCTTGGCTGAACACGGGAACATGTGATCTGTGTAACTGCATCTCAGCATGAACATTTGGGATGTGCTGTGAAGTGCACCATTATCCAAAATAAACAGCTGGCTCTATTAGGAGTTAAGAAAGGGGACTGATAACAAGCCTCTTCTCCCTAGGATAATAAACATCTATTGACTTAGCCAGTAATAATTCAGAAAAGCTAAATGGATTCTTGCTATTCACTCAAGACTTGTTTAATGGTAACAACTGAAGATTAGTTTCTAGTTCAAATTACTGCTAATTGAATCTTGTTCTCTGTGTTTGTTTCTAGCTTTATCTGACTCTTCAGGATTATCTCCAGCTCTGTAAATGTTTTGTGTTAATTTTCAGCAGAGTCTCAATAAAATTTGTTGTGTTTCTCAAATCCTTTTCCATTACCTATATGTACTCCATTCTTTATTCACTGATACTTTAATGAAATTGCCTTAAGGTGGAAATATCAGCATTTCTGACATACAAACTTGAGGGAGATAGACTGGCTCTAATTTGAAGTCAGATGCCCGATGCAAAGACATACATTTCCTGCAGTTAGTCCTGCTGCAGACTAAAATCTATTCTTTCATTCCTCAGACATGCAGAACCAGTGCAAAAGTAGCAGTCTCCTGTCTCAAATAATGAACACAAGAACTGCTCCAGCAGTCTCAAGTGACATGGGATACAAACCAGACAGCCCTAGCTAACAAGGAGAAGGAAAAAAAAAAAAGTAAAATAGTCCATGGGTCTTCTTGATAATGCAAGATGATGATGCAAACCAGCAGAGAACTAAAGGGCAGTTTAGGTCAATTAATGTCTTAAGGTGACTCTTACTGTTGTCCATAAACAAACAAACCACATAAACACAAAAGTGATTGTAGTCTCTTCTATTCTCAACAATCAGGATTTCAAATCTCCCAAATCACTCTTTATATTCCTCATTATGGAACTTGCCCATGTGCCCTTTTCAACTTACCATTTTGACTGTTTCACAGCTGCTCTGTTACATCAGTAATTTCCGGGATGGAACATGATGCAGTAATTCTCTTCCATTTTATGGAAACTTATCAAATCTCACTCAAACACAGTGTAGAGGGATGATGTAAGTCGTTGCCCTAGAATTCATGTCATACTCACTGAAAGCTTTTAGCATTGTAGATGTACAGGCTTTCATTATAGATTTGGGTCATGTTACTCAGGCCTCCTGCTCATCTCCTCAGCTCATCTTTGTGCAGAATATGCTTAAGTGCATTACAGTATTTCTCTGTATAGAATTTGATTTCAGTGATGGAGTTTGCTCCTTGGCCTGCAGTTGCATCTTTCTGTTGGATCAGAATGATGGAGAGAAAATTAAACTACTTAAAACAATGAAAGTTAACCCATTCATTGACTCTAGAAATGTTTGCTTGTCTTACTGTCTCCAGGTGCCTTTCACACTTGGAATGATAGTTTATTAGTGAGCCATGAGAATGGGGGAGAGGGGAAAGGGTACAGAAAATAGTCTACAGTTTCAAACTGTAGTTTGAACTTGACCATTCTACTGACTGTGAAATGACAGAGGATAGACCGCCTTCTTGTCCCCCTGCACCCAAATAAAGGAACTAAGCAAAGAGCCTTGTCTGGTTTTCTTACTTCTAAGAATAATTAGTCCAATTTTTTGTGGAAAGATGGTTATGCAGGATGGGAGAACATCCAATGCTTAATCAAAATGTGACAATAGGAATAGCATGTTACATTAATAACACAGCTTGTCAAGGCCTTGGTAACTGTTGATAATTTTTGATATATTAAAGTGACCATGTGATACCCTGAACAGAGTAAACAACATTTATCAGCTTTTAATTGGTAGCCTGACATTAGTTAATAAACTAAACATTAGTTTATTAATTTCCAGTGGTGTAAACTACTTTAATTCAGAAAGAGAATAAAGAAAGTGGGTAAAATAACCAGAGTGCATTTACTGTATGATACAATGGTCCTACAGATACAGACACTGCGCTTTTTCTCTGCCACTGGCTTTGTCCTTGAAGCTTAAATTCAATTATACAGATCTTCACAGAAAAAATCTTGAGGGCAAAGAAAGGCAAACCCTGTAATATGACCTTCTAAGAGATGAAGAGATTTCTACTATCTTCTATCAGGAAACACCCAAGGCTGAATTAACATCTGGCTGAGTTTGGGCAGCTAGATCCATCTAAAATTATGTGGTTTTCCTAAAATGCCTGTTCAGGTTTGCACTGATAGAGACAAGAAAGTGGTGAGAAAAATCATTCATTATAGTCTCTTGCTTTTCTCTGCTCACTACAATAGAAACCAAAATGATGCCTTTGAAATAATGGTTGAATTTTTGGTTGCTAAAGGAGAGATGATTCCTACTAATGTAAATTCTTTTATGTGAAGAAAATCTGAGCTCTGTTGTTATAGGGTGGAGTTTCCCCAGGACAGAAAATGACAAAATCTCAAAGCTGAAAGTAGACATGTTGAGTATATCTCAGTAACACAGAGCAAGAGCTGTCACAACTACCAAATTCTGTAGCAATGACTGGCAGTCAGACCACTCTCCAAAATAGGAAGATTTTGAAATACCATATTCCTATTAAAAGTCCAAGAGATTTTTCAGTTGCATTTCACGATACTGGGAAAAAAAAGAAAGACAGGACTTCAGGATGTGTTCCATCAGAGCTTGTGACCTACTTCCGTACTGACAGAACTGCCAGTTTGAACTGCCTTGCTGGAAATATCTCAGCCAATCCCACCAGGAAGAAAAAGCAGAATAATTTCAAGCTAAGAATAAAAAATAAAGATAGAATAGCTGGAAAAAAAAATTCTGAAGGTGGACTGATTGCTTGTCTTCTCATAAAATGTTTCAGTAAAAAACCCAGTTACTGATTCCTATGTTCATGTCCAGAACGAAATCTAAGGATCTATGCTTTATGAGAGTCATATTATACTTAATTTTGGAACATAAATATATGAATTTATTTAAAATTCTTATTATTTCATTAAACTTTCAGTCATTCTGTGTGTTGGGTTTTTTTGTAGCTTCTCAGAAAGAGCTACTTTTTCACTTATAATGAAAATTATATATTTAATTTTCTATGTAAAACTTTCTGTTTATATATGTAAAGCTTTCTGTATTACAAAAATAATTACACAACATGATTGAAAAATTAGTTTTACTGCAGTTAAAAAGGAAAAAGAAAAACAACACCATGTAATCATGTTATAGGTAATGTTTTTAGCCTAGCTTAGTGACTAACATTAATATGCAATCCCTCTTATATTTGTTTCCTTCATCAGAGTCTAGGAGAAACAATTTCTTATAAAAAATAGGATGCAACCAACCCCAAGGAAATTTCTCTGTTTGTTTTTAATTTAAGTTTCATATTAATTACAAAAATAGTGTGAAGTAAATGAGTCTCAAATGTCTCGTTTTCATTTCTGGCTTTTTTCTGTTGGTTTGTGCATTTTTTTCTTCATTGATCTGGTTTTCCATATTTCTGGGAAATTGTTACTACTGCATTTGCTCCACTGGATCCTCTCCCTTGCTCCATGGTGACTAAAAACACAGCTAGAACTACAGAAGTGAGAATGGGTACCAATCCTGGATGCAAGAGTATGTAATACTGGGAAGTACTGAAGTAAGGATTACACATGATTTTTCTAGTTCTGCCTCTAATTTAACCTCCAGCAGGTTTCAGCTTTAGACAAAAGAAAATTATAAGAGCCTCTGTGAAGTCTAAGTGATTAATGACCTTAATCTCTTTGAGATTCTCAGATAAACTGTGCTTAGAAGGCTAAACAACCCAAAAGTAGTAGCAATACTGGCAGTATATCGTTAATATCTCAACAGCATTAATTTAAATGGTATTTATTATGATTACCTTCGCCTGGAATACTGTTTCATTCTTACAAACCGCAGCCTTTGCTATGGACAGGTGCTTTTGAATGGCTACCATGCAACATCAGATATGCAATTAATATAAGCTGTAATTAACACAAGCCTCCTTGACCTTCTCCTCTAAGCAAGCTGTGTATTAACAGGTAAATCTAGCTGGTTTCAGCAGACAACTCTACAGCTGGCACATTGTCTGTTCCCCAAGGACATATGTAAATCCAGAAATGCAAGAAAATCCTTTTTTTTTTTTTCCTTTACACTGCTGTGATTCAGAGCTGAATACATTGACCTTTTTTGCCTGCATAAACTTGCAGTAGCAAGACACTGAGACAAGCCAGACACCCGTTCACTCATCCAGTAAATATTATTAAGGGGAGAAGAGTGAAGATCACTTGAAAACACAGCAGCCAGAAGGTCAAGCAAAATGTTTGTGGGGTGTCTACCTTTTTATTTAGGCATATCTGTATTTCACTTTTAGAAGATGCTGATCTTTTCACCAGTGCCAAGCAAAACTGGATGGTAGCTCCTCTTGGTCTGTTGGCTTCGTGGTTTTCCCAGTGCAGCCTGGTGTGTGGTTTGCCTCATTCATAACTAAAAAGTGCTGTTGGCTTGCACGTGTGTTGGCACCCACTCAGACTCTTTTCAGCAGAGCTGCCTGTTTGTTTCTGGCCTGCACCAATCACAGGCAGGTTTGTTCTGTCCTGGAGCAGATCTTTGCGCTTTTCCTTGCTGAATTTCAAGGGTTCTCTAGTGACCTAATCTAAAAGTTCAGCAAGGTCTCACTGAAACGGAGATCTGCTGTTCACTTAGCACCTCCTTCTCCCAGAGACGTGAATCATTCAGAAATTTGCTGAGGAATCACACTTTCTCAACACTGAGGCAGCTCATGAAGATATTGAACAGTATTGGCCCACATATCGATGTCTGTCATGCTCCACTTGTTACCAGCTGCCAAACAGTCTTGGAGCCATTGATCAACACTGGGGGAGAACAGCAGTCTGGGCAATTGTCAGCTCATCACAGAGTCTGGACAGCATGTACTTCTTCAGCTTATCAATGAGGCTGGGGTGGGAGAGTTTTGTGTAAAGTTTTAGAAAAGTAATGATTTGTCTCATCCCCTCTACTTTACCCTCATCCACGAAGCTGATCATAGTCTTTAGGTCTGCCGTGCTCAGCACAAGATCTGAACACTTTAGAGAGGGTCAAGAGGAGGCCACAGAGATGCTCAGAGGTCTGGAGCACCTCTGCCATGGAGACAAGCTGGGAGAGCTGTGCTTGTGTAGTTTTTCAGCCTGGAGAAGGGAAAGCTCCCGGCGAAGCTTACAGCAGCCTTTCGGTACTTAAAGGGGACTGTCAAAAAGAGACAGAGTGACTTTTTACAGAGACAGACAGCGATAGCACAATAGGGGATTATTTTAAACTGAAAGATGAGAGATTTAGATTAGTTATTAGGAAGACATGAAGGTAATGAGGCCCTGGTACAGGTTGCCCAGGGAAGCTGAGGCTGCCCTATCCCTGGAATTGTTTGAGGCCAGGTTGGACAAGGCTTGGAGCAACCAGGAATAGTGGAAGGTGTCCCTGCCCATGGTAAGGGGTTTGGAATGAGGTAGTCTTTAAGGTCCCCTCCAATCCAAGCCTTTATTTGAGTCTATGATTTTGTCATTGAAAGAAATCAGATTGGTCAAACATAATTTACTTTTGTTAAATCTATTATCATTCCCCATCCTTTTCTTGGAGGACTTGCTTCATGAGTTTCTTGGAGACCAAGATGAGAATGTCACACCTGTAGTTACACAAAATCATCACTCTAGCCCCCTCTGAAGGTAGGTTCAACACTTACCTTTGTCCAGTCTTCAGGGACTTCCTTTGACTTCCATGACCTTTGAAAGCTTAAGTAGAGTGGTCTTATAGGTGCATCTAAATTGCAATGTTAGTTTTATATTTGGGCACTGGCCATTCTGATTTCATCCTCTACCGCCCAATCAGTGATTTATGCTCTTACTTTATGTTCTTGTTTCCACTTCCATTTTACTTATAGGTAATTAAGAAACCCTTTGCTTAGCCAGACAGGGTTCTGCGAATACTTTCAGTCTTCAAGAAGAACAGGATGGTTTTTTTCCTTCACTACAAAGCCTGTTAAACTAAAACCTGTTATCCTGAGGTCTGGTGTCCTCACTTGTCTGGCTTTCCCCTAGATGCTGAACCCTGGGACATCACAAACCCTGCAGCCCTGACTGCCACTTGTGACTGCACTCTCCATGTTCCTCCTCTGTTTGTTAGGAATAGGATGAATTTTTGGATCAGTTTTTAGCCTAAAATCTCTGCTTTTTACCAAAACTATTAACCTCCTCCTGACTCATCCCTATACACCTCCAACTGCCTTTTTCCTTCCTTGTAAAAACAAATACACAATGAGGTTGTTAAAAGAAAAAAAAAAAAAAAAAGTGAGGGTAAAGAAGGAAAGATAATATTCCAAATAATTCTGGCTTCTTTTCCCCCTGATATTAATCAATTATCCCGACACATCTATTTGCTTCAAAGTCCTCATTAATTAAAAGACCTAATGCTCTCCCACTAACTGATCTTCTCCATAAATTCACAAATCAGTGTTAATTTTCCTGTTTTCCCTCACAGTAAGAAAATGAAGGCCTTCTGATTTTGCATTATCCTTTTAAAAAGATTGTATCCAATGATCAGTTTCCTGAAGACTTACACAGGGGCCATGCTAGTACTGGTCCATTGAAAAACCCTGTCTTTAATATTCTCATGTACCTGAAGACCCTTGGGGTTGCAAGAGTGCAGCTCTGCTTAGATGTCAACTTCAGAGCTCCATGGGCCTCCAGACTGGAGAAACCTAGGAGTTCATGTTTGTACAATGGCTCTATGACATTTATAATGTTACCTTTCCAATATAATACATTTATAAAGCCATTATTTTTGTTTCTGTTATTCTTCATCCCATTGCAATTGCTGTGCTTGAATATTGCTACTCAAATATTTATTCCCAAGCCTTCAGTTCTCTACTTTCTTGGTTTGAAAAAATGTGGGAAATCTGCCCATACACTGAGATTACAGAATAAATTAAAATATTTGTCTTCAAATGTTATTGACTGAGCAACTGTTACATGGCTACAGTGAAGAATCATTTTTGCTGGTTTCCATTGTTTTGGCTCAGTGAGATAAGAACGAGATTAGGGGCAAAGGGAAACAGATTACAAGAAACTAAGTGAAAAAATGGAAATTAGCAAGTTCCAAACAGATGTTTGTAAAACTGCATGGTGATTCATAAACATTCTGTTCTGGACAAAGTAGTCAGTCTGAGGGAAAAGCAGTTTCACATGCCCTCTGTAGAACAACTTTACTTTCAGAAGGCCTGTTGTTTTTTTTAAGAAACAGACCTATATTTTTACATTAAAAAGTTTGCATTGTAAACTTTCACATGTGACCATTACAACAGCTTGATACAGCTGAAATACAATATAAGATGGTGCTTGTTAATACCAGTGTCATTTTTTAATGCTCTCTCCATACAGTTGTGAAAAAACCTCCACCAGAAAGGAATAAAAAAAAAAAAAAGAGCTGTGTGATGCTGATGTACTCTTACATGGACTTCTGCTCACAAGACCTATTCCAAATGCTTTCTTTTTAAAGGAAGGGAGCGATTATCCAAAAACACTTTCTAAGAGGCCCGCAGATACTCAGATAATCCATCCTGCCTTCTGATGTATTTAGCCCAAGGAATTAGTGTTCCTGATCCCTGAAGCATGGCTGTGTTGTCTGCCTGAGCTGCAGTTTATCTTTTAAATTTGCTTCAAAGACACAAACCATCCACCACATACCTACATAAGTTGTTAAAATGATTAATCCCCCACAGGTTTCAGATGTAGGGAATTCTAAAGGGATTAATCACTGCATCCTTCTCCCTGCTTTGCTTGAGAAGGAGGTGAAGGTAGATTATTACATGCAAAGGAGATTAAAATGAAGTCGAACTTCCCACAGTTTTTGTTAAGAAAAACTGGAAAAAAAAAGTCAGACTAGTGTTAGGGAGGAAAAGATTTAGTGACGTTCAGAAAACAGAATCAGAGGGTGAAAAGTGCTGGAGGAAGCAGTGATACATCGCCTTGATACAATCTCAAGCTTTTGACAACCTTAAGGAAGGAGTTTTGCCACCATCTATTGGTGAGTGGGAGGAAGAGGCAGAGCCAGCAAACGTGTTTGTTTCCTTCTTTCTCACACAAAACCCGTAATTTTACTATTTCCTAAATTCTTACATATTTTGGTTGCAGGTTAGGGAACGATTGATCTACCCCTTATGTGGCAAAGAGTCACCTGTGTCTTTTGTACAACCTCTGCCAAGATTTGCCCAAATCAATACACCTGTTATAGAATGAGTAACAGGAAGGTAGAGGAAAATGACAAAGGACTTCGACCTCATTAGGGCTTGTTTCACAGGGAATGCCTGAGTTGTAAATCACATTGCCTTCCCACCCAGAGGAAGGAAGGGCAGGTGATCTCTCACCTGAGCTCTCTTTTGAGCTGTCAATTGGCTTAATCTGCTCTCAATGAGCTGCAGCATTTCCTTACTTGAAACAATCTCTTTGGAGGTGTATAAGGTCTCTGCACAACACTGCAGGTAATGGTTTGGGTTGGAAAGGACCTTAAAGGTCATCCAATGCCAACCTCCCTGCCATGGGTAGGGACACCTTCCATTAGACCAGGTTGCTCCAAGCCCCATCCAACCTGGCCTTGAACACTTCCAGGGATGGGGTAGCCACAGCTTCTCTGGGCAACCTGTGTCAGTCAAGAGTTTTTTCCCAATGTCCCATCTAACCCTGTCCTCTGTCAGTCAAGCCTTCGCTCCTCATCCTGTCACTCCACGTGCTTTTATGAAGCTCTCTTGGAACCTCTTTAGGCACAAGAAAAGGGTTCTCAGGTCTCCCTGAAGCCTTCTTTTCTGCAGGTTGAAGAACCCCAACACAACCCGTCCATCTGTATGACCCTACAAAAAGAGGTACTTAACAGGGTAACATCAGTACAATCATACCTCAAAATTATGTTCCAAGTCAGGTTGAAAAAGAAATCAATAGCAATAAAATCCTCTAATGCTCTCTAAATCTCAAGAGAATAAAATTAATTTAGAGGATTGGAGCTGTTCTTTCTATCAGGCACCATACTATTAGTATTTATTCCCTGTTAGATGAAAACGTGCTTTCAGGGCAGAAAAAAATTGTGTTACATGTATACTGTAAGAGCAGTTAACATATGCCATGGATGTACTGCTGCTTTCTCCTCTAGCCAGTAGTTCAGCAAACAAAATCTGTGTAATATGTGCCTGGATAGCTTCTTGGATCAGCAGCAGTTGCAGGAACAGATTCTCCATTCTAAATCCCAGTGGTTTTTACTGGCTGCTTCATTTCACAATCCTGAATTAAGCATCTAAGTCCCTCTAAACCTTACTGAGCCCCAAAAACTAGTGCTCAAAGAAAGCTGCATTAATTTGCTGCCTGCTGCGAGTGATAGAAAAGCTTTCCTCCCTTCTCATATATTCTGTTCCCAAACTTTGTCTCTTAGGCTGATGGAGGGTAAAAAACCAAATTCAACAAAATGCAGTCTTTCCAGTGCTTAACTCTGACACCTGGTCCCATGAGTGTGCATATACATTTGTGGCTCAGTATACAGCAAAAAGAGGTTTTCAAAATAAATTTTAACACCTGCATATGATGCTGGTTAGGCCACACTTGACACTATCCTGGTAATCATGAAAGCGATCAAAAGGAGTCCAAGCAGCAGCTCTGGGGCATCAGCCTTAGAACATCTGTAAATGCTTTTAAATTTTGTCATTTTTCTAGGATACACTCTTATTCTGGTGTAACACTGCTCAGTTCTGATTAGTTTCTACTCTTTTCCTCTTGATTACTTGAATATTCTTTTCTATTTCCACTTTTCTTTTAATTTTTTGGGGGGTTTGTTTGGGGTTTTTTGGTTGGTTGGTTGGTTGTTTTTTTTGTGGGTTTTTTTTGGTTTTTTTTTGTTTATTATGCCCACTAAGGTACAGAGGCAAGCAAAGGAGGTGTCTTTGAGTAACAGTCAGATGACCTGTGGACAAAAAAATAACTGAGTTGCAGAAGGGTAGAGAAGTTTGACAAAACGAAAACCTAGGGACAGCATAAGAAATCACTTCAAGGCAGTTACAGGCCACTGGGTTTCAAGTGATGGTTTTTCATTATTAAATACGTTTATTCTTAACTGTTGCCCGTGGATGCTATGGAGGCATTGGGGGCAATGGTGAGCACAACAGTGCTGCATCATCTGTAAGAGTCTTTGTGAGAATGGTGGGAAGAGAAGCAGAGGTAGTTTTGCCCTCTTCTGATCACGAAATAGAAGAAAGATTTTCTGCTGTTTGCAGAAAGAGAAGAAGAAAGATTGTAGAAACATAGAATAGGTTGGGTTGGGTTGGGTTGGGCTGGACCTTTAAAGTCATCCAGTCCAAACCCCCCAACAAAGACACCCTCTACCAGATCAGGTTGCTCATCCAACCTGACCTTGAATGTTTCCAGATCAGGTTCCAGCCACAGCTTCTCCTGGGCAGCCTGTGCCAGTGTTTCACCACTTAAAAGGCACTTCTTGTGTGAAGGCAGTGGACGTGCGTGTTTTCAAGCTGCTAAATTAGCACTCACTTTTCTACACAATCAAAATGCTGACTCCCATCCAAATTTCATCTGCAAGTTGAGCAAAACTCTGCTTTTTTCCAACCCACTCTCCACGGAGAACAGGAAACACTAACTCAGATTCCCAGGGCTGTCAGGGAGATTTGCCTCTTGGTCTTGCAAACACTGTGTGAGAACATTGACTGTGGGGTTAATCTTAAGCAAGTGGGAAAAAAGGAGGCTCCCACCTCCCCCAGTGTGTGGTGTGAGCACGGTCTGGTTATGAGGATGGCACCAGGCTCCAGTAACTGCAGAAGTCAGGAATTCATTGTTTAGTGGCTCCTGATAGGACTTGGGTAGGAGCCAGGGTTTGTTTGCTCAGTGCTGCCAGGGACAAGCAAATGGCCTCGAGAAAAGCCAGCAGTGAAAATCTGAACTGCTCGCTGCAGCTGCTGGGTGTACCTATGGGACCTCAAACCCCCATGGAGGCATATAAGTTCCTGACATCTCTTTTTGTATTTAGGCCTAAACAACTTTAATGGCCTGCTGTTGGGTTTGCTGGCGCCATTAGGTGCATCATAAATCCAAAGAGCCAAACTCACTCAAATCAAGAGCTACACAGAAATTTTGTTGCTGGGAATGCCTCACAAAATGCAAAATTAAATGAGAGGGAGCTTCAAGGGCCAGGCATATGTTAAAAAGAACAACGACCTCAGGAAAAAAAGGAGGCCTTCATGTGCTACTGTAAACAGAAGCTGTGACAAATACAGAGGGGTGTTGGTGTGCTCTGCTGGGCTGCACAGAAACAGAAGAGCTGTCTGAGAGGAGAAGGATTGCACTGAAACAACTGCCCAGAAACAGAGGTGATGTATCTCTGTTGGGCATCAAGGGACCCACCTACCTATTCTCTTCTGCTCTGAATCTTTATTGATATAATTGCATTTAGAACTCTTAAGGGTGGCTCACAATGTGGGTTAAATAGTGGGCTACCTTGAGGCTGAAATGGAAGGACTTGAAGAAAGGAGTTTGGTATCTAAACAGCACTTCAACCCACTGCCTAAAACATACTGGGTTTTTTAGGGGTTTATTAGGATTGACTTCTGGAAAGTTAAACAACCAATTTCCTGAGTGTTTTTCTATTTTTGGAAATCCATACAAACACAGTAGGTAAACACTACAAAACCTAACTTACAAATGCATCTGAAAAATTGCTTTGTACATCTTCTGTGGCAGTGTTAGCTCTTGTTGTAAGACATGTCCCACAGTGTCAAAAGAGCCTGCGTGTACATCTTCATTAATCAGTTTTTTGGTCAGAATTTCCACATCTCAATATTGCCATTAAGTGAATTAATGATGATCAGAGATAATGGAATATTTATGTAAATTATCTTAACTGCATATCTTCAACCTTTCCAAAGCTTATAAGTCTTTATTATCATAATGCTCTTGACGTGTATCTCATGTGAAGGCTACATTAATTATTTCAGTTATGTTAATTCTAAATTATTCATGTCTGGGCTGGGAGTTTTTCAGTTGTTGTTTGGGGGTGTTTTTTTATGTTTTGAAACACATAACATTAGCCTTATTTCTTAAAACTGCTGAAGTGTACCTAAACTCTTACTTGGGCTCACAAGCACAGATGGCTACAGTATTAAAAGCATTGTCACAGGGTATAAATTTTTAATAACCTTTGCTAACTTTAGCTGAATTTATTTATGCATTTTCTTCTTCTCCCTGATCTATAAATTAAAAAAAAAGAAAAAAACACACAACCAAACACTGAAATCTGCATTACTCACATTTCCCTAACCCCCAATATAAAAAGGTAATCCCTGCCTTTTTTATTATCTTTTTAAACTTTTGATGTTTTTATGGGACTGGTATAGAAGAAACTGCATGTTAAAACTTTTTTTTTTTTTTTTTTAGTTATTATTCAAGTCAGTAAGGTGCAATGAAAGCAACACTTATAGAAAAGTCATTTACTACCACTGGGACTCGCTGTATTTTTCTAATTCCATGCCTGGGAGCAAGAATAGATCTTGAACCCTGGGGTTCAAGAGACTCAGCAAACTTTTTGTGTTTGCTTGCAGATGGAGCCTTGAGTGCATGGTGCGATGCTGCTGCACAGCAGATGTTGTGATCCCCGTGCTGGCAGGTATGTGAGACATCACCAGTGCCAGAACTAAATGCTGCTTTCCACATGCCTTTATTGATCCACGAAACAACCTTTTTGCAATGCTGTGTGGAAATGCGCAATTAAAAGCTCTGTTTTCCTTCACCTTCTCCATCTTATCTTAAAAAAAAAATCCATTTTTAATCGCCAGCGTGTGTTCAGCAGTCAGACCTTAATAAAAATATTTTATTCCAGATTAGTTGAAATACAGAGGAGGCTTCATACCTGAGGTTTTGTCCTCCCCTCCACACAAGGTGTGGCCCTCCTGTGCCTCTCCATTAAAACACACACAGAGAGACTGCGTCATGGGAAATCTAACGGCTGAGAATGTTGGTGAAAACCGAATGCAGGTGGCCATTCAGGATCTCTTGTTTGCAGATTATGAAAGACATGTACTTATAAGCACAAGAAAGACACATTAATCAAATGAGATTCCACAAAGCAAATAGCCACCCACATCTACAGCTACTCAGATATGCCAAGCTGATAACGTTGCTAACCAGAAATCAGGAAAAGCTATAAAATAATCCTTAGGCTCTTCAACTGATGGGCAAAAGAAAAAGGAGATGAAGGACCACTTCAGTGTTTACTGCCTGTGGAGCTGGTCTTTAAAAATGTAGCTGCTTCAATATGAAGAAAACCTAGAGAAGAGGAGTTAAAGGTTTAAATATGAGTGAATTGTTAATCTTCTCTTTTCTGACTGCAGTTTTGTTTGGTGGGTTTTATATCTTTATATTATTTGATTTGATTTTCCAAATATCTGAAATAAGATAAAAGAGAATATGCAGCTGATTTCAACATCTAAGAAAAAAACAGAGGACAGAGCTGAAAAGATGGTTTATTGTCCTTGCAATCAACAAGGTGATGATTAAAGGCACAAAGCACATCTTGTTTCTTTATTTTTCCTTTGAGTTTGCATTTACCTCTGCGCAGCTACATTGTCAGTCATGTTAATTCTCAGCCAGAAAATGAATTCAGAAGGTAATTTTTAGTTAAAGCAAGGAACTGGTGTGGCTTATTACATGTGCATTCAGATAGAACCCTAGAATGGTTTGAGTTGGAAGGGATCATAAAGATTGTCTTGTTCCATCCTCCTGCCATGGGCAGTGACAACTTCCACTAGACCAAACTCCTCAAAGCCCCGTCTAACCTGGCCTTCAGCACTGGAGGAGCCCCAGAAAGACATAGGAGGAGGCAGAGTGAAAGGAGAGGAAGGGCCTTTTCTGCAGCAATCTGCAGTTAGTTTCACTGACAGAAAGTGGGGTTGTTATGTGTTGTAGCTGTAGTAGAGAAGTTGGTGACCTCGATGGGACACACACACAAAAAACCAAACATAGTAACAGTGGTTCTATCTAAATGTGAAAAACTTCACTTTTTTCAGTAAAAAAAGAGTGGAAATTTAGGTTTTTGTTTTTTTTTGTTGTTTTTTTTTTTTTTTAACTTTAAATTTAAAGAGCTTAAAGACTCTTGTAGGTTTGGAAAAGGTATTTCACAATATAGTATTGAGATAACCTTTTCAGCTGATGTCTGTTGAATTTCATTAAAATGTAACTCATTTGGTCTGCCTGCAGAACTTTTTGAAAAACCATCAGCACCACCACTGTTTCTTTGAATTTTTAATGGCCATATTTCATGCCCTTATTTAAACAATTTTTTTTCCTTAAACATTTAGCAGTTATGTGATGCCTATTCTGAGTCTTCCCCAGTTTCCAGGATCATTTTAATGAAAAAAAAACAAACAACAAATATGTCTTATAAAAGTGGTCTCTATAATACAGACTTAGCCCTTCTTCATAAGAAATAACCTGGCATGTGAATACGGTCACAGGGAGTGGAAGATCACCAGAGAGCATCAAAGAATCTGTGAACATGGGACTAAATCCTGTAAATATTATTTATAAGGTCCTGCATCTCCTTTTCCACAAAGCTTAAGAGGAATCTTTCATGTTTGTGATGGAGAGTCGGATCTGAGAAACACATGAATGCATTTATGTCCTTACACTGGGGACTTTCAGGCTCTGGTTTTTATGTGCAGCTAGAACATCTGTGTGAAAAACATCACTGGGTTTTGCTAATGCATGCCACTCTATATATAGTTTCCAGTTCAGTGGTACAAGAGATCCCAGGAGCTATTGAAGAGTTTCTGTGAAAACACACTTTAATAGTTCTCCTCCTAAAACTTTATAGTTGAGACAGAGTGGTAAGGTGCTGGCAACAGAGGAAAGGGGCAGTGAGATGAGATCTATTCTTGACGTGAAATCTCTCACTGTTTCTTCTCATTTGCTGATGTATGTGAACTCTGTTAAGGGTCTTTTGTAGTGCTTGGTTTTAGCAACCACTGGGGATTTCTATAATAAATATTACATTAAGTTTTTTGAGTTATTTGGCATAATCTCTGAAATTCCTCTTCTTCCAGGTGCTGCACCATCTAGTATGCCCACTGATGCAGTTGTCACATATCTCTGTTCTGAGAAGCTACCACAGTGGACAAGTGCAAGTCCTGGGAATGGATCCTGAGCTACAGATTAAAAGACCTAAGTTTAGATCAATAGCATACAGGAGGCTGTTTGGGGAGACAAACGCAGGTATCTGCTCTAAGGAGATCTAGGTGCTTCTGCAGACTCTCTTGACTTCATTATCTATGTGTTAGATCAGATTGATTATCAAGAAACAAAGTATACTACAGAGCATCACACCTCCAGATGTCTGTGCACAAGGCTGGGGGACTCTTGGAGGCTCTGAATAGAAGTACTTATCCCAAGCAGAGCTTTTTGTCGCACCAAAGCACCTCAAATCTTGCAGAAAAGTTGCGCTTAGGTATTCAATATTCTCACAAGGAAAGTATCTTATCGAGTGTCCTGTTTTTCCCCCCTTTTCAGATGACACCTTTCAAAAAATTTCCTGTGCACCTAACTTCATGCCAGTCTGTCTTTTTCAGCAAACCTGAGCTTTTCAGCAGCAGAAATTATTTCAACAATTTACCACGTTTTTAAGATCCAGGGACTGCTTGCATTAGACAGTCTTAGTTCGACATTGTTACCTAGCTCACTGAAGCGAGAATATATCCATTACAATCACATTTCCTGATCATTTTAAAGAGTAATGTGGGGAGTACAGAAACCACTCAGTTATTACCAGCAATTCCAATGTCCTTAATTTTCTTTGCTCAGTTTGCTATGGTCAGTGTCTGGAAAACAAGCAATCATCTTCAGCTCTTATTAGAGATTTTTTTTACAGTTGTTTTGGTTTTGTTTGGTTTTTGTAGATTTTTTTCTTGTGTTTTCTTTTTTTGTCATACAAATAAAAAAAGATTTTTTTTGTACAAGGAAGGAAAAAAACTAATGAAATTTAATTCTGACAAAAACAGGAAAATGACTACGACTGTAGATGAAATTGTACACTTCTTATATTACAGTAAATATTATCTCAAATCTGTGACTGAAAACATATATGGAATGATCCCCACGAGTATCATCATGACTTAATCCTAGCATTACCTTGTCCTTTTAATAATTGATGTTTTGCCTCAGTTTATACCACCAGGCATCAGACATCCTAGGTTATTTTTTTATATATATTAAAAAAAAAAAATGATACAAAAGGTAACCTGCAAGGTCTTGTTTAGATCTCCAGTCCTGAATTATCCCTGCAGGAAGTTCCTACCCACACATGACCTTCTGCTGACATCTGCACAGGTACAGAAGTCTGTCCAGATAAATAAATCATCATGTTCATGAACAGGAGATGAAACGTCAAGAGCCTGAAAGGTAAGTGGCATCCATGATCTACATCACCATTTCCTTCTTTTGTAAAATTTCCTTGTTGCAGAGGAAGGTTAGATGCCAGGAAGAAATTATTCTCTCCTCAGACAGCAGTGGGGCCCTGGCACAGGTTTCCCAGAAAAACTGTGGATACCCCATCCCTGGAAATGTTCAAGGCCAGGTTGGACGGGGCTTGGAGCAACCTGGTCTAGTGGGTGGCATTCCTGCCCATGACAGGGCGATTGGAACTAGATGATAAATAAAGTCCTTTCCAACCCAAGCTGTTCTATGATTCTGTGATGGAAATGCAGAAGGAATGAGTGGGAGAGTGGTCATAGGAAAGAAGAACTTCTGATGGCAGCAGCAAGAGGTGATGCATCCATCTGCATGCCAAAGTTGCTAGCTATGGTTGCAGCCCCTCTGAAAATAGCTTTCTCACCAAAGAAGCAGTGTAATTTAGATGTAATGGAGTTACCTTGTATTGCTATCTCTTGGCAGGTGTGCATAATGTGGCAAAAGTTAATGATTTACACAAGACTTTTAGTAAAGTAGGCATCATGATTGTGGATAAAAAAGGCTGTACATAGAAACAAAGACATCATGCCAGATTAAGGTAATAAGGGAAAATGGGATTTCTAAAGTAAACAGAGAACATGTAAACAGGAGCTAGGAAAGCAAAAATGTAATTTGTATTTAGAGCTTACCCAAATTAACATTTAGGAGAAACAGAAAAGAATGAAAACTTTATCAGTGTTCTTTGGGAAAGCTTGGGTGAGAACAGACTTTGTTGTTAGAGGCAACGGACTGGTCTTTGAGAAAGGTGTCTGGGTCCCATTAATGAGTTGAGATGAGAATATCAAGGCATACCATGAACACTGGCATGCACTTGTAACTGGAAAATGTTGAAAACTCCTAAATGAAAAGCAAAGCAAAACTTATGAAAGGGTCTTTTCCTAAGTTTGGTTTATGGGGATGTCAGTAAGTTAGTTAATCAAACTCAGGAGAAAAGCCTGATTGACATTCTGAAGGAAGCTGAGTTGTTCTGGGAAAGGATGAAACAGAAAGTAACCATTTCATGCAGGACTAATGGAAACATATAAACCATTGGAGAAAGATACATAGGAAAACAAGGACCCTTCTAAAATCGTATCTTAGACCACAAGAAACACCACAACCAGCAAGAAAAATAGGGAGTAACTAAGAATAATGTGGGATTATGTGAAATAACCCAGCTCACTCATCTCTGCACCACTCAGTTATGCAGTGAGAATTCCACATATATTTAAATAATGTAAATATTCACAAATCTAAATATTCTGAGCTGAGTAGGCAATTTAGGACTATTGATACTAAAGTGATGGTGATGAGCTGTGTTGGGGATGTGAGAGGAGAGAAAGCAGTACTATCAAGTATTGTATCAACTCAGAAGTATTTTTTCATAGTGTGACAAGGACAAGCTGAAGTTTGGAGGAGAACTGTCATGGGTGGACTCTGGACCATATTACACCAACTCCCATTAATCCTTATGGGCCCTTGGAAGAAGAAAATAATAAATCTGTCAAGGAGTAGGTATTCTTACACCCATTGCAAGTTTCTCTGAGGAGATCAGTGGTGAAAAGATGGTAAAAAAAATCTAGTTCAGGAATAGAATTCAGGAATTTGCATGAATTTGTGGGAAGGATATTGAAAAGGAGTAACAAACCAAACTAATGTCAGATATCTTTTCTTTGGTTTCTACTCAAGATGGGACTGTCTTTTCATACACATAAAGCAAAACTTAATGTCCCTACTCTATACTATCTATTTCCATGTAAAGTAAATTTCTTATATGTGAATTTAAAATGTTTCATTTGATTTAAGAAGGAGGAGAATAAGAATGGAAGTAGACATGTGATGAGAATGGTCAGGATGATGGTAGACTATATCTAATGTCTTTTGATTTCTGAAATACTCCTAAGATCCATTATAGACTTGCCAGTATCATAACATGGAGTCTCACATTGCATATGAATGTTCACCCACTCTGAAGCCTGTGAATCCCAGAGTCATTTGTTACACAGTGCTACAGCATATGAATAGAAAGTTGACAACTTTCCAGGGTGCAAAGAAAACATAAACATCTAAATGCTTCTTGTCCTGCAGATCAGCTGCAGGCCTCTGAATTCTAAGCAGCAGGTGCAGGCACATTTTTTTTTGAGATTCCTGACAAACACAGCAATAAGTATGCAAAGTTAAGGTAGTATACTCTTTGGAACCTTTACAGCCAAAGTGGGTGTGCAATCTGAGTGAAAACTTCAGAAAGGATGCTGAGATGCTGAGTAAGTTAAATGCATCCAAGTAGTCAAAAATGTGCTGCTGTAGCTCTAATGCTGTGATGTAAGAGGAAAAAAACTTTCCAGATGAGACTTTACAATTCATGGGTAGGCTGAGCAAGGCTTATTTTCCATTAGACAGCACAGTTGGCTGTTTGGAGCCAGGGAGGGATTCTTTTCTTGCTGTGATATTTCTGTGGCTGTGTGAGAGTCAGGAGAGCAGGCAGAGCACAGCACAGATATCACATTGTTGTCAGCAAGGCAGATCAGGGTGCCATCTAGCAGGTGACACATCTCTGATGTGCGAGACAGCCCTGGGTTTGCAGTCCTGGTGAGCAGTGCCTTAAGTACCCCAATCATTCCTGTGCTAAGGGGTCTCTTTACCCTCAACTCTTCAACCTGTAGTTTCCACTCAGTTGGGTGTTGTCCCCTTCTTTCTGTCTCCTCATGTTTTGCATTGTAGTGTTAAAGTCTCCTGACTCTTTTCTTTGTAGTTTTTCTTTATAAGTTAAGAATCTACTAGGTAGCATGATCAATACATTCCCACTAAATATTATTGAACAGTATGCGGGCACAAAGCTCAACAAACAATCATAGAATTAATGAATGGTTTGGGTTCAAAGGGACCTTAAATGTCACCTAATTCTAACCTCTCTGCCATGGAGGGACACCTTACACTAGGCCAGGCTGCTCATCATTATACAGTACCTGGACCTGTTCAAGTGTGGCACAATTAGTGCTAATAGCACCATGAGCAGGAACAGCTAACGAGCAGGTTCTGGTGGAAATTAGAGAGGTAAGGTAAGAAAAATATTTGGGCTGACCAGCTACCACACTGCAGAGGACAGCTGAAGGATGATGCTCATCTGAGGGCCTTCTCATTGATCTCACCAATTAAATCTCACTCACTGGTTCTTTCCCTAATTTTTTGTTCTCTTCATCCCCAAGGTCATTTTAAAATCAAAATGTTCTCTTGGCTGTGGACCCCACAAACCTGTAGCAATTTTCTTTCTGCAACATGACACATTTATTAGAGTATGCCTGTCAAAACCTATGGAAACAGTTTGATTGACAGCCGGGGGAGCATAGGCGATAAAGCTTCAGCACTGTGGTAACAAGGTATTAATTGTCAATGCAACACTGAAAAGAATAGAAAGGCCATTGGGTTTTGATATTTTTTTTGCTCTTTTTGCTCACATTTTTTGCTTTCAATTTCTTATGACCACATACTCCAATAACATAGATGATGCTGCTGATCTGATTGGAATTCTTACAGTGGCATGGAAAATAAGGGACATAGCACATTTCTTCATATCTCCAGGTTCTTCTTCACTTGGCATTCACCTGCCTATTTTGGATGAGCATTTTATGTCCTGAAGAACCTGATAGAGAGTGTGGTGTTTTATCTCTCCACCTTGTCACACTTCTGCAGGTCATTAGATTTATCCCATGGTGTTTTGTCTTTTTATCTTCATGCCTTACGGCTCTGTTCGTTATATTCCCACCATCACTTCTTAAAGGCTTGAGATTTATTTTAGACTGTCTCACATTTCAGTCTGGGTGCAGGTAGTCCCTTGCTATTAGGCTGTCCTTTTTGTCTCTACATGTGAGTGAACAGTGAATGAACAGTGTAAAAAGGGATTTGAGTACTTCAGCCTTTGCAGAAGTCTCTCAGTAAAGGACACAAAATAAAATACAGTGAAGGAAGCAAAGGCATGAGCTTATCATGTTTGGGTGAGCAAATACAATTCACATAAAAAATAATAAAATTGTCATCAACAAGGGCATGGGTCTCAGAAGGCAGCTGTTAGCCAGACTCAGTGAGAGAATAACTGCAGAGAAATGACACACCCAGACATACAGAGACCACATTAAATGCAAGGATATGAAGAGTCTTTCTGCCATCAGCTGATTTGTTAAAGAAAACTCAGAAGAAGGCAGATCAGGAGCAGAAAAAAAATATTAATAAGGCATTGACCAACCTGTCAATTAAAAAGAAAATTCTTAAAACATTTGCTTTATCTCAAAACAGTTTTTCTAATTCTGAAGTTTTCATGCCACTTCATTTCATGTCTTGTTCCTATACATCACCCCATTCCTTTTATCTTATTCCATTCTCCTGTAGGTAATAAACAACTCATTCTTACTTTTGGCTCTTATTTTTCCTGCACATTTTCTCCTTGATATTCCCTTGAATTGGTCTGATCATAGAAGAACTCTCCATACCACTTCTCTCTCCTGGTCTCAAAACATATTAATCTCCAAAGCTGAATAGAATCTCATTGATTACAATAGAGAAAGAATAAGAATTTAAACCAATGTTTTATACAAAATTCTGACCTTATAAAGTATTTAACTAGCTAAGTATTGTTTTAAGGTCAAAAGGCAGCCACAGTTTTTCCATATTAACTATCTTCATCAATCTCCACAGTTCTTGCCTTTGATTTCTTAGTATTAATAGACTGTTATTCTCACCCAGGTTAAAACAGGGAGTGTAGAACATATACCTTCATAATTACCATTAGTCCTGATGAGGCTGATTCTTGTACAAATCTTCAGACACAAAGAAGAGCATATCTGTAATAAGTCATGTGAACTACCATTTGCAAGAATTAATGAACTGCAGAGCTCCTTTGTTTAAAACACTGTCAAATTAAAACTATATACAATGATTAAAAAAAAAAAAATCTTGTTCAATTTCCATGACCTATTCCAGGTTTAGAATTTTCCTGGCCAATTGTTTACTGGAATAAGAAGGAATATATTGCAGAAGCTGGATCAGGGATATAACCTTTATATTATTTACCTTTATTTTTTTTTTTTTTTTTTTATCAACAACTCCAGTTACCTTTATGCGTTTTAAAACAGTAAGGCTTGTTATCTAGTTTTATTTTCTGCACTGATGTATTTCACTTTCTGCATACTTGACCTACTCTGCAGAGGTCAAGTCTCTAATGATGCAGAGGGTTATGTCTGACATTAAGATTATGAGAATAGTACACTCAGACTTTGGGAAGAATGAAAAGGATAAAAGCAAAAGCCTAGGTTTCTAAAAATCCTGTTAGAGGTCTAAAGTAATAGAATATCATGGCTTTCACTTATTTCTCACAAAGACAAAAATGTAAGTATTATTTTTTGCTAGAAATAGAAAAGTGGAGCAAAGAAAGATTTTACTGTCAGGTGTTGTCCTTGGGTCCAACCATTGACCTTGTTCCAACTAGATGTGAATACAAGAAAATTTGCAAGGTTTTCTCCTGTGCTACTACTAAATGATGAGAGGTAATTATGAGAAGCATCTGGGAATTACCTAGTATTAAAAAAATAGATTAGCACGCATGATCAGAATCTTAATACATTCATTTCCTATCTATTTTTCTTTATATGCCTTGGAATATTAAGAGGGAAATTACTAAGTGAATGAGGAGGTATTTTATATTGGTTTTGTTGGTTGTGGATTTTATTAACAACACCCTTCTCTTTATCTTATATTGTTTTTATAGGGGAAAAGAAAACTAAATTTAACAAATTGGATAGGAGGGATATCAAAATGTCTAAACTTTAGATAGGGGCAAATTTTGTGACATATGAGGTACCATATTGTCATGGTTTTGTTCTGGGTCAATTTGCTTTCACACCCCCCACACAACTGCTATTAGTTGAGAGAAGGTTTATGCAGACAAAAGAGACTTGATTTGGGGAAAATGTATTAACATTTATTACTAATAAGTTAAAATTAAATAATTACATCTACAATAATGCTACTTAGGTAAAAGTACTACGTATTTACAGAAAAATATTTCTCCTCCCTTTTATATTAGTCCAAGGAGGAGAAGCAATTCTTTTCTCCATTGTCAGAGTTCCAGCTCTCTCTCTCTCCAGTAACTCTGCAGCACTCTTGTCGCAGCTGGAACTCTTTTTCCTTCTCTGTGTTGGCCTCCAGGGCTGGGCCTACCCCTCTCCTGGGCTAAGACTGGAGGCTAGGGGGTTACCCAGGTCCTGAAGGTTTTTCTTCCATAGGCTTGCAAGGGGACACTTGCTTACTATGGATCTTCTTCCACAGGGTTACAGGGGATAATGGCTTATAAGTCTACCCCTGTTCCCTATGGAGGTCCCTTCCCATGGGAGAACAGTCCTTGATAGACCTCTTGGCATGGGTCTAGCATGGATCCCTTACTTGGATCCCAACATCTCACCCGAGCCGTCTCACTCCAGCGTGAGGTTTCTCTCAGGGTCACAAATCTTCAGCAGCAGCATGGATCTCTCACTGAGATCCCAACATCCCTACCCGAGCCGTTCTGTGCTCCAGTGTAGGTTTGGTCACAAATCTTCAGCAGCAGTATGGATCCTTCAGTGAGATCCCAACATCTCACCTGAACCGTTCTTGCTCCAGCGTGAGGTTTTTTTCAGGGTCACAAATCTCCAACAGGACTCTGTTTCATCTCAGTCCTTTTCATGAAGTCTCAGCTTCCTGGTACATCATCTACGAGCTACTCTGTGAGCTGTGTGGGGGATCTCCTCACCCCAACAAACTTCCACAGGTAGCAGGGATTACTTTTCAGTCTTTTTCCTGCTGAAGGGAGAGAGCAAAAAAGGGGGAGAAACAAGCTTCCCTTTGCATAGTTCTTCTTTCTCCTCCAGCTGCCATTTTTGACCTTGGACACTCCATTATCTCTTTGCTGGAATTCTTCTGCCACAGTTTCTGTCCAAGCAGTTTGTCTTTTAAAGTTTTTTTTTCTTCACTCTCTTACAGAAGAGAAGGGGGAGTTTCAGTGCTACACTCGCCCACAGCCCAGGGCCAGGGGAGGAGGAGGGGGCCTAGCCCCCACTCAGAGCTGGCAGTCTCCTACATGGCTGCTACTCTTAATTTCAACTGTGTAATCCACCTTCTCTTCCGTTTTCTTAAAGATGTAATTAGCAACTGAGAGTTACTGAGAGTTTTAATTGGCTTCTTGTCTGGAAATCCACTTGGACAAAACCATTCTCAGCCCCAGGGGCTGGCCGGCTGGGCAAAACCACGACACATATGGGCAGCATGGGAGCATATAGGTGTGGGAAGGGAAAAAAAAGAATAGTGGTAAGAAGTAGCAACTGAGGCACAAGATAAAAGGTATAAGACTTCTTCTTTGGTTTTGGATCCAGAGTTCATTGCCACGGTAAGCAGCAGTCAGATATGGATCAAACCCAAAAGGGAGAGAAAGATAAAACAGAGAGATACATGGATGCACTGGAGGATATTTGAGCAGGTAGGAAAAGACAGATCTGATACTACTAATGACTGTGCAAAGGACATTAACTCTTGTAGAGCTAAGGAGAGAGGTTCAGCAGGTCAGCTGGAGAGGGTCCCTACAGAACATGGGAAACACCTTCAAAGAGGACGGGGGAGTGTGGAATGATCATAATGTGCTCATCTACCTGAACATCTACTACATAATAGCAGGATATCATCCTCTGATGTGCCCTTCTGCAAATAATGGATCAAGAGAAACACAGTCTGAATAATTATTACCCAAGTTTCTCTCTAGCAAAGTGTGAGGGAGAATATTGGAAAACGTTCTTTAGACAGAGAGTGGTTGGGCACTGAACAGGCTCCCCAGGGCAGTGGTCACAGCACCAAGCCTGAACGAGCTCAAGGAGTGTTTGGACAACGCTCCCAGGCACATGGTGTGATCCTCAGGGCTATCCTCTGCAGGCCATGAGTTGGATTTGATGATCTTCATGGGCCCCTTCCAACTCAGGATATTCTTTGATTTAACGAAAATTTGTTCATCAAAAGGGTTGCAAAGCCTTGAAACAGGCTACCCAAGGAAGTGGTGGAATCAGCATCCCTAAAAACGTTCAAAGGGCATGTGGATTTGGCACTTGGGGTTATGATTTAGTGGTGAACACAGTGATGCTGGGTTTTTGGTTGCACTTGATGTTCTTAGAAGGCTTCTACAATCTTAATGATTCTATAAACCAATGATTCTAAGCATGTCATGTATTAAAATTTGAGGACTGGTGAGTTGGCTGAGCATTATTTCTTGGTGTTGCTGTTTTCTCAAAGACAACATAAAAGAATCAATACAGTGGGGAAGAAGGAGCAATAGTCACGCTTATTGAACTTTATTTTAATCTATAAATAATAGAAATAAATAATAAATAATAAATCATACCTACAATCAAATCTAAAAAACAGATTTTCTAAGAAGCAAGAATTAGAACATCTCCTATGCTGCTTTTCTCCAGTCATTAAGTCCCTGACTGAGAGAGAGAAAAATATTTCTTCATAAAAATATAAATACAATAACTAATTTTAGAAAGACAGCAATACTTATCTTGTTTCCAACAGAGAAGGAGTATCTCTAACTTTTTTAAAATAGAATATTGTTAAAGGAAGACTGGAGAAGTCAGTACTTTGTGTCATCACAAGAAAACTTCATACCAAAGGCTTAACAGTAGAAGTGATTTTGTATTTTATTCTAGAATAAAACAAAACTGTGGATAAAACTTAATTAAAAGTCTTTATAAAATGTGTCCCAAGGTTGCTTGGGCTTTTTTTTTTTATAACCAAATTTTAGTCTTCATGACTGAATAAGCAACGATGTAATTTAAAATGTTCAGGGAAGTTAGAATTGGATGAGCACTGTGATTATGAAGGAAATATATGCTAGGGGAATTTCTGAGTTCTCCTTGAACTGCTTCATCACATTATTCAGGGCTTTCTTCCTCTACTTTGTGCATGTCTTTGGTTCGTAATACACACAGTTTTGTTAACTCTTGCGCACTTCAAATTCTACTGCTCGACCATAGTGAGAAAACCTATTAACAGACTTCTTGCTAACAGAAGGGAGCTGTATTCATAGGGATAATCAATGAGCATATTCCCTGTGAGAAAATCTTCTCATTTAACTTTCAAATAGGTGGAATGTAATTTGACAGGTTCATTTGGCACGAATTTGGAAAGGATTTCTCACGTTGTCCAAGATTGAAAGGATGTTCTGAGAATGTATTTTCAGAAAAGTTTTTTTTTAATACTAAGCCTTCAAGCCTGTGTAACATCTCCTAGAATAATATCTTTGCTATTAAGAGTAGATCAGTGATGTAAATTGTTTTAAATTTGAATACACTTTAGGACCATGTTGGGGCACTTAAGACACTACAGCTATTCTACCAAGGCACTGGATTAATGCAACTGATTAGGTAGACCACAGTAATGGAAAATTTGGACTGCCAAAAAACCCCACAGAATCTACACTTTTGTTGAGGTGTCTTCTATGTACCAGGCACAATCTACCCATTGAAATTTTCTGACTTGATAGAAGAACTAATAGCCCCAAAGCTTCTAAACGAAATCCAGGCAAATTTACTTTATATAAGTACAAAAGGCTTTCTAATAGCCTCAGTCAGGCGTTTGGAAGAGAAAAAAAAATAAGATGCCAGACAAGTAATGTACTTCCCCCTTAACAAGAAAACTATAATGTCCTCCTTAAAGAAATTTAATTGTTCTTCTAGCTATTTATATTTAAACCCTGTATGAAATACCAAATAGATTTTGGTCTCTGTTGCTGTGACAAAGTCAGTTGGATTTCAGCAATTGATACCAAGGCCTGCACCAAGGTTCAAGGATGCAATGCCTGACAGTATCAATAGCTGAATCAGTAGTTCAGTGATGTCAAAGTTTTTCTGGATTCTGGAAACCTTGAATACACAAAACCTAAAAAAAAATCCCAAATGTAGCTACACTTTTCTGGCTCGTTCTTTAGCTTTTCATTTTTAGTAAACGCCATTGACCAGCTGTTTGATCATGACTGAAGACGTTACTTGTGTGTTACTTTCAGGAGTTTTGTAGGTTTAAACATTTATTTTATTTCAGATATCGGAGCCACAATTAAAAATAAGAACTAAAAATAAAAAGGTTGCTTTCATAATTGTAGCCTATGTAATGATATATTTTACTTTATGAATTTGATTTATCATCAAAGTTTTGTCTGCTTGTTTCTGCTTTAAAAAAAATAATTCCAGAGATTTTTTAAAATATATAGTTAGAAAAAAAATAGTTATTTTTGGTATTGCTCTCTTGATGTTGTTGAGATTGATGTTTGTAATGCTGAAATGTCTACTTTTGGGCTACGCAACTTCCACGTTGTCACTGCACACTAGAGTACATGTAATTTTCTGTGATTGCAGAGAAAGTGAGAATTTTGTTTCTGTAGGACCCCACATAACCCATATTTGATTGTGATTGTATTGTTTCTAGGGATGCTGGTATCTCAAGAGTCAGAAATAGTTAATAATTTACTCAGAGAGTTGCAGAGAATGAGAAAGGGGATGCCTATCAGCAAAACAGGCCTCATAGCTCAAAGGAGCTCAAAGGAGCTCTGAACAAGGGACCACCTGAGCTTTTATTTCATAGTCTGGGGTCTTCCTGTTGAGTTGTGGGCTCCTGATGTGTCTCTTGTCACTTGCTGACATCACTGACTCAAGTAACCCACCAACTCAAAAGAGAAGGATTGAATATGCCACCTAATTAGCATGAGAAGCAAGAGAATCATTTAATCAACAGAAGGTAGAATACTGATTAAGAAGGGAACTGGCAACTTGTAGCCAATGAACTGTGATTTATTTGTTTGCTAGAAGCTCTATATAGTGTAAGATTTTGAGAATCAAAGTGCTTGATTTGTGGAAAAACTTCCACCTTGCATCCTGCACAGAATAAACCACGTGTCCTTTCTAAACTGGACCCTGTGTCTGTTTAGACAGTCCCTAAACTGGTAACACCAGGAGCCAGATTAGGTAATTATAAATGTCTGTACCTCACTGAGGTGTTCTGTCTGAGTTATCTGTTCAGTGGAGGCATGTTTTGAGAATGGAACATCCATTTTACAATTTAGGGTGTTTGACATTTCTGAACTGTGCAAACTCTTTTTTTGAGATCTTTGCAGTCTCCATCTGAGAAACTTCCACTAGTGATGTTGCACACCTTTCTGACAGAAGCTGCATAAATAAGGCTAGTCCTCAGGGCATGACACCCAGAGAGATCAGCAGATTGCTGGTCTCCTTTTTTATTGTTCCAGAAAGTATTAAAACTCCATAATCAAGAATCTCCACAAGGAACGTATCATAATGTCATCCATTGTAAAGTAGTGCATTAACAGAAGAACACTGTTGGTCCTAGAGACCAGATAATGCACACATTTCAAGGGATTTTTACTTTGGAATAACCACAGTCCAATAAAAGGACCTGACTGTCCATGTGTGGCTGAAAAGAGTTAGGTCAGTACATCTTTTTCACGGGTTAAATTACATCCCATAAAAACCCAAACCCTAATTTACCTACAACCCCAATGTACCCTTCCAAAGCCTTCACCATCCCAAATATTCTTTCAAGTCTTTGTATTAACCAACAAGTAAGGACAAAACCACTTCTTGCCTTTTACCAGCTCATCATCCAGGTTCTCTCAGAATGAGCTTTGTCTTCTCTTCCCACTCGTCTGATAACCCGTTCTGCTGTGTGTAGTCCTTAGGAATGAAGTACCCCTTAGTACAGGCAGTCTCTGGCTTTTTTTAATCCATATGGAAGGTATAAGCTCTGAATATGACTCAGTTGCATGTCAGAAGAAGACCATGAACGAATGTACCATGAATTCTTTCATGATCTTATTACCGTGAAAAGAAAATAGATTTATGTGACCAGGGCCTCTTGTCTGGAAAATCTAGGAATCTGTTGTCATGCACCCATCTCAGAGTCTAGCCCCACCTAAAGAGAAAAGACTCACTGCTATTAGAATTTTAACAGCTCTAAAGTTGTCAAAATCTAAACTTTGAAGCAACAGAAATTCAGAATATTATCATGTATCTTGAGACCGTGCCAAGTTTCAGTGCACACATCTCTGTTTCAGAGTGCAATAAAGTAACTTGAAATGAGTTTATTATATTACAGGAGGGAGCCATCTTTCCAGTGTTTCCACCTGCAATAGGAATAATAGGCAATTAATATTTTATAAAACCTTGTGGAGCATGTAAAGCAGCAATTACTGTATCTATGAATATGTATGATAGCAATTTCAACATAGCTGTATACATGAAAGACTTGATCAAGATATATTAGGTTAGGAATGAGATGGGATACAAGGCCTTTGAAAACTAAATTTTATGGCATTTTCGAAGGAAATATTCATTCAACTGTATATATAAGGTATGATAGAATTTTCATGATCATGTCATCTGGAAAAGAAAACACTTGGGAATTTTCTATGAGACATTATTTGGTTAAGGATTTTTAAGACAAAAAGATCAGAACACATGGACATATTTCAAAAATGGTGATGTGATTTTTCTTTTATTAATATTATTGTTATTGTTATTGGTTTTGTCCTTTTTTTTTAATGTTCTGATGACAGATGGTAATTGCTTCTGTCCAGTAATTCTTCATTCCAGTGGTATTCACTAAAATTACATCAGCATTAAAGAGAAGAAATACAATAAAACTCTTTTCTCAAGATCCATGCAAGACAGTAACAAAGTCCTCTTAGGTAGGGAACAGATGATGGAATCTCCCATCCCAACACATTATGACTGTGCTTGTGGGCAATTCTTACCCTGGTGGTGATGGGTCCGCTTCCATGAGAACTTTAAACATGGCTAATATCTTATCTTGTGCTAAGCACAAACACTGCATGCCCCAGCACAAAACAAACCGTGAACAGAAAAACATGCTGGAGCTGTATTTCCTGCACACACCTGTGAGATTTCCACCAGCTAGAAATCATCAGGGCTGCCAACAACAACATTCTTATACTGAACTGCTCTGACTGTTTCTGCCTGTGCCATCTGTCTCGAACCACTGAAACCAATCACTTGTACTGCTTTTTAGCTACCATTTATGGGGTCCAAGTGTGAATACAAGCATCTAATTTGCTGTCTGCAGTATTCGGTGATATCTTACAAGCCTGCCTCTGTGCTGCCACAGAGAAGGGAAAGGAGTAATTAAGGATTAAAGGATGCTCAGGTGGTGTCGTGGTTTAAGCCCAGCTGGCAACTAAGTACCACACAGCTGTTCACCCACCCCCTCTTTCCCCTCCACCCCAGTGGAATCAAAAGCAAAACTTCTAGGTTGAAATAAGAACAGCTTAATAACTGAAAACAAAGTAAAATACAATAACGATAGTAAATAATAATGGTGATAATAATGAGGGGGAAAAAACCCAAACAAGTGATGCACAATACCATTGCTTGCCACTTGCTGATCGATGCCAGAACCCGTTCCTGAACCTGAATCTGCTACTCAGTTCCAGTCTCAGTGGAATTGCCTAGCTGGTATCACTCTTTTTTTCAACTTGTCCTGTAATTCTTCCTGAAGAGGGAGGAAGGGGTTGTGTCCCTTTCTGGGGAATGATGCCCAAGGAGTTGAAACAGCTCCTTCCCTTCACCATTGTCTTATTTCTGGAATGCCTCACTCAGACTCCAGATAATACCAGTAAGCTCTGGGAATACCTAAGGCTAAGACATTCCTCTGCAATTCTGTTCACAGGTTTTTAAATTTGTTTACCTTTGATCTAGCTTCTGTTTCCTGTTTCACTTACTTTGGGATCTGCTCACCTCTCACGGGCTTTGGGTTTCATTTTTTTGGCTGGTGCTTCATCCCAACTCACTCCATGTCTGTATTTAACACTGCTGTACATTAATTCTGCTAATTTTTCCATAAACAGGATTAAATGAGGTCTTAATCCCTTGGCTATTGTGGTATTGTTTGTTTCCCCCAAATCCCCTTTAAGTGGATGCAGCTATTAGGATCGGACACACCCATTAGGAACACTGGTGGCAGTTATCCCTTGAGCAGGGTTAGGGAAATTAAGGCCGGGTTGGACGGGTGGGCATCGAGAACACCATCACAGATGGTCAAAAGGGATAGGCCTGAGAATGACTTCATGTTTGGGTTAATTATTGTGGCACACAAACCATAAGCAGCAGTTTAGAGCACAGCAAGGGTGCCAATTTTATGGGATTTCTTTGGCCACAAACTGGAGTTTGGAAATTCGTCACAGGTTTTGTATTTTTACATCAATTTTACAGGCATATAAAAGTCTGCAGTTTTTTTGAGCAGTTTTGCAGAAGTTTATCCTAGAGCTGTAATAAATGCTTGGCATTTTGGTTTTCTTTTTTGTGTTGACTATAGGCTGAATTTGCCTATGCCTTTACTAAACTGAATTTGTCTTTCATATTACCAGGAGGACTAGAAACACTGTGGTTTCCCTGGTCTCACACCCAAATTAAGATGTGACATACCTGAGAGATGTCCTTGGACTTGGGAAATGAGAATAACTGCTGGCTCCCATCAAACAGGTATATCAACAACCCACACCAGCTGTGACTTACAGAAGTGGCCTTGAACCTGGCTGGTATTCCCTTAGGATGTGACTGTTGTCTCTTCTGTGTCAGTGCATGAAGACAGCCAAAGTTCCATTCATTTCTAGTCCCTCTTGGTTCCTGGGTGTTTGTTCTCAAGCCTACACTTAAGCAGAAAGCATTTATTTATTTGTATTTCTGTACACTGAGGATTTTTCAGCTCCTTTAGGGTTATCAGGAGGCAGTTGGAGTACTGTTCCCAGCAGAACTAACCTACCATAAATGTAGCCTAGGACCCTAGAGCATTTAACCCACCATGCTGTAGTACAGCAGGTTTGTGAGGATAGTGAGGCCCTGGTACAGGTTGCCCAGAGAAGCTGTGGCTGCTCCATTTCTTGGAATGTCCAAGGCCAGGTTGGATAGTGCTTGGAGCAACCTAGGGTAGTGGCAGGGGGTTGGAATTAAATGTTCTTTATGGTCCCTTCCAACCCAAACCATTCTAGGATTCTCTGATTCTCCATTTGATCTCCACAGCACGACAAAATACAAGAGGCTGCAACATCATCTTAACCAGCAAAGTCATCAAGAGGGAAATAATACCACAGTTAATTTACCACATCAGGGTGAAATATGACTTTATTTTAAGACAAGGTTTTCCGGGGTTTTATCTGAAACCACCAAATAAAAGAAAACACTGGAATCAGGCTCAGGATTAGAATCATATGATTATTAATGAAAAATACATACTGAGCTAACAAGCTTGTGCAAATTAAGTTTTTTTTTTCTTTCCTTCTTAACACAGGCCATAATATTCTATTTCATTAAGTGACTCTATCAGAATATTAAATTTTTCCATTAGCAGGATTAGATTAGGTCTTAATATTAAACTATGTACGTCAGTCCAATTAAACAAGATACGTTCCCTAGCCCTGCTACCATCCTGGTATTATTCCAGCTAAATACCTTTTTCTTACATTCAGCAGGGATTTGAGCAAGACACAACTCTGAATATTAGGAGCTGTCCTGGGTAACTGTTGGTAATGAAGAGCAACAACTGGGAGGCAAATCCCTGAAGTCAAAGCAGCTTAAACAAAAATAACATTTTTATTTTTTATGGAGCAAATTACATGAAATGCCAAGCGTATGGATTTAATGAATATGACTTTATAAAACCATAAACAAGATTGGGTTTATATTTCTTTCTCCTATCTTTTTACAGCACAGCGGAAACAAATTAAATCTGCTCTGAGATGTTCTACTCATAACTATCATCTGTGTTGTAAACATCTTACCCGTAATCAGAAATTCAATATTACGGACCACAAAGCCCACTGAGGTGTTAAGCTGGAAGGTAGGAGGAAAGCAGAGCGAGCTTTTTCTTTGGAAAACATATGGGTTTTTTTCCCAATTGAAAAGCCTCAAATGAGATTCGGTTAGTGAATGACTGGGAAATGATGCTTAATGTTGAATTAGAAAATTGTCTTATCAGAGTCATGATAACTCTGCAGCCCAGGGGTGGATACTCTATTTTGTATTTTGTCTTAGACTCTAGATTTTTATTCTTTATACTACTTTATATTATTTAAGCATACGTTAGCATAAGTGGCCAAGCAAGAATCCTGTGCTTACACAGGATTACTCAGTAAAATACCTATCGATGTATTAGAAGTATTTTGGGGCAATGCACTGAAACCTTTAGAGAGGGTCTGAACCAAATAAGGTTCCAAAGCATATTAATGCTAGCAGCTGCTGATCTAACAAAACAGGTGCAACTTCCTGTCTGTCCATAGACTTGTCCATATCCAGGTATGTGGATAAAAGCAATGGAGTGGGATAATCATCATCTTCTGAAAGCATAAAAGCAAAAACAAAAACTGATGCTGTAGCCATGAGCTTTCTCCTTCCAAGGAGTCTCATGGTACTTGCATGTAGCAGATATGTTTTGGTATAAGTTTTATGCAGTGTTGTTCTGTAATTTTCATTTCTGGGGCTGTTTGGGCCATGAAAGATGGAAGATGATGGAGGTTGTGGTGTAGGGTTGTGAGCAGGTCAGGAGCTGGTTTAACAGAGCATGAAATACAGACAAAAAATTACAGTCAGGTAACTTAATGCCCAACATTAGAACTCCAAAGCATATTATAGTGTTCATCAGCCAAATAGTAGCTACAGGTCCATTTTTTATTTGTATATCTGACTGTTATTGCCATATCTATTACATGTAAGAACTATGAGGTGCCTTGAAAGGAGAAAACTCCTCAGCTGCTAAAGCCTCCGAGGCTTAAGCTTCAGTCACAATGTGGAAAGTAACAATGAAATGTTTGTTCTCTGGTGACACAAAGTCACATTCTTAGCAACAAAAAAAAAAAAAGGCAAAAAAACCAAACTCAAACTGATGTACAACTTTCACAATGTGTTTGTGAGGGTTTCAGTGAATGTGATAGACATTGTTGTGTGTCACAAAGGTTATGCAAGCTGTTATTCTGCTTTTGATAAAGAACTATAGGTCTTTGGGAGCGAAGTAAACATTTGGAAGCAGCAAGAGGATTTACATTGCCTCCCTTCTCCCTCTCAACAACAACTAGACCTTGTCCTGTAACTAGGATGATCAAGGGGCAGTACTGGTGCTGTGACACACAGCAGTTTTTGTCCCTCGAGGAATATGCTGATTTAGTAACCTGACAAGGAACACGAGTCCATTCTGTTTGGCATTGGTAAAGTGCTAAGTCACATTCATAGAATTACTGGAGGTTTAAAGGAGTACAGGCTAATGAAACCAGGCTCAGGTTCTTTGCAGATTCCCTCTGTCCAAAGCAGTTTCAAATCAACCTCCTGGCTGCAATATATTTCCAGATAGATGTTAATTTACAGGCAGCAGAGGTCCCACCTTACAATTTTATTTTGAATTTTACTATATTGAAATCCTGGCCAGTATATTTTCTGTTTACTTCAGTGAAGTCAGTATTTCCCTTTTAAAAGTCTGATCTTGTGAGCACTTGAGGAATCTAATGCTTTTAAATAATGATAATTATAACGTTACAATTTCAGTGAGAATTTTGTATAACTTTGCAGCTAAAATATGAAAAATCTTTGTGCATATTTTTAAATCTCGTAATTTAAAAACTTTATAGCCAAGACTCATACTTTTTCAATGTTTTGACTGCTGATATTAAGCAATGTAACCACATAGTACTGGAACAGATCAGTTGCCTAAAACATATTAATGTAATAAGCAATCAGCTCAATATTGTTTGAAATAAACATGTCTACTTACTTAAGTAAAGTCAGTTCATTTTCCTCCCTTTTGGTATGACTTACACCCTTTCCCAAGCACTTTCATCTTTTAGCATAATTAAAAACCACTAAACACTACTTCAGTTCATCATCCCCAACATCACTAATGGAGCCTTCCTGCTCTCAGTGATCTGACGATTACGGATAATATTTCTCTGCAGAAAAGTCATTCGTATCAGAAACACATCCCAGAGTAAATTTAATTTGTAACTTATGTGCTGTAAATATAAACGCTGCACTGAAAAGGTTTGTGTTGTTTATGCTTTTATGTAGACATATTCATTAAACCTGTATTTTCTACGGTTTATGGCATTCATTCAAAACTGAAATGTCACACAGTCAGTTTGGTCTATATGACTATAGAGACTTGCTTGCTGATTTTCCTTTTCATTATTACCCATTACCCTGATGTCTCTACTCCATCATGCTTGCAAAAAGCATATCACACTTACTGGTTACAGCTTCTTGCATCCTGTGCCTTTACTGGAAGGGGATATCTTGCTCCTACAGGAAAGACATTTTATGGTGCTTCTGGGAGGCAGCCAGGAACAACTGGGATGTATGAACCAGCTTATCAAATAAGATGCAGCTTCTTTATTTTGTTGTTCAGCTGCTGTTAAAGGTGTGTCTGAGTAGCAGGAGACATTTCTCTTTGGGTACATAAAAAAATACAGATACATATTGAGAAGTGGCTCTGTGTAATCTTGAGGCTGAACTTTGCCTTTGAACTATAGTTGAGCTGTGATGAACAGTTCTCCTCTGCCTGAAAAGGGTACGGTGATTCCTAAAACACCAGGGAGCTTGCAGGGCCGAGTCCTTTGTCATGCCCTCCATGACAGAGACAGCTCTGTGCATCTTGATGGCTTCTGTTATTTTGGAAGTGAGCTGAGATGTTCGCATCAGTCCCCTTAGGGAGTCTCAAATTAGTTGCAAAGCTTTTATTGAGCTTTCTTTTTACTGCCTTGTTTCACGAAAGAATCCTCAACACTTTCCAGCTCTGGCAGCGTGCCTTCTGCTGACAGCACTGCAACTGACCAAGTTTTGCTTTCACCCAGACACGCGGATTTCAAGGATGGTCAGGACCTGCTCTTGGGTGAACATCTTTGATATCATGCCTTGAGGAAAAACACAGTCTGCAAAGATCAAGAGGGAAAGAGGGAGAATTAAATCCAATAGATAGGCACCAGCCTGAGATGTGGGGATCCAAAATTCAGTACACAGACACGAATAGGAAAAAGCAGATCCTGGGATCCAAAGCTGGGAAAGTCTTGCCCAAACAGCACTGAAAAAACAGAGAAAATCAGCCTTCTGCTTTGTCCTCCAATAATGAATACCAGTACTTCTACTGCTTTTATTATTTCAATTATTATTATATTATTATTAAATATTAGTAGTTGATCCTTGAAAATTCAACATACAATAGTGTTGAATGAGAGCGTTTATACCTCCTGACGAACCACTAACATCAATGGGCATGAGAACTGGGAATAGCTGGTTTTGTGTCTTCTACTAACACTTCAGCTTTTTGTTTCTATCAGCTCGCTGTTCCAGCAGTCTCATCTCACTTTAATGTGATTTTTCATCTATAGGTGTTTAATCCAATGCTCTCAGAATTTTTAACAGCACTCAGTAATTAGGAAGAGAAATAAAAGTGTAAATCAGAAGCAGCTACAAGCAGTGTTAATCATCTACATCCTGATTTCGTACTGCAGGAGAAGTGCTACAGCTGATGTTAGAAGACAAGTGAAAGACAAGGATAAGGATGGGATTTGGGGCTGGACTCAGGGTATGACCCACAACATCTCCTACAGAAATAAAGAAACTTCTAAAGAAACTCGTGTCTGTTTAAATCACCCCAGGCTGTGTTTCTCATACAGAGTCTAGGAAGTAATCCAGGTATCAAATTTTGTAAAATATTTGCCTAGTTTTCAATTCAAATTCCACATTTATTATTTATCATTTGGTGCTCAGATTAATATTCAGACAGAGGCACTGTTTGTACTTTCTGGGTGAGTTATAATTCCTGTTGAAGTTCACGGAAAATCTCCCACAGATGTTGACAGGAAGCAAGGTTTCACCTCTCATTTGAAAGGAAGATTTAAAAAAGAATCGCTTCCAAGTGTTTTATGACAATAAGAAATCATATCGCATAGGCATAGCATTTGCTAATATCTCCAGAAATACCTTAGTGGGCTTTTGTTGTTAAAACTGTGGGTTTGGTATAGATTTTAATTATGTTATATCAAATTCCTGTGTTATATGAAGCTTGCTGTGTTTAATCAGAGAACAATTACTATACCAAAATTAAATATAAATACTTTCATTCATCATATATTACTAAAAGTCCGCAAAGTGCTGAGTTATAGAAAGATAGTTAAGACTAGTTTAAATTGCCTTACAGACAGATACAGATAATATATAATCTGTTTTTGAACACTTCAGTACGAGAAATACATTGACAAACTGCAGTGAGTCTGACAAATCCAACACCACATTTTGGGTGCAGAGCATGAGCTTTGCAAGAAGTTGAGGGAACTGAGCTTTTTCAGCCAGCAACAGAGACAGCTGAGTGGGGAACTGACAGTACCCTTCCTATCCCTTCAAGGAACTTCTGAGTGGGTGGAGTGTGTTTAATGAAGTTAGTGGTAGGTGGACAAAAGAAAACAGTTGTATATGGGAATGAGGATGGTTAAAATTTGACATAAAGGATTATTTCTCAGCACAAGGTTGGTCAGGCATTAGAATAGGTTGTACAAGGAGGCTACGAAATCTGTCCCCTAGGAAGACACTGACCTGGTGAAAGCCAACAGCAACCTTGTTTGAATTCAGGGAAGTCCTACCTTGAGCAGAAAACTGGAATAGAAACCTGCTAAGGTCCTTTCAAACATAAATTGTTCTATGATATTAGCCTGAAAAATAACAGACTACTAGAATTGACAAGAAATTTTCTACTTCTGGTTATGACTCTTTCACAAAATTTTCAGCTACATTTCCTTTCTACAATCTCTGACTACTGAGGAAAGGGGACAAAAGTGATGAATTAAACTTATTCTAGGGTGGATCCATTGTTGATGGTGATTTGGTGTGATGGAACCCTGGAGAGTTGTCATGCTATAGAAGCATGACTTTGTCAAGGTTCTAACATACTACCAGTACATACGAATGAAGGCTTCCTCAGTTCCTTGAGCTCTTCATCATGAAACCCACATTTGCTGGGACATTTGCAGCACTAAATAACATATTATAATTTTCTGACATAAATATATTATTTTTAGTTATAAGTTAAGCAGATATGATGTTGAATTTATTAATGAATTATTACATGCATTGTTCTGCATTTCTCTACTTGCTATTATTTTATACAGGAAAGACTATTTTTCTTTTCTGAAATGGAGAGGTATTGAGAGGTCATGGTTATTCAACAGCAAGTTCACCATTTACAAACATCCTGTATAAATTAAGCAATTTGTGACTTCATAACAATCTCTTTTTGCTGAGTCCATAATCATTAAATTGGGAGAGTTGGAGTTGTTCATCTTGGAGAAAGCTTCAAGGAGAGGTTAGACCCCCTCCAGCACCCAAAGGAGCTCCAAGAGAGCTGGAGAGGGACTTTGAGCAAGGGCGTGGAGTGACAGGACAAGGGGGAATTCCCACTGTCAAAAGGCAGGGTTAGATTGGATATTGGGAAGAAATGATTGGCCATGAGGGCGCCCTGGGAAGTTGTGGATGACCCATCCCTGGAAGTGTTCAAGGACAGGCTGGACAGGGCTTTGAGAAACCTTGCCCAACCCATGACAGGGGGTTGGAATTAAATGGTTTTTAAGGTCCCTTTCAACCAAAGCCCTTTTATGATTCAAAGATTCTTTTGTTCATGGTTTATTTCACCAGCTCCAGAAGAAATATTCTGACTTCAGTACCAAGTGTTGATTAATTTGGGTATTCTCACTGAGTTAACAAAGTCAGAACTTTGCGGTGCTACCAAGAGCATCTGTTACTGTGTATAAAACTGAATTTTCTTTCCTCTTCATTCTCTCGTACTTTTCAGCAGCTAATAAAAAAGGGAAAGAAAAAAGTTAATTAAATTCAGCTGGAGTGTGTCAAGCATTGTCAAGATTTCAATGGCTACTTTAATCAAAAGTAAAACCCATGTTGGTTAGGTTGGGTAGTAATTAAAAGTCTTAAAAAAAAAAGAGTTTTGATGAGGAAAACTGTACTGCATTACTAAACCTTCATCAATTTGTCAAGTACAAAATGTCAAACTTGATGAATATACCTAATTGACATTAGCACTAACTTAAAGTAGAACATCAGAGAAAATAAGTGGAAATTTAACCACCATTCCCTCTTCTTTCTTTGATGCTTTGATAGATGGATAAAGCAGCTTTAGGTAAGGCCACTTATAATGTCTCCTGGTGGGGAATTTTGAATTTCATTGTACAGAATAACAGTCATTAAGGCACAAGATTCTTACTCATTTGTTTTTCTGTACCACTAATTAGGATATCTATCTCTTCTTCAGCACTTTGCAGCACATCTTGATTTGTTATGTCTTTTCATTATTAGCACCCAGTTAACAGATAAGAAAACTGAGGTGGACCAGAATTATGTGACTTGTCCAAGGTCTCACATGTCATTGGCCAAACCATGTAAAGACTTTGGAACTGCTAAGTCATAGCTCTGCACTCTGGTCTCTCTACATGCTGCTGCTAATGCTGTCTAATATTATCTTGTCCAATACTATTTCACAATGACAGATCTTAGTAAAATATTTGTGTCCAAATAACATCCCTTATAAAGCAGATGTATCACCTTCATGGACAGAAAAGAAGAAGTTAATGGAATTAATTTTAGAAAAAATAGTTCTAATCCTCAGTGAAGTAGATTATTGATGTGTTATAAAACATTATCTTGAAACAACATGCCATTCCATAGGGATCATCAATTGGTATTTGTTTTTTCAACGGAAACATAGGGTGACTAAGTGTGGATGTCCTCAAAACAGTGAATTTTAGAAGTAAAGCTCTAGATTAATATAATAAAAGTAATAGAAGACAGTTAATAACCAACAACTCAGTTGTATGAATTACTTGAAGTTTTCAGTTGTATTTCTTATTGATGATATACTACCAGTTTCTTGAGCTGTCTGACCTTCTGTAAAGTCTAGGTCATTTAGGTTGTAACCCTAGGCATCCAAAATAAACTGATCACACTGGAATTGAAGGCTGAATTTGTTACTATGAGATAAAGAAAGAACTCACCTCCATTAAGCAATAATACAGATTTACAAAAATACAATCAGTTATAGAAAGATAATACAGTGAGAGAACTTAGGAAAAGTGACTCTTTTTTTAAGTATATATGAGTCATTGAGCTAGTCACTGAACTAACTTACGCCATCAGTTTGGTGTTCCAAGGAGTTCCAGTCACATATTTAACAGCTCTAAGATCACTGAGTCGAACCATTAACCCAGGACTGCCAAGCCTACCAGCAAACCATGTCCTCTGGTGCCATGCCTACATGGTTTATAAATCCCTCCAGGGACCATTTCCCTGTTCCAGGCTTTGATAGCCCTTTCCCCGCTCCCCCCAGTATCTATCCCGAGAATTTCAGCACTAACTAGCTGAATTAGGTCACTCTAGAAGGAATGTCTTTGGTACTTCATTTCTACGCATTCACCTCTCTATTGTGAGATTGACTAATCCCTTTCTTATTTACCATTATAATAACAAAATAAAAAAATAAAAAAAGAAAAAAGCCAACTTCTATTGTTGAGAAGCCTTACAGAATAGTCTAATATTGCCCCACAAAGCAGATTTCTTACCTCAAGCTAATAAGATCACAGTCATAATCTCCCATCACTGGCTGAGGATGTTCTGAGTGGCAACAGTTCCAGAAGCCTGTGGTTATGTTATCACAGGCAAAGGAATATATTTTGGTAAAAGATAACAGCAATCCTATGGAAAATAAAGGCAATAAGCCTGGACACTGCAGCATAATGTCCACAGGAACCTTGTTGGAGCATTTGGACATTGATGCAGCACAGTGACCGGCAGGATGCTGTGAGTGGTGACCAGGATGGAATAGCAGAACCCTGTCAGGGTGTGGTGAAGAGTGAATTTAAGATGCTGTGATGTTAACTGAGTAAGGATAGCTGTCTCAAAGAATAAGACTCTGTGAACCTGCACAGATGAGGAAGGTGATTAGGTGACCTCTGGCTCCTGGAAGGAAACTCCTGATCCCCAAAAATTGCTAGCAAAGATCTTCAATGCTGCAGATGTTGTAGCAGAGATATGACACTCTCCTAGGTTTTGTCTAGGTGTGTAGCCCAGAAGAAATTCCTTGTGGAATTCTGTGGCTTTCAAGTGGTGATGTAAGCAGCATAATAGATATCAAGGGTCTACATTGGACACAGGTAGAGGGATAGGCAAGAGTCTGAATAAAAGAGATGGGAAAAGAAAAGTAAACAGGAGGAAATGGCTGCTGAATTTTAAAGTTCATTTCAGTGTTAACTTGTATAGCACAACACCAGGAGGAAAAGCAAAAATATTCAGCAAACTCAAGCAGAAAAGTAGATCAAATCTTGAGTCAGATTGATAATACCTCAGTGACTGTATTTCGAAGGGATTTAGATGGCTATACCCTACATTACAAGGAAAGTGTGATAACCATGCAAGTAAATGTTAATTTCCATGGAAATTACAACAATAAAGCACTTTGAGGTACTATCTTTCATGCAACAAAGGTCCCAGGGTACTTTGCTATTCAAAACAATTTAAAACAGCGACAGACAACATTTTCTGTATTTGATTTAAAATCAGCAATGAAAAAAACAGCTTTTGCATTTCTAAACATGATAAACACTTTGCAGAAACAAAACCTTTTCTGTTGTGACTCTGACTCCACCAATCACCTGAACTCTGTACTTTCAGTCTGCCACTCTGCTTGCTAATGCTGTTGGATGGACCTTCCATCTGTTACTGAACACCAACCACGCCTCAGGCAACAGCTTTACAGAACTGAAAAGCTACAAAATGGTACCTAAAGTTCACCCTTCCTTTGTGTCTAGGTCTGCTGGTGGAGAAGCAAATGCCTTCAAAAACAACACTTTAACTGCAAATGGCACCAGAATATTGCCTTGGGGATATCAGACCTCATTCTGCAATACTCTAGAATCCAACTCCCAGGAATAATCATTTGTTTTGCATCATTCTCAAATTAATTGTCTCTACTGTTAAAAGGTCTGCAGGTATGCACTGGAATGATTTTTTACAGGCTCCGCCTCAGTAGACTCAGGTTCTAGCAAATGCATTTTAATTTCTTATCCACTTAGAAAGTTTAACATCTCTTCTGCCTTTTATTTGCGTATGTTCTTATTGGATTTTTTCTTTCATGCTGAAATTTTCATGATTCAAGAGAGGTGACTTTGAAGGGCTGAGGAACATCTAGATACTTTTTTGCTTAGTTTTTTTTTTTTTTTTCCATTACATTGATGTCACGTTTTATTAGCTGCAGATCTTCAAGTTTTTTTCATTACATTGATGTCACATTTTATTAGCAGCAGATCTTCTCTAAACCCTTTTGTACACTAAGTTTGTTCTAAATGTAAATCCTCCTTAAATGCTCTGGAATTAATTCTTATTAAGTTTTATCCAAATTTAGAATAGAAAAAAAAATAGGTAACCTGATGGAATATTCTTGAAAGAGATTACTTAATATTAATTGCCATTTACTTGCATATCAGTGTTGGAAGGGCTTCACCTATTTTCTAGTTAGTTTACTGTTTGCCATGCAAAGGCATTCATTGAGTCTAGAAATTAATTGGAATTTGAGAATTATAATGGAGATTACATGGCTAATTCTTGCAAAGTTTTCACTTGTAAAGACGATGCTTTTATTTGTACAGCATGGTTCAATTGTTGGCACAAGGGCTGGGTATAATTCACAAGTCCTTTTCATTTGGCCTTCTATCATGTTCCTAAAGGACATCATATTGTTGTTTAACAGCTGGCAATCTTCTATGGAACATATCATCTTGAGTGCAGTCACACAACACGCGCAGAAACATGAAGGGATCAGAACCAACCAGCATGGATTTAGAAAGGGAGGTCCTGCCTGACGAACGTGATCTCCTTTTATGACCAATTGACTGGCCTAGTGGATAAGGGAAAGGTTGTGAATGTAGTCTACCAGGAATTTAGTAAAGCCTTTGATAGAATCTCCTGCAGCACTGTCCTGGAAAAGCTGCAGCCCAGGCCTTGGATAGATGCACTCTCGGCTGGGTTAGGAACAGGCTGATGGCTGGGCCCAGAGAGAGGTGGGGAGTGGTGCCACAGCCAGCTGGCAAAGGTGGTAATTTGTGGTGTAGCCCCAGGGCTCCTCATCGGAGCCAGTCCTGTTTAATATCATTACTGATGATCTGGATGAAGGGATTAGGTGTATCCTCTGTAATGTCACGGACAAAACAACTTGAGTGGGAGTGTTGACCTGCTGGAAGGCAGGAAGACTCTGCAGAGGGACCTGGACAGGCTGGATCAGCGGGCCAAGGCCAGTCGTGTGAGGTTTGACAACGTTGAGTGCCGGGTCCTGAAACTGGGTCACAACAACCCCTGCAGCTCCAGGCTGCAGAGTGTTTGGAAAGTGCTCGGTGGGAACAGATCAGTGGGTGCTGGTGACAGCAGGGGACACGACCCAGGTGTGCCCAGGGGGGCAGGAGGGCAATGTCCCCGGGGCTGTCCCAGCCGTGGGGTGGCAGCAGGGCCAGGGCAGTGCCCGTCCCTGTGCTGGCCCTGCTGAGGCACCTCCAGTGCTGGGGCAGTTCTGGGCCCTCAGACAGGAGAGACACTGAGGGGCTGGAGCGTGTGCAGGGAAGGGAACGGAGCTGGGGAAGGGGCTGGAGCAGCAGGAGCGGCTGAGGGAGCTGGGGGGGCTCATCCTGGAGAGAAGGAGGCTCAGGGGGGACCTTCTGGCTCTGCAACTCCCTGAGAGGAGAGGGGAGTCAAGGGGGGATCAGGCTCCACTCCCAGGGAACCAGGGACTGGACAAGAGGAATTGTCCTGAAGCTGCACCACGGGAGGCTTAGGTTGGACATTAGAAGGGATTTCTTCACATAAGTGATGGTTAAGCATTGGAATGGGCTGCCCAGGGAGGTGCTGGAGTCACCATCTTTGGGGTGTTAAAAAAAAAAAAAAATAGGTGTGGGACATATTGCCATGGCTTAGCTGACAGGGTGGACTTGATGATCTTGGAGGTCTTTTCCAACCTAAACGGTTCTATGATTGTCTGTTATAAGTTCCAACTTTATCTCTGGGCTTTAACAACTAGTATAGAGTACATTTCTTCTAACATAAAAATTAGGTTATTGGGGTTAATTTCCCCATGTGCATCAACTTTATATTTGTTTCAAACATACTTTTTCATCTATTCTGCCGCTGATTCTTGCATGTTCCCATAATTCTTCAGTTAGCCTTCATCTTCCCTACAGGTAAATACTATAGTACCAATACCAAAATGTGATATTATACTATTTATTGAGTTTTCTAGGCTATTTATAAATGTATTGAGAAACAGGAGTCCTAGTACCAATATCTGCAGAAATTCGAAGATGTCACCCCAGAGCTGTGAAAATTCTTTGCTTCTGCTTTCCAATTCTGATCTTTCAATCATATTTTAATGAGTGTTAGTACCCTACTAACTAAGTTATTAACTTTGCTTTCTTTAACACTTTTATTGTGACGAATTTTGGCGAAAACTTCTTGAAAAGCCAATCAGACTGTATTAACCAGCGCAATTCTCCTTCTCCATGAGGTTTTAAATTATTGCTTTCATGAGGTACAATGATCTCAAGCTCTGAAAAAGCTACCTGTCAAATGGAGCCATAAAAATAATGAAATACTTCATCATTTTTGAAACTATTCCACTATTTAGGTGTTTTGTTTGAAATTTTTTTGAGCATCAGTTTTTCATCTGTCTGGGATGGAGAAAACTTGCTCAAATAAAAGATGAGAGACTTCAGGAAAGCAGTTGTAGAAGAAACAAAGTGCTTTAATAAACTGGTAACTTAGAAGAACTTTTATGAAACCTACAACCTAGAGACTTTTTTAAAAATAAAGCAATTTGAATATTTCATGGAATATGTAAGGAGAGCAATTTTATAAACTTAACAGTAAGAAAAATATCAACACTTTAACAAAGACTTAAAGATGCTAAGAAAAATTTAACAGAATATTATCATATTTTAACCAATAACAGATTTTTCCTTTTTTTTTTTTTTTAATTTGGTTTTTTTTTGAGCAAAGAAGGGAAGAACATTGGAGGAACATGAGTAAAATGACAGAGGAACACTGTTTCAAAGCAAAAAATATTCTATTATCTGATTACTAATATAACTCTGCTTTTTAAAAAATGTGTCAAGTAGTATTTAATTTTCTAGCTTTTTTCTAATTTACATACCCTGAACAGATCTAAGCCATCCTGTTTTGATCTGTGACCATCAGTAGGTGTGGAAGTGAATTCCCAGTATAACTTCTCATCTGTAGTTATTGGATTTACAGCTTTCTAGCACTTTTCTAGAAATTCCTGTTAATTTCTTTGGAAAGCAGATCCAGAGTGTCTGAAGCCTCTCTGCTCTGGAGACAGGATGACAGAGCTGGGGGTGTTCAACCTGGAAAAGAGAAAGCTTCAGGAAGATTTTAAAGCCCCTTCCAGTGCCTAAAGGAGTTCCAAAAGAGCTGGAGAGGGACTTTGGACAAGGAATGGAGGGACAGAACAAGGAGGAATGGTTTCAACTTACATAGGGAAAAATTAGACGAGATGTTAGGAAGAAATTATTGACTGTGAGGGTGGTGAGGCTCTGGCACAGGTTGCCCAGAGAAGCTGTAGCTGCCTCATCCCTGGAAGTGTCCAAGGCCAGGTTGGACAGGGCTTGGAGCAACTTTAGAATGAAACTGATCACAGCTATTCTGAATGGACTACATCGAAAAAGTCCCCATTTACCACAAGCAGAAGTGTGGAGTGACAAAGTCAGGTACAGATGTCTCTGTTTAGCATGGTCACTAACTTGAAAAGTATGAATTATGCCTTTGCATGAAAAGTCGAGCACACCAGGTTAGATTGCAGCATAGGCAGACAGAGACGTCCAGTTGATGCTCAATTCCTCTTCCAGATGAGTTACTACCATGTCTAGTAGTCTGTTTGCTTCTGGGTACATTTCCCAAGGGTCCTTTGAGCACATGATGTTCACATGCTGTAAAGGAGGAGAAAGGATTTAAGAAGCTTTTGAAAGTCAAAAGGTCACTCCTGTCACACAGCTGTTGTCTAACATCTTCTGTCCACCTGTTTTAGTCAGTGTGTAGTAATTAATATATGCCAAAGACCTCTGTAATGGGTAAGGCTTAAGGGTATTAACTAGCAGACTTCCTATATTATGAATTCTACATGTTAATTTTAACACTTTAAAAATATTTTATTTTAATGTCAAAAGAAAAATAAATTAATGTAATGAAAAATTTATAGGATAGAAAAAACATACTAAACACTAGAAAGGAGAAGGTATTTTTTATTTTCGAGTCTGGAGATTGATACAGAAATTGGTATCAACTTGTCAGTGAAACTTTTATTTCACAGAGCTGAAGGATGTCAATTTTACTATAAACCCTAGTAGCACTCCTTATCACTTCAGATGGATGTGTTCTTGCCATGTTAACTGGTGCTTCAGTATTTCTGGCACCCCTCGTTCAGCTCAAATCAAGAGTCCTGGCCGAGAGTCTTAGAACAGACCACAGGGCAGCAAATTGACCACTGAGTAATTTTTTACACTGTCTGTAAAGGAGCTGTGGAAAATCAGGCTTGTTATTGAAGATATTGCAAGATTTTTATCAACCTTTATTTTTTACCTCCTTGCATTCAGCACAGAGTTTTGCCCAGACCCTCAAACTAAACATACAATTAAATGTGCTTGTATTTCTATGAGGCCTTGAGTCTATTCTGTTGACATTAGATACTTAATTCTTATGCTTCTATTTCAAGCTATTAAGGGTGAAAATTCTGTCACTTCCCAGAGTTGAAAAATTAGTTCATTCCTGGCTGGAAAGAGCAGGCTGATAAGTAGGGTTGGGTTTTTGACCAGAATAGGAGGAAACAAAGAATAAGCATCTTTGTTTTTCAAACCAAGATGAGAATCAAATAATCCAGAACTGTCACCATGAAACAATAGAAAATTCCAAGGGATGGGGGAAAGAAGAAGAGAAGCAATTTTCACCAATTTAACAGGTAAAATCTCTGCAGTAAATCTTTGCATAATATCATTGGAACCAACTTAGAAATGTTTTAAAAGGGGAGATACCAGGAAAAAATACAACGAAGTACAGTACTGGATCAAAATCATCGTGTTTGTCTGGCAGACATTGGCTGTTTTTCAAAAAAGTACTGTGTTGACACTCCATTTTCGTGCTTTTATTCTCACAAATTGTTGCCGAAATGGTCTGTATATACTGATATATCATTCCAGCTCTCTGCATTTGCCTACCAGCTTCATTTCAGAGTGCCTGAATTACCATTTCAAGCACTGCCTATAAAACTCCTGAGGAATTTACAGATAAAAGTGAGCAAAAGATCATCTGCCAAGTATAATAGAACCGAAGTGATGTGTAACAAATTCACTTGCATGGAAATCGCATTTCAGAAAGGACTTCAGATTTGGTTTTGAGTGTACAGAATAATTCCATAAAGGCAAAAGGACAATTTAAAAGCAATCAAAATATTGTGCTTGGTTTCAACTATAACAATGCGAAGTTTCATCATGAGATAAAGGTAAAAAACTGTAAATGCCTGGAGACTCTGTCCCCTGCTGACAAACAAAGGTCTGGCCTCAGGTAACCCTCAACTGCTCTACAGCAACATGATATTCCTGGGCATGATGCATTCACTGTTTAGGAAAAGCCAATTAGTACCAAATACTGGAGCAAAATGAGTCTCTCCACTGCATATGCTGCTTTCCCCTCGGGGAAGAGAATGAAAGAGAAACAATGTGTGACAGTACAGTCATGTTGCTGAATGCAGTCCTGGAAGGAAACCAGCTATTGTTGTGAGCAGACTTGTTTAAAGCCTCTGAGGAACAGAACAGGGTGTTTCACTCCAAAAAACGAGAGAAAGGGATGTGTGAAATCTGGCTTCTGTTTGGTTTTATTTCTGTTGTTGCTGTTTGGTGGTAGGTGTTTGTTGGGTTTGTTTTGTATCTTTTTGGTGTGAAATCAGAATAATTACATTAAATACATTGCATGAGGGAAATCCCTAAATACTGATTCACATGAACAAGCAGATATAATGAGTAGGGGATTTTCATGTGAAATAAATGGTGTCATCCAGAACAAAATTAGCTCTAGTTTTCTTCCTGACAGAAGTTGGTTCCAATTAGGTTTTTCTATGATAATTAGCAGCCTACAGTGGTTGTAGCTGCAGGCTTGTGAAAGAAACAAAACTGATGCTAAGAAAAAAGTGTAACTTAGTGTTATAATCTAAGTCCTCAAAATGGAGCCTGCCTACCTACCTATGAAAGTGTTCCATCCCTGGAAGTGTCCAAGGCCAGGCTGATGGGGCTCTGAGCAACCTGGTTTAGTGGAAGGTGTCCCCGCCACGGCAGAGGGTGGAACTGGATGAGTTTTAAGGTCCCTTCCAATATAAACCATCCTTTTGAACAGTCTTGGTGATGATTGTCTGTCAACATTCAATGGCAAAACTCCCACTTCCTTCACTTGGTGGGATTAGTGCCACTGCTTTAACCCTCAAGGGACATACACATAAAATCCTACTGGACCAGTCTTATAAGATCTCTGCAAAACAGGCACTCCCTTAGTAGGGAGCAAATTCAGAGCTGTGCCATCTCCACATCACTACTTAGAAAGTACTGGCTTGCAGTGAGTGTTCCTGATGAAAAGAGACATTCTGTGAGTCTGTGATTCTATGATTTTATGATTCTATGAGAAAAGCAAAGGACTTTGCAGGTGAAGGAAAGTGTAACTGAAAATCTGAGAATCATGGAATGGTTTAGGTTGGAATGGACCTTAAAGCTCATTTAGTTCTAACCCTGCTGCCATGGGCGGAGATGCCTTCCACTATCCCAGGTTGCTCTAAGCCCTGTCCTACTTTGTTTTAAACACTTCCAGGGGTGGGGCAGCCACAGTTTCTCTGTGCAGCCTGTGGCAAGGCCTCATCACCTTCACAGTCAAGGCTTTCTTCTCAATATCTAATCTAATACTGCCTTTTTGCAGTCTGAAGACATTCTCCCTTGTCCTATCACTGCATGTCTTTGTGAAAAGTGCCTTTCCAGCTCTCTTCGAGCCCCTTTGGGTGCTGAAAGGGTCTCTAAGCTCTCCCTGGAGCCCTCTCTTCTCCAGGCTGAACACCCCCAGCTTCCCAACCTGGCTCCAGAGAAGAGGTGTTCCAGCCCTCTGAGCATCTTTCTACCTCCCTCTGGACTCAGTCCAAGACGTTGATCTCCTTTCTGTGCTGGGAACCCCAGAGCTGGATGCAGTTCTCTAGCTGTGATCTTACAGTGTGGAGGGGGAGAATCTCTTCCCGTGATCTACTGGCCACTCTTTTTTTACGTTTATTTATCTATTGCATATATTATTTTATACCTCTCCATATAACATTCTTCTGAACAGTGTGATAGTGTAACTGTGTTGTTCCTGGTCCTGCAGAGCTGAAGGAAGCACTGATTTCTGCAGATCAGCTCCAGGGGCGACGACAAGCCCAGAGGGTGCTGTCACCATCCCCACTGCTCGCTGTTCCCTCTGCCCTTTGGCTGCAGGCCTGGACATGGAGGGAAGGGACTGAATTGGTTTGGCATTCATTAAAAACGGTGGACTTTCGGCGTTTATTTCTGGGTGTAGAAGTGGATCTGCGTTGGTACACAGCCCCCCGCCCCGAGGGAAGGAGAGTGAGCGTACCGGGCCAGCCGCAGAGGATGCAGCAGATGCTCGGTGCCATCTAGTGGGATGAAGCACAGTGAACATCAGGAAAGCTTAACAAAAAAGTGCCTAATCTCACAGGTTATTTCATGGACTTCCGCACCCGATGATTTATATTTCTCTGCAAGGCAGAAAGCCGTGCTCCCGGATGCATAAATACATACTCATAACACGCACGCCAGCACAGGAAGGTTTAGTGCCACGGCACTAAAGAGCTGGTTTTCTCACAGAGAGTATCCACTGCCTCTTACCTTGGTGCTCCAGCTCTAAAGTATATGGTTCTGCAATGGCAGGCAGTGGTGAGCAGCATGGATTTCCACCCACTATGCCTTTTCTGTTTTCTGGGAACTAAGATTAAAAAAAAGGAAAGAATGAAAGAGAGTGAAATTATTCGTGTGGCTATGAGGAAAGACTGAGAGAATTGGGACTGTTCAAACTGGAGAAGAGAAGGCTCTGGGGCAAACTTATTGTAGCCTTTCAGTACCTAGATGGGCTACAAGATACCAGAGAGAGACTTTTGACCAGGGCATGAAGTGATAGGAGAGGGGGGAATGGCTTTAAACTGACAGAGGTTTAGATCAGCTATTAGGAAGAAATTCTTGCCTATGATGGTGGCGAGGCCCTGGCACAGGTTTCCCAGTGAAGATGTGGCTGCCCCATCCCTGGAAGTGTTCAAGACCAGGTTGGACAGGTCTTGGAGCAACCTGGGATAGTGGAAGGTGTCTCTGCCAATGGCACGGGGTGGAACGAGATGGGCTTTAAGTTCCTTTCTAACCCAAACCATTCAATGAATTCTATAAGTCATAGCCCAGAAATTCTGGTAAACCATACAGTTATTTGGTGTCTGACTAATAATCAAAAAAACAAGGACCATTCTTGCTCTGAGTCTCTCCCTAGCTAGCCCAAGCACTGTAGAGCACTAATTTATAAAACACTGAAGAATCAGAGTTTGCAATCCCTTTCCTGTTTGAAAGGATGACAGGGTAAAGTGTGAGGAAACCAGAAACACTGTTTAGCTGGTATGGTTGCTGAAGGTCTTTGGAAGAGTCAACATGTGTACTCAGTATTTACCTGGCCAAAACAGCATACTGAAGTTAGGTATGTCCCTTTCTAAATTGTTTCTGAAATTACTGTAGGAATTTGCAGGTCTGCTTAACGAAAAGTAAAGAGGCAGAGTTCTTTCTGCTTTCTTTCTAAAACTGAAGGGATTCTTTACCATGTTTGTCTTAACCTCACATGTAAGAAACTGAATACGTGTCATTTCCAGGAATATCACTCGTGGAAAAAAAAATATGACAAAATGCATCCTAAGACATCACTCTCGCACCATGGTTTATAAATTTTACATCTTGTTTTCCAAATATCTAATTCAATATGTTTTAGTATGACTTATTTTCACCAAATTTACATCAGTCCTGCTTATATAGGATTACAAGTTCACTTTGTAGTTCCTTAAAAGCTAAAAGCAACTCTAGGAACAAACTATAACAGACCCACTTTACCAAATATATTACCTTTTTTTTTTCCTTCTTAAATCAATAATAAGATTACTATAAATATTCCAATTTTAGAAAAGATTGTTTACATTCCTAACCCAAAATAATTTATTTTCCTCTGGCTTGCTCCCAGCAACATGACTTTCCTGAAGGCAATAGTCTTACTTCCTGCCATCAGACCTCTCTTACTCACTGTCTGTCTGCCTCTGCTGGGACCCCATTTCTGATCAATCTGGTAGAAACCTATTTCAGAAAAATAGTCTCAGATATGGTCAAATTGTGAGATTGACCAAGATCCTCCAAAAGCCACATAGAAGTGTTCTCTTTTTTTTTTTTTTCCATTAACAGTTCCAAAAATCTGAACCGTCTTAACAGGTTTAGGATAAGTCTTTTGAGACTTGATGAGCAAGTGTCTTTTCTGTACCTCGAAATCTAAAGGGTTTGCTCACTGCTCAGACTGTTCTCACCAACAACAAAACCAAAACAAAACAAAAACAAAACTAAAAAGAAAAACATAAACAACCAAACCAACCCCCAAAACAAACAACCAAAACAAGCAAAACACACACAAAACAAAACAAACAAAAAACAACCAAACAAAAAAAACCCATACAACACCTGTAATTGAGGATCTGGAATTCAGCTAAAGGCAATTAGAGAAATGCAGTCAGCTACCAAAGCAAATGGAACTATGTTGGGGCCCGTAGTCCAGCAATAGACTCTTCATCTCCAATTCGAGGTAGTAATTTTCCTATTAGAAAACAAAAAAACAAAACCAAAACCAAAACCAAAATAAGTAAAAGTTTTTCCAGTCATCTATGGTCAAACAGCTGAAATTCCCAAAAGTGGGTGTCATGTCCCAGGCAGTGACACAGACTGTCAGAAGTGCCCAGACCTGGCTGCCAGGGCCATGCCTGACAGCTCCTGCTGGCTCACACAGCCCTCTCTTTGTTCAGCAGCCTCTGCTCTGAGAATTTTACTTCTGTGCATCTCACCTTTGTGTTCAGAGAGTTAATTAAGGAGTCTGGGTCTGGCTTAGCACCACTGATGAGGATTGAGTGCGTGAATCTTCTCCAGAATAGCAGTGGGAGCCCCAGGGCAGGAAGAGATAGATCTGTGTGTCAGAACTTCTGCCTGTCATCTTCATGTGGTTTGTTTGGTTTTTTTTTTTTTTTTTGAGAATAGTTTGACCAATAAGTGAATGAATAACACTGGGACTCCTTTCCTGTTAAATCGGTGAAATCCAGCTTTATTACTTCCTCTTGCTCAGTCTCTGACCATAAGATATTTGTGCCACTTGAATAAAAGATGTTGGAGAGCTTCACCAAACTGTAAGTTTGTGGTAAGATGTAACCTTGGTAGTAAGATGGGCTCTTCCTCCTACTGCAGATTTCAATCCTTTTTTCAAATTAAATTCACTTAAATACTTAAAATAACTGAAAAAAACCCCAACCAACCAACCAACCAACCAAACAAACAAAAGCCAACTCCCCAAAACAACCAAACAACAACAACAACAACAAAAAAAAAAAACAAACCAAACTAAAACAAAAAAACCAAATCAACAAACAAACAAACAATCCCTGAAAATTCCAAAACAAAACCTCACTGCCTGTACCTACCTCATTCAATGTATTAGGAACATCTGATCATGGTGATACACCGAGGCACATGATGATGTCAACTCAGATTTTGTCTATTTATTTACAGACATTATAGGCAGAATCATTAACAAATAGCTGTTTCGTATAAGCAGGATTTTTTTTTGAAGCATTGAGATAACTTATGTTGCAGACAGAGATCTTAAGGACCTTTAAAAAGCTATTTTAATTCGGTAGGTGTTTTAAAATTGTTATTCTGAACTTTACAAGGAGTCTCTGCTGAGTCTTGTCTTCCAGCATATTTTTTTTTTAATCTGGTTTTCAGAATAGTTTTCGGCATTTTGGATGCTGAATGCTCCTGAATACCTCTCCACAGACACCAGGATAAATTCCTGTATACCTGCTATATCATTTGAAGTTCGTTTGCAATTGGAGTGATGGAACAAACGCCTGGTCCAAGCGGAGTGCGCAATTTTCTGTGGAATAATGCCATGTGTGGGAATTATAGCTATTCATCATGGTCCTTTATAATGAAGCATCTCTCTACAAAAACCTACAGCTACGTAAGATCCCATTAGCACCTTCAGGATGAAAGGTCTGACTTGTCTGTGCCAAGAGCCCGAGTGCAAGGAGAAGGATTTACTCCTGCTCACACCGAGGGCGATGGCAAAGACCACTGCTAAGGCAGGTACTTTTATCTCTGAACTTATAAATAAAGGGAGGTGCAGATAAAAGACGAGGACATCCAGAATGGCAAAAGGCACTGCAAAAGACGCTGTGAATAAAAAGAGAAGGGGGGGGAAAAAAAAAGTCCTCCCTAGCATGTGTCAGCTCTGCCTGCAGGTGGCTGCACGTCTCATCCAAACCTGCGGGTGTTCCCCTCAGAACTCCGACACCCACAGCCTTTCCTAAGGGCCTCAGCCTTAATCAGAGCAGGAGGAAAAAAATGCAAGATGAGCATCACTACTCATCGAACGCTGCCAGAGGAATAAAAATAAAGCCAGTTCATTTAAAAGACAGGTATAAAATGGAGCGCACGTGATACCCACCATCTGTCCACAAGTTAGGAGGACAAAAGTTTTACTGCTGAAAGTAAGCACTTTTTGGTTTTTTCTAGACCATTATTACCACGAAATAAAAATATGGAAATGCATATTTCGGTTGATAAAAATTTTTTGGAAATAAACATCTGCTCTGCTGAATTCTTTCAGGCAAAAAATTATTTATTTATTTTTTTAACTTTGAAAAGAACACTCATTTTGCTTTGACATGTGTATGGATATAAAACATTCCATTTATTGGTTCAAATTATGCTGTCTCAGAAATTTCTACTTTTAGTTTATTTCCATGAAGTTTGAAAACTTTATTCAGAATAAAATGGTAAAAAAGTAATAATTTATGACTTTGTGACCAAAAACAAAAGGATCATCTCTGTTGGAGTATGTAACTCGCTGTGCCTCATTTAACACATTTGCTTCCTCTTTCACAAAAGAAAAAATAAAAAGGAAAATCACAATTACTTTTCAAAATAAACCAGGAGACGCGAAGTAAACACAAAACTTTCAGAGACTACACGTGTAAAACACCTGGCTTCTCATGTAATTCAGGTCACAGACTTTCTCCTAATGATTCCTACTATAAAGGAATAATTTTCATACCCATAGGCTTATAGAATCGTAGAATCATTAAGTTGGAAAAGATCATTGAGTACAACATATTGCACTGTCCTCATTAGCATTTCAGTCCATGACACTCAGACGTCCTTTTTCACACAGGAGCCAATGAACCTCTAAATCACAGCAAACCTTCACATGACAAAGAAATATGATGGGATGGATAACGTGGAACAGAAAGTTAAACCTCTGCTAACTCCCACTCCAAAAATCACACACCCAAGTCATACACTACGATGAAAAACCTGAAAGATTCCAACAGTTAGCTAGGAAAATGAATAGGATACATTTCTATCATCTTGTGCACTCATGTGCAGATCTCAGTGAAATATTGAATAAACCTTCCTGGACAATCACAGAGGAGGAGGTTTGGGAGACAGAACAAGCTCTCAAAAAGTACCTTTGAAAGATGGAAAAAGAAGAAATTACCCCACATAAAATGTCATTTTAATTCTTTTATTTTTCATCACTGAGTAGTAAATGTTTATAACATAAGAGAAGAATGAGCTACAAGAGTGCTATTAAGTTGTTTTCTTCTAAAGCATCAGAGTCTATAGAGAATCTATAAGTTCTAATTAATTAAAGCTTTATATAGCTTCACAATATAAGTGTTGCTCAACCTTTCTCCAAAACTATCCAAATCCAGACTTTCAGACTGTACTTTTTCAGCTCTCATTTTAATAAAAATATGGAGGAAAAACATCACTGAGGCTTTGACAAACATCTGTTTCTGTCCTGCCACCCACACAACTTTCCAGGCACAGAAAATCTCTTTTAACCCTGCAAGTCCAAAAAAGAAAAAAAAAGGGGAAAAGACTTTTCCTAGGAACATTCAATCCTGCTCTTGCTATGTCCTATCTATCAGTGCTTCTGATACAGAGAGTTTTCATAACAATAAATGCATCCCATATGCTTCAAAGCACTTCCTAATAACAAAAAAAGTGTCATCAACTTCTGCAGCTGCTGCTGCCTTCAATTACATCTCTACCTTTGGGGTCTGAAGTTGAGGGAGGCCTTCTCTTTGACTTGTGCCAACTCCAGAACGTGCTCTTGAAGGAGCAGTTTTTTGCATATTTACCTCCTGTATGAGAGGCATATATAATTTAATATTTTGGGAGCAGCTTTAAAATTTCAGGGAACAGTGCTAGATGTGTGGCTCTCAGGTCTTTGTGGTGGTTTAAGCTGTTGGCTGAATGGAGAAAGGATCTGTGTGGCACAGGAGGTATTGAACAGTCTAATTTGGCATCTTCAGCACAGCTTTCCACTCAGATTACATGCTCTCCTCACCATCAGAAGAAAACCTGAATTTTGACTTTCCAGGGCTTCAGTGTGTTGTGTCAACTGGAGTCACACAAGAAATTCTCCCAGGTGGTGTCCAGAGAGAGACCACTGTGCTGTGTGGAAACTCCTGTGGTTCACTCACAGAATCACAGAATGGTTTGGGATGAAAAGGACCTTAAAGATCATCTCATTCCAACTCCCTGCCTTGAGCAGTGATCTTTCATTTGACCACGTTTCTCCAAGCCCCATCCAACCTGGCCTCTAACATTTCCAAGGGTGGGAAGTTCACAACATTGTCTGTGCCTAGTTTAGAATAGCCAGGTTTGGTGAACTCTTTTCTTCTTTTCTGAGACCTTATTAATCTATTCCTTTATTGAAATATTTCATTAACTTCTTGAACTTTCTACCAGGAGTAAGGACTAACAGAGACTTTTAGTCTTCTCTCCTCTGCCCTGCCCTTCCTCTGTGTGGTGGGAGGGAATCATCTTTACGGACCCCTTCTGAATCTGAGGAGTGAAAGGAAAAGGGGTTTGGGTTTGACTCCAGCCAAGGAATGTTTATGTAGGGTGAAATAGTGGGAATGAAAAAGCTACTTCCATTTGAAATGAAAGCATCTGGTAATTTCTTCATTTGTGTGTGCATGACTGTTTCTGGTTTTGTAGCAGAAGTATGATCATTGTTCTTTATCACTTTTATAGCAATTTCTAACAGTTCACCAGTAAAATTCCTTAGGACTAATTCAACAATTTAAAACATAAAGAAATAGATGTAATTAAATGACATGTGGAAGGGTATTTTCATTATTTTTGACCCTTTACATCTCTGTATTTCAGTTAATTGAAATAATAGTGGTATTCAAATAAGAACAATAAGTTCTAACAGAGAATACCATCTCAATTTTTGTTCTTTTTTTGGGGAATTTCAGGCTTCTTTTTTTTTTTTTTTTTTTTTTTCCCCCTTGCAGTAAGAAAAGACGAAAATACAATTCAGAATGCCTGAAAAAGAGAAATGGAGGGAAAGATCTTCTTTAGTGGTCAGCTACATGATAAGAAGTAAATAGTCATTTAAAATTAAATCTTATGTAAAAGTGCTATATAAAACAGTGGTTGTATAAAGGCAATAGTTAAATTTTTCAATTTATTGATTTTGCTGCTTTCTGATGTTACGATTATGTATGTAGAGACATATCATTTCTGAGGAGTGGGAAAGTTCTGACTTTTACTGCAAAGTGTCCTTGGTATGAAGAAGAGGAGCTCTCACAAACACAGACCGGTTTAGTAGCATCCAGTGGGGAAAGATGGAGAAGGGGGAGAAAGAAAGATTTGCAGAAAGTATTAGGGAAGAAGTGATGCTGACAGCCTCAAGTGGGGACCTGCACTGGGACACAGGTGAGTTCTGGGACATGGGTGAGCTCAGTATCCTCTCAGTTAAGTTGCTGAAGGGGAAGCTGAAATACTTTTGTCTGTGATAAAAATCTGTGATACATCAGGAACATCCAAGGATAAATAGGCTGAGAGGAACTCCACATGTCTTGGCTGTGTTTTTACTGTTTGTTGCAACAGAGTAGCAAGGAGTTTGGGATCTTCAGGGAGTTTCGTAATAAAAGGAAACATGAGAAATTTAGAAACGTGGCATAATTCTTTAAGGATTCAGGGAATAGAAGAATAGGTTATCCTAGTCCTTGGTTAGTAAATTGTTGCAGATGAAAGAACCATATCAAAATACAGATCAGAGATTAAAAAAATAAATTATTTTCCATTCTCAGAGGAAGTGAGAAAGATTACTGCAATCCACAAGACAGAGGCCTTGAAGCCAGATTCTGCCTCCATCACCATTAGGGAACTGTCCTAATATTCAGCCCACTAAAATGTTGATAAAATGTTTGGTTAAGAAGGCCACCTCATCAAAATGATAATAGCTCTTCCCCTGGTAGAAGGTACACAAAGAAAATACTAACTGCAAGCTGCTGTTGTATTGACAGGGGGAAAAAAAAAAATAAAAAAAGAAAAAGAATAAACAGTTTTTGGGTTCAAAGGGTGGCTTTGATTTAGAGATTGGTCAAAGTATTGAGCTAGAGTTTGAGGATTTTTTTTTTTTTTTTTTTAATAAACCAGAATCATATGCTCACTCTCACCACTTATAGTACACCAGTAGCACCAACCTTTCTCTGTAATTCATGGATTCTCATTTTAACTCATAATATGTCTCCAATCGTAAGATGCACGGAGGTCAGCCTGAACTCTCTATCCCTCTTATCTTTTGATTACCTACATTCCCCTGCCTTCTTTAAACCATTGCTTGGATATGATAAATAACAGCTCTCCATACCTATAAACTTTTGACTCTAAGAACACTGCATCTGGGTCTGTTTAGTAGCATTGCTTCTCTGGTTGTAAGGTCTGCTAATAATTTGGACCAGGAATGTAAGCAGATAGACAAGGGAGGTTATATTTTGTCTGTAAAGCTTACATACATAGGGTAAAACATATTGAGAACATAGAACTTTGGGGAATAAAATGAGTCTGAGATAAAAACCAAATGTTTCATAGCTGTAGTCTCCTGTGTGCTATCAGCCCTATTCACTAGATGGGGATTCAAAAGGCAGATTGAGGTTTGGACCACTTTGCCACTGGGCATTTACAGACCATTTAATCTGAAGTGTCTTAGTTGAAGAGACTGCAAACTTTGGAAATAACAGTGTTATCTTAGTGCACACAGCTTCAGTCTTCTCCTACTGTGTTTTATCCTGGGATTGAACCCTGGCCTCCTGAAATGTTCTCAAAGGTCAGGGTACAGCAGTCATTTTGTGGTGAGCCCTCTGAGGTTACGAATGCTGGCCATGCCAGGCAATTTCAGCTGTATTCGTTCACACAGTGTCAATATAAGTCCCAAAACATCCATCAGTGAAAAAGTCAGTTTTGTCAAGATCAAAAATTATCTTTGCAACAAAATTCCTCAGAGCATTCTTACAAAGGGAAAAGATTGAGATTTAAGTCACTGTTTCCAATCAGAGGGAGCTGAACCAGTTCAGGTAGGCATGAAATGTTTCTCTTCTCTTTTTGCTGAAGAGAAAAAGAAAATTCTGTGAACTAGAATCTCATCATTTCACAGAACAGAAATTTCCTTTTTTTCTGGCAGACCTGCTAATAGCTTTCTTTCACTCTGGACAGCTGGCAGTCAACAGTGGCCATTAAATCACAATTAAAGCAGACACAATTTCAGAATCCTACACAAAAAAAAAACAAACAAACAAACAAACAAAAAAAAAAAACCAACTTTTTATTTTCTTTTTAAATGCTCCTTAATCTCAGAAAAAAAAAAAAAAAATAGAAGGAACAGCTTTCAGCTTGTAATTTATTATCTCTCCAGAAGAGCAAGATAGTTTGCATCACCAGATAACAACCCATAATTTCTAAACAACAATCACATAACAATTCAGCATGGAAAATAATTTGAAATGTGATCCACAGATCACCGTTCTCATCTTTCCAAGGCAATTTGGAAATATACCAAAACTTTTTTATTTGTTTGTTTTCTAAATCACAGACTATTTGCAAGTCTGATGACACAAGATGTTTTGTGCTTTGTTTCCAAATGATCATATTTTATAATTCTTTAATTGGACACCAAATAATTTTGGGTTTAATTTTTTTTTTTCATAAGGAACATAGTGTCTTTGGACTTGATGAAAATTGAATAAGAGTTGACAGCCCTAGTCTAAGGGGTACACCCAGTCTTAAGACTTTTTCCTTGGGCTTAAAGGAAGATAGCTTTTAAGGCAAAATGGAATACTGTTCTTCTGTGGTGTTGCATAATGAATCAGAGTCCATAGTTTGGGACAGACATCAAGCTGCAGGCAACCATTAGCTCCCCTGTCAAAAAAATCCTCCCTGAGTTTTCCCACCCAGCCATGCATGGTAAAAGGGTTGCTTTCTTTGAGAAGTAAATATTAAGTTGATCTTGAAATGTTTGAATATCAGGGATTCAAAACAACCACTGTAATTAAATCACTAGTAACTGGGTGTCTTCCTATCTGCTGGTGACCTTTTTAAAGTTTCCGTACCTGTTTTTCTATTTGCTCCCTTTTTCACACTTCACTTACTAGGGTGGTGAGGCCCTGGCACACGTTGCCCAGAGAAGTTGTGGCTGTCCCATCCCTGGAATGTTCAAGGCCAGGACTCATGGGGCTTGGAGAAAACTGGGATAGTGGAAGCTGTCCCTGCCCATGGTCAGGGATGGAATGAGATGTGCTTTAAGGTTCCTACTAGCCCAAACCATTTTGTGATGCTATGAATTATGATCTCTGTAAGGCATGGTTGACTTTACTATCCACATGCTGGGAGAGAGTTGCAGTGAGGAATGGAACACTACAAAAATTGTCAGGGAAGTAAGATCTTTGCAAAGAAGATGAGGGCAAGAGGCCTTTAGCAATATTGGGAATGAGAAGAAAATGCTTAGCCCTAACATACTGTAGACAAGTAAACAACAGTATTTTGAGAGTGTTTTTCTTATATCTACAAGAGTGAAGACACTGATAAACTAAAATACATCTGTACCTCTAAGCCCCATGGTAACTGAAGAGAGCTTTTAATATTTGCCCGAGGCCCCATGTATCTCATGTGCCCTGGGTGACATCCCTCTGTGTTACCTATGGTTACTGAGGTTGAAGATTAGGAGAAGACTGAAGAAGGTCAGTGTGTATGACTTATTTTATTTAGGCTGAAATAAAAGAGAAGAGTTATGCCCTAGATGCAGAAAGACTCGGAATGGGAAAAATAGAATTTTAAGGAAAGTTTTTGCCGTGAAGATCGTGGTAGGATACGGTATCACCTACATTAAGATGCAAAAGTTAAAAAGATGAGATATTTCCATAGAGAACTAAGGGAGATTTATGGAGAATGAGAGGAAAAATATCAAAGGGAAAAGATGTTCTAGAGACTAAACAGACAAGGAAGACTACACAATAATGCAAGGAATGGTGAAACTCAGAGAGAATTTAACTGCCAACATCAAAAGCAGCACTGAAACAGATAAAGGTGGAATGAAGAATCTCAGGTCTGACCCGGGCTCCTGGAGAGTGTGTCAGTATTGTCTGTGAAAGCACAAAAAGTATCACAGTGAAAAGTCTGCAGTTTTGTTCAGACCTCAAACACCACTGTTGCTCTGCAGTATATAACAGCTCTGTGTGAAAAATGTCTTCCTAAAGAAGGCAGTGTTCAAATTAGAAGAAAAACTGGTGCTGAACCAAATTCAGGAGTTTCTGATGTAAACAGCTGGATTACCAATTATTATTTAGTTAGCTTGATCAGACCACATTAATCATTGTAGGCTGTTTAATATGAAATAAATATAATCTTTCAATTACTGGCACCAAAATATGAAAAGATGCAGTATACTTGGATATAGCAATACCCACAAACCTATATATAAATTATATCTGCTTTAAGAAATGAAAGATTCTTACCTAAAACTCTGAGCCAGCAGACAGGAATGCTGTGTAACAGCTGTACAACAACTTACAGCAGGATTGCTCTACAGCTGTGGTGGTTTTAAGAAACAAGGGGTGCAAGGATTTTGGAAGAGGATACTGTTTTTTTATTAGACCAGTGTATGTACTTAGAGGGGAAAAAAAGGCAAGTTTTAATTGTGCAAGACCTTCTTTATGCATAGGGAGTCTGAATGAAAGCTGGCTTGTTTTGTTTTAATAGTTAAATAAGGAACTGAAAAAGGTTTAAGAGTTTATCATAAAGACATTTAACAGGTTCTGAGAAAAATCCAGCACACACCAGGTGTTCGGGATTTCTGCTCTTCATTTATTTTTTTTTTCAGGAAACCCAAACCAAATATTTGCATTATGAGATTTCAGTTTTCCCAAGCGCAGTCTACACTTTTGCCAACAGATGGAAGTAGAGTCAAGGAAATAGTGTTAGCATATTGTTCGGGGCACTAAGATGTACTTCACAGCAGTGCAAAAAGAAGATAAAATAGTATTTTCGAGACGTGGCAGAGATATATCCTTAAGAAATTCTTAAAATCCTACGTATGTGTTATTTGCAGAATGTGATTTCTTTTAAAAAAATATTGTTGTAATTTAAAAACGAGTTCTTGCTTTTTTTGTGTCTAACAACTGTAATTATTTTTGGGTTGCATAGTGAAAAGCAGACCTTGTTCCTAAAAGCAATTAAATCCAAACAGGTAAGACAGGAGAAAAAGAGGAGAAGGGAGAGAATTTCAACCATGGTGTAAGCGTGGGGAAGACATGTCAGTCAGAGAAAACATGCAAATCAATACTTTATATATGTCTTCACCATAGTCAGGTTTTTGATCTAACCTTCCTGAATCGTGCCCCATGTTGTCACCCTTCCCCAGTCACCATATTGATCAGTGTTAAGGAAAAAGAAACCTCAGAACTCTCCAACTCCAAAAGAAAAAAATCATTCACGGGCATAGAAGAGCCATCAAGGTCATCAAATCTGACTTCCTCTAGCAACAACCACACAGGAAGTGACTTTGAATTAAAAGCTTTTAAGTATAGTAAAATGAACCATCTATATACTTTTCAGGTGAATACGCTTGCTGCTACATCTCTTTGAGTGATGATTACTGCCTACTCCAAATGAAAGTTTGGGAAAACATACGGTTATAAATAGCTTCTATTATGAGAAGACTGATTGTGAGCTCTGATGCATCTTTAAAGACAAATAGATGTTTTGGTTAAGCACTTAGCAGAACATCATAGCCTTCAACACACTCAATACACTTCAATACACAGTTAAATGCAGATTTAATTGCCCTACTTTTTAGTTCTTTGGTCAATGTCTAATCCCACTTCCAGCATATATCCTAAGGTTTGAAACACTTTCCTATGGTGCCTGCATTTCCCTGTTGACCACAGAGAAAGGGTAGTTAGATGCACACCTAATTAAGCATCCCAAAGGTCTGCCAGGGTGGGATTGGGTCACAAGGTTTCACTCTTGGCTGGAGAATTGATAAAGAATATATCAAAATGTATCTGGGGAATAATAATTTTTTTTTTTTCTTTGCAGAAGCTGGAGATCTTGAAAGACCCTTGTATAGTTAATACTGTCTAAATAGAGCTGCTGTGCTTAAATATGAGCAAAAAGTACAAATTTATAGTAAGAGTGTACCAGTGTGACCTGGTACACTCTTAACTCTTAAATTCTTTAATGAAGTTGTATGTCACCATCATGGGCCACTGCCCCTTTTTGCTCCTGTCTTTGAGTAAGAATGACAGTGATTTCTCCTTCCTTCTCAGAATGGATACACCAACTCTTAACTTTCGTTCCCAGCAAAAAAAGTCTGGAATTATTAACATGAAAATCAATTTCTATTAGCAACTACTGAAATTATATTCCTATTTTATTAGCATGTAATTTTATGAATATGTCAGGGGAAAAAATCCAAAAAAAACCCAACAAAAAAACCCCTTCTTCCAGTTAATGATTTCTATTCTATGTGCCCATAATATAAAACTTCCAAATCTCATTAGCAGAACCAGGCATTAAAATGCACAATGTTAAAAAAGAACAATGGAAAACTGCTGATACGGTAAATTTGAGGTACAAATGTGGCAAGTTTTATAATCATAATGGAAAGCTGAGTATTGAGGGTGTGCACTGTTACCTTAACTAACATGGAAAATAGCTTGGCAGATTAAATAGCATAGGAATACACTTTTTGTTCTGTGTATTGAGGCTATCCAGCGGTGGATCCCACTTTGAGACTGAGATTGATTAAACTTTTGCACAAATTCACATCTCAGGTGTGGCCTTTAGATTGACAGAGATGATCCTGTCAATCCTTTAAGCATATTTTTAGTTTTTTCCAAGTATGTTATGTAGGATCTTAGGTATAAGATACTTTGTTCCACAGACGGATTTGTAATCCAAGATTTATCTGGTAATCAGGGGGATTTAACCACTCTTCAAAAGCTGAAGGCCACGAGCAAAGCTAGTTAATCTGTTTATACAAATATATATTAGCCATATGCACAGCTCTTTGGATTGCTTCCCATACTATTCCCTGGGTACCAGGAAGGCAAACAGTTTTGATAGGATTACTAAGAGAGGACATAAAGAGAAATTGGGCTGGAAATTGGCTTATGTAGTTGGACAAATAAAAGCAGATAAAAAGTAAACAAATAAAAGTAGATCTAAACACCTGGATATCTACATGTGAGTTTGCTACCAGAAATCATACTTTAGCCAATACAGGTAGCTCATACAGGGTTTCAAAAGCTGGTTTTAGGTGCCTGTCTGTACATCTGTCTGCCCTCATGAGGGCTGGGTGTCCTTCAGGGCACCACTGAAGTGTGTTGACCAGGTTGCTGTTGACTGGTAGATGTTGCACCTCTGCAACTGACTCCACAATCAGAGGTCAGGCACCTCTGATATTCAGGCACCTCAGATGTTCTGGCACCATCAGATTTCTTCCAGCTAGAAACAAGCAGACAGAGCCCATCACAGAGACAAAGATGGCAGGAATAAGGAAGAACACCACACTCTTCCAGTCTGAAAACAGGTTTGGCTCAAGACAATCCTAGTTTGCTATATGCTTGTATTTTCTCAGAGACTTGCTTTTCCATTTGAATACTCAGTACAAGAGAAGTTTTCTACATCACTTCATGTGAGATGCAAAATAACAGGGAGCAGTTCCACAAGCGATGACTCATCGTAGCCTGTATGATATTGTTGGCCATTTGGAAATAGCAATTGTCATCACTATACCACAATTTATGCTAAGCCTCATGCAAACTCCAGCAAAGAGTTGATAAAATCATTGAGTGATGAGCCCTTTGAGATACTGCTGAGCCAAGGCTAATAAATAGACCCCAGTGAGAATCTTACATCTGATCCCTTTTTATTCCATTGAGACCGTATCTTACAATGCTGTGTGTGGCAGTATTTCAGTTGTAATTAAACAGGAACTGATATATTATTTCCTTCAGTGAAGTACAGAACCGCTTCTTACTAGGACTGCTAATTAGGCAGAAAGGAAGGCATCATGAAAAAATAATGGCCACTTTGCTAGTCCCCAGAGTTTCTTGGGTTGGGGAGGGGGAGCAGGAGATTGCAAACACAGTTAAGATGTTTCATTTATTCTGATCAGGACAATAGAAATGTGTAATGGTCTACATTTTTGAAGATATGGCATATCACTCACATGGCTTTCACTTGAAGTAGAGGTCTTCTGGATTTCAGAGTACCTTTAGAAATCTACCTGATAAATCTACCTGTTTTCTCTTATGTCTGACAAGGCAAATGATGATGAGTTTCCAAAATGGAGACTATTGTGGTATGTAAACAAAACCTGTGAGAAACCTTTTTATACCAATTAAACTACTATTACTTTCATAATCATGTTATGTAGCAGAGTCTTAGCTCAGAATATAAGCCTTCAGCTCATATAGTCATATACTGCCTTCAGCTCTCCCATCCTACATCTTACTCTGAACAGTCTTTTTCTGATTCATGGATTAAAATATTGTTGCCAGGCGAAATGATGGCATGATTGGCTTTTTGAAGTGGGATTCTCCCTGCTGGAGTCACACAAAGGACAGATGAAGGCAATAATATTTTAAACTGTCATTGAAAAATTTTCTGGGTTTACCTGACAGGACCCTGTGTTTCACAGAATCAAAGAATGTTTTGGGTTGGAAGTGACCTTAAAGACCATCTTGTCCCATCCCTTGCCATGGGCAGGGACACTTTCCACTAGACCAAGTTGCTCCAAGCCCCATCCAACCTGGCCTTGAGCACTTCCTGGGATGGGGCAGCCAGAGTTTCTCTGGGTAACACATGTTTGTCTCCCTCTCTGTAGCTATTCCAAACCCTCCTAGACATAATCCTGTGCAAGCTTCTCCAGGTGAACCTCCTGTAGCAGAGGAACTGGACTAGATGATCTCCAGAGGTTCCTTCCAGTACCAGCTGTTCCACGGTTCTGTGGTTCTATGTCATCTTCTGCATGACAAGACTGTGGATCTCCATCAGGTTTGGGAACTACCTCTGGAACCAAAAGCCTGATTGTGGAAGCTAAACAAAAGAATGTTATGAAACCCACAGCTCAGAGGTGAAAATGGCATCAACTGGGAAATTGGTGTGTGGGTTACATGATTTGAAACCTTGGCCTACACAGTTGCTGAAAATGCTCCTCCTAGCCCAAGATATCTGAGGTTTCTTTGTAAAATACAGCATTTACCCACTCAATGAAGAGAAGCCCCAGTGGAATAGAGTACAGTAGCTATTTTAGCATCACAGTTATACTGGTACAAGAATGAAAGAGGGGCAGAAAGAGAATAACAGAGTAGTTTTTTTACATCCTGAAAAATCCCAGGGTAATTTGACTTTCCTTACCCTACCATTCTTGCAAGAAACACCTAGAAAATAAATTCTTTCCTATGAAAGAGGACAGATCTTCCATGGTGACAACCAGCTGGAACCTCAGTTTTGTGCACCAGTTGGAAAAACTATTACTAAATACTTTACTTTTTCTTCTTCTTCTGACTGTTTGTGTTTTCCTTCCTCTGTGCCCTTGCATTCCCTAGAGGTTGCCACATGCTCTGAACCACTGTCTCTCATCAAATGAATGCTTTATTATCTTACCCCTTAGTCTGCTATTTTGGCAATTTTCTTTTTCTTGTAATTTTTTCTTTTCTTTTTTTCCTTGTTTTGTGTTGTTTGTTTCTATGAACAAATCTACAGCAACTGGACTCCTTCCAACAGGAATCAACAACTGGTGCCACAAGCACTAAGAAGAACTATTAAAGCTTCTCAGTTGTTGGGGCTTTTCCCTTTCATGCTTTCTGTTTTTAAATATACGATGAAGAGGTTATTTATTATTTACAGTATGATTTGTTTTATTATCTTTCATTACTCCAGTGATGGTAGACATAGGCTGCTATGCTGGGAAGTCCCAGCATCTTCCTGGAGTTCCTACCCTTTTACCATGTATTATAAATCAGATAATGAATTACTAAAGAACCAATTTGTATTTTCCTGAACAAGTTAGACACTGGCTACTCTGCTGACATTCTTAATGTTCTCTTTAAAGACCGAAATGCTGATATGGCCAGGAAAGCTTTTCAATAATTCTGCAGCATGCTAACTACGCAAAGAGTGATCTCCAGGTCTTAGATAAGCTCAGTGTGGCTCCTGCAGAGTCAAACAGAAGATGAAACCCTTTTGGCTCATCTGCCTTCAAAACCCACAAGATTCCCATTTTAATAGTTATATTTTAGTTATAGAGCAGCTGCCTAAAGGGTTAACTCTGGGTATAAGTGTCTGGGACACTTGGTATAAGAATTTTTTAATCTTTTTTTTCTTCTTTTACTTCAGCAGGCTTTCAGTCTTCCTTTGCTTGACCCCTCAATTTTTTTCCCTCAGCACCCACCTCTCCATCCCATGTTCTATAGCCCAGCATCCTCACAACCCTTATCCTAATTTCAAGAAAGAAGTATTTTTTTAAAATGCTGAGTTTCAATAGGGCAGTAGTTATGAGAAACGCTCAAAGTTATAAGGATGGATCTCCCTTCCCAAAGCATCTGCCTTTAAGGAACAAACTCAGGGCTCCAGTTCCCAGTGCTTGAAGTGCTCTTTGGCATGCACCATGTCTCTGCGTTAATGCAGTCTGTGGTAAACCTACACCCCTGGACTCACCACACTTCACTTCCAATGCCTCATTGAAGCATGTGGATGCCCTAAGCTTCTTCTCTTATCAGCAGTGAAAATATAGATATCTGCTCAGAACATTTTATTCAGTCCTAAATTCTGATTCAATTCCCATAATATCTCTGCAGTTCATTACCAGTAGACACTGTCCAGAATGGTCAAAGTTCTTTCTGAGTTTTCTTCTGGGGGTAGGATAAACCTGCTTCCCAGGGATCATTTCTCTCCTTGCCAGCTGGGGAGAACTTCAATTGCTATTTCACTGTCCAGGAAAAAGAAACCGACACTGCAACATTTCCTTTGCATTTGGTAGCTAGCAGCAACATAAAGGAACAAGAGAAAAAAAAAATCTTCTGAATCTTCCACTATATTTAGCTATTTTTGTTCCACAGTAATATTATTCATAAGACTTTCTTAAATTGGAAATTAATAAGAAAATAATACATTACACTCCTTCTGTCACAGAGATGTGTGAAGGGCTTGGTGAAACACCCCCAGCATTCGCCTGAAAACCTCACAATTTAGTGCACTTCATTTTAACACCAATTCTCTCAAGAAATTCTTGCTGCAATTAATTCAAGCCATCTAAATTTAAAGCATACTAATTAGGCAGCCATCAAAAGAGAGAGTCTACCCTTCCAGGAAATTGCAGCCTTAAATATAACTATCATAATTTAACTATTTGGATTTTAAAAGGAAGAAAGGTATTTTGAGGCAGAAGCTTTCTGAGCTGTACATGTATATGAACTCAGGTACTCACCTTCAAACAGGATAAAACTCTGTAACAGTCTGAGTGAATAATGTGGATTCTGTTACATGGTTACCTTGCTACAAATAAAAATTTTAGGCAGCGTTGTAAAAGGCTCAGAACTAACAGAACAATATGCCTTTTTTTGCACAGAGCTCATGAACTGAAAAGCATTGAGTCAGGTTGGATGACTCAAATCTAAAAAAAAAAAAAAATATAAAGGTTAAAGGATAACTGCAGTTTCTGTCTAGAACTCCTAGAAGTTATGATGTGCTCCCAAATGACTTAATAAATGTTTGCAGCACTGCATGTGGCCCATGAGCTCCAAGAAGTTAATTTCAGAAGTCTTTGTAAGATCTCCTGTTTCATGTTCTTTGACCAAAAGAAGCTCGTAAAACGCAGTTTAGTTGCAAGTTACCACAAAAAAAAATTTCTAGTTGCTTTTCTGATTATTTATTTTTTTATCCACTCACGGACTAAAATAAAACCTGTGAGGATTTAAACTGGAACTGGTGGGGTTGCAGGTGTCCCCTTACACTGTAACCTGATAAGGCAAAATGCCAGCTGGAGGTCTTGCTCTACAAACTTCTTCAAAACTGGAACTTTTTCAAGCTGCTTGTCCAACAGCTGCGTGGAAACTGTCTCTTTCCTCCTCCTCTTCTTTGAGCAGTTCTTAGAAATGAATGTAAGAGGAACAATTTATATGAAAATGTACTACTTTTTTTTTTTTTTTTTTTTTTTACTTGTCCTCTCTCCATCTCTCAAATATAGTCATTTCTTTAGAAACATGTGCAAAGCTCCACAATCCCTTAATGTCAGCTGCTGGGTAAGGCAAATTCGGTTCATTTAAAAACTTGAATTGGAGGATGAGATATTGCCCTTTTCTCCTCTCCCAATACCACAGTCATGTCACAATGAGATGAGTGAATATGGTCAGCATGACACAAAGAAAACAACATTCAGAGACTCATTCAAATTAAGTTTGGAATTGAATTAGCTGACAGAGCAGATAACATATAGTTATAAAGACACAGTTGACCTGCACCTTAACAAGGGGATATCAATTTGGATGAATATGTGATTTATGACCTAATCTCCTCAAGTATTTTTCTCTTCCCACCATTCTCACAAAAATCTACATCAATCCATTCCAGTGTTAGTCAATCTAATGTGCATCAAGTTTGAGAGGGCAGGTATGAGGTCTAATTTGTCTCCCGATGGAGGATACCATTGGAGTTGTCAAATTAATGTCAACCTAAAAGAGATACAAGCAATTACCATTTTTAATGGTTTATTTTCTTCTGCTAATCCTTTCAAGCTTTGGAAGGCTGGAAACTTGCAAGTCTTTATTCTTATTATTATAAATAAAAATTATTTAGTACTTTTCTATTTGGGGAAACACGTGGGTGTTTTTTCAACTTTACCTAAAAATGTTCAGTGGCAGATCTGAACAATTGTTACATTGGATCTTTAGCTGTATATACATAGCATTAGCATTATTTTTTTTTTTTTTTAACATTCTGAGTGAATGAGTGGAACCACTTGTAGGTGCCAGTTGAAGGTTCAGTCTGATTGTACATGCATGCTGCAGGTAAGCACCTCTTCTGGTACAGTTTTCAATTTCAAAAGGTGAGGAGAGAAAAAAAATTGGTCATTTTAAGTCTTTTTCACATCACAAAATCCATCAGAAGCACAAATAGGACTGGTGTCTCTGGTCTTCTGTTTTGAAGTATTACACGCCTAAAGTGGTGTTCATAATTATATCTCTGAAATATTTTGAATCTCAGCAAAATAGAAGAGTCATACTTTTGCAAACAACTCATGAGTCTGAAATATTTCTTGAGCATTCTGTGCTTTCCTGAGTAATTCCTGATAGGCACAGTCAACAAGTTCCTGGGAGTCTTTTGAAAAAAAATTTAAATCCAGGTGTTTTAATTTGATCTCAGTTGTCACTGTTAATATTTATCAAATTTCCTGATGATTTGTCCTATATTTTTTATACAATAAGAACTTTTTGAACTGGATGTGTAAAGCAAAACAACCACCAACAGCTCATTTTCAACCTGAAGATTTTCTTTTAATCCTTCCTCCTGTCCTTAAAGGAATCTAATAATTTTAAAACTATCACAAAAGCTATAAAAGAAAAAAAAAAATTGTGCTGAGACAATTATTGCATACAGTAATGCCATATGTAAAGACGTAGTTTTGACAGGAAACTTTTCTATAGGTACTTTTGTAATCTGTGAATATTTTTGATGTCTGCTTCTTTCTTGTCTAACCATTATCCTGTTTACATTATCCTGCATCCAGCTTTGCTATAAGATTACTCTTTAGGCCACATCTATGAATTAGCAGACAGACATTCAGTGAAGCAGAGCTCTATCAAGCTTTCGATTGCCACAGATCATTAGATAAGACGGCTAAAGATGAGATGATTGCAATAATATATATCCAGTGACAAAGTCATGAGCCAATGGTCTAAAATCATTAATGAAATTCACATTGAAACAAGATATTATTCATGCAAATAATCTGGTAGGTGATGATGGTAAATATGTGTAATATTTCATATGAGGAAAATCTAAGCATATCCCATCACAGCTGTCAGAACAGAAATTTGGAACCTAATCATGGCATTGCATTTTTACTTCTATTTCCTTTCTCTTTTTTTTTCGGTATTATTTTGGCATTTCCTGTAGTTAGTCTCTGTTGGATCACCTGTTGTTCTTTTCAGTGATACAACTGCTTTATACCTCAGTGAAGGAACCCATATGTTGTTTAATCTGCTACTCCCTGCTATGGTTCTGTCTAAATTCTTATTTCAAAGAGTCAAGAGTCTTATACCCTGATCCCCAGTAGGTAAGATGATCTCAGTGCAAATTTTGAGAGAGCATGAGCAAATTTTGGGAGTTGCAGGTTTGATTCTTGAGATGCCCATCTTGACTGGCAAGTTAAAAATGTTAAAAAAAAAAACCGACGAAGACTTGTTTCTAAATGTTTACTTAACTTATGAGCAAGAAACAAATAACAACAATCTTGCCATCTGCTTCATACATTTTAAAGAAATTATTTTTAGAAAAGGGAAAAATTATTGAGGATGGAGAAATGTAATTTCCCTTGAGGATTAAAATTCACTCTGTAAAACCTAGAGACTAAATCTAGTGTGAAATGATTGATCCCTAGTTTTATATTCCAAATAGTTCAACCACAATATTAATCAAGTTTCTTATAATACAGCGTACAAGAAAGTTTAGATAAGACTATGATGCTGGAAGGTAAAAACAGTTTAATGGGTTTGTTCACTTCCCTGTTAATTATCATCAACATTTTAAAATTATATAAAAATTTTTAAGGAATGTAAACACTTATTTGGTAACAAAATATATAATCAAAATTTTTTTATTAAAAAATATGAAATAGTTCTACAATGTAGATTTCTGAATAAAAATAAGCAATTTAAACATTGCTTCAATCAGGAAAGAAAAGCTTTATAATCTGATGCATGTAACCAAACATTCCTTAATGAAATTATTACAGGTTGTATTTATGACAACAATTTCCAGAATATTTTAAAAACAACACAGAAAATTAATTATTTGAGGGAATAATTTGAACAATAAAATCAAAACCAGGTGACTGAGAAAAGGTAGAAGAAAACTCATAGGAAATAATTTTAAAGTGATATAGATTTTTCTTTCAAGTTTTCAGAGTGTTTAAATTAAAAGATAAATTATGTTTCATTTCAATATATAAATTATTTTTAAGAGCTTCTCAAACCAGATTGTTTCTTTCATCTTAATCAACATATCAGTTGAAAAGGTTATTGACAAACAGGTTCTGGCTTCAAATGAACTACTGAAAAAAAAAATCCCTTCAAATATAATACTTTCTTTGAAAGAATGTACAATAGTCCACCTACAAAGTGGGAGACAACAATTAAATAAATAATATTAGAATTTGAATTTTTTAATATATTAAGCCAGAAGAAGGATATCTGTGTCTCTCTTATAGGATATTATAGCTCAACCTTTGTCTTTGGCTTTGTAAAGACAACAGTGCTGCTGTGCTCACAGCTCAATTAATCACCCAGGGCACCAGAAGACTCAGTGGTCAGCTCCCCTTTTCTTTACTAGACATGTACATAGCCTGTTAGCTAGAATATTTTACTATCTATAAACCATCAATAAATTCATTGAGGGTATTTTTTGTCAATTAGATTCAAATTCCAAAATCAAATTTCAATGTTTTTTTTCTGTTGGAAGCTAAACCCAGCCACAGAAGCTTTCTAATTTATATCAAAACAGTGTTTCAGCCTAGTTCTGATGGAAGATTTGCAACAAGCTCTCTTGCTGAAGTCCCAGTGGGGTACATGTGGCCAGTACAGTATTACAGAGATGTGAAAGAAGCGTGATGTGCCTTCTAATTCTGCTGTCTCTGAAAATGAAACAAAGGTGTTATTGAAGCATTTCATCTACTACATGCATATATTTGTGAAGGACAAAAGAAGTACTAATGGAGAAAAAAAAGGACATGGATGTTTCAGGAGCAAATTACATGGGACTGTAAAAGGAAGAAGGAATGGTAAAAATACACAAAGAGTATCCAGCAACTCTGGTGAGATTTACTTTTGGCAGAAACCAGACAGAATGTTTTAAATAGCATTTAAAAGAAAAGAGGAAGGGAGGAGAAAGTAACATTATTTCACATTTTCTGTTTACATTTGATATTTTGATGACACCTAAGACTTGCCTAATAATTGCTGATACTTACACAAGACATGTCACTTTGTAATAGTTATCCCCATAAACACTACAGCTCCCTAAGCCTCTTTTCAATGGAAAGTGGTCTTTGGAGCAGTAGAAGGTACTTTAACCTCAAAATCTGTACAACTTTGGCCTGAAAAGGATAAAGTGTGAGACTGTTATAAGGGTAATAGAAGAAGGAAGGTTCCTCCAACACAGCTTGATGTCCCTGACCTTGAGGTTCTCCAAGACTACAGAAATAAAATAAAATAAAAATAAATAAATAAATACATAAAAAAATAAATATTTAGATATATACTCAGGCAAATTTTGAGGTCAATCATTAACTATTTATGTTAGTCTCACTAGCATAATTATAAATATGATAACCTGGAGAGGCCAGGTTTGCTTTTCAGACTACGATAATTTGTCACTAATTAAACTTGTGTGCAGAAACATACTTTCTCATTTGTGATGCAGCTCAGGTGAAGGAAAGGCTCTGACAGCACACAGGGTTCTTCACTCTGTTGTAGGTCTTTATTTCAGGTGGTAAATGGTGCAGCAGACAGCAAGCATGCTGGTCACATGCATACAGCAGAAGCAAAAGGTACTATCCAAAGACTAAGGGGAGGGAATGCCTTTTATAGGGTTCTGGATGGAAAGGGCTAGAACAAGGGAGGAGCATGGGACTGACAGGAAGGTTCAACAAATAGAGAGTTTAGGAATGGTGCGATGAAACTGGGGACCAATCATAGAAACAGAGGGTGATGGCAGGACTGCCCACACTGCAGCAAATCCTGACCAACTGGGGATGGAGAAGAACTGAGAGGGAGAGAACATGTCTCAACATATCCTAACACATTACAATTAATAAAACTGGGGTACAACATTAAACACAATCTTGAACAGTCCAATACCACTTATGTGGTACAGTCACAGTCCTTCTCCATTGTCCAAGGTCCCTCAGCCTGCAAAATGTCCAAAGTCTGTGACAAGCCCATCAATATCTTGCATGAACAGCTCTCCACTTTTCAAATCTTTCTCGTTCTTTCTTCTTGGCCACCGTACATTTGAATTTTACTGACTGACCCAAGGACGAACAGAGAAACTCCTGTTGTGGCAAACCAAGACAGAGCACCTTATGCAGTTTTTTGTCTACTTTGCTCATCATTGCTCTAAATCTGTTACCACTCCCAGAACAGAAGCGCAGTAACACAAGCTACAAATATCCTTAGTCTGCTCCGGCATAATGTCAGATGGACCGGTTTAAATCAGCAGCATCCCTGATTTAAAGGTCTATTACGCTGACTGACCCCCACTGAAATTGACTAGAGGGAATCTTTTGATCTGTTTCTGTGACAGCTAGGCAGATAGTAATGAACTAATGGTGGTCAACAGCAGTCTTAAATCTCAACATCTGTTTTTGCAGGGATCGTGTATTTATACCCCAATTTCCTGGTGTTGGATATATTTGTAATGTGTGTCAAGATAAGTTTATCTCTGTCTTTGCTATCTATCAGATGTTTTTATAAACATCACATCAATTAATATTTATTTGTGCTTTTCTACACAATGTTTTATAAATCTCGTAATCAGGCCAAAATTACACCTTCCCACTTATAGATTACTGGGATATGTTCCTAGTGTGCACAGTCTATAGCAAATAAACAGCTTAAAATATTAGTAGGTATCCAATAATTCTTTTATCAAAGGGCAAAGCACTTCATTTTAAATTTCCAAAAATTCAGCTTTATCACTGAATAACTTGCAATATATCCATTATCTTCAGATTAAAGCTAAAAGCTTTTGATATGACAAGCAGGCAATTCATCCTGTTTATTATCTGACAGCTAATTCCCTTCTCCTCATGCTGCAATAGTGGAGTACAAGTGTTCATTTTGTCACACTAGCTTTACCCTGCCTGAATTTCTTCCCTTAATGCATGTTTGTATTAATCTCCAGATTGTCTTCAAAGTGAGAAGGTGGATTATGTCCCTGCCAAAATTTTAGCACTTCTAAATAATTGATATAATCTCACTGGAGCTCAGAGAGAATTCTTAACCATTCCATCAATCTATTTTAGACAGTGAGCACAGACTGGTGGAGGTGGGGGAGACAGAGATGAAAGGTAATTACTTTTAGCAATAAAATGTCTAGCTAGAATTTCCGTCCTTTAAATTTATAAATCTTCATTTGCCTCTAACTGTCTTTGTAGATGAACAGACCAGTTTCCCTGAGTGTTGTGTTTACATTTACCGTATTTCAATCTCCTCCTTCAAATCTGCCCAGATATCATGTAGAAATGGTGAAAAGCAGATGTACATTGGCCTCTGCAACTGTAAACTCATTAGCTGAATGATAATTTTATTTGTGGATTACAGGACTTCTTGTTTAAAGTTAATGTGCACTAATGGGTTCTCAACTAAAACTGAGGCTAAATGTGACAGAACTAGAATTTATTTATTCATATTGGGTTGGGTTTTTTATTTATTTATTATTTTGTCATGGAAAAATGAAATTAAAAGGAAGCCCTTAAAGAGAGGAGTTGTTTTTCTTACTCTAATGAATTTCAGGTGCTAAAGGATTCTTGTTACTTTTATAATTTATTTAATTACCTGTGACTCAGCTACTTAACAATATTACAATATGATTTCCCCTAGTCCACCAGCTGCATAGCATCCAGGTTGAGTTCACAGATTTTGGTACAACACTAATAGGAGGAGTAGTGTCATAGTGAAATGCACAGGGGATTATTATGGTGTGGGGGACAATGGTGTTTGTTCTTGAAAGTGGCTCAAACCTGACTGACACTAGTTTGAGTTTACTTTTGGGCTTCCTCCCTAAAATTCTGCAAGTACAACATTTACTGAGTAGTGACAGAGTTCAGATTCGGACCTGAATTTCAAAAAACATTTTCAGCAGCGAGACTATCCTTGAGAGTTCCTAGGGATGCCCTCCACACTGTTGCTGTGTATCACTTTGTCCTAGGAGTAATTAATCCACATAGAGGTATTTTATCTTTGAAAAGAAAGAAAAGGATGAAAGGAAAGAAAAGGATGCTCTCCCCAATATATATTACTTGTAAATAAGGACTTGAAAGTAACAAGGAATGCGGCATGCCCCAAAAACATATGAGCAATGAGCTGCCCAACTTTTCTGTGACATGTAGAGGACAGAAAACTTTTAGAAGCCTGGGTGCAGCTCCTCCAAACAAAGCAGGTCCCAGAGGCCAGCTTTTCAAACAGTACATTTTTTTTCCTTTGTGAACATCCCAAATACTCTCATAAATATGGAACCTAAATGACTTATGAAAGAAAATTTCAGTTGAGATGAAAAGGATCTTTTTTGCAAGGCAATATCTCAGCTATTTCCACTCACCACACTTAGGCAACCACCTTAGGTTTGGTCACAGGGCATTCCCCTGGGGTGTGTGTACTGGGCTTTTTTCAAGTGAAATCACACTAGAAAGTGATCTGTAGTGCCACTGATGCACCAAACTGATACACACCAATACAATGTTTATGGGTATAAGACATAGGACCAGACCAGGTTCTGGAGCAAAACCTTCTAAATGTCAAAGCAAACACACCAGGCCCTCAACACCAATTGTTTTGCTCTGTAGATCTGCTCTTGCTGGGCTGCACTATTAGCTAAAGCAGATCTAGTCACCACAGTCTCCTGAAAAAGCAAGTGCAACTGATCTCCCTAGAAGAGAGTCTGATTAAGAGAAGAGCTAATTAAGAATATGCTAGAGGAAAACATTGGTGAGGCACTGGCAGAGGCTGTCCAGAGAAGCTGTGGCAGCCCTGCCTCTGGAAGTGTTGAAGAGTGGATGGGAACTGGAGCAAGCTGTGAAGTGGAAAGAGTCCTGCCGTGACATGAGTGAGATGGTCTTTAAAAGTCCCTCCCTACCCAAACCATTCTATGATTCTCTAATTCTCTGATATGGGCCACCTGCACCTGCTTTATTCAGTGAGGTGTATTGAATAAAGATCAGCTCTCAGATCAAAGCCTGTGAGACAGCAATAACTACCGAGGGATGAAAACGGTGTGGAGCATGAGAAGCTCTCAACTTCTAAATGTCATTATATGGCCAATAATTCTGAGGCTGAGATACAGCAGAAATCTTTCAAAATAAATAGGTAACCGTATTGTTTTCCAGTAGTAACAGGTGTGAGAGAATAGGTGTTAGTGACCTATTGAGTAAGTACATACCTGTCTTCACATCTGGACTTGCTGCAAAGAGCAGCAAAACCAAAACAAGTCCCAGAATCAATTACCCTACTCTGTATGAGTAGGCCTATGAGGGGTCTGTGCTCAATATCTCTGATACTTTGAGCTATTGAGGCTTTGCAGGATGAGAGGAAATGGCCTCAAGCTGCACCAGGGGAGGATTAGGTTGGATATTAGGAAAAATTGCTTCCCCAAAAGTGTTGTCAAGTCTTGGCACAGGCTGCCCAGGGCAGTGGTGGAGTCACCATCCCCTTCAAAAGGTGTGTGTGGCACTTTGGGATATGGTTTTTAACAGATGGACACAGTGACTGTAGAGGTATTTTTCCACCTGTAATGATTGCATGTTTTCGTGATTCTGCTGGAGTAAGCTGCTCTGGCTTCAGGCATTCCTGAGGTGTCTGTAACAGAGATCCAAGGTTTTAGTCTGTGTACCTCTCACAAATCCTTCAAGTCATTTCCATCTTGAAGGACATTTTCTCCCTATTTTCTTCTCCCTAAAGTCCTACTTATAAGAAAAGATGGTCTGTCCCTTTTTGAAGGTCTTATTTTTAATGCCCTGCTATTTCATCTGAGTGTAACAATGGAGGATGATTGAAGAGCTGAGATCCAAAGACTCTTCAATTTTACAAATTGGTTTAATTTGATGAAGAAGGAATGTTACATTTTGTTAAATTATATTATGATAAAGAGGAGCTGGTAGCTTCTCAGCATGAATCTGAAAGCAAATTATTTCCACAAAAAAAGGACGATGTATTTAACCAGACAAGTAATTATGTTGTGGTACTACTATCTCCCCTGCTTCAGATTAGAAAAAGAATTCAATTATCACTCCATTAGATCAAAAAATAATTTTAGTGATACATTCAAATTGAATTCATTTATTCCTAAGCGTGCTTTGGATTAACCTTCATGCATTTTGCTGATTAGAATCTTCAGTCAATACTGTTATTCAAAAATCTACATTAACTTGCTACAATTTTTATTTTATGTTAGCATATTCTTTTATTGATTTTTCTGATGCATTTTATTATAAATCATATTTAATTTTCTAGATCAGATAAGTGCGTTTCTTGCACAGTTTAATAAAATTTGGGGTTTTCCATTATGTTAACTTCCTAGCCCACTTTCCAAGTAATAATTATATTTCCATGACCCTCTTAAGATGTTGTAGAGGTGTAAGTTCAGAGGTAGAGAAACAATCTTCCAAATCAAAAGGGAAATCACATCCTTGTTTTATAAATCTATGACTTTCTTGACTTTTGCATTTTTCATTTTAGGCAATATTTCAATGATTCCCTGTCTGCTTCCTTCAGGTTCACAACCTGATGCAGCAGTCTATAGCTCCATGTAAAGATAAAACTGTAAAAAAGAAGAAATAAGAGCAAGGTCGTGTCACAAATGACGGCATTTGGTTCCATACAGACTGTTTGTAGGTGTAAGAGTCTGCCCGTGAGAGGTTTCCACACTGCCCACAGAGCCATTTGGATGCTTTCTTAGGAAATCAGTCCTGACAATTTTTTTCCACAAAATCGTGATGTTTAGCACTTTAATACATGCAACATCCCTGATGTTCCAAAAATTTTAAATAAACCATTGCATCAACAGGCCAAGGAGCTTGTCCAGACCCTTCTGAATTTTTAAAGATAAGAAAGCTGCTCGTTCTTTAAGAAAGAAATATTGAAGATACAGGATCAGGAAGTCTCCATGTGCTAAAAGATTATCAAGTGGGGAATGTTTGCCAGTCTGAATAGACAGTTCTGGCTGGAACTCAGGAAAAAAAGGAGGGTATCACTTCTGGAAGAAGGGACAGGCAACAGAGGAGGACAACAGGGATCTGGCAAGGTTGTTCAGGGAGGAAATTAGAAGGGCCAAAGTCTAGCTGGAACTTGGGAAGAAAATTCTTCACCAAAAATGATTGTGTCGTCACCAAAAAGGATTGTGAAGGACTGGAAGAGGCTGTCCAGGGCAATGGTGGAGTCACCATTCCTGCAGGTATAAGACTTGTATGTGTGACACTTGAGAACATGGGTTAGTGGTGGGATTGAAAGTGCTGGGATAACAGCTGGACTCTTTAAGTTCTTTTCCAACCTAAAGAATTCTCTGATTCTATGATAATATTCTCACCTCCGTAGAGGAGCTTAATGTGTTTCATCAAACTTATATGAGAGAGTGTAAAATCTTACACATTTTTAATTACAGAATAGATATGGGTACTAAAGAGTTCAGCAAGAATTACAAATTTAATTTTCTACACTTTTTAAAGGTTAGATATGGTGACAAGTCCCAAGATTACTTTAAAGTCTTTCTGAGTTACTTTACCAGCATGCACTGAAATTTTTTCCTGTGGTGTTTTAAATTACCTAACCCATTTTCTACAGTTCAAAAATCAATATAACTTGGAAGCTATGACTGTTTTCCATTTTGCTTCCTTGTTGCCATTTGTTATCTTTCATTTCTATTTATTTCATCCTTTACCACAAAACTAGGAGTGCAATAGAGTTTTAGCATAATTATTGACTTCTTTGATAGATGAATTATGACTGTTTTCCTAACTATAACATTGAAACCCCTTAGTTAATTAGTGTTAATTTATTTGCCCATCCAATTAAAGTCCTCGTCTATTGTATTCATAATTTCTTTCTGATTTAGACTAATGGCCTATTAGAAAGAAACGGTACTAAATACTATTCAGCATTTATTTTCTCAGTTTAAAGTCTTTAGAAAAAAACCCCACACTTAATGTTGATTTCTACCTGAAATAGAAAAGCAATTTTTTTTTTTTTTACAGAAGTGCCTTTGCCAATTATAGTCTTAGAATTTGGAAGCAATTTTTCTATTCATAACAGAAACCTTAGCCTTTACCTCTTATATTCGATACTGTGTAATTCAATATTACCTGTGCTTTTAAGAAAATTCTCCTCTTTTTTTTCTAGCTCTACTCCATGGCCTAAAAGCCATCTTTACTAAAAGCCTCTTTTAAGTTCAATCAGATCACAGAGGCAGGGGAGTTCCCTGAGGTGTCACTCACAAATCATCTACCAACTTTATACCTTCTGTTCCTGTAACAGTCCAAGTGCAATATGCCACTCAGACAAACCATACCAACATGTCCAAAATGACAATTTTATCAGTGTAGTCTCTTCAATAAACCTTCTAGATCAGGCTCCTTAAAAAATTTCTTTTTTTTTTTCCCCTCCACATTTTGCTCATTTACTTTTATTTACTCCTTATTCTACTATTCTCTTGACTTTCATTTTACTAGTACCCTTCTTTCATATTCCTGGTTTGACATGCTTCTTATATCTTCATATGGGGAGAAGAATTTTCCTGTGTGTAGACAAGCTATTTTTGCCTAATAGCTGTCAAGTTCAAATTTTTTACCGTAACTTGGCGTTGACATAGTTCAACAGCAAAATTTTACATCTTACCCAGACCTTATACGCAATGTTAAATAATCCCTAGAAGGCCAGCAGGACCTTTCTAGTCTCTGCCCAAGTCCTTGAAGCCTACTGCAATGTATGGATATATTCACAGTATGATAATACTAATTACAAGGTGTATCATCGCTTCGGATTCACAAATTTCCATTTAAAAACAAAGGAAAACAAACAGTTATTCAGCTACACATGGAACAGGTTGCCCAGAGAACCTATGGGTGCCCCATGCCTGGGATGTTCAAGGCCAGGTTGGACAGAGCTTGGAGCAACCTGGTCCGGTGGAAGGTTTCCCTGCCCATGGCAAGGAGATTGGAACAAGATCGTCTTTAAGGTCTTTTCAACACTTTATGATACTATAATGCTTAAAACTTTCAAGGCACTAAAACTTGTTTCCAAACCCCATTCTTTCTCCCCTGCATGACCACTAGATTTTTGTTTTATATCTCATAAATCTCTGGTTTGTCACTTTAAAGAAAACCTTGTATACGTACAGGAGATCACAACAATTATTCCTTTAGTCTTTGTATTGGCTTCCAGCTGCTAAGTCCAGCATGAGACAGGAGAAAACAACCTCTTAAACTTCCTATTTATGTTTCCTGTTCACCTATGTCATGTGCTGGCTTAACAGGGGATTTACTTGAAACTAACTTTTGGTTTTACTGTCTTATCTACCTTCAGTGTTTGAGCACTTTTATTTGTGTATGAACACCTTGAGGCTGAATCATGTCAATAATGGGTGACTTATGGATGAGCAAATCACAGCTTTATTTCATCTGTTTCTGTCAGGCTGGAGGTACAGGTGATCACTCCAGCATTTGGGAAGAAAAAAATAAAAAAAAAACCGCAAAACACAGACAGGGTGCACATCAGTTGGAAACATCTCAAGCCATTAGGGATTCATTGAATCATGGAGTGGTCTGGTTTTGAGGGGACCTTAAAGATGATCTGGTTCCAAACCCCCTGCCATGGTCAGGAACACCTTCCACTGGACCAGGTTTCTCCAAGCCCAGTCCAATTTGGCCTTAAGCACTTCCAGGGATGGGGCAGCCACAGCTTCTCTGGGAAACCTGTGCCAGGGCCTCACTGCCCTCACAGCCAAGAATTTCTTCCTAACACCTAATCTAAATCTACCTTCCTTTGGCTGAGAGCCATTCCCTCTTGTCCTATTGCTCCATGCCCTTGTAAAAAGTTCCTCCCCAACTTTCTTATAGGCTCCCTTTAGGTATTGGCAGGAGCTGTAAGGTCTCCCTGAGCCATCAGACAAGAAAAAGCAGCAGTAGAAAGACTTCCAGTAGAGAAAGAAAATACAAAGGGAAAGGTAAGTAGGGAGTGGGATGGTGTCATGAGGGACGGGGGAGAAACTTCTGTACCTGCTACCAGCGTAATACACCTACTTCATTAGCTAGAGCTTGCTGAGAGTCACATTTAAAGGGTTGCCACTTGGAAGCTACAAGCAAAGCATGTTTCTTGATGTGAGGCTGTGGAGAAACGTGCTCAAAGTTGATTATTTTTAATGTACACACAGTCAACAGGGAGAGGCAGTGCAGGAACCACAGGTGTGGGAGGAGAGGCTAAGCTGAATATCATCACAAACCCAACAGAGTGCTCTGGGTTGGTTTCCTTCCCCCAGTTTGGAGGATTTAACTTCATGTCCTCAAGAGGCAATGAGTCGGAGGACCAAGTAAACTGATGGGCTCTTGTTCTAAGAAAAGCACAATTTTCATTCACAGAGAGCTGAAACCCTTTCTGAACTTTTCAAAATATTTTGGACAGTTTTGTCCAAAAGAACAATATTAAATGTTGTGAGAGTGAGCACCTGCATGTAGTAGACAGACAGTCCTTCTCAGTTCTCGAATTATTCGCTGTCTTCAGTATTTTCCCTTACAGGACTCATGATTTTTTCTTTCTTTATTTCTCTCTCTCTTTTTTTTTTTTTTTTTTAATAGTAATCTATTGTATAGTTTTCCATTTTACAGGGTGGTACTCTTTCATTTGTTGGATTCTGGTTTATCCTTTTTAGGCCAAGTATCATGTCTTGGGTAGTTTGTTTGCTTGTGGGGTCTTTTTTGTTTTGTTTGCTTTGGGTTGGGTTTTAGTTTGGGATTTTGTCTGTTTCTTTATTTTTGTTCTGTTATTTTATTTCTTTTTAGTTCAAGGCCTACCACAACACCATTATTCTTGCATTCTTGTAGAGCATGTTGACTACACAACATTGGCATCAGCACCCTGAAGAGTATAGAGAACACAACACAGGTATTGCCATTATCCTTAGTAATTAAGTATCTTAATATTTGCATTTCAGAGTGGTTGTTATTGGTTTTTGATTTTCCAAACAGGGAACACTCTCAGATCTCTTTCTTCAGACAAGTATCTGAGCCTGAAACGCTTCAATTTATTTGAAAGGAGGAGGAAAATTGTAACCATCAAGTTCAGCTCACACACAAAAAGGGAAGAATTTTGCATTCATTGAGCTAAGCACTCTGCACTGCACTGTTTCATTTTAATCTAATGCCATTCCACCTCCTCTTTCTTTTGTCCTGGCAGAGTCAATTACAACCACAGATTGCTACATGGAATTGCAGCACTAGGGAAACTGTTAGCACCTAGATGCTCTGGCACAAGATCACACTAAACAGCTTATTAAGATTCAGCCATCAGCTCTGATGAGCTACATGCAGCAAAGGGCTGGGATTTACTTCCAACTCATTTAATTACAGAAATCAATGAATTCACAGAGCAAAGCCATGAACAGGAAGATCAACTCGACTTGGCCACCGTTTCATTTGAGATCTCAAGACATTACAAGACAGTACCAAGAATCTGTTAAATTTTGAGAGTTGGAATAAATAAAACAGTGGTAACAAAATTACACATACCTTTACCCTGATATCAAAGTATTTTCAGTATTTTCCAAATAAGATAAATAAAACTGAACAAAATTTGACTCATAAATAAGAGACTACATTATAAATAATGCTACCAGTATATTTATCATATAAAGCCAGGGACTATCCTATAAATAAAGGCACTAGGATTCACTGGCAGGAAAATATTAAAGACTTCTACATAACTGAAAATCTACTTGGTTGTACTGAAGAGGGTTTTTTTCTTTACATTTGAATAGCTACCTAACCACTGTCTTAGATCCAACTCCTTTAAAACAGGTAAAGAGAATGGTTAATCAAAGCATCTTACCTGGCAAAGCAATTGCAAGAATCTGGTCTAACCTGTTTTGGTGATGGCTTTATTAGCAGTTAGGGTGTTTAAATTTCATAAAATATACAGAGCTGAGGTAACCACAAGATATTTCCCTCAGAGCACACAAATTTGGAAGAGGATGAAAGGCTGTTATAAAGTATATTGCATTTTTTGTAGGATTTTGCAGTGCATCACTGGCTATCCCCTGTGGAAGCATGGCATTTGTCACACGGTTTCGCAATTTTTTCATTAGACTTTAATATGTCATATGCCTTGCTTTCCTGGTATGCCATCACTGTGTGATGTTAACTACAAAACCAAATACTAAACAAAGCTTTGGAGACAGTAAGCCCTCAGGAAAGCAAAACAAGAGCAAAGGAAAACATGAGCAGGTATAACAGAACATGAAGGGAGAATAAGGAGAAATTAGAGAATGAAAGTAACCACACTTAAAAAATGCAAACAGAAGTCCAAGATATGCTAATCAAAAAAAAAGTCCTATTATGCAAATGTAACAGTAATTGCTGAGCATATGTATTTGAATCTCAGAAGGAGAGAAAAAATATGTAACAGCTACTGGTGCCATATTGTAGTACATTTGAGTAATTTAAGATATTGATTTATGTTTCTTTTGGAGGTTCCTTCCTCTCACTACCTTCCCACAAAGAATATCCCTACTACACACAAACAAAAAGCTCCAAAACACTTTATCCAAGGTTAATAGTTTTGTGTTAAAACGTTTTGCAAAATTTAACAAATAGTTGCTGAGCTCTGAGATAAGTGGAATTAAAGCATCAGGGCAGAAGTGGAAAGAAGATGATCTGAATTAAATGAAGAAACTGAAAAGACAGTGATTAAAAGAAAGATTATAATAGAAGCTAAATTAATTAACTAGGTAAAGAACTATAATCAGACAAAGACTAAGCCCTTTGAGAAGGTATGTATTCCATGCCATGAGGTAGGAGTGTTTCAATCAATTCAGCATCATAGTGAAAAAAAAAAATCAAAATCAGTTGTTTTTTTGTTTATTTGGTTGGTTGGTTTTGTTTTTTGGTTGGTTGGTTGTTTTTTGGGCGGAGTTTTTTTTTTAATTTGTGATTTGATTTGTTGTTTTTTGGTTTGTTTGGTTTTGTTTTGGGTTTTTTTGTGTATTTTTTTGTTTGTTAGGTCAGTTGGTTGGTTATTTTGTTGTTGTTGGGGTTTTTTATGGGGGCTTGTTTTGGTTTTTTTAGGAATAGGAAACCATTGATGGTGAGATTAGCTCTGTGAAGGCAATACCTACAGCCCATGTCACTGCCTGTGTAAAGTTTGAACCTAATTTCTTCTAAGAAAAAGAATTTCTTTCTTTCTTTCCTCTGGTGTTATGTTACTACATGGGTGAGTCAACATTGTCTCTGCAGGCAGCGGGGAAGAAGATGTAGTCCTTGCCCTCATCATCTGATATTTCGGGCTTGCTGAACTCACTCAGAGGAATTCTTGGCTGAAAAAAGGGTTAATTGCTGGGATCACGTTTCCTACGCTAAATTCCAGCGCAGCCCAAATACTAAAACGAGATTGGTATGTTTTCCTTCTGCCTGCAGCACAGCACAGAACAGATGGGACCATCAAAAGTTTACAGTTTTGGGACAAAAATGGCAGGTAGGGGATGAATCACGCTAGAAAAATACATAACCTGAACCTCATAATGAGAAATAAGAAGTTGTGATGACGTCTAACGGAAAATCTGTCACTGCGATTCAAAAGTCTTTTACAGAGGCAAGATAAAAAGAAATATTTCTTTTACTCTCAAAGATTTTTCTGGAGATAACTAAAAGATTGATACTGCTCTGCAACACCTGTGGTGATGCAGCTCCGGACTGAGACACTGACATACAACTACCTGCATGTGAAGGGGGTGAAAGAAACACTGGATATCCTGCACCTCAAGCATTTCGTATGAGCACATGTTAAGAGACCATACATGAAACTGAGTTTATTTCTGTGAAAATTTTCGCAGTAGCTGAAGTCTGAAATGCAAGCCTGACAGCTGGCCCTGCTCCTGTGGTGTGAATGACCAAACTCCTAGCTGCTGTGGTTTTCAGGGAGTAAAGTAAATCCAAGCTTCCCCCTGTGTATTCTGCATTTAAATTCTGGTCATGGACTAAGGTAGAAAAATAAAAACAGATAATGCTGCTAAGCAAATGTATTCTGTTTAGGAGGACCCCAATATGATCACACAGACAGTATAAAATAATCAAATAGAAAAACTTCTCTTTAGAATTATTTCAAGCGTTTCCTTAAAAAAAATCCAAAAAACCGAAAAAAACAATCAATCAAACAAAAAAACACACAACAACCAAAAAAGAATAATAACCCCCCCCCAAAAAAAATAAAAACCCCAAATAATAAAAAACCCCAATAATAAAAACCCCAAAAAACAAGCAAACAGAAAACCCCCACAAGCAACTACAAAACCATGGGAAAGAATTTCCCTGGAACTTGTAGGAAAAAAAAAAAACCAAAACAAACAAACAAACAAAAAGACAAAAATCCAAAGACTGAATTCAACAGGTATGTCAATCAAGTCATTGTCACCATTTAATCCTTTAAAGTGGTTACCCTCAGGTTACCTGGTTATCTCTCATCCAGCTGTCATGTCACACACTCAGGAGTGAGGAGATATCTCAAACAATGACTTCAAATCTTTGGCTATTTTTCTTTAAGAAAGTAGAATATTGCTAAACTATTTTCTATCAGTCCATGCCCTGATTACCTATCCCAACATCCAGACAGATGTAACAATACAGAACAATATTACAGAAGTTCACTCTTGCAGTTATAATTTTGTTTCTGATGTAACTAAATTTTTCTGATGTAACTTAATTTTTCTGATGTAACTATTGTTTTTCACTGTACTGTTATGGCACTTCTACAGACATTTACACCTACCTTCTCCACTCATTTGCCAGTTCATTGTGTGATCTTTCCAAGCACAAAGTGGAAAAGCAATTGAAAAAGCAATTAAGTGTGGACATCTACAAATGGCTTATTTACAAATGAAGTCTACAAATGATATTTACAAATTCTGGCCAAGATTTTCTGTGGTTTCACTTGGATGAAAAAACATGGAAGGAGATTTACTGGAAGAGGTGAGGGACCTTGTTGTAAACCTCAGAGATACCAGGCTGAGAACACCAATCACCAAAAACATTGGCTTAAGTTCTAAAGGTTCCCTATTTCTATGATTCTAATATGAAGTGCTATCTCCTAAGGCCACAGAACTGCATAAAAGAGTGACGCAGAGTTTTCAAAAGATGGCACATTTTCAGCTCTTACGAGAAAAATGTGCCAGAAACAAAACTAAGGTGGAAATATGAGCCAGCAAAACCCTCAAAACTCTGTCTCTCTCTGGGAGGAATGTGTGATCTAGTCTGCTCTAGAACTTACTCTGCTCTAGATCTTACTCTTCTCTAAGAATAAGTCATGTGAGGACTGACTAGGGTTGTTTTACCTGGAGAAAAGGAGGCTCAGGGGGGACCTTATTGCTCTCTGCAACTGCCCAGTGGGATGTTTTAGCACGGTAGGGTTTGGGCTGTGCTCCCGGGGAACAAGTTTCAAGCCAACAGGGAATGGCCCAAAGCTGTGCCAGGGGAGGTTCAGGTTGGACATCTGGAAGAATTTCTTCGTGGTAAAGGTGGTTTAATGTTGGATTTGGCTGCCCAGGGAGGTGGTGGAGTCACTGTCCCTGGAAGTGTTTGAGAAGTGACTGGACATGGCATATAGTTGGTTTGGTTGACAAGGTGGTGAATGGTCAAAGGTTGAACTCAGCGATCTTGGGGGCCTTTCCAGCCTTCATGATTCTGTGACTCCATCTCTTCAGTCACGGAGATGCACCCACCAGAAACCTTCCTTTAGGAGAAAGATCTGGATCTGCTCCCATGACTGCTGCAAAATCAAGTTCTTTGCATATGCACATCTACAGGAAAAGATAATAGTCTTTGCCTAGAGAGCAGTATGGGTAAGAGGGATGTAAGAAAACAGATAGGAAAAAAAAAAAAAAGAGTTGTACCCGTCTATTTGATGTTCTGGAGAAATTTGGCAAAAGAAGGGACTAGTTTTCTCAAGTGAGACAGGAGATTTGGGAACTGCTCTTAAATGCAGTGAATGGCTTCATTCCTTTTCAATCTCTTTCAAGTTAGCTAAACAACCTGAAAAACACTTATCCAGTACAGAGAGAAGACTCCTGTAATACCAGAAAGAATATTATCTTACAAAAACCAAAACCACCACCAGCAAAAACAATAAAGAGGAGGAAACTAGCTCTCACCTGAAGAGAGATCGTGTTGTAAAGAACAAAAAATGCTCCTGAGAACAATCCAAAAACCTAAACTAGTTGGTGCTTTTCAGGCCAGACTGCTCCCCCATAATGAGCTGGGACCATACCCTCACAGGTCTCACTGTCTTCCTTACACCCCTTCCTTCCTTACAACTTCTTGGTGAGCATATTCAGGGAAAATCTTCAGCCAATTCCTTCATAAGTTTGTTTTTTTTGGTTTTGGTTTCATTTTTTTAGAACTCTGCAAAATTTTATCTCAGTCTGCAAAAATAAAATCTAGAATGGAAGAATGCATATGACAACTTTCCAGGTCTTTGTGGTTCTTTGGTCAGACTCATCTCTGCTAAACCTCAAGCTTTGTTTCAAATAAAATATAGTGGATAATATTTTTTTATTATTATTTTTAAATATGTAACTACAGTCTCTGGTGAGATTGCCAAAATTCAAAATTCAGCATGCCTTCTTTTAAATTATTGTGTATGGTTAAAGCTCCTTCAACTTCTCCAAAGATTGGCTTTGAACACTTGTTTTCATTCACTTCCAACTTCCACTTTATGATAGCATGAAGGTTTCCTCAGAGGACCTAGATAGGGTAAGAAGTGCAGATCATTATCTCTGGTCTACACAGTGCAACTTCACGACTTTGTGGATCTGTTCTCCATTCTGAGCTGCAGCTCTAAAGGATTGTGGGCAACTAAAAGAAGGTATTTTTGTCCCCTCACTAAGCTTTTGGTGTAGGAGCACTTAAAATTCACGTATTTTGAATTCCCAGAAAAAGGTGTCAATCCAAAAATCTTTTGATCAGCACATTATGTTCAGTTGGTGAGATAATCAAGGTTAGAGCAACTGCTTATTACCTAGCACAGAAAGCAAAGTCATCTCACCTTTCTACTAATTAAATCCTAGCTGAATGCAATTTGAATAGTTTTGAAAAATAAATAGGCTCATTGAGGACAGATTGAGTTCTAAAAGACGCATTGAAGAGTAGACAGGACAGCAAGTAAAATATTATAATCAAAGGCCATTTGCTCATGGGACCCTTTTAAAAGATTTTTAGGCTGAAATGTCATCATAATTTTAAAAAAATTAAAAAGCAGCCCCATAGAACTTGCAGGGAAATGACGATACAACATAAAAAAATAAATGTTCCACAGGTGACCCTTTTTAAAATGTGATTAAAATTGTAATGTGGGAGAGAAACATAAAAAAAAAAAAAAAAACAGTGACACTTCCAGGTAGGAAAATGCATGTGAGAAATGGAATCTGATTCCCACAGGTGACAATGATCAACATGCAAGAAAAATACTTTCTCACTACTCAAGTGCCTCCATAGGTCAGGTTTAGCCCTTATTCACTGCTAGCTGCCCACAGATGCACAGATAACAGGGCTGGAGGGGAATTCAGAGCCAGGTGATCTTTACCTACCACAACTGTATCTAAGAGATGATTTTTTTGGACAAAGATACGCCTAAGCGATTTTTAAAAACCTCCAAAAATGGGGCATCTGCAACCTCTCTGTGCTTCCTTAACAATTCTTACGCTAGGAATTTTCCCTTAATTTCCATCTTAAATCTTTACTGCAATTTAAACCCATTACTGCTTGCCTTAGCCCCGGTGGACATGAAAAACACTTTATTCATTTCCTTTCTGCAGTCATTTTTTACACATTTGAAGATACTTACGCGTCTCCTCACTGTTCCCTCCTCTAGACTAAACAAATTCCATCATGCTGAATATTCAAGACCTCAGTGGCTATTTACAAAGTGCTCATATATCAGGGCACAGCAGACCTGAATGGCAGTCTGAACTCCTTGGTAAGTGACAGCTCTACTCATCTGTCCCAGGGGAACAGTTTAGATTGAAGAAAAAAAGGAATGTGAATGAACCTGAGGTATTTTATGAGTGAGTTCAGATGCATGCTGTGTGTTTCTCCCAAAGATGTAAATGGATATTATGGAACTAACCAGCCTCCTCTAGAAGAAGAAAAAAGGAAAGAAAAGCCAGAGTGAGGTAGTAGCTTTCCAGGAAGGGGTGGGAAGATCATCTGGACTTTAAAAAAAAAGTCTTTTTGCCCCTACTAAGTCTGCTTAAGAGGTAAGGAGCTGAAGAGTATCATAGTGTGCCTTGGAACCTCAGCCTTCCATCTACAGCACAAGAGGGTTCATCTCTGAAAGCTCTGTTGAGATCATATAAGTCATCTAAATGTCATAATGTGCCCCTGCAATTGATGGACTAGCAGAAAAATAAATGAAATTTAGGCTTAGGGCTTCAGGGCAGACATTGATACCCAGGAAATTCCACCTCAACATGAGAAAAAACTTATTTCTTGTGTAGTAACTGAGCACTGGAACAGGTTGCCCAGAGAAGGTTTGGAACCTCCCTCACTGGAGATGTTCCAGAACCATCTGGATACAATCCTGTGCCACATGCTCTGGGATAAGGCTCAATCAGATGACCCACTGTGACCTCTTCCAGTCTTACCCATTCTGTGATGCTATGATTTCTTCAGAGTTGTCAACAGCAGACTGAGCACCAGCTTCACAAACTACCAAAGGACTTAACCACTCACCTCTCTCCTCTTTTTGTGTTAAGTCCTTTTGTTTTTCTTTTTTCTTTTTTTTTTTTTTTTTTTATTAAATATCTTGGCTAATACAGACATATGGAACTGGGCACAGATAAAGAAAAGAAAATCCACAGGCAATCTTTCCCTCCTGTGGAGAGTGAGCCCCACTTGACAGATGCTAATTATATCACTTAGAGTTATACTAGAAGGTGCTCAGATCCTGAAGAGATGGGAATGGTTATATAAATATAGTAGGTCTTAGATCTCATTATACAGTAGCTCTGGTTTTGAATAAAACCTAGACTGACTGTCAATGATGCTGTTGTAACTGAGTGGTCTGAAAAGGGGGAAAGATGCAGTGTTTCCTTCCCACATCTCATCTTTGAAAGGATTCTTCCAGATGAATAATTCTGATAGATTTATGGGGAATTTGTCTTAATTCTGCACTGCTTTTCTCCTGTCTCTAAACTCAGCACCTGAATATTTTCCAGAAATATTAAGCAACGTGACTAAGCATCTGTCAGGTGTTTGCTCTCTCATCTTCCCAAGGGCAGAAGTAGGAGTGTGTGTGTGTAAGCGGAAGCAGATGGCAGAGTAAGCATGTTCTGTATACATGGATGTGGTGAGTGCACTAATATTGTTTAAATACCAAATCCTCAATAGCTTTGCTTTAAATAGCAGCATGTCAAGCTAGGGGGGCTGAAAGTCATGGGAATGTGTTGAGGGAGAAAGCTGTGTAGGAGAGGATATGAGAGAGAGGGAGATATGCAGTGCAGCAACCAAAAGGCACCACTGGATTAATTCTCTAATCTGCAAACAGAGTATTGATTAGGTACTATTAGAAAACATAAAAAAAACAAATGCAGTGTAGTTCAGTTGCTTTTGTAGAACTAAAAGGGAAAAGCTGCCAGCTGAGAAAGGTGTGCCCAGAGTGATCGTGAGAGGGGCAGAAGGAAGCCCTGTATGGGGGATACTGATTTGGACCTCATAGAGACCAGGAGATTACAGGAAGGCACTGCTGACTGACCTTGAGATGTGGACACTGTATACTTGTTCTTTTTATCACACTTTGAGAGCCAAAGTCTACCAGCTTGGCTGCCCTTAACACTGACAAGCAGAAATTTCTGAGGAACAGAGGCATCTTTTGAGGCCAGCAAGACAAGCATGAGTGGCTTTGAGAGCACAGAATGGCTGAGTGGCAGCCACCTGATTACCCTGATGCCTGGCAGGGTAGGGGACAGAGCCCTGGGGTCTGACAGCTCCAGCTGAGGCTTTTTCACAAGAGATTGGAAGCAGGCAGTATCCCTGAAGTAGCCTTACCATGGTGAGGGTAACTTTAAATGGTTATTGTAATTCATGAAAGCAGTAAGTAGGTCATTGTATCTTATCCAATTTCCTCCCTCATTTTGTTTTCTTCCCTCTCTTTAGGAAAGCACACTTCCTTACACACTTGATTGCTTGTTTGCAAATGGGAAGCGTTTTTTACGGAGCACCCAGATGGTACAACATGCTTTTCATTATTGTCCAAACATGAGTAGTTTGCATGGAGGCTCAAGGCAGGGCTTATTAATGAACCTTAAAAACAATGAAACCTACCAATCAAAGACTTGGAAAAGGTTATAAATACATCCCTTTGTAAGTGCTTCTGTCACTGCAGAAGACCTGATATTGCAAATGTCAGGTGCTGGTTGATGTGCTATGGGAGAGAGATGAAAACTCAGGATAGGATATCAAGTTATTGTGAAAAATTGTTTTTCCTCTCTGGACTTCATATTTTAATGCTTTTGTTTTGTCTTGTTTTGTTTTGTTGTTGTTGTTGTTGTTTTTGAGGAAGATAGTGAATTTCTTTTCATCACAAAATATAGTCCAGGTCTGGATTACTTTTATGTAATGTAAGTGCTAAATGTCACCTTTCTCCTTTTTAGTCTTACTGCAAAGCCCAAGGGAAGCTCTTACAAAAGCCTGCAAGGAGGCAAGGGAGAAGAGTAAGAAATTGCAGACCAGTATTAACAACTGTAGAAAGTGGGAAAGCATTTTGAAAAGATTCAATTAGGATAAAGGACTGCTCATTCACTCAGGGAATATAAAGTCTCAGCAAACACAGGAACAGGAAGAGTACAGCAGTGGTAAAGTCTCTAGAATTAAGAAAAGAGGGAAAAGAACAGAAGCTCAAGTCATATTCCTTGTGAAGATAAAGATACAATTTCTGTTTGTTCATGTATAAATTCTTCTGGCAGAACCAATGGGTTTGTGGGGTATTCTATTTTTAAAAATACTTTTCCCACATTGCAGATAATCTAAAACTCATGAGTCTATATAATAACTTGAACATATAATATCAGGAGCTCACATTTTTTTGTATATATCATTTTCCATATATTACCTATGTCTGTTAAATCAAAGGGGTCAAAATCAAGGAATTTCAAGGGATGAGTCATATTCATGCTTTTAGACTGGTCCATGAGAAATTTCACTGTAAGAGCACCCATAAAATTCACCTCTATCCTCTCCTGTACTAAAGATTATAGGTATCAAGCTTTCATGAAAGACTGATCATATCATCAACTTTTTTAGCCCAGGGTTTAAGTCTCTTTCCCTGTGTGCAAAACCACAGCTAGAACCACTATTAATGAGACTTGTCAAACTGCAGACAAATTAAACTCACATGTCCTCACTTGAAAATGCCATTGCAGGCAAAACAATGGCAGGTTGAAGACAAATTTCAGTTTTGTTGCACCCTCTCTAAGGTAAATGGGAGCCCAATTGAAATTCTTTTAGAAGCAACAGAAATGTAGCAAGGTCTGAATGATCTGAAGGTGACATCATTTAAACTATGGTTCAGTGAGACATTGGAGCATGTGTCTAATTTCTGTGGGACTGTCCAAATGCCTAAAACACAGATGATCTGCATTTCAAATCAAAGTGTCTGCTCCTCAGATTAGAGGTAGACATGCATCCACGTGTCTTTCTGAATCAGAGCCAAGCCTTAGGCTGAACCCTACAGTCCCTCTGGCTCTTTTTAAAGATGACCTTACAAAATTCATTATTTGAAAATAAGCTCCATTTTTCCAGTGGTTGTTTGTTCTCTCTTTTCCTCCTGTGACTATATGTTGTCTCTGGGACTGCATGACCATCTCTCTCCTAAATCCCCTTCCTACAGGTTTGCTCCACAAGGTGGCAAAATGTAATAAAGCACATCCCTGCCTTTCTGCCCTGTAGTTCACCTTAAATAAAAAAAAATAAAAAAAAAAAAATCCAAACTAGATTTGATTCCCCTATCAATGGAGGCTTAAAACAGAGGAGAAACAGGGACTGCTCTGAATACTTTTTATGTGCTTGCTGTTGCCAGGGAAACCATTCCCCTGGCATCCCAGCACTGAGCATATCTTGCACTTCTAGCATTCCAGTTCTCAGAAAATTAAGACTGTATCATGTTATCATGGTGTGGAGAAACTATTAGGAAATCAGGACAAACACTGCTTAAATTAATACTCCCAACTTCCAAAAATAAAACGTTTATTGAGATCAGATTTAAAATGTTCTGCATATTTTAATTATTTTTTTTTTTTTTTTTAGGATTCAGCCTCACCCTGAAAGAGATTAAGGTGCAAGGACAGAGTCTGGTTCATGCTGAATATGCAGAAGAGGCTGCTGGTATTTAGCAGTTATTTTCTCCACTGTAACACAAAATTAGCTGTGGGGTGTGTGACAGACAAAGAAGACTATGAATAGCTGTGATTTCTTGTGTCATGCCATAATAAATATGATGATCATATAGAGTTTTTGTGTATGGGTAAACACATTAGGACAAATTTATCCCTGATGTGTATCTATTGATTTTGCTGGATCATCCAGGAACAAATTTACCATGGCGTTTCATGCCCAGACCTTTGATCCTCTAGGAGTTATTTATGAAGCAGAGAGTAAACAAAGTTTTCCAGAGGGACCCAGACATATGATCAAATATCAAATGAAAATCCCATATTCTGTGTCCACACAGGCTGGAATTCATTCAGGTATTATCCTGAGTAACAGCGGTAACATCAGTATAAGGAAGCATTGTCTCAAGTCTAAGAAAAACAAAATTTGGAACCCATCACTAAATGTTTTAGGTACAAATATATTTAACCAGTAGTCCTCTATTAACCTAGGCACCACCTACTCAGTGGTCAATAGGGAACAAATTTTCTTTCACTTCACTGTGCCCAATCCCTCACTTCCTAGGAGTATCAAAAGGCACTGGCAAGAACATAAGAAATGGGGCAGTTGCAGAGAATGAATAAGAATTTTTCTTCTAGATCTTTAAGTTCTGGGAGGTCACTGGGTCTGCCAAGTACCCCCAATAAGAGGAATGTTGCTCTTAGCTCTGTGCCAGCTGGTCACCACCTGCTGCCAAGGGATAAACCTCTGTTGGGGTGTAATTGTCATTGTTGGGGCTTGAAGTCTCAAAGGAACACCTTCACGGAAACCTTTTCACCTGTTTATGGAGAGCACAAACATACTCTTTAAAACTGAATGAGAATGAGTAACATGAAAGAGGAAAAGACACAAATGTAAGGCAATTGGGACACCTAGGCTTTAACTTTGAGGATAAATCATTAGTTCTTGGGTACTTCAACTGGGACCACAACAGGTGTCCAGATGGCTTTGTAGTAACATAAAATTATTTTAGAAAAATATTTCAGCTTGTCAATAATAATTTGAAACTCTCTATTTTTATAGTGTCAAGGACCAGTAAAAATGTAAAATATTTTGTGTAGTTTCCAGTGAAGGTAGTACCCATTACTGGATTATTCATGTCTGCTAGACCCATATGAATCCTAGAATCCATGTTGTTAGGGTTCATAGAAACATATTGTCATTAATTCATCTTTGTCATCGTTTTTTGAATGAACATCAAAAGCAGAATCTGAGACAAGAAATAAGAAGGTGAAATCTCCTGATTGAACCCAAAAAACAGATCAGGAGAGCTGCAGTTGGTATCTAGGTTTCTTTACTACTGCTAAAGTTCCCTTGAAATTTTAGTTCTTTGTTTCAGACAGGAAATCTGCAGCTGTATCAATTAGAGAAATTAAAAAAATGTTTTGGAAACACAATTTTTTTTCTAATCCAGATTGAATGAATGAGTCAAACATTTTTTTTATTATTAATTTTTTTTTTTTTTATTCTGAGTGCACACACACTCTTCAATTTCAAATTTACATTTGGATTGCATTTTCCCTGGCTAATTGTCCTTCAGGAAAAAAAAAATCTAAAAAACAATTGTCTTGTTATATGTGTGCAAAACTCATCTCAACCTTCTTTTTTAAACATCTGTTTCAGAATGGATATTTTTTGTAGGATTATTGTAAATGTTTCTTTGGCTACTTTCCAACACACAGGATGATAAGTTAGTTTCTCAATCTATTTTTGGAATTAAACTTATTCAGAGTCAGTGATAACCAGATAAGCTTAGAAAGGGACACTTATTTTAGTTATCATTCTCTAATAGCAATTTGTTGTCACAATTAAATAGAATCATCTGCAACTTTTCCCTTTCTTGCTACTCTTTTCCATTCGTATCTCAGAGTATTTGAGAAGCTGACCCCAGACTCCCTAAGTATTGCGTGTAGATAATGTACACAAATAAAGACTGACCCTGTGTTAGAGCTTTTAGAAGAATAGATAAAGGATGTGAGAAAGTGAGACTTATTGTAGAGCTGGGGAATTGAAACACAGAGAAATCCCACGAAGGCAGACATACAGGCTTCACTTGAGGCAAATGAATAATGGAATCACTAACTCTGTCCAAATAATAGCAGGGGGCATGGGGAGGTATCTCCAGCTGAGTGCAGTTCTGAGGAGAACAATTTTTTATTGAGGTGAGCATAATTAGGAGTGAATAAATGAATAATTGAACTGAATGTCCAGAAAGAACCCTTAACAATGCTTGCTCTGTGGGGACACAGAATATTTTCCTCAGGGGATTGACAGAAGATCTGGTACTTGAAACATTCCAAACCAGACTGGATGAAGAATTGAAAAGTTTACAGTCTGTCCCAGGAAGAAGTGCTCTGTAAGTGCCTCTAATGTAGGTTTTACCTTCTTCCCATTCTGTAATACTGTGATTTATGACAACATTCAAATCTCTATTAGAATTAGAATTACTACTTTAGGGTCTGGCTTCTCATCAATATATGGGGATTTATAGACCTGATTTCAAATAAAGTTAATGCTAGTTGCCTCTGTAAATCTTTTCTGGGTGATGTGAGGCTAGACCACCTAGAATAAATAAAAAAAAGATGAGATTATTTACCTAATATATCCAAAGAACTCCTCTGGCACACATAGTAATTTAAAATCTGCATCTTATTTACCTGACAAAGGATAACAGCTTCTCTGGTGCTGTTAAGGCCTGCAGGAGAAGTAATTATACAGGTACTCATATTAACTCAAGGAAAAGTGCATATTATTTAACTAATCCTTTGTTGTGCAGCTACAAGAATTGCTGATGAATGCCCAAGGCTGAGTTTTGTTCTGTGATATGAATGGGCAGAACCTGTTAAACAAAGAGAAACCATGCATGTGCATCCAAAGCCAGAAGTATTTAAAACATACCTGGAAAAAACTTTAAATCTTTTAGTGATATAGAAACCAAGATCCTTATGGCCTGAGGAGCATATTTCCAGCAAAATGGAGTTTTCAGAATTGCAACTTGGAGTGTAGTAGTCTACAGCAGTCCTAAGTCTTATTTTAAATTTTCTTGATTTTGGATCTTCTCTGTTATGAGGCACTTGTAGTGCATCTTCCTGGTTCACATTTGTTAATTTAAACCTGCTGAAGATCGGAGATGCAACTCAGGGCCCTGAGTTTATGCCTGAACCTTGAAAAACTTATATGAAATAACATTTTTATAACTTTTTATTTTCACTGAAGTCGGGGAGCAGGGCTGATAGAAGCAGTCCTTGCTGGAGTCTCACCTCCCTTGGAGCCAGGAACCACTGCTGAGTCGCACAGCCTTACTTACTAAACTCATTGCAACCAAAGACTTGTACCAAACTGTAAATTATACTCTTCAGTTTTAACTACAGGTTTTTGTGTTTTGTCAACATCCTTTTTGACAAGTGACTTTCTTAGGTATCACGTAGAGAGGCACAACTGAGAAGTATAGAGAATTAACTCAATTTAGTGGAAGGAATTCAAAGTTAACCAGATAGATTTATGAGTGTTCTCATTTTAAAATGAAGTTCATACTCAAAAAAGTGAGGTTTTTTTGAACTCTTGTCACTTTAGTTCTTCATGTAGAGTTTTGATCAGCTTCTCTTCAAAATATTTCAATTTGTCTTTCCTTATTATTTATCTTTACCTTCCCATGTGGTGAACAGACAAACTCTCAGGACGGTCTTGTTTGAAGTAGCAATAGAGATATTCCTTCTGCAAGGTTGACATATTGTTTCTCATATCAGTTTTGCATGTTACATTGATTGTTATGGTACAAAACTATTGAAGCAAAAGGCAATTTTGTCACTAAGGTATTGTACTGAGGCTCAAGACCTGTGGGGTTTTAGGATATAGAGCAACAATTCTTCCTTTATTTTTTAATTTGTATTATTTTTGGGGGGCATTAGTCACCTCTCAGTCAACCTCTGTTTGATTTTTTTAAAAACAAGGATGGGGCTTCGTGTCTTGTAGCAGTGGCTTGAGATATTATTGTGACAGAAATAAAACTTCAAATGACTACCAGGCAGCTTTCACAGCTCTGCTTTGAACAGGAGAAATAGACATTTCTGTGGAAATGTGGAAACATTTCTGTGGGTGCCATTGTGGCCAGTCTCAAATGTCTGTTGAGGTCACCAGGAGCAGGATCTGGCAGATGGGTCTCTTTGCTTCTCAACTGTTTAGGAGAAAATCCAAGATTCACACTTGGTGGCAGTATTTGGCAGAAAATCTGGAGGGAGCCCACAAGCATCATCCAGGATCCAAATGCAGGTCTGGGTTCATGTTTACTGGGCTGAAAGATTCAGTTTGAATTTGTGGATCATCCTTGTGTGTGATAATCAAAGCTTTTTCAACATCTGCAGAAGTAATTTAAGCGACCATTAAAATAAAAAGAGAGAGAAGCTTCCCAGGCAGCCCCTGCTGCCATAAGGAAATCTTGCTTCGTGCAACTTTCCCATCCGGATTGTCGGAGTGTGTGAACAAACAGACTTTGGGGAGGGGGGTTGTCTTTGCTCAGCCCCCACTGCTGCTGCTGGAGCTGCTGCTGCCGCCCAGCAGGGCCTGTGACACCCCTCTCTTGTTGCTATCTGTGTTTGCCATGCTTATCTAACAGAGCAGAGGCACCGGTGCATTGCAGAGAGCAGGGCTCTTGTAAAGGAGATTGTAGATAACCAGATGTCACTGGCAGTAGGGCTGTCAAGCAGCTGTGAGTATTTGTGTGCACTTGTGTGTGTGTGTGTGCTGTGCAAAGAGTAGCTAGAAGGCTGCAGAGCAGGTATTTGTTTTCTCGGGTCACGATTCTCGTATCACACGTGTTTTACCTAAGCCAGACATAATGTGGAGGTTTTTTTGCAAATAGTCATGTAAGATAAGAAGGTTTGGGTATCCTCCATGTTAGGATGCGGCTGACTCAAGGTTCTGAAGGCTGGTCTTGGAGAAAATACCTTTGCAATGTCAAGATCTCAGTGGTGTCCACAGTTTGCACCTAAGGCTTTGGCTCTACTTCCACCTCTAACACCAGAGACTGTTGGTATCTGTTAGCATCTTATCTACTTACTGTCTGCTTATCAGGGCACAGCTGTGAACTCTGGCACTGGGGTAACCCTTGCTCACTTTCAGCAGTGTTGAACTGTTTAATGCAATACATTATTTGTTAGTTTACTCAAAGGAAGCCGCCTGTAATGATTACAGGGCTACTTTTATCCCTGTTTCAGCTCTCTATTTATAAGCATTCAGGCTTTCAGCCTGCCAGTAATACTGCTTATAAACTTATGTGGATGGGAAATATTTCAAATGGAGATGAAGTAATTTCACTATACCCCAAAATACCATAAAACTAGCACAGAGGTTTCTAGTCCCAGAAGATGGATAGATGTGATATGTTCTTGGAAAGTTATCACTCTAGTTTTCTCACCTCGTAACTGGTTTTGAAGGAAAATCTGAAATACTGGAAATCTTCATGCTGATAAGGTGGAAGAATATAGGTTGAATCAATCAACATATTTTGTTTCAGTAACTTAAGATGTGATTGTCTGAGGTTTGGGCCTTTTTACTTTTCCACTTATTTAAGGTAATAAACTAAAATTTTGAAATGCTAAAGTCATTCTACCACTCTGAGAACACTGTACAGGCATAAAACATCTTGTGCACTATATAACATGTATATTCTGCAAGTCTCTAAAGGTAGATGTCGAACACCCCGAAAACCCTTTTTTTCTTCTGTGTTAATTAATGAAGAAACAAACAAACAAATAAATAAATAAATAAATTTAGTCCTACAGCAGAGATATTTAAATCTTCTTCTTCCAGGCTGGAAAACTGACCATTGACAACAATCATCTAGAACAGGAAAATTATCTCTGGACATGATTGACTAAGGTATCATGCATCATGTATGAAGAAAACCTGCCTACCTATACAAAGAAGGTCCCATCTGATGCTGTCCTGAATGAGAACAAACAAGACACTGGGATTTCTCTATCCAGAGTATTAGTAAGAATGGAGCTGGAACTAGATGAGCAACCTAAACATTTCTATGATTCTGTCATTAACCCATGGTGGGATTGCAGGCACAGGAGAATCCACTTGGCAAATCCAGCAGGTCTCCAGTGAGAAGAAAAATGATGTCCAAAGAAACGGCAGCACAATATCAGTTATGTCCTGTGAAAAATAAGGCATTTATGAGAGTTTAATGGCTAACTGGGAAATTCAAAAGACAGAGTTGTCTCTGCGCACTGAAAGTGCATCCTTTAAAGAGACAAATAAATGCCCACAGGATCAGACATCTGAGCGTTCTTGTGGTTTAAGAACTCACTACATGTCAGGTAATCTGGAGTAAATGTCTGATTGCTTAATCTTAGCTTATGCAAAATATGAAGTAATTTTGCATAGCTTAATGCATCACCAAAGATGATTAAGATGAATCGCACTGCCTTGTACTTGCCAAGTGCACGCAGAGACAGCTACAGGAAAACATTTGCTGTGGGTACCCAATTAAGCCATGATTAGATATCTGAGCCCTAGGAACTTCTGAGAATCTCTAAGAAACATAGTCGTGAAGGTATCTGGGAATTTTGAGATGAAGATAAGCTTTTCCAAAAACCCTTTCTCTAAGGGCAAAGTCACAACCCAGATTTCTTTGTCCGGACGACAGCTAGATGGCCAGTGAGTCAATTTTTGGGCACAAACCAACATTCCTGAGGACTAGCCAGTGTGACCACGTTGGGTTCCTTCTGGGAAGACAATCTGGGGTTGCTGAGGGCACAACAAGCAAACGGTAATCGTCTTTGTTCTTGTGTAACCTGGCAGACATTCTAATTGAGGGGAAAATAGCATGGGACGGGGATAACTGTGTCTTGATAGGCTCAAACTGCATACGTTTCCATTAAAAAAAAAAAAAAAAAAAAATTGGTCCTAGATCTTAAAGTCTCTGAAAATCCAGAAAGAAAATACGGGATCCCAGGATAATTTAGGAAGTATACATTATGTGGATTCTCAAAAAGTTTTAATAAGAGCCTTTTTGAGAACAGTTCAGAAAAATAACTGTGCTAAGCGACAGCACAGGATTGTAGATTAAAATTCAGTAAATATTAATTAGAATAAATGCAATTACACATACATCTGTGAACAGAGGGAAATGAGCAAGACAAAGTCAATTAAATGTAAATTTAAATTTAATTGAAGTTCTAGATAGTAGAGATATTTTTGTGAGCTGCTGAGGAATCCCTGAGCACTTTCAATTCCTGATTGACATCCCTTGCCCAACTAATGCAAACTAATGGATGTTTTTGTGTGTGAAAAAGGAGATTAGTATGCTCTGTACCTTTTTCTGGTACAGTGTCCTTTCCCCATGCTATAATTATCCTGCAGAGGGTCATCACCATACATTTAGGGTATTAAAGATTAGGTTTCTACATGAGAAAAAGTAAATACAAATATCTTCCTGGATATTTTCTTGTATTATGTTTGAAATTCAGTCTAATGTTTACTTGAACTCATTTGAAAAACAAAATCGTTCCAGATAGAAGAGTCAATTAAAAACTTATATTTATTATTTTTATTTATTTCAATGACAAAGAAACCAATTTATTTTTATTAAGAAAAAAAAAAAGAATTCTTTCCCATAAAAAATAAATCCATGAATTCTATTCTATGCAGAAAATTGTCTCCAAAAGGAATTAAAAAACCCCTCAAAATAAACCAAGATGTATATTTTTTAAATGACATTAAAACACTACAGGACAAAAGATACTCAGTGCTATATGCAACAGTCACATGGTTTTTCCATACCCATTTTAAAAAAGTTCACTTAGTTGTTACTTGTGTTTGAAAATATTTGATATTTAGCAAAAGCCTAATATTGGTATCATAGTTTTCTCACATATTGCAATATTAATAAGTAGTGTGGAGGACACTGGAACTTTTCAGTGGATTTCAACATATTGTGGAGGTATGGCTGCCTAATGACAGATGGAATTCAACTGGGATACAAGTGAGGTTATCCTTGCAGACAGAAGTGCTCTAAACTTCTCATATGTTTCTCAAGCTGCAGGATTCTCTGAGGATCTAAAACATTTGGAAACTTGTGGAATGTTTGACTAAGATATCTGTTCATTATTTGGCAGCCACAGTAAAAGCAAATATGATTTTTTGTTGCATGGAAGCAGGAAAAAAAATAGATAGAAAAAGTTTGTGTAAGATATGATACCTACCACATTGAGAATAATCTCCTTCACTGGGAACAGGTGTGATTCCAGGTTGATTTATTCCCACAGCAGCAACTGAGGTTAACTGCATACCCATGGTAAGAAAGACCATCCAACAGTGAAAAGTAAAAGTGTTTTTTTCAAGTTATCAAGAAAACTTCATACTGCAAAACCTATGAAATATTGTAAAGAACAATCTGAAGTTAATCGAAGATTGCATACCAACAAAATAACATTTATTCATTTTGCTCTTTAAAAGCTCTTGCCTTGAAGTACCAACATATGAAGTTCATAGAAAGCTTTGGGTTGGAAGGGACATTAAAGATCATCCAGTCCCACCCCCTGCCATGGACAGGGTCACCTTCCAATAGACCAGATTGCTTCAAGCCCTGTCCAGCCTGGCCTTGAACACTTCCAGGGATGAAAACAGGGAAGAAAAAAACAGGGAAAAAACCACTTCCAGCCAGAGTTTCTCTGGGCAGCTCGTGTCAACACCTCGCCCCCCTATTCCCCCTTATAGTAAAGAATTTCTTCCTAATATCTATTCTAAATCTTCTTCAGCTTAAGGCCATTCCCCCTTGTCATATCACAAGCCCTTGTGAAAAGTCACTCCCCATTAGGACTGAATAAGGTGAAACACCAAGAGAAAACCCAACTTACCCACTGGGTTTTCCTGCTCCAGGAGGCCTTAATGTCAAACATCATAAGAAGAGGTTTTAAAAGAAAGATAAATCAGTCATACAGCAACAGTAAGTATCATTTGTAAGTGCAGACAAAATGACAATACAAAATGCCTGACTTCAAAACATATCTGGTAGACTCATGGCAAAATAATAAAGAGATCCCAATCCCAAGGCTCCCTCTGTGATCAGTGGAGAGTCATGCAGGTCATGACTGACAGGACCCAACTCAAATGTATCAATGAGGTCCCCTGGGAAGCCTGTTTCCCACTCCTATTAACTACAAAGAGAGCCTGAGGAAGCATGCCTTCTATTTTAAGGACTGAATTGCAGCCCAAAAGTCAGACAGCACGAGTGCACTCCTCATGGACACTGCCCAAGCAGTAATTCTCACTGTACAGCACTGCATAACGTGGTGGAATGAATTCATCAGGTAAAAGAATGCAAATATACTCTATTAAGAGTTAAGAGAACTGGGTGCACAGTTTTTTGAATTTGAGGTTTTTCCTCTATATGTGCTCTCAAGACAACATGAGACACTGGAAGCACTATTCTGACATTATCATACAAGTAAAATAGCAATGTTCATAAGCCTTTTGAATTGGATAAATGTTTCTTTTTATTTTAGTAAGGAGATTTATAGGAGTAACTCATAGTAAATATGATAATTTTATCTTCCTTTAAACCATACAAACCAATTAAATTACTGTAATATTTGGGAATGATTTAATATAAAATAAGCTTACTGGAGTATGAATTTGAATGACAAGCTTGCTGTCCATGACAAGGTTTCTTAGAAGAAAAGGACACAACAATAAACTGTTCGGTCTTTTATCTTGTGCTTTGTTCTCATAATGATCCACCTCAACAAAACGCAGTTAAAATTATCTTCTCACTGTTCAGTGAGACATGTTCTTAAAAATGGAATAGAGGAGTATCATATAATCAATTTAATCAGAAAAAAAATTAAAATATTATACTGAGATCTGTTTTGTCTATCGTTGAAGTAAAGGATAAAATTTTACTTAGGTCAACAGAAACAGAACTGGGAAGGACTACCACACACTGCCACGATAGATCAGTACAACTGATCTCTCTAATTAAGCCTGGCTGAGAGGTCACAAGGGCATTTTGTCTCCTTTTCCACACCCTTTCCTTAGTATGATTCCAGGATGAAAAATAATTTCCTTAACTTCCATTTGGTATTGAATAACCTCTGTTAGAAGTTAACACTAGACTAACACTGTGAGAAGCAATAATATTTTTGCAAGTGATAGGATGAATACAGTCTGATTTCTCAGTCTTTCATCTCATCCCTCTTTAGCATTGGTGTCCAAGAAAGTGTCAGACTTTCAAAGCATCTTTCTCATACATAACATCACATAACTAAAAAAAAAAGAAATCAACATGGAACAAAACTTACTAATATGTAAGTCTATCCTGTAGGTACTTATGCAAAACCAATTTTAACCAGTATTTGTACTCATCGAACTGGTAGATAATATAGACAGTGACATGAAAATGCAATTCATCATATCATATAGGAATTATTATCAATGTTTTATTATCAATGCTTTATTACCTATATTTGAAATCTCTCCCTGGTGTGCAATGGAGTGTAAGTATCAAGTCCAGACCTTGCCTCCATTGTGGCACTTCAAGTAACAGGATTCTTTATGAAGGCACCTATATTACCACTCCTCTTCTGCTGAGAGTAATTTCTGCCATAGTCCATATGTGTGGGACTTTAGTAAATGACATATGACTTCAGCATCAGCCGCTACAACTAAGATTTAGGTCACTTCTAAATGCGCTTCTTCTTGTATTTGCTCATGTTCTAGACTTAGTCCAGTGGTCAAAATATGTGGTAAGAACAACAACAAAAAAACCCAAAACCAAACCAAAACAAAAACAAAAACTAGAGAGTAATTAAAGGGTATAGGAAAATCTCCACTGTATAACATGACAAAACACCAGAATAGGATTCACATGGTTTAGGTCAGATTCCCTGTCCTACCACAGAATTCTTGCAGAACATGAGGAATGGGTGAATCATTACTGGACAAGGGGGAAATGCATTAAGCTGAAAGAGGGCTGGTTTGGATTAGATGTTAGGAGGGAGTTCTTGGCTGTGAGGATGATGAGACCCTGGCACAGGTTGCCCAGAGAAGCTGTGGCTGCCCCATCCCTGGAAGTGTCCAAGTGGACAGGGCTAGGAACAACCTGGTCTAATGGAAGGTGTACCTGCCCATGGCAGGGAGGTTGGAACAAGATAGTCTTTAAGGTCCCAAACCCTCCTGTGATTCTATTTTTCAATGAACATGTAAAATGCAGACTTTACATTCCTTCTCCCTCGCTTGTCGTATACATTTTAATTAACATTTCTCATAAGGAGAAAACATTTCTTCTGGTGTTGCTAAACATACAGCTACAAAAGGTAACTGGAAATGCCACACTGCAGCATTGCAGGGGTATATCAAACTTTAGACTTTTGCCAGCTACACCTTCAGTCTTCCCTTCTTTCATGACACTCACAATGTCTGTGAGACAGAGAATGTATCCTGTCGTGCAGCTTCTCTCTGACTTGGGTTTCCTTTCTTTGTGAAGTCATTTGAAGGTAGAGTTGCTTTTTAGTCCATTGAGAAACAGAATCCAAACTTCATAGCAGTCTTTCAACATGATGTGTTGGTGATATATATTAAAGTTAGGTTATGTTGCTGGAAGAACTGCAAGTTTTAAGGAGAGCTCTGCTGTGAAAATACTCTTAGGTGGGCTGCCAAACACCCTTTAATTGCACTGTCAGTCTAGTAAGTTATTAAAACAAGCAGAAGTAAGTTCAGGTCCACAGAGCATTTGTTCTGTTCCAGTATTTCAAGTTGATTTCTGGAAGCTGTGGAGACATTTGTAAACTACTACACATCTCTGCACGCGGGTTTGCTTTTTTTTTTTTCACTTTAAAAAGCTGCTATATGAATAGATAACAGTTTTCCAAGCTGAAAATTAGTGTGAACCATTCTAAAAGTTCTCAGGGGGTGTAATTTTATTTCCTCCCATTCATCAAGTTTGCTAGTGTCAGCGGCTCACCTTGTTCATCATTCATCTGTAAAATTATATTAAAATAGCATGAAGAGCTGGAATGTAAAACTGTGCAATCCAGGAAATTCACAAGTGCTGTGGTTTCTTCCTTGACTCAACCTCATCAGCTGGTGTTGCTTTGGGGTACAAAGTTTTGCCAAGAAGCTTCAAACAGGACATGTCTCTACTTACAGTGTGTTTTGGTATATAAAAAATAAAAGTATCAAGGGAAAATAAAGTATTAAGGGAAGAGGTTAAAGGTAGAGCTGAAGTATTCTGGCCAGCCACTGTAGTATCATCAGCCTTCTTAAACGACAAAGGGTTGGATAAAGATGGTCAAATCACAAGGAAATTGATCATAGAGTCATAGAATCATAAAACAATTTGGGTGGGAAGGGACCTTAGAAATCATCTGGTTCCAACACAACTGACACGGGCAGGGACACCTTCCCCTATCCCAGGTTTCTCCAAGCCCTGTCCAACCTGGCCTTGAGCACTTCCAGCCATGGGGCAGCCACAACTTGTCTGGATAGGGGTAGCGACAAAAACCACTGGTACCATGGCTGCATTGTTTCATGCTATACCAGGATGCCAGATGAACTCATTCACTCATAACAAGCAATTTAGCTGGAGCTCTGAATGTTGCTGATGATTCTGCCTCCCTAGGGACAGATGGGAGCCCTTCACTCTGTGGTCCTATAGTTTCCACAAAATGAACTAAACATACCTAATGCTAAAAAAATGTTAGATTTCCGTTAATGAATATCATGAAATAATAAGTATTCTGACCATTTCATAGAATCATAGAACCTTTAAGGCTGGAAAAGACCTCTAAAATCATTGAGTCCAACTGTTAATCCAGCAGTGTCAAGTCTGCCACTAAACCACGTCTCTTAATGTTTTGGGTGAGGGCGATCAGTGCAGTGAAGGTAAAGACAAGGTTTTTCTCCTTATGTTCAGTGTTGCCAGAACACTTTGTCCTTACACCATGGAGGTATCACAGAGCGGTGCTGGAAGTGGTCTCTTTATGTTCAGTACCCCTTATGTTCAGTCAGTACCACAAGAGGCTGTCCTGCTCTCAGCACAACCTGATTCCTCATCCAAAGTCTGTAGTCTCCTGCTGACATCCCACAAATGGCAGCTTCGCTCCATTCTGGAGGGCAGTGAGAGGAAGAGAGAAATGGGAAATATCATGCTGTTCATCAATGCTCTGCTAAACAAAGTCTTCTCAAGACAGCGCTGTTTCAGGTGGTGCACAGTGAAGGAGTGGGAGGACAGACCTCAGCAGAGGCACAGGGCCACAAAATCAGAACAGAACTATGCAAAGCGGGGCATAAAACTGGTTTCATGGGCAATATTATAAGACAGTGTTAAATCAGAGAAATGTCTAATAATTTTGAGTCACAGTGCTGCTGCAGTGCAGACATGTCTCACCTGGCTTACTCTGTTTCTGTTCCTACCATCCTTTTTTAGGCAGGAACACTCTCATTCTTTATATGTTGTTATAGCCCTGGGCCCACTCTGGTTTATATTGAATTTAATCTAGGTGAAATGAAGAAATTTAGCTGTTTAATTGCATTTTTTAAAAAATACAACCAAAATATATATAAGTACATAGTGAAACTACAGAACATTTCACAGAGAACATAGTACTAGTCCCTTGAGACAGGCAGGCATATTTCCCTCAGGGATAGTTCCTAAACTCTTCAAGATTAAAATAATAATAGTAAAATGATATAGTACAGACTGGACACTGTTAACATTGGCATACACAGTGAATAAAATTATTATAAAACTCAGGAGACAAGTCTTAATATTAGAGAAAATGCCTGCTAGAGGAAAGGTCTGCCATAAAAATAGCAAGAACTGGTGCTCTTGGAAGTTTAGATTATTCCTGAACCTATTCTAGTCATTGCTGTACACATGGGAGATCATGGGTTAAACCAACAGTGATGTATATAAGAATCTGCAGTACAACTTCTTACAGAGGAGTTGCATGTCCTTATGCGAGGGGCTGAATTTTTCCCTTGATTTTGAGAAATTGGCTTGAAGCTAAATAAGTTTCAGAATTAGTCACACATCTTCAGATCACCATGGCTCCTACATCAGAACAAGTTCAGTTGCCCCTGGAGGTGAGGATGTAGGAAGTAAATTAAAGCAATCTTTTGCCATTAAGCTAGTGTGTACATTGAGATTAATTGCTGGTGCCAGCAGGGCTTTGCTGTGAGGATGCTCTCAGCAGGGCTGCAGTTCTAACCCGTGGCTGTTGCTATAGGGAAGGAAAAAAAAAAAAAAAGAAAAACCTGCCAGAAAAGGGGTGCAGTGGCACCAAAAGGAGAAACGCTCCTCGATGTAGCTTCAATTAATGCTAACTAAAATAAGGAATAGGTAGCAGGAGGGAGATGGCAGTGTTAATCAGCATAATGTAAGGCAGGGGACTGGAAACCCTCCACCAGGATATGCGCCTGTACAGCTCGGTTTGTTTACAACAAACAAAATCTTCTCAGCTACTGTTACCGTAGCCATGGCAACAGTATTGAGGTTACATCTATCAACAAAGAGAGCAAAACAAAGATAAGGCTGGTGTTTAATAAAGATGAGCCATGATAATTATACACCAGGCAAAAGACGGCTGCAAAACAAATAGCCTGTGCCCCCAGTGCATGTGACATCACCTCTGCAACAATGGAAATTGGATAAACTTGTGACACTAGTGCCACCATTTCACTAATAGGTGGTCAAAAGGCACTGAGCATACTCCCACTCACTTTAAATATTACACAGAGATGCAAACTCCTTGCCCAGTTATTTATTCCTTATATAAGAATCGTGGTTCGGGTGCGACAGTGACATCTGAGGTTGAGAAAAGAGAAAAGAGTATTGCTGAGGCTCACAAGCACAATTTATCCAACTAAAACAAATAATATATTATAAAGAAATATCATTTATGTACATTGGAATATACACCAAATGCCACTGAGTTTCATCTGCATATCTGTTCACTGTGTTCCCTCTACTTCCTTGCACATTTTACAATTAGCATGAAATGTCCATGTGGTCCTTTGTGAAGAGGTCATGTGTGATTTGGTTTCCTGGGAATTAAGTCGTCCTGTCCTCAGGATGAGAGACTGAACAGTGGGAGTCTTCAGATACCCTCTACCCACTCCCCATTCTATGGCTACAGACATTCAGAAGTTGTGTTCCAGAAATGGAAATAGGAGTAGGAAATGAAAGAATGTAAGATGGGTGACCTAGGAGGTCTTTGTTCCAGTTAATCATATCTGACATATTGGTCCCTTCCTAATCTGAGGGCACTCTTTGGGAATGACTCAAGATAAATTTTCAGAGGACATTTTGTCACAGGACTTCTGTTGACCCATACAACAGGTGAAAAAACCCCACACACAATTCAAATAATTTGAGTAAAAGAGCAAAGTTCTTTCAAACTGTAGTGTTTAATGGAGCTCTAGTTAACTATGCCAAAAATCTGGCCCATCATTTGGCCCCCTGGCCTCTGGGAAACTCTCAAAAAGGGCAAGAGACCCTTTTGGTCCCAGGCCATATCTGACAATCCCAAGCAGATGTTCAGGATGTCACAGGATATATTAGATGTAATTTAGATATAGTCACCTATATTTAGAGAAATGAATTGCTGTCTCAACAGCTATCAACTTGTTTTAGATTATACTGTATGGGAATTTTTTTTTAAGATAGATTATTTAAGTTCACTTGGCTTTAATCATTTAAAAGCTAGGAACTCAGTGTAAGAGATTAGTTGACTAGTCTGCTTCTTTAGCAGCTACAGAGAGACTGGCACCAGCAGAAACCAGTTCACCACATCCAAAGATAGATGTCGAATATGAGTCACTCTCTGGAGGTTTCCTGCTGAAGAGAGAGAAGAACTAAATGACTAACTTAGTAAAAGTAGATATCTCTTAGGTGGCCAAGCTAAAATGAGATAAATTTAAAGATCATTTGTAACTTCTTGTAACAATTCCTTAGTTTTATAGTAATGGATATATTATTTTAAAATAGTTGGAGACATCAGCTGGGATTGTTTTCTTTATGTGCTTCTGTATATCAGCAAAAATTAAGGTGATATCATTAAACAAAGGAGGACAAGTGATCTTTCTCTGATCTTGAGTTCAAGTGACAAAGTTTGTCTGAGGCCATCAATAGAGCATTTTTCTTTGCATCTGATCTGTGTCCTGTATAGGACTATCATGGTCCTTACATACATTTCTATTTTTGCATGATTTTTCTCAAAATATTTGACAATTAAGGGTTCAATTGCAGATGATTAGAAAGGCTTACATAGCACAAAACTTAAAGGTTTTGTTGCTTGCCCTTTGGTGTGACATGAAGTAGTGAATGGTGCTCTCAGAAAATAAATAATTTTAGAACTGTTGGAGTATTGGAGAGACAAATGACAAATATGTCTATGCCTTATCCATACAACTAATTAGAACTGATCTTAAAGTGTTTGTCCCCATAAGTTGTCTCAAATAATGGTGTCATAGCCAAGAAAACTACCAGAGTGTGTGCAGGTGATATAAATAAAGGATGCATAATTCCAGTATAGACATCACCAAAGCAACTTCAATGGCACAGCAATTTTTCCTCCACTTCAGGTTTTCTGTAGGCTTCAATGAATCTGGGCAAAGTCAAGTGTGCTAAAACTATTTAAACTATGTGTGTGCATCTATAGGTACGTTCCTAAGGGTGAAAAATACGTGTGGCAATGTATTTTTTTAGGACAAGTGCCTGACCGAAAATAGATGTAGGAATAAAGGTCAGCAAAGAGCAGTTAATAAGGCAATAAGGGGAAAAAAAAAGTGTTTTCAAACTATGTGATCATGTGCAGTGTCTCAGGGTTTTGTTAAACAGATAAAATGCCTTTACCATTCAAATCTAGTTTAGCAGAAACCCAAATTTGCCACCTGAAATTAGTAAATGTAAAATACTTACAGTGGCTACAGGCATAATTTCCCCACTCTTCGGGAACTGCATCCACACTACAGTTGCAAACTGTGGTGTCTGGTGAATCTTCCTCTGGAAAGATGTAGACTGGTGGAATGATTACTGTGCTCTTGTCTTTCTGGGTATGTGAAATACTGAAAGTCTCCAACATACAGACCCCTCAAAATAGGATGATAATGTAACATAAATTGCCAGTTGCAGAATTTATTTTGTCTTTGTCCTGGAGGATTTCCCAATGAAGAATTTCAGAACTGCCTATTCTTCTCCATTAATTGAGCAGAAGCCTGTGTACTTATTTTAGGAGTGTTGTTTCTTTTGGCCCATAATTGAAGTCTCTGTTGTGTGCCTCAGGTCAGCAAAATAAATCCTTCCCAATGCCTTATATGGCACTTTTTTTTTTGGAATTTTTTACACCTAGTGTTTCAAGAAAATTTAAATCAACACACAGCAATTTATGGCAAAATTTATTTCTGACTGATCACCATTAGGGCTGTGGACATGAATTTCCTGCTTCCTCTCTCTGTACCCCAATAACTTGTGTCTAACACTTCCCATGGAGCATTCCAAGCTGGAATAGTTTGTGGCTTATTGCTTTCTCTTTCATGGATTGAGAATTCCCAAGCATCTCAAAACAGTTTGTTAAATATTTTGATTTCCAGTCTAATCACCGAATCAGGAGGTTGTTGATTTTTCACAATGCTCTTTCCTCCAGGTATTTCTCTGAAGCAGAAACATTTTTTGAAACTTTAGGCTACAAAATGCTCCCTCCATACATATATTCCTTGAGACAATTTTATTCCAGATCGTGTCTTCACAAAATAAGTTTTTCCCCTAAGTGTATATAAACCCCAGTGCAAACAATTTTCAAAAGAGAGTTTGAATTGAAGTAGGAAATGAGAAAAAGGAAAATGAGCTTTTGCTGAGACTAAGAAGACACATGCAGTTTTAATACTGGCCTTGAACCTGGAACAGCTAATTTAATTCCTGACAATGCTACAGACTCCCTGTCTTTAACAAAGCAATTTATCCCTGTGTTCTGACACTAAACTAAAGCTGGAGTGTGTTGTCATTCAAGTTTTTCTCTCTCTCTCTCTCTTTTTTTTTTTTTTATGTTGTAGGTTTGCAAGTGAAAGAATGTTGTTAACTCTGCCTACTAAACATACAATATGCCATAATATCAGTAAAAGCATTAATGAAGGACACGTGACCTTAAACGGACTTGCCACATGGATATATGAGGGTTTTATGGACTGGATCTGGATTCAAGCTGAAACCCTCCCTGTTTTCTGTGTCACCATAGGATGCCTATAACCCTGTGCTGCACCCTCTTCATGCCAATATTTCAGAAAGTCTTAACCAAAAAGTGTTAACAATGTCCAGATCTTGTAAAAGATGGAGAAAACAACCTCTGCAGCTGCACTCTGGCCCCAGAGATGCTGAAAGGTGAGGCAGCAACACAGGGGATATCAAAGCAGGTCACTTTCTGAAAGTGCTGCTGTAGATGCCTCCTGCCTTGGATTTTGGGCTTCTTCCTTCACACGCTAGTGGAGTGGAGAGTTCAGCCCAAATCAGAGGTGCAAATGCAAGGATACAGCTTGCTCTAACTTTAAGTGGCTATATACAGTCTATAGTGTACATGTGTCTACATATAGTCTAAATGCAGCCAATATCTGTCTAAGCTTCTGCTTTAACCTGTGCCACTAACTTTATTTGCTGTAACAGGAGCTTAGGTAACTGACTTGTGTACAGACCCACATAGCTGAGAAATAATCAAAGGGTAGGCTGAGCCCTATTCACTGTGCCAGAGGAATGCCCGAGGCAAAAAGGAAAATAACTTCAGAGTTTATTAGACATCGATGTAGGTCTTGATCTGCAGGATGTAAGGGTGAGGTTAGGTTATGAAGAAAAATCATGAGACCTGCACTGCTCTGCTCCATTATTGCCCTCAACTGGCACAGTGTTTCAGCGGTGTTCAGACCCAGAAGGGATCAAAATCCCCTGCAATATGTACCAAAAATCTCTAGCAGATATACCTAGAAAATACTTCAACTTTCTGTTAAGGCTTTACATCACAGAATCACAGAATCATGGAATTGTTTGCGTTGGAGAGGACCTCACTGATCATCTGGTTCCATGGACATGGACATGGACAGGGACACCTTTTGCTAGCCCAGGTTGCTCCAAACCCCATCCAACCTGACCTTGGACACTTCCAGGGATGGGACAGCCACAGCTTCTCTGGGCAACCTGTGCCAGGGCCTCACCAGCCTCAAAGGCAAGAATTTCTTCCTAATATCCAAGGTAAACCTGCCCTTATTCAGTTTAAAGCCGTTTCCCCTTCTCTTATCATTATGTGCCCTTGTCAGAGTATCTTTAGAGATCATCAGGCCAGGAATCAGACTTTCATGCATCCCTTCACCAAACTGACAAATCAATAGACAAGGGATGGTAAAAACCCAGAAAACTTGTTGAAGACCTTTTCAGTCTGTGGCTACCTCCTGCCCTCCAGATTGCCCTTAACTTGCCTCCAAAGTGTTGGTGTTTGGGTTCAGAGACGTACCTCGGACTGCCTTACCAGATGGCCAGGAAAAAAATTCTCTGAATGAGTAATGGAAAATCTAGGCTGAAACCAGGGGTGGTGAGATCTATTAGACTGTAGACTGATCTCTAGAGAGAAAGAGTGGAAACTGTTGCATGACTCATTTCGAAGTAGACTGAAAAAAGTACTGGAAAATATACCTCAGGGAGTAATCTTGCATTGGATGAGGGATAATGTAAGTGATTTACACTAACAAGTCTTTTCCATCTTTAATTTTGATGAATCTATGATCCCCAGAAAACAAAACAAAACAAAACAAAACAAAACAAAACAAACAAACAAACAAAAAACCCAACCAACCAACCAACCAACCAACCAAAACCAAAACCAAAACCAAAACCAAACAAAAACCACCAAACTAAAACAAACAAACAAAAAACCACCGAAAAAACAAACCACAAAACAAAAAAAAAAAAAAACCAGGCTTATTCCCTCAGTTTTATATACCACAATCTGGAAGAGAATATGACAGAAGTGTTTGGGGATGTGATCTTTCATACAGCCCTGGTAAATGCCAGAAATCAAGCTGCCAGCATACAATACCATTTTGTCACTGTCAATGATCCACACAATAAGACAGATGAGAGATTTGTGATGCTGGGTCTGTTCGAGGAGAGTATTTTGCTTTTCTTCCCCCTTATTAAGGGAAAGTGCAGGCCATGTAACCCATGCAAAACCTCTGCAATAAATACAGAAAATTCATTCCCATTACTTCCATTTCACCATACATTGCTCCTTCTAATTTCTCTGGCCCACAGTCTGTTTGTTAATGTGATGTTGTCTGCTTTGTCTGCAAGAACATTAAAAGGTACTTTGAATCATTGTTTTTGCCTTAAGTGAGCACTTTCGCTACCCCTTTCATAAAAGACAGGAATCACCATCTGTGGGTTTTGTGGATTTTCTTTTTTTCTTTCTTTTTTTTTTTTTTTTAAACAAACAAATCAGGCTAAATCACTGGAGAGCTGCATTATTCTGAACAATTTATGAGACAGTCTGCCTCACTGTATTTCCCTGTAGAAGGGATTGGGTTGATTTTATAAATGATTTATTATTGTTTTCTTCTGTAGGCACCAATAGACTAGACAGAAAAATCAAAGTAAATTGAGTGCAAAATAATCCGTTTTCTTCCTTTACAATGGGATTACACACACATCCATAGGTATACACTAAATTTTGCTAAGATCTGAAAGCGAGTGGTTAATGAAAGAGACGCTAAAAAAATACCAACATAAAAATGTGTGATGGACTAACATTAGTGCTGAATATAAAATAGTGGCAAGCAGAAAAATTTACAGCTGCCTGTGGAGAGAAACCAGCTTGTTTACTCAGTGGCTCAAGAGCTGATTAGGTCCAGGTGGTTTTTCTTTTCTTTCTTTTTTTTTTTGTTTCCCCCTTGGAAATTCTTTTCTGACTGTTGGAGGAGTTGCAGCAGGTAGTAAATTCTGATTGACTTTTGATTTGACTACATGTTAATATTTGTATTTAATTTCAACCAGGAAGCAAAACAGAACAAAACAAATCCCCAACATTCAAAGGGGTAAAGCCCAAGATCAGTCAGACCAGTGCAGACATGCAACGTTTACAAGTACCTGCCATTCAAAAGTCAAACTGATCAACAAGGATTATTTTTACCCAATTGCAATTTTGTCAGACCCACTGAGAGAGGTGAATAATCATTTGGCTGTTAGTCCATGGGTTCCTATCCTAAATCCATTATAATTTAGTAGTTCCTAAATGAACTTTTTAGTTAGTTTAGTCATATCTAGACCTACAGACTCACACTTAATATAAGGATGTCATTTGGTAATGCTGTTTACAAATGACAAATATTTTAATACGAATTTTAAATGAAGATGTCAGTTAAGTTATATTTATACTTTCATTGTCACACTCTGTTGAAAATACTTTGCCAGAACAACACAACCTAATGACAAGCCATTTTTTTTGCCCCCAATTATAGAGAACAATGTCAACTTGCTAATAGAGCATCATGTCTATGTCGACTGATCAGAAATGTACTGTTAAATGTACCATTTTGTCTGTACTCCCAGTGAGCAAGAAACCACAAACTCATTTTAATTTTACAGAGACAAATTAAAAGAGTCAAGCATCTTCATTACGGTGCAGCTGTCGTAAAAACTGAGATAGAAAACAGAAGTGAAAGTATCTTCAAATCACATCCATATTGGCATCTCACAACTGCAGCCTGATTGTATTGTTAATTAATTCTCTAAATGCACAATAAGCCAAAGAGACAATTTATAAAGCACACTTGTCATTTAATTAGTAAATTAACTTTTTATCTCCAACGCTTTTTCATTTAATTAGTGGATACTGAAGGCCAAGATAACACCAGCTGGAGTTTCTAGAAAGAAAAAATAATTTCATTTATCTAGTCAACAACTTTTAGCAGAGTGGTCTGTGAGTTCTCTTCTGTCTGGTTATTTATGCTTTGCCATAATAAAGCAGAATGTGGAAATAAAATTTCTGAGTTAATATTGTAATTCGCAAGATCAAGTTTGTAATTATTCATGTCTTCAGTTTTTCTTAATTATACTCGACTTTTGTACTGCCATGTTACTCACATGAAGTCAATTAAATGTACAAGTGTTTCTTGGACCAGACCCTCTGTATAAATTAAGGAGAATTGGAAATTTCTCCCTGAGAAGTGACTTGTTACAAGATGCTCTGTTCCGAGCACATATGGAAATGAAATGAAAATAGAAATGACTAGCTCGAGACACTGTAAATCTTAAATGATTCTTCAGCTTTGTACAGACTTCTTTAAATACAGCCAAGTGTCTAAGGGACACTCTACCTAAAGCTTTAAATGACACAGAAATACTGGATGCTAGACAGATCTCTTTCTCATACCAGAATCAGGAATAGGTTTATGTTTTCATGATTCTCAGCCTTGACCAGAAGTTATAGGTTTTTTCTTTGAAAAAGCTCACTGTGTTTCAAACTTCTTTCTTTAAAAACCTTCCAGGGATGGAAATGGAGGCAACTCCATCATATGAAGAGTCCACAGAGCACTCTCCTAGGAAATGAGCAGTTTTCTCCACAGGCTGAAATGGTGAAAAATTGTCTCCCATTCAGCAAAAGCTTTGCTTAGTCACAAGGGGAGGCACATCTAGATAAAACTGAGGGATGAGAAATCCTCCATGTTTCTTTTGTTGGGCTTCTGCCAGGTTTTCAGAATTTCATGCTTGCTCAGAAGCACATACATTTTATTAAAGTATCTGTTCAAGGTTCTAAGTATTTCTGGATGCTGTTCTTAGTTGTTTTCACTGGTGTGAAGATGTTATAATTTTCCTATCTCACTGGGTGTTTGAAGTATTCTGGAGTGATGATAGACACAGAGCACATCCTTTTTACCATGCATACCAGGTAAAATTCACTGAAAGATCTTATATTCCATAGGTAAAGTATTTAAATGATGTTTCTTGTTCTTCTGAGTCTCTTTTTATGTTCTGAAGCAAATAATATGTCTATACTAGCAGTATTTTCTAGGAGCTTTTGTTTGATGGGAATCTGCAGCTTCTGAGTAGTTGACTTTAAAAGTTGATTTTCCCAGCCATGATTCATAGCTTAAGTTAAAACAAACAAACAAAACAAAAAAAACCACACAAACCAAAACAAAACCTCAAAGGAATAGATGATTCTAAATCATTCAAAAAATGAGAAAGAAAGTGTAAGTTGTGTAACAGAGACACACTACCATTTTAAACTAATTAATTGCTTATATTTCAACAATGTAGAGGCTTTGGTGTATGGTGTCGTGGCTGTTGTGTTATTTTAAAGCAGATTCTTTCCCTTATAGGGGAAGGATCATGATGATCTATTCTTTAATAGATATTGACAAAGTCAAGGATTCCTGCTCTTTAAAGTCAAAATTACCCTAAGAGGAAAATCATCTATAAGATATTCAAGTCAAACAAAAAGAAAAATAAATATTTACAACCCTAAGGCAACCAGACAAAATTGCACATCAGATTGATTGGCCCAATTCTACACAGAGAGAGAATACTCTCAAAAAATGCTGTAAGTCAGTCCATATTAGTGTTTTAAATCTAGTGAAGAATTGATATTTGAAATACATTCGTCTCTACACATACACACCGCCTGTTTTCAGAGAATATTTAAGAATTACTGCAACTGACATACTCTCAAGAAGGCAAAAAACCAGAGGCTTGAGTTCAGATATGCCTTCTAGTTATTTTATTATTCTGGTAAGATATGCATCTTATAAGATACAGTTTCTGAGAGGCAAGTTTTCATCTCACCCACCCCTCATACAAAAGCTGGAGGGACTGTCCAGGGTGAAACCTGACACAGAACTCTTGAGATATTGCAAGTTGTCTTACTTCTACATATTCTGACAGAACCATGTAATGAAATTTCTAATTGTACTATACATATTTTTTTTCATTTTTACCTATTTACATTTTAATTTTTTTAATTATTATTATTATTATTATTTTTATTTTATTTTGACCTGAAGGCTGCTCTGCACTAATATAAAGTAATTCCAGTTGATAATTTTGGTCAGCTGTGATAATTTTTGGTACCTGTGATTGAGAAGGTCTGCTACACATTATGAATGAATGTTGGAGAGTTACCATTTACCACAGCGGTACCCAAAACCCCACCACAAGACAGGTGGCAGCCCAGCTGAATGTGATATAGAGTTTTAAAATGGTTTGTGTTCAAAGGAACTGTAAAGACCATCTCTTTTCAACACCTGTGCCATGGAGAGAGACACTTTCCACTGAGACCAGGTTGCTCAGATCATTTCATTGTACCCTACCAGGGCAGTGATTCACCTGAGATGGGGGAAGCAGCGTTTTCAGTACTGAAGCAAAAGATGGTTCAAAAAGGTGCAAAGACAGAACCAACTTCTTGGCAGTTCAGGAAACCAACATCCCCCTCTCCCCTGACTTTCCCTTCTCTGAAAGTGAAGGATTAGCAGGAAGTTCCTGAGGCAGGAAGAGTGGAGCCAGAAGGGAGGTGTGAGAAGAGAGCGGGATTTAGTTCTGTTCTCGCCGAGGAGTACGTGAGGAAGGTGTGAGTGGTGACAACCGCTTTTAGCGTGGCCTTTTCCTGCACGCCGTGAGCCTTCCACGGCAGCTCAGTCATCCTGGAAGATCTCCAGGGAAGGTAGAGCTTTCCTGGTACTTTGTTGGGGTCACCCCCTGCTTGGACTGGGGACAGGAGGAGAATGGAAGGGTGTGAACATGAACCCTAAGGGTTATTTTGAAGCTTTCACATTTTCAGACGTATGCTGGAAAGTCAGAAAACATTGGGAAAAAAATTGTAAAAAAACCCCAGAAAATGGAAAATGTGCCTAAATTTGATAGATATAAGAGGTTCAGTTTTCTTTAATTTATCCAAGAGAAATTTTAAAGATAAAGATTTAATGTGACCTGTATATACAAACATGCATAAAAAACTAGGAAAAGTGAATCTTTCATATGAATACCTATCACTTGAATTTCTATCAGGCGAGATAAAAGATGGTCTTTTTTTATAACCTGAACTAAGATTACTGTTAGAAAACAACACTTGTAGATGTGTGTTGATTTCTCCACTGCTTATCTTTCTATCACCATCTTGAAGGGCAAAGTTTTGGACATGTTTCACAGAAAAGATTTTTTTGGCAATTTAAATGTATTCATTTCTTTAGAGTAATGAGTTACATTTCGTGAACCATGCAAGTTCACCTATAACCAGAATGAAATATTTTCCCTTCAGATATGTACATTGGTTGAGGAAGCTCCTGAATTCACATCTGAAAAAGATGGGAGGAAACACTGTTCTACACAATGCCTTAGATGGTCCAGCAACATCAAGTGTTCTGTCTCCCCATTTAAGTGCACACCCTGTGCATCCAAATCCCCTTATCTACAAAAAATATAACACTCTTTGAGAATCCAAGTGATTTTATTACTCCATGGGTATTTATATCTCTCAACCCACTGCTTTAAATGCAGTTTATATGTTAAAAAGATTTTATGGGGCTTCTGAAAGCTGTTGAAATTCCAAGACTTGGAATTATTCAACTGTGAATGTTTAAGATAAACCCCCTATTTATGAGTTACTATCAGATGTTGTGTGAAGGTATTTGTTTTAAAACTCTGATTTCATAAGTGCATAATTACAATATTATTTGTTTTTGTATTTGCTTTACTTCTTAATATACACCCAGATGGTGGTTTCTTGAAATCATGTTTGACAAAACTAAGGATTATTAATTTGTCTAATTTCTGTATTTTGTTTTATCTCCCTTTTTGTGTGTGTTGAAAAAAAATGTCTTCCATTGCTCGTTGTTCTAGAATGAATTATCTTAAAAATTACAGAATTTCCCATTCAAAGAATTTCATGTGGATTTTAAACCTAAAGGGCGTTTCTGTGTTTTCTTCTATCAGCCTCACTCTCTCTAAGATTTAAACCAGTACATATTATAAATTACAATCATATAGGTATTGACAACTCCTTTTCTTCCAAATAATTTTGACTGGAGAAGGAAATCAGTATAATGTTTATAACAAAATTGTAAAAGAACTACTTCTGCATGAAAAATTATTTAACCATGGTTTCAGAACTGGTTAACATATAATAATGAAGATTCTCTTTCAACGAATATCTAAGCAAAAATTTCCATAATCTTAGAAATGATGGAAATAAGTGAGTTAGCTATCAAGTACATAATCATATTTCCATAAGTTACTCTTAAAATCCAAAAGCTAGAAACTGGATTTATGATCCAGTTTATGTGTGAATATGTCATAGACTTGCAATTAGGGAATTAAACCCAAACCATTTTGAATGCCAGAATCTAGTACAGAAAGAAGGTGGAATTATTTTGCCTAAATCCAATGCAATGCATTGGGTACATCTACTCAAATATAAAATATATGGTCCAATGCACATTGTTTTGAACAGGTCAGGGGAAAAAAAAAAAATTGCAGTACTCAAGAAGAGTTTGTACCTTGATGTTTAGAACATGTTTGAGGTAGAGGACAGCTGTGGTTTAGAATTCTCCCTTACAGAGACACAGTTGCTGACCCTCACTATGGAACTATTGAGTAAAAAAGGGCATGGTCTGACGTTTTGTTGACTATCCTTCAAACACCAAGAAGGATGTGCGACCCTTGGAAAAAGGGGTCTTTCTGCCCATTTTCAAAGGAGAGTTCTGAACTCTGGATAGCAAGTGGATAAAGCTAAATTTTGCATTAAAAATTCACTCATCTTGCTCTTTTTGACTAGTTTTCTGGCTGGAGTTGTTTCGGACCCCTCCCTTTACCTCTCCCTTTGCTCTATGTGCATTATTGGAAATGCTGGGTTCCACTCGAGGGGATGACTTCAACACACACCATGTAGCTTTTAGACTACAAAGGCCCTTCTGAATGGCATGAGGAAGGATCTTGAGTAAGATTTTATGAAGGAATATGTATGGCATGTTTCTGAATAAATTTAATCCTGAGGTACACCAGGTATGTATGCAAAACCAGGTAACAATAGACATCTTCTTAAATACAGGACCTGTTGTATAATTAGAAGCAAAAGAACTGCTGATAATGTAAGCTATTATGCAAGCTTAGTAAAGGTAGGAGAATAGACCTGACAGAAACCTGCCTATTCGGTTTTTTTCATTGTCATTCTTCTCTGTGCTAAAATCACATTATATTCATTCCAAGATTCCTATACTCTTATTTTCTTACTTTTTTTTACCTGCTCAGAATTTCAGATTTTCTTTATTTACCCACTATTTTGCTTAATCCATGCTAATTATCACATAAAGGGCAGCAGGATTCTCAAACCAGTACCTGCTAATCTCATTAAACAGTGCTCTGGTTTTTCGGCACCTTTACTTAGCACACAAAATGAAACACTATTTGATGATTTGAATGGTAACTCTGTAAGAAAAACAACAGCTGAAGTGCTACACTTTCTGATGTAATTCAGGAGAATCTACTTTATTTGAGCAGTTGACAGAGACAATATGGTTTCCATAAAGAAATACCTTCCACCTCCAGCAACTGGAAGCCTAAGCAATGCATATATTTCTATCTCCAGGAGAGCAATCTTGATCTCATGGTGGTTGCAAATATTGGATTCCTCTTTTCATGGTAATGATACTTCCCATCCTGTGATTCCTTACAGCTCAAAGGTTCCCCAAAGTACTGTATGGCTCACATGCATCCTAAACTACTATTATTAAATTCCCTTGCAGGAAGAACAGGAAGGCAGCTGTCAGCTACATTTCACTAAAAGGCAAGAGGATGACTGTTTCACATAAAATGGTCAACTCTAATGAAAAAGACCACTTTTGGTTCTTGAAGTCACATATACTGTCTAGGTAATGGGATAAGGAGACTGAACAATTGTTATGAATCTCTGTTATTAATCCATTTCTCAGTATCACAAAATAGATGCTCACTTTATCAAGCAGGTAAGTGCCAACACAAGTAATGTGTTCAACTAAGGATCTGTTCAGATTGCAGATCCCTCCTGGGAACCAGCAGTTCCTGAACTCAATTACATAAGTAAAAGTTGCTGAACATTTGATACATTTTTGAAGATCTCTTAGTACAGATGAACTATGGATCACTGATGAATTAAATAATAGAGCCCAACAAAGTGGAGTACTCCTGGGCCGTGACATCCCTGGGCCTGATGAGACCGCATTTGTTTATGGACCCACAAATAGTGTTTTGTGACTCCTCTTATGTGACCTATTCAGCTACCAAGATTTTTATCCAAAAGGGTTTTTTTTTTCCTTCAGTAGAGAGTAATTTCCCTTTATGTCTCATCTAATTGCTGTTAGATATATCTGTTTGTCACTAATGGTTTATGATGTCTCCATCCAGAGAAAACTTTCTTGATTGATCAAAGATATAATTCTTCTTATGACTGCTCCATCTGCACATGAATATTGTATCAGTCCATTTCACAAACTCTATCATGTTCAAACTCTTTTCTATTTCTTCAATGACTGATATGAGAGAAGAGGAAAATATTAAAAAAAAACCCCTTTGTACCACCAGGCAATGTCTGGTTTTCATTTTTCCTACGTTTCTTCCTGCGAAAAAGATTATTTCATTAAAATAATTTTCTCACCTACAATTTATTCAAGCACAACAGTAATTCAATGTGTTACAATCCTGTCAATTGGCCTCTCTGATTCAATGTTTGTACAAGAAATAATTTCCTGTGCAAACAAATTACAACAAAAAGCAAGACAAAACCTGAAAGGACCCACAGAGAGTTCCTGTGAGGTCAGAGATAGATGCTAGCAGCCTTTCACAGAATATTCTGAATATGTTCAGTTGGAAGGGACCCACAAGGATCAAAAAGTCCAACTCAGCCCTGCACAGGACCATTCTCGAGAGTCACTTCATGTACCTGAGAGTATCATCCAAAGACTCCTTGGGCTCTGTCAGGCTTGGGGCCGTGACCACTGCCCTGGGGAGCCTGTTCAGTGCCCACCCACCCCTGGGGGCAGAACCTTTTCCCAGCACCCAACCCATACCTCCTCTGACATAAACTCAGGTCTTTCCCTCGGGTCCTGTCACAGGTCCCCACAGAGCAGGGATCAGTGCCTACCCCTCCTCTTCCCCTCATGAGGAAGTTGTAGCTGCAATGGAGGTCTCCCCTCAGTCTCCTCCAGCTGAACATACCGAGTGCCCTCAGCTGCTCCTCACACGGCTTCCCCTCAAGGCCCTTCACCATCTCCATTGCCCTCCTTTGAACACTCTCTAATGGCTCAATATCTTTCTTACGTTGTGGTGCCCTGAACTGCACCAATGCTCCAGGTGAGGACACTCCAGGTCAGAGTAGAGCGGGACAATCCCCTCCCTGGCCGGCCATGCTGTGCCTGATGCCCCCAGGACAGGGTTGTCCCTCCTGGCTGCCAGGGCACTGCTGACTCATGGCCAACTGGCCACCCACCAGGACACCCAGGACCCTTTTCCTATACTACTTTCCAGCACCTCATTCCCCAGTCTGTCCCCACATTCAGGGTTACCCCACCCCAGGGACAGAATCTAGCACTTTCCATTATTGAGCTAAACTGAGATTTCCTAAGCTTTAGTCCTGTTTCTGCACAGTGCAACCAACCCTACTCTATACAAAACTAATAGGAAAGATTTCTATTTCAAAGAAAGTAGAACACTTTGGCAATGTCCTGACGTTCATGGGTGGTGGCTAACAGATGGTTGTCATCTGTGAAAGTCCAGACACTCTTGTATACATCTACGCCAACTGTAAGTATGAGAAAATTTGTTTTTTTGTGTTTCTCTCCATGTACACAATAATTTACAGTAAATGAAGGTAGTGTGTTTGCTCAGAAATCTGGACTAAATCATCCCTTGTGAACAGTCACACCGTATTTAAATTTAGACACCTCTCTTCTGCGTGGTCCTAGTGCATGCTGCTTATGAAGTTCCTTGACATGCCTTTCAGTGAAAAATCCCATGTAGAGTCAAATGTTATGAATCGGTCCCTTAGTTTATATATTTTACTTTTTCAGAAGAGTTTCTCCCAGAATAGTCTGTGCACTAACAGGTAAATGAACGTTTAGTGGTCTTCTCCAAGCAGTGATTAATCTTTTCTAGAAGTGAGTTTCCTTGGCCCCAGTGATACAGCTGACCTGACCTGACCTGTTGATTACCTATAAGTGTGATATCAGCAGCAGCAGCAAAGGAAGACAAAACATGGTTTGTGTTTAAATACACAAACAAATAAGACAACCTGAGTTCTGCTGCTCTTTTTTCCTTTACCAGAGGAAGGTACTTGTAGTATTTCTACATTGTTCTGGAGAAAGACGATAGTTACACGATGCTCTCCTTGCCTCGAATATAAAAATACTTGCTCTTCAAAAAACTCTTATCCACCTCTATGCCTGCCTTTGCTACAGGAGATCTGTACTGTCTTTCAAGAGACAGACGGAGAGAGCTGGGATTGAGAATTTAATTCCATAGGAACAAATGAATGAAGGTGCATTTTGTTCTAAAATGATAGCCAAGGCATGAGCTTTTCTGCTGCTCAGTGGGAATGGAAATGTGTCAGATAGCACTGAGTAGGTCAAAATGTCTAGTGCCTGCTCTGTGTTTTCCTGCCTACTGCACCATAAATGTAGTGAGAATTATCTTAAAAACCTAAATAAATAGTTCTGTAAAAGGGGGGTAAATATCAGTTACTAAAGACAGGTGGAAATGCTTAAGCACACAAGTGAAGATCAGGGAATAGCTGGAGGGGAATTATCTCTGCTTAAATGGATGTGAGAGCTATGAAGGATAACAAAAATTTCTTGATAATTTCAATGTGACATATGATTTTGCAAGATATAAATAGAAACAACATCTTCTGTAACATAAGTAATTATTCTGATCTACTCTGCACTGCTGGAGTAGTGAACTGAAATATTTGATGCAGCTTTGGACTCCACACATCAAGAGGAACATGAATAGTCCACAGAATATCAGCAAGCAACATCCAAGGTCTGAAGACCATAGTCTGAGTTTCCTGATGGTGTGTAGCTTTCCCAGTGGGTATCACTGACAAATGCTATGAGATATGATCCACTGAGCTCTCCAATTCCAAACTCTGTGGTCTGCTGTCAAATGCATTTTATGTCTCTTCAATTTCTTAATGCATATGCAGATAATCTCGCTTTGCTTATTTGGTAATAGCTATGCTAATGCTCTTTCAAGGTGTGTCTTGCACTTCTTTTGCATTCAGGAACATCTTGACTACCCTTATTTTAAAGCTTCATTATCAAGTTTACCAATATGCCTTGCAGATTTCAGAGTTAATGTGCACATCAACAGCACAGTCATTTTAATTTGGTGATGTAGATGAAATCTCTACTTTAGCTAAAGGTTTTAGCTACTCAAAGAAGGAAAGGGGAGAATGGGAGACTTACACATTAGCTGTGATTGTGATATTTTTCAAAAACAACAGATGTTTTCCTGTTTTCTTGCAGGGACTGATATCAAAACTATTTACAAAAAAAAAAAATTGTGTTCAGAAAATTCTCAGTACGAGCAATTACTTCTTTCTTTTAAATTTGAGTTTCTTTAACTGACTTTGTTTTTATCCTGAATTTGCAGCATAAGTTAACACAAAGAGACTGTGAAAATCAAACTTTATTAACATAGAATATCAGAAATGTTCAACCCACACAAAAAAAAAATTGTTTTCCCTTCTCAATTCATAATTATTCAAGACTTCAAGGTCCTTCCTCCTAGCCTGAGGTTAGAAAGAACAAGAGAAAAAGGGAGGAGAGAAGGAAAAAGTAGGAATTTTTCTTGTTCACAGAGTTCAAAAGAAGTTTTCCAACCAGTTTTCATGAGACTATCCTGCAGTACCTCAAGTAGCCTTCAAGTATCTTTCTTGATGAGAAAGAGGTATCTGAAATATGAAAATTAACAGATCTGAAATAAATCCATGCCTTCAGATATTGTTAATTGCCCATGACTTATTAAAAGTAAAACCAAGAAAGAAGCCCTCCAAATTTGGACCACTTAATAAAAGGTATCAGGTTTGGTCCTTTGCCTGAGACCTTGCAAGGCTGCCCTTGAACAGGATGTTACTACAAAAGGAAACAGATCTGGGCTTCCTGAGTCTCCAGAGAATACGTAATCTATTATAAAATTTAATCAGCTATGAAGCCAAGATTTATGTAAAGTTAAAATACGTATTCTCATTTTATATATCACTATAGAAATACTCAAGATATACGCAAAGACTTTAAGATTTCACGTGTTCCTTTCTAATGCAAATGTTATAGTTATCCTTGTAAAAGCGAATTTTATGGTACGTGAACATGAATAGACTGACTTGACTTGGCTAAAAATGTTTGGCACTGAGCCTTGTTCATCACACATCATCTGAGGAGTATGGCTCTGTTAACCTCATTGCTCAACATCCCTTTTTTTTTTCATGTATAATTTAAAAGAATTATATGAAAAAGGAGCAACTGGTTAAGTATGATTTTGTTTCCAACTTTCACAGAAATAAAAAAAAAAAAAAAGAGAGCCTAGAAAGCAAAGTACTTGATCATATTTTCCCCTTGGAAATAAAACTTTATTAATATTAATATAATATCTTCTTGTTATCTCTTTTCTAAAATGTTGCCCCTTAGGTATATATCAGAAGCTTTGCAGCTACTGCTTGTCAGTTAGATCTGAATATCTCTACTGGTTTCCCATTGGGTTGCTCATATAAATTATTATTTTACAACTCTATGTGTATATATTTATGTAGGGTTGTGCATACATGCTCTTTTTTACTACAAAACCTTTAACTTGCAATAAATAAAGATATACATTAATAGCTTATAAGGCCTGTGGTAATTTTTTTCTGTATATGTTTTAATATTGCATGCTGACACATCAATCCCTCAGTAACTGTCTTGCATGTTAGATTCTCATGTGCTTTCTAAGAGGCAAGGTTAAAATTCCCTTCCTCTTACAGACAAGGAGAGCATTTCTCTATTAATAATTCCCTAGAAGACAGTAAAAATGTAGAGCATGAATATAATATCCATTGCTGCATTTTTTGCCCACATAAGTGGAATTCACTGAAAACTTTAAATGAAATTTGTTGAAATTTGAGGATCTGATAATTTTTTTTTCTCTTTTTTGGAGAAAAGAAAAAGATTTCTGCAGGAAAAGTGCCAACTTCATAAGAAGAAAAAAAATATAACTTACTTTCTAAAGTAAAAAAAAAAAAAAAAAATTCTAACCAGAACTGTCTATAGAAAAAGTTGTTATTTTTAGATTTCCATGCAAAACCTTCCATAAGATAATAACATGTGCTGTCATGAGGTGTTTCACAAATCTGTAAGATTTTGGATGTAGTAAAGCCTTTGTGCTCAGAAAATGACTGCAATATCAGTGTTTCCTTATTTACATTGTGCTATGATTTGTAGAATAAATAATTCATTATAAAGACATTAATGAGCAATTTTAGCACTGTGAGCATTTTGATATTTTTTTCTTCTCTAGATCCTTGAGGCTTTAGTGTATTGTAATCTGGGAAATGATCAAACTTTTAATACCAGTAAGTAGGAGAAATAATAATCATCCAAATCTATTGTAGGAGTAGGGACTTTTGACTTCATTTGATTCTCCAAGAGGAATCCTCAGGATGCTTCCTTTGGTTGCAGGGAGTCAGAACACAGGGGAGGAAGACTTCAATAAAATATTAGTTTCCCCACTCCGGAGGATTCCACACAGACTGGATGCTGGTAGAGCAGTCCTCAACTACATATTATGTATATTATGCTTTTTATGGTAAGATCTTCTACTACTGTCATGGTACATGAGGACACTAGATTTGTAATTTTTGCAAAACTCACAAAGGAATTCATGTAACCTGTGCCATTTCTTCCACCCCAGGATCAAAATTTTGCCTTGGTGTTGTGTGTGTAAAGCTTCCCACCAGGATACATCTAACCCTTGTGGATGGGTTTTCCCCTATATTCACATAAAACCTGCATTAAGCTTGACATTTAGTGAGAAGTATAAGCGGAAATTAACCTTAAGGCTCTAATTGAGTAGGAAAGTAATTCTGTAATAAAATCTAAAACACATCTTGATTGTAATCAAGAAGGGGGAGGAGGGTGAAGGTACCATTTAGTATTTAATAATAAGTAGCACGTACAGCTTTAGGTATGCAATTTCCTTGGGTGGCATTAAAATGAAATGCAAAGCATATAAAAACAAAAAATCTATTCAAGTGCCTTATGGAATCATAAATTGCAATGACATTACAACGAGAACAACATGATTTGCCCAGTCAAAAGCAATTATGTTAGGGTAAAGGGGAAAAACAAGAAAGCTGTGGTCATCATAAACATTGTCAGCCCAAATCTGCATCTCTGTGCCTTCTAAGCCAAGTTGCTTTACTATTTTATTTGCATCTCAAAAGAAATTACTTTTTTTCCTTGATGAAATGGGCCTACCATGTCTGAAAAAAATGAGCTTTCTGTCCAGTTCATCTTTTTAACTGTTCATGCTGAACAGTTATTTTTTTTTTCCCTTCTATTTTATCCCTGAAATGCTCCTGTTGATTACTATATATCATACTGTAGGCACAGGCACAATTGCATAATGAACTGATATAATCTAATGAGTACGTTAACCTTCAAGCCAATCAAAAGGCCTATTTGTCTTTTATGCATGTCAAATGTGTTTGCACTGAGTTTCCTCCAGAGTTGTACTTTTGATGTGCTTTGTGCTTTAATTGAACCTGTAATTAACAGGACAAGACTTCTTTTCCCTTTCAACACAATCGTTCTTGTAGAACTTGTAGACTTGAAGGGTGCTGCACACCTTTAATTGGCAATCTCTGAAACTTCAGGGTGCTCAGCACTTCACAGAAGTGCTCAGCACCTTGAAGCTACTAATAAATAACAAAGAGTTACAGCAGATGAAAAAAATCAAACACTCTGTCGTTTTGATCACAACACGAAGACAAGAGAGGTGAGATACCAAGTTAAGAACATGTCCCACGCTTTCTGGGTGCAAACCCGTCAGATTTTTGCTTCCATACTTATGGGAATTAGCCAGGGCTAGCACATGAGGTCAGCACTCCAAAAACTGTCATCCACTAAGGAACATGAGTCACTTTTCTTCCAACACAGAGCGATACTGTGTTGTTTTGGAGGCGGTGAAGTGCAGTGACCAGGACAACAGCCCAGGTGCCAGAACATCTGGGCTCTTCCTTCCCTGGCTTGTTACTAACTTTGTCTGTGACCTAGGGCAAGGCTCAGGACCGGTTGTCATGCTTTCCACACAGTGAGACTGCAGGCATCATGGACGGAAATACAGATATAAGTTTATGGTGGCTACAGGGACTACTCCTATAGAACTGTTGAAACACAGCTAATAGGTTCCTGGTGATATGAGCTGGTAACTATCCACTATCCTTTTTTTTTTTATTTATTTTTTTCTAGATATATGTAATAATGGGTTTACCTGAGGGCCACCTGTGCTGAAGTCTCAACCTCTTCATGCTAAAACCACATCTTCCACTACAAAATTGCTGTAAAACTGATGTTACCAAAATTGGAATATATACAGAGATTATACATAGATTGTATGCTGGATAAAAATAAGTACAACTGTTTGTGAATAAGAAGGTTCCTTAACAGGTGTTGTTCTTAAATACCAAAAGCAGTCTCATTCACTGTTAGTAATTGTTAAATAAAAGGGTGATGTATTGAAAGAAAATCGTTCTGTGCTAAAGATGCTGCCAACCACTAGAGGGATATTTGAAAGGGCAAGAAAATAACAGTTATCAGACTCCTCTCTTGTGGAGGCCTCTCCATGTGTTGCCCTAATGCTGTGGTATATGCAGCAAAGATTTTCCTCAGGAGTACTAAGAGTCCTGGCCTTGTCATCTCTCCATCACAACCTGGACATGACCTTTGAAAGATTCATAGAATACATAAGATGTGACTATTGCCCCTCCTTTTTTAAAATACAGTGTATTGCACCACATACAAAAACCCAACCAAACAAATGAAAGAATGTATATCCAAACAAACTGTGGCATTTTTTTAGGTTTGTAGTGCTAGGGAAAAAGCAAACAAACAAACCAAACAAAAAACCAAAGCAAACCAAACAAAAAAACCTCACTGAAAAATAAATTTGCAGGATATGTTGGTGAAGTTGGGGCATACAGGGGGCCCTTGGAGAGTATTCATGTGTACTTTAGATGGAGAACAGAACTAGTATCCTACAGTTTTGAGCTCTGCATCTCTGTCAGTGGTATGCTGTAGTCTCCTCAGGAGACTCATGTCATCTTCATACTTTTTAGTTTATTTAAGTTTTCTCAAGGAATCAAAGATTATAATATATAACTTACAGAGACCTTAGAAGGCCTCTACACATAATGGAAATACATGGATAGATTTTGATCCCATGATTCTGGGATGAAAAATTAGCCTTTCTCTGGAAATCATTAATCTGTTATAATTAACATGAATAAATTTGATGTTGGTTTTAACATTTCTGTTGCAAGTATAACCATATATTAATTTTCTTCAAAAGCATGGTTTCAAGAATGAAAAAAGTTTATCTCTCCACTGAAACTTCAATAAAACAGTAAGAGAAGAAGATAAAAAGGAATTCTAGTTAATATCATCTCAGAGAAAAGCTTATATGTATAATAAAAATGTAAGACTCAAAAAAAAAAAAAAAAAGATGTTGAATGTGACAGTTTTGGAGGGACATTATTATGATTTTTGAATACCTGAATCTGGCAGAGAGGTGACCAACCCCTAGTCCCCCTGCAAGTTTCACATCTAAGATAAACAGAAGAGAAAGAACCTGTTCCTCTGGTGCCGCAGTGGTCTGAGCTGCTGGGGGAAACCTGGATTCAGGGAGCTGTGATGTGATGTCTGTGAAGAGCCTCACATCCTGAAGCAGATGGAATCATGGAATCATAGACACATAGAATCACACAACTGTTAAGGTTGGAAAGGGCCTCTGAGATCATAAAGTTCAACCATTAATGCAGCCAGGTCCACCACTAACCCATGTGCCCAAGAGCAATGCACACATTTTATGAACACCTCCAGGGGGACTCCACCATTGTCCCGGGTAGTCTCTTCCAGTGAGGAAATTTTCCACAATATCCAGTATAAACCTCCCCTGGCGAAACTTCAGACCATTTTCTCTCACCTGTGAGAAAAGAGTGATCCCCATCTGGTCTACAACCATCTTCCAAGGCCATCTGATGTCTACAAAGGGTCTCCCAGCCAGACAGCAGTTTTCTCCTAAAAAAAAAAAAAACCAAAACAAAGCAAACCAAACCAAAAGAAAAACCCACAACAAAATAAACATGACAAAAGGGACAAAATAAGATTATAATTACTGAAAGGATTCAGTCAGTTAACAATATTTTGTCTAGGTACGGCTGAGCAACTGAGTCTAGTGGAAGACATCCCTACCCATGGCAAAGAGGTTTGAACGAGACAGTCTTTGAGCTCCTTCCTAAACCAAAGCATTCTGTGACACTTTTTTCTCTCCCAGGGCAACTTTAAGCTGTGCTCACCAATTTCTCAGTGGATGGGACTATCAGTAACCATCACCAAGGGCCTGCGAGTACTCACGTGTTCTGTCTTTCCTCTCAGAGACAGTTGCCACACACTGCTGTGTTCCTGAGCTGTTTTTGCTAATCATAGGAGTCAATCAGCATGTTTCAAACGTTTCTTAGCAGTTACTAGAGGGAAACTGTGAAAGTACACGTTTGGCCTTGAAAACAATATTTCAGGGGCCAGAAGGCATTTAATTCACATCATATTGCAAGGGCACCACATGTTTTGACAGGCCCTGAGAGAGGTAATTCAATGAGCATCACTTTAATGATATATGATTTAGACAGCTATTTTTTCCTTTTGTCCTCTCTGTGACCCTGCTGCTTTCTCCTTCCTTTTCAGTGCTGCCACAGACTCACTGTCACAAAGATGTCAAATCCGTAGCCAATTGTGTCCTTGCTCAGAAAAATAATACGCAAAGGATAGAATTAAATGTGCAGATTGCTGCACAGTTTGCAAATCAAGGCAAAGGAAATTAATTAAATTCCCTAATTCTGCTGCTTGTCCAAGGCATAGGTTAGACATGCAGGGCCGGGTTTATCCCTGCCAAAAGCCCGTCAAAATCACGGGAGTTTATTAGGAAGAAATTTTTCTCAGTACAAGCAGATGTTTAAGAGGGTGGAATAATTTGGTTTATCACTTAAAATTGGTTCAAACAGTGAAACGGGTGGACAGGTAGATCATGTATATAAATGTAAGAAGAAATGTTATTATTCTTGCCTAACCTCACTGTTGAAAGCCAGAATTGCAATGCGAAAAGCACTGTGCAAGGACAGAACATAAAGGTACCTTCCTATCCTAGAAAACTTCAACTCTAAGTAGTATTTAGATAAATTTAAATAAATTAGATACATTTATTTTTATCTATCTGAAATTCAAAAAACTGGGGTTCTCTCTCTCAACACGTGATGTCATTCAAGGCATAAAAATTTGAAGAGGAAAAAATGTAATTTTGAATCCTTTCCAGAAGACCTGTGGACTCTGTTGAAACAACTGGGTTTCCTGTACTTTCACAGCTAAGTTTTGGTCCATAAGGTGTTACTCAACCTAAATAAAGATGCTGAATCATTTGTCAGAGTGCAGGTTGGTCAGGATCCATCACATTCATAATAAGGTGCAGAGAATCAACGCTCATATGAAAGCAGATCAATAGGCACAGGAATGCCACACTAAATAATATCATTATTATTTTCTGGACTCCTGGAATGGACAGGCTGCAACACATCTAGTGCATCTGCTGAAAAACTACAGTGGAGGACCTTAGAAATTATATATGCAGGATTTTGACTGGGTTTTTTTCCTTCTTACCACAAATATTTATTGAATGAAGGATGAAGTGCTTATGCAGCCTTACACTTTTCTGCATTCCAGTTGAAGAGAGTATTTGGGTAATTTAATGTTATTTTCACCTTGAAAGTGTATGTGTTCTCATGACTTAAGTTACACACTTCTCACCGGGTACTAGGTGAAGAATATTGACAAAATAGACTTGAGATGGGGTTTAGGTTTTTTTTGTTTGTTTAAGTTTTGTTTGTTTGGGTTTTGTTTATTTGTTTTGTTGTTGTTGCTGTAGTGTTTGTTGGTTTTGTTTGGGGGATTGTTTGCTTGTTAGAAGGGTCCTTGGGTTGGGTTGGGGTTTTTTGTAATTTCTCTGCATATCCCACTTACCTTAGCACTTTATCTCTGCAGCACGCAGAAAATCATCTGAGTGCTACTTGAACATTTATGAGTTGATTTTTTTTTTTTTTTTTTTTTACCTCATCAGTTGAGTAAATAGATTTTTTGAGTTCATATTGGCTTGGTTGGCACACATAGGTGTTAGTGAAACTAACTACAGCAACCAGTGAAAAGAGAATCACAGAATATGTTGGGTTGGAAGGGACCCATCTTGATAAGCTTGACGAAGGACACACAAGAAAATGGAGTTGGTAGTTAGTCATATTCCTCATCTGTGCTTCCAATAAATCTAGCTCTCAAAATGTTTCCATCTCTGTATGACCAGTGCTAGTCCTGCAATCAAAGATGACAGGAGCTGCAGTAGAATAATAGAATGGTTTGGATTGGAAGGGACCTTAAAAACCACCTCATTCCAACCCCACTGCCATGAGCAGGGACAGTGGATCAGGTCGCTCAAAACCCCATCCAACCTTGCCTTGAACACTTTCAGGGAAGGGGTATCCATGTGCAGGAAAAGGTCTTTTTGGAAGACAGAAATGCGCCTGTGGAAAATTTTGGTGATTGCACAGAAAAAGCTCAGCCAAGCTTTACTGACCAAGAGGGTAACAACATGGCTTACAACTAGGACCAATGTTTCAATGCTTGGCATTCAAAATTTGGCTTTTTGGATCAATAGGTCACACATTAATTTCTTTGTCCTCGTTCCTAGTTAGAGCAGATTGCAATAGTCGTGGGTGGCATTACCTCCTCTCTCCCTCACAATTGCAAGTGAGATTTCTAAACTCCGTTGACCGCGCCAAATATCTCTCCTTTAATGATGAACAGAATCTAACCTGACAGACACCTGCATGAGACACCTCTACTCAATTAGATCAGTCTTATTTCTTATCTAAAGGTTTTCCAAGTGTGGGTTGCTTGGTAGAAACATCTCCAGAGATAAGTTCTTCTCACATGCAAACCCCTTGATTTAGGGCTGTTGAAGGTACCACTTTGCCTTCTAGCTGACATTGGAGAGGCAGCTGGCTGCTCTGGAGGTGCCTACATCCCTCTCTTGGTTACAAGGAGGTCTAGAGCCCCAGAAGACCTCTAACCCCTTAGCCTTTTAATTTCCAACAGAAGGCCATGTAAAGAACATAATTGTAATTCTTATATTTTCAGGAATAATTATGCTGGCAGCCATTCTTAAACTAATGTTCAGGAGCATGAAGGTCACAGTTCCAGCTAAGAAGTGATGGAAATAGGGATTACCCTTACACATTTTCCTTGGTCTGGGACCATATCTCTGCACTATCTCTTTCATATCTATGCTGCCTACAGAAGTGTAGGACCATAGCCTACAAAGTCTACATTAAGTATCTGGAGGATATAATCTAAGTGCAGTCAAACAAGGATCTACAGATAAATTTGTTTGGTCATAAGAGATGTTACAGATTAACCAAGGAAATGATACTGTCAACATCAACTTTTACTATATAAATTCAACTGTCTTAATGTTTATTCAGATGGTTATCAAGAAAGATGGGGTAAAATTTAGTCAGTTTTCTCACTTTGAAAGTGCTCTGGGCAATTCAGAGAGGGTTTTAAAAATCACCCCCATCAGCTTCATGGAGCAAATAAGTAACAGAGAAGAAAGAACTGAGTTCTGAACATATCAAGAACATAGGCTTTGGGATGGAGTGAAGCAGCTGTCATTCATGACTCATGGGATTTGCCCACAGGAAAGGGTGTGGGAATGTTCCTTTGCACACTCTTGGGTAATTAGAGATGAAGAAGGAGAAAGAAACCCCTGGAAAATTTTTATCTTCTGAAGTTGGAGACCAACCAGTTTTGTCCTTCTGCAGACTTTTCTTCACTGAAAGCAACAGAAGTTGTATCAGTGCTCTGTTTGATACCCTTTTGCAACTATGCTGTTATCAGAATGTTTCCTCAGGAGGAAAAAAAAGAAGAAAATTAAGGACAATTAATATCTCTATAAAATTTTAAGTATTATCCTTATTTACTGTGCTTCTGCATGTAGCCTTCTCAGCCTTGATTAAAATTTTAAATCTTTTTTTCCCTGATACTCATATCTTCACTGACCTCTAAAAATATGATACACTAATCCACACTTAAAATAAGCTTTCAAGTGTCTGGGGATTACTGGGACATTATACCCAGGCACTTCTGCTAGTACAGATTATGACTTTGATGGCATCAAGGCAATTAATAGTTTCAATATCTAGATACAAAACGCTCTTGCCCTGAGTATCAGTTCATGGGATAATCACTGTAGGGACCCATAAAACCTTATTGTTTGTAGAAGTCAAATTAATGATGCAAAAGGCAGTGGAACATGTGTTTGCGTCACTGTTGGTACAATTCAGTACAGTTGGACTAAGATCAAGTCAAAGGTACCTCATATCCTCTAATTCTGGCAAGAATGGTGTTTTTATTAACATCTGTTTTTGTTTAGGTGAGGAATAAATATTTAAATGTCAGGGCCAATATGTCAAAATTTGCTTCTTTTTCCCCCACTGTTTTAAACAAACACAGGTGACTTCCTTTTTTTTTTTTTTTTCAAGTGCTGTTTAGAAGGTAGTAGGTAGATTTCTGGTCTACAAATTTAATCTAAGAAAATATTCCATGCTTTGTTGACACACAAAACCAGACCCAAAAAAAGAAAAAAAAAAAAAAAGATAAACTAATAATTTTATCATGTTTACAAAATAATAATAAAAAAATATGATTTTTAGTGTCACTACTTGCACTGTTATTATATCTCTTTAGAGGACAGTGCTCAGAACCAGCCTCAGGATGGAGGTGCATGTTGGGTACTGCACAACTCTAAATTGAGGCATAGTCTTGGTCTCAAAGGGTTTTCTGTCTAAAAAAGGAAGACAGGCTGTAGAAACAGGGAGGTGATTTTAATATAATTTTGCAGGTGTAGGGAGGAGAAAAAAACTGCAATAGATAAGAAAGGTTTCTATAGTAATGAATTCCTGACTTTATAATGACCTAAAAAACATCACAACATTAATTTAAAATTAATTTCAAATGCCATGAGATTTTGATGATTTGATTATGTTCTTTTTTTTTTTTTTGGTTTTGTTTTGTTTTGTTTATTGTGTCTTTGTTCATGGGAATACTGGAAAAGTCTGACTGACATTTTCAGTTCCACAGATATTTCTGAATTAATCAGAGTGAAATCCCCACTGAATGTAAACACTCACAAGAATATCAAATACCCATCAGAAACTACAGTCAAAGTTTGGCTTTAAATTGGTAGATCCTGATATTTTGACTTTTTTTCAAGGAAACAAAGCTACTACAATTTTTGCTGCATTTGTCCTTTTACGTTTTCAGCCTACTACAGGCTTCCTTCTCAGTTCTTTTTAATTGCATTTGCAATATTAAAGGGTCACAAAAATTTTGAAAATGTCATCTAGGTACCTGCCAGGACTTTAGTACAGGACTATTAATTAGTAGCAACCTAAGCAAATTTAGGATGTTGAGTCACTGAGCAATCTGAAGACACACATGCTGCCTACAGTGAAGAAAATTACACCAGGCAGAGGCTCTTATTGTTCTTATGACCGTGAATTATGTAAAAGTCAAGAGTGCATTCGAGGCTAAGCAGGATGGGGCTTTGAATGCTCCTAAATCAAAATAAAAATGATTCACATGTTTATGAAGGGAATAATAAAAGTGATTCACTTGTCTGCAATAACCAGGAGCGAGACTTGGTGACCCATGTCCCCTTCAGTCCTGTGCTGATGTGATTTGGAAAGCAAGAGTGATTTGAACCCTTGTCTCCTATGCTGCTGGAGAATGTGCTAAGCCTCGAGGTGCTGGGTAAAAGTTGGGAAAAAACTTCCACCTCATCCTCTTATTTCACTCTCCTTGAATCTCCTCGAATCTCCTCCCTCGAATCTCCTCTCCTCTCCCAGTAAAGGTATATTTTTAACAGTTAAAGGAAAATAAAAATCTGTTTGTTGACTTTTCATCTACATGGCAGACCTAAGCGAAACATTCTTCATTTTGCACTTTGTCAGAGGATAGAAGGGAAGTGCCATCTGTAATGTAATAACTGTGACCGAAGTGATGCTGTCTTGAAACTTTGCAGCATATTCCTTCTAAATGATTTTTCCTCCCATTTTTTTTAAGAAACAGCAGAAAAAAAAACCTTTATAGAAAAAAAAGAAATTAAAAAAAAAAAAAATCAAGGCAAAGTATTTTCCAATTTACTATATTTGAAAAAAACCCAAAACATTTTGTTTCAAAATTGAAATGGAAGGGAAATCCTTTTCCAAAAAGAAGGGAATATTTTAGTTAGTTGAGCACTTCTTCATATTTTCACTTCTTTAAAACCAAGAGATGTGTGCAGTAAAATCTGTAATTAAGAGTTTACACTTGTATGCTCTGAGTATGAGCTTACATATGCATTATGTATGTAAGAATATCACATGACCATACCAAAAAATGGGTAATTTTCTGCCACACTAGCCATTTTTAGGAATTACACTATTAGTTGTATAGTGTTTTCATAGAAGTTTAAAACATATGAGTTTATACTGCTATGTGGTCTGTGGAAGACCCCTGAATATTAAGGTCCTACTTATGTCTAAGGGAGAGAATAAGAGATGTAAAAATGTTTTCCTTTGTTTAAAAATTTTGAAGAAAGAACATAATTAAATCTTTAACTATGAAAACCTAAGAGTTCTAAAGAGACTCATTGTTACTCAGCCCCAAATCTTGGGTTTCAGAATGAGAATTAACCACTTACTGAAAGTGTGACTGTCCATAAATAAAAGATTGTCTCTTCCTTGAATATTATTGACTTTTAAAACAAATTTATAGAACCTAGATTCCTTCCCTCCCCAGGTTTTCTTTTCAGAATGACAAGAGAAAGTGGTAGGCAGAAACAGACCCACAGTGGAAGACACTCCTAAAATAAATCCCAGGTTTCCTTATTTCATGGTTTGTCCCTTAGCCTGTACTAGTTGATGTTACAGAATCAAAATAGATGGAACTATGTCAGTTTCCAACATCAAAATATCTGGTCCAACTTCTCTTCACATCTTCACTCTGTTCTCCTGGGTTGCAAAACCTTCTTTTAACGGCCATAAAAGCCGCAGTGCTGGCAGTACTGCAGGGTGCTGTTGTGTTAGAAGTCATCAGAGCTGTGGAATTTTACAGAAATATGGTCCTTCAGGTGGAATACAGACTCACTCACAAGAGAGTAACCTTCAATGGATGCACTGAAGCTGCTGCAGACTCACAGCAAAGTTGCCAAAGTGACCTCCCAGCCAGGAGCATGTGTCTGGGTAGGGGAACTGCAGTAATCCACGTTGTGTAAATGGCTACAGAACTGCTGTGATTTACCTTTGCTGTTCATCTTCCCCCTGCTTACAATCAAAGTTGGGGTTTAAAAAAGCAGCAGAAGACCCTTACTCAAGGCTTTTAATAGCAGACAACACACATCACTGGTAACTGCCCTCCAGGGAGCAGTGGTATTCTTACAGAGGACTAAAGTAGATCTTCTTCTCCAGTTACAATCCATAACTTCCCTGCTTCCGCAGAAAGATTGTCTCGGGGGAAATAGACAACATTTACCGTATGCAGTGGGTAACTTAAAATCAAGAAAAGCTTTGAGTGAGGGTCTTTAGTCAGTCTTTCAGATAATTATGCGTATTTAATAGAGTCTGCCAAAAGCAAAATTTCCCTTCTGATGTTCAGCATAATCTAGCTTTCCTTAACTACAGACCATCTGAGAATTAGACATTCTTATATAATCTTATAGAGGATCTAAATATATATAATAGGAGTTCACTTTTCCCCTTAATAGATAGTAAATGAAAGATGAATTGAAAAGAGGAAAAAAAGAGCATTTTGCAACCACAAAGGCTTAATTATTATGCCATTATTGTGCACTGAGACCATGAAAGCTCCCGTGTTTTATCTCATCAACAAAAAGATGCATTAGCCTTTTGATTGCAGAATAAAGACACTGCAAAATTGCAAAGGATTTCTGACTTACTGTGAGTTACCAGGTAGCTGGAATGCATCTATCAAATGCTATCTCTGATCATGGAATTTAAACTTATGCCATTTATTTATCCGTATTGTTGTATATAAGCTAAGGATGAGTAAGTGTTATTCGCCCTGCACAGCCCCATGGTGGGATATCCAAGGTAATAATTTGGACAGTCAGTGTTCTCCTGGGAGTTATTTCTGTAAGCCAAATAGCAGTTCATGTAAGGTAAATTGTTCCTCTTCACTTTGTGCTGAGCTAGAAAGCTGTCATTTCAGAAGACAGTGCCATAAAATTTAAATATCATGGGCTTTCTTGGCCTTGGGATTCATGAGGCAAATAATAGCACCATTAAAAAAAAGAGTGAAGTAGTTGTTACACCATTCAAACGCAAAATCTGGGATTAGGAATATCTGAAATATCGCCATGAAACATCAATGGAAATATCTGACTGTGACTGATGGAAGATGGAGGGCACCAGAAATAGGTTCATTGTTACTGTCTGTCTCAGCATTACAGAAGCTCTTTGAGAGGTTAACACAGCAAGAGGTGATGTGACAGTATGGGACAAACTGGTGTGTTCCTTCTAAATTTTGAGTATATCATGAATAATCGGGGACAGCTACTCTGCAGTTGCCTACAGCAGTATGCAAAACAGGCATTTCATCAGGCTAAAACCTTTATACTGAGGTCACCATGTAAACAGTTAATGAAGCAGAAACACTCCAGGGATTCATTGACTGAGCACATTTAGATGTGTTCTGTATAACTGTTCAATTGGCAGCAGTGAAATTACCTCACTGATGCTTTAAAGAAACTGTGGACACTCTACTCCTCCAGCATTAAATGGGGTGTTCATAATTAATTTCTTATTTTCTAAGCCAATGTAACAGTTTGAGTATAACTTTTATTTAGCATTACGAAGTTAAAATGGGAGGAAAGAGCCTAGAGGTCATAAACTACTCTACACAATTTAGAGTGCAGTAAGGAGTTATTGCTGCACTAGTGCCTGTTAATGCATCTGCAATTTTCCATCGGGTTAACTTTTTTGTCACAGGAATTGCCTTGTAACCAGTTACCACAAAATCCTACATCACTGTGATACAACTTAACACAAAGATAGTTTGAGATGTAATTCATGAGCCTATAAATGAGTGTCGTCTTGCAGTGTTCTGCAAAGTCCCCAGGTATTACTGGAGCTGGCACAGCATTCTGTGAGTCAAGGGAATGATGTCCCATCCATAACACCGTAACACTGCTTTAAATATATTAGTATTTCCTGGGATGTCAAAACCTAATAAATCTTCTATCACATCTCCTCAAAAAAAAAAAGAAAAAAGGAGATCTGATAAATGATGCCCTACTATGGTCAGCTAGAGAGTAAAACTGTTAAAGCCTTCCTGGTACTGATTTGTATGATGCAAATGGACCTGTGAACCCTCAGGTTGGCAATGAACCGCTTTCCTTCACCATCTTCTCTCTGTTACAGAAATAGAAACACACATCTCTTAAGAGAAGTTCTTTGGGAATAAATCCCAGATGTGGAGAATTTAGAACCAGGAGGAACTATTATGACTTCTGTGTAACAAGCCATCGAGTTTTTACAAAGTGTCAAGCTCTTAACTTGACTGTGCTAAAAACAGACATTATGCATGTAATTCATCTTCCAGCCTGTCACGTGTGAACTGTTTCAGTGCCTTTATCACTTCTGTGGCTCTTCCTAAGAACATATCTAGGGATCAATCCTCACAACTTAGATTCATCTGCCAGATTCCTCCTGGAGGCTGGAGTGTTATGTGCCTGTTCTCCTTCATTCACGATCACTTCTTGAATGTACATTATTGCTTCTTTGGGCCTCTCCCATTTCAGTGACAACAAAAGTCTTGATATGTTCTTTCATGAGTAAATGACAGCTCCTCGTACATGGTATATATGTATTTTTCACTTTAAAAGTTTAAAAAAAGCCACAAAAAGCAAACAACTAAAAGCATGCTTTATGTTTAGGCCACTCAAGCAGTGCCTTTGAAATCTGTGATGTGTGTTCAAACAGGTAAAGCTTCCTGCAGCCTTGGAGACATTAGTAAAGGGTGATATCCCCATGACTTAGCAAAGACTTCCATTTGATGAAGTGCTGAGTAGCTCTTAGTGGAATGGAAACTGTAATGATAAATACATAGCTAGCAACTTGTTTAAAGAATCCTGCTATTCCAGTTTTCCTCTACATGACAACCTTTCTCCATGTGCTGTACAACCACTACTCTACCATGAGAGATGTTTCAAGAAATGGCAAATCCTCTTTTAGTAAGATTAAGTCAATAGCCTGGTAATGGACGTTCTAAATATCTAATAGACTGCACTTCATTCTAAATTGGGTAATATTCTTCTCATAGGTGTACTGACTCTGTACATATTGACACTGTATTAGTTAAAGGAAACTTAAACATAGATTGTGAACCAATTTTCTGTGGAAATTGAAGTGATTTTAGAACGATAGTTTAATATGTATGCTTATATTGATATTTATACATGTATATATGTGCAAATATGTACATACACACCACACCCATATTGTTAAGATGCAAAATATGATACAGAAAAATCATCCAAGACATAAGTGTCTCATGAACACCCTGAGCCATGGGGTAGAAGATTCATTCAGGTCTAGCTAATCAGCATCTTGCTATCCAGCTAGTGCCATAAGAGAAGTCTGTCTCATCTGTTGGTTTTCAACAACGGGAAGGTTTTGATGCATCTGTCACACAATTCCTCCCATTTCTATTTGGAGAAATGTGCAATCTGTTTCATTAATAAAATGTCTCAAGTCGTTTCCTCCTTCCATGCAGCTCTAAACCCACTTGACAAGTGGATATTTTGACCTGTACATGGTGCAAAGCATTGAGTCATTTTAGTAAGTGTATGTCTCCACAAAGAAAAGAAAGATAGACACTAATTAAAACCTGGATAAGTCATCTGGAAGACTGGTAGCACACTCTGGCATTTGTTAATACAATACAAAAGTCACTAATTATAGTAGTATTATTAGTACCATTGAAGTTATAACAGCCTGTCAGAAGGGCCATTATAAACCACTATATTCAGGTGTTCATAGCGACAACCATAAAAATTAAAATAAAGCTGGAATTTGGCATGCACGATCTTGGTTTGGAGTGCTTTTTCCCTTTAACAAAGTGGGCAGGGGGTGCTTGTGGCTGCACTTATTTATACCTGACTTTTGTGTTTTAAAAGCCTTCCTTTCAAAACCACTTACAAAAAAAGTTGTTTTTTTATTCATAAAATAAATACTTTGTGATTAAAAAATGTCAGTTTAAATCCTCTTTCATCTGTTTGCTGTAGTCTTAGCTATATATCTTCTGTTTTGGTCACATACTTAAATATGTGTATCCCAAGAGCTGAGGAGTTCAATAGAGATAGTCAGCTGAGAAAGGTACCAATATAAATACTTTTGTGCATCTGGTTATTAATTTCTCAGTCCTTCAGGTCCACTTATGAGATTGAGAGAAAAAAAACAACGTCTCCTTTCCTTGGCTCCTTTTTGTCCTTGTACACTGTCAGCTACTAGGAGTTGTTCTTTGCTGATGTTTATACAGTGCTTGTCGCAGTGGGATTTCAAACCTCAGTCAGATAAAGCACAATGGGAATGCAAATACCACATAACAGAATGTTTGCAAACATTCCTCGTAGTGGTGGCTTCTTTTAGGGTTTTACAGGAAATCAATTACTCCTTTATATCTGTTAAAATGGGCCAATTCAACAACAGTTGGCAAAATTAGAGATCCCAGCCCTTAATTTCTCCTGCCATGTTAGTTCATAGACTTAATGAAAGAAAAATGTTTATATGTTATACTTATACCTACATTAGAATGATTAGATCCCATAAATTATGCAGGACACCATTAATAAATTTCATTATGCATCAGATTACAATGTCCTCATTCCAACAGCAGTCTCTGATTAATTACACAGCAATCACCACAGAGCTGACATTGCTAGAGATGGGGGATTACCCTGTGTGCCCCTTGGTGCAAGCAGTCATTAATATGATGGCACAAGGATTTGGGATAACAAATCACCCCTGGCTAAAACAGACTCTAACTCATTAAAGTTTAAAAGTTGTATGCATTTAATCTTTATTTAAAAAAATAAACACAGGGGGGATTTGCCTGATAATAGTACCTTGAGCTTTCCTTTATCCAAATAAGTCTGCTTGTGGCAACAACGCAAGAAAATAATAAGACAATAAGATGCATCAAGTGAGTATAAAACACTTGACTTCAGGACATTTTCTTCAACATTTTCTTCTCTTATTACTTTTCTTCCCTCCTTCCTTCTCTTCATACAAATACAGAGAACAATTGTCACAGATGAGTCCACAATCCAAAAGTCAGGTAAGTCTGGGCCAGGTGAGCTGTGCCTGAGCCATCTTTTTTATCCACATCACTTTCATTCAGCATCTTGGTTCTTAGCCTAAATGACATAGACTGGCTGGTATCCATGTGATCCCTAGGCTATGTTCTGTCGCTCATGTTCTCTTTCATGCCTGCATTTGCCATCCAAGGGAGCTAACTGGTTCATTCTAGACCAAAGCCAGTCTGAATTTATTTAGGGAACACATTGGGGTATGAGAAATCAAGTGTTTTCTCCACTGGGCTTTGTGGAACATTACTGTGAAACTGAAAAGACTGAGTAATTTTTATGTTTGTGGTGAAAGCATAAAGTGAAAGAAAGAAGTAAAGAAATATGGAGTAGACAAGAAATTTCTGGGGAAAAAAAAATAATTTATCCTGCCAATGCTCAGACTCACAGCTGAATAACCTAAATGAGGATATCACTCAATGATAACTGTTTGCATGGGGAATGAAGACTGAGAGATACCTCTGCATGGCAGCTTAATTCTAAGGAGAAGCAAATTATACCTTGGGAATACTTATTTCATAGAATCATAGAAGGGTTTGGATTGGACATGACCCTAAAGCTTATCCAGTGCCAGCCCCTCTTCCATGGGCAGGGACACTTCCACTAGACCAGGTTGCTCAGAAGTCCATCCAACCTGGCCTTGAACCCTCCCAGGGATGGGGCATTGACTGATTCTCTGGGTATCCTGTGCCAGGGCCTCAATTCCTTCACAGTTGAGAACTTCTTCCTAAAATCTAATCTAAATCTCTTCCATTTTAGTTTAAAACCATTCTCTTTGTCCTATCACCATTGCTCATGTAAAAAGTCATTCTCCACCCTTTTCATAAGCCCATTTTAGGCACTGGAAGGGGCTCTCAGGTCTCCCTGGAGCCTTCTCTTCTCCAGGCTGAACACCCCCAGCTCTCTCAGCCTGTCTCCAATAGCAGAGGTGCTCCATCCCTTGGGATATCTCTGTGGCCTCCTCTGGGCTTGCTCCAGCAAGTCAAAGTCTTTTTTTGAGCAGAGGACCCCACACCTAGTCATTTTGCTGTATAACTAAATACTGCATTAGCAATGAGTTAAGTGGGATGATTTAAGGATTAGTGACTGAACACCCTTTTATCTTCCCAGTTCAGTAAGCATCTGCCTAAGCCACTCTTTTACTATGCTATCAAAAACTGTTAGATCTATTTCTGCAAACAGTCTCTTTCTCTGTAGTCAACAGGTAGTATCAAGGTTTTTCCATTATAACTCATCTGTGGAGAAGATAGGTTTACACATACCTCCTATTTTACTGCAGCAGTAAGACCTCAAGGATAAATAAGAACCTTACCTGTATTTGACTACTCATACAACTTGTATCAGTGTTATAATTTCTGGGACCCTGCTCTGTGATATTTGAAAACACAGAGCCTGTAGACAGGAAAGACAGGTAATGATCCCACATTAGTAAAAGGTATCAATTCAATCTTTGTCCTGTGCAAAGTCTCACCACCTCCAGTGAGACTCAGCTGAGATGCCCTGGGTTTTCTCACCTAAATTCTCCAGGAAAGAAAAATGCCACATCAAACTTACACTAGACACTGAGGTTGAAATTGCCAGGGAAACTGACATATTTCAAAATGCTGAAATGTTGCCAGGACATTTACTCCAATACATCTATTTCTTGAAAGATTTTTTTACATAACCCTTTACGGTCCAGAAGATTTGTCTCCCTGCAGCTTCTGCCTTTCTGCATCCTTCAGAGGCAATGAATGAATACAATTCCCAAAGAAACATAAGAACCTGTGGGCAGTAACTGTATTCCTTCAGTGCCCTGTGTAGTGTATGCAACAAACTGAATGAGGAAACACATCTTAAAATGTGCTGGGGTGTTAGCAGCTGCTATTACCTGGAACATCAGGAAGCCCATGCTAAACATTCACTGGAGACGGAGCTTCTCATATTTGTTCTCTGTGTTTTTTAAGAGAAGTCCTCCTAAGACTCGGAGTGTTCAAGTTCTTGGCCTGATGTTTTGCTTTGCTTTCGATTTTGTTTTCTCTTTAGCTATTGATATTTGTGCCCTTTAAACATCCCTCAAATATTTTAAAGGTTTGGGATGGGACTGAATCAGGACGAGAGGTTTTTAAAGAGTTTATCAAAATACATAAAACTCCATCTCAAAAATAAATTATTTTTAAATTCTTGGTGTGGACACAGAGATAATCTGAGGGAGTATCTGGTTTATAATCCCTCAAGAATTCTGTGGCAAGAGGAGAGTGTGAGCCTGGTCTCACTCAATCAGCTTTCCACCCACTGGGTACAGGAAGCCAAGGCGTCCTTTAGTGTGCTAGAAAATTGTCCATGTTATAAATATAAGTTGTACAGTACATATTTTCAAATTGTTTACTCCATAAAACACAGAAAATCACACAACTTTGTATTCATAGCCCTTTCTCAGCTTACAGAGTAGTCAGCAGCATGGACACTCTTTCCTGTACAGTTTTGGTAGAAAGCAGAGTCAAACACAAATAAAGCAGAGAAGAAAGAGGCCTAAAGAGCCTCAGGATTAAACCATCCTGTGCTACTAGTAATGTTTGTCAAGGATAACAGAGTTGTTGAAAAGTAAGGATAAAAAACTTCCTTGCCCAACACGCCAGCTTGCTGCTGTTTAATCCATCCTCTTGTTTTTCCTTTCATCTTCATTCTTTTCTTAGAATCACAGATTCTCTTGTGACGTAGGGCTTTCCAAAAATCTAGGGAAGCTGAAGTTCCTTTGCAGTAGGGGATAAGTGAAGCTGCTGAGCACCATTTCCCAGCACAGGCCAGCTCTGAGTGTCCTTCCTCTGAGGAGAGTCATGCTCTGCAAACTCCATACTTTTGTCTGTCCATGGTCATGTCATATCCATGGCTGTTTTCTCCACAGTATCTTGAGGGAAGCAGGCTTTCTTCCGTCCTGCTGGATACTGACATTGAGTGAAGGCAAAAAAATTACCTTGTTATTTCCAACAGTGATGCTGCCGGCCTTGTGGACTGTTACAGTACTTGTAGTTTAATGGCAATTATGTTCCTCAGACAAACAGCCTCACTATCTCTATTGCTATATTCCTCCCCACTGAAAGGGCCCTCAAGTGAGTTTGATACCTGAATTTTCATATCTCCACTGGGCAGATGTAATTGCTGACTTCACCACATGCCTCTGTCTCACTGTGTCTGTTAAGATTTCAGCTATATTTCTCAAATAAGTTTCTCCTCACTGCCTTCACTTCCTACTCCAGCTCTCAAATCTATATAAAACACCCTTTCAGATCCTTTTTTTTTTAATTCATTTTTGACAGTTCCTGGCTTTTGAGCATTTTTATTATATTTCCTATAAATTGGCCTCTCTATAAAATAATGAGCAAGACCATAGTCCTTGCAAAAAGAAATGCAGTAGTGCCCCTGCACTTACAGGAATGCATACAACCACTGTGGGAGCACTTTGAACTCATTCATAAATTGAAATTTGTCCTTTGATAGTTAGATGTGGTCACTAGGAGAAAAAATTTCAAAAGCAAAAGGTGACCTGAGAACATGACAGCTTTTATGTTTTGGGATGAGAAAGCCCAATTGAAGAACCAAATGGCCCAGCAGTGACAGCATTACTCAGGCCTGCAGTTGCTTCCTTTCTCTATTCAAACAGCCCTGATAATGTCAAGCAGGTCACCTCATTAATCTGTATGTACCTATATTAATTTTTTTTTTCTTTTATGGTGGTAAAGAGAGCATCAGGCTTGCTCAAAAAAAAAAGAAAAAAAAAAGTATCCCCTTGCTGATGGCTCAAAATCTTTTCTAGACCAGGTCTTAGGTTTTTAGTTCTTCAAGCATAGGAATAGCAGCACCTCCTTTTTTCTCAGGGGTGTTGTGGAGATAAATACAATAAAGATCATGAGCTGCTCACCTCACAGACAAGTATTTTAGGCAGTGCCCACAGAATTCCCAAATGTTTGCTTTCTTAAGCTCTGTGAAATTACTGCTCCCAAAGCTTCCTGCTGTATGTGGTCTTAACATTTGTCCCTGTGCAAATGATATGGGAGTAGAACACTCTTTGTTGGATGGCCCAGTATTTTACACCATCCCCCTGAGGACACTCTCAGCGTCCATGGCACTGTATGATACAAAAAGTGCAGGAAAAGCAATGATAAAGAAAGCATACCCATGAGAACAGGGATTATCTCTGCTCCTTACTTGGAAAAACTAACGTATTCCTCCAGAGAAGCGAACTAGGATTGAAAAATATTTGTGTTATGTAAGCTTGGAAGGATCAGAGATGACGTCTTCATTGCTTTGATTTTCATTAGCTGCAGGTCATTAAGCAGGCATTTGTGGGCGTAATGCTGTATGTATAAAACGACTGAAATATTTATTACAAACCAGATGAATGAAAATAGACTCCAGTCATTTCTGCATGTGATATTTTGAAGTATAAAGGTGAAAAAGGGCGCCTTCTCCCATTACAATATTGATTACACCAGTACCTATTTCTAGGTCTAGTAAGTCTCGTGGCTAAGGGTTTTTTTACCTCTTGTGGTGTAAGAGACGTTCCAAAGAGTAGTTGTAGGAGACTGCAACCAGGTAATGGTAAGGTATACCAACCAATCCAATCAGTCTCTGAACCATCAAGAAATATTTTTTAATGAATACATATGCAATTCAGATTAAATTTTCTTACATGCTTACACTACAGCTGCAAACTAAACAACCCTTTGCAAACTAAATAACCCTTTATCCATGGAATGAGTCTCCCAGAGAAGCTGGGAGTGGCTGTTTCATTCCTGGCCTGGTGGGAAGTGCTCCTGCCTATGGAAGGAGTTTAGAACTAGATGTTCTTTGAGGTTGCTTCCAACCCAAAACGTTCTACTATTCTATGATAATTTCTTTCCACATGACTTGCCTCAGTCAGTCCAAGAGTAAGCAAAGGAAAAGAAGAATCTACAGTGCTTATATATTTAGTATTAGCACTACAACTTCCAGTGCGCATTTGTGGGACCTGGAAGAACTTATAAGGTGGTGGGACAATAGGAAAAAACAGAAAGTCAAAAAAACGCTTGCAAACAGCATGTTTATGACAATCAGTTTTCACCCAGAGTAGCACATGGGAAAGAGAGATCTGATGATGCCTTTTGAGAGCTACAGACCTTACACAGCAAAGTCAGATCCAGTTTGCAGAGCTGTCAGTCTGGTAGCAGTAGCAGAAGTTTGTCATGAGGAAGGGAGTGGTGTAAATAATGATCTTGTGGGTCTCTATACTGAGTCAGACAGAAGATTCTTGGGCCAATTTTTTTTTCTAAATAATCTGCTAAAGTTGGAAAGTGAAACCTCTATTTAAGAAATTAGATAAAGTCCTGAGCTTTCATGAATCCTGATCATGTACAGAATGACTTCAGTGGGAAATGCCTCTGTGTGTGACCACATAGATCAGAGGAGTTTTGGTGCATGGATGCTGAAACATGCTAAAAATGTCTTCTCAATGGGAAAAGGACTTGAAACTTTTTTATTTAATCAACTTCAAGTAACAATGAAAAAATATTTAGTTCTCAGCATGTTGTAATCTATTCAAAGGCAGATTTGAAGTGCATGAGCTTGAACAATCTGTATTGTTCACATTCAAACCTTGGAACTGTGTATCCAAGACCAATAATATTGTAAGATTCCAATCTAATAGGCCTTCTATAGTCAAAAATTATGATCTTAACTCAGTTTAGTTAATGTGTAGATTAATTTTTATGAAAGGACGGAAAGGGAAAATAACATGCTTTACAAGTCTTTATTCTTTAATGTTTTAGATAAAAGAACATTGAAGAAACCAAACAATTCCTTCTTGTGCTGATGGGAAAAGAAAAAAAGTAGGGAACACTCCACCTCACAGTAATACTTAATGTCCAGACCAAAACAAAATATAATCTTAATTAGAAGGGAAAAGACAAATGAGCAGGGAAAAAAAAAAAAAAAAAGTCATATTCCCAGAAAGTATTGTGTTAGGAAAACATGAGGAAGAAAATGACATATATTTCCATACTGCATAGTGCATGGCTGTGATTTTGCTGTGAGGCATAAAGGACTTGGAGCCTACACAAAACGTGTAAGGACATCAAAGCATATTTTAGCATCCAAATCAGAAGTGATCCCTCTCATGTCAGCTGGCATTTGGGTAAGCATCAGCAAGCCAAGGAGTTGAAAAGAAGAGCAGCAGTGGCAGGAAGAATTTTCTAGTCATTCCCAGTGGAATATAACATGCTGTTCTAGCTGGGGTGCTGGCCAAGCACAGGCATTTTTCCCTTGTAAGAAATATTTCCTGCCTATTCCTTCTGCATTAAAAAATGAAACCCTGTATAACTAATTTTGCCATACATAAGAGAAGTGCCAAAACTGTAATTAGAAATTGTGCCTTGGTTCCAGTTGCAAATATATCGAAGACTCCAAAGTTTACTCTGTTGAAACAACTGAGTGTGGTGTTATCAAAACAAAAGCGGATGCTGCACTCTGGAATGTGTTTTGTGGTACCTCTACCTGCAACCTGTCCATAGAGTCTGTTTTTAGAGAGCAGTCTCCCAAATAATTTAGGTGAAGCTGGCCATATTCATTTAAGGATGATGCAAATAACAAAAATCTTTTGGCAGGTTACTACCAGCTGAAAGGACTCTGTCTTGGTATTATAGTCTTATTTGGTATGAATTTCTATAAATAATTAACCAGCACCGTGCATGGATGACTAAGCACGATAATAGAGATGTTTCCTTTTGAGGTTAGGATTATATCCTTTGTAATACCAAATAAACCAGGCAGCTTGCAGGAACAGGTTGCTTCTTTCTGAATTGGACTGGAAATGTTCACAAATCATATTCTGCTAACCAAGACCCTCAGGGCAAAGAATGGAAGAGAGCTGTGGTTTCCAGGGGAAGAAAAGACAAGACTGTTCAGCCTGTGTTTTTAGGACTGGTTATCAGCATAGTATATAAATATTTTCAAACTAAACTGGATGCCCAATCTGGATTGTTCCTGTAATCTGCAGGTAAACATTGTAAGCACTATGATTTATGAAAAAAAGAGGTTTAAAAGAAGATTGTGAGACAGAGCCAAAATCTGCCTTGCATTATGTACATCTCAGCCGGATGGGATTGCATGACACTTGTACAAAAGAACCCAGTCTGGAAGGGAGGATTTCCTGCAGTAGTTCGTATTAAAAATATACCAGCTCCGATTTGTGAAACACAGATAGAGCAGAGACCTCAAACCAGGCTCTGTGAGTTATTCCTGTGCCTCCATCAGGCCAGCTGTGCCAGTGTCTGCTTCCCTTTGGCTGCATCACTTGGTGCTGCATGTCCAGCACAAACGGCTGCAGACAAAACATTTATCACTCTGTAGAAGGCAGGAACACTTTCCACCACTTGGAAAATTGTGTTTTGTTAATTTTTTTTTATCTCACTGTACTGATTTGCAAGTTTTTGGATTTGAATCTTCTGAGCTGACCTTCTGGCCCTGGTCAGAGCATGAGTGCACTCAGGAACATGCACACGTGTGTGTTGCCATGTTGGATGGTTTCTTTTTTTTTCAGAAGAAAAGGCATTGAATCAATAGCATTTAATAGGCTGAATTAACAGTTCCATGGGCAGTTACCAAAGCACAAGTTTTTACTTAAGTGAGACTTACCTCTTTCAAAAACAAAGATATGAACAATCCCTTTGGTATTATCATTACATTGAATTTTATATTAATTTTACAGGTTCAGCAGCTATTGAAAGTTAGTTTAATGCTTCTCATGCAGGACAAAATGAGACAATAAGGCAGATTTTTTGTGGCAGCCAACTTATCCCAGGTAATGAGAGGCTTTTCCAAAGCCAGGTACCCCTCCTCAAGTCTCTGCACCACCTCCACAGTGTGTTTGAAACTCCTGAGGGCTGCTTCAGGTTTAATTTTGTGGTTTCACTCTCTGTACAAAGCTCATTATGTTGTCAATCCCTCATACTTTGCACACATAAAAGCCAATGGATGAAGTCTTTGATAGGGGTTATGTGTTCAAGTTTTGTCCAGGCTATAAGGAGACGCCTTGTGCACAGTTTTCCAAGTGCTGGAAAGTATTCCTGCCTTCTACAGGGTGAAAAACGTTTTCTCACAATTTTATTCATTGCTGATAGATAAAAGCTATCTAGATTTCCCTCTCTTTATTTGATGATCAAAATGTCAATGTTTTCTTCACTGGCACTCAAGAATTAGGAAAGTTAGCATGAATTCCCTCTGATCAACACCTCTGCCCACAGTCTTACTTCACTAACGAAAAGACCAGGTTGTTTTCCACCTTACTTGAGTTTCTGTGGTGCAGCTCATAATGGTAGCTTTTCATGCATTACATGGAAAGTGATTCTTCACCATTTTGCAGAATTATAAAGGATACACATCTTTAACTTCCTTTTCTTTAAGAATTCTTTCCTTTGCAGCTTTGTTCCTTTTTCATTCATACCCTTTCCTGGGCTATTTGCAACAATCACCCAGCACACCCTTTTATAATCAAGAACTGCAAGTCATCTTTATCCTTGATGTGTCTCCATTGCTTATAGATAGAGAAATCTTAGCAAGCTTCCTTCAGACTGTACAAGGGGAGATGACGAACTCTCCTTAAATATGCAATGTCACAAGAACACAGAGTTTGAAGGGACAAAAAAAGGTCAACATATTCTGTTTGACACCAAAGCAACAGGTCAAATGTATCTCTCCCAAGGGCTTTCACTTTGGCTGTTCTTAAGAACACCCAAAACCACAGAGAGAGTAGTAGCCTGTAACTAGTTTCTATGTATCCTGCAAAAAATGCTGAAATTCTCACAATTTTTTTCATTGCTGTCTTTGCTCCCAAACATATTTGCTTCTCAAAATGGCTTCAGAATCATCAAAATTACAGGATTTCTTTTTCCTACTTAAAAAAAAAAAAAAAATTAACCCTCTCTTTTTAAAGCTAAAGAGTCTTTTCTCTACATTTCCCATTCCAGTAATGTTTTCTAAGTTCAGATCATTTTCTCATCTTATCAAGATCAGCTCAAATTCTCTTCTCATCATATAGAGCTGCTTTATATTTCTCCACAGAGCTTCTTGTACCACCTATACGAGTACTCATCACTGAAGTAATTCATAATAAACTTGAATAGTTTCTTGGAAGAGACTCCAATTAGGCTCCTAGATGCAATGTCTTCACAGTCTGGCACTTCTCTACTGATAGATGAACATAAAAATAGGACTTTTTAAGAACAGCTGTGCAGCTAAACTATACTTGAAATGTTCTTATTTGCTCATGAGAATGTCACAAGGGACCAAGTCTAAAGACATATTAAAATCAATGTGCCTTATATCTATAACCCTGTCAACCTATAAAATATGTACTGTAAGGGGGAGAAGATCATTTGATGTTTTACCAAATCTGTTACCGTTGTTGTGTCCTTACTTCACAGAAATATAAACACTTTTTTATTTGAAAAAATTTTCCACAATTTCTTAGAGAAATCAATGTTAATATTCTCCATAAACCCCTTTATATTCCTTTCAAGGGTGATTATGAATTTTGACTTCCTTTAGTCATCTAGACCTCCCTGTTTTCTATAAGTTATTACAAATCGCTGGTTTGACTGCAGAGGTTGTTCTGGCTCATTTCTAAAGTGGTGTAGAAATTAAGGTAGTAGACCATATTATTACATTCAGACCTGAATATCAAGCTAAAAAAAAAAAAAAAAAAAGGCCATTTTTGTCATTTTACCTAATAATGTGCATTACATTTGTTGTGGACATAGTAAATACCCTGTTCTTCAGAAGGAATTGCATTCCTGAAGAGGGTAGATAAAGTTGCCAATGCAACTTTAAAAGCTGGAATTTCTTGATGAGACCTGTAGTCACTTGTCTTTCACAAAGGATTTTTAGAAAAATGTTATTAAGCAGCTGAACTGACTTTCACATCACGGTACAGCATAAAAGTTGCACTCTGTTTACAATATTTCTCATTGCACTTGATATTTTATCCACTGTTGACAAGACAACAAAGTATTTCTGTGTCTGTAACTCAGCTTCCCTGTTGGGGAAAGAAAAAGTAAGTTCTCTGCTATTTCAGCACTTACTGCTAAATGATCCTAAGTGGCATGTGCCCAGAGGGGTTTTTGAGTGACAATATTCAGAAGTGCTGTTCCTATGAATTTGCCTCTTGGAGCAAAATTTCCAGTTCCAGGTTAGATGTGTAAATCTCCAACCAATAAATTACCTGCTGAACCCAACATTTCCCTCCTTGCAACTGTCACCCACATCAGTGCATGCCAGGTCCCAATTCTCCCTGTGCTCTTGATCACTTTCTTGCATGTAAACTTATCCAGTTTCAGCAAACATCAGCTTAGCTTCAAAAAAGTACAAGCCCTCTGAACTGGTTGTTAGAATGTCTCAGAGGTATTACTAGTCATATACAGAGCCACCAAATTTTCAAGGTTAAATTATCAACACGGTCTAATTCCCTGAGAAAACAATGTTAATGTGTTATTTTGAAGTTTATAGTGAACTGGTTTGAATACATTTATAGAGCTTCTTGTTTTTCTCCTTCCTCTAATTTCTGTCCCACTCTCTGTCTTGGTTAAATATCAAGATTTTTGATCCACAGGTCTCCCTGCCTTGAATCTCAAAATGAATCATAGCATGGCTGTAAATAAAGGAATAATAAATATATACAGCCATTTATAAAGATGTAGGTCTAATAATCCTCTAGGAGATAGTCTGCAAATGTCTGCCAGATGAAATGAATAGTCCATGATAATCCTTTCTAGTTATTAAAAGAGATTTCATCTAGTTATTTATTTTTCTCCAGGGTAAATGAACCATTATAAGGGCAACTTGTTTTTGTGGTTTAATGTTTTCATCATTGATGCTGCTTACAACCTGAAACCATTATGATGACTCACATGCTCTCAGACTTCAGAGACAAATGCATGCTACGTGTCCTAAAACTTTGTACATATCAGTGTCTCATCATCCTAAATTGGACACGTCATAAAAAAGACTCCACAAAGCACCTCAAGAGAAAGAAAAAAAAAAAAGGTCCTTTATGACTCTAACAGTTGAATTTATAAGATCAAAACCTAAAATGCTTTGTAGTGATAAAATTGTTCTTTTATAGGCCTGGCAAATCCTGTTATGGAGAACAAGCACAGGAATACTATCTTACTGTGGAAGGATTTGGGTTTCTCTTTCTGCATTGAGAAGCATGCCCAGTTAGTTGTTTTCTGTGAAATTATTGGGGTGTTTTGTGAAACTGTCTATTGGTTAAGCCCAGCACTTTCTTTTTTAGTCTTTTGTTTTGGTTTGGTTTGGTTTGGTTTGGTTTGGTTTGGTTGGTTGGTTGGTTGGTTTGGTTTTTTTTCTGTTGTAGTGAAGTGTTTTCAGAGAAACTTCCAGTTTCAGAGCTTGGATATGGAATTCCTGACAGATCAAGAATAACAAAATCATCAGGCAAAACAATAGCAGAACAGTTGGCTGAGAAACTTCAGGAAGATATTCACAGATGTTTATGTGGCTGACTTCAAGCACTTCAGGATAGTCATATGTATGAATGGCACAATTTGTAGCAACCAAACCAGAAGCCTGAAAATAAGCAAGACATCTTCACTCACTCACTCACTCACTCACTCACGCACTCACTGACACATACATTTACACATTACACATACAGTCGTTCTGCTCAATTTTCAGCACATTGGTAGAAAATCTAGATGGCTTCTGTGACTAACAGGCAGCAGGCCATTTTTTTTTTCAGTGAAAAACTACATTTAGTACACAAATGTTGATGGTTTATCGATGTGTTTGCCACAAATGACCTCATTTCAGATGAAAAAAAAATTAAAAATCATAGAGCTACTGGAGATCTGATTGCTCATGTCTAATGCAATGGTGCAGTGAAAAGATTTCTCGCACCAATGTCTGACTTGCTTTAGTGTAGGTCCTGCCTACCCTCATCCTTAAGTCAGGCAAAAAGATATAGAATCACAGAATCATTAAGGCTGGAAAGACCCCTAACATCATCAAGTCCAGCCTTTCACTGATACCACCACACCCAGAGCACAGGGTGCTGTGCCTGCTCTTGAACACATCCAGGAGTGGTGACTCCACCACTTCCCTGGGGAGCCTCTCTCCGTGCTTAACCTCTCTTTCAGTGAAGAAAGTTTTCTTAATATCTAATCTAAACCTCCCCTGGTGCAGTTTAAGGAAAGACCAACCCCCATCAAACACCCCCAACCTTCTTTCAGGCAATTGTGGAGAGTGAGAAAGTCCTCCTTGAACATCCTTTTCTCCCAGCACCCTTAACTACCCCTCACAGAATTTTGCCCCAGATTCTACTACCACCCTCTCTCCTTCTTCTGGTTTCTATGCTAGCTCACCCCTGATTGGAATGGGAAAGGTTTTGTGACCCTTTGTCACCCTGTTATGCTGAGCTGCTCTGTAGACTTTGAGCACCATCTCTGCCATCTCAGATGTCACTTCATGCTGAGCAGTAGGGAAGACAACAAGATGGGTTTAATTAATTATTTTATTGTTGAAAATAAAACAGCAAGAGTGTTAATGCTAATCTGCTGGCATCCTGAGCAAGGGAAGAAATATTATGGTCTGAAAAAAGAGAGTAATCTTTGGTTTTCAATGCAATAATGTCCTTCGTTTGAAACAGCAGTTGGGAAACCTTTTGAAAATAACCTCCTCAGTCTCCAAATGTGCACACCAGACATAAGGATTGTCACTTTTTTTTTGTAGGAAACTGAAAACTATTGATAAAAGTGGTATGTGAAAGGTTTATTACCTTTATTTTGCTCTGATTTCAATCATGTGAACTTTTTCTTATTAAAGATTTTAATACATGAATGTTACACCCACTACTGATAGCACTGCTATAATTGAAAGAACTGTGGACATCTGTAGTGAACTATTGTATCGTTTTAAATCTACAAGAGATTTTAATTTGACTCTAAATGAAGGCAGGCTATCTTTCTTGCTTCATGCCAATCATGCAATGTATTTACTTTAGGATTATTAGGTGTAGGGTAATGCCTGGAGGCTGTGAGCACATTTAAACATCTACTTAGTGACACTCTGGTAAGATTATGAGGGAAAGATCAATAAGAGAACAAACAGGCACAGTGGAACAGAAATACTGAAATCTTTCATCCAACCCGTTTTTTATACACAAAAGAATGTACTATGTTTCCTTTTCCCTTGTTTCAGAGGTTATCATCAAGCTTGTCATATTGCCATTTGGATAATAAATGCTACATCAAATTTGTCACCTTTAAGATGAGAGAATGAAAATGGGGGAAAAAAAAGAAAAAAAAAAAAAGAGATTCCTGCTAACGTTAATCTTTGAAAAGGTTTTTCTGGTTTTGGTTTTGTTTCCCCTCCCTCCCTGCCACACACACATTTTAATGTAAGACCTAAATTAACCAGCCCTAGTCTTTTCAAATGCTGCAAATGGAAACTGAAATGTAAGAAGTAGTCACTTTTGTGATCTTCTGTATTTGCCTTCAGTCAAAGGAGAAGAGTAGATGTTCCCCATAAGGGAATGTACCTTGCAGATACATTTTTGGCAGGTTAATTCACCCAAATGCCTTCTCCTGTAAGGACAAGTGGTTTAATGGGCTGTTCAGTTTAGCTCCAGTGGTGTAATTAGCAGGGGTAAAACAAAGACAGTGAATGAATACAAATACCAAATTCCTCCCCCTCTTTGAGGAAGACTTACTCCCTAGGGGCAGGTATGCCTTACATGGAAGCACAAGAAAGACACTTCAGAGGCACAAAACACCTGTAAAACTGCTGAGTTCAGCCCCTGGAGGGCTCCTGCAGAGGAGGGTCCCTGAGCAGCATCACGCACTCGCAGCAGTCTCTGTGCCAGCTGTTCCCAGCTCTCCCATCCATCCACAGCACAGCACCTGCTGAAAGCCTGGCTTTTCTTAAATCCTGGTGTACCTGCACCACCAGGAGGGGATTGCAGCAGCCAATGGCAAGCCACAATGTCTTGAAAAGAGCTATATCTTATTCTTGGGATATGATGGTTGCTATGCAAAGTGGGACACGCAGGTAAAGGAGCAGAGGGAGCTCTTGCTGTCACTGTCTAAACAAAGTGACAGATTTTTTTTTTCTTTCTTTCCTCTGTGTCTGTTCAGTGGCCTGTAAGCCACTTCAGAAAGCCCACACATCATCTTACGTGGTTTGTGGAAATCAAAAAGAACCACATTTGTTGTCAGTTAAATAAAAAGGTAAGGTTTTCATGCACACACACACACACACCCCCATCCTACTCCCTCAACACACAGAGCACTGCATCATTTATTTTTCAAAATTAACAATCCTGGATGTTTTCCTGTTGAGCCCCTGTTTTTCAGAAGCTCAAGTCCTTATTTACTCAAAATGATAGGATTTAATTTATTTCAGATGGCATAATATTAATCTTTGTTGTCTGCTTTAAAACCATAGCTCTAGGGCTAATTACTGAACTCGTGTGTTTTGGAAAAGTGGCCTAATTTTTTCGTCCACTCTCTGCTACCTTCTCCTCTTGGACTCAAGCTCCTTGATCCTCTGCTCTGTATTTTGAGATCTTCTTATGTATTTATCTTCCTGTCAAGGGTTGAGGGTTGTCTCCAAACTGATGTTTTAGCACAAAAGTCTCTTCAGCGTCTGGATTACCCCCACACGCTGACAGATGAATTAGAGAAGCAAAGAGAAGGAGTTTGGCACATAGCATGAGAACAAGAATTTACCAATTGCCATGCAGCTGTAGTGGATTTCCTTTGTTGTGCCGCAGGGCCTCAGTAGATGTTTAGGAAGAATGACATTTCCTGACTTTTTAGTTTTTGAAAGCCTACCTTGACTTGGCAGCTCTTGACTTCCAGGCAACTTTGGTGGCATCTTTCCTCTCCCTTCAGCTTTTCAGAATGTTTTCTGTGTTTTTGAAGAGCTTTTTCCATAGCTGCATTAAGACATTTGTCCTGAATTCTTTCTTCACTCACTCCTCTCCCACTTGTATCTCTCCTGCTTACGAATAGAACTCTTTTTATCTTGGTCTTTAGGCTTTTGCCTTATAAAAATCTTCCTCCTTTCTCACTTGCTGTGAGCACACCATACTCTTTCTTCACACCATGAAGGAAAATGCCACTGATTTGGCCTATGTTTTGGTCCTTTTGAATGGGGTTTTCTCTTCAAACAGTGCTTGAAACACTCACAGAGATGTTCATCATTTTGCATCTTAAAATACAAGGTGACAAAGATGAGGAACATACAGAGCAGAACAGAGATCACACCTGACATGAGGCTAAGTCATGGTCACAGTAGGTACCCAGGCCTTAGATCTTCAGGTATTTTGAAGAACACAGTAAAAACACCCCTGGTCTGGGCTTAACTGGCACAAAAAATAGAAGTATAAACTCAAGGAAAAATTAAAAAATGTAATTATCAACGAGAATAGAGTGAAAAACAAAGTGTTAGATAGACGTGAGAAACATACCTAGAGCTACAGGAAAAAAAAACTCAGCACAACTTAGTTGAAGTTTGGATTTTGAAGATAAACATATTAAATTAAATTTAGAATATGAATAATATAAAAAGGCAAAGTGGAAACTTCTTAGATGAAGTCACTTAAACTAGCTGCAAATCTGTGTTAGAGTAATCAGGAATCAGCACAAGAAGAATGATAACAAATTATCATGTACTCCTTTTCCTCCAGGTTCTTCACCATAAAATAGGTAAAATGTAGAACCAATTAGAATATAATATGAAGTCCTATTGAAATTTTGAATTTTTGGAAGCCATTGAAGGAAGTGTGGGGAAAAAAAGGATTTTTCCTCACTAAGTATCATGTGAGGTATGGGTCTGCCAAAGAATCAAACGTCCATGGAACACTGAAAGAAAAATACTTCTGAATTATAAAGTCCATAAACCACTGTGAAATAAAATATACTGGGCTTTGGCTTCAGTATTTCAGTCCTGGGCCAGAATATTCTGGTTTTCAACAAACGGTTGGAAGATTTCAATTCTTATGGGTTCACAAAGTTTCCTGTTTGCTATTTTGTTTTAATATTAAACATTTCCACAAAGCAGAATCCTCTTAAAAAAGGAAGACAACCTTTACAAACATCTTTATAACTCTACTGCCTTCAGCCATGGAAAACTCTTTTTTAGCTTCTGTATCCTGTAGTTTTGTTTTTCATTTGTTCACTTGGCGTGTTCTGGTTGCTTTTATTTTGGCTTCTTATCTGTTATTTTCTTTTTTTTTTTTTTTTTTTCTTTCCTGTGAGATTGTTGTAGTTGTTGATGCATCTCTCTTCATAGGCCTTGTTTACATTTATCTCAAAGTTGAACACCAGAAACTGTGTGCTTATGGCATACACATATATGTATACACACAGACATACACACACACTGTCTCTCACACACACTTATGTATGTATTTTTATATAAACCCATGTATTTATATGCACATATTTCAACTAATGGTGCTCAATCTGTTCCAGGGATGAATACGTTCAAATGTTTATTGTGCTGATATTGGAGAAGACTGGCTTTCTTAACAACAAAACTATTGTAAATGTCTTAAAATTAAACAACAAGCTTCAGGCAAAAAGATGTATGTGCAGCAAAAAGCTATTACTTACAAGACCATATGTGCCAGAAGGCAAATACTCCCAATGTTCAAAGACAGAATGGAGGAGACAGCGTATTCCAGCTCTGAGCCCTTTTAACGCATCGCCCTTACACACACAATAAAGATTTTTGGATGAAGCTGACTGCTTTTTTTCTACCAGAGTAATCAAGCCCTACATCATTAACCTTTCTGTTTGCCTGGCAGATAATCTGGGAGAGTAGCAAGTGACTACTCCTCCGGGCTTTGGAGGCAAGCCAACACAATTACTCTCACCCTGTTCTTTGAGGTGGCAGCTGCAGAGAGATCAGGATGTAGAAAACAACCACGAAATCAAAGGGTTACAGACTTTGGAGCCAACTCTTCATTCATCTGCCTATCAGACAGAGCTCCTAACTTGGATGACAAAACCTCACAGCTCACTGTCCATGCTGAACAGTTACAAACCATCAGTCAAGCAAAGAATGCCCTCACAAAGGTCTAATGTTAGCCCTACTGTCCTCCCACCTGTCTTTATTTTCTGGTGGTGGTGGTTGTGGCAGTAGTATGAATATGTAACAGAGCCAAAAGTATGCTGTCTTGCAGATTCTGTTCTACTAATATGTCTAGTTGGATAGTGTTATTGTATAAAGTCTACTGACATTCTGCCAAATGCCAGCTTAGATTTTTGGAAATGGTTTGTGCTCAGAAATTTTCATACATGGACTAAAAACGCTTCCCCACTGAAATGCTTTCACTGCTAGATAGTGAATATGGCAGCTCTTTTGTGTCGGTGATGAACATAGTTAAGGAGAAGGTGATTACCTGTGAAAGACAGGTAGTGAGACGAGGTGACACCTTAGTCATTGTCCAGGATCTGCAGCTTCACAGGGGATGAATAATTTCATTACATGAAGGCTGTGATATCTTCAAAGGAGTTGCTGAAGCATTTGGTAAGAGACAGAATAAATAAATGTATAAAAGGAAAGAGGAATACAGAAAGGTGAAGTAATTTATCCAAGTCATGCTAATTGTGTTGGGCAGAGAAAAGATCCCAGACTCTGCATCCTCAGCCTGTATCCCAGTTGCTAAGCAACTGTCCTGAATATGAGGGTGCCCAAAGCACAGTATATCAGATGCTATAACATTGGCTCTCTGACACCTTCTGCTTTGATTCACGCTGTATCTGAGGTCTAATAAAGAAAAGAAATGGGCCTCCTTTTCTCTCTGTGACTTCAGCTCTTTTGTATTTAGTTTAATAAATGAAACCCCCAAATTAGGGGGCCAGTTGTACTGTGATATTGCTTACCAACAGATGTAAAAGAGTAGCTCCAGTGGGTGAGCAGAGCAACCTCAGGTCTGAGGGATTGCATAGAGGTCTCTGTCTCACGTCTTAAGGAGGGTAAAAAGAGTGATTAGGCTACTAGCTCAAAACTAGACAGCCATAGGCATAACATTACACGAGATTTATCTTGTCTTTACTGTCTTAAAATGCTACTGGAATACATATTTTATCATAGTAAAAGATGGCTGAAATAATTAATATCTAGGAAACAATAACTGGGAGTTTTCTGTGGACAGAAGTGGATTTTTGGAATTACCAGGCCAGTGTCTGGAATCCTTCAGTGAGAGTGCAATTACATGGCACATCTGCTATGGCCAGCTTCTGGATGATTTTCAGTTGGCAATGTGGAGGCATCCATCAACCCGCAAATATAGCTCGTAGGCCTAAAATGACAACCCTGCCTTGCCTGAAAGGCATCAAGACCAGAGAGCTGATCTCCGATATGAATTCCACATAAATCTGTGAGGGAGCCAAAGAACTGATGATGAAAGTGCTGAAGGGCAAAGAGTGAAGTGGTCTGGGTTGCCCTGCTCACAGTAAACATTTGTCAAATGGTTTTTGTTTGCATAGTTCCCATGTGCTTCACTCTTAAAGCAGGAGCCTCGGAGCTTTCCAGGGCACCATGCTTGCACATAATGGGGGCAAGTTAGAGACTGAGGCTGGAAATCACCAGAGCAGAACATCTGTTGGAGAACTGAAGCTGAGAAATAAGGAATTCTAGAGAGAAGGTCTGTCAAAGTCTAGCTGAAATCTGATCTGCATAAATCTAAACCGTTTCATACATTTTTCACAACTACCAAAACATATGGGCATTTAAACTCCTTAGGCGTTTTTCTACTCAGCCTAAACCCATATTTCCACATACACATCTCTATACACTATCACAAGGACCACTAGGAAAACTGTAGTGGTAGAACAAGGGGGAATGGATCCAAACTGAAAGACAGTAGATGTAGGTTAGATGTTAAGAGGAGAATCTTGGCTGTGAGGATGGTGAGGCCCTGGCACAGGTTGCCCAGAGAAACTGTGGCTGCCCCATCCCTGGAAAGCCCAGGACCAGGCTGGATGGAACTTGGAGAAAGCTGGGATGGTGGAAGGTGTCTCTGCCCATGGCAGGGGGGTTGAACAAGATGATCTCTAAGGTCCTTTCCAACCAAAATCATTCTATGATTTTAAGAAATAAATGTGTACCTTCCACTAACAGTTCTCTGGGGGAGTGGTGAGAGTGATGCCATACATGTTGGACTCGATCCAAGACTGATGGTCCAGCTGAGACTGAGTAAATTGATTGGAGTTGATGATCTTAGAGGTGTTTTCCAACCTTATTGATTCTATGACTCTATGACTTTAATTCTGAATGTTTTTTCTTGCTCTGGGAGGTATGGTTATACACATGCATAGACATATACATAGAGATAGTACTATATTTATATACTAATAAATGAAAGGTGAAAAGAAAATACAGATATTATATCCATAGAGTTGAAACTGAAATCCTTCTCTACCTCTTCCCAGATGAATGCTCTAACAAGCTGTAGCCAGGTTTTTACTTGGTTGCCCTTCTGTGGGTCTCTGTACTATTGCATTTCTCGATACACAGTGACTCAGACTCCCTACAGTGGACAGGCATTGCCAATACCTTTGTGAAGAAATCTCTGAGGCAGTGCAGGTTCAGCAGAGCCCAGAAGGTACACTGGCTTCTTCCTGGGATGATGACACGGTTGTTTTTGATGGATACCAGGGTTCTGCTTGGAAAGAGAAAGGCAGACAGATTCGCACTTTGCTTATCATCAGAGATTTCACTTTGTATTTTGACAGCATATGGGCAGCTCTGTTAGGTAGGTACCCTGGATCACAGCTATCCAGGACAAGGTAGGCAGACCAAAGGGCATGCTAGCATTTCAGCTAAATTTTGTTGCATTCAGTGACACAGATTTCCTCTCTGTGTTCTCTAAAAAGTCTTCTGCACCTACTGTGAGAGTTTTTTAGTTATAAGATTAGTTAAGGACAACTAAGTCTCTGACTAACCTAGGGTCTCTATCTACTGGAACATTTAAGTATAAACTCCACAGCTTTTTTAGAGATGAGGTCATGAAGACACTAATGGTTTGACGCAAGATTATTCACCCTTTGTCGTGAAAAAAGCTCACCAGATACCGAGCAATTCCATTTACTTTTAATCTGCTTACATAGTTGACCTTCACTATGAAAGAGGTAATTGTCAGCTTCAGTGAAGCTACAGCACTTTCATCAAAGAGGAATCCATCTGTGTGCTATAAATGTATCTTACACAACAAAATTAAAAAAAACACAAAGAAAAACTCAGAAAACAAGAACCTAGAATTCAGTATTTAAAATCTCATTTTGTAGAACTAAATCTATAAATAAACAATTATGAATGAGTCTTATTATCACTGAAATTTCAAACAGTGCTAAAGTGGGTCTTTTTGTTATTGTTTGGTTCTGTTTTTAAAGACTTGTCTTCTCTGCTGTTTGTTGTTTTCCACTGTCTGCTGTTTCCATCATGATGCAGCAACAACATAACAATGTTGGCTGAAAGCCAGCTGGAGAATAGACTGAGCCTTCAATGGATTTTTGATGCATGAATATTTTGAGGGGGCATTTAAATGATGTTTGTGCTTCTCACAGTGTGAAAGAACAACACTGCCAGGTTTCTTTGATCTACTGGAAACAGGCTATCATAATACAGAAATAGTTAGCTGAAATAAGTACATTCAGGTAGCTTCTTTCTACTTAACCGTGCATCATTTGCTTCTGTGTTCACAAAGGAGGTTTTCATTCAGCTGGGGCAAAGTGCACACAGTTATTGATGGTTCAAGTATTTATTCTTTAAAATGACAGTTCTGAAAACATATTTCTCTCACCACACAGAGAGTGGGAGGGCAGTGGAAAGGAGCAGATACTTGAGGGAGCTGGAAGTGAAATTATGTTCATGTCTGTCAGATGCCATTTCCATTTTAATGACTGTAAAGAGGAGTGTCAGAGAGCTGCCAGACAGCAGAGGTTTGGGTCACCACTCATAGTGTCAGATGTTGGGGTACTCTGGGTTGGCATTTGTGATTGAAGGAAGGAATATATCTCCTTTGCTCTTTCCTGGGGTGGACTGATACTGCTTCAAGTTTCTGATGTTTCGCAACCTGAGGCTTCAGTGAGGTGGAAGCCGTGTTGTGTTTGACAGCCTACAAACACAAAGGCATTCATCATAGCTCCACTCCATAACCCTGCAGTCTGAAAGATAAATATTGATGATTTGGTGAAGCAAACGGTCCAGGAGAGGGGGAGGACAAGTAATAACAGGCTGTGTCAGTGTAGGCAGCCTGGCTCTGTGTATAGTTTAGAGAAATGCACATGTTACCGTCATGGGTCAGATCTTTAATCCATCTATCCCAGTGCCATGTCTCCCTGACTTGTCAGCACCATGTCTTAAAGAATTTGGGACAGTAAACAATAGGGGATCACATGGATCCTTAGTGTCCCCATAAAATGGTCCTGCTGATGCCTGTATGATGATCAGTGTCAGAAAGGTAGCTCAGGAGCACATTTACCTGTACATCTATATCTGCCCAAGTATGTGGCAGCACAGGCTGCTGAATGTCTGGAAACAATTATTTGGTGCATAGATAAAATGAGATTCTGAGTGCAGAACAAAAAAGATTGGTGATCAGCACACAAAACCCTCTAATATAGAAATCATATTATGTGAACTAACCCTAACACAAGTAGCTTAGTCCTCAGGGTCTCTTTCCTCCAAAGGCTGTGGGATTTGGGCACAAGACTAGAAGAGCCCTTCAAAGAAAAGTTTAAGAAATCCAGCTTTTTTTTTTTTTTTTTTTTTTTAAGACCTTTCAAATGCTTGCCAACAAATATTTGGCCTTTTGATTTCAACTTTAGAAATTCTTGCTACCTGTTTAAATGTTTACTTGAAGTGTCCTTTAGTTATCACTTCTGTGTCTCAGAAGGTTCCCTGGTTTAATCACTCATTGTAGAAAAAAAAGAGCTCTATTGCCTTTTATCTATTTTGAACTTGCTAGTCTCCTTAATTGTATTGCACATTCTCTTGTCCTACCACAAGCTGAGGAGAAGAGAAGCACCTAATCTATCTTCCCTAAGTCATTCATTTTTATCCTCTCATTATGTCCTTTTGTCCCTCTCCTTTCTAAGGTAACTTTTCCCAATCTTTTCAATCATCCTACATGACAGATATTTTTCTTTTTCTTCTCCCCCTCCCTCCTCAAAGGATCACTTTCATTTATCAATTTTCCCCTTATTTTTTATTATTTTGTTTTTACAGAAGTGTAATAATACTTCACAAATTTTTCCAGATGAGACTGCATTTTGATTTATAGGTTGGCTGTGCAGTATTTACTGCATCAATCCCCATCTCAGCTCTTATGAAGCCTCACATCTTGTTTGAATTTTTTTTCTTAAAACTACAGCTGCATATGGTATAGAAATCTGTCTTCATTGATACCCAGATTCCTTTCCTGGGCTGAGACAGTGAATGTATACCCCTGTCAGATGTACAAGCAGTTTAATTTATTTTTTTCCCTTCAGTATGCCTTACTTTGCATTTACTGGCATTGAACTTCATTTGCCCTCACATGGTTTAGCTGAGTCTCTTTGAAGTTCCTCACGGATCTCTCTGGGCCGTACTAGCTAAATAACTTTGTGTCATCTGCAAGTTTTGCTAACCTCAGTATTACCCTCTTTCAAGATCATTAATACAGATTTCAAACACAAGATCTAATGCAGAACAATGAGGCGAGGCATCCCACTGTTCACCTTGTGCCACAGACTATTTATTCCTTCCCTTTGTTTCCCATCTTTCACCGATTTTAAGCCCATGTTTGATGCACTCCATGAACACATCAAATAAGTGAAACCATAAGCGTGGTTAAGCATCAGCATGCTCAGTTTTTTTCACTGTTTTGAATACAATTTGTGTGGCAAATATAATGTGTTTCCACCCCTTTATTCAGTAAATCCTCTTGTATTTATTTATTACTTTCAAACAGCTCTAGAAATCCCTATGGTAAGCCTAGACTTTGCAAAAGTCTGAGAAATAAAACACTTATAGTTAGGTTTATAGTCCAAGACTTTTAGAAATTTTCAGATGTCTACTAATGCATGGACTGTGCCATTTTTATGTAGTTAAGTGTGAGGGGAATATACACAAAGATATTTTACCTTTTCTGTTTGTGAGGACATTACATAATATCTCTAGAAACAATGGCACAAATGAAACTGCCCTCTTTTTGCATGAAGCATTAACCATTAACCTTGATTTTGGTCCCTATCTTAGGAGAAGAATAGGAGAATATTTTGGAGCTTTTAGAAGGGTGTCCCTCTCCATCTGTGCAACATGTTCATTCTCTGCTGACGTTCACGCTCTCAGTGTCAATGTTGATCTGACAACTGCTGGCTAGTGGAGACAATGTTATGCTGGGATCCCACATCAGACACCTACTTAGCTGGAGGACTCTCTGAGCTTGTTCCTTTGTTTTCTCACTCTTCAGCAGTTGAACTGTGGAATCGTTAAGGTCAGAAAAAAGCCTCCAAGATCATCGAGTCCAGCCTTTGAAAGGTGAGAGCCCTGACCTTGGTGGCTTGACTGTGAAAACACACAAATATTGGAGATGGGCCCTGTGTCCCAACATTTCATTACCCCCTGGTTGATCAGGTCCGTGCTGCTGCACTGTCTGAAAGCTCTTTCCACAACTTTATTGTGCAAATCGAGCTCATAAAAGTGACTCCTGCACTGTGGATACTCCCCATAATGAAGATGAAACTTTTTTTCCAAACACTTTGCAACATGAGCTTAAAAATGAGCTGGTTCTGCAAGTAATCTTTCCAGTTAACTAATCTGCCATAATATCAGGAGAAAAGGAGTTTAAATGATGTATGAGCACAGTCAAACCAAATGTGCTTATTACTTTGGAGAAATGCTCATATAAAATGTTTAGGTATGTTCAAACACCTCTGCTCAGGAGGCTTCGCAACATGCTGGGAAAAAAAAAAAAAAGATGTATCAGAGTATCAGGGTATCAGAGAGCTGACACTGATTGATCCTACTTCCTCCTCTTACCTTGCAAATCTTGTTTTACACTAGCATTTTACAATCCAAAATCATTAAGGGATTGAGCTCCTCTGACATTCCCTGGGAATGTGGCTTCTCAGGCAATGACATCTTGATTCCGAACCATTCATTAACACAGAGCTTAATTTTTAGATTCCTATTCACTAGTGGCAACATCCATGAGAATGGATTTTGTGTGTTGGAGGAGGAGTGTTGGTAAGTTAACTGGAGCAATCTGTTGGTAAGTGGTGGTACCACCATCCCTGGAAGTGTTCAAAAAACCTGTAGATGTGGTGCTCAGGGACACAGTTTAACGGCAGACAAATCAGTGTTGGGTTAATGGTTTGACTCAGTTATCTTAGAGGTCTGTTTCAAACTCGATAGTTCTATGATTCTGAAATGCTGAGGAATATCCCTATCATTAAAAGATTTTTCCATCTTAACTTTGTCAGTAAAGGGGAATTTACTTCCATTCGGGATGTTCAAACATAAACCCTCTGTATATACTTTATGAAAACAAACAGACAAGCTCAGGCAGAAGGTTTTGCTGTTTGTTTGGGGTTTTTTATTTTTTTAAAAAAAGTTAGAATGAAGGGAATTAACTGTGTTTTTATAACTTAGGTCTTAGATCTACCTTCCAGCACATGGGGCATCTGAGTTCAGGTCTCTCCTGTGCCTAAGGAAATTCAAAAGTACACAGCTTATCTCCTGAACCAGAAAAATGTCAATACAAGTGATTCAGGAAGACTCATTTGAAAATATCCAGTATGTCCATTGTGTCAGACTTTTCTAAAAGGAAAAACAGGAGAACTGATTTTAAATCTGGTTTAGAGTAGGCAGGATGATTTCCTCACTCATCTGAGTGCATGGGGGGGGTTTCTCACGTTTGCTGAGGCAAAGCAGTGTCTCTGGTTCCTTTCTATTTGGGTTGGCTTCTTTCAACTGATCTGCCAGAGGAGGTGGTTAACTGTTTAGCTAATTATTGATAAGGGCAGGTAATTTCTGATTTTTTCATTCATATTTCCCACTAGAAAGTTTGGGGGACTCCTACATAAGCTTGATGCCTTCCCTAAAGCTAGTTATATTCATTTAACCCTCTCTGTGTCTCCTGTAGGAAACGTAAGCACTCTAAGCCTGAAGAATTATAAAGATTTCTCTAAAATTCAGGAAATAAAATGTGATTGGAACTTTGGAAACTTTACACTGTGTTCCCAAGTCACAACTTCAATCACAGAGGTATATAGATTTCTGAGACCCAAGTGAGTTCTAGGAATATGTGCTCGTCACTTTTCTCGAAATTTATGAGACACTAATAGTGTATCTCCATTCAGGTTTTGTTGAGAGTCTACTTTAGAGGAAAATCTGATTGCTTCCAGTTATTACACAGCACAGAAAGATTTCAAAACTTTTCAATTCAGGTAAAACTAAGACATGGTCTTCAGAAATACACTTGATGTACTGCAGAACCTGCTGAGTCCTAGTTCATAGGTCTAGACTAAAGATAATCTGAGAAAAAAACCTTTTAAAATGTAAAATGGCCTTCAACAGCAGCTGTTTCACTCTGCAGAGCTGATCCTGCTGCACCATACTCATTCCTTCTATAGAAATAATGTCGAATTAAAATGGGTACCTCAGTTTATGTGAAGTATACTCCATTGTTGTTCTGATCTTGCTAAAGCACAGCAATTTTCTTCACTCAAGAAGTGAATGAGAGTGACTTTTCCAGAGAAAACTTGATTGCACATCACTTGATTGTAAAAGAAAAAATGTTCCTTGTACAACCTAGAATGTAAAATCTATTTAGCCTCTTTATTGGGGAAAAAATAAATAAAGTAAAATAAAATAATTGGGTTTTTTCTATAGGTCAAGAGTCACTTAAAGAATGAACAGAATCAATAAGATTCACAAAACTGGAATAATTCATATTTGCCAAGCTTCACAAATATTCTTTTTTCTTCAAATACTCTTTTCATCACAGACCTCTTTCCCAAGCCACAATCCTCAAATTAAGAAGTCTAATAAAACATATGTAGTCACATCTCTTTTCTCTTTTAGGAGTGAAACAAACCTCTGTGGGATTTTTCTCTTTTTTTTTCATTTTAGAGAAAGAGAAGTTAGACTGAACTAATCAGCATAAATTGTACGGGGAACGTTATGAGTCATGATGAGGAAATTCTGCTTCATCTTGATTTAAAAAGAAATAAAAAATGAGGATTTTTAAAATTACTGAAAGAAAAGGAAGATTAACTGTGCTCTGAATGCAAGAGCTTTCCAGGAGACCAAATAAGTCTTCTATAAACTGATTTGCCTTTCTGACTGCGATTTAGTAGAGTGACACCTAATTTGTTCTGAGAGTCATTGATGCCTCCAACACAATGGAGGATGACAGCTTGCATAACCTCTCTTTCAGCTCTCATCTCATTTATTCCGTTTGAAGTCGAGTTCCGACAAGAGAGAGGCACAGAATTAATATTACCTTAGATCAGCTCAGTCTCCAGAGGGAGCAGCAAAAGCTTTTCTGGAAACAATAAACCCTTTAAACATGACAGGAGGAATAGGACCTTAGGAGGTATCTGAAAGTATCCATTATTAAAGGAAGGAAAAATACATATATCTATGTGGGTCACTTTGATTGTGATTTTTTTTCTTTTTTTTTTTTACCTTAACAACAGAAGATGAGCAACTGCCAGTCTTACAAACAAATTTAAAAATGCTGGATAGTTTGTAGTTAACATCTATATTATACACACATACACACAGAGACACACACAAACACATACATATGTTTTCTCTTTTGTTATTGTAACAGAGTCCCTAGCCATGGATGGTACTTGTTTTGACTTTGAAATTCCCTGCTTGTTTGATCTGGTTTCTTTCCAATTTAAGATAAAAAATCAGGAAGGGAAATTCCCATCACATCTGATAGTTTATAAGGTCAAATTTAATTATTGCAATTTGCATTTAAAATTAACGTAGCACTTTTAAAGTGAATCAGAGGAAGCCAAAGAGATTATTTGTGCAGACAGCTTTGTAGAAGGGAAAAAAAAAAGATGCACAACAATGTCTGTATAGCTGTGTACACTTTAATCTATCTACAGAACATCAGCATGAATAAAACTGGTACAATTCCATTCAAGTAATAAAGCTACAGTGAATTATGCCATCTAGCAGTCAGTCCTTATATACATATATACATATATATGTGTGTATGTGTACATATGTATATAATTTTATATATGTATATGTATATACACTTATATCTGCATATGTAAATATATATGTAAAATATATATACATGTAATATATATATTATAGGTGTGTATGTCTGAGTGTGACTGGCAAATTAGATACTTGAGGTGAAAGTATATATATCTAAAGACTAGAAATGGTGTTGTTTATCTGAACTTTTTACATCAAGCTACAACTGAAGAAATTAAAAACTCACCCGGAGGTTTTAACAACTAAGAGTGGACAGTATTAAAACAAGGGCTATCCATTAGTAAATTACCTATCCAGTGGATAAGCCTTGCAGCATTTTCTTTTTGTGAATTCTCAGTGGACTTCAGATTTCTATCAGCAGACATCCAATTTACATGTGAATCGTGATTTCATCATATCATATCCTGTCATTCCACTAGGAATAATTTCCTGTCATTCCACTGTGAATCATTTCAGGAAAGTACAGATGACTTAATAATTTACAATTAAATAGTTCATGTCATGCTGGAGCAAACCATGTGAAAAGAATCAGTGTATTTGCCACACAAATGCAAATACCTCTGGGAGCTGCAGGGTGGAGCAGAAGAGAAAGGAAGGGAGGAGAAAGAGCAGAAGAAAAGGCAACAATTTAATGATGGACAGGAGAATGGCTGCATGTGGCAGGACAGTGGAATAGGAGACCAGAAGTCATAAAGGTAGATGTAAATGAGGATGTTAAGTAAGTTGGAGAGAAGTCAGACCAAATACCACTTTGATGGGAAGGGTAATGTAAACCTTTCCTGTTCTGCTGAATACAGAACACTTAACAACCTCAAGGGACAAGCTTTAGGCCTGAGATTATACTTACCTTCTCACTGAACAATTTACTAAATGAATATAATTTCTCTTCCTCCCCAATTCCTTCTCCTTCATCTCCCCACCCTCATTCTTTAAATGTTTTTTGGTGGTTTTTTTTTTTTGTTTGTTTTAATAGTCTTTGAATTTCAGCATTTTGTTAGAAGTTCAACATCATTTGTCAGCAGCTTTGATTGGTTCTACATATGGCTTTGTGCTAATCTATTCACTTTGGCTGTGCCTTTTATCTTATTTGTGATGTGTGGCCAGCTCCAGTGCATTCCCCTCTGACTGGAAGAGCAGAGAGAGGAAATATATTCTTGTGGTCTTTGATATGATACTATTAGTTCTCTTTTCTGGATGAGATGCATCTTCCCTCACTTTAGACAGTTACCATACAGATGTCTCCATCTGAGATACTCACCACTGTCTCTCTTTATGGTCTAAGGAAAAAAAAAAGTTTTTAAAGCCAGAGTATTCTGTCCTACATTAAGTACTTCTATGAAAGATGAGATTAATTTCAATCTAAAACTACCTGTTTCATTGGATCCTAGAATCACAGAAGGACTTGGGTTGGAAGGGATCTTAAACACCACCTAGCTCTAACCCCTTGCTATGGACAGGGACAAATTCCACTAGACCAGGTTGCTCCAAGCCCTGTCTAACCTAGCCTTGAATACTTCCAGGGATGGGACAGCCACAGCTTCTCTGGGCAACCTGTGCCAGGGCCTCATTACCCTCACGGCAAAAATGTTACATTTAATCTAAATATACCTTTTCCTTCTATAAATTTCTTCCTATAGTCTTTAAAAAATAAACAAACCAAACCAACCAAACAAACAAACTATAATTAAAGCCCAGATGGAAACATTTACAAGTTAGATGTTCCAAAGTAGGTACAATTAATACTATATGTCAAGTCAGCTTATTTTGGTAATGAAGATAAAGGGATGGATGCTGGAAAGGGTTTTTGAACACAAAGATGAATATACCTCTACAAACAAAGTAAACAGACAAAAGGTGACCTTCTAACCGAGATCTAAAATAAAATCACTTACCTTCTAGACAAACATCCCTTGGGAAAACATTCTACCATGATGAGTCATCATGAAGAAGGGCAAAACTTAGAACACAAGGGCAGAGCAAGACAGACAGAAAAAATTAGTCCTTTGATGGAACATAGCAGTCAGGGGAAGTTAATTCCTTTCATTCCATCAATTTACTTATATACAATTAGGGCAGGGCAAAGGGTATTGTACATCTCTACAACCATCCCTTAAATTTGTTCTTTAAAAAAGCTTTGCGTGTAAAAGTAGGAATAGTGAAGAGTCAATGAAAAATGAAAGGTTTCACTAGGATAATCTTTGCTGTAAGGTTTGTCTCCAACTTGTGAGGAAACTCTAGCAATTCTATGAATAAATTCTCAATAAATTTTAAAAGTAAAAATCATATAAAAAAAAATGGTACCTGGTTAGATATTTTTCTGGAGGCAGGGTACATTGAGTAGTGGAATGGTGAATTAACACCCATGGGAGGTAACTTCCAGTTTACTCCATGTAAAGCCTGAAAATGGTCAAACAAGTTACATCAATAAAAGAAACTCATATATTCAGCTGAATTAATACCAAAGATCACAAAGTAATCTACAAATAGCAATTAATTCTCACTATGTCACCCCGAAACATAATTGATAAAAGGTATTTAATCTGTGGGTGGACTTGTAGCTCAGAACAAAATAAATAAGAGCAAAATAAAAGCCCTGGTTCTCATGGCTGTATTTCAGAGGAGTACATACAGTGAATCCAAGTTACATTCTGTAAGTCTTTCATCTAGCTTCCCTCCAGAGAGTGAGATTGAAAAAGTAATGATAGAAACTGTCTTTATAACAGTAACACTGTGGTTATAGCAGCCCTCCAGGACTGGGAAAGCTATTTTCAATTCCTCCCTGTAGGAATTTAGTTTATTTTCCCTCCTTACATCTAAAGAATCTTGAAAATTTTTTGTGCTGAATGACAAAGCTTCAACAGGGCACCAGGAACGTGCTACTGCCCTCCTCAATTCATAATAGGGCTCCATCCTATGTGTTATGTTACAAATGGGGGTAGAAAAATTATCTACTCTGCAATAATTTTAATTTTATAGGCATGAATTAAGGATTAATTAATTGGGCTCAACAAAAAAGAATAAAAATTAATGAATGGGTATGTCCTTGAATGTCCAGCTAGAAACAGTCTCTAGTTCTAGCTTTGATTCTTTGTCTCACTCAGCTGATAAAAAGTAATGTTTATTCTGTTTATTATCAGGCTCTCCCAGGATGATGGAAATCAAAATTGGGCCACTTACCTTTTAAGGCTTTCCTAAATCACCAAAATTTCATATGAATGTCATAAAAAGGCATCTAATGCCTTAAGAAAAAAAAATATATACGGTGGTTGTAAATAAATGTGTTACAGAGAGATATTTGGGACTGTAATCATGATATGCTATGATACATCCCAAACCCTGAGCAAAGTGAATAAGATTCAGAAAAGAATATAGCCTGGAATGTATATCCTTCTCTCTTATGCTTTTCAACCAAGCATGTTGGATGCTTTTGATATGAAGCAGATCCACATGCACTGTGCAGGCAGCATCAGTACCTGACATTGGACCCCAGGTTTTACTGCTGTTATAGGATCTGCCTACAAGATCTGCAGGTCCTTTCATGCCTCTTGCCTGTCATTTAGGCAGTCCTACTGCCAAAACATTTCCCCCATTCCCATATATATATTTTTTTTACCCCACAGTGAGAGGGAATTGGTATGATCTGTATTGGCAAATGCAAATGTCACGTCCCCCATGACAAAGGGAGATGTAGGAGAAACTTCTGCCTCAGCTTCAGCATCGTTACTGTATTTTCCTGTGGCGTGGGATCTCTGATGTATCTGTATCACTAAGGGTTATTCTCAACACTGCTAGATAGAATGCAAACTCATTGCCACCACATGTTACATACAGTCTGGATAACTGTATTTCTTTCTCTTGGCAGAGCTTTGGACATGTTATTTGTCTTTGAAAATATAAGTAGTATTAATTATTAGCAGTATTTCACATCACTGTCCATTTCCCCATTATGGAATGAAATACTTAAGAGCGTGAAGCCACATTAATTTTCATTAATGATGCCAATTAGCAAGTGGTTATAAAGTTTTAATAATATTGTAGCTATATAAATCCTTATTGGGATATTTCATTAATTTTTATCAGCCACATAATCAGCTAAATAACTGAATTTTTCTGCTGTGGATTTGTCACTTCTGTCACAAGTTCATTTAGGGTTTTAGTCAATTTTCTCCCAAACCAAAGAATTAATGACAATCTCAGCCTCTCCCACTTGACCTGAACTTTGTATGCCCTTCAGAAAATCCTGCCTAAAGCAACCCAGGAGTAGAAGACTACACTGCCTGTAAGGCTGTTTCTGATCTCACCTCAATTTAGCTGGCTGAATGTGAAGCATCTGCCGTGGTTTTTATCTAGGCTCTCTTTATATCCATGCAGAAGTGATCCTCTCTTCTTTGTTAAATACCTGATTTTGGAATTAGGTGATCTGTATTTGGATGAACTGGAAATATTTGGGTAGAGGAGAGCAAATGGAAAGATTTGGTTCTGTTTCATGTTGGAATGCAGGAAATGATGGCTTTGTTTTACCTGCTCAACACCCAAAATACCCCTGGGTGGAACAGAATTCTTCAGTGACCTCAAATGGGGTGAATTGTTTCATTTTTTATATTTTTGCTTAAATATTTGTTTCATGATACAGAACAACCCACAAAAATAATAATAATAATTAAAAAAAAATAAAAGGACATTCTGAAACCAAGAAGTTTGACTGTCTGGGTGGTATTATTCTTCCTTACCTTGGATGTCCTGTCCTCTTGCATGCTCTGGGCTTCCCCACCCAGCCTCCAGCTGTCACTTTGTAAAGGTGCAGGTCTTCAGTGGTTCCTGGACTGCATCTCTCAGGCCAATGCAGATGTGCCACATGCTCCAAAGTATTTAAGTGGATTTAGACATCTCTACATTTCAGTTCTCTCAATAAAACAACATGTTGTGGATTTCTTTGGGAATTTTCCTTTTTTTTTTTTTTTTTCGTTCAGGTTTTCATTTTCAGCTAATCTAAATAAGCCTTTTCTGAAGGGATTGGTGGGGAGTTTATCCCTGAGGTTTCACCTAGGTCTTGTTGTGAGAAGATTGGGTTATACTGGAATGCCTCATTTCAGGTTTCTGTATTTAAAAATTTTATTAGTATTTTATTAGTAAAAATAAGAGAGAGGATAGGAACAAAACTTACCAGGATAATGACACAAAAGAAGACAGATTAGAAATTTGTTTCGGTGTCCTTATACCTTAATATCTATCAATCACAGTAATTTTACCAATGTTTTTCTATCAAAAGAAAACCCAGTAACAATTACTCATCAGTTAAAATTCCAGTGGGATGAGAGTAAAAGAACTTAAAGAAAGGAACAAAAGGGTTCTGTAGAAAGTGTCCAAGACCAAAACTGGTGTTCAACCAACTCAAAAGACAGCTCTGCTTTATCCAACAGGCACTGAGTCAGTAGGTTACTAAGTGAGCAGAAATATTCATGTCAGAATAAGTGTGACACTCTTCTGGAAACATGCATTAAATGATGGACGTTCTCTTAAACTTCTCACACAGCATTGCCATATCCATGCAAATATGTCATAGACTAATCCTCTCACCACAGAAGGAGCTCAAAGACATAATGTAGCCATTATTTTTAACTATGACCACATTTTGTCCATTATCTAAGGTTTCCTCTTTTACCCTCCATGTGACCCCCCGCATGCAGGCTTTGCATCCTGCCACCTTCAACTGAAGAAGCTAATAGTCAAAATTATTCAACTATTGACACTGTTCTGCATTCACTCAGCCCATTTAACACCTATAATATGCTTTTACCTGGTGTAGTGTGACTTCCTTGTTTGTTAATGGAATAGACACCAGCTTCCAAACGCCTCTGGCTCAGCAGAGAGAAATGGAGCTTTCACAATTACCATGAATCAGTGCATCCAGCACTGTTCTGCGTGCCTCATTTTAACCCAATAGTAATTTTAATAATAGGGTTATGTCTGCCTCGAGCAACTGGAGAGGTCCCTGAGTTAGTGCTGATTGAGCTGATGTATCCACTCAGATGAGCAAAAAGCCACACACAAATACCCTTTTATGCTCCCAAAGCAGGGCAGCTTCATTAGTTAAGGTTTCCATCAGAGTAGGGCTCTCTGATGTGGTCATAGTATGTTCAGCACCAGAGGTCACTCTGCCCATACTGCCAAGCAAAGCGTCTGCTCAGTGGGGTTCCCTTAGATGCTGTACATTTGTGGTTACATTTCTGACTAGGTGTGAGGTACTGGATAGGCAGCTTCATCACCCCACTCTCTTTCCGTGGGAGAGAGAAAATGCAGTTCCCAGAGGCTGGGTCATATCTTGAATGGAGGACATCGTCCTGGCGATGCTGAAGTGACCTTCTCTCTCCCTCTTTGCGATGGCAAAGGAAGCCTGGGAAGAACAGGAACCTAAACTGGTGTAAATGAGCCCAGGCAATAACGGCTGAAAGAGCTCTCAGACCCCTGTTGTTTTTTTATGCAACAAGAATATTTTTATTTGCTTGTATTTGCATGTGGGTCACCTGGATTTAATCTGAGTTTTTTGATATTCATTGAAAGAACATGGAAGATGCCTTTTTCTGCACCCTCACATCCTGCACCCGGGCAACTGCCTGTTCGTTTACCTTGTTGGGAACTTTATGACCATTTTTTAAAGCACCATCAATTACCAATCACAAACAAGCAGCACATAATTGCACGTATTTTGGGATCGAGGCAGAAGTGCCTGTGCCAGTACCTGTTAGATTTGATTGGACAAGGTCACACAGAAGAACATTAAGAAATGGAGACAGAGATGTCAAAGCATTTCCAATGGCAACAGCGACCACCCCACTCATATCAACAGGGGGGAAATGGAAGCATAAACCAAATTGCCTCCAAATGATTGCAATTGGAGCACATGTGTTATGGGAAAGGTTTGAAGTTAGCACATGTGCTGATATAGTAATATGACGATGAAGGGGGGGGGGAAAATTCCAGCATTCAGTGTCTTTGCAGCACAGATGGTTGGGTTTGCTTTGCTGGCCTAGTTGTTCATTAAAATGAATCAGATGGATCTGGCTATCCCAAACTGTTAGTATATGTCTCTGCCTTATTATTCTGTGCTTTGCAACAATGATGATACTGTTCTGCCCATGGGCCAAATAATGCCTCGATATGGATCACACGATATACTGGTGGTGGGCTGTCAATGTCTTAACTAACAATCCACTCAGCAGTGAAACCTAGGAAAGAGTACAAAGCACTAACTGGATCACGTCTGTGGTCTAACCATATTTTACAAAATCACTCAGTAGGTACTACGCAGACTGTAAGCAACTATGTGTGATTAATTACAACATCACAAATGACACCAGCTTTGGGGTCACGTATTTGCCTCTCATGTTTGGACAGTACTGTTGGTTTCTTTTTGTTTTGTTTTGGTTTTGAACCTTTTTTTAGTTTTTTTTTTTTTTGCTACCTTTTTTTTTTTTTAATGTGACAAAGGACCTGTATAATGCAAAGAACACCACAGCTTTTCCTATCTTTTTTCCCCTCCTGTCTTTTTTTTTTTTTTTTTTTTTGTGTGTGTGTGTGTGGTTTGTTGGTTGTTTTTTTTTTCCCCTTCCGGAGAAGGAATAACACTTATGAAGAATGTGGTGATATATAACCCTGCTACACAGCCATAAAGTGTAAATTTCCAATATGAGATGCCTGTGGGGAGGGTAGATTTTCCTTCAGCCTCACAAGTCCCACTTATGTTAATAAAGGAGGCATGTCTACAACACCCCTCACTGAATAATTTACATCTGCACAGACAGAAAGTCAGAAGGCAAAGCTGGAGACACATCAGAAAGCTGGCTCTAAATCAAGTCAAAAGTTTGCCTGTGTTTGTGGGTGGTTTATTATTATAAAAGGAAAGCAGCGCAAAGTGAAATTAAAGCTATCTGCTCAGCTTTGAGGGCTTCAGGATAGGGGGATGGTGTAGGGTTTAGTGGGAGGGCTAGGAAACTAAAAGGTATGAGACATGGCTGAAAGATAAAGAGAAGAAAATTAATTGTAAGGGCTAAATGAACATCAAAGACTGAAATGAATTAAAACTCAAAGTTAAACTAGTTGTTTTGGAACTTCTTTCTTACAAATACATTATTTGTTAGTCAACAGAGAGTAAAAAAAAAAAAAAAAAAAACAGGAAGGTTATTTGAAATAATGGAGGTTTGAGAATCGAGTATTATTTTGAGTTAATGGCTGTGTTTTAGACCAGTTACTAGGACCAAGCTTTCAAAAAAATTCAAAATACCAAGACACAGACAACCATGGTCATCATTAAAAATCCATCTTTTCAGATTAGGTTCCTAGAGGCATATAACAAAAGAGAGATTTACATGATGGTACCTACACCAGCCCTGGATGAACCAGGTGAGGTGCAGAAGGGATGACTCTGTCAGTGCACCTGATTCTTACTGCTCTGAAGATGCACTTTCACTAAGCAGTCAGCATAGGTATCCTGCCCAAACCTTAATTAATTTTAGGGTGGGTGACTTTAAGTCTATATGAAGAATAGACTCTAGATATAATTTTAAAGTCAACAGGGGACAAAAGTCCAGATCCCCACAAGGTGTTAGATTCTAAAGGGTTGGATGCCCTGTGCTTTTCTGGAGACTCCACACCTTCTCTGGGCTATCTGTTCCAGTGCTCGGTCACTGCCCAGCAAAGAAGTTCTTCCTCATGTTCCATGAGGTGGAACTTCCTGGGCATCAGTTCCTGCCCATTCCTGTTGTGCCATTGCTGGGCCCCACAGAGCAGAGCCTGGTCCATTCTCTGCCCCCTCCCTGCAGACACTGACACACACAGATGAGGTTCCCACTCAGCGTCTCCTCTCAAGGCCGAACAGGCCCAGCTCCCTCAGCCTTTCCTCATCAGAAAGAATTTCCAGTCCCTTCATCACCTGTGCCAACCCCACTGGACCTGCCTCAGGACCTCCATGTCCATCCTGTCCTGAGGAGCCCAGAACTGGGCACAGTATTCCAGGAGAAGCCTCACCAGGGCTGAGTAGAGGGGCAGGATCACCTCCCTGGCCTGCTGGCAATGATTTTCATAATGGAACCCAGGGTCCCACTGTCCTTCTTGGCACTCAGAACACACTGCTGGCTCAGGGACAGTGTTGTCCACCAGGATCCCCAGGTCCTTCTCTGCAAAGCTTCTCTCCAGCAGGTCACCCCCAGCCGGTGCTGTGCCCAGGGTTATTCCTCCCCAGCTGCAGGACCCTGCATTTGCCCTTGCTGAATTTCAGAAGGTTCCTCTCTGCCCTTCTCTCCAACCTTTCAAGGTCTTTCTGAAGGGCTGCACAGCCCTCTGGGACAGGCAGGCCCAGTGAAAACCAAACTTTTGTCTGCTGTAGATCACTTGGGTATTCACATGTCAGTTACATCACAGATTCACAGAATGACAGTATGGTATGGTATGGACCTTAAGGATCATCTAGTTCCACCCCCCCCACCATGGGCAGGGACACTTTCCAGTAGACCAAGTTGCTTTGACTAGACCTAGTTACTGGGCGAGACACCTTTTATCCAGCTGAGGAGAGACAACAAGTCAGCAACTTTATTGTTTGACCCATCTTTGATATCTGTCCTTAAATGGGACAAAACATTCTCCAGGACTATCTTTTTTCACTGATTATAGAAAGAGTTTTGGATAGCTATCCAAACCTTCAAATACCCTTGGTTAGAGAGTGAAGTCCCAAATTCTGAAATCCTGTTGTTGATAAACTACTGTGCAGAGTTCAGTTATATTTGTAGTTCTGGGGCTTTGTGCTGTTGTCCCTTTCTTTTCCTGGGTACTACTGTGTCCCCTGAACTAATGGCAAAGCTGTCTGGTAAATACCAAGTGCCTTCCAGATGGGTTTCTGGGATACTGTCAAGGTGTTTGCTGCTGGAGAAATGTCCATGCAGACCTGAACTGGCCCATACAGTCCTAGAATAGGCTGCTTACTCTGCGTCTCTCACTCCAGGACTGGCTCTAGTGATGGAAGAAACAATGAACTACACTTCCTCTAAGACCTTTTTTTCATCTACCCTGCCCTGTCCCTATTACCTATCCTGCTCCAAAAACACTGTGTAGAATTTCTGTGGCCTTCAATTTCTTCATGACTGATGGTGAGCTCTATTAATTCTATTTTCATTCTAAGCTAAGAAGTAAGAAAAAGCGCTTTACTCCAAACTGAAGTGACCACTGTGTTGCAAAGCTGACACATCCCACATAGCTCTTCTGTGTTAAGTAGAATCATCTGTTTCCCAGTTCAGTAAGTCACAAAATAATGCCAATTTTTTTAAGGTTCTTTTTCTTTTTAAATACATCTCTTTTCTTCCTTTTTTTTTTTTTTTTTTTTTTTTTTCCCTAAGCTACCAAGCTTGGTGATAGTTTAGTTGGAAAATGCACCATCTGAACAGATGGAGGAAAAATCTTTCATTGAAAATATATGCCTACTGCTTTAACTGATGTTTAAGGTGTTTTTCACTAGGTTAGGAACCTGCTGAATATATAAAAGGGTTATTGTTCTGCCATTATCACTACACCACTGTGAAATTATAGAGTGATTTTGAATGAAAGAAAATAAACTTCACAGAAGTGTTGGGTGGATGTTTATGATAGCAAATTGTCTGACTGTTCTTAAACCAGCTGCTTTCAATAGGAAGTGGGCTGTCTTTGCTCTGTGCACTCCTCTTTGGTTTGGAGCCAGGAACTGGAGAAAAAGAAAGCGTCAGGAAAATGAGGAGAAGAAACTGAAGTTAAAAGAAAATTAAGATATTGTTTCACTATATCTCCCTATTTCACTGTTTATTTGGATGTCAGTGTGTTTGCTTCCAAAGAGTAATAAGAAAAAGAATCAGTGGTAAGGAATTTATGAATTTTCTAAGTGTAATTTGTTTTATTTACAATCCTAGTGTGAAATGGTCAAACAGCAGGCAAGATCATCTATTCTTCTTGGAATCTTACTTCTGTTTTAAGTTCCTAAGAAACAATTTAATGTTTACAGATAAATCTAAGCAAGAACACAAGGAGTAGGGCAATTTTTCCTCATGTTTTTATGTCTTCTTGCCCCTTGACATCCCTCTATGATATCTCTCCGTAATTCTAACCTAGCAATATTAACATTTCTTCCAGAGAATCATCAGTCTCTGGATTTTTCATCAATCAAAAGCAGAAATTTTGAAAAGTCTATGGATACACGCCTCTTACCTAAGTTTAGACATTTTCAGTGTCAATAACTACACTTGAGTTAATCACTCTAGATTGCCTCTACAGTTTATGGAGAAAAATAACTGCTTGTAGGAGCAATCTGTCTCAATCTATTTAGTTGTCAGGACTGGGGTCTGAGTGAATAGAAAGCAGCTTTGCAGAAAAAATAGATGGGAATTCTGATGGTCAAGAGGTTGGACAGGACTCACAGGGGGAAGGTGGGTACCGTCATCCTGGGTTGTGTGAGCAGGAGATGATGAGGGGAACAGAATTTGGGAGATGAAGGAGGAGGTGGAAATTTGTTTCACTTTAAGAGAAGGCTAAGCTGGATCTTACTGCTGTTTGCAGCTACGTGATGGAAGAGAGTAGGGAAGGTGGAGTTAGACTTCTTGAAGGTACACTGAGTAGGAGTGACACAAGCTAGATGTGGGGAATTTTGGCTGGATATTTGGAAAAAAAATCTAGATTGTGATGAGAGTGGTCAAGCAGCCTTAACAGATTCTCCAGAGAACAGACTTTGAAATCTCCTTTTTTGGGGATACTCAAAGCTTGACTGAACAATACACTGAGAAACCTCAAATTGGTTTGAGGGTTGGTTTGAACTAAAGACTTTCAGAAGTCCCTTCCGTCATTTCTGAATCTATGATTTGTACCCTACAAGATTTTATGAACTTTACAATTAAAAAGAAAGTCAAAGGGCCATAAGAAAGTTACTCACTTCCATGTAAATCTCTCTATTTTATGTTTAAATTCCGAATCTTAACATTGGCTTTTGGGACCTCCTTCCTTGTTGTACTTTCAGTGCCAAAATTAATTACTCTTTTATCTCTACATGTATTGGTGTGCTATCTAATCATCTACCACTGTATAGGATAATAGTATCAGTGCATCTATATCATGAAAGGCCTCTTACTGGTCCTTGTTGTACTTGGAAGTCAAACTAAACTACCTTAACAAGACTACAGATAGAGATGCTCTATTGTGTCTGAGACGTGAGCATTTTTCTTTAGTCAAGAAAGAAAGAAACAAAAGGCTTGAGGAAACCATTATGTTTGCCTGGTATGGCCTCAAACCCCAAGAAAGAACATGTGCATGGAAAGAAACAATTCAGTCTCTCATTCTCCTAGTGGTGGAGAGACTAAGCTAAAACTAAGGTAACTTCAATTTTATGTTACAAAGTTCATTTGCTTTTTTTTTCTCAGCTTTTGTTATTGAAGTGACAATCTAAATTACTGAAGTTCTGGGGAGACAGTTCTAATTCAGGGGCACATTTTTTTTCTGTGAAATGGTTTTCCAGTGAATATAATGGCAATCCCTAAACTGAAAACATCTGCAGTGAAATTCTGTCAGCAGTCAGGAATAGATTGGTACGGCTTGACTTGACTAGCAAGACCCCCGGGAATTGTTGTGCTGGATTAACAGGATGGGGTCTGTACCCCAAAATCTCATTGTTTTCAGTGTCTCAGTCAAGGATGGTCAGAGAATAGTGGTCAGAGAGGTGGGTGGTGGAGAATGGGTTTCACATGTGGAGTGACTGTATATCAGAGTAAAGATATATCAGAATCTTCAGCCCAAAAATTGCCAGTTGAGAGGAACTAGCACAGAGGTCTGTAGAGCTGTGAGTTAGTATGGGAAGACTTCTACTGAATCTAATGCAAGAAGCATGGGTATCAAAGGAGGCTGTCAGAGGGTAGGTTTTAAAGTAACAAGAGTGATTTCATCTCTCCACAACAAGCATTTAAGGTGCCGGGGGTGCTGTGGGTGTTACAAGTTGATACCAGCTCAAGGGGAGAGTGAGTTTCACAAAGAATTGCAAAAAATATTTGGCTATTCGACACAAATAACTAGCTCAAGAATTCCAGGCATAGAAGTTTCTAACTTTCTTATAGAGTTTGACACATTGAGGAAAGTCTCAGTAGGAGCTTTCCTGGTGTTGTAGCTCATCCCTGGGTTTCTGGTTTCCAGTAATTGTTGGTGACAATGGCAAGATGGACTGGAGTGTTTATTCATATGACTGACAAGAGTTGCTTCAAAGAGAATACAATAAGCTTCTGGAAGGCCAATATTTGCCTCAGAGGCAAATGATCTGGAGAAATCTTTGCCTTCATGCCACCTTGAAACACAGCTGCAGCTTTTGAAAATTGATAATTTCAGTTATTTTAATATCAGACAACAGTGAGAATTATTTTCTTGAAAAGATATAACAATGTGTTCTCTTTCATTTTCTGGCTGCCATGGTTTCTTTCCATTTAATAAAACTTCTAGAGTGAATATTCTTATTGGGAAATTAACATGAATAACAGAAAATATTTACAGATCACTCTGTAATCAATTCTTTACATAAATGATAAAAAAAGAATTCATTCTGTTGGTTATGGAAACAAAGTCAATAATATATCATCATACTGCTGGGATTCAAAACACAGAATGAAAACAAAAATATCCCTAAAATTAAACACATAAATTCTTATTTAGAACCCTCTGTGTATGCCCTAAAATTTTTCAGCAATACAAAGGTTCCCTGTGGAGTTGACAATAGAATACTGGAGACTGTTAAAGCACAGGTTTGAGTGGGTTCCTTCTTTTCTGAGCAGACTGTATTATTTCCACAGACAGTTTAGTAGATGGCACTACTCTAACAGATGCCCTGAAGCTTATACCTGTCTATAAAATAGTTACATAATTTTTTGGGGAGCAATATTTTAAGGAAAACTCATTGATATTTGTATTCCAATCATGCCATTTTGTCTTTCACTTCATTATTGTTATTATTTAGGTATTTATTTAAGTATTTATTAATTTTTAAGGGCAGATTCTTTACTGTGAGGGTGGTAAGGCCCTGGCACAGGCTGCCCACAGAAGCTGTGGCTGCCCCATCCCTGGAAGTGTTCAAGGCCAGGTTGGAAGGGACTTAGAGCAACTTGGGATAGTGAAAGTTGTCCCTGCCCAGGGGGGTTGAAATGAGATGATCTTTGAGATCCCTTCCAACCCACACCTTTTAGTGACTCAATGATTCAGCTTTCATGGATTTTTATAACTCTAAAGGAAGTCTCTTTTTTTCAGTGGTCCCCTAGATGCTTCTGTTACTTATGGCTATTGTAAGAAACACAAAAAATGTAAGACATTCCTTTTCTTTCAGAGATTTAACTTATAAAGAAAAAAAATATTAAAATCCAGATCATATGTCTGTGTTAGTCACCTTAGGCTCCCTTTGCTGTCAGTTTGGAACAGTTAGACCAGGGAGCAATTCACCTCATCATCTCAGAACATCGAAAATAGATCAAATTAATCATTCTTCTCAAATACCCATTTCTCCCCATTGACTTTATTTGACTTTAGAAGTCAGGGTAGCATACTGAAACTGTACGCTTTCAATCTCTTGTCACTTTGCTCAGCGTGAAACAACTTCACTTTGAAAATCTTATATTTAATTTACTCTCTGTATTATTTTGTACATGGCTTTACCAATGGAAGAAAGAACATTAAATACTGAACATAAAAAAATCCTAAATTGGATTGGAATTACTATGCTACAGTATTTTACTGTGTTTCAATGGTACAATAGTGATCTTTTGTCCTCACACACATGAGTAGTTCAGAGTTGGAAAGGACCACAGAAACGGTAGCTGCAGCAGAAGTTCTCTAAGAGCACGTCAAAGTTAGAAGTAAAATAAATAAGGTCTCTAAATTTTCTATTCATCCAAAAAGCTATTTCTTTGCCAGAAAATATTCTTTAACATCTGCCATCTGTTGGTTTTAATTTTTATTGATTTTGAATGAAAATGACACTTGCTTTAAAGGATTAAAGTTCAAATTTAGCAATACGTAGCAGACCAGACTTCTAACTGGATCTCTAAAATGTGCTCCTTTTTCTTTCAATCCCTGGATGCAAATATTTTAGTGGACATTAAAGCAAAGTCAAATATTTCTAAGTAACATTTTCGTGAATCAGAGGTGTTGAGTTCATATCTGTGATTTTAACTTTAGCCAGAGCAGTAAGTGACCTGCACTTCTGAAAGTCAGGCTCTCAAGTCTGAATTTAATTTAGCCTTTGCAAAATAAATAGATGGTTTTGGCATTTCATGAGCATTAAAACAAACAAACAAACAGATGCTGTTTTGAATAAAAAATAAATAAAACATAGACATTAAAGGAACTTTCAGACAGGGAGAGGGGAGACAAAGGTTTCCTGAAAAACTAAAGAAGCAATCCCAAACTGGCATTTTCGCTGCACAATTAACAACACTTAAAAAGAGGAAATAAAACTGCATGATACCAATCCCATTTCCTTCAACACTCTCACTCATCTGCTGACCACACAGGACTCCACGTCTGCTGTAAAAGCCATAACACTCACAGTACAAGCCAGAAGCTCAGCATAAAATATCCCAAAATGCTTGTTAAAGTTGGGCAAGGGGGAGCTCCAGCCTCCTGCTCTGGATTTTCTGACCCGAAAGTCAGTGTTGAGCAAGTAATTTCGTTTCTTTGCATTCCACTGATAAAATATTCAGTGGTTTGCAGAGGGCTAACTTTTAGATTGAATTAATATTTGTAGAAGATATTTCAAAGAAATTTCCTTGCAACTGCTGTAACACGATTTCTCAGTGTTATTGTCCCTGATAACGTATCCATTTAATAGCTGCTTTTTGTGTTACCTGTTCCACACATCCTGTTTTTAATGAAGCCTGTTTTTGAACATCCTCTGCACTTGCAACCTCAAAGAGCAGATCTGATCTTTCTAATTTCTTTTTAATAATAGAGGCTACTTGAAGGTATTTTTCTATAAATGGAAAGAGCTTTCAACATCCTAAGGTAGGTATTTTTGAGACAATGTTATCAAACTCCTGAAGATGAGAACTAGGTTCTCACCAAGATGAATATCTGACCTAAAATTCTGAGCATTTTATGTTTAATGATTTTCTGTCCATCGTTTTTCTAGAGCATCGCAGTCATGGCATTTGGGTATGTCACACTGAAATACAGATTTTTTTCTTCAAAACCCTTCTGTGAAGAATGAATAAATATCTCTAATTCTACAGCTGAATAAAATAATGTGGGCCAAATGACTTGTCTGTACTCACATTGGCCATATTCAGAAAGGACCAAAAAGGTCAAATCTATTGTTATGCATTGTAACCCAATGTGCTCAGTAGCCAATTAAATAAGAAAAGCAGATTTATATGAATACTCTTTAATAGTTTTTAAATTTATGATACCCCCAAAACACCTCTAATATCAAGATATAAATAATGTTCCAACACCAAGATATTGGTTGGGTGCTTTGAACTGTTATTGCTTGGATGGAGGCACAATCCCATGCTGACTGTGGACTGTGTTCTTACAAAATCTAACTTTGAGCACTAAAACATAACTAACATAACACGTATCAGTGCAGCATGCCATTCCTCGGTCAGGGATTTATCAGATCTGACTGATAACATAATCACAGTGATAGATATTTCCTCAGCCTGGTTAACACAGGAAACTTTACAGAAATCATCTCTGCATTTTGGGGAAAGTTTCTGAAAGAGTAGTGAGCTGTGTATCTGTGTTCAAATGTATGAGGTTTGTATTTGCAGGCAGCTGACACATTCTGAGACCCATTCAGCTGACACATTGCAGTCCTTCTGGACCTTCTCACTTCCTTGGATCCCTTTGGATATTTGTACAGAAGCATTAGAAGCATGAAAGTGTTTTCCAAAGTTGAAATCCCACCCACCTAGTTAGAACTACTTAAAAATCAAGTGGTCTAAATGTGGTCTAAATGAGCTTATAAGGGTCCTTCTTTACTCCTTTCTTGAGAGACATTTGTGCCATGTGAAGATCTGTCTGAGATAAACGGAATGAACCAACCTGTCAAGGCCTTATCCACGATGGAAAGCTGTGTTCACCAAACTTCTGGATGTAAAAATTACAGACTATTTCCGCTTTGGAGTGGTACTCTGAAGGTTCTCTGAAAATATAGCCTTAAAAGTGCCTTGTAACTTGCAATCAACCCACTTGATAAAAATGACCCTTTCTAATAAATTCAGTTTTCAACAAGACCCTCTACGAGGCTCTTTATCATTAGGAAATAGCACTCACAGGAAACCACATAGGCAACATTTCAATAAAGTATATTTAAAAGACCTAGTCAAGAATTTTGACAAAAAATTAATTCCAAAGCCAAGTAACAGCAAATCTGCTTGAGCATTTGCATTTTGTCATTGGAAGGTTTTAAGAGGATGTAACTTCAGGATCATCTAATCTTTACAGAGGTAAATATAGACTGAGAAAAGGTTTTGCAGGGAGGGTGAAACAGGGCTTATTTATTCTTTAAACCAGGTTTATTATAACTGAAAACTGATCACTTTGCATACTCTAGAGGACCTTTTAAAATATTTAGGACTAAAAGTTTACTCTTAAGCTGAAATCAATTTACAGGGTGGATAGCACACAAAAATAACCTCTCTCTGAGACACACAGTCTTTTAAATAACATCCTCTATGAGGCACTAAAGCTTTAATATCAACAATATCCCTGAAATGAGGGGAGTGAAAAAAAAACAAAACATGAAGTGCAGAAACTGCTATCAATTCCATTCACAGTGGCAGAATGACTCTAATAGCTGAGACGTTTATGAGTCATAAATTACCATTTATAAATGCAGTGTTTAGCATTCATTTCAATGGACAACATATGGTAGCAACATTTCTAAATAGCTTGAACTGATAAATAGGCCAGTGAAGTGGCTCAATTTGTTAAAATGCTAACACATTAACTACTGCATGTGGTGGTGGCATGTTTGCATCCCAAACACTGCCTGTCTGCTCAGGCCTTATGGAAATAGACACTTGCCTTGAATTTATGAACTGGCACAGTCAGTCTATTTTTCATAATGATTTATGAGGAATCACCGTTTGCAGACTGGGTGATCCATCTATGACTGTGTTAGCCTCGGTTCTGCCGCGTTATACGGCACGACCACATCCCACACGTTTTAGCCCCTGGTACCCTCTCTTGAGAGACTGACTGATTTCTTAGGATTGTTTTTATCTTATATTTTGTCCTTTTAAAGGAGTTAGATAATGGTTTGAACCTGATCATTACTAGAGGGATATTGATTAACACAAGTAGATCAGCTGAAGACGTACCTGAGGTCATCTCTGTTCCTGCCAAAACTGTGCTATTTCATACACGTCATTTACAGTTGCTGCTTCTTTCACCTTATGTAATAACAAAACTAATTTTCAGTTTAAAAAATATGAAAATAAATCAGTTTTAGGTCTGAAGAAAATAGACATGTGTTAGCAACTACAACATTACAGTAACACAAACTCTGACTAACCTTTATGGAAGCTTTGGATTGTAGTTGTTTGGGTATTTTTTCTACTCTACTTGTATCTAATTATCTTTCTTTTGTCCTGTCAATGATTTTTAAAAACAGTCTTGATGTGTCAAAAGCCAAAGCACTCCCCCAAGCCTCAAAATATAGTAAAGATTAGTGGGTTCAGAGGATTTAGCACAGCTGAAATTCAACAGGAAATTCAACATAGTTATTTCTTGTTCCTCTCTTATTTCTATTATTTTTCTCTTTTTCTTTCTCCTTCTCCTCTTCATCATCTCCCCCCCCCCCTTTTTTTTTCATTCTCTTATTCCTTTTTCTTTCTCTTCTTCTTTTTTTGTTTTTCTTTCTATCTATTTTCTTCTTTCATCACAACTTACAATCACCTTCATTTCATGGCTATTTTTTTAAAGTAAGAGGAAAGCCTTTCATAACTCCCTCTTCTCCTTGCTGGTCATAGAACTACAAATTCACAGGGCTGTTCCATGACAGCCTAATAATATATGTGATGCAGTTTATGAAATCAAAAGTACAGCAGGAGGGTTTTCTGTATTCTGATAACATTATAAAGAATTTCTTGGGTGGGGGATTTAAAGAAAAGGGTACCTGAATTTGCTTTGGAAACAGATCATCACCTAAAACTGATGGGTGCCTTCTGGCTGAAACATCTATAGTGGAGACTGCTGCCTCCAAACTTATTAGGGACAGATTCATCTAAAGTTTATTTATAAACCAGATCAGGCGAATTTCTCTTCATCAGCTATAAAGAGAGTCTAAAATTTAGGTCAAGCATCAACTAAGCACTCATTCATCCTTTCTTAATAAGGTTTTTATGTTGATAAAACTTTGTTTTGGGATGAGGATACTTCGACAACAACGGCAATTGCAGCAGTATTAATATGAATTATGATAATGACAATGATAATGAAGATAATGATGAAAAGAAAATTCATCAGTGGTATTTACCTAGAAATTAGACGCAGTCTGGATTCTATTGTATTTAGGCACTGTGTAAACTCTGGCAGTTTTTGAAACACATACACAAACACCCAAAGAAATATGAGTTTGTTCTTCATGTTCCAGCATGGGAATAGAAGTGGAGTACATCCTTGCAATCCCTTGATAATTCCCTTTCCATTTAGATTTCTAATGGTAAAATTCTTAGTATCTAATTCTCAAGACAAGTCATTCAAAAGTCCTCCCTCTGTCCATCTCTACAGAGCATCCTCCAAAAAAAGAGGTGTTCTGGTAAACCTGTATTTTCAAATTCTTCACAGAGTAAGCTGAAAGACTAAGGTTTATTGAGTATTTACAGTTTCAAAGCCTGGGAATATGTAAGGATTGAACGAGTTATTGATTTTGAATTTGCAACCATTTGAGAAGTAATACTGTGCAATAGTTTAAGGAAATAGCTTAAACAACTGTTCAATCTCAACTGCTAGAGAGAATAAAACAAGCACAATTCAACCTTTCACACTGAGATCAGTAAAGAAAGCAACAAAGATGTCTATTCTGCACTGCAAGCATCTGCAAACTGCTCCTTGTGTTGCTTCTTATGTTTAAAATAGTTTGTGTGGAATGTAGAAATCCCAAGCTTTCACAAAAGGTTTAAAAGAAAAAAATAAATCAGCCAATATTTGAGGAAGAAAATTTCCATACAAGGAAGAGGACTTTGTGTCTGACTATCAAACATAATCTCAAACCCATTGATATATGACAAGGTGTTCCAAAGGAAATATTGTCTTTAAATAAAAGCTTCTCAACAGGCCAGATACCCTCATTGGCTTCATTTCTGAAGAAGCTGGGCAGCTCACCTCTATCTTCAAGCAAAGCCTCCCAGAGTAACAGCTGGTCAGGTCTTGAAAAATCAGGCCCTGAAAACTGATCTAAAAGCTGTCAGTCTGAAGGATTTAGAAGTTTACTTTTTATTTAAGGAATGTCCCTTCATATTACAGTTATATTTTTCCTTTATGGCTGGCAAACAGACAAGACAGGATTGTCTCTGCTGATCACATATAGCTCAAGGTGGTATAGAGCTGAGCTCGACCCAAATGTCTGAGAGGGAGTAAATGACAGTGGAGAGGGGACTTTTTTCTCTTTTCTACTTCATAGATTGCCCTATAGAGTCCTTTCACATTGCCTTAACAGCTTTGCAACTATACAGTTCATTAGTTCTTGCTATTTCTTAACAGAACAGTCGGGTAAAACATGTTTAATTTATGCCCAGCTTAGGACTGAAATACATTCTCCATAAAACTTTAAAAAGGAGAAAAATAATATAAAAAATGTTCCTTCCAGCATAACCATCACTAACAAATAATGAACTTGTTTATCATTGCTATTTTATGTCTGATACTTCAGGCATTTCAGAACCCTTTCCAGTCTATTATCTACTGCCCTTCAAACCCTTCATGTTGTTATCCTCTCTTTTATATCAGTAATAGGTTTTAAGACTCATAGTAATGAATGCAAATATATGACTGTTTTAGGGCAATAAAATTGTTCTTTAGCAGTTAATTACGCTCTTTGCAACAGTGAAAAGCATTTTAAATTAGCAGTTGGAGAGAACTAGGACATTGGAACACGGAGACAATATAAGAGTGCAGCAGTCTATTGGCTGTTACCTAATGGAAAAGTTAGTTCATTAATGCTCAAGTCAGCTGTTGATTACTAAGGGCTGCAATGTAAAGTTTGACTCCTGTCTAATGTGTTATTGTTAGCTGAAATGGTTTTCTAGAGTTCGTGTCTAGAGTTACTCACAAGTTTTAAAGTAAGGAGAACAGAAAATGTGGGAGTTTTCCACTTTTTTTCTTTTTTTTTAGTGTCATTGAAATTACTGCTTGTCTAGAAATTCAGCAATTATTTCTGTTCAATTTCCCAAGAATCCTTATCTGTAGTAACAGCTTGGTGATCCATGTGGGTCCCTTCCAACTCAGGGTGTTCTATGTCTCAGTCCCAGTTCTAGGAAGCACCTGAGAAAGTGCCTATCTCTGAGCAAATATATAGAGATAAACCAGATAAAACTAAAGGCACTGTCTACCAGCTCCTTAGTGACAAGTAGTCCATCCACTAGGATAATAGTGTCATATAGCTGAATTCAGTCTTGTATTCTGGGGAAATGATGGGTGACCATGGCAAAGATATTTAAATCTACCCTACGGGTCACGCTGCTCTCCAAGCTCAAATTATTCTGATCTGTTCTGCCCATGAGAAAAACAACCCCACAGTGCTGCAGGACGCAGGAGCTCTGTTTCAGGGCTGGCAGCCTCCTCAGAGCATCAGGATGTTGCTGTGCCCACGCTAATGAGCCCTGCTCACAAGCAGGCTGAGCTGGCAGTGGCTTGGGTCGCTCTGTACTGTGCTTCACTGCAGTGACCAGACCTGCAGCCCCACATCCTCTAAGGAACGGAACTCTGTGGGAATTAGAAACCTACTCTAAGCATGTATAAGCTCCCTCCTCTAAATCAGGGATAATGGATAGCGTTGTCAGCTGTGTGACGGCAAGAATAAATGCATTAAAACTTTGGAGCTACTAAGTTACTACCACAGTGAGGTTATTTAGTTCTGCTTCTCTGATGGATGGATGAACTTAAGCACATGCTTTAATTCCTTCCTTGGCCATAGTCAGTGCTATTGGAAACTCTCCTCACAGCTGATCTGTCAGCAGACTACCTGTTTCCTGAATTGTAATGATCTATAATTTTGTTAGTGGGAAGATGCATATGAAGCAGCTTTTGCTTCATTTCCTTTTGAAGACACCATACTGATGGATGACTTAATTCAAAAACCAGTTTGTTCTTATGGAAGAACTCCACATTTAGGCTCCAAATCCTGCCACTTATGTCTGTTTAATATCTCCTAAGTGTGTCTTTGTTTTTCTATCTCTATTGCTAGAAATAAAACTGGCTTAGTCATTGCTTCCATCGATTACTATCCTGCTTTCCTTGTTGATCTTTCAGTTCTTCCCCTCATCCTGCACAAAAACAATCATTCATCTTCCCCTGTTCTCAGCCTTAACTCTATGTAACAACACATCTATTCTATGTACAGTTTCATTTGAAATGCTGCCTTTGGTGAAAAATATGTTTAACACTCAGACATTTATATATTTTTATTGAAAATATAGTTTGACCCCTGTTTTGTTCACAAACTTAACAAAAAAGGGATGGAGGAGAAAAGCTGCAGCTTGGATGAGCAACTCTTTCCAAGACTGTTTAGTAGTTAAATATGTAAGAAGATTAAAATTTATAAATTCGGGCTTTTCAATAACTGATTCATACAAAAATGTCAGCAAAAGTGAAACATTATTCATGCTCTATTTTTTTTCTTACATTTTTCAACACTTGTATGGTAAAGTTCACAATTAATGTTTTTCAGAACAAAATATAAAGGGAAAATTTTATTTCTAACACCTATTCAAAATTCAGAGTCGAATCCTGGGCAAGTTATTTGTATGAGCAATAACATAGTTCAAAATTATGGAGGAAAACAGCCTCCAGAGAGTGATTGGTAAAAATGGGCATTTATTATTGCTTAGGTTAGGCTTATGTATTTCCTATGAATTAGAATTGGTTTCTAATGTTTAGGGTTTCTTTTTCCTTGTAAATTTTATCTTTAGATTTTGCAGTTCCCTCAAAATCTTGATTGAGATGAGGTGTCATCAGAGAGGATTTTAGGAGCTAGATAAAAATCTCTGAAAATGGAGTTAATATTTGCCTTTAGACAATCCAGTGATACTCTGGCATCTCTGAGACCTCAAGCTGCTCACTTTTAGCACTAAATGATATGCAGGTAAGATGGAAAAATCATTTTGCCAGTAACTACACAATTCAGAAAACTAGGCTGTGATCATTTCCATCATGTTTTTAAGTCCTTAGTCCAGCTAAGCAAGTCTGTGGACTCTAGAAGGGACCAGAAATTACTACTTCTCAGTCACGACACACTGTCAGCAATTTTATTCCAAATTCAAAGGGTCTACTTTAGGTTTTCTCGGGTTCCAGGTAGAAGGTAATATGCTCTTTGTGACTAGTTGAATTACCCATGGTATTATTTCATATGCAATGAGGTGGTTATAACAATGGACAATTGAGCCTATTCAGACAGGTACTCCAAATAATAAGGTCTGTCATAATATAAACAACAGAGAAAATGAGCACTACAAATATTAATGCCTCCAGACCCCAGGTGGTTGCCACAAAACCCAGTTCCTCCAGTTTTCTGCAGATTCACGAAGCAAATGTGGCTACACAGACATTTTGCAGTGGAAATGCACAGAGCATCACTGCTGCTTTAAAACAGGGGAAGAAGACAGCCACCAGAAGCTCTGCATGGAGCCAGCTCAGGCACAGCAAGGACAATGCTACGCTTGAGCACAAATATGATGTTAAACGCAAGCCACTACGCTGTGCCTCTGTACCAAACTCCCCAGAACTACTTAATTAAAGGGAAACATGCAGAGATATCCTGGTTCTGCATGGGGCCAGCTCGTGTCCCCCATGTTAATTAACTTGGGGTCTCAGCACCATGAGAAGGGGGTTATCTGGTCTTCAAATAGCCTTGGAAGCAATATGCTTTCACATAGTGCTGTGCCAGAGCCAAAGCTCTGGTGGACCCAGCTGGTTGTCACCATTTCTGTCAGACATGAGCTGGCTCTGAAAGTGGCATTCGTCTCACTTAATGTTAGATGTCTGCACTACAGACATCTACATCTTGATTAGCCACCCTTGTCTCCCTTTATAGTCAATGGAAAGAAACAAGCATGATTCACCCCATCCTAAAACAGGCATCTCAAATGTGGATGAATCATGCCTCAACAGTGCCTGTTTTGCTCAGGCAGTGAGAGGAAATGATGGAAACACTGGGCTGGTGTCACGAAAGAAATGAGAGCTTAAAAGTTACTGATTGGCAGCACCTCAACAGAAGAGTCCCTATGGGACACAGAGGTAAACAGAGACAAAAACCACACATAAACTACTTATGGCAATGTGACAACTGATTTGGAAACCCAGTAGCCAAGGTTTTATCTCCCAGTCACTTTGGTCTTGGTTTCAACACTAATGGTAAAAACCACTGTTTAATCAACGACCTGTATGTGTTTGCCTCCTCCTAAGTCAGGTCACTGTGTGTGTTACATCTCTCCAGTGTCACAGCATTAGCTGAGCTAAGTAAGACAGAAAACACATTGATTGTATTGATCAACTTTAGCGCTACTTCTTATTATTATGTTTTTTCTTTTCTTTCTGGTGATTTATCAAAAACAGTGAAGCCCAGTGGGATGAGTGTCCCACGGCTCCTATAATCTAGGCAAGTTACTTCATCTCTCCACTCACGGCTTTTACAGCCTCAAAAAGATAACAATCCTCATTTCCTTTTTGTATAATAATTTCCCTTAAAACAAATTTTAGAAGGGTATTATAAAATACTATATTGCAACTGGACTTTCTCCCCAGATAGTGACAGAGTGTAGTTTTTTTTCCCCTCCAAATGTCAAAACTTATGTAATTAAATTTGGATGTTCACAGATTTCATGGTTTCAGGCAGTCTTTACTTTTGACTAATGTAGTATCTGAAAGAAGCTTGGGGAGTCCTGTAGTCTAAAATAACAAAAATCAATCTGAAATGAGAAACCATCTAAATGTGGCATTCTTCTACAGCTTGGAACATGAGCAGTTAGTCAGGGATACACAATGCGGTGCCCTCATTTTCTCAAACTGGAGCTCTTTAAATCTTGCATCCCCTGCCTTTGCTGTTGACATTCAAATTGACTTTTTGCATTTCATAATGGTAGTTCCTGACTTGCCTTTCACTTTATCTGCCAAACCCACTGCTGGGTCTTTCTCAGATGCACAAGAGTCAGGGATAAAACTGACTGAAAATGCATCACTTATTTCAGTCATTTTGCTAAAGTACACCCCAGTACCAGCAAAGTAAGACACGAAATTATTAGAATTGAACTGCTGTCATCAATTGCTTTTTCATCAATTGCTCAGTTTTCTGACAAGCCCCAGTTCTTCTTAGCTTTCAACCATTAAAACAGTAGTAATAATAATAATAACAATAATAATAAGGCATTCAGATAAATACAAGGCAGCAATTTAGACAAAAAGTATCATGTTATTGTCAGTGAAGACTATCATCTACATGTAACATACCACAGAAATGTCTCCAACCCACTGAACCCACTGCTCCCAAGCTACAGCATTGCCGTGGTGTCTCATCTGCATGTTCTCCAGTGTCCTTGTTTCTGTAGAATTGGAAAGACTTATCTCAGGACCTGCTCCCTAAATTCTCTCCTGTCTGTTGGCTAAAGAGTGAGACACTGAGCAAGGTTTTACTTGCAATGCAAGTGAGGAGGAAGAAAGGCTGTACTCTTAGTCCTGAAATGCAGTTTTCTACCTTGAAGCTTCTAGATAATGTTATTTCTCTGAAGAAAAATTTGCTGGCATTTCAGTCCCTGGCTCTGCACATCTACCAGTCTGCCCAGTCTGCCCAACCAAATGAGTTCTTTGGGCATGAAACAGACCCTCTTGTGTAACTGGACAACGTTCAGCCTTCATGGCTCTACAACAAATAATAACAGGGAGATTTGGGAGCAGAAAACACACATATTCTATTTTTACAGATAAGCCAGGCCAAATTGTCCCATTAACACTACCAGCCTGTATCCAAATAATCCCATTGACCTCAGCAGAGTGTAGCTAAGAGGAGAGCTCAGCCTCAGCACGTATCCCCCATGGCTGTACCACAGTATGTAATTATTGCTGTTTGTTATTTCTACTGCAGTAGAACCCACAGGATCAAATAAGGATCAGGATCCCAACTGTGCTGGGTGCAGAGCAAACATATAAGCAGTCATGGTGCCTGCACTGAAGAGCTTACAGCTGTGTCTCTTAGGAGAGCATTTCTTCTTCTAATAGACTTCTCTATTAAGAACTGTTAATTGCTTAATTCAGCCTTATTTTTTTTTCCTCTGGTTAGTTTCTTCTATTTCTCCTGCCTAGCCCCTTTAGACTACCCTCAATAATTCTCCTTCCTTCACAGTACCAACAGCTTTCCACACTGTGCAAGCAATTATCATTCCCACTTTTGCTTCAGACACTTCTCTGCCAGTCACTTTCTGGTTTTCAGACTTTTTTTTTTTACTGAAAAATAACCATTTCCATTCATTATTTTTGTTGCAACAATATCTTTGGATGATTATCATTCCATCATGGCTGAATGACACCACTTGTGTCTCCTCTCTGAGCTATGATGTCATGCTCCTGTGCAAGACTCCCCAAAATCACATTCACACTCTGTTGCTCCCTTTGTCTGTCTTTTACTACCAAAGAAATGGCTCATTGTCACCCTACAGGTTCCCTTCATTGTTACTGTAACCTAAATATCACTTCTTCCATTTACCAAATGCCTGTTTCAGATTACCTCTTTACACACCTCTCTCCAGAGGCATTAGATGATGGCTTTTTTCCACTGTTCCAGACTGAATCTCATTTCACTGTTTCCTGCTCATATTTCCAAAGTCTCTATTTCCCTTTGTATAACTTCTCTGCTTTAATTTTCACACAGAAATCTCAGCAGACCTTTCCTGGAAGCCTGTCCCTGTGGCTTTCAGAGGCAAAATATACCCGTGGCAGTGCAGTTACACCTTCAAAAGATCACAGGCTTGTGATGGAAGGTTTGACTCCCATAACTTACATGTAACTGCAATTGTGATGCTCTTCTCCTTGGCTAGCACTGGGCTTTGACTCCACTGCTTTACTGGTACAGCAAAACCCTGCTCCTGTAAAGGGACTTTTTAGAAATACAATGCTCAGGTTGCTTATTTCTTATAAGTCATGCACAGTGCTGAAATAGTGGTCACACTAATGTATGAATCGTTTAATATTCCCCATAAAAGCTTCTTAAGAGAAAGAATTCTCTTCCAGTGCAATTTTTTCTGGTCCCATATTAGCTCCCAGACTAGAACAGGGCAGGATAGGAATAGTGCTTCTTTTGCCTTCTTCCTGTACATTTTTAAAAGGTTGGAAATTCATCAGACAACTTTAAACTGGTAGGTCATTAATCATATGTTATTGGACATCTCTGACAATTGACTTTTAAAAAACGAAACGTGAACCATCACATCTGGAGACAGGTGGTTAGACATGTCAAAGGAAATCTCTTGCACTACTGTCAGATGGAGAAAGAAATTCTCTTACTTTTTCATTGCTAGCGCACTCTCTCCTCAAAGGTACTTTTCATAACTTCAGGCAAGGTTCGGTCATTGTCTCATATCTGTTGATATGAGAGGTCATGAACTCTTCGGGTGCCAGGCACCCTGTTTAGACAAGAAAGCTCTACCAGGTTTCAGAGATAATATTGGTTTTTTTCACCTTTTGATGATAACTGAATTTAACACAAGTAGAAGTCACAGTAATGATGTTATTAACTGGAAGTTATTGTGACTAACCACCATTAATACTGTGTCTTTTAATATCAAAATTCATTTGCTACCTGGGCAGATGTTATTTTTTAGCCCTTTCATCTGAACAATCAAAAACACTGGGGAAAAATACCTTTGGGAAATAGAATCTCCATTTGTCTCAGAGTCTTGGTAAAGTTGCTTCAGTTTAAGGGATCCTCATTCTGTAATTTAAGCTTGTTGCCTGTACCTTGTATGCAGGCCTTACCATCAGTAAATTTAAAATTCTTCAGCTGGATTAACTCCTTCCCATATGTGGTAAATCAGATTACCTCTTGTGTGCTGCAGTGTAAGATTATCATCACAGAATCACAGAATGGCTTGGGTTGGGAGTTACCTCCTGCCACAGTAAGGGACACCTTCCATTAGAGCAAGTTGCTCAGACAGTGGATTGTGGCTCAGATATGTCTGCTGATAGTTAAGATACAGTAATTCAATCACGTGTTTCGTTTCTTGGAGTTCTTTGGCCTCCAAAGCGCCTGTGAAAAATAGCAGAGAAAAACAAATGATGGGGATTAGGTAGAAAAATTTGTTTCAATGCATAGAAGTGGCAAGGGACTGTGCCAAGATATTTTTTCTGCTCTGCAACATCACTAGATAAACAAAAAACAGTGACTGAAGGTAAATCTCACCTCTGTTCAAACATATGAAGGTGGGCTATCTGAATCCACTGCAGTCTCCTTAACTAATTGCCATTCACTGGAGGCAATTAGACACTTTATTATGAGGTTGTGCCATTTTGAACAAATGAAATGGATTTGAAGGAATAGCTTAATGGATGGGCTTCGTTTTTATTTCAAGTTAGTAGAGTCAAAGTGGTTCCCACTTTAGAAAGAAATGCTTGGTCTAGGGTAGCTTTCTTGGCTTTTGGGCAAGGTAAAGTAACTTCTCTGGGGTAGATTAATAAATTCTTTATGCCATAAGGGCACTTTGTAATGATCAAAATTAAACAATACTAATAGTGATAGGATGTCTTCTTTTCTCTCCACGCTCTTAAGCAGATTTGAACATATCACTTCAAGAAAGGTGTGGTGTGGGTATTCAGAAAAGATAAGCATGAAGGAAGGTCAGAAGAGGTCTGGGAAAATGACCTAAGCAGAGAGATGGAATGGATTCAGACTGTTTAGTCTAGAGAAGATAGCCTGGGGGTGCTGCTGATAGTGGTTCCTCAGTCTTTAGATATGGAGGAAACAATCTACTCTTGACATTCCTTACAGGTAGACCAACTAATAATTTAATCAAGAAGTTAAAATGAGAGTTAAGGAAGCTTGTATCAATGAAGTTAAAAAAAGAAGTGGAAGGGACCACCTTGGAGATTTTGGAGCTTCCCAAACTAAAAATCTTGGGCCAGGTAAAGCGTTAAAGAAGGTTAATAGGAGTGGGCTACTCAGACCACAGGAGTGATATATGAATACTTCTACTTTGGCAGGGATGAAACTCAGAAGCCATATACACATATAATCTTGTAAAAATCTCATGAAAATCAAGATAATTCACAAGGTAGTATATTATACATTGTGAATAACTCCTCAGACTTTTTCCCCGAAGTTAACTGAACCTACACCTAGTTTTTTGAACTGTTCAGTAATAATAAATGTCTTTTTATTAATTACTTAGTTATTTAAATCCATACACATTAGGCCTGACCACCTTGTGCAACAACACTTCTTTTGAGACTTTTTTTAACCTTCTCTCCAGTTTTTGCGTATCTTTTGATTCAGTAGGTGTTACTAGGTTTTTAATAAAAGGAGATATCAAAAAAAGAAAAAAGAAAAAGAAAAAAAGAATGCAAATACACTAAATACACTTTCCTCTTGTTCAGAGATGCAATCCTCCTTGCTCTGGCCCAGTGCTATCTCACTTCCCATCAGCCTGGGGTTTTTTTTTATTTTTTTTTTTAAGATGAAATCTGAAAGGGAGAAACAGCTGGCTGAGGAGCTGACAGAGAGCAATTGAAGCAACAGATCCCCCGACAAGTTGTTTCAGGTTCAAGGTCAATCAGATATTTTGCAGTCAAATAAGATTGTGAGTCCCTCTGTATAGCCGATCAAATTGCCCAGCTTTCTTATCTTCCCTCTGCCTCTGCTTTAAACAGCTCGTATGTGGCTACTGTAGTGATCCTTTCTAGATGAAAACTCTGGGGAAGAGTGTCCTTCATCACAATGTCTCAGGCTCATTTGTTTTGTCAACAAACCACAGTGTTTTTGAAGCCGCTCTGGGAACCACAGGGAAGATGCTACAGACACAATAATGTATTATCTGGGGAAGCATTTAAAGATAGCGAAGGAGTCAGATGTCACTGGAACATGTTGCTTCTTGTTTCTATGGTGAGGGTGAGCAAAAGGAAATAATCCATGAAAAACACCCAGGTACACTCACTCTTTCCCTTTCATTATTCTATGCATCAGTTACTGCAAGAAGGGATTTAAAATAATTGTTTAAACTGTGCGAGTTCTAAAATGGTTTCCTGCTGACAAATAGTGTCATATTCTCACTGTCTCTCTGCCTGCATTTCTAACGCTTACATTTGTGCAATATCTGTTTTGGCACCTGCATATTGACAGTAATGGAGAGTGATGGTTATCTGCAGAGTATGTGGAAGCAGTGCAATATTCCCCATCATTTCACAAGCCAAAGTAGACTAGACTTGAAATAGACTGGTCAGTTCTGGGCAAAGGGGGAAAGGGTACCTTTTTTTTCACTGCCTTTCTATGAGAGAGCTCTTCTCTGCTTCTCCTGATTTCTCAAAAGTTACAGCTCATTAATGGACACAGTCAACCAAAGAATGTAGCAAAAAATGCAGTTCTGTTGTGCCTTGTAGTATCTATCTGGTGTAAAATGTAGACTTTTTAAGTAATGATGATGTTTTCTGATTTCTCCTGGGCATTGTAACACCTCTGTCTCTTTCCACTTGTGAAAATTCAAAACAATACTTCATTGAGTCATAGAATGGTTTGGGTTGGAAGGGATGTTAAAAGCCATCTCATTTCAACCCCCTGCCAAGGGCAGGGACACCTTCCACTATCCCAGGTTGCTCCAAGCCCTTTCCAGCCTGGCCTTGAACACTTCCAGGGATGAGGTAAACACAGCTTCTCTGGGAACCTGTGCCAGGGCCTCATCACACCCTAAGTAAAGAATTTCTTCCTAATGTCTAACATAAATACCCCCTCTTTTAGTTAAAAACCATTGCCTTGTCCTATCACTGTCTTCTTTGCAATAACATCTGAACAACACCAGAAAGACTTCCTCAAGGACAATTTTATAGGCAAAGAAAATCTTTTCAGAGGAATGATCCACATCATAGGAGGCAAAGTTTTATAGTCAGAGATTGCTTTTTTTAGTGAGGCAGATCTTCAGCTAAAGTCACCAACACTTATAATTCAACAAGCTGAGTATGTGGTCTGTAAAAAATATTGTTTAGTTTGATGTCTACTGTATTAAAACACTTTCCCCCCCTAATTCCATGTAATTGTTCTGTTAACTGAATGTCACAATTTAAATTTTTTTTTTAATCTGTAACACAGATTTTTCTTGCCCTTCAGTCATACCCCGGATCATGTAGCATAAACCCAGTATTTTTATCTAGTTTATGCTGCATAATGAAGGACAAACTACTCAGATTACTAAAGACATGATTTTTGATTATGTCAGAGCCAGTAATAGTCCCAGTGTTGACACTCACTTGTGAGTGTTGATGTGGCAGAGATGAAATGAATGAAGAGAGGATCATTGTTAGTTTTTGCCCAAGAGGAAGAGATTATTTCTTTATATACATTGGAAAAAAAACCACACAGTAGTAGAATCTATTCAACTCAGTCATTTAAAAATACACATATCAGAAGAAAACCACCCTAGCTTAGAATTTGGATGTGCCAGGAAATCATGTCCTCTTGTATTCTTTAGTAAATTTTATACAGTATGTGTTGTTATTTACTTTGTTTATAATGTTAATTATCATAGAATCATGGAATAGTTTGGGTTGCAAGGCTCCTTAAAGTTATGCCAACTCCCCTCCTATGGGCAGAGAAACCTTTCACTAGAACTGTTTTCTCAGAGCTCCATCCAACCTGGACTTGAACATTTCCATGGATGGAGCATCCATAGCTTCTCTAGGTAACCTATGCCAGGGCCTTGCCACCATCACAGACAAGAATTTCTTCCTAATATCCAGCCTAAACCTACTCTCTGTCAGCTTGAAGCCCTTCCCCCTTGTCCTATCACTACATACTCCTGCAAATAACTTCTCAGCTGAAGTAAATTATTACACTATGTCCAGTTCTCTTAATTTTAGAAAGTAATTCTAGTTGGATCAGAACTTTGAGTTCATCAGTCTCCCCACGTGGGCTTGTCACCCAATACACAATGCAGTTCAGTGTTCTGATCTTTACCTGTGGGATGCCTCAAGGTCTGGCCCACGTTACCTAAGAGCTGTGGTCAGTACTGCACAACCTCTCCCTTCAAGCACTGGTTTAAATAATGACCTCAGAAAAATCAGTGCCCACCTCATTCTCTTCTACTCCAAGTGCAAAGACTGCATCTTGGATCTTTGATTTACTCTTCTCTGAAAAGTGACGTGGAAGTGGATATATTTTTACCAAACAGAAATTAACAAAAAAATGCTAGAAGCCTTTTACCTGACATGATGAGAAAATAACTCAAAAAAATACATAAAGTCAGTTTTCTGTCTCAGGCATTACATGATGAACCAGAACAGAGTAAGAAAACTAAGGACTGGTCAGAACAGAAATTAGATGAAAGTCAAGAAGTTTGTTGGCTTCCCACCAGCACAACCATTTCCATCTCACATTCATTAATCCTTCATGAGCCTCAAAAAAAATTGAGTTTATTAAACCAGGTGGAAGTCAAACCACCCACGGATTTTCACTCAGCTATGAAAAATGTAAATATCTTGCCATGTTGTGTAGAAAATTTGTGAACAAATAGAATTTACTACTCCCTGGAAAACAGAGAGTTAATTTCATGAAAGTCAAAGTTAGTGTGCATTTCCACTCTGGGTAATAGAAATTATGAACTTACATAATATAAAAACACTTAAAATAAGTTGGCTGACTGGCTTGCAAGGGCTGAGGTGGAATTTTTCATTGTTTCAATGCTAAATATTAATTTAAACTAAAATTCCCATTGGATTTGTATTTGGTTATGGATAAAATTCTTATCAGTGCTAGGACACTGTAGGAGTTAGCCTTTTTTGACTTATTTATGTAATCTAAATATAGCACTCATGCATCAAATAAGAAGTAGATTTATAAATAATTTATGTAAGATGAATAATGGATTCTTAGATGTCTTAATAAATGACTAATCAATTGTTACAGAATCCACAGGTCAAAGGTTACTTCTAAATATGGCAAACAAACTACATGAATAATAAGCTGTCCAGAAATCAGCATCCTGGAAGATGCTGTAACTGTATTGATAACCATTCATATCCATAATATGCATATAACTAGACTTGATGAATAATACAATAAGAAACAAAATGTAAACCACAAAAATTTGTTGAGGATGTTCCTGCGAATAATTTATCTTATTCTTAAACAAGTTTTAAAAACTTCCAAAAAACATTGTGAGCTTGAAAACTGCCAGTCAAGGAAGGGTTACAGTTCTCCCCAAAAGCATGTTGCTGATTTTTAACTGATTTGTAGATGGTACAAATAATGTACAAATCTTTCATATGATTAGTATGTGATAAGCATGGCAAGTGCTGGAAGTTATTTTTGTACTGTTACTACTCAAGAATCCTTCAGAGATCTATGTATGTGTTTGTAAACAGGAAACCAAATTTCCTCATCAGCACTTCTTGTGCTATATAAAACTTTTTATTTAGCATATATATAATTGGTTGATGCACAGACCTAGTTCTAATGGTCAACATGAAAGGTTGCAGAAAACAAAAAAAAAAAAATTGTGATAAAGAGTGTTGTGGGATTGCAGCCTGATCCCAGGCTTGAATATCTTAGCAATATTTTACATGGCCATCCTGTAGAACAGCATGATCTTCAGTGTATTCCTGCCCAGTAGAGGAAAGAACGATTGTTACACCCTCTGGTGACCTTCAAAGCCTTGTCCCTGAGTGGCAGGTCATATATATTGCATAGCTTTGATTAACTACGCTTGAAGGTCTCATAAGAACCCAATAATGAAAAGAAAAGCCAGGCATAGGCAGCAAGTTATACAGTATTTAGGAAAATGGAAACCCCTAGATTATGGTTGGTTGATCATTTTTCTTCCTGAAAGAGTAAAAATAGATATAAGAATAAATTACTTTCATCACATCTCCTAATGAAAGAATCAATTCATTGTACAGTCTTCTTTTTGTTTTTCTTAAACCTTAAGCTGTTTCTGAGAGCCAAGAAGAAAAGTCCATAAGATTGTTTCAGCACATTAAATAATCCAAAGGAAAAACCTGAAAGACAACTGAATGTGTCAGCTAAACAGTTTAAGCTCTCCAGCTTCAGTCTCTATAGGCAGCAATTACATTTCGAAGGAAAATGTTTTACAATTGTAATTACACATAATAGGAGGAATGTATTTTTTCCCTTTATCCTACTCCCATGGTGAGTCAATTTAATTTTTAAATACAAGAGACATAATTGATTTTAGCCCTAGATTAGTACTGAAAATGATCTATATGTGCTCTCACTAATGGAACAAGAGAATTGGCATTCCTTGGGGACCTTAACCCAACCCCGTTCATGGCAACAATTATTAGACCCTGACAGGTTAGCTACTAGGGAGAGGGGGGGCATAGAATACCCTGCTGATTAACAATCTAGTGAAATAATTAATGTTATGCTCTTCTCATTTAATTACGGATTATTCACAAATATATTATTATTAGAGACCACAAAGGGAAGTGACTGTGCAGAGTTTTAACTTCATCTATGCTGCTTAGAAGGCCCTTTATAAAAGGGTTTAGGGAATCCTCTTGCTTTGATTTGCTTCTGAGCATTTTTTAAACAAATGGGGAGCTTTTACAATTTCATTCAACACCCTCAGGAACAGAAAGTTTCACACTGATGTCAGTAAAATTATATCGGGCTTAAATGTATGATATCAAGACTACATGTTTGCTCAATATGTTAGAGTAATGAGTGAACAATCAGCAACAATGCGCCTTGTTCAGTTTCTAACACATTTTTTCTTCCTGTGTGTCATAATAGTTTATATCAATCAAAACATGTCCTATTACAGGTTGTTATTAATAAAAAGAATAGGCAAGGTCTTTACACTGTATATTTTTTTTCATCTGCAATAACCTCAGTCACTTTAGATGTCAAGTAGTTTATTTTAAATAAAAAGAAAGTGAAGTGAATGGGAAAATGTTCATGGCATCTGAGAAATGCCAGCCCCTGTGGTTCACTGACTAGCCAGATTATTTATGGGTAATTTGACCACCTTTAATTTCAAGTGACATACACACAGAGGCATCTAGACTAAACTATCTCAATTTTATTTTTTTTTTAAAATATGCTTTGCTGAATATTTGCTGTGGAAAATAGAATCTCCTGAATCTCACCTGAGTTGCAGTTCTGTTAATTTCCAGTTGAATGATTCCTGGGTTTCAGATTTACTTTATACTCTTCTCCAGATTTTCACAAGGATTTAGATGTGCCAGGGCGAGTGAGAAAAAACTGCCCAGAATTTCAACCACAGCGGTTCAGAGTCAGACTCGTTGGTGATAACGCTTGGTATTTGTAGTGACATGCAATTGTGTTGTAGATCCTAATCATTTCCAGCATCCAGAAGTATAGAAAAAAGGGACTCTAAAGAAGGTGCACTGCAGCCTTCCTAACTAAGCTGTGTAGTCAGGATGTTCTTGTCGCTCTCATTCCTTGCCCTGAGGCAAGGAATTTTGTGTAGACAAATTCATGTAGAGTCCTGTTGACTCCAGGTTAGACAGGGTGCTTTTTCAGCATGGAACTGCTTGAGCTTTTAGTGGAGAATGTTGCCACACTTATGGGTATTTGATGATCAATGCCAGTAATGGTGCAAATCTTCGCTCCTTCAGAGGGGTAAGGCTGGTCATTCGAGAAGGATCATGCTACAGCAACTCAAGACTGAGCAAACTGACACATTAGAACCAGTGCTGAAGACTGCATCCTCAATGCAGTGGAGGGTGGAGTAGATCACCTTTACAGGTCCCCTCCCAGCCAAACCATTCAATGATTCCGTGATTTTATGAATATAGCAGCAAGTATTATCCTTCAGAGGTACTCTGCATCATCAGCGAGAACATGCATGCAAAGAAAGTGTGTTATGCTGGTGAAGGGGTAAACAAAACTGCTTTACAACCAAAACCACATCTAAGAAACCCCTCTGATTTGTCCTCAAGTGAAAACTCTGCAAGCAAGCACAGGAGTATGTGTTGCAAGCATATTATGAGGTTTCTGGTAGCCAAAAAAGGCTACACCATGACATTTGCATTCAGCAATATTTTGCACATCTTCTATGACTTTGCAATTGCAACTTTGCGCTGTGTCTAATAAAGACCACTCTCAGTAAAACCAACATGAAAAATATGCTCTGTTCTGGCCTGGAATATGAACAACAAAAGACCACTCTCAGTAAAACCAACATGAAAAATATGCTCTGTTCTGGCCTGGAATATGAACAACACAGTTTCTAGACAAAAAGAGTCAAAACACTGCTGTGACATGTGTGCAGTAGAAGTTTGGGAGTTAAAATATCAACAAGAGGCTAGTCCCATGGCACTGATCTAAGATATCTGCAATGAACTGCCCTCCTTGGTGTCTGTCTAGCTGTCCTTATCCCTTCTGGTTTGCTGCAGGACTAGTGCAGCTTTGCTCATTTTGGACTGGACCAGATCACACCTGATCTCCTCAGAGCACAGGATGAACAGACAGATGAAAAATGTCCTCTTCAGAAGAGCCAGCAATGTAGACAGTGGGCCACAGCTGTCTAGTATCACTGTGTAAGACTACACAACGTTGAGAAGGGGTAGTTCAGTGGTACGGCCTTAAATCTGCCCGGCATTTTGAAGTCTGTTGAGGAATAGCCGCTGCTGACCTATTATACTCAGACTTTGTCCTCTCAACATGCATTCTAATTGGAGGCAAGCAGCTCCATAGCATCCATAGCAGCCAACATGTTCAACTCAGCAGGAGCCCACCGACACAGCAAACGTTAATTGATAGCACTGTGTCAGCTATTGGTAAAACCCAGCATCAGTCATGTGTAACTTTGCCACGAAAAACAGAAGGACAATGAGGGGCGTGCAAATGGCATTTCCCAGCTTGATCTTTAACATAGGAGGTAGGACATGGAGTCAGTTAAGAGGAGAAATTTCCAAACCTCTGTATATTACCTGAAGAAATGCAGGAGATTTTAAGCTAGAATTTATTTTGGGAAGGAAGGGAAGGGAAGGGAAGGGAAGGGAAGGGAAGGGGAAGGAAGGAAGGAAGGAAGGGAAGGAAGGAAGGGAAGGAAGGGAAGGGAAGGGAAGGGAAGGGAAGGGGAAGGAAGGGAAGGGAAGGGAAGGAAGGGAAGGGAAGGGAAGGGAAGGGAAGGGAAGGGAAGGAGGAGGGAAGGGAAGGAAGGGAAGGGAAGGAAGGGAAGGGAAGGGAAGGGAAGGGAAGGGAAGGGAAGGAAGGGAAGGGAAGGAAGGGAAGGGGAAGGGAAGGGAAGGGAAGGGAAGGGAAGGGAAGGGAAGGGAGAGATTGAATGTTTGTTATTGTTTCCACTTCTTTCTTCTTACATAATTTCCATCTCTGTTATACAGTGAGATAGTTTCTTCTGTCAGACCACTCTGCTGATTCCCTTTCTCGGTGGTACCAGGCACTGGGACAAGGGGCAATGACGCAGACTGATGCATAGGAAGTTCCACCTAAACATGAGGAAGAACTTCATTGCTGTGCAGTGACCGAGCACTGAACAGGCTGCCCAGAGAGGGTGTGGAGTCTCCCTCACTGGAGATATTCCAGTCTGGATATAATCCTGTGCCATGTGCTCTGGGATGACCCTGTTTGGGCCTGGAGGTTGGACCAAATGACCCACTGTGGTCCTTTCCAGACTTGCCCATTCTGTGATTCTGTTATCATCTACCCCAAATTATCAAGTATTGAGTGTTTATCTCCTGAGATTCACTTACTTACGATTTCATTTTGGAGAAATGAAAGTATGACTCTCTGTCTGAATTGTTTCCTACTGGGGCACCCTTTCTGTTGCCATGGGACATGAAATATTTGCCTTCTCAAATGGATTCACAGATTCATTCACAGACTCAAAGCAAATTTTCACCCAAGACTAAATGCTTCCTAATAGTATACATTGGGAAGAAGCAGTGTTGTTTAGTCTATTTCCAAATTTCTATTTGAACACATATCCTTACTACCTTGCTCTCCAAATGAATCCAAGTTTTCTGTGGCACATAAGGCTGACCAGCAGAGTGCAGCAATCATTTGGTAAGAAGCTTTTGCACATTATTCTTTCTATCTCTTGCCTGGACAAAGAGGAGGCCCCTGAAGGCAGATTTCAGGCCCAGATGTACACACATGCCTGTTACCATAAATAGAAATTCCTTAGTGAAGCAATTCCAAAATGCTGCTATGGAAAAGAAAAGAATTGCTCCTCATACCTAATTGTGTGCTGATCAGTCTAAAACAGAAAAAAAAATGTGAGCAGCTGATCATGCAGAGCCTAAGACAGAAAATAATAGCAATTTTGCATATATAAATAAGAGTGAAAAGGTCTAAATATCCTACTGTGGGGTCTGCATTACGTGAACATTTTTCATCCATTTATTGATGAAGAAGATGATGGTGATAATGATACAGAGTAACTTTTTACAGTTCCAACATGTAGAAATTCCTACAAGATCAGGGAGACTCTGCTGCTGGGATGATGGCACAGGATGGCTCTAGGCTGTTGCATTCCAAATGAACTGGACACAGCAAAGGTAGATGAAAGAAAGGATGTTGAAAGGACTACCAGACCCATGATTCCAGACAATACCTAGTAAACAGCAAGGATAAAGTAGGTTAAAATTAAGTGAACTACTGACTCCTTTTAAGGTGCATCAAAATGACTCTGTAAATAATTTATGCACGCTCATGAAGGCTACATGAAGACTGACCGTGGGTCCCATATATTTAACTCCTTCACTGTAAGAGATAACTGTCCTATCTTGTAAGAAATCATGGTGCAGTTTTTAAGCTGAAGCACAAAGCAGATCTATGGCAAAGTGACTGGTTTGAAGAGAGATTCAGATGAATGCATTCAGCATGATTTCCCAGAGGGTTTTCATGTATTGTGAGAAAGAAGGGATTCCCTCTGCCCAGTTCCACAGACTTACCTAGAACATCCTCCAAACTGGAGAGTACATAAGAGTGCCTTGGGCAGACCATAAAATTAAAAGTGCCATCTTCCCTCATATTTGTTTAATGATTTAGCTTGATGCAAGTTTAACAACCAGAAGGAATATAAATGAGCTTCTCAGAATATTGTGACAAAGCTGAAGCTATTTAGCAATTCCCAGTGCATCTTATAAATCAGTTTGGGTGGTATGCTGTATAAAAGGGTGGACAATATTTAGTACTTCGAGCTCTTAAAAGTCAGAGTTTGAAATATATGTAAGAAAAATAATTGTTTGGCATAAAAGATCTAGTGCAGACTGCAATACCCAGGATTTATATTCTCAAATGTGGGTACTTATTACAGGCAAAGTTAACTGGTAGAGAAAGAAGCTCTCAGATGATAAAGCAAGAGGTGTGAGAGAAAGAGTTCAGGCCTCTAGGCTTTTTATTCACCCCTTCTCATTAAACCAGATTGCTTCCATATACTTAGTGATGTAAATATCAGTTTATCAACTAAATTGGTAGCTGAATTTAGTCAGAGCCCTTCCAGAGATGTTTATATTCCAAATCCAAGTACTTGGACTGATGCTTATTCTTGTCCTCCCTATCCAACAACAGGTTTGTAATTTTTGTTCCTACTTCCCCATTAGTTGATCCCAGATTCATAGGAGAGTTTCACAGCAGCCTTCCAGTAGCTGAATTTGGCTTACAAGGAAGCCAGGGATGACCTCATTGTAAGGAACTGTAGTGACAGGGCAAGGAGTAAAGGGTTCAAACTGAAAGGGGGGAAATTTAGTTTGGATAAACGGAATAAATTCTTTACTGTGAGGGTAGTGAGACACTGGCACAGGCTGCCCCACCCCTGGTCAAGGCTGGGTAGGATGGGACTTAGAGCAACTCAGTCTAATAGAAGGTGTCCCCACCCACGACAGGGCTTGGAATGAGATGAGCTTTAGGGCCTTTTCCAACCCAAACCATTCTGTGATTCTATGATTCAAGAACCCCAGTTGTGAAAGAGTTTGATTTAGAGCTACCTATTTACTTGGGGCACTTACCTATTGAACACTACCTATTTATTTAGGATACAGAAGCCTCTATCTAAGATTCAGTGAAGCCCTACTGAATTCTGACCCATCAAGTGACTTTCAATTACTCTCTACCTGGAACCATTGGAAATATTTTGTGGTCACATCACCTAACCTAGTGATTATCTGTTCAGTTGATTGCTAAGTAGAAATGCATTCTGTTCACTCATTGATGATTTTTAATTATAATCTGAACTCTGTCATGAGCTCTAATCAATAAAGTTCTGGGAAACCTCAGAAGCTGAAAGAGGGAGAAATAATCATTAGATGTTATTAAAGTGATGGCCAATAGAAGTACAATTCTTTGTACAATGGCCAACATTTCAAGTGCTTATTGATTTGCTTTTATAACAATTATATTACACTCAGGAAAGCTGGGAAATTAGAAGAGGAAGGAGGAAAATCAAGGAAAAATAAAGACAAACAAACCTATTATTCACATCTTAGAAGGCAAAGTGTGGAATATACCCATTTAGATGACAGTTTGTTCTCCCAGACCTTTAGAAAGAAGCCATGCTTTCTGAATGTATTTTCTTTAACCTTTCATGTTAATTTTTTTTTTTTTAATACTGTCATTGCCTAATGTGGGCTTAGGGAACATAATGTTATCCATACCATGATTTTCCCGTTCCATGCAATGTGATAATTCTTCAGACAGCTTTAATATGGAGAAAAAAAAAAAAAGTTACCCATACATGATTTATAATAGCTGTATAAGGTGAAGTAATTACGTTATCAGATATCCCTGATGTGTTTGAGCAATAAGGCAACTTCATAATAACGTATGACATCTTATAATTACCACTAGGCAATTGCACTCCTGAGGAAAGTAGGAGGCCAAAATACATGTCTTGCCTACACAATGCCCCCAAGGATGTTATTATCAGAATATAAATAAATAAATACAATGAAAAGAAGACGAAGGAGGAAGAAGTTGATACTGAATAATGTTGAGCTGTGTTACAATGTAATTCAAAATTTATAAGAAAGGGCAAAAGTGTATTTTCATGCTGGGATGTGATGTGACAGTTCAGAATATCTAAACAGCAATTTTGAATGAGCAGAGCTAATCACAGAAGTTGACCCATCTCCTCAGAAATCTCCTTGGCCAATCAAAGCCATTTGGTAAAAAATCAGACTGGACTGAGAAATGCATTAACTATGCAACATGCTTTTATTGCTCACAAAGCAGTTGCAGCACATCTTTCTAGGTGATTTAGCACATTCATTATTCTTATTTCAGAGTCCTTCCCTCCTCCCAAATGTTCTTATAGACCTGCTAAATGGAATCCTAAGCACAGGGTTGGTTTTGTTTTGTTTTGTTTTGTTTTTTGTTTTGAAGCCCATCATTTTTGCAGCCCAGAAACCAACCATGTCCTGGGCTACATCAAAAGCAGTGTGGGTAGTAGGTCAAGGTAGGAGATTCTGCTCTCTTTTCTGCTCTTATGAGACCCAGTCAGGTCTGGTACATCCAGCTCTGGGGTCCCCAACATAAGGACAATGTGGATCTGCTGAAGCAAGTCCAGAAGGGACTACAGAGATACTCTGAGGTCTGGAACAACTTTGCTCTGGAAATGGGTTAGGAGAGCTAGGTGTGTTCAGCTTGAAGAAGAGAAGGCTCCAGAGAGACCTTAGAGCCCCTTGCAGTGCCTAAAGGGGCTCCAAGAGAACCAGACAGGGACTTTGACAAGGGATATAGTGACAGCAAAAGGGGGATAGTCTTTAAATTGAAAGAGGAATGGTTTATATTAGATACTGTGAAAAAATTCTTGGCTGTGAGAGTGGGGAGGCCCTGGCACAGGTTGCCCAGAGAAGCTGTGGCTACCCCAGACCTGGAAGTGTCCAGCGGAAGGCTGGATGGGACTTGGAGCAACCTGGTATAGCAGAAGGTGTTCCTGCCCATGGCAAGAAGGCTTGAATGATATGATCTTCAAGGTCCCTTCCAACCAAAACCACTCTGTGATTCTATGATCTGATAAACCAGCTGCAAGTTTTACTTTCTTTTTCTTCCCAGAAAGCAATGGAGGGAAAAACCTTTCTGTCATCAGAATCTTGCTTGTTATAAATTTCTGACTATTTGACTTATTTTTGTGCAAATTATAATTAGACAAATCTCTGGTATCTGTTAAACTCAGAAGTCCCTTCTATTATCCTCCATTCGTTGCTTCTGAGACATTTTCTGTTCCATGCAAGGCCTAAAAAAATTAAGCAGGTGACTAGTCTGATAGGCAAGTATTATGTAGAGTTTTTTGTTCATCAAATAAAGAAGGATTTTGAAATTTTGGAAAAGGTCCACTGGGGAATTAAAAAGGTCAAGAGGATCCTGGGTTACATGATCTACCACAGGCTTTGGCCATGGGCTCATTTATTTTGGGGAAGAGGAGGTTGAGAGGGGATCCAAAATCAGCCCATTTGGTGGAAGTTAACAAGATGATGTTTCTATACTCTTTCAAGGCAGAACCAATCACAAAATAAACACAGGTTATGGTGTGGGAAGGCAGTGTAGCACTACAACAGAGTACACTGATCAATTTAAATACGCAAAGGATCCATTTTATTTTTCTCTCTTCTACCATCCTACATGTGTCTGGCTGAAATCAAAAGCACGGGACATGGAAGTCAATTTACGTGCCCTTTGCCACCCAAAAATCATGTGGTGCTGTTTTTTAAACTCTAAAAGAATATGTGTCTTATATCACTGTTTCCATTTCAGAATTAAACTGAAGTGCTTAATCAAGGAAAATCATGTCTCACCAGGAAGCTGGATATGGGTAAATAGGCTGGAGGGAGCAGGGAGAATCCATACACCTGGCAGTGTATGTGGCTTAAACATTACCCAAATAATCAGTAAATCAAAGAGGCTTGTCTGCTATCCAGCATCAGGAAGAGCAGGCCATTAACTTGCTCACAGTGACAAATGGGGATGGATGGATTTCAGTTTCAGGTTTCATTCCTGAGGAGCGTTTCACGGTATTCTCCAGAGCTTCACAATGCGCTTTGTTTCCCATCAGAACTTCCCTGACAACTGCTACAAAAGCTATTTACACTTTGGGAGCTTTAAGGGGGAGGCAGATTTGCCTGGTTTCTACATGGCATCAGAACCTGTGGCACAGTACACAGCCAGTTATGGGAGTCACAGCAAGCTCTTGGGAATTTGCCTGAGAACACATAAAACCTGTTTTGTACCGAGACAATGGTAGTTGCATAGTTTCTATTCCAGCAGTTCTCATTCCTTCTATCTCTTTATTTTGTTTTTCATTCTTCTGTTTTCTCAGTTCTCCTCTTTTTATTTACTCCTTCTTCTACGCCTCTTTGTTGTTTAAGTTCTCCCAGTTTCTTCCCTTTTTTAAATTTTCTTGTCAGAAAGCCTCACTACACTTTATTATAAACAAATATATTTTCCAAAACAAAATGAAATACCAGCAAAATCCACCCAATGGCTGCTAAGTGCAAACCACATTCAATTACATAGAGTACCCTGTACCGTGACTTTAATTACCAGGTTCAGCTAGTGCTATGATTCAACTTGTTGGTTAAAGTACCTAAATTTAGAGATTGGCATATAGAAAACCAAATATGACCTAAGTTGTACATTTCCATTGCTAGCAAGGACATGATTCAGTAGCTTTAAAATACATTAAAAAAAAATATCTTTGAGATTACCAAGGCATCCTGGATGATCTCCAGTTGAGCAAAAGTATCCTGTAGATCCCATGAAATGCCTGCCATGGATGATTCAGATGCCCAACAAGTTTTTTAATGGCAGTCAGTGCTATGTGTAGGACAGAACCAAGCCCCAATATAGTGAGTGGAGTCCAGAGACCTAATTAACCTGACCTAAAGAAGATATCTGTGTTTAGTCAGCTGAATGACTTTAGGCTCCATGGACTGTACTAACTGGATATCCAATGGCTACACTGAGAAGTGATGCCAGAAACATCTTTGTAAAAACCTATAGTCAGCCTTCTAAATTTTGTACCCTACCTTGTGAGTTGAATCTCAACTTATTTGCCCCCTAAAACCAGGATTAAACTCCACCAGTTGTGTAGGTGTCACAAGGAAAGATGAATGAAGTAAAGGAGTTCTGTTACCTTTCCTTAATTTCTTCAGCAAATTGTCAGATATGTACAAATAAACAGTAAGGATTTTCCTGTATGTGAATAAAAAGTCCAGATTTGTTTTGACACCACTAATACTTGCAGGCCTCTGTTAAGAATTTATAACTATTAACTTACCAGTAATTCCTCACAATTCTAACCCTCCCTGATATTTTCACTGACGAGTAGATCAAAAGCAAAAACAAACAAAGAAACAAGAAGTTAAGCCCTGTGTTTAGTGTAAACTCTGTGCTTAGCTAAAACACATGAGGGGTTTTGTTTTGTTTTGGGGGTTTTTTTTGCCATTACAGGGATATGAGTTCTTTTTCAAAAGTAGCATCTGCTTTTTCAACTTTTCTAAAGGGTATTGGTCTTCCATGTACACTTACACATTTTTCCTTAATTAGAACTAGAACCTGCAGAAATATTGCAAGTATTTTTATTAGTTTCAGAAATACTTAATTTACATACAATTTGTTCTGGTTTTATATTTTCTTCCTGATTTTTCTGGTTTCTTTGTCTTTCTCATTCTTGAAGTAATAGGATCTCAGTGCCAGTTCACCAAAAAATATTTCATGTTGTCCTTCAGCTTCCTGCAAATTACAGCCAGAACACTCATACACAGAAAGTATAATTCAAACACTGGGCTGAATATATCTATTAACTGGTTTATGTGAAAAAGTATTTAGTTCTTTCAAGTGACAAACATTGGGGAATGTGGAAGTAGCTGGTAAAAACACTGGTGATGTAACAGAAGGAAATCTGTAAGGACGTTCATAAGATTTTAAATGCTTCATCGTTAAAGAAAAAAATAAGGGTTGTCACAGTACACTCACAAAGAATGGATGCTGGATTGAATATCTGGTCAAAAAGTTATTTATCAAATCAAAACCAACATCTTAATGGGTAGAATGTTCTCATTAAACTCTAATAAAAGCCTCAATGATGATATAAAATCCATAACACTTTATTTTAATCCTACTAAACCCTGTCAGGAATTTTCGTTATCAGTATCACACACCACCCCCAAAAGTATTCGAGAAGGAGCCTGAAGTTTCTATGGTTTGTATCTTTTTTTTTTTTCCCATTAAAATTTATTCTTACTGTTATATTAGAATAGCATTATACAAATAAAACATGTAAGAATGTTATGTTACTATTAAACATTGCATACATTTAATATGAATTAGATTCTATTAAATTTAATAGGTTTTGAGTTATTGAGTTTAATTCATTTTCAATAAATTTCAATTAAGCCCAATTTGTTTCAATTTTTTATTAATTCCAGTCACTATCAATTATCTTCAATTAATTTCATCTACTTGTGCTACATTTTCAGGTAATTCTCCATTACTTTCAATTAGTTTCCATTAATTTCAAATGGGTTTTGTGTCTGTTAACTGATTTCATAAGAAACAAATTTCCTTCTTTCATGTAGGTCTGTAGTATTATTACTTGTCCTCATGCCATAAATGGGTAATTCAGGTCCAAATTCTCATGTAAGGATAGAAGCATAATCCCAAGAGTGTCAGTATAACACCAGTGAGCAAGAGGAGTCAGAAAAAAACTCTTTTTTTTTTCCACTGAGAACTAAAGAATACCTGGGAACTAAAATCAGTATGAATTTCACCTGAATCCACCTTGAAGTCTGGATTTCACCCTAATCTTTCCCAATTGGTATACCATTTATTCTGCCTTAGTGGTCTCATTTCTCAATAATAGTGTGAAACGAAAACAGTGGTCAGGAGAATAGGACTCTTCTCACCCTAAAATAATGTGAACTCACCTGCACTGGGGAAAGTCCAATGACTGTACAGATCTAAACCATATTGAATATATCAGCTTTTTCTCCACTGATCACAATGAGAATCAAGACAAATGGTTTAGGTGCAGGCACTGACAGAGTAGAAATGTGAAAGCAAGTAAGTTGGTCATCCATTCAAACTTATGTGTTTTGGTGACTAGCCTGTTTCACACGCAGGACAGATGAAGGGTAAAGGAACGCTCTTCTGTGTTTCCTCCAGTTCTGTGCTCAGTTTAAGCTTGTGATGACTATAAATAAAACTTTCAGTATTCTAAGTACATAACTGTATTGGGTATATAGCAATTATTATGAGGGGGGGAAAGTAAAACAAAAAATTAATATTCTATGGAAACATGGATGAAGAGATTTATAAGAGAGTTTCACAGAACCATGGAATCACAGTTTGTGTTGGAAAGGATCTTAAAAGTCATCTTCAGCTAGATTGAGTTGTTCAGAGCACTGTTCAACCTGGCCTTCCGCGTTTCCAGGGATGTGACATCCACAACCTCTCTGGCAACCTGTGGCAGTGTGTCACCCCTCTCATTGTTAAAAAAATATCTTCCTCCATCTAACCTTACTCTGCTCTCCTTTAGGATAAAACCATTACCCCTTGTTCTATTGCATCAGGGTCTGACCCCGACCTTCCTGTTGGTACAACTGTATTGATTTATTTATGGACAAAGCATCAGTTACCTTCAAGTAAGTTCTACAAAATAAGGCAATCATCTTGCTGCTGCCCCAAAATCACCCACCAGAAACTTCTGGTTTGCTATGTTAAAAATAAAGTTAAATAACCACTTTAACATTTCTTCAAAATATATTTAATGAGAGAAACCAGGGGATTTTATACCCTAGAAATTAAATCTTCAGATCATTCAAAAGTGAGGAAAAATTGTAATATAGTTTATCACCTGGAATACATATCTATACACTCAGCTCAGGTTGTGTCTTCTCTATCTATAAGCCACCTCTGCTGTAATATGAGCCAGACATCAAAATCTGTGGTAAGAGCCAAGGTTGGTTGGAGACATTCGAGGCTTCACATTTTCCTTCACTGAACTCTTGGGGGATGGCCTGAAGCCCAAGCAGTCCAGGGTTTTTGGTGGTCAACCTTCTGTGTTTATTTTAGCCCACTATTACACATCCAGAAAGCCAAAAACTCAAAAGGTCTGTTCAAGCACAAAGTGGCTGATCACATTTTACAGACTCGGTAACACGTATGCAGGGAAGGTTGGCTATTTATTCTCACCAGACTCATTAACATCTGGAGCTAGGAAGAAATTTTGCTGTGCAGACATACAATTACAGAGTTTATTGTCACCAACATCAGTTCTCACCTCCTCCAAAACCACCATCAGCTACAGGTTTCCTAGTTTAGTGAACCACACCAAAGCAGTTTAACTTTTTTCATCTAGTAGAACCTGAAAAGGATGCACTAATGGAACTTTCTTTTCAGCAGCTGAAATTGTGAATGACCGAAGAACTTTTCTGGATTAATATATTCAATCGAGATAACAATATTTTTATTTGTCCAGATCAAGGCTCAAAATAAATTACCACATGCAGACCAGCTAGGTAGAAATGTCTCAGCACCCGTTTTCTGAAAACTTTTCATGTGAGTGATTCAATTTCATGACTATTTAAGAATGCAGAGATGTCAAGGATGGAGAGGACTGCAAAATAATTACAGGTATATATTGGGAATTTGCCTTTCCTTGCAGATTAATTTATGACATTGGACTGCTGCTGTGAAATAGGAGAGTGAACCTGAAATCACAGGGAAGAATTATGCTTTTAAAGGCGTTTCTGCCAGAAACAAAATAAATCAAACTAAACAAATATGGAAAGATGTTCAATAAACATGAAATTGAAAAGAGGAAAGATAGCACATTATCCACTGCTGTATCAGCTGACACTCAGGAAGCTGGTGGGGTTTACTGAATATACATTGCTTTGGAAAAATGTATATCCATTTGCATTATAAAAGCCCATTTACAAATGTACTTTGGGTTTAAAATCCCATATGTTGGCTGCCTTACTAATATTGGTTCAAGCAAATTAGGGCTTGGCTTCACTAAATGCACATATCTATTTCAGTTAGAGTGTTCTAACTTGGCAACGGATACTGTATTATTTATTCTGTGGCATAGATCAGGTTATATAAAATTAATGGCTGAACTTCATTCATATGGACTGAATTAAAATGCATTGGTCAGAATGGAAATGAAGGGAAGAGAAAAAAAAAGAGACCTGGGTTTGATTATATTTATGTCCGTTCCAGTATCAGCACAGCACAGTGATGAACAAGTGCTGGCTGCAGTTAATACATATTAATTCAAAAAAAAAAAAAAAAAAACAAACACAAAAGCACTGGCACAGTTTTTGCTCATGGAGATTTTAATTTGCAACATATTGGTTTTTGCAGGTACCAATTTAATATGAATTTGTTTTAAAATATCAAAAAATATTTATGGATTTTAAATACCACTGGTTTGCTTGGCTTTTAAGTATGCGAGTTTCAGGCAAATATTCTGAGAGCCCTAGAATATTCTGTATGCTACTTCTGTCCGCAGAAAACATCCATGTGTTATCTTGTCCATATATATGGCTCAAAAACCTTCTGCAATACTCCACTAACCAGATCTGCCCAGTAGTGACACTCTTTCCCTTACAGACAACCCACCCTATCCCATCCTTACCACCACAGCAGAGAGTTTGCCAGTCAGTCAGGGCTCTGGAGGGTTTGAGGACAGACAGGAATGCCTACAGAAATCAGTTGTGTCATTGATAAATGTTCACCCCTTCCTATGGAACGTCATGGACAGGGATCAGTTATTGCACAGCTGTGCAGGGTCTGGGATTTACTGCAAATATTTGGAGCAACATTGTGGTTGTTAGAGATTGTTATCAGCAACTGTGCTGCAAAGCATGAGGCTTGACATCCATCCTTTCAAGGACCAAGGTGTACATTATGTTTACAACCCTACAGAGTGTAGTAGAGCTGAGATTCTGCTGTCTTCGCTCAGATGGTGTAAGACCATAAGGCAGCCATGTCTCACGCCTTCTCATAACTATTCTTTGTCCCTTTCTTTCCAGACCACATCTGTGTACATTTCCATTTGTGACCTGCTTTCAGCTTCATTCTCTTCAACCACCCTGTGAAGACTCTGATATGTCATGACCAAGAATGACAGAAACAACAACAAACGAGCAGATTTTTACCTCTAAATCACCTCGTTCAAATACTCCCATTCCCAGAATACACTCAAGTTGTTTAGTCTGTTGGCTTCACAGTTAAAGAACAGCTCAGCAACTGAAGAACAATTTGTTTTGGCCAGAGCTGGGAAAAGTAGGTACAAAGCTTCCTTTTCAGTATATTCCCATTGCATTCAAGATTACTGCTGCTACTCACATGTCTAAAGAGAAGGTGATCCCTTGTCCTCCCCGTGTGCACTGCGGGCACCCAAAATGTCTCAGACTCAACCAGGGTACAACTGCCCTTTATTTTGTCAGCTCTGGCTGCATCTTCAAAGAGTGACACACGTGCTTACTGAGCTCCACACCTCCTGGCTCTTTTGACTGTATCAAACAGAGATAAGCAAGTGCCTGCCAAGCTTAAAAAACAAAACAAAACAAAACAGAGCAGAACACACCCTCCAGATGATGGAAAGCACAACAGTCCATCTGCTGAACAAGCAGCTGCTGGGATTCATCTAATGTTTTAGCTGATGATGATGACTTATTACATGAAATCAAGAATTTTCTCCTCAGTTTCCAAAAATTCCATTTCGCTTTATTTGTGTTATCGGAGAGATCACACAGGGGAGCTCCACTCCTCACGAAAGGGCAGAAGGAAACTCGTGAAAGCAGGAGGCAGAGGTTTCTTGGAAACTGGTCCACACTGTGATAGCTGCTTCTGGAACACATCAGTGTGGCTGTAAACCTCAGCACTTTCAGAACAAAATGTAAAACATTCTTCCATTGACCTCGCTTTCCCACAATAACACCACATAAAATAACAGAGAAAGGGAAAAAAAATACAGAAAGCTTTATGAGTGCACTTTAATAAATCAATAGGGAGTTTAGATACCACAGTGGTAGCTGCTGTATAAATACCCAGACAGGAAGATCCTGTCCTGGAAAATTAGAATAGGCAATTCCTGAACCTGTTATTGTCCAGTTTCACTTGAAGTAGGAGAAAGTCAGTGTTATTTTTTCCCCAGTGGTAGAGAAAACTGGCGTAAATAGGTCTAACTGGTGTAAATAAATATACCTCTGTGTCACTGGTGTTAGCTATAACACCCAAGGCATTGCCTGTGTGATCCAGACAGGGGAAGAACCAGCACTTGCTTGCATTTCCAATTATAAACAGATACGGAAAGAGAACCATCACAAAAGGTCTACAAAACCCAGCACAGCAAATACACTGCATTTCATCATGGCACAATGACCTCCTTTAACTTTGCAAAGGAGAGAAGAAACAAATGCCATTTACATATGCAGACTCGGAAAAAAACATCCCTTCCCTCAAAAAAGTAGCAGGGATTCCGAGGAAACAATATTTTAAGGAAAACAACTGAAGAGAGGGAAATGCTGAATATGTGAAACATGGAGCGTAGAACAGCGTGGAGGAGATCGAGGTTACAAACAGACAGGGCAGAGTGTTACTGGAAGGTCAAAAGCCAGTTAAGAGCATGATGGATCAAGGACCAGGTTTCTTGCAACAAAGTGGATGATAATGTCAGGAAAGCACTGTAAAATAGAAGAGTAATAATGGTTTGTGTCTGGGGAAGGAAGCTGTGAAGAATTGAATGTAATTGAAAGTAGAGATAGAGCTGCAGTGGATGAAAGGGGGAAAGAGAAATGAAAATTAGAGAGAAGACCTCTAGGAATGGATTAACCAAAGTCCATCTTTGCAGACTGAAAGATGAAAGAACAGAAAAAGCTAGTCTGGGCCTTAATTGCCACTGTCATAGCTAATGAATTATTAACAAGTAAATTATGAAATTGAGTAAATTCTTTCTCTGTCTTAGACAGCTAACATTTCTGACAGTCACCAGTGAAATGCAAAGCTCTTTTTACAATTCCTTTCCCTTGCCTTATACAATGACTGACAGCACACTGGTTGGATGGTTTCCTTTAGAGTTGTTAGAACTTTCTCTCATGGTTCTTTCTGGGTGGAATTCTCCCACTAAAAGCCTCCACATTATCAAATATTCTTGGTAAACATGACATGATGACATCTCCACAGCAATTGTTCCAGCACTTCCATGGGCCATCCCAAACTTAAAGGTCACCATCGTTACCATGAATTCATTTGAAAACAGTGCCCTAATCCAACCAAAATCATGATTGAGACCCACAGACCACAATGATGATATTTTTTTTTTCTTACTCAGAGAAATTCCTATCCAGATATTTCTGGAGCAAGGAAAGGACAGGTAACTTTTTAAACTTGCACCATGAGTTTATCTACAACTGCCAAAATAGACAAATTATTGCAATATCCTTGAAATTCAACCAATCACAACATTTTTCTAGCCTTGGCTATGGGCATTGCATGACCCTCTGTCTTTTGAGTGATGCCTCTGCATCATGCCTCTTTTCCAGCTAGAGGAGACAACAACAATTTCCTCATACCTCAGTGAAGAGACATAAATGGGTATCTGCCAGACTTTGAGGGTAGAAGAGGTGAGGGAACAACAGTTTACTTCTTTCCCAGTTCTACTGCACAGTGAACAGACCAGTCTTGGGCGCATGGTGTGATAAGTCCTAAGACTGAGAAATCTTTTCCCACGCCCTATATCTCCAGATATAATTTGGTTGATGGACCTGCAGGACATAAGGAAATGGATAATTACTTTTATTTTCCTAAACAGAGGAGGAGAAAATAAAAATAAAAATAAACAAACCAAACCAACAAACAAACAAACAACAAAAAAATAATTCCTCCCCTATGTTCTCATAAGAAATTTCAAAAAAAGGTAACTGTTTAACCTAAACACAGGAAACATTCAGCCAAAATTAACATCTTCAGTCTACAGCTAGTTTTTTGTCATTTTTGTCAAAACCTCTGTTCATTGATGAGTTTTTTTAACAAAAGTTTACTGACTATTTATGGCTAAGCTGCAGGGCTGTATGTCCCTGCTGCCGTAAGCCTGGTATAGACAAAGAAGGTGCACACACAGATGTCATTTAACTGATCCTTGGGGTGATGCAGGCAGAGAAGAGAATTCTACAGCACCTTCTACACAAAAGCAACCCAAATAGACCACAAAAAAAAGGTGCTCAGCCAGATTTAGAGAACATTTGAAACCTGAGGATCTTCTGGTGAATGTATAAATGTGGGCATAGTTAACCCAGAGTAAGATCAGTACTCATGGATCAGCTGGCACCAGAGGGAGGGATCAGAGGCTCTGATGCTGCTCTGTTTATCCTGCTGGGATCTGTTGCAGCTCACAAACACTGTGTGTTTTCTTCAAAAGAGGAGGACACACACTGAAGCAGCCACTATCTGGTGATGTTGACCAGAAACAAAGCATTGCTGTTGTCAGGTCTAACTGTTTTGTATTTTGCTTTTCCCTTTGCCTGTTTTGTGAGCAGCTGTTTGCTCTCCTCCCTGGTGTAAATCAGGAGTAGCTTCAGTCAACACAGTGCCATTTCTGTGTCCATCATTTGGTAAAGATCTAATACATTCTTCCTCCTGGGAGAGCAAAATGCAGCCAAGGGCATATGTTGGCCTTGTTTTCCCTGCTCTTACACCAGTGTGTTAACATAAGATAATTCATTTTTTTATGTGTAGCAAGGCTCATCTAGATGAAAATAAGGAAGAACCAGCCCTATGTGGTGTATCTTTTATGGAGGTACAGTAATGTGAAAGTAATGTGAGAAATAGAGGGGACAGACATGTCTTAAAGAGACCAGGACCTAGGAATACACTTCTTGGGTATCAGTGATACTACTGATATTGATCACAGTTATGGGGGTTGGTTTATGCTGGGACTGAGGACTAGAATTCTGTACCCAAGGCAAAGCAGAGCTGACTGTGTTCTCAGACCCTCTTGCAAATGGTATGATCACTGGGATGTCATTATAGCCAACTTAAGTACCTACATCCTGAAGCCAAGGTAGAGTTTTCTCAGAAAACTGAAAGTAAACTGCAGTTCTGGTGTGAAAGTAATACCATATTAAACACTTCTACATACTGCCACAGTGTAAAAGCATTGGAAGACTTGAAAAGTTTGGAGTTTGAAATTCATTCACACTTAACCTTATTTCTTGTCAAGGTGTCAAGTCCACCCTGACCTTTATCAGCTGAAAAACAACACAGCTTCAGAGGCAACCAATTTCTCTCCAGTTTTAACACTCATTTACAGTTGGGTGAGAGAGGTTATCTCATGCATTAGCAAGATAACTAATGGTAAGGCCACGGGACGAAATGGCAACTGTTGACCAACTCAGCTAAATTTTTTTCTATCCCTCCCTGTTTAGGGGCAACAGAAGTCATGGAACCATAGAATCATTTGTGTTGGAAAAGACCTCTAAGACCGTTCGATGCGAGGAGATATAAAACCTGCGCCCGCACAGAGTACGTTGTCACTGAAAACTTCTCATCCTAGGAGTGGTTAAGAGGTAAGGAAAAAAGTAGTGGGAGCACATAACTTATTTTTGCAGTGGGGAGAATCTAACAGATGGTTTCCCCATGAGCCACACTGTGCCCGCTGTTCTTCACAGTATCCACATGTAATCTGAAAAGGGAACAACACTTGCAGGTGTTAAAAACTGTACAAGGCAGTCAAATCTAATACTGATTTCAAAGAGTCACAGAATTATCTTGCAGCACTGCCTAACTGGATAATAAAATGGCTGAGAAAATTTAATTTCTACAAATGCAAGGTAATGTACATGTGGAAAAATAACCCTGAGTATGCATATTCAGTGACGGCTCCAAACAAGATTTGTATCACTGTGCTTCATTCATGCATTCTGAATGGAATATGCTATCACATAGAGTTGAAAAGGATATAGCAGAACTGGAAGAGGTAGAGAGGAGGTGAAAAACACAATCAAAGGCATAAAACACACACTAGAAAATGAAAATTAACTGTTATGGTGAATACAACAGAGATCTATGGAATCATGAACGGTGTGAAAAAGTAAGGAGTGGAAATAATACACTTTTTCACAATACAATATCTTGAAGGCTCCCAAGGAAATTGGTCAGATAGGAAACTTAAAAGGTGAGATGTTTTTATTGTTTCTTTTGTTTTGCTTTTTGGTTTCATTAGTTTGCCTTCCTTGGTTTTGTTTCGTTTTTGTTTCTTTTTCTTTAGGCTGCACATTGAACTGTAAAGCTCTGTCACATAATTCTCCATAAGTAAAAAATTATCCATAGGTTCAGAGAAGAGATTAGATATCCATGAAAGTCCACAGATCCAGCAGCTGTTCAACACAGCAGCCAATCTCTATTCTCCAGTTCAGCGTTCCCAACAATACTCACTACTGGAAAGTTGTCCCAGGAGATCACAATGCCCTTTTCACACACCCCAGGCTTTTCTTACGCTCTTCTGAGCATCTGCTGTAGGTAGTGGGGAAACAACATCCTGATAAATATCTTTCCTGACCTAATATCTTACGTCTCTATGTTGTGGGGTAAAAAATAACACAAAAATCCCTGACAAGGTTAGTAAAATTAGTATATTAATTTAATCTGGGTCCCACTGTGTCACCTCTCACAGAAGTCATCTGGGCCTGCCAAAATCCTGTGACCAATTGTAAATATAATTTGCATAAATGATCATAGTCATTTGCATACAGTTGCTTCCTTTGCTTCCTTCCCTCGGGGACTGACAATCTGTTCCCACTGCAGTGAGTTTGGGATTGCCTTACACCTCTGAATTATATGATTTCACTTCCCTTCCCTCTTATTTATTTCTCACATGATATCATACTTCTTTTCAGGCTGAGCTGAGTCCCCACCTTACCATAATTCTGCCTTGCCTTATGTCTCTTCATTCATTCCAAGAAAATTCACTATTCTTTTTGATGGATATTCGAATAGTTCCTACAATGTGCAATCACATCAACAGAAAAGATTAAAAACTCTTTATCCCCTTGATATACATTAAGCTTGCTCTAACTTAAAACTGTAAAATACTTAGAGACAATGTGAGAAACTGTTTGGTATAAGGCAAATATCTTCTTATTTATTGAACCCCTTCATTTTTTGAATTGACCTAAATTGTAACTTTCAGGAAAAAGAGATTGGCAGGCACTTTAGGTAATTTAAGTCACCTCTATCCCTCAAAAATCAAATTTCCCAATTCAAGCAGAACAAATGTGCAGACCAGACCCTGTATTTTATTTCCTTTTAGTCAGAAAATTTTAAAAATAAAAATTCTCTCTAGACAACGTAACCTTTTTTTTTTTTATCCCAGCATTTAATTCAACTCTCAAATTAAACAAAACAAAGAATATTTTTATTATGAACAAACAGACCTTTACTGGTCTGTTTTTCACTGTGTGTAGATGGCTGAGGAAGATCAGCAAACAGATCTGGTTTTATCTGTCAAGATATGTTTATTCTTTCCTCTCTGACTGCTGCTGTCTTCTGCTCAGTGTGATTTTAGGTCTGCAATAACAAGATTATAAATCTGATAAAATCCCGTAAAATGTGAATTTCAGACCAAAAACTCTAAGATTAAAGCTGCCCATGCTTCCTTTCTCCACAGAACTATCAAGAAGGATTCACCAAAATATAGCGATACCATGCCTCATCTAAAGATCAAAACATCTTGTCAGAGAAGACTACTCTGGATCACTGCAGCTATTTCCTAGTCATCAAACACCTGTCATAGAGGAGGTAAAGTCATCTACAGGGGTGCATACAATTAAAGGTCCCTTCATCCACAGGAATACAACTTTCCTGGCCCTTTTCCTCATGTGAGAAGGTTAAGTAGTTCACGTGACTTTCATACACTGCTAAAATTTGTCTGAGGGATATTATGTGAGGCTGTAATTGAGGGATGAGCTTTTATTAAATAATTGGGTTTGTGTTCTCATCCACTCCCTCACAGTGATATCAGATGTGGGGCTGTTGGGCTGACTTTTCATTGTTTCAGGGTATGTGCAAAAGTCTCCTGTGTGAGACGTTCCTCTACCTACCAAACATTCCTCTGTGAATAAGAACACGCTCAGAACACCCCACATCCCGTGCAGGTATTCAAACACCAGCACTGAGATGTGTACTGGGGTGCCTGGTAAAACACATGCAAGAACAGAATGAAGCAGAATCCACTTCACAGGCAGCCCAAGTGAGGCACGAAGCCACTGGTCACACAGGTCTCTGCAAATGTGTGGAGCAAATCCGATTTGGCTAATAGCCAGCTGTATATTTTAACCACCAGGCAACCCTTTCTCTCCCATTAGAGGGTACAGTCATCACCTCTGCAAAGCTAGAGTATCACTGAAAAGAGACCAGCTGAGCTTCCCTTCTGTTTCCTCGAGACGTGTGATGCTGTGAAAATACTACAGGCAGTGTGAGCTGGAGCACGAGCGCAGCCGTGGATTGAAGCACTCACTGCATTTGTGCCACCACATAAAGGGGAAACCGACAATGACAAATGGGCTCACTCTGCACAGATCACTGTGGCAGGAGGGAGAGAACATTAAAATGTGGTAGCACTCTGGCGTGGCATGGTCAGAGTGGGACAGTGTCTGGTCAGGTACAGCACCAGCCCCGTGAACCGCAGGCTCATTTTCAGGTCATCTCCAAGCTGTGCTGCATATCTTCCACAGGGTGTTATTAGTTCATGATAATCACACTCTCTGCAGTTCCTTTACTGCTATTATAAAAATGCTTTTATGTTGGGTAGATGTGTTATTTATTACGTGCTAGGAGGAAATGAAGTTGGTAGTTCTGAATGTTGAACAGCAGTTGAAGCTGAGCTGCACAGTTCCCGGTCCCAAAGAACTCTGTCTCCTGTTTCATAATAATAATAGTGATTTATCCCCTGTGCTATTAAGCTATTTGAATGACTCCATGCAGATCTTGGGGCCCACATTTTATTCCTGTCATCTAAGCTGAAGCTGTAATATCAAGGACTGACTTTCTTTTTTTTTTCCTCTCTTTTTTTTCTTTTTCTTTTTCTCTTTCTTTTTCCTTCTTTTTCTTTTTCTTTTTCTTTTTTTCTTTTTTCTTTTTTCTTTTTCTTTTTCTTTTTCTTTTTCTTTTTCTTTTTCTTTTCCGTTTTTTTCTTTATCTTTTTCTTTTTCTTTTCCGTTTTTTTTCTTTATCTTTTTCTTTTTCTTTTTCTTTTTCTTTTCCTTTTCCTTTTCCTTTTCCTTTTTCTTCCAAATTTTCACTTAAAAAATCAGAGATGATTAAATAATAATAATAATAAATAACAACAACAACCCTTGCATATTATTATTAAACTCATATTAAGTATCTTCTACTATTTTATTTTGAAGTGTCCATAGATAATTCATTTTGAAATGAAGAAAATATCAATAAGTAGATTAGTAAATAAAAAAACTTTGCCCCAGGGTCACACTGAAAACTGTTAGCTATGGTGGCAACTACATTTATGTGGCATTTTCTGCAATGGTGTTATTCCTTTCTGGTTTTTTCCCTACAGAAGATGACACTGATGAATACTATAAATACCTCATGATTCTACAAGAATTTTTTAAATTAATTTTTCTTAAACTGAAAAGGGTAAGCAAGCCTCGACAGGCCACTGTGTACATGTGTTCCAATGGCTGAAAAGAAATTCTGTCTTCAACACTCATCCATTTCTAAATCTTTAAAGATATATTAAAAAACAACAACAACCAACAAAAATCTCAAAATAAAATAAAAAAAAGGCTGTTTTTCTCCTCATCCATTATGTAAAAAGCCTGTGCTCACATTTGACTGTTAATCAATCCCATGTACACTGGGTTCTAGGGCTTTAGCCTCTCCTAACTTCAGAAGGATTCAGTTCACTGGTTACAGATCTAAACAAATCAGTTTCTATGTACATAAATAAGTTCACTTTTTATTAGGCATAGGTTCCATCTGGTTGCCCAGACTCCATGAGAAGGATCTCACAGGGATGACTGGAGATGGGAGTGGGACAGTTTCCCCTTTTGTAAAGATTGTTTTCTCCATAGCAGAGGAATAGAGATTACCTCATTCCTTCAATGTATATGCCACCAGCCGTGCAATGAAATTCCTTAAATTATGATGAAATTGCTCATTTCCTGAAGTGAACACAACAAACTAACAGGCACAGTAATTTTTAGTAGATTTGGATTCAATTCAATTTTCCAGATGTTCGCCTGTAATCAGCCTAGGAGCTCAAATCTCAGAACGGTGCTATTCACACAACAGCTGTTGCAAATTTTTCTTTTGAATCACACCAATCTAAGAGTGGATTTGTTTACAGGCAGCCTCAGTGTTACATGAGGAACTGACTGATTACATAAAAAAGAAAAAAAAAGTCTCCAAAATGTTCTCCTGACCATTTATGCAGTTTCGCTTTTATTATATTACAATTCCATTTTAAAGTAATTTCTCTCATGAATTAGTAAATTTAGTTTTTGTCGCCAGTCAGTGAATTTTGTCGCTGAATTTAATTTTTTTAAAAAGCATTATTTTTGAGTCAGTTTCCTAACAGGGATGTACTGAAAGGAAATAGCAGAGTAGTCGATGAAACTGCATTTGGAGTCCATTGTCATCAGTATTGCATAAGCTATCCTACTTCAAAGAATGTATATAATAGACATTCAGTCCAGCAAAGATTAGTACAGCAGCCTGACCTTGTACAGTTCACACCTTCAATTATCACCCTCTACAGAACTCAGTATCCTTTATTACAAGGAGAAAAAAAAAAAAGATAAAAAACATCCAAATCTTCTCTTGATTTCAGTGGCCAACTATTCTATCTGTGTCCTACCTTGTATTTGGCTTCTGGTGTACTGTAAATACAGGTTTTTTCTTATGCCTGGATTACTGAAGTGACCATCTAACCTTACCTGGTTCACCTGCTTCATGTAGGTGGAGAAAAACACGATTTATGGGTGTTTATGCACACAATTTATGTCTAATTTTATTGCCTAAGAGCAGTTCATCTGAAATCCATCTCAAAGGAGTCAATGCAGAGAAAAGTAGGGTGGCTTTTCTTGGGTTTAAACCTACCCCTTTCTTCCTGATTCTTCTGCGTCTGTGCCCTGACCATAGCAGGTGAAAACCTCTGCTTAAACTATCATTGGGCAGCCACATCTGGAGCAGGTTATTTCCACCTGGGTTTGTATGACCCAAAACTTGCATCTTCTGCCACTTTAATTCCCACCCTAGCCAGAAAAGATCACACACAGATTTCAAAATCCAGTCTTTCATGTATGGGGAGATGTATAATCTGAAGCAAACCTGTAGAAATGCTCCCATGCTGAGCAAGTACTTGAGAGGGGTTATTTAAACAGAGCTTGTAAAAAAAGGAGGGAAAATGAGTTTTACATGGGCAGATAGTGATAATGCAAGAGGAAATGGTTTTAAACTAAAATAGGAGAGATTAGGATTAGCTGTAAGGAAGGTCTTGGTTGTGAGGGTGGTGAGACCCTGGTACAGGTTGCCCAGAGAAGCTGTGGCTGCCCCATCCCTGGAAGTGTCCAAGGCTAGGTTGGATGGGGCTTGGAGCAACCTGGGACAGTGGAAGGTGCTCCTACCCATGGCAGAGGGTGGAACAAGACGAACTTTAAGGCCCCTTTCAACCTGAATGATTCTGTGATTCTATGAAATATCATGCATGGAAATATGGAGATAAGTGTAAGTGAGGCATGATGTGATTAGGACCAAGCTCTCATTTACAGGCATCTCACCACTGAAGATTTAAAATTAAAAGGCTAACTAAAGGTCTAGCTAAATGTAAACTTTTTTGTGAAAGGTGGAGCAATGTGAAGTTTTTAGATGTGCAAGGAAAATACCACTGTTAATGAAGTAATCCAAGCAATTATCCATGCAAATTCACTACTTGTTAGGTACAAAATCTTTGTACTAGGTAATAAAGATGATTTAGTGTCAAGTGTTCTTATATGAGATTAATAAAGCTAGGCTGCATTTTTTCAAGCTGCCTGCAAAGATGGTGTTTGACGACATGGTGTGTCTGGTGATATTCTAATGCAAGTGTCATACTGATTGATAGACAAAAGTAATTTAACTGGAATTTGAAGTGCGGAACCAGGGGGTTTACTGGAAAGGGTTTATACAGAGAGAAAAGCTCAAGCGACTTGAATTATACAGTATCTTTAATTCATCATGCTCCCAAGCCAAAGGTGTAGGGAATACGGTTGCGAATTATTTAGATTTTTTCAAAGTCCTTAATGTTTATACTGCTAAAAGACTGTGCGTGTTAGCAAAGAAGGTTAAATTTGTACTGTGTGGGTTTTGCTTTGTCACTGTTGCTTCTTCTAATATATTTCCAAATTTTCGTGTGGCTGTTCAGAAGGGTGAATAAAAGAGTGGGTATTTGGTTGACCAGTTCCATCTATTTATACAACACCTCTTTTCTCACGCTTCAAAGCAGTGAGTACTGTGTTCTCCCAATAGATCTAAACAGAATAATGCCTTTTCCAAAACATTAGTTGGACTCTGCTTCGTTTTTGGTTTTTTTTTTTTCAGGAACATTTTCCTGTTTGACATGTTGAGCTGTGAAAAAGTTTACCTGATGCCCATCTCCTTCTGCTGTGTGGAACTACTTACTCTTTTCTAGACCTCTTTTTTGTTCTATCCCTCAGACCCGCTGTTGATATTGACAGCAATGTTCTGTCCTGTAATATCAGAGCCACAGAAATTTGCTAAGGGAGAAAGAACTTCTGCTTTTTGAGTGGATGCTCCTGATTAATCCTCCCTCATAGGATCAAGCATACAAGCATGTCACATGCACATTGCGTTTAACTGAGAAAACTTTGCAGAATTAATCTGCAGCAGGTAGTAACATTCCTCAATGTCCTCAAAAACAGATTGAGACTAGAGAAGAAATATATTGCAATTAAATAAACCTGATTTATTTTCAGATAGAGAAGTCTTCACCATTGGGGATTTTGGTTGCTGTTGTTATTGTTTTAATTTTTAAAACATGCACGTGCATAGAAATAGCTGGAGTCTACTTTAAAAAGCACTGGAGTAATTAAATGAGACTAACTTGATGAATGTTATCATGTGCATCCTGATTGCTCTGTACTGAAGTTCTGTCTTTTTTTTAATAACCTGGTGAGATAAAGTGATTTAAACTGAGTATCATGCATTCAATTCATCAGGCAGCGACTGGAGAAATCCAGACTCATCCAACAGATAAAGAAAAATGTATGGTTTGTGCGATTCACGTGTTAAACACCCATCATACTACCTTCATTCAAGAAAAGTTGTCCTGAGACATCATCAGTGAAATAACTTAGTTCCATTCAGATGTGATATGCATGACACACATACTCAGTTGTGGTTACTGGCCAGTACTAATTACAGTTGTTGGGATGTGCCCATGCCTCTCAAGAACAGAGAAGTTTTCTGTCCTCTGCTCTTTTCCCTCCTTTACCCCCTCTTCTCTTAACCCTTTTTTTCTCTGCTAAGTCTCTTCTTATGTTATCATCAGCAGTTTTCCTTACTTTTTCTTATGCTTTAAGTTAATCAAATTCTCTTTTTCCCCTACGTTCTCTATCAGGCAACATCCTTCCTAAAGAATGTTCCCACATTTTTTTTTCATTTCCTTGCATCCCAACCCTGCAGTTTTTCTTCCCATTCTGTATCCTCATCTTACTCACAGCCCCACTGCCTGTCTTGTACTTGTGTTTTTTAGGGCTTTTGGTTTTTTGTTTTGTTTTGGTGTTTTGTTTTGTTTGGTTGGGTTTTTTTTGTTTTTTGTTTGTTTGTTTGTTTTGTTTTGTTTTTGGGTTTTTTTGTTTTTTGTTTTTTGTTGCAGAATGAGCATTCTAGTAAAAGCAAAATATTATTTTCAAAATTTATGTTTCTCAATTAATTAATACAACTAAGTACAGAAGACTATGATCACAATAAGTGTCTTCCCTTCTGATTGATTGTTGGAAACTAATGGAGCTTCAAAATTAATGGAACATTTCCCTGGAAGTGTTCAAAAAACATGTAGATGTGGCAACTGGGGACATGGTTTAGTGGTGGGCATGGCAGTGCTGGGTTAATAATTGGACTCAGTAATCTTGGAGGGCTTTTCTAACTTAAGAGATTCTATGATTCTACAATTTTTTTTACTAAATAAACTTGTATGAATGTTTTTTTATTGAGATTCAACGTGCTTTATTTGAAAGATTTTGGATTTGGAAGGCTTTTGCTGTATCCCACGTGTTGCTTCTCTCAGAGGCTGGGCAAATTCCTGGTGGAGAGCTACCGAAACAGGAATCCTGCTTTCTGGTGTTCTGTGCTTTCTGACTGGTCTGTTGAAAATACCCTGAAACACCGAAGGGTCTTCACCTGTAAGTTTCTAATCATGAAGTCAAGTCATCAACTAAGCAGGAAGAAATTCTTCCCTGTGAGGGTGGTGAGAGTCTGGCACAGGTTGCCCAGAGAAGCTATGGATACTCCATCCCTGGAAGTGTCCAACACCAGGTTCAATGGGGCTTGGAGCAACCTGGGATAGTGGAAGGTGTTCTTGCCCATGGCAGGGAAGGGGAATGAGATTGTCTTTAAGGTCTCCAACACAAACTGTTCTATGATTCTCCAATCTCTGACGTAAACTCACTGAGGTTACAAGTCCTGGACAGTTCCTTCAATGTCTAAAACCCAAGTAGGGTCATGCTGAAAATCCAAAAAGCCAAAATTCAGCTCAGAATAGAAACCTTGCTAGTTCTGGTGTACCCTCATTTAAGATGACTTGTGCAAAACAGTTATTTAGTCCATATGGTTGATATATGTAGTTACCAGCAACAGCAGCAACCAAATGGTTAGTGGGTGTAATTTAAGGGCTGAATCGAAAAATCTCTGTCATTATAGAAAAACAAACTCTTATGGACATCAGCAGGTTTAGGGTTTTTTTTAAAATCAAATTAATATCCTGTTTGTTCATTAAAAAAGGTGGCAAGAGTTTCAGAGTTCCTCATTGCATAGATTCACTCAAAAATCAGACAGGGTGGACATAATTAATGAGCAGTTCAAAATTTCAGTCTCCCTCCCTTCCTTAAATAACCATTAAATAATTCAATGCCTCAGTCTCCCCTTGCAAAATAGGGACAGCAGCACCTCCCTTACTAAGTAGGGAGAATGGAAGATCCTAGAATAAATATTATTTTTTAAATGTTAATGAGGGTTAGGTAGGCATTTTGAGTCAGCCGAAACACTGTTCCCAGCTGTGAGGTCTAACCCTACATCCTTTAATGTTATCAACTTTTTTTTGGGATTTTTTTAACAGAAACTCAAATGACCACCAGAAATGCTTTAAAAAACTTATAATTTTCGAAGCTAGTGGTAAAAAAGAGAAATTAATCATAAGGGTGTTCCAGAAAAGCCTTTTTTTTTTATAAGAGTGTCTTTCATGAGAGCTCAGAGCAGAGGGGAGATATGCATAATATATTTCTCAGTATTAATAATTGCTTCTTCTGCTTGCACATAACAAAAGAGATTTTAATCACCATGGCTATCTTTCTCTTTGAAATGAACATCTCATATTAATCTTTAGGTAAAATTGAACCAAATGCTTGTAAAATCTAGAATATGAAAGTGCCATCAGAACTACTATTGAAAACAATATGTAAGTTTGTTGAAACTATAATATTAAAGTGTCCAGTTGTTTATTTCCTTTTTCTACGGGATCTCCTTATTTTCTGTCTTGAGTAGCATTTCCCTAAATAAAACCACACAGTGCAAAGTGCCATTATGATTTTCAGCATTCATTTCCAGAGGGGCTCCTGCTAGTCCATAGCTATAACTATGATGAAAAGGAGCTGTGGACAGCCTGTTGCAGTAATGCCAACTCCTCGTCTATCAACCCAGCAGATTACACGAGTAACTTCTCCTCAGAATGGAAACTCAGAGATACAATAATCTGCCAGATCTGGCATGCTGAGTGCCCACACGAATCCATTGCCGTAAAGGATGCCAAATTATTATTGCTCTGCAAAATCTACGGAACTGTAGTCGGCCAAGCTGAGACCAGGAAGAAAGGCGTTGGGGGTTGACTGAATGTTTCGGTGATGGTCCCTTTTTTTAGAGCAATATGTACCATTATAGTGTATGTCTTGGAACTTCCTGCTAGTTTAATGTTGTGATTTCACAATGCAGGAGCTTCAGGGGCCAAACCAGGGTCAGAAGGAACCATGCCCTTTCCACATTGCTTTTTCTTCCCTTGATACAAGCTGATTATTGACAGTATCTGTGTGGTAGATGGATCAGGAAGCTGAGCTTTTCCCCCTCTGGTTCTGAAGGCAAATTTCCTGCTTTTGTTTTGTTGTTGTTTGTATTATTGAAGATTTTTAATCCAGACATGTTTCTTCCTGCAATGTGAGAGTAGGAAGAAGAAGCAGCCAAAAGCAGAAAGGAGCAGCTGTAACTCCTTAGTCTGGTATTCCCTACAGACATTTCTGATCAAAACCTTACAGACTGTAGAATTTGGAAATCAATCCAAGATATGATTTGTTCATTCACCCTTCAGTGATTCTGGAATGCCAAGGACAAGTAGGATCTTAATTTAGAAATAGCTGTTAGGGTCCTAAATGGAGTGAGATGAGATGAATCTGGGCCTTAGTGGTTTGTGTTAGAGAGATCAAGGCTTCTCCAGCTACCCAAATTCTGGAACCAGGATCACAAAGATTGGACAGACCAAGGCTAATCAGCAGTATAATAAAGATAAGAACATTCACACACTGGAAGTTTATAGGCTCCTCAGCTGGCAATTTTTTTTCCACAGACAGTTAAATGCATACCGTGTTACTTAGCTATTACTTGTAAGATGTCAGGTCTTCACCCCCCTGTGGTATGCTCCTTGTTATAGGTGTGCTTTGTATTTTGTCCCAGTGTTCTTGAAAACATACAGATCTGCTTGAACTATCTGGACAAAACAAGTGAGAGATTACAATACTGCACACAAGGGTACTAAGCTCTGTTAAACCAGTTGTCTATGAATGGCATTGTTGACCTTTTACATATTCTAAACCATTGTATGCCTTTAAGTACATGAACTGATACCAGAAGCAGGTTAGGTAATGGTCCAAGATTCAGTCCTGTCCCAATACTTATATTTAATTTGTCTTATGATACTTTATATACTAAGGAAGAGGATATCGAGGGAAGACTTCATTGTGGTCCACATTTTTCCACAATGGGAAGTGGAGGGCAGGTGCCAATCTTCTCTCTGGTGGTCAGTGACAGGACCAAGGGAATGGCATGAAGCTGTTCTGGGGAGGTTTAGGATGGATACCACCAAAAACTTCTTCCCCCAGAGGGTGGTTGGGCACTGAACAGGCTCCCCAGGGCAGTGGTCACAGCATCAAGGCTGCCAGAGCTCAAGAAACACTTGGACAAGGCTCTCAGGCACACACTGAGATTGCTGGGGGTGTCCTGTGCAGGTTCAGGAGTTGGACTCAATGATCCTTGTGGGCTCCTTCCAACTCAGGATATTCTGTGATTCTCTAAAATTTCCTGAACGTTCCAACCCAGCCCTCCGCTTCAGCAGAAGGGATGTCAGCTGCCATGAGTGAATCTCAGAGCGACTGGAATTTTTTCAATGCTGACCATCACTACTGAGGGTTACACCAACTGGCATAAGCATGGTACCTACTGTCCTCAGAGGTATGACGACGTGTTTTGTCTGTAAAACTGTGTTTAGACCAATAGCACATTCACTGACCCACGCTGCCCTTCACAGGGAGCAAAATATTGAGGCATTTCAGTCCCACAGTCTAATATTCGATACTAATATTTAAAATTCCCAGGTAAGGTTTTTGTTCACAGCCTGAAGTTGGGGTTTGAAATCCTTACAAACTCTCCAGGGAGGCTGCGTGGAGGGAACCATCCTTTCAGCTCACCCTTGAATGCACTTTGAACAAGCAGCTGCTTTTACTGTAAGCATGTTATTAATGGTCTCTTTTCAAAAGCAGATATAGTACCCTGGAAAATGTTCTATTGATTTTTTTCCCTTTCCCTGTCCCTGTTTCAATCACACTCGTTTGAATGGCTTTCGTTTTTAGCAACAACAAGAGATTTCTTCGAAGAAAAGTGGTGTCTAGGTGCAGCCTTAAATAAAATCACTGCTCAATTTAAGCTCTGAAAAATACTATTGATATTTTAATAGAAGATTGGAGAACCGATTGCTGGTTCAATAATATCTACAAGGAGTTTATACATAGGAAACATGCACAAGAATCATTTTATTTCTTTTACTGTTCGTGTTAACAGAAAACAGCAGCCTAAATCTTGCCTCACTGGATTATTACATGTCAAGGATCTCAGGAACATGGAAATATTTCATTCCAATTTCCTAAGGAAGAAGTGTGCACTGAGATACCTGGGTGCAGAGTGCAGAATATAGAAGAGCAAATAGTGTTGTACCATGTATTTCTATATAATAAGATTCATGAAGAGAAATGTGCAAGTAATAAATTGTGCACAGCTGGAAATATGAGTTGGCTTCTGACTTTGCTTACTGTTGTTATTAATTGCTTATATCACATAGAGTCAAACATATGTTTTCTTAATATTTTCTTGTGAACAAAAAAAAAAAGCTGTGGCCACTATTTTGGAAACCTCTGAACCGAGAACACAAAAACCACACTACATTAACATCCAGCAGTTTGAGAAAAAGTCCTCCCAAGGACTTTTTAGTGCTGGCAGCTGAAAAATTCAACCTCTAAATAAGTGGTATAGATTTTCAGTGGGTAGAGAAAATGCATACTAGAAGCTCTAAGATAGGAGCCAGAAGTACAACTTCTACCCACTGATAGAGAAGCACAATCATGTTGTGCATAAAACTTACACAACATTGCTCATAATGCCCATTTGACCAATTCTTTGGTTCCGTGAAAGAGATCAGCTGTGTGTCACTCAACACTAAAAATTGAGGTTCTTAGTTAGAAACCAAGACACAAATTTTGGTATAGGTAACTACTTTAAAGTTCAGGCTTGACTTTCTAAACTGTTTTCAACCAAGAATATTGATTTCTCTTTTCAAGTGAAGAAAAAGCATCAACCAACTGAAATAGCAAACAAACAAACAAACAAAAAACCAAAACCAAACCAAAGCAAAACCACATTAAAAAAAACAAACAAAAAACAAACAAACAAACAAACAAAAAACCCACAACCTCCAGGAAGTGCAGTCTTCGTGCTTTCAACCATTTGCCCATAAAGACTTAGATACTTATCTGATAGCTGCTTGCCTTCTTTAACAGGCTATGGTTACCCATGAGAGCTTCAGCAGGAGAGCTGTTACATTTTTATTTTAACACTGTGTCCTACATAAAAGTTGGCAATAAGAGAAAGCACTCCATAGGATATGACTCCCCCATGGACTCTTCTTTACACTCTGATATTTTTTACATGTCAACAATGCTCGAGTGAAGATATCTTAAAAAAAAAAAAAAAAAAAAAAAAGACAAAGGAAGAGAAAAGAGGATAGCTGAAGGAAAATAAAATAAGTTCAGGGATCCCCTAGTCATGGTAGTAATTCAGATGTTTCTTTTGGCTGTAACTAAGAGATCAGTTCATGAGAAATTGATTCTGAGGTAGTATGTAGATCAGGAACGGAATGTGTGAGTTAGGTAGCTTGATGCATGTATGAAAATTTGGTTCCTTAGCAACATTAACTGTCTAGAGCCCCTTTGTTTTGCCTTGACTGTGGTATTACCACTGCCATCACACCTCAAATTTGACCCCCAACTCCACTTACTATAACAGGAGTATTTATATCAGTACCTGTACACTACCCCTGCTCTCACCCACCTGCTGTCTCTCACAAAACTGGTAATAAGGTCTGTTGCCTATATTAATAGTTCTCAATTAGATACATTTTCTGTTCAAATGTGATCCTGCTCTGAGGTCTTTGAAAATATTCCCTTTCCTTTCTGCTTACATGTTGTAATATGAAGTTGAAAAAGATAGGAAAACAGCTTATATTCTTTGCTGCTTATCTTAATAGAATGTTTATTCTCCACATCAGTACAAAATCACTGGCTTGTGTTCAGCTTGTTGTCCTTAATGAACTCCTCACACTGCCCTACATAACTTCTATCAGCCCCATTATTTCCACCTTATATCTGATTATGTCTCCCAAAATATATTACCTTGCACCTGTCTTCACCAAATTTCAATCTATTTCTCTTTCAAAACATTTTCCTATTATATACAGGTCAGTTTGCATAAAATTTATTTCCATCAAAATGCTTCAAGACTCTGTTGCCAATTTAATAATCCAAACCCTAATTCTGCACTTTACTACAACAGGTTCAATTTCCTCTTCTCCTTAAATCATGTTTAGTTTTTTCAAGGTGATATGACAGGAACTGTCCTGTCTCCTCAGAAAACAATGAATCAACATTTAGAGCAGAAACACTTTCTGAGCCTCTACCATTCAGAACATATTTTGAAACTCTTGAATAAGGATGGCAAGTCACAGCTGCAAGGATCCACTTGAGAACTGGTGACATTGAGTGCCAAGTCTGTAGAGAGCTGCTGTCATTCTCTGTAGAATTCAAGATGACTATTTAGACACAGTATAGTAACTTCTTTCTTGCTTCTGGCCAGATTTTTTTCAAGTGAATTGGTTAACTAGGACTATTCCCTTTCCCCTGCAATTTCTTCCATATCATACAGTCTGTCTTTGCTGAAAACAGTGCTCAGCTCTTCAGAAACCAGGCTCTTCTTTAGTTTTTGTCTACATCTTTTAAGACAAATATTTGATCACCTTAGTCCTGCTTAGATTTCATTCACTTACATGTTACAGGTGATATGATCAACCATAAACCGATCAGTGAAATTGTAGTCTATGGGCAGACTAATTTAAATTAGAGTGGCTGTATTGACAACAGTGCAAGAGTCTTTCTTAGCTTCACCTGAGCACCCACCTGAACATTTCAGGTCAACAGTGGTTTTTTTCTTATTGGACTCAGTGATTCTTGTGGGTTCCTTCCTGGTTTTGTCAGCTGAGGCATCTATCACCTGAGCAGAGTATTGCATAACTGCCTCCGATTTATGGTTCCATACTATCCTTGCTATAAATTCCCTACGTGCTCATTTAACTCTTTGTTCCAGAAATTGAAATAGTAGCTCAATCCAACTGGCACCAAGATCTCTGCCAGACAAGGGAAGGAAAGGATGAAGTTCAGGAAAGGAGCCTGAGGACTGGCCTTTCTTTTCACTACGAAAAAAGTTGAAGTAAATGACACAACAACCCTTTGGAAAGACTAGACAATTTGTGAGCTCTGAGAAACATTAAATAGTGGACTCGCTGAGGGAGCTCTTGATATGTCACGGGGGTGAAGTGAGAGGTTACAAGAGCTGCTGAGGACCTGTCACTGCACAGATAGCAAAGAAAGGGTTGGAAGGCAAATATAAGATTTGTTTTGCTTGCTTTGTAAGTCCCTGGTGAGAGATCTTTCGTGTCAAAAGTAAATAGTGTCAGTCACCACCGATTGCAATATGTGTCTTTTCAAATGTTAAGTATGTTTAATTGCTGATAGATGGTCAGATTTACAGCCATTGGGCCAAAATTTGCTTTCATTTACATCCTCTGAAGTCTGGAGAAAGTACACCAGAGTCAATATAAATTCCTCCAACTTTACAAGAAATGTCTGTGAGGCATGTTTGGCTCACAAACAGTAATAGAGGGAGGACCAGAATCACTGTGTTTTCACATGTGTTTTCATCCTGAATAATATAAACAGACGAAATATTAAAATGTCTCATGGGATTAAAGCTTCTTAGAAATTATATGTGAAATGATTCATTCCTGGTAGTTTTGATGTTAACTCTCATGCCTCCAAGCAGTTCTGTTCTTCATGGGAGTTGTACTCCAACAATTCAACATTTCACACACTGTAGTCCCCACCTGCACCATGCCTGTCTTTAGGTAGGTCCTCATTTTTGTGCGTAATTAAAGCTGGAAAAGGGCAGGTCTGGGGACAAAAACCACTAACAACCACAATTACCTATCTTCAATGGAGTTATGTGCTATTTATGCTGGATTACATTTAGGTTGGAGGAGTTTGTCAGTGGCATAGGGGCTTTTCTCTGGACCAAATCTTTTTGAAGGAATAATCCCAGTGGCTCAGCTCTACTTCCTTCCCTTTGTCCTTCCTGTGCTATCCTTTGTAAAGGGGACATGAACCATTCCGTGTTAGACAAGGGAGATTCTAACAAGGATGGCTGTTAGGATGACACTGAAAAGCTACAATATGGACAAATCACAGACCGGGACTGCAGTCTGAGCTGAGCTTATCAGCTCGTTCTAAAGACAATTTCATTTTAATTGGGTGTGTGAGAACAGTCTCAAAGCTTATACATTTAATACTGGAGGAAGGGAAATCCTTTAATAATGGAAATTACAGCACTTACTAACTGAGCACATTACATGAAGAACAAGCTGAGAGGTAATTCTTACTCATCAGCTTATAGTTTAATCCTCACATATGTAACTTGGCAATGCTGAGCTGAGATCAGGCTGGTTTCCAGGATGTCTGGTCCTTTACAAGTCGCCCTTGGAAGAATATTTCAAGCCCGTCAAGGAAAAATAGTGGTGAACTATTTTTGTGGAAAAAGTTCTCTCTCTAGTCAGCAACAAAACACGCCGTTAATTTAAGGTGAGCCAGGATTTCTCCTGCTAACTTTTAAATCTCTATAGACACTAGGTTTGTGTCTGTACCTACAAGCCCTATCAACACCAACAGTGAGCCTAGCTTTTGGGGACCAGGGGAACTGCTCATTTCCTTCAGTCACTCTTATCTGCTGCCAACGCTTTCAAGAATAACAAAGAACATAGAACAACGTGTGTTTTGCTTCTTTCCTGTCTCAATGGGAAAAAATTGGGTTTATATATATTTTTTTTCTTTAATATCCATGTGCAACAACATGAAGTTTGATTTGTTTTGAGCACTGCCGCATGTTACTGCCTTGGAAGTAACTCTTCTCTCTGCCTTTTGCACCCTGTGGGTGAAAATGAACAGTTTTATTGGTTCAGACTCTGGATAGGTTCACAGGTTGTGCAGGTAAGTTTGGTTCCCCTGAAGAGCAATAAAAAAAATATACCAATTTGTACTATCTTTTATGATTTATTAATTTCTTCAGCTGAACTTCTTCAGTGGTAGTGGTGAGTGGTAAAGAAGAGAAGCAAAGCAGCAGAAGGTGAGATACATTTTTTCAAGAGTCCTTCTTTTAGAAAGGACAAGTTGGTTGACGCTCTGTTCTCCTACAGTAACTTCTCTGAAAAAGTTACTGCACTGCATTTTAAACAACAAAGTTAAGAACAGATTTCTTACAAAAAGGGAAAAAAAGACTAACCCCATGCAGGGCCAGATTTTCTGTCTGAACGTCAGAAAACTGATCCACGGTCAGCATTAGATGGGAAAACAGAAAAGTACACTAACCTATGATCTTTTGGCAAATGTTGCTTACTTTTTTTCCCCACTGACTTTCTGAAAAAATTCCCTGAAGTCAATGTAGCTCTGGAAAATGGTATATATGTGAGCAAAATTATTGACTCTTTTAGTGAGGGTACCTAACACATAACTGCTGAAGTAAAGCAAGAGATGGAAAACTGTGCTCATGGAAGATATGTTTTTTACCCAGTTAATATCACTGTGGCACAGCCAAAATTCATCCTTTCCCAATAAGAATAACTGATTTATCAGCTGTTATCAGGAAGTAATTTGGTCCCTCCAGATTTTAGAAATGAGGAAAACCATATAGGTAAAACACCTTTTTTTGTGTTTTTTTTTCTTTCCTAAAGAAAGACCCAGACTCTATCGTACCACAAATGCATGTGACAAGTCTTCTCTTACAGAGACAAGCCTGAAATCAAGGTACATGGGAAGACCAGCATTTCAAATATGACAACTCTCCTGTCTTAGAGGTAGAGTGAATTAATGACTCATCCAAAGGGCCTGCGGCATCTCTGTGAAGAACTCATATTATCAGAGCAATATCGAAGAGAATAAAACATTGCAAAAATAACATTATTTTTGTTTGATTGAGCCTGTCCTATAAATATATTACTTGGGTGCAAAAATACTGTTTCACATCACAGAAGCTTGCTTTTTGGATCAAAATCAAAAGTGGTCAGTTCCTCTTTCACCACTGTGAAGCTTTAAATAAAATAATTAATAAATAGATAGATAAATAAATAAATAAATATAGGATACAGATTTAATAATTGTTCTATTCCTTAGGGTCTCTTGATGTCAGGCCTAGGAATCTGTGGTGTTTAACAGGGGAGACTGACTATATAAATATATAAATATAATATTTTTTATATACTCTACCTTAATGTTTTTTAAGTGTTCTGCTTTCTGATGTGCTGAGCAGCTAAAAAGGGCCACTAGGAGGATGGCAAACAAAATAGACTGGCATAAAACATTCTTCACTTTCCAGTCATTCTTCCATGTGTGTGGCAATGACTATGTGACCCATATAATTATTCTGAAAACTGCTAACCTTCTAATACCTGAAGGCAGCCTACAAGAATAATGAGGTGTGGCTATTTACAAGAGCGTGCAGTGATAAAACAAGAGGGAACTGAAAGATAGCAGGTTTAGATGAGATATTAGGAATACGTTCTTTACTACAAGGGTGGTGAGGCCCTGGCCCAGGTTGCCCAGAGAAGCTGTGGCTTCCCTATCCTTAGAATTGCTTAAGACCAGGTTGGATGAACCTCTGAGCAACCTGGTCTAGTGGAAGGTATCCCTACCCATGGCAGGGGGCTTGGAAAAATTTAAATTTATGAAATTTAAAATTCATTCCCACCCAAGATTTTCTGTGATTCTATGGGAAACTGGATTTTCACTTAAGAAGCTTAAACAATTAAATGTGGGGGGGTTTTAGTAGATTTCTAGTTTTCTAGATGATAATTCAAAAGCCTATGAGTCCTATTTATGCTACAGTCCACCTATAAAAACCTAAGTAACCATGAATGAAGAATTATGTGCTTTGGTCCATTTTTTAACCTCAGTAGAGCAATGGAAGTAAAGAAGACATTCAAGCCTCTATTTTTTAACCTCATACAAATGACAGAACCAACAACATTTCTTGAAGCTCTTATTTTGCAGGCTTCCAGACTGGATGCACAAAGGTAGCTTAAATAAGATTAAATTAAAAATAAATAAATTAAAAATAATAGAAGTAAAAACCCCTCTATAAATGGACTCGTTATATGTAAACCTCAGTTTTTCATTTCAGGTATCACAAGCTGTCTGCCTGTTGAACTATTGGTGTGATTTCAAGCAGTCATGGATTTTCAGGGAAGGATTGAAAGCAGATGGTCTCTGATACCTTTTTCATTATAACTTCCCTAAGTTTTCAGAAGTTTTTAGCTTTGCCTCCAGGTTTTTCCCCTCTTCAGCCTTTGACTTCCAATTGTTGGAGGAAAAAAATGTCAATATTCTTTAAAACATCTGAGGCGCCTTATACCCCAGGAACTGGCAAAGCTTCTCATCCTTCAGAGATGAAGAAAGAGACAGCTGGAAAGAACTAGATGTTTTCTGATAAAGGGGGAACGGGGGAGGGGGGGAGAAGGCACTTCTGTACCAGAAACTGCTTATTGAGTAAAAAGAAAGGAACTCCCAAGGTAGGTTCTGTAAAACACAGGATACTGTGGCTGTGGTTAGATGGCTTCAGGCCAGGCAAAGAAAATAGATGAGAGATGGGTTAATTCTGCTGCTGAAGATGGTAAAGCAGTGGGATGTGTATTGTCTGCCCCACTAGTGGAGTGAACTCTCCCAGACACAAAAATCCTGGAGAGCTATCAGTGATAGCCACTGAAAAGTTGACTGTATCCAATCTGCTCAGACTCGAGAGCACTTACCAACAGCTGAAGGACATTACAGCCAATTGATTTCTCTAGTGTAGACAACACCTGAAAATAACCTTGGCCGTCTGGAGTGAGCGGTTCTGTGTTTGTTAGTTTTGTCTTTAGTTACTGCCTCTTTTATATGCCTTTTGTGTATTGTTCACCTGGAAGTGGAGTACTTTCTTGCTTACACTGTCAGCCTTTTTTTTTTCCAACCCATTACAGGGTCACCTGCGAAAAGCTTTGAAGGTTTGACTCACAGTCATGCAGCAAAATTTGTTTCAGGTGATAATATTTCCCAGTAGGAGAGTGTTTGGATCGTTGGAAAAGTAGTTTGTTATGAGAATATAAAACCAGTTTCCAGGATGAACAAGGGAATTGTTTTATTCCTTTGCAGTGTAGAGCTAGTGAGCAATAGCCTGAGGGGGTCAACTCTAAATCAGGCTGGATAATTCTTTGCTTTCATTTCGATATCCTTTTGCCTCCATCCAGCCCAGCTCTACAAAATTATTTTCCTTATTGTATGTCTAGCTGGGGTTTGGAAAACTGAGATCAATATTACAAGTGTGTGGTCTGGAGATTTAAAACTGAGTTACCACATGATATGGGCATCTTACAGAACTCCAAGGTTGGGTCATACCTGGAGAGTACCTCCTCACTGAGCACACCGTGTCCAGGACCAGGTCAAAATGGAGTGACAAGCCTCCAAATGAGGGACAGGGAATGGTGAGTTCCCATATATCCCACAGCTGGATGTGATAAATATGATCTCTAGGATGGTTCCTGTATACTGGGCACCATGACCTCTCTCCAGGTATTGGGTTCTTCTTGAAGAATTTGCCAACCCACGCAAAATACTAATAAATAAGACTAGTGTTAATATTCTTTTTCTAGAAGCACATACTCAGGTAGCTGCAGTTTATTCTCTTCTTCTTCTAACATTGGAAATTTTACTTTCTTTTGTTTTTTATAGCCTTCCCTGAAACAGTAACTTTGTGATCTTACCTTTAAAACTTACCAACATCTACCTCTACAAGCTGTAATTGTAGTTCTACTGGCCTGTGGACAAACAATGTCCCAGGGTACCTGTGCAGATTCTCTAATAACCCATTTGCCTTCAAAGGTCAAGATTTCAGCTCTTCCAACCCTCAGCATTAAACGACTCTCCAACCAGACAAAAACTTTTAAAAATCACTGGATTTTATTTGGGATCAATACATGCAGTAAACTAACTAGTGTCTCTGGTATTGTTGCCTGAAATTGAGTAATAGTTTAATAGATGAAAAAGTAGCTTGCCCCTGTGTCCCAGCTGGCAGCTCCTTCAGACACGAGAAAACATCTGAAATATTGAGTCCATTTTAAATATTTTTACAGAATAGATTTTACCTCTTAAGTGTTCCTAGTGTTTAAGAGAGAAATGGGAAAGAAGTTAGTAAAGCCTGGCATTGCAAGTGATATGACCTATAAATCAGTAGGAGAAAACTTCACCCAACTTCAGATTGTATGTTACAGCTGTTTATAGCTGACCTAATCACCTCTTGTCTAAGTAGAAGTAAATATGATACAACCCATCCCATCCTAGTGTAGACCACCAAAAAGCCAAATTCAAGTTAACCAGACCCTAAAATTTTCCCTTGATACTTCACAAAATGTACAGAATCTGAAAAGCTCATCCAGCTCCTAGTCTACCCTGCGCACCTCTGCTGTGCAACCTTTTGTATTCTTCCAACAGAGGTTCACTGAGAAACTTCTCTCTTACATTTGATTTTCCAAACTGGAAACTGGATCAGGTTTGGTGGCAGGGCTTGTGACCCTGTGGGGCCCAGGCAGGAGCAATTTATTTCTGAAGGACTGACTCTGTGGAAGACACAGAGGACCCACACTGCAGTGATCTCTCCCTGCCCTTATCTCAGCTCATGAGCTGTTCATTGTATTTTCTCTTCCCTATCCATTTGGAAAGGGAATTGACAGACTAGCTTTGGTGGGCACTTGGTGTCCAGTCAGGGTCAAACCATAACAAGTCTTTGTGTAGGACATGGCTTACTTCAGAATTAAATCATTAAGATGATTTTATTCGTGCCTGTCAAACAACAGAGAAATCAGGTTTTTTTTTTTACTTCCTGGCTTCCCAAAATAACTTTTTATTAGTTATCTTCCAAACTCTGACATTTGCATGAAAATTCTAGAAGGTCAAAGTTATTTTTATTTGACATATAATTGTGTCGTTTAATCTTCTAGTCAAATTTCTTAAATGATTACAAAACCAGTGGAAGTCTCCAATTCCAGCTCAACAAAAGTATAAAAGTGCCTAAAACACACGTTGTTAAGAAAGGTGTCATAAGCAGAAAGGATCATGGCACAGATTACACTGGCTTGTGACACAGTGCATTATCAAGTGTGTCTCTAAGGACTTGTCTCTGCAAGAAGCTGGTGGTCTAAGTGCTTGCATACGCCTTTCAAGCAATTCTATTTTGGAATACACAATGCTTGGAAAGATGGAAAGAATCTTACTAAATTTAAAATATATGAAAGTTAGGAATATAGATACTTAACTATATATATATATATATATATATATATATAACTAGCTAACTAGTTTGCTTTGTTCCTTCTGTCACTATTAGTTGTGCTGGGTGGTGTTCCTTCAGAGACACCTAAACTTTACTCCTGTCTTTGAGGAAGATAATCACTGTACAGCACTGTGTCAAAAGAGTAATCATTAAGGCTGGGTGCAAATCTGCTGTTCATCAGAGACTCTGCACAGATAAGTGTGTTATGGACCAACAAGGATGAACGAAGAAAGGAAGGCCAGATGATCTCAAAAGGACTTGAAGCAGATGTTCCTTCTTCTATGAAGTAAGCGTGATTTGTGTCATGAATGGGGAGTCTAGAAGTAAAACAAAACACCTTACTTCTATCAAATGGTGTGATTTCTTCCTGGTATGGTGTGGGAAGATATTTGGCCTCATTCCTATTTAAACCCATTAAGCATACAATTAAGTATACCAACAGAGCATTTGCAAAGATAATTTTATGGTATATATTTTACATGTTCCACGTGAACTGATAGTGAAAATGGAGATTATGATAAGGGATGGGAAATCCAGATTAAGATTTACAGGTGGATAATCTGAAGTGTGTGTGTGTGTGTGTGTGTGTGTGTGAACATACATAAATATATGCACAGTAAACAAATCAATATACACATATAAATTGTAGACTGACATAATCTATTGACATCAATTCTGCTCCTGAACTCTCCTATTGAGGATGCTGGTACATTTAGGTCTTGTTACTGACCTAAACTCATAATTTGTTATAGTTCTGAGTGATACCATATAGATTATCAATTCAAGTGGATGTTAATACAGATTTCACTAATCTCCACTGCAGCATTTAGATGTGACATTTTGGAGTGTGTGCACCAATAGGCTCATTAAAGTCCAAGCCTATGTTTGTTAATCCTCTGGGCAGATGCAGCTATAATATCTTTTGGGGAACTGCATAGGATATTTAATGTAATATCTATAGAATATGATCCATCTGAAACTTTTTGAGCTTTGTTTATCATTTCAAGAGGGAAAAATACTAATTAAATCTGACAGCATTTGCATATATAGTCTAGCAATTAGATTAAAGGTAATTCTAGAGGGCAATAGCATAAATTATTAAAGAAATTTGAGAGCTGTCTGGAGTAAACAGTCACTATGATAAACAGCAACCATAACATTCACAATTTTAATTTACTTATATAGATTGCTGGAAAATAATTTCTCATCAAAATTGGAGATCTAAATTAAGAAGCTTTTTATTCTTGGCTTGAGCCAAATCTTACAGAAATTGGTGGATTTTTTGTACTGATTATAATGGGCTTTGAATCAGGTTATAATAACTTTTTTCTCAGTAAATGTATAAAGTGAGTGAAAATATTGAGAGCCTTTCAGAATACAGATCTAGAAGGGCCTTCAGTTTTCACACATCTAGAGCTGAAGAGAATTTCTCATTAATGCTTTTCCTCTAAACCCTTTTTCATCTAGGTGATTAAAGCACAGTTGACAACCAATCTCTGAGAAAAGCACATCACAATTTCATGTTGGTTTGGGAGCCTATTCCTCATAAAAAGTTTCCTGATGGCAAAGCAGAAGAAGAATTTATAAATCCTCAGTGTATGGAGCTCTGTGAAAGAAGAGTAATACAGTGGCAGAGGCATTTTTACATATGCACCATTTTTTTGCCTTGAAACCACCTAAGGTGTTAGGAATTCACCAAAGAACTAGGAGTGTCAAATTAGCAATGTAATTTAACAAAGAAATTATGAAAATGCTGTTTTTTCCTCTTCATAAACAGCCTGGTGAAAGGTTCAGTATACTGCCAATGCCTTTCTAGAACTGATCCTATAACTCATAGAATATAAACCATAGAAAATATACAAAAAGTGAACAAGAGAAGATCCTAGTTCAACCAACTACTTAGGCAGAAACCAGTTACCAACAGGAGTGAGTAATAAATGCATAAACAAAATTACTAGAAAGAGGGGGCTGAACTATCTCCCATTAGGGGGTAGTCCTGCTTAAAAATTACTTAGTTAGGGAAATAATCCTGATGATGATTTTATTGTGAATACTGGGCCTGTTTTCCAAAAATTTGCCTAATCTAATTTTGTCCTCCGCAATATCCTACCCCACTAAATTCCTAAATACAGTTGCATCCTGTATGAAGAAAAAAATTAAATGAAATGAAACGAAACCAAATACACCCCCCCGCAAAAAAAAAAAAAAAAAAAAAAAAAAAAAACCCCAACCAAACAAACAAAAAAAAACCCCTTGTTTTTTGTTGCTTTACACTTACTGTTATTTCATCATATTCTTTGCTATAATAAACAGCATAAACCCATTCAGGATTTTGCTCCAGTTGTCAACAATCATTTCTGTTCAAGATTTTTTTTTTTTTTTAAATCCCTTCAAATATCTCCTTTTGAAGAAGACAATTCCTGGTCTTTGTAGTCTCTCCTCCCCATTGCTATTTTTGACACAGACACAGCACTGTATGTGTTTATGGCCATTGAGAGATTTTCTTTCAGGTTAAGTTTTTTTTTTAATCCCAAACGAGTATTTTGTTTCCTCTTTCTGTAATAAAGGGTTCTTTATTTTATTCCTCATCCAAATAGTTACAAGTGAAATATTAATTGCTGCAGGCATCCATTATTAGTTATTTAGTTTAAATAGGTGTTCAGTAGATGGGCAGTCCAGTGATGCTCATTATTTTTGGGGGATGGTGGTTGTTGGTACTCTAAAGCTTCCCTGCAGGCCAACTAGAGGAAGTTACCTTGTGCATGACTGTTCAGTGAAAAGGAACAAGTGAAAAGGATGAAATAATGAAAGTCAATATAGCCTTGCTCAAGGTAATTCACCATTTTAGGTGAATGGTCAACAATATCACTAGTTACTAACCAGAATATTCATTGTAGGTTTCCTAAGATACACATACAGTTTGTTCCTTCAGAGAATAACAGATATTAGGTATTGATTAACTCTCTGAATCTCTCCACTTGCCTACGTAGAATTATTCCCTGAAATATATTTCTTATAATAGGTGTTTTCACCAAACCTGTTTGTCTACCAGTGCCTGTGTGATGCTCCTCTTGGTTTCTAAGGTTGCTCAAAGCTTCAAAAGCAGGGTTGTGTAGTCACAGATGTATGACAGCCATGTAGAGATGTTGCCTCATAAATAGAATTCAGAAAAATCTGATTGTTGTCCCACCTTGGACCTAGTTTTTATGACAATTTTTCTGGACACACTGAAGAATTTTTATTTCACCTTAATCTTTAATTTCACAGAAAAAAGAAAAGATTCTTACATCAAATTATCCTTTCACCAAGGTTATTATTCGTCAAGTTCCTGCAGCATTATTGGACCTGAATAAAATACTGCTCTACCACAAAATTTTCAAAGGGCAGCAATATATCTGGCTAGCAGCAAGTGCTGATGATCTTTAACTTGTTATAAATTAATACTGAATTTCTAATGCTCCATATTGAATGGTATATGCAAGTTGTCTCCCTTTCACTTCCAGTGGAAGGTGTCCCTACCCACGGCTGGGAGATTGGAACTAGATGATGTTTGAGGTCACTTCAAACACAAACCATTCTGTGAGTGTGTGATTCTAATACATGTGGTGCAAAGGTAGAATGACTATTTCACATGACACTGAAAGATTGTTTTTACCCTAAATCATGATAGAAACTCATGGTGCCTGGTGATGGGTGTAATTTTTCTAACCTTTTCCTGCGTTACTTCACAGTGGGTTTAGCAGCAAAACTAGACAGTAACTCCCATGTTGTGTTGTGAGGGTCCCCTTAGTCACTGCGGTTATATGATCTAGGAGCTGCTGCCATGGAGAGTAGAGATGATCTTTCCATGCTACTAAACTCTTCAGGTAGATTTTATTTTTTTATATAAGCATTTTACTCCTCTTCAGCCATTGTAATTTCAATACAGGTATACAGCACCTTCCAGGTGCCAAATGGGCTTCAAGAGAGCTGGAGAGGAGCTTTTAGCAAAGGCCTGGAGCGACATGATAAGGGGGAATGACTTCAAACTGACAAAAAGGAGGATTATATTGGATATTGGGAAGAAATTCTTGGCGTGAGAAATTCTTAGTGGTGATACCCTGAAACAGATTGCCCAGAAACCCTGTGGCTGCCCCATCCCTGGAAGTGTTCAAGGCCAGGTTGGATGGGGTTTGGAGCAACCAGGTCTAGTGGAAGGTGTCCCTGCCCATGGTAGGGGTGTTGGAGCAAGATGGTCTTGAAGTTGCCTTCCAACCCAGACTATTAAAAAAAAAAAAAAAAATTAATAAAATTGAAGCTATTTCTTGCCACTTTCCAAAGGGAGTATTGGGCAAAATCAGATTCCTCATAAAAAATTCACCAGAACTGCAAAAACACAGAAAGGTAAGAGAAACAAAGACAGCAAAATCCTGCTACACATGTCAGGCCAGACAGTAAGACTTGCTTCTGTCTATCAGATACAGCAAGGTTTTGTCAGGGCTGAGGAGGAGGCAGCCTGTGCTGTTCATCACCTTCTAGAACTCAGAGATAATAGGCACGATTTGTCTGCTTTTACTTAGACTGTTTAAGTTAAGTGTTTAAGAGTCAGTGAGCGGATCCCTCAGGTCCATTTACATTCAGTGGAGGGAAACAGTCATGTTCAGAAAGTGATTCATCACGTCTCACAAGGTGAGGCATGAATCACCTGCTGGGCATGCCGATTTCTCCCTATTCACTTCAAACCCAGCCTGGGGCAACTGGCTGAGACTTAGGATTTCTGATGCTGTAGTAGTTTTAAGACTAGGCCTTCCTTGGTGACCAGGTTGTAACCAAGGAACCAAGGCCATATTCCCAGTATTCCATACGATTTTTACGTAAGCAAGAGTATAAATAAGAAGAGAGAGGAAACTCTCGCTCTCTTTCTTCCGGCGGACCGAAGGTGAAGGTAGCTTTGCTGTCGCTCTGCCCGGGCGAGGGAGTGAGGCCTAGCGCATCTGGTTGGCCTTGAGAGGCAGAGAGTGCCGGCGGTTGTGTGGTGTGGTTCGCTATCTCTGGAGGGAAGTATTTGCATTGTATCCCTTTTAATCCCTTTTTATTCCTTTTCCCTTTTCCCTTTCCCTTCCCTTTTCCCCTTTGGGGGGTTCCCTGTATATAATTTTCTTTGTATATATATATATATATATATAAATCTTCCACTTAAAATTCAGTTCGGTTTGGGTTCTTTTGATTTTCTTTTTCGTGATCTTTTCGGTCAATTACACGAGAGTAAGAGGGAGAGGGAAGGCTTTATCCCTGGGGTCCAGGCACTTGGCTAGGAGCCAAGTCCAACCTGGGACATTTTTGGAGGTTCCACCGAGATACCGGGCTTTGATAGATACCGGTGCCCAGTGTACACTAATGCCGTCTGAACACAAGACTAAGGAGACTGTGTCTATTTCTGGAGTGACAGGAGGGTCGCAAGAGTTGTCAGTGGTAGAGGCCGAAGTAAGCTTAACTGGAGACCAATGGGAAAAGCATCCCATTGTGACAGGGCCAGAAGCCCCCTGTATCCTTGGTATTGATTACCTGAGAAGAGGATACTTCAAGGACCCAAAGGGGTACCGATGGGCTTTTGGTGTAGCCACGGTGACTGAGGAGAAATCCAAGCAATTGTCTGCCCTGCCTGGTCTCTCAGAAGATCCTTCTGTTGTAGGATTCCTGCAAGTCGATGATCAACAAGTGCCAATAGCCACTTCAACAGTGCATAGGCGACAATACCGGACCAATCGAGATGCTGTGATCCCTATTCATAAGATGATCAAGAAGTTGGAGAGTCAAGGGGTGGTCAGTAAGACTCACTCACCCTTCAACAGCCCCATTTGGCCTGTACGCAAATCCGATGGCGAATGGAGATTGACAGTGGACTATCGTGGTTTAAATGAAGTCACACCGCCATTGAGTGCTGCTGTGCCAGACATGTTGGAGCTCCAGTATGAGCTGGAGTCCAAGACAGCGAAGTGGTATGCTACCATTGACATAGCAAATGCATTTTTCTCCATTCCCTTGGCAGAAGAGTGCAGGCCGCAGTTTGCTTTCACGTGGAGGGGCGTGCAATACACCTGGAATCGACTGCCCCAGGGGTGGAAACACAGTCCCACCATCTGTCATGGGTTGATTCAGGTTGTACTGGAGAAGGGTGAGGCCCCAGAACACATACAATACATTGACGACATCATTGTATGGGGGAACACAGCAAAGGAAGTTTTCGACAAAGGAGAGAAGATTATCCAGATTCTCCTCAAAGCCGGTTTTGCCATTAAGAAGAGCAAGGTCAAGGGGCCTGCCAGAGAGATCCAGTTCTTAGGGGTGAAATGACAAGATGGAAGGCGCCAGATTCCAACCGATGTCATCAATAAAATTGTAGCAATGGCTCCACCGACAAACAAAAAGGAGACCCAAGCTTTTCTGGGAGCCATAGGCTTCTGGAGGATGCACATCCCAGAGTACAGCCAAATTGTGAGCCCTCTTTATTTTGTGACCCATAAAAAGAATGATTTCCAATGGGGTCCTGAACAACAACAGGCTTTCAGGCAGATCAAGCAAGAGATTGCACATGCCGTGGCTCTTGGACCAGTTAGGACGGGACCAGATGTAAAGAATGTACTTTACACTGCATCTGGAGATAACGGTCCCTCCTGGAGCCTCTGGCAAAAGGTGCCTGGCGAAACACGAGGGCGACCACTTGGCTTCTGGAGTCGAAGCTACAGAGGATCTGAAGCCAACTACACCCCTATGGAGAAGGAAATACTGGCGGCATATGAAGGCATACAAGCAGCTTCTGAAGTGATTGGCACTGAAGCACAGCTCTTCCTGGCACCCCGACTACCGGTGCTGAGTTGGATGTTCAAAGGGAAAGTGCCTCCTACGCATCATGCTACCGATGCCACATGGAGCAAGTGGATTGCTTTGATTACGCAACGTGTCCGAATTGGAAACTCGAATCGCCCCGGAATTTTGGAAATCATAACTAATTGGCCCGAAGGTGGAAACTTCAGTCTGGCAGATGAAGAGGAAGAAGAGCCAGTGAGTCGAGCTGAAGAAGCTCCGCCATATAATCAACTGCCAGATGAAGAGACGCGTTATGCTCTTTTCACTGATGGTTCTTGCCGTATTATAGGAGGGAACCGGAAGTGGAAAGCAGCTGTTTGGAGTCCCACCCGACGAGTCGTGGAGGCCACTGAAGGTAAAGGCGAATCGAGTCAGTTTGCAGAACTCAAAGCCGTCCAATTGGCCCTAGACATCGCAGAGAGAGAAGGATGGCCAAGGCTCTACCTCTACACCGACTCATGGATGATAGCCAATGCCCTATGGGGATGGCTAGAGCGATGGAAAAACATGAGTTGGAAGCGTAGAGGAAGACCTATATGGGCTGCTGATTTGTGGCAGGACATTGCTTCTAGAGTAAAGAAACTAGATGTGAAAGTCCGCCACGTAGATGCCCATGTACCCAAGAGTCGAGCCAACGAAGAACATCGTAACAACAGAGAAGCGGATAGAGCTGCGCAAATTGAAGTGTCACAAATAGACCTGGACTGGCAACATAAGGGAAAGTTGTTCCTAGCCAGATGGGCCCATGATGCTTCAGGTCATCAGGGCCGAGATGCCACCTACCGATGGGCACGAGACCGAGGGGTGGATTTAACCATGGACACTATTTCCCAGGTTATCCACGACTGTGAAACCTGTGCTGCTATCAAGCAGGCAAGAAGATTGAAACCCCTATGGTATGGTGGACGCTGGGACAAGTATAGATACGGAGAAGCATGGCAGGTCGATTATATCACATTGCCACAGACCCGCCAGGGTAAGCGTTATGTGCTTACCATGGTGGAAGCAACCACTGGATGGTTGGAGACATATTCAGTGCCCCATGCAACAGCCCGGAATACCATTCTGGGTCTTGAAAAGCAGGTCTTATGGAGACATGGCACTCCAGAACGAATTGAGTCAGACAATAGGACTCATTTCAAGAATAATCTAGTAGCCACGTGGGCACGGGAGCATGGTATTGAATGGGTCTATCACATTCCATATCATGCACCTGCTACTGAAAAAATTGAAAGGTATAATGGACTGTTAAAAACAACTTTAAAAACACTATGTGAAAGAAAATTTAAGAACTGGGATAAACACCTAGCCAAGACCACCTGGTTAGTAAATACTAGAAACTCTATCAATCGAGCTGGCCCTGCCCAAGCAGAATCCCTCCACACTGTAGATGGAGACAAAGTTCCAGTGATTCACCTGAGAAGTATGTTGGGTAAAGCTGTTTGGGTTACCCCTACCTCGGGCGAAGACAAACCCATTCGTGGAGTTGTTTTTACTCAAGGGCCAGGGTACACCTGGTGGGTGATAAAGAAAAATGGAAAGATACAGTGTGTGCCTCAAGGCAATTTATCCTTGGGAAAAAACTAACTTTGTACTTTAAGTTGTTTTACAGGAGACCAGTCACCAAATGAGAGAGACCTGACCAAAGCTGATACTGGTATCTGACGATGAGACAGTGAACCAGTCCTAAACCTGAACTGTGATTGTAACCAAAGTGCCAAGGATCTGAACTGAGCTACTGTTGATGATGAATGCCGATCTTCTACCACAAGACAACTACTCCAAAGGACTATATATATATATATAAATATGTGTATATATGCGCGGGATATAAGCAAATACATGACATATAAGTGTTGCGTAAAAATAGTATGGAATAAGGGGTGGAGAATGTAGTAGTTTTAAAACTAGGCCTTCCTTGGTGACCAGGTTGTAACCAAGGCCATGTTCCCAGTATTCCATACGATTTTTACGTAAGCAAGAGTATAATTAAGAAGAGAGAGGAAACTCTCGCTCTCTCTTTCTTCCGGCGGACCGAAGGTGAAGGTAGCTTTGCTGTCGCTCTGCCCGGGCGAGGGAGTGAGGCCTAGCGCATCTGGTTGGCCTTGAGAGGCAGAGAGTGCCGGCGGTTGTGTGGTGTGGTTCGCTATCTCTAAGGGAAGTATTTGCATTGTATCCCTTTTTATTCCTTTTCCCTTCTCCCTTTCCCTTCCCTTTTCCCCTTTGGGGGGTTCCCTGTATATAATTTTCTTTGTATATATATATATATATATATATAAATCTCCCACTTAAAATTCAGTTCGGTTTGGGTTCTTTTGATTTTTCTTTTTCGTGATCTTTTCGGTCAATTGCGTGAGAGCGAGAGGGAGGGGGAAGGCTTTGTCCCTGAGGTCCGGGCACTTGGCTGGGAGCCAAGTCCAACCTGGGACAGATGCTCAGACAACCGAGTTTAGGTGAGGAGAACCCCACCAGGGTAGACTACAATGCCAGCAGTGTCTAAGTCAGGCACCTGCAGCAGCCAACCTGGATTGAGCCCACAGTCCCTAAAAAATGCTGCTCACATCTGAGAATCTTTTCTGCCATTCCATAACACCTGAAGTTATAAACAGCCACAGGTTTAAAACAAAACAAAACAAAACCCAAACAAACAAAAACCCAACCAAACAAAAAAACCATAAACTTGCTTCAACACTCTTTGGTTCCAAGGTTTTTGGAGAACCTGCTTTCCTATTCCACAGTCGACACATGAATCTCTATTTAATTTGGCTAAGTTTCTTTTGAAATTACCTTCCTCAAAGTGAATTTCTAAAAACAAACAAACAAAAACCAGCAAAAAACAAACAAACAAACAACACAAATAAAATAAATAAAAATAAAAAGTAAAAAAAAACCCTTGCATTTCTTATGACACTAGAATGGTACAAATTAACAATAAAAAAATTATCTACTTTCAGTATGGAGGAAGATTTCTATTTCCTAATCACCGGCATTTGTTTTATGTATGTGTATCACTATGTAAATCATCAAAGAATCAAGAATTTTACATCTAAAAATAAATTTTTCAGGAAACAGATGAGCTTAAGAGAAACAAACAAACAAAACCAATGGGGTTTTGCTGAAAGGGATATCTCATTTTTCTGTAGGTCTTAAGGATTAATGAAGACATAGTTAATATTTACTTAGACATTCCGGTTACTATAGTGCATCTAATACTTGCAAATTCTGGTTTTAGAATATGATTATTGTGTTTTAGTGTAATTAGGAGTGTTTTAGAAGCATAGTACTTTCACTACCTCTTCATCTCTCTGATCACATAAGTGTATTTTGGGATGCCTGTCAAGAAAATTAGAGCAATGCATTTCAACAGCAGTAACCTTCTGAGCAAAAAAGCACTTATGAAAAGGCCCAGGAAAAGACCCATAAAAGACAACTTTTTAAGTACTCGAAGACAGTTAAAGTATTATGCTGATGCACCCTGGAATAGTTATAATGCCCATTACTTTGAGGAACTATTTATTTATCTGTATTTTTCTATATTAGTAAAGTCTTGGATTAAAATTTTATGTAATGAGAGAAGAATTGTAATTATTTTTAAAATATGTTCAAACAAAATGATGCTTGTTTCAGTTTTAGGAGCTTTCGTTCTGAAAGTTCTCAAGTTGCTGAAAGAACCAAGTGGTGTTTCGGTGGTTGTTTATGTTGATGTTATGGCTTTAGTCTGAAGAAGTAAAGGTGTGTGATGGGGGCTCAGGCTTAGGTGGGGTTCAGGTCCCACCATCCTCAGTTGCAAAAGGCAAAAAGATTGTGTTGGAAAACAGCTAATGAATAGTTCTGTAGAACTCCATCTTGAGCTTTTATCATCCTGACTTGATATTGGAATTTGTTTTGAATTTATTTTTTTCTGTTCCTTTATTGGTGCCACAATTTCTGATTTCGGATTCCATGCAAACTTAGCTTGTTTCAACAGGATTTATTGCCTGGGTCAGTGCCATCTTGCCACCCCCGGACAAACTCATACATAAGAAGTGGGATTCAGGTACAGAATCAGGACTAAGTTTTGTGTCTACACATAAAGAAAGCTACACCTCATTTCTGTGTCATGCCCACCAGTTGTAAGTGATTCAGTTGATTAAATCCAGGCTTCAAGTGTTATCTGAGATGTCTTATGGTATTCTAGACCCCTGTAATGCATTACCCTGTATTTCAAATGGCATTCATAACCCATGCACTCCTAGGATACTGTTTGGAGGTCATGTAAGACCTCCTAGAGCTTCCGAAATAGTTCAAGATGCCTCCCTGCATAAGCAACTCAGATGGTTCCTGGAGATCTGTGTAGCCCCACTAGGCTATCAACCAGCCACTACAGACGAGAGTGATGCCTAAACATCACTAGGTCAGTGTTGTATGACTCATATTCTTATCTCTACGTGCTAGGTCTCCATCAGCTCTGTTTTTCAAGAGTGGTCTTTTGTAGTCTTTTAGTGACTGAAGGGAGACAACAAGAAAGACAGAGAGACTATTTACAAGGGCGGTGACAGGATAAGGTTAAATGGCTTCAAACTGAGAGTGTGCTTAGGTTGGATATTAAGAAAATTAAGAGTAGGTTTAGACTGGACATTAAGAAAAAATTCTTGACTGTGAGGCTGGTGAGGCCCTGACACAGCTGTCCCAGAGAAGCTGTGGCTGCCCCATTCATGGAAGTGTCCAAGGCCAGGTTGGATGGGGCTCGGATCAACCTGGTCTAGTTTAAGGTGTCCGTGCCCATGGCAAGGAACAAAGTGGTATTTACGGTCCCTTCCAGTCCCCTCCAACCTGTCTTTCTATGATCCTATGAACTCTTAGTGATCAGGAATTCAATTAGGTGACATACAAGTTTCAATCCCCTAAATTTGATTTCATAAATCCAGTATTGAAGCCTGCATCGTGAGCCTCTAGACTTCTTTCTTGATTAGTCACCCAGTGTGATCACCAACAAATTTGTGATCCTATGTGTAGCTCACCTCTGTGAATGCAGCTAAGAATCTCCTGAGTGTGGGCAAGCTAGGAAAGCAAGGCTACTGCATTTACACAGCATTTTTGCATCTTCACAGAAATTCTCAGTCTGACCCCATCTTCACAGAAACATCTTGGTTTCTGCTGCTAAGGTCTGAATAATGCTTAGTGTGATACAAGCAACCAGGAGGTTCTTTTGAAGTTCATAAAATGTTAGTGTAAGGGTGTCAGATGAAATGTCCCTTCATATTTGAATTTATGTACCTGTGTTTCTCTCTAACCTCTGTTTGTGTAGTGCTGTTTCTTACCTGCTTGTACGAGTCTGCTCAATTTCCAGTAGCAGGGTCATATTATTAATGAGAAGAAAGAAAACAAAGGACAGGAGTGACAAAAGGAGACAGATGGAGACTCAGAAAACAGTCTATAAAAACTTGGGATTTTTTTTTTTTCCCTTGAAAATCTAGGCCCAGGATCTAACATCAATTTTCTTTTATATTGCATTTATTATTTTTTTCTGGAAGTACCTGGAAATAAAATCCTATATATATATAGTTCTTAAAATAGGGTTAGAGTTGTTGTTTTTAAAGAATGTTTTACACCTTCAAACACTAGTCAAGTAAGAGCCATGCTTCCCCCCATGATTCATGGTTAATAGCGTACTTCCTTTAGACAGCTTTATTTATCCTACAATAACATGAAAAATATGCCCGAACTGGCTTTATTTTTAGCCGGTTTTATGTTGGCATTTCTTTAACAGCACATAGAGGGAGGGGCACAGGGGGAGTCAATAAAGAAGAATGTGAAAATGTGTCCTTCTATAAAATCCAAGCCTGAAGTAGCAGTTGGACTTTGGCATATGTGTGGCCTATTATTGCCTTCTGTCGTAATCAGCCTTCTGGCAGAGCAATAACATCAAGGTGTTGTTTATACACTATAAAATGCTAAAATGGCATTGTAAAGATTAGCTGGAAGGTGAGGATTGTTTCAAGAGATTGAGGGGTGGGGTTTTTTTTGTTTGGTTGTTTTTCTGGTTTTTGGGTGGTTTTTTTTGGTTTGTATTTCCCTTTTCCTTTCTGTTCCTGTGACCAAGAAACATTGCACTTGAAAATTGCCTTGTTCAATAGTTTCAACAACTCTTTAATGGAAAAAACTGTTACCTGTAGAGAGGAAGCATGGCCCATGGCCTAAAGGGACTAAGAAGAAAAAGACTTTACTTGAGTCCTCAGTTCTGCCAAAAATACATCGTTTTGTGAGCCAGGTCCACATCACCTCAGTGTGCCTATGCCTCTTACTTACCTCATCCAATGTTTGATGCAGATGAGAGTTCAGGCACTGAGAGCCCCAAGAGCATCATTAAATTCCTGCACTACAAAACAGTTAAAGGTAAGGAAATTAGTTTATGGGGTTTCTATTCTGACCTAGTTTTATCTAAGGGACATCAACAGAGGAACATCAAGTAGTGTCATCAGGGTTATCAGTTTAAATTTCCTAAACTGGGAGTGAGTTCAGTGTCTCTGAGTACCTCAGTCCCTTGGGTACTGAGGTACCTTGGAGGGACTCTTTACAACAAACTATCATGACTGGAAATTAGTGTATTCATAACTTCCTTGGAATAACAGAAATTCCCATGATTACAGGGACAAGAAAATCATTGCACATGAACATGGAAGAGACATTTACTCTGGGCTCAGTTCAGCTGTCCACAGATTGGTTCTGTAACACCACCTGAGATAATGTAGGGAGCTGAGAACACCTTTGCAGAGCTCACAGATAGGATGCAGAAATTATCACCCTCTTGATGTGACACCTGGAAGACTATCAACATATGCACACAAAATAAAATGAAATTTAACATCTATGAGTGAAGCTCCATGTTTCTTCACCAGCATTTCACACATAGACAATGCTGCCTCTGTCATCAAAAAGACTTCCTGGGCTGAAGAGATGGAGCTCATTTCAAACCCAGCATTAAAGACTTTAAATTGACAGGTTGAAGGGTCTGACATACATCTTCCAGAAAACTTTACTAAAATCCAGAATTTTGTGGAAGAAATAGAGTTGAAAGTCATAATTTTGGATTTCTAAACATTGATACCATTTTCCCAGCTCTCCTCAATATTTTGACTCTTCTGTAAAGAAATTCTTGGGTCCCAGCTGGCTTTTGAAGAGTAGCAGGGAGTGGAAATGTATTTAAAACCTTAGTTTCTTTCCTGGAGAAGAAATTAAGGATAACTTTAAATTAACCTCATGGGAAAATATGTTTTATTTATTTATATTAATTGTCATTATTGCACTATTTTGTGTAGAACATGTCAGCGGATTTGTAACACTGGTTCCAAATTCTGGGTACTTTCTCTGTCTCTAAAAATCCCTAAGCTGTACTGAAATCTGAGAAGCTGTATTAGCCAAGCACCCATTCATCACTTGTTCTGTTTCTTATATTCTCTCCCAAAACATCTTTTGCTGATCACTGTCAGATGGAGGATATTGGGCTAAAATGAATTTTTGTCTGTCCTAAAGATTATGTCCTTTTGTAATAAATAAACATTTCCATGACAGGTAGTTAATGTCTTCATTTTTCCCACCTTCTTCTGATCAGGTTGGGAAGGAAGGAGGATACAGAGGAAAGATATGATTTGGAAGAAGTCTTAAGGGGTTGTTCAACTAGGTCCAGTTATTTCTATATCATTCAAGGCAGCTATTTTTCTAACCTGTTTGTGATAACTTTCAACAATGAAGGACCACTGTGTCCCTGGTGTTCATTCCTTTAACAGCAGGAAACACTTTCCTCATCTCCAAATTATATTTCCTTTCCTACAATTTAAGATGAGGTTGATTCTTCTATCATCAATAAACATGGAAAATGATTTATTCCTTTTTTTTTTTTTAATTTATTTTCTTTTTCCCTCCACCCCCCAAATATTGGAAGGGGTTTACAATTATTTCTTTTTATTTCCTCTCTGAACCAACATCCTCATGTGCATGGGTGTTGGAACCATATAATCTTTAAGTTTCCCTCCAACCCAAACCATTCTATGATTCTGTGATTCTGATCAATGTTTTCTGATGATTTCTACCTAAGGACATTCCTGTAGTTCCTTCTTGAATTTCTCCTTTGGATCTACTCTTCAAAGTCTAAGGCTCCAAAATGGTGAAAGTACTACGCATGAAGGTTTGTGACACTTGAAATTTTTAGGGTAAAAGACCACTGTTTGTGTGATGTTTGCCTCTCTTGAGCAGGTCTGACTGTGCCACTAATTTCCACAGGACTCTTTCCTTCAGCAAAATCAGCCCACGTTAACATTTCAGAGGTATCCCAAATAAACATTAACCAGATCAAAGAAACAGATTCTAAAACAAAACATCAAAGAAATTATCAGACATGATTTGTTTTATTATCACCAACATCACAGGGCAAGAGATTTCACTTCACACTTCTATCTTGCAAAAGGTGAATTATGTTTTGTGGCTTACATGTAGTCCAAACAGCAAGTACCAAGAGAGATGGTAGCATTTTAATTAAAATTGATAAGCCTCTCTGAAAATTAGTCTGGGGAAAACACATCTTGTAGAATACAGAACTGCCAAGTTTTGGCTGGAGGCTGAAGCAGGGTTTGGAGTGTCTGGAAAGAAACTGTACTGGGCCAGTGGGAGACTGGGAGTAGAATCACACTGGTACAATCAGTTCTGATGAATGGAAAAGTGCTCAAGGAAAGAAAACAACTTTAATTACCAAAATGCCATCATGTGCAAACAAAAAGGGATTGAAGACCTGGTCTCCCACATCATCTCTAGAAGGTGCAAAAATCCTTAGCTCATTTTGCATACATTTGATGATGGAAGATATCTCATCTTCCCGTTCCTTCTCCCTTCTCAGTTCTGGACTGTGTGTTCTCTAGAGCAGGAATAATTCCCTAATAATTAGTTTTTCACTATTTCTCTAGTATTCCCTGTGTAATAATTGTGTGGCCTAAACTGTGACCTGTGTCTCCCTACTCAATGTCTTAATAACCTGTGAGGTTTGAATTTGTGCAGAAGAATAAGCTGGAGACGTACCTGCTACTGCAGGGAGCAGTAATGCAAGGAGGTTATGTGGGAAGGTCTCATGCCATGGATTAATTTACTCAGCCCTGGACATGTCACAATAGCCTGTCTGGAGTTTTTTTTCAGCCCTGTGATGGTCTTGTCTCTTCTAACCCTCAGTGTTAGCTGTTCTGAAGGTATTTCTCTGTCCTGAACATCCTTTAAAATTATAATCAACTTTTACCTGTAGAAAATGAAATTTTTGTTATCCTTTGGACGCAGAAACCTGAAAGACAGGAAGAACCACCTCATGATGCTCATCAAACCTGGTCCCTAAGCTGTGTTATGCATCAGGAGATGTTTGGGGACTGCGGAGAGAAGCAAAGGGAGAGATGCTTTGCCATTCCTGCTGCCTCCCCTTCTCCACTCATGTCAAATATCCCTTTGGCAGAAGATCACAGCTGCTGTGCAGGAGCATAAAGCAGGAGTTGTGTGCAGGAGGCAGAAGACTGGCAGGCCAGAAGCATCAGCTGTGCTATAAAAATTATGCTAATATGCTAAAATTAAGTTTATTTGGAAATAACCGCTTCACTTTATGGAGGATTGAGCTTCTTGGACCCTTAATATTTTGTACATGTGTGCCTCTTTCTCCCACCCAGCTCCATCTTGATGTGGTTCCTCCAGCCTCCTGCCACAGCCACCTGGAACCAAGTGCAGAAAATGGTCTTTGTCTCAGAAGCATTCACCAGTTGGCAGAATAAAACTACCTACCCCATTAAAAGCCTGTCTCCTGTGCTGTCAGCTTTACAGAAACTTTAAATCCCAGTAAAATGAAACACTAACAGCTGCCTGTTATTGCATATTGTGTCCTGTATTATTCCGTCTGTGCTGTAGTGAAGTTTAGTGGGGAAAGGAAAAAAAAAATAAAATTGCACTTTCCCCCTTGCCAGAAGCAACATGTGCATCTGGAGAAATTTTCCCAGTGAGCAAAAATTGGATACAAAGCCATATTATGAGAAAATTGCATTTTATCTCTTGCTTCCCATTCTGCATGAGCAATTATTTTTGTGGATGTACAAGTTCTTTGGTCTGTGTGTGCTCCTGTCTTTGACTGTTGGTAACTTCAGACCAATGTGTGCTTTGCCCAGAATTTAATTGTGGACAAAGACTCCACATAAATAAATAAATAAATAAATAAATGAGAGGAAAAAAAAAAAAAAAAAAAAAACACATTCACCCAAAAAAACCTACACCACCACCAAGCAAAAAAACCCTTTTGTCACTGCATATGCAGTAGCTCTGCAGAGAATAGCCTGTTCTCTGTTGCCATCCAAAGAGACATTATTTTATTTGACACCTATGGAGCTGCACAAATGAGAGTCAGCAGGCAGCAAGCCGTCCTCTTGGAAGAAGAGTTGGCATCTCCCTCCCTGGCACATCTGGTGAGTTTGAATGGCATTCACTGGCATGGCTTTGCAAAATTAATTACATTCCAAAGCCTCGTCACAAACAATAAACCCTTGTGCCAAAAGCTGATCTTTTGTTTTCTGCCAGATGTAATGCATCTGCTTCTCTTTATCAGGTTTAATCCTATTTGGCTTTGGCAGCGCAGTAAACAATGCTGTGGAAGTTGGAAATGAAAAGTGGAAGAATGTGGGAAGGCACTGAACAGAAGAAACAGAGGTGCCACGTGGTTAAAACACTCGGTCTGGAACAGCTGGATAATGTGTTGGCATGGGACATAGCCATGGTGAGAAAGGCCTTTACTCCTTAACAAGCTTGCAATGAGCAACAATGTGGGGATAGATCCACAGTGAACTGTCAGAAATCCTGCTGAATGGGCTGGGTGCTGTCTTATTTTCCGTGTCTAATTTTCTCAATGATTTCACAGTGTAATCTGATGCAGAAAGAGCTCTCTCAGTGTTGTCTCACAAACTCAAGGAAGGATCAGTTCATAAGCAGAAATAAGGTGCAGGTAAGCTCCTGTCTTATTTTCCTTATTCTTTACTTATGATTAACAGACACAAAACCACTCCTCAGTAGAGGTACCAGTTGCTCAGGCACTGGTTTCCAAGCACCACCAGGCCCTGACACCTTCAGTGCTGCTCACGGGCCAGACAGAATCAGGGGCTCACCTCCACCTCAAATTGGAGGTGTCTCATTCTGTCCTCATCCAGTGAAACGCTCAAGCGAGGCTCCAAGACAACAAACAAACTGAACTCAAAGCCAAAAGTATAAATTATTCAAACCATTATTTCCCCCCATATCAGAGTTTAATCAGAGCAAATATTGAAATTATTTGTTAAACTTAAGGTAGAACTGAAAAGGCTCAAACCAAAATTGATTCCACCTGCTACTACCACCAGGCATGGTCTTGAAAAGATCGGTGATTCTACCACGTAGGACTTCGCATTCCTTCCCTCTCAGCCAGCCTCATTTACCTCATTATACAGAATTACCAAAGTCCTTCTGCTTCTGTGCTAAATATTTTTTTTCAGTGGTGTATGTGGCTGCAAGCCTGTAATCCCCTTCAGTCATTAAACTCCACCTCCTGCTGTCTTTACTTTTGCAATGGTACAACTGGGTCTGAAATCAACAGCTCAGTTTCTCTTAAATTCCTTAAACTAAGCAAGCAGTGGTATGGTTGGCACTACTGGGAACACAAATATTGTCTGGGCTGTGACAGAGGACCACAAAGAAGTACCTTGGATTCCTTTCCTGGTAGGGTTTGTGGTCTCTAGTGATGCCTTTGTGACATGGACTTTTAATTTTTAAATACATTTTTCAAAAGGTATAATTTCTAAATAGTTCAAGGTTAGCTCTTTCTGGCTAGTGTGAACTGGAAAGAAACCAAAAGAGTTTCAGACACAGATGAGCTGGAACTGAAGTAAAATTTACTGGTTCAATGGTCTTCCCTCCAGGTGTGTTGAAATCAAACCTGTATGACTGAAAAAAGCAGACAGGAGAATGGATGAGGGAGCAGAAGACTGGATTTCAATCTGCCTGCCTAGTTATAATGTTTCCTCTATTTCAGTTCAAGGGTATTAATAGCCTCCATTGCCTGGTCTATTTAGATCTCTTTCCCCTCTTGCTCAAAGTTTTACTTTCTGTAGAACTTCAAAGATTGGAAACCAGTTTGGACTTATAACTGTTATTCATCACCACAATTTTATCTTTATTTAAGCTTTAACAGGACATTTAGACATGAGAGCTCATTTCTTGAGATCTCTTCCTGTTCCCATGTGTGAGGTTCAGGGGTCGGTCACACCTTGGGTGACCACAATGGTTGTTGTTGTTAAAACAACCAAGATCTCACACTGGGAGCTACCCAGGTTGTCCAAGGGAAGAAACAGGGATGAATCAAACATCCCTGAGGGCCTCCATGGGAAATGTTTGTTGTCCAAAGGAAGCTGCCAAATTAACAGATAACAGGAATTGGAAAGCCAGCATCCAAGAAGAAGGCAGACTTCACTGGAAAGGAGGATCAGGTATTGGAACAGGTTGCCCAGGGGAGCGATGGAATCACCATCCCTGGAACTGTTACAAAAAAATGTGGGTGTGGTGTTTGGGGATAGGGTTCAGTGGTCGACATGGCGCTTTGGGGCTGCCAGTTAGACTCAATGATTTTAGCACTTCTACTTGGTCTTTGCAGTTGCTCCTTTCTGGCTCCCTTCTCACTCTGTAGCCCACAGTGAAAACGACTTTGATATCTTTCCTGTTTTCTGGGCTTGCTCCTCCTTCCACTGACTTTCATGAGTTTTAGATAAAGAGGTTTTAGAGGTTTCGCAAAACCTCCTAGTGGCTACAGGGCTATTTGAAAGCCCAGGGCCTCCCTTTGGAGCTCTATGATAACTCCATGTTCAGAAATAACGTGTACAGGTAAAGTTTTGGGGCTGTTCATGCTCTTTCTCTCACTGGCCTTTCATGAGAGAAGAGCAATCACAAATTTCTGCAGGGAAGGATAGACTTTTAAGTCTGTATACTATATCGACGTTAGCAAGCTCATGGATTATCACTATTAACAGTCTAAAACTTCCTCCTGAGAGTAAGCAGAGGAGCAGGATTGGTCTCTTGTCTCTGGTGACCAGTGACAGAACCTCAGAGAATGGCCTAAAGTTTTGTTAGGGGAGGTTTAGGTTGGATATTAAGAAAAAGTTCTTCCCACAGAGAGTGGCTGGGCACTGAACAGACTCCCCAGGGCAGGGGGCACAGCACCAAGGACTGACAGAGTTCAAGAAGTGTTTGGACAAGGCTCTCAGGCACATGGTGGTGTTCTTGGGGTTGTCTTCTGAAGAACTGATCCCTGTGGATTCCTTTCAGCTCAGGATATTGTGTTCTATTTTATCACTAGAACTGATAAAGTCTATGGTAATATGTATAATAATAACAGTAAAGAGGACAACTTCAAAGTGAAACCCTATCCATCTTAATTTCTACTTCTCCTAATGTTATTAAAAAGACATATGAGGAAGTTGCAACCTACTTTATGATTTTTTAATTTGATTTGTGTTAATATCTGTGTGCAACTGCCATCATCAATTTGCACGTGTGCAGTAACTCACAGCAGGGCATCCTAGAGAACATCAGGGGTCAGATCAGACTCACAGAAACCCAGACAAGAGAACAGCTTCCAGCAAGAGAAACATCTTCTGCATAATCTGAGGAGCTGCAACCCCAGTTCTTCATATTTCCACTTTTCCTAACAAAATCTGTTCCTAATTTATATTTTTAAATAATTGCATCTGCACCCAGCTGAACTGTGGTCTTTTCCTTTTCATTGAGTGTTCTCTGACATTGTCCAGGATGAGATAATTAGAAAAGTCCACAAGAGGTAATTACAAATAACTAATATATTCTTACAGTGACTTTCTTCTGACTGTCATTCGTTTCATAGGCTTAGCTTACTCTCTGATAATCCTTATTTATTCAACTGCATTTCTAGAAGGTATTGTCCTGGACAGCCTGTTACAATTGTCAGCTTTACAAGTCAGGTAGAACCAAAGAGTCTTTCTTTTCCTTTTTTTCCAAATTTGTTACCTTTGAACTATATCAAATATATCCTATTTTTGTATTAGAAAGAAAGGGCTCAGAATCATTCTATATATGTATCCAATTTGTTGCCTCTTCTTTATTTAAATTTTAACTCAAAGTCCATTGAAGAGTATAAGAAGACAACTAAATCTCACTGAAGCCAGTAGATATTCATCCTCTGTAAACTGCAGTTTGCAGTGACCTGTATAACTCAGTGTATCAGTACTTGATTTCCCTGTTGCCACTTCCAGGCCTCTATATTTCACTCAGCATTGTTAGCCGCACAATTTTCTTGCAATAACTGAATACCTTTAGGAGGTGCATAGCACGGCACTTACGAGGTTTAAATATTTCTTCTTCCACTGCAGTAAAGTTAATTGCACTGGGGCTGTGCTTTGCCAGCACCAATTAACACAGAAGCTGAAACTGCAGCTTAACATTCTGGTCATGTGCATGGGTCTGATTTGTTGACACCTGAAGTACCTGCCCTCCCACATGCCTTATTCCTTCCTGAGGCTTTTCAGAGGTTGTTGCCACACACCAGAGTTTTGTTTAATTGTTATGAAGTAAAAGCATTGCAGTGAAAGGAGGTTTTAGAGTTTCCATACACGTTTACAGTTGAAGAAGCTCCACCTAGTTCAATTATACTTGAGCCTCATAAGAGCCTTACCCCAATTCCCCAGCTTCCATAAACCTGCAGGTATCCATTGCTCTGCCTAGCTGAAAACCTGCCAGGATTTTGGCATTTGCATCTGTATAATTAAAAGAAGATTTTAAGAAAATCACACACTTCCCTATTATTTTAATATACAGCTTCTAAACAGGAGCCCAAAGGACGTGTCATGAAGGAGAATGGAAGAGTGTTGGGATGTCTTAAGACTAATAGGTAAAGAGTAATCATTGGGTTATCATCTCTGAAACAAAGAAATCCTTGAAGCAAACACCACAGTAAAAACTAACATCATTGTATCCAACTGGAGCAGCCGTCAGAATCCACATCCTATTGGCACAGCTGGAGTAGGAGGAGAAATGGACAATGTAATAGGTTACCTGTATTTGTTTACCAGAACATATGTTCTTATTTCCTGAATAGAGCTGAAACCATTTGAGCACTCTCATACTCACAGAACAACAGGTGTTTCAGGCAACACCTGTATCTTTGCCTTCCAAACACGCTGGAGAATCTTCAGCAATGTGTGCTGTATACAAGAGGTAGGGAACAGTAATATAAAGAAAACTAGGGCTAGATTTTCAAAGGAGAATTGGATTTCATCACTACAATAACTAATTTTAAGCCACCCTTAAGATCTTGCATCCATTTGCAGGGACAGAAGTTCACCAAATTAATCGAACTCAACATTTTGTCAAGGTAGGATGCCTAGGCAACTACACAGGAGAACTATATTTTCCTGCGTTCCAAACTGGTACGTTAGTCCTTATGCCTTGATCCTTCTGGGTTTTCACTTCTTCTGGAAAATACAAAAACATACCTGTGTTTTGTAAAAAATCTGCATTATGACTCAAAAATAAAGACTTACAGGTATATATTTTTATTATTCTTATTATTGTTACTTATGCAATAACTGCTACCTTTCAAAGCAGCTATAGTTCTAGTCCCGAAACCAAACATTATCATTATCACACCACTTGCCCTTGGGGAAGTTTCACAGATTTTAAATCTTTCAACCTTTCCTTACTGTTTAACTCACATGTTCCAAAGTCCAATATTTATGAAATACCCACCACAGTCATCTTCAACTGTACCTGTTTAGCTCCTAAAGTGTTTAAGTCCTTAACTCCTTTAACTCCTTAGGTTCCTAATTTTCTTTGTATTCATCATCCAGAGCCACTACCAGCTAAACATTGCCTCAGTATTGTATTTTTCTGAAGAATAGACTGATAACATACCCTACTTCTTAGAGCAAATTAGAATGGCATGAAGAAGAGGGAAATTTGACTACAAAGTCTTGGCTTCACCCATGAGATCCATCTTTAGGAAAAGCTGTTTAAATTGAATTAGCTCTGTGAAATAAAAACACAGCCTTAAATGGCTGGAGTTGATAAGCAGTTGGGAATATGCAGGACATTGAAAGGACAAGTCAGCACTCAAATGTCAATCTAATTCCATGGAATCGAGTTGCTCACTCTCACTTAAGTTTTTGTAAATATTCCCCAAAACTGCTATGTAAGCAGCAGCATATGGGGTAGCTTGGACACACCATGGAGACAAGTTCAGGATAATGCCAAGTAGGCAGTGGCAGAGTTTCAGTGGCATAAACTGGAGGCAAAATATAGAACTGAGTCTTCTGAGCTCACGACGAGGTGCAATACTCATGTTTCCACTGAAGAAGCTGTGGTTTCTCCATTCACATCTGGGAAAAAAAAAAAAAAAAAAAAAAAAAAAAAAAAAAAAAAAAAAGAAATAGTGAAAGAAAAAAATTAGGCTGTAGAAAGAAAAGAATTCTCTGAACAGAGAAGGAATATGGGTTGTTGAGGACTTCTTCATGATTAATGACTACTACTGGACAGACCCAAAACCTGAAATGACCAGACAGACCAATGTCCAGTAAGTGACAGACCATATAATTACCGAATTACAGAGCATAAAAACCACTGACTGCTTCCAATTATAATGTGAAAGGGCAACTTCACAGTTGTGCCACTTAGCAGTGCTGGGGAAAAGCAAAGAAAAATGTGTTAAAGGCCTAATGAGGTGTGTGGGTGGAAGTTACTGCCACAGTTTACAGCGGTTCAGGTTGTTAGTTCCTACCATGAGTCACTACCCAAGAGAAAGAGGGAGAGAGAGGGAGGAAGAGATGAGAGCAGAGTGTGGGAAGACATTTTCTCACTGGGATAAACTGCAAGTAAAGATTTCCTTTCCCTTATTTCTTCCTGAACAGATCAGACAATATATTTTAAAAGAGCCATTAAAGATTCCCAGACAGTTTCAGTAATTGATTCAGCATTTTTACAATGCAGGAGACATACTCGTTTATTTTAGGAGTCTGGGGAATTGTTCCTTTGAAGCCCTTGAAAAACAGCAGGGGGAAAAAGACGTAGGGGCCTTAGTTTATCTACAGGAACAGACAACTCAGGTAAAGTGCTGTGTAAAATGTTGGATGAAATTCCAAACCCAGTGATGAGCTCCCAGCATGCACTCAGAGGACACAGCCTTTCTTCTCTTGCGTGGCCCACTGCATCCTCCACCTCACCACAGACCACACCATCTTGTCACACTGACATGGACAACTGAGATGGTAGAGAGTCAACCACAGCACCTAGCTCATTTGACAGTCCTCAATTTAAAAGAGAAATCAGTCCTGAGCAGATTCACTGAGTTTTCCCAAAGGTATTTGCAGTTTACTCTGTAGGCAGTGGGGCTCTCAGCACTGCTTTTGCCCCTACCCTCAAGGGGTGCAGAGAACAGCAGCCTTACTGTAAGGGTGCTGCACAACCTGTGCAAAAATAGTAATAAAGAGCTATTTGGTAGTTTGTGATGACACCACAGTATCAGCTCCTTAAGACTCCTATAATTGTATGCTGGATGGAAGGAGGACGTCTTGCCTTTATTGTTGAGCAGGGCTATTGCAGAATTTCTGCTTCTTGGAACAAAATCACATTTTGGTTTGTTTCTGGTTTGAACTCAAAATTGTCAAGTTTCTGCAAGATGAGCCAAGGAGAGAAACAGCCAGACTGAAAAGAATTTAAGTGATATTTAAACACAACAACAATTCAAATGTCCCTTTCACAGCTGGCTTACACCTTCTGTAGCTGACCAGCTCCTTGTTCTGTTGATCCTTAGAGCCCATGCTGACCCCAAGGGAATCACTCAGTAAGTTTTCTACGGGAAATTCAGGTGTTAAACTTTCCTTTCCACTATATCACTGAGTAACAGGCTCCAGTGGCATTCTCAAATCCGTGTGTTCTCTATCCACATTGCAGATTAGAACTACAATATTCTCACCCCAGTTCCCTTAACAGATTCAGACATGCTTCCACCACTTTACACCAAAGTTCCTCAAACATATGGTTACAATGGGCAAACTCTAGATCTGCTGCTCTCCACTGCACAGAGGAAACCACCAAACTCCCTGGGTCCCAGGCGACTTGGAGGGGCTCGCACAGGGAGCCTCCAGTGGCTGGCACCTGCTTCAGGAATACTCATTTCGTTTTATCTTGTGAATACTGAATGTACATTGCATTTAAAAAAACCCCACCCAAACTATTTATTCAGTCAGTTCCAAATCCTTTCCTTGAGCTGTAGCAGGAATCATGATGTAATGGTGCTTTCAGGGGTCCACCAAAGATACTCAGCCTGGATCTGCCAAGGCCTCTGCCGTGCATCCCCACCAATCAATCATACCTCTGTTTTCCTTGAACACAACAAACAGCTGTTCTCCTTATTAATACACAAACTCTACATTCCTTTCTTGCTAAAGTGCCACAGCTTAATTCCTGCACAAACAGGAGACTTTTTTGATCTAGAAAAATGAGATTTTCAGTTAACAACAAGCATGTTAATACAAGCCTTTCTGCACATATTAGTACACACTGTGCCATGGCATATCATTTTGCACACACTGCTATCAATGTGCCATGTAGTGACACCATGAACAGCACTGGAAATGCTGTTTACCTAACAAGAAATCATGTCAAAACAAAACAGACAGACAAAATATCAAGTGAAAAAGTAAATTAAAGTGAATTTCAAAAGCTCTTTCTGTAGGTTATTGTTTTCCTCACAGAAAACTCTTGCTTTGTGGAGACACTTTGAAACATTCAGTGAAATAACTGTGTTTGACAGAAAGCTATCAGGAAAAAATTATCTGAGTTTCTCTCAGCAAAAGAAGTCCGTCTTGGCAGAAATGGGGGCTTAATTCTGGGCAAGGAGTAGAAACACTGCCCCAGGGTCAGACTGATACCTCTGGAAACCAGTCTGAGGATTACAGAGAACAACAGGAATAAGGACTCACAGGAAAGTTTCTAACTGTAATCCAGAGAAGTAAATTAGCTAAGGGAAATGTTTTGCCTACAGAGTAAATCCTTCAGATACACCTGAACATGGGCTGTTTTTAGGCCCTGATGAAAAATAGTTTGAGACAGTTGCTTCTCTTGGCTTTGGTGGCAGAGGTTAGCTAGGCACTTCTGCTTGTCATGACATCCAATGGTCTGGGAAGCGTTTATTTCTCCTCCTGAGGAGAGGGTGCTTTGGAAACATCTTTGTGGTAAATCCCAGCTTCAATTAAAGCAACTATATAAAATATTTTCTTTCTTTTCCTTTTCTGACTGACCTCTTCAAAGTACATGGAATTTTGACTCTTCACTCTGCAGCTGGGGAAAATGATGTTTGAATTGCTTGTCTGTGCTTTTGACGTGAGAGAAGGATTTTACAGTTGTATGAAAGTAGTCCTGAAGAAGCACATACCCTGTTCTGAAAAGGTTTTGATGCAGGTAAGAATTTTGAGATAAAGCAATGAAAAAGTAAAACCCATTACAGCTGCAAAGGAATTGTTTTGTCATGAAGCTCAAATCGCACAGGGATGCAGTATAAGTCACTCTTTCCCCAGCCTATTTTCCTTTTAAATGTTGTGATCCCAGAAGGGGGCTGGTGTAGGGATTGGGGGTGGCTCTGCTGTCATGAAAACTGTTTTATTGGATAAAGGAAGAAACGTTTCATAACGAGGTGTCTCCAAGAGAAATTCTTCATAGCCTTTGAACTACAGCGAGACACTATGTTTTATTTTCCAGCTGCATGTAGACCAAATCTGGAGTGACTTTTACTTCCACTGGAAGTTCTCCTGTTGAATGTTTGAAAGGGTTTGTGTATGGCAATTCTCCACACTAGCACTTCACAGAAGAATACAAATACTTTCCTCAAATCAAAAATCGAGCTATTTTTATCTGGTTTTTTTTGGTTGGTTGGTTTGGTTTGTTTGGGGTTTTTTGTTTATTTGTGGGTTTTTTTGGTTTTGTTTTGTTCTCTTTAATAAAACTGCTGAAATTTCATTCTAACCACACAGGAATACATCACAATTTGCACTTTCTAGCACCTATTTTTTTTGGTATAGTAGTCTTTGACATTTCCACATGACTGAAACACTCATCACAGCTTTCATTGTCTAATAAAATGGCATCAGACTGAAATAGAAATCACACCACAATTATGGATATGGAGGACAAGTTGTTCCTTGACCATGAGCCAGAACAGGAACTGGGGCTGAAATTTAAAGCAATTCCTGAGTGTCAAGTTAGGGAAAATATTGCCTATTTAAGTCTGTTTATCTTCCTCTTGTAGATTAAAATTGTATGGGTGCCTTCGAGACAGGCTATTATCTTATTTGCTTTAAGCCACAGATAATAATTTTGACTAAAATGTGCATGTACAAACTCTGCTCTGTATTAATTCCTCCTAACTCAGAGATACGACACATCCTTTCCAAAAATAAAAGGTATATTCTTTGTGAGGCACCCACACATCTCATCTTTAACACATATATATTCATTGCACTAAAAATCAGATATTTTGTCCCCTGAGTGACAGAGCAAGCTCTAACAATCTTGCCAGAATAGATAAAATTAACTTTGCCACTTTCTTCATATTTATAGAGGTATGATGAAGCAGAAGATGCTCAAGAGTTTTTTGAGAAATGTTTTTTGTACTATAGACAAAAGTGAATTTGCACCTATTTTCTGTTTGTCTTCAGCACACATTATTGGACATTTATTTCTCGATCTGTATAAAACACTGGGCAATATCAGCCGTAGATTATGGGCTCTTTAGCTTATTCCCCTATAAAAAATCTGAACTCTGGCTTCTCATCAGTCCTGTGTGCACAGGATAACTGACAAATTCTATTCATAAGGCATATTTAGACAGGAGGGAGCGTAATGTCACTTTTTCCTCTTACATGCAACTTCTCCTATGTCTGTCAGGAAGCCATGGTCTAAAGTATGGGTGTATCTGGGTTTATTACTACTGAGAAATGAAGCAGTGACTAGTTAACACTTAATTATTTTGGTGAGATGCAGTTTTAATTTCATATGTGACATAAAAATGAGACCTGGAAAAATCTCACTGGACTATTCAGACACCTTTTTACTACAAGTAAGAAAAGAAAGGAACCAAAACAAACTACATGAAGTTTCCACAGGAAACAAAGAACAATCCAAAAGGCAGCAAGCCTGCCAGAAAAGACTCAAAACATTCGAAACAAAACAAAGATAAAACAAAAGGCAAAAATTCACTTAAAGGCAAGTGTGCCAATTAATGTCCAAGCAGTCATTCTCCTGAAGCATACCAACAGCTTGATTAAAAGGAATGGGGAACACAAACCCCTGCACTGTAGGTGGTCTTGGACAAAATATACTTGTATATAAGTACTACTTATATCAAAGAATACGTAAAACAGACCCAAACCCAAGCATTTATTTTTAATAATATGCTTAGAAATAAAGATTTAAGTAAAAGAGAGGAGGATAGTCTTGAATTTATTAGACTTAGAAATGAGAAAACCATCCTGTTTCCACCTCTGTCAAACAACCTTTGAGCTTGTGGATGAAAAACTTACCCTCACTTTGCCTCAGTTTCCCATATTGCAAGCAGATAATATTGTTTTAAGAATCTGTTTTTTTAAAAAAGAATCATTTGGAGTGATACATTTATTTTTTTTTTATGTGGCAGATATAAAGTGCCAGGGACATTGAGGAATTTGATCATCGTCATTGTATCTATGCACTACCAAAATAAAAAAACAATATATGTTCAAATTTCCTGTGTTCAGAGCTTTACTGTCAATGTAGACCATCCTGTTCCCTGAGGCAATGCATCACTTTTATCACCTCCAGGAGAAAATAGGGCCTCTGAAGAGTATTAGGCTTACTAGCAATTTTTTTTTTTTTTTTCAGATTTCAAATAGAATCAGGAGTACTATCATCAATTCTGCAAAAGCTTCAGCAAAGCTGGAAAAGAATGGATGAAAAAAAAAAAAAAACCAAACCCTTAAAACTTCTGAAGATTATGAACTTGAAATAATGTCATCACCCGGTACAAACACATGTTTGCTCTACATAGGCTGTTTCTCACAGCTCTTCAACAAATACCATTTTGTATGTTGCCTGCATGTTTGCATAGATGATAATCCCCAACCTTTCCTAAGAGAGAAATCCCAGCAGCACTCTGGCAAGATGCGTTCTGTAACAGATACACCCACTCTTGCTTTCAGTTTCAGGCACAAATCCATCTCCTCCTTTTGGGGGTGCAATTCCTCCATCTTTCCACTTTTTCTTTTCCATACATCCTCCTTTCCAAGGAGAAAATCAGGTGTATAAGATGAAAAGCAGAGCAAACTTGACTCAGTGTACTCACTCATGTTTGAGTTCCCTCTCTCCCTCTGGGTTATCAGTATCTTATCACAGAATCTGAGAATCATATAATGGTTTGGGTTGGAAAGGACCCAAAAGATTGTCTTGCTCTACCTCTCCTGCCATGGGATGCCACCCACTAGACCAGGTTGCTTAGGACCCCTCCAGCTTGGCTTTGGACATTTCCAGGGATTCACTACTTCTCTGGGCAACCAGCTCCAGTGCCTCCACCCTAGGAGGAAAGAATTTCTCCATAAGATTTAATCCAAACTTGCCCTCTTTCAGTTTAAAACTTGCCCTTTTTCCTGTCACCATCTGCCCATGTAAAAAACCTCTCTAACTCCTTTTCATAAGCCCCATTTAGATACTGGAAGGCCACAACAAGGTCTCCCTGGAGCCTTCTCTTCTTCAGGCTGAACCACTCCAACTCTCAGCCTGTCCCCACAGCAGAGGTGCTACAGCCCTCAGAGTATCTTTGTGGCCCTTTGTGTTCTCCCTTGCAGTTTTAGCAAGGTGTCAGTGATTGTCCCCCACCTTGGAGCAGCACTGCAGCCCTTTAGTTCAGTCTCTTGAGCTAAAGGAGCTGACAGTCTGGCTCTCCTCAGTTCATAGATGCAAAACTGTGATCTGTTCCTCTCCTGATGATCTTTGACATCAATATCCAGGACAGCTGTTTGCATTACTTTCTCTAGAATTCCTGTTGTAAAACCATGTAATCACAGACTGTTATGAGTTGGAAGAGGCCTTGAAGATCGCTGAGTCCCACCCTCCTGCCATGGGCAGGGGCACCTTCCACTAAACCAGGTTTCTCCAAGCCTCATCCAACCTGGCCTTGAGCAAAGAAAAACCTTATCCTTACTCAGGATTTTTGCATGGACATAAATGCCTACCCTTCAAAATTAAGTTTGAGGTCAGAGCCCAGAACAGAGAAAGATATCCACCTGCCAGCCTGAGACTGGCATTTGCAACCTGGTCCTGGCCCAGACTGCCTTCTCTATCTCAACATGCTGTCACTCTATTGAAGGGTCTTGATAGATGACTCTTGACCGCAATGTAAATGCTCTGTATGGTCAGGATCAGGCTGCATAATGCTGCTGATGTTAGCTTTAGGTCTGGATATTGAACCTCTCCTTCTGTGTACAGTAGCTTCACAGGTCGAATTCCAGGTTCTGAACATGTCTCCGTGTGTCCAGGGACTGAAATACAAGCCTTGCACAGCATCAAGTCCCTCATCCCACAAAATGGGAATTTATCTCCTAAAATGCTGTGAAGTTTTTGAAAGTGTTGATTTGGAGTTCTATTTTACAGACAAGATCTCTTTACAAATGCTGGGAAGGTATTTATACTTGAATTACAAATGTGTTGTTCTGGCTGAGTTGCCTAAGGTGTGTGGCTCTTTTAAAAATAAATCTTTTTTACTGAAATAAATGTAACAACCAAGATCATGAAATAGGAGGGGAGACTCTAATAATGCTAAAAAATTAATCTATTGCTAATGGTACGAGGTATGCAAACTTTTCCAGGAGTGGTTTCTCTCAGACATGAATTATTGACACCTATGTGCAAGGTGAAAAAAACAGATGTGATAAACAATGAAACAACTGTGATAAATATGCATTTTATTGTTCGTAATTTTATTGTTTGTTATTTTATTGCTTATTAATTGCCCATTTATAAAGATGAAGGATACGGAGCAGTCCCTGTCCCTGAACTTCAGTAGAAACCAATCTGAGAAATAATTAAAAGTAATCTGTAGGAAATTGAGCTGAAACTGGGTCTCTGCAACCTACATCTAGCTCCATGCACTTCTTTTCTAAGTTGAAAAGATATCCTTCGGGCATGAATCAGGGGGATGAAATGATAATTGAAATATAGAAACCTGAATCAGGGTCAAGGCTGCATTTCTGATAATTCTGCAAAAAAGTAAATAGACACAATTTAGGTCTTTGCCTGCTTATCCACTCACCTTTCCTCTTTAATATGAGGTTGAGGGAATACCCACCAAAGGTGGATTTAGAATCTAAAACATGTTAAAGAAAGTGTATTTCCATACAGTGCTCTGAAATTGCCGGCAATAATTCCCCAGTCTGTTATTAACGTCAAGACTCTCAGAGAGCTACAAAGGGCCTGGTACGTGTTTAGATAAAATATTCAGAGTTCTGGAAGGGTCAAAGCTCTTGTGCTCCTTGGTGAGTACCAACTTTTAGCCACTGAGAACCAAGAAGAAACTTTTCCTGCCCTGCTGAGCATACTTTGCCTGGTTGCAAAGTCTCTGGCCTTTCAGAGCAGGTGGCTCTGGCCCCCTCTGGGTGATCATACAGCTGCTGCTTCTGCTGTTCTTCAGTTTTATTGTCCTTGGAGAAGGAATTGTTTCTTGATGAGCTTCAGCCTTTTAGAACTGTGTATATAAAAATGCTTGGCTACAACATGTTCTTCTTTACTGCAGGAATTACGCAGGCAAACAATCAGCTGGAGCACTGACGAGGTATTTTGCATGCATAATTAGATCACTTGTATGCACTTTGTATGCACAGTTCCATATGCAGCTTGAAGCTGAGGCTGGCAACTGTGAGGAACCAGGTAAGAACCATTTTGTTTGAGCTCCTCAGGGTCAGTATCATCCTCTCTCTGTTTCTGAAGATCAGTATCTGCTCATCAATCTCTTTAGAAAAGATCAATAAAGACACAAAGACACATCCAAGCTGACTTCCAGCTACATCCATGTATCTGGTGCTTTCGTCTGATGGGGTCTGGGAGACTCTTAAATCAGGGACATTAATTAAACCTTTGAATTCTCAGACGTGACTGTGTTGTGCTCTGGCTAAACCCGAGGGTTAAAGTGTACATTAAACTGTCTAACTAAGAACTTTTAAAGTATAACGTTTATTGTAATGTCATGATATAGGCTGAACATATGTTCTGGACACTCAAAGCCCCCAAAGAAGATTTGCTGTTCATAGAGAAGCTTGCACTTTGCTGTAGTGTTAGGATTTTCCAGTCTGTCTCACTGGGAACTGTCCTTTTGCATTTGGAAAATGTACATTTTTACGGCTGCTTTGCAAACAGCTACAGCACCTACTCTGTTTATTTGTTGTAGTCATTCCTTACACTTTCTTCCCATCACTTTTTTCTTGTGATTTCTCAAGAAATGGCACATGTAGGCCGGGGGAAGCAATGCAGCCTACAGGATTGGACACTAACTGGGTGAAGAGGAAATCTTGATTTTCTTCCAGGGTTTCTGTGTGTTCTGAGTCACTTCACTTCATGGCTCTATTTCTAGCAGTGGATTAGATGATGTTATATCATTTTTAAAGCACTTTTGAGATATCTTGATGAAAAGTGCTCTGTCAAAATTGGGTTATATTTTGCGTCTGCAAGTCCTCAGTGTTGTAAGATACAAGATAACTGTGTGGTGTGTTAGGCAAAAGCCATTCTCAGCTGTTCTCTCTCCTCTTGCATTAGGAAAGGAATTAAAATAATTAAATACCCTTACTGAGAGGGACTATCTTAACAATGTTTAATTTCTTTTTACATGCAATCTGTAGTTACGAGTCTAAGAATTTGTATTGAACCTTTAGAGGTCTGATACATGATAACATGTTGAGATCAGTAAAAAGATTTCAATGATTTCAGTAGGTTTGGGATTAACAGCTTCTTTTTTTTTTTTTTTTTTTTTTTTTTTTAAGGGGAGGGAATTGGGGTGCTGCATTGATTAAATTGTCTAAAGGGAGATGGATTCATACTAGAAATTATAAGATTACTTTGGAGCTTTGTCAACAACATGTGGACTGGACAACATCCTGCTACTTTACTTTCCATCCTTTAAAATAAAAACATTTTAAGAGGATTAAGAATTTCTTCTTACAGATTAACAGACTGCAAAGGAGGAAAGAGGAAAAGTCTCTTTCTGAATATAACATGAAGTGTCTATGAATAAAATTGTATTAATAGCAAACAATATTTCCTTTCCTCAACAAAAGTGGTCAAAGAACTGTAAAATGCTTAACTTTCTTCTCAACTTTTTTCTTAAGTTTGAATTTTCTTAAAAATAATTAATCCATTCCACCTCACCCCCTGTTCCCTCCAAGCAATCTCTGTGCTTATGATTTTCTTGGAACTCAATTAGAAGTATAACTTAGTTACATTCAAAATTAAATTTCCATTTGTAGTCAAAAAAAGAATTATTTTTTTTTTACTAATATTTATTAATATTTTGGGGGAGTTTGGTCACTCTCATTCTCCTTCCAAATATCCAAAAGCCATGGGGGTTGAAATATGCATAACCTCTACATGTGTGAGAATAAAATCTGTGGATGCGGATGGAGAAATACACAAAAAATCCCTGAAATTTTTGCATATAAAATAACAGGTTCAACTCTCATTATTTATTAAAAGTATGTATGAATTTTCCACAAAGATTATATTAAAGGTACATGTGTTCTTTGCATCCGAGAGTGACAACAAAAGGCTTGTGAAGGAGATGAAAGAGTCCCTATGTCTGAGTACGTTTCTTTCATACCAGTATGTTTTCAGGTTTCTAATGACAACTCACTTTAAGAGACAACGTGGATAACATCTGTTTAGAAGCTTTGTCAGTCACACAGGCAGTGGGATTGAGTGCAAACCCTCAGCAAGTTGCCAGAGATGTGGGTCCCTACAAACCTCAGGAAGTTCAATGAGTCCGAGTGCACCTGGGTCAGGGCAATCCCAACCGTATGAACAGGTTGGGCAGAGAATGGACCGGGAATAGCTCTGGGCAGAAGGACTTGGGGGTGATGGCGGAAAACAAGCTCCAAATACCCGGGCACCCAGAGACCTCCCTGCCCTGGGCTGATCCCACAGCGTGGGCAGCAGGGGAGGGGGGATTCTGCCCCTCTCCCTCCCAGGTGAGACCCCACCTCCAGAGCTCCCTGGAGTCCCAGCACACAAAAGGTGTGGACACGCTGGAGCAAGTCCAGAGAAGACCATGAAGCTGAAGCCCCTCCGCTGTGGAGACAGGCTGAGAGAGCTGCGGGTGTTCAGCCTAGAAGAGAGAGGGCCCTGGGGAGACCTTGTAGCACCTTCCAATGCCTAAAGGGGATCCAAGAAAAGCTGTGAGGGACTTCAGACAAGGACTTGAGGAGGTAGGATAAGGGGCAGCGTTGTCAGACTGAAAGAGGGCAGGGTTAGGTGAGACGTCAGGAAGAAATTCTTTGCTCTGAGGGCAGTAAGGCCCTGGCACAGGTTGCCCAGAGAAGCTGTGGCTGCCCCATCCCTGGAAGTGTTCAAGGTCAGGTTGGATGGGGCTTTGAGCAATATGGTAACATAAGCATGCATCAATAGTTCTGTCCTTCTCTGAGCTGGTGGCCTCCCTCTCCTTGAGAAACACCTCATGAATTCAGCCACTGTGATGCTCTGCATCATTTTTTCCCTTGACACTCCCTGATCCTTTGGTTTCTTATTTCTCTTCCCTCACAAATCAGTGAAGATCTGTTCCGTTTCTTTTATAGGTTGTTTTGGGTTTTTTTCTATTCCCTTTATTAAAGCAAACCTGCAGTCAAACAATGAAAAGGTTTTCATTCTCTTGGTCCCTTATCTGATTTTTTACAAGAATGTTCAGCTTCCCTATTTTTAACATAAATGATCTCATGACAAAGAATCCAAAGTCCAAGCTCTCTTATAAATAACATTTTAGATCACAGATGTTTCTGGGATGTTGCCTTGTAATTTAATGGTGTTAAATAAGGATCACGAATCAACTTCCAAGTCTTTTAAAACATCCTTTTAGCATATTTTTATAATATTTTCCATAATACCTTTAGATGTGACTAAGAAACCAAGAGAGGTTAACTATCATACCATCTTGCAAAACACTTACAGCAATCAAACTGTGGTCTGTTATCCATCATTATCATAGTTGGTAGAAAATACAGATTTTACATCTGAAATTACATGCTCAGCTGTATTTTCTAACATGGTACTATTATGGGTAATGGGAATAGTAATCCAGAATCAGTAAGCAATTTTTTCAACATATAGAAACAAATCTATGCCAGCTGTATACCACAGATCTAGTTTTACAAATATTTTCAATCTTTTAATGTCAGACACGTATGCTTCCTTTTTTTTTTTCTTTACCATAGCTTTTCCATAACACTGTGACCCTAATAGGAATTCGGCTTACTGACTTTTTTAATCTGTATTTTCCATCTTATCTGATTATATCTTTGTTCTGCCAGAACGTTCACCACATCTGGTTGGAAATTATATTTTGTATTTATCTGGGTTTTTTCCATGCACGCTCAAATATCAACAGGTTTCTCATCTGTGAATAAACTCTACAAAACTGAGTAAAATTGTTCACATCATCAGGATTTTTGTGCAAGATCACAACCTAAAAGTCATATAATATTCACTGGTGGTTAAGGGAGTGCTCTGGTCACTTGACGTAGCTGTCTTGAAGAACAGTTAGTGTGTAACATCTTCTGGGAGCACAACTGATCTTCTCAACTGTTTCATGCATTGCTTCTGAAATCTTAATTTTTCAATATGCATATGTGTGTGTGTGTGTGTGTGTGTGTGTGTGTGTGTGTGTACACACTTTAGTCTTTTGGTACTTTCCTGCGACGAATTTGCTCTAGAAAAAAAAAAATGAAGCTCTGTCTTAAAAAAAAACAAGCACTGATTTGAGATATTTGCAACCATACGATGATATTTCACATTGCTCGAATCTTATTTGCATTTTGGAAGATTTATCTTTGAATATTTTGCATTAATTCTGCCTCCATGTTTTAATCTGAAAAATTGTATTTGTTCTGGCTACACTATGCATTTGTTGAAAGAGATTTTTTAAAATTTAAATCAGAAAGAGAAGACAAACGTTTTCTTCCTTTGGGAATATGATCTAAAATCTGATCTTAAGTTAGAGATTAGGGATTTCACACCCTGAATAGGTGCATGTTTTATTTAGCAATTCTGAATACATTACAGACCTCAAAAGTTTCTTCTTTTTTTACATTCTCACGAGAATCTGACACTTCCTAATTTCAAACTTTTTCAAGGAGTGCTCTTAAATTTGTTTAAGACACTCAGGTAATCTTTTGGACTTCATCATCTAATTATAGGTTACTAAATGCATCCAGTCCTTTAACTCAATGACTGCAAAAAACGATTTTGGAATTTTCAGTCAGACTTTACAGTTATCAGTGTTGACAGTCAACCGGGTTAATCAGTTCAAGATTAAAAAGATAAAAAGAGGAAGATGCTTTTGAAAGGAGGTGTTTCCCTGAACAGTGTTGCTTTACACAGACTTGAAGGTTTTACTCTTGGTACAAATTTCCTGCAGAAACTTGGGATTTTGTCAAATCTGCCTGTCACACTTGCATGACGCTTTTGTGGAGCGAAAGGTCTACCTCTGAAACAACTGCTTGGAAATGCTGTAAACACATCAGATTTTTGCTTTGGGGGTTGGAAGGGGGGTGTCTTTTGTGCAAAAATCTTTAGGTAACTAGAAGCCCCTATATAATGCAGAGGCTTGTCCTCGAATTGGAAAACAAAGATACCCTTTCTACAACTCTTGCAGAACATACTGAGAGATCATAAATAGATCCACAAATAGATCTGGAGATAAAGCAACTCCATTCTACTAGTGCTAAAGCGTTGTTTGGAACTTCTTTATTTTACTGCTAAAGCCACCACTCCACAAAGCAAAGCTTTGATTACCTGTTCTTCTGACAGACTTTAGATTTTATTTGTTTAGACATCATTTGTTCTTGTGAATTTTGTAAACCAGAAATTGTGTGTTTATGCAAAAAAAATAAAGAAAGAAAAAAAAATTGCCTTGATATTTACAAATTATCAGCTATTCAGGTAGAAATTTCTTGTCATCATCATGTTGGTTTCACAGATAAAACCTTAAAAATTAACTTATGAAATTACTGTTTCTTATGTTGATATCCCTATGAGGAGAATCGTTTCTTAGTAAAAGCACTGGATATGTATCCTATTTCAGGTTCTGGTATGAAATCTCCCATTAACTTTGGATAATCCTGAATCTGTAATATTTTTTCTTCAGAGAAGTCTTTTGCAAAGCTAAAATCATTAGTGTCTGTTCTGTACCTAGGTAATGCAAGAATTAGAACAACATAATACTAATAAAGGTATTAGTCCTCTTACAAAATTTAAAAGCATTCTAGAAAGCACATTTTTACATTGGATTAAAGCAAATTCATCTCCCTCTTTCCTCGTGGAAGGTCCATGTTCAAGAGAAATAGATTAATAATTGTTGATCCAAACTGTTTTTGCAGCCAGGGAAAATTACCTAGGAAGAGGGACAGCAGGAAACAGGGTTTTCTGCACCCCAACAAGCCTCAGACCAATTTGCCATTTTCAGGAGTGCCCTATCCAGCTTTACTATCAGAGTAATTAGGACGTATAGACTTTCAGCTGAGATAATTCTGTAGAGCTCCACTGAGCACTGAAATTTGGTGCTATGCCAACTCACATCAACTTGAAGACACGGCCTCTAGGTGATAAATTGTTAGAGGCAACTTATTCCCGTGGTACAAGGAGTTCTGGCCATTAGCAAAAACTTTACTGATATTGAGTGGCATTATATTTCCAAAATTATATTTCTGTTACAAGATTAGTTATTGTAAATCATGTAAAACAACCGTATAAATACGTCTGGAGTGGTGTGCTCTGGAAACCTAATCAATATGGTGTCACATTAAACAGTGAGGAACAGAGCAAAGGAAAAGACGAATAATTCTGTGTGTACACGCAGAATCACGTGGAGGTTGTCACATAAAAAAACAATTGTGGGCATAAGATGGCAACATTTTTTTCTTCCCAGATATCAAGGGGCTGTGCTGGTTGTGGATCTGGCCTAACTTCCATCCCTCTGCTTGGCTGCCAATTTGTTAGACCTCCTGCTGTTCCTACTCTACAAGCCTACAAATCTCCTCATATTTATCAGAGGACATTTATGAGGGCAGTAGCTACTTCAACTGTCTCTCAGCCAGCATCTCACTGCAAACTGGTTGTTTTGTACCATCTGTAGATGAGGTTACAAGTCCTCTGCAGGTCAGTTTGTCCTACGCCAGCACTGACTACTCAAAGCATGAGTTTGTGCTTAGTCAAATCTAGCAGGGAATTCTGATTTTCCAGGATTTTTTTTTTTTTTATCAGCTGAATTCAGGTTGTTTCCAAGTGCTGTTAGGATGTGGATAGTCCCAGGGAATTTGGAGGGGGAGTAATCAGAGTCACTGCCCCTATTCTGTAGTTTCACTGGATATTTACAACCCCATGTTATGGAAGTACAGCAAAAAGAAAATCTCTAATCCCCCTTTAGTCATCAAATCACAGAATCATTTAGGTTGGAAAAGCTGTCTAAGACCATTGGGCCCAACAAGAAACCCCAGCAGTGCCAAGCTCACCATTAACCCATGTGCCCAACTACCACATCTACATATCTTTTAAATCCCTCCAGGGTTGTGGACTCCACCACTGCCCTGGGCAGCTGTGCCAGGGTATTACCACCCTTTCAGTGAAGAAATTTCTCTTAATATTCAACCTAAACCTACCCTGGCACAACTCGAGGTAATTTCTTCTTATCCTATTTCTTATTACTTGGGAGCAGAGGCCAACACCCACCTGGCCCTACCCTCCTGTCAGGGAGTTTTAGAGAGTGAGAAGGTCCTTCCTGAGCCTCCTTTTCTCTAGGTTGACACCTCCCAGCCCCCTCAGCTGCTCCTCATCAGACTTGTGCTCCAGACCTTTCACCAGGTCATCCATGTACACACGTTCTGACCTCCAGGACTCCTTATCTGGCAGATCACATATTTCCGATAATTTGATTCTTCCCACCAACCCAGTAATTCCCCAGTTGTGTCATTTTCATGAAACCCACAGCTGCTGAGCACTGCTTTGGTAGGATCTGTTTACCTGATTACCGGGGAGTCACAGCTGGGATCACAGTTTCCCTGCTGACATGGACAAGGCGGAATGAGCAACAGCCTGTAAGGAATTTGGACCCCAGAGTTTGTGTGAGAACCACTCAGATGAAAGTTCGACCTGAATGCATTGTATCAAATACTCACTTGCTTGCTCCTCTGATGGCTTTGTGATTGTGAGGTCTCAGCTACCCTTCCCCACAGGGGTGGCCACTGATCCAGCAAGGCCAGGCAGAAATCCATGCTGATCCCTGCTGTTCCTCCAGTGATATCTCACATGTTCCTGGTCAGGTCACTGGGCAACACACACCATTTATCCCCACGCATTTCCATTATCTTCCACCAGTTCCTGGATGGGTTTTTTTCAATATTTTTAATTTATTTTAATTTTTTTTTTTTCACCATCACTTCTTTTCAAGCCCCCAGTCCCCAGTTTTCCCAGTCTAAACAGCCTGTGTTGAAGAAGCACATCATTTGAACAGACTCTAAACTGAATCTGTCATGGCATAAGTCTGTCTCACGTCTCCTTATATATTGGAGGATTCAAGAAGTGCCACTTCTGATTTGTCTAGGTGTTATCAAAATTTACAGCCGGCCTGTACCAGGTGTAGCTCTAAAGGACCAGTCTTCTGCCTGTGAATTCAAAAGCTGTTTTGAATTCTGTATTGCCCAGAAATGCATTCATGTGTTTGTGTGTATATATACCTAATTACTTATCAACTATATTCACAATGTAATTCCTTTTTTTTTAACCTATGACACCTGTCAATAGAAAAATATCAGAATTTCATATCACAGAGGGAAAAAAGGCCCCAGGAGAACAGAAGATTAAACAGACAGTGTTATATATGAAGGAAAGTAAATTTAATAGAAATCTAAGATCACAAAGTTTCAGTTTTCCACTCTGGAGCAGATATTAAAGGTAGATCATTAAACAAATGGAACAGTTTAAATCTCCGTAAAGGAAAACAAACAAAAAAGGAGACAAGTTTTAAAAGCTCATCCAGATGGCTCATGGGCTCTGGCCTGAGCCATATTATAACACTACTATCTAGACCCAGATCTGCAAAGGTGCTGTGTACCAGCAGCATCCCTGGGTGCTAATAAGACCATTTGCTATTGCAGGGATAGGAATATGTGTGTATTGACAGATTTGGAGCCATATGCTCAAGTTCCTTTTGTTTTGCTTTGCTTTCCCCCAAAGAGCTTAATTTTTCCCTCTCTTGCACTCAACCATTTTCACTGACATAAGTGGCTTATTGTCCTATCCGATCTCTCCTTCCAGTTTCAGAACCTTTCTTCCTGAGGTGTCATACAAATGCAAAGGTTATGTCCCCTCCCTAGGCAGAGAGGCACTAGAGATACTTGAGAACTGTCAACAGTTTCAATAGGAATCTTCTTTTCACAGTGAAGGGCCCTGCACGTCAAAGCAAGCTGTTCAGCAGCTTGGATTCAGCCTACTTGATCCAGCCTGTTTACCTCTTAGGATCACTTGCAGGGTGGGTGTTTGCTCTGCACTTGGTGCTGGCCTCCACTTGAAGTGTTTCCAGTCTGGTAGTGCAGGTGTGTAATTCGTTTGATTGTTGCACCAAAGTGCTCAGTGTAAACGTGACTGATGATTCCCTCCTTCTCGGCACGGCTTATTTTGGTTTTCACACCAGCAAACAATCATCACTACTCCCACTAAGTGGGAGTCCAATTATTGTGGAAGCCACTGCACTCTCTAGCATAAAGAAGACAGGCTTGTTCTGTTTTACGCTCACATTCTATCCAAAGGGTTTTACGCTCTGTTCTAGCACAAGAACATTCCCAAAGTGTGTGAATGACTGTGTTCCATTTTAGGAACTCTGAGTGTAAATGTTTTTCTTAACCAATAATCCTCAACGAGATACAACAACCAAAAGTGCTATTGTTCCACTATTAGACTATTTCTTCAACAGTAAGTAACTACTTACACAAGAAGCCCAACTAAATAAATAAATTATGCCGTTTAAATTTTGCAATTTGAGTTGCTACAAAACAATCTGCCTTGATTTTTAGTGATGTCACCCATCGTGGCACGTTGTTGTTATACTAACATTTTGACTACTTTCTTTATTACAATCTTAACATAGAATCATAAAATCGTATAATGATTTGGGTTGGAAGGGACCTTTAAAGACCATCTACTCCAATTCCCTGACCATGGACATCTTAGATTAGATCAGTTTGCTCAGAGCCCCATCCAGCCCAATCTTGAATGTTTCAAGGGATGGATCCACCACCTCTCCAGGAAACCTGTGCCAGTGCTTCGCTACTCACACAATAAAAAATTTCTTCCCTATATCTAGTCTGATCACATCAGACAATGAAATTGTATGAGTCATTAGTTCAAGAAATGATTTTTGCTACAGGTAGATGATGGTGATAAGGCAGGGATGTTCCTTTCCAGTGCTCCACGTCATTTGATGAGCTGTGTTTATCTCCTACTGTGCCACATACTTTCCCTCTTTCTTGGTCAAGTCAGTTGAGTTTACATTTATGTCCACATTACTCATCAAATTTAAGTATCAAAGACATATATGTCACATGTGACCTGGGAAATGGGTGTCATTACTGTCAGTGAAGACCTGAAGCTCAGCTCATATGCCTCCTCTGTCCAGAACCATTTTAGATAACTTAAAATATCTACCCAAAAGATGTTTTAATGGACTTGGTAGCTATAGCACAGGTTCAAGGGGACTAACCTTTCCTGTAACCATATCTTAGCAGCAACACAGGGGTTGTGATCCACCTCCCATCTCTGTGCACAATCCCATCCCTGGAAGGGTTTAAGGCCAGGTTGGATGGGGTTCTTGGCAACCTGGTCTAAGTAGAAGCTGTTCCTGACCATGGCAGGTGGATTGGTCTTGAAGGTCCCCACCAACCCAAACCATTCTAAGACTCTATGAATTTATTTCACGTGTGCTTTTGAAGCAAAAGCTCTTTATTAATTGTGGGTGCTTACATGGTTGCTCTTAGAGTAGTGTAGTACATGGTCTCCTCCACCATAGTACTAGGAGGTAAGAAAGTATTGGATGAGAAGAATGAAAGTCAAATTCCCCTTCAAATGCCACTTGTCCTTCTCCTCCCCCTGAATTATACAGTGTCTAATTTAATTTTCTGTAGACCAGGATTTATATCACAGGGTAAGGTCCCAGTGTTCAATGTACAAGTAAAAAAGAGAGTAAAGACACTTTAGAAGGAGATTTAAGTCAGCCAGCAAGCAGAACAAAGAGTAGCCAAGAGCTTCCCAAGGGTGCCTCCACATATTGAGCAGGTAACAAGTCTCAAATTGTCCCTCTCAGAAGCTTTCCTCTATATCTGAAGAAGACACTTGTGCTCAGGGGGAAGCTGCACTTCAGAGTGTTCTGCAGAGGGATGCTTCTGATCCTTCCTTCAAACAATTGCACAAGTTAGCTGTCTCTTCTTTCAAAGTATGTGGGGAGAAGGGAACAGCTTGTGATTTAGAGACTCTTGAAGTGAGAAGGGGGAGTCCCAGACTCAGTCCCAACTTCTGGCCATTTCTATCCTGCTCTTGGAGATAGTTGTCCCTGCCATCTACTAACTGCTCTGAGCAAAGATATTTTCCCCCCATCAAAACAGAAACTCTTGGCCCAGAAGGAGCCTAAAGGTTAAGGTATTCTCCTTCGAGGGAAAAGAAAAGTTTCTTATACTATATTCCAAGAAAGAGTGAGCATTTTATGTGTAACAGTCATGGGCTGAAGAAACATGTTTCAGATAGTGCTACAAGGAGATTTTCAGACTGTTTCAATCCATGAAGCACTTAAAGACGTGCTTAAAAGCAAGTAAACTTGCTAGGATAAGTAGCAAGTCTACCTAGAAGAGCTCTAGATAATTAGTTGAGAGACTTGGGTCTGTCACTCACTCAGAAACCTTGGTAAGAAGTTGATGGTGACATTCCTGCCTCAATTGTGTTCTGAAGAGAAGAGCAAACATAAAGCCAAGCCACACTGAGTCATAAACCATGAATTCACATAGTCAATCTGAAAAGTTGCTGGAATAGAGCACAAATAAGGCTCAATCCCCTATGCAAGAAGTCTCAGTAGGATTTCAAGCTGTTTTACTCCCTAGAAATATGTTTTCTGTACAGGAACAAGAGATGACTCAAGGCACATCCCTAAGCTCACACCAGAGCTACCTCAAACAGAATATTTAGAATATTTAGAATATTCAGTCCCAGTGAGCACAGTGGTTTTGTTGTTGCAGTACATGGTACCCTTCCTTCTGCCTAGAAACAGAATTCCTTAGTTGTGTTGCATGCTCTATACTGATAACAGATGGTGGTAATTTTTTTCTGTAGCCTCAGTTGAATAGTCTTGTGTTTTGGAGAAGGAGTTTTGTAGTGTTATTTCTGCAAACCACAAAGTTGTGAGGTTTTGGTGTGTCTTTTTTTTTTTTTTTCCCCAAGTTGAATGGAAGATGTAGTTTTTCTGCCTAGGAAATTCTATGCTATTTTAATGTAGAACTCAATAAACCTTTACTGACAGCTATAATAATTATTTTTTAACTTCAACCATCATTTATTAACTGAATGGATCTGACCAGCTTAAATGACATTCTTTAGATATTTTTACATGTGTTCTAGTCTCTTTTTTAATATGTATCCTAGGAGATAATGGTAGTCTATAAGATTTTCAAAAGTCAAATCATGTTATATATATCACATGGGATGCGTTTATGGTAGATGGCATGACAGAAAATGAACCTTGTTAGAGCATCACGTTATGTAATTACAGTTTGAAATATTATCCCCCATAGATGATTAACCCACTTTTAAGGGGTGATAGGTGTTATTAATTGACCTGTTCACTGAACTCTAGGAGGTGTTTGGGAACATGCATTTACCACAAATTATGATTCTACGTCATTAATCATCCGAGTCTCCTTCATGACTCAGTAGAAATGGAAATCAAAAGGCAAAAGGCTAGAAGACAATTTATTTTTTTACAGGCCCACGGGTATACCACAAAAAATAAAATTTTACAGGGTACAGCTCAAAAAGAAGTGACTCTCTCTGTGTTTCCTGTCAGATTTAACCATTTCTCCCTTCCCACCTCTTTTGTCTTCCCTGGAACTGCAGTCTCACACACTCCTTATGCTCTCCACCAACATTCTCTGTGTCCATTTCAGGTGTCCACCTTCCTTTAACCCTTTTAATCCTTCTCCATATTAGATTTTCATTTCACTAACACCCCCCCCCACCCAGCACATACCACATAAAGCTGACAGACTGGCTGTACCTGGCATACTGGGCTTTCCAGCAGGTTTCCTTTGGCAGTTCTGGATGTGCAAAGCAAAGTGGGGAAAGGCCAGAAGAGCAGAGAGGATACACGCACAGACAAGTGGATAGAAGTCTTTGTCAGCTCAAGAAGTTTGGCACAGGGTGCCCATATGCTCTCGCTACCTTGTTAATGGGTATCTTTCCATGTGCACTTTCAGAAGCAAAGTGTAACCACTCAAATGTATAATAGATAAGGGAAAGACAGCAGACTGAAACTAATTGAGCTATTCCTCCAAAAGAAATGCAAGAGAAGAGGTTATTAATATTCTTCCTAGGGGCTTTGGATGTGCTCCAGTATGTGATGAGAGATCTGCACCTGTATCCTTTGTGAATATTTAAGTATACCTTATTGTGATGTCAGGACACAGACTTTTGTGCTGTTTGTTCTGCTAATGGGATTTAGCTTCATCAAGTAACGTTCAGCATGAGTTCTTCTAAAAGATGCCTGTATGGTTAAACTATGGTAACTCGAATGATGAGTTAAAGACTTGACTGAACACTGAGTGTTGCTTATGAAATAATCATGACTTCGAGATGATGGATAGACTTGATTCCCTGAATTTCCAGCTGAGATTTTCAGCAGGAGTTTCATTAGACAGGCATGGGTTGAGACTGTTGTAATCCAGATACAAATGAATTTGAAAAACTGTTCTAACTTAAAACTTTCAGATCTGAATAATTTAGATTGCCTGATTGCTCCCCAAACTAACATCTTCATTCCTGTTTTGATGGCAGAGAGGAGTGGAAGTCTCATATTGTTGTATTGAGTTTAAATAATTTCAAGAAACTTTCCCATCTAATCAGGGAAAATCAGATTCATACATTTTGAAGATGGACAAAACTGTATAATTGTGCTAGGGGAAATTGTGGTAGTCTGAAGACTGATTCTCTTCTCTAAACATAGCACAGGGGACTGATTTATGTAGAAAGAATGTAAGAGAAGAGATGGTTCCTGAGCTCTCTTAATTTTTACAATACACTGAAGACATGCAGAAGGATTATTTGCCTGGATTTAGCCGATATTCTGAAGGTGAGGGAAAGCAAATTCAAGGACTGCTGAGGGCTCTGAATCTCAAATATTGCTTAAAAAATTGATAGAGCTTAAGATAGTTTTCTGTAGATTCTAAATCCTATTAACCTTGTTCCCAGACAGCTCAGAATGTAGAAGGCAACTGAGACTGCACAGCCCTGGCAGCTCCTCTTCCCTCCACACCCCACTGAGACAAGTAATGATGAGGACTTGCAAAACCCCTAACTAATACAGGCCAGCATTTCATCATTTAGAGCTTAAAAGTTTCTACTCCATGTCTTCTCTGCATCTTCTTTACCTGAAAACATTTGAAATTTCTTATTCTCTGGCCTACTCACAACAGCAGCCTGGAAAAGCTCATTTAAAAGCCCAGGGGGCTGAGGAAAGGTCTAGAAATTAAGTCATGAGGAGCAGCTGAGGGAGCTGGGGTTGTTTAGCCTGGAGGAAAGGAGGTTCAGAGGGGACCTTCTCACTCCTTCTCATTGGAATAATTGATATAGTCGAGGGAAAGTGAGCCACTGTGTAAGGGTTTTAATCTAAATTAATTCTCAGCAAAAGGGAAAAAAAAGTCTTTCATAACTAATGGCTGAAAATATGAGTGTCCTTCACCAATCAATGAACTGGGGAAAAAGGCAGTGAAAATTTGTTTATTCTGCTTCTCACAGAGCAATATATTTCCTATTAATTTGAGCTGCTGCATTTAAAAAGTACTTTCAGGAAAAAAAAAAAAACAGTTGATAATGCTGTGTAAACACTGCAGCTCTTGTGCATTTTTCATGCATAAACAGCTACAATATATAGGTGTTATCACATAACTTAAAAGAAAAGCAAAATCTACTGTTAGAGAAGACTTTCATGGCTCATTTAAATGATTAATATCAAAACAAGCATCCTCAGATCAATTAAGAAAAAGAATTTTTAAGAGCTGTCATTGCATAAAGTGTCAGTGAAATCCATATACTTGAAGGAGTGGATCCCTTTGTTAAACCAGAAATAGAAACAATCCAAGATAACATTGAATTGCACCTGGGATACTTGATGTGTGTTTGGTCTTGTGGGTCACTGGAATTGTCTGTCACTTCTTCTGCTGTTACACCAAACACCTTGCCTTAGATTTCCCTTGTGCCAGGTGCTGCTCAAAGTCTAAAATAAGAGAAATATGCTTGTTGCCAGTAGAAATGGTAAAGCAGATGATTAAATGAATGAAAATAGGAAAAGAAAAGCAACAAAAACTCTTTCTTACAGGTTGTAACTACATTGCTTAATAGTAGAACATAATTAGGATTACTAGTACAGACATTGGGGTAGTTTTGCTTTCAGGCTTCCAAGTGCCACATATTATTACATTGCTCTTTATTACTCTTTAAAACTCAGCCTATAAATCTTAAGTAAACCACTGTACTCCTCTGACTCTGGACTTGTTCTGCCCCAGGACATTTTTGCTGCAAATGTCATCTCATATTGTTAAACTCCACTGAGCATCCAGAAAAAACCAAACCAGAATAGTCCAGCAAATTTTTAGCCTGTGTCTGTACAAAATAGGTAGACTAGTGGTTCCCTCACCTGTGCTTTGTAGTGTGAGAGTGACAATTGCAGGTCTTAAATCTGTGCAAGAAAATCAGTAAAAGCAGTGCCAGTTTAAGATATCATTATAGGAAGAGAAAGGAAGGATGGACTTCCTGCCATCATCATGAGACTTCCAAGGTGTAGCTTTACCACTCTAGAACTATTGACACAAATACACCTCCAAAAATTAAACTTTGAGACCTGTTCTAAAAACCATCAGCATGCTTCCTGCTGAAAACCTTTTCTGAGTAAATTTTGCAAATCTGGGGTGATTTCAATTAAATTCTTAGTGAAGTGAAGAATTGGAGGATAAAATATATTTTATTGTGTTTTGATCAGGCTCTGGGGACAAAATTTAAACTAAGTATTTTCGTCTGACAAGAAGTGCTGCTGGGGTGGGAGATACAACAGGAACAAAATGTTTCTTTTCAGTACTCTCGATTTTTCTTTTCGTCAGAATTATTAGTGCTTCCCATGAGATAATGGTTTGGTTTATTTATTAAAAACTTAAAAACTGGAAATTAAACCTACATTTAAAATTTTATTATAAACTTATGTATTTATTTATTATTATTTACAGTGCAGTGGGAAGAAAATAAAATTTAAGAACCAGCTAGCACCATACAAAATACACTATAGATAAATTGCTTGGTATCTAAATATGGATCATTGCTACACTCTGAATGGTATTGATTAGTGTTAGACACTGAACTAGACTAAGATGAATTAAAGAAATTGTATCCTTCTCATTTTGAAGCACCGCAATACCTTTTCTAAGTGCTGTGAGCATATCTTTGCACTGAACCTATGCTTACTCTCATTATAAACCAACACTTATGACTCTACAACAGAAATCAGAATGTTCAATATCTCCAACAGGTTTATCACAGGAACTAATAGCTCTGGCCATTCCTAATGAAATATACTAAGATACATTGCTTTTCAGGAGAGGGATACACTCGTATGCACATTCAAGTTCGTGTTCTCCATATTAAATGCACAGGGCTTTGAAGTGAAAGAATGATTAAAAATTGAGTGTTCAGAAACCCAGCCTGCAAATTATTTCTCAGCTAGCCTGTTCTTCCTGTTTAACACATCCCTCTGAACAGCAAGTCCCCTGGAGCGATGCATGGGGAGAAAAGGAGGAAAAGGGAACAAGACTTTCCTTGCTGCACACTGATCCCAAAACTATGGAGCAATCAGTTTGCCTAATGGTGGGGACACTCACCTCGTGTGGCCACCCAGTGTGTGAAAGGGACACTGAAGAAAGGGCAGTTTCTAATGCAAACTCATTGCATGTACCTGCCGAATTTTTCAATAAACTTGTTATTAAAGATAATCTCCTTGTGCAACAGGAAGCCTATTCACACCTAATCAACCCCAAGAGTCTTCAGTAGGAGACATAAAAAGAAACTATAAGAACCTCTTTGTAGAGACCTTATTGTTTCCTAATTTTGATGTACTTGGCTCTTTCTCTGTTCTCCCACTAATCAATCATTAAAATGGAGGTGTGTGGAGGTCCCAGCAACCACCTGACCTGTTCTTATCCACTCTGACCCTTCACGAAGCTGCTCCCTTCCCCGTGATCTGTGTGGATCAATACAGCAGAAAGGTCAAAAAAGCACTAAACAGAGATGCCTATCAGGGAGACGTCAAAAGAAAAAGAAAGTTTGACAACATCAGGATCAATCAGGGGCTGCTCAGGAGAACTTGTCAGCTGTGATTAATGGAACGCTGTGCAGTTACTGTCATTTGGAAAATGCTTTAGAAGTTTTGAGATCGCTGCACAGAGAAATGGAGTTAAGCTCTTTTGTCATGTTGAAATTTAGGATTTACAAGGTCCGGAGCGGGCCAGGCAAACTTTTTCTTAGCAAACAAAAAGCCTGGTGGTATCATGGCTGAGTAAAATTCCCCTAGCTGTGTTTGGGTAAGTGATGGGATCCACTTCACGCAGCTCTGAGGAAGATCTGCTCCCCTCCCACAGCCCCATGCCATGATTAACTGGTTGACTGGAAGAGCGATATTCATGAAGGAATGCTCTGAAATATAGGTACTGAGAAATGGAGAGGTGGCATTTCACAAGCAGAAGTATTGTCGTTGCTCCTTTGCTTAGTGGGCTATTTCCAAAGCCCAGAACCCACAGTGGACTACAGTGCTGTGAGAGGGACTTCTGCAACTTCCAACATCCTCAGAGGAGCGCCTCAAGCACAGGTGAAGGTCATGGGAAGAGCGGTATGACTCTAAGTTTGACTGTCCATAAATCATGCAGTGTGTCAACAAGACTGGTAGTTTTACCCTTGGCGTAGTATCATCTCTCAAACTGGAAGGGAGTTCTGTTGTAAAAGGCAAGGAGAGATGTGTTACCAAGGTTCCTTTGGAAGCAGAGAGAGAAAGAGGAAGTGAGAAGAGTTGTGTCGCTTTTTTCAGAGCTTTTTTCAATCCTTCCCTATTCTTCTAAAGTTTTTTTTGGTTGGTTGGTTTTGGTGTTTTGTTTCGGGTTTTTTTTCCCCCTAAGAAAGGGAGTACCAGATTTTTTGCACGAAAAGTCTACGCCATGGTTGTCAACAGAGACAGCCTGAAACTATCCACTGGCACCATCCCAGTGAACATGTCTCCCCACTACTTATTCAGCAGTTGCTATTTAGGTCCCTTTTCTACTGTAAGAAAAAGTCCTGGAAAACTCATATCCCCTTTTCTATGGTAAATTATGGGTTTTAATTAAGAGTATTAATAACTGAATTTTCCATATCAACCTGGGCAAATGTTTTACCTCTACCATGCTCTCTAACCTATACACAAGGATAAAACAACGTTACATAGATGGTACTCGTGAGCAGACATTCATTCTCCTGGATCTTCTAGTAATTGTCCTGGTTCTGAGACATGCAGAGACTGGGAGGTAGGGACACTGAGTGATCTGTATCCAGCTAGTGTTCACATGATCTATAGTCTATAAACCCTGTAATTCTCATCCAAGTTTTTTTACAGCATGTTTCAAATGTTTATTTCAAAGTGGTTTACAACAAATGATAACGTAATGATCCTCATTAAATAGTGGAAAAATGAGGAAAAAAATTCATGCTCACCCTATAGGATAATGGCAACCTCACAAGTCAACTCTTCTTGTCTTCAGACCACATGCTTCTTATCAGCTACCAACCTGTAGCTCAATTCCCAGGCACTGTCTGCTGTAACACCTGTTTAATGCTTCTATATGGTTTTGTAAAACTTAGTTTTGACACACTTTTGGTCAAAGTAATCCAGGTACAGAAATTAGTTCTTATCTGGCTTTTGGTTTTCTATTTATTTTGAATAAATTCCTGGGACTGAAAATGGTGACTGTACTCAGATGTCCCTTAATTAAGGCATATGATTTTGCAAGTATAGTTGCACTGCTCTTTGCTGCATAGGACAGAAGTTGTTTAGGCTGCTTGCTGTTAAGTCAAGTCTCCAGAAGTAGAGTTTTCTATAACCATATACTTTCCTCTCAGTGAATTCATGCCTTGAGGCTGGAACGTGAAACCTTTAGTACAGGTAGAAAGAGTTGATCCACATCAGAATTCCAGGTAACCTCATCTGATCATCCTGAATATAACCACAGCATCGGTGGTACATTCAACTCCAGTTATACATATGTAGAATGCAAGAATTTTTATAACGCATTCTATAAAATACACATATCCCCCTAGTAGATAT